>NC_081856.1:23926085-25309107 GCF_963259705.1 Myotis daubentonii
CCTTTTCACTCGCCACTTCTCAACAAAACAAGAAAAAATAATCAGTATAGGCTTCTGGCAGCACAGCTAGAGAAATGTGAGATTGGCCCTTAAGGGAATTTTTATTCTCAAGTGGATGTAAATGTATTCATCAATTCAAAGAAATGCATAGTGTGTTATATACACGATACATTAATAAATAGCCATGCATTAAAAAATAATGAGGTTTTCCGCAAAACAACATCCCGTGGTGTGTAGGGTCATAAAAAAGATACTAAAAGAGGGAGAAAAGATTATGTGTAAAATCTGATTAAAATACAGAAACGCCATCATATATGTAAGATGTAATAAATATTTTATTAGTTAACTATAAACAAAAGAACAAATGCAGTAAAATGTAATTAAAAATGTAAAAGTGAAGGATGTGATTTATTTCGCTACAATAATATTAATATTACAAGTGGTATGTAAATGGGTATTAGGACTATATTGTAGAAAGAGTGGAAAGCAGCCATTCATTTCTTATAATGAGATTTCATCTTTTTTTTTTTTGATTTACATTTGTTTAAATATTTCAAATGGTGAATGAATAATGTTGCTCTTAAACCTTACAGAGCTTAGCACATTCTCAAATTTCCATCAGCCCTTGGACGAGATTTGCATGTTGGCAGGCAGTTTCCAGGCAGAAACACTAATTGTGAAAATAGAAGAAAATTGACTGGCAGAGACCAAGAGTATTTTTAGTGCTGTTGGTTGAATGATTTTGGCTTTGAGTAGTAACCCCTACGAATGAAATTGCTGGAACCAAAAATAGCATTTTACAGAAGGTTCCCCAATTAAAACAGGTGAAAAGACCAACATGTAACATTCATCAACTACTACTGGCTTGAAAACTCTTAGGGGTTTAAAGTGCTAAGATTATTTGGACCTAACTTTCCTGTCATGGCCTCTAAAACTGAGCAAAAAGCCAAAGGTTTTTATTGGACACTGTTGATACCCAAGCACACACAAGCCCCTAAGTCTGGAGGTACACGCTTGTATTAGAAACCATCCCTTCCACTGGTTAAACCTCAGTCAAACAGAAAATATATCTTTAAGAATTCTCTTCCAGCCCAGCCAATGTAGCTTAGTGGTTGGTCACAGTTCAATTCCTGGTCCGGGCACATGCTCGGGTTGTGGGCTCAATCCCCAGTGTCGGGCATGCAGGAGGAAGCCAATCAATGTCGATCAATGATTCTCTCTCTCATCGTTGATGTTTCTATCTCTCTCTCCCTCCCCCTTCCTTTCTGAAATATATATATATATATAATTCTCTTCCACATTTATGTAGAACAGTTAGTGCAAAGTCATCCTTGGGTTGGACTCCAATTTGGTATCAACAAATGTCATCCGTTTGCTATATTCCAACATCCCCCATTTGAGTAATCATTTCACATCTCTCTTGAACTCACAAAGGTAATAAAACCTCTCATTATTATCAGATGGGGAGGAAACAGAGCTTTGGAAAAGAGGTGAATTGGCCAGCTTGTTCAGCTGGTATGAAGCAGAAATGAGATTTGAATTTCAAGTTTTGGGTCCCATAGGCCCTGAGCTTTCCACTATGTCTGTCCCCTTGCCCCACATTTCATCCCATCTTACGGGCTTCTGCAGGTTTCCCCTTTCATCCATACAATGCGGCTGTTTCTGACCTTCCTGCTGCATTACCTTTACCTAACTCCCATGTGTTCCTGTCTCTTCATGAACTAGGCCCTCATAGTGCCAGCTCTCAAAGTCCTTAGTGCAGGGGTGGGCAAACTTTTTGACTCGAGGGCCACAATGGGTTCTTAAACTGGACTCAGAAGAAGGAGCTGTGGCCCTGTTTCCCGACGTTGCCATGTTAACACTGCTGCTGGTGAAGGAGCGGAGGGGAGAGCAAGAGAACCCTCTGCTCTTTCGGCTCCGCAGGCCGGATAGAACAGCCGAATGGGTCGGATCCGGCCCGCGGGCCGTAGTTTGCCCACGGCTACCTTAGTGGCATGTGTCACTGTCCTCTCCGGCCATTCCACACCCCTCCATTGGCAGAGCCCAGAAATGAGTTTCCTGTATATTGCTTATCTGAGCCCCACCTCCAGGCAGCATCCAAAGCAACACCATATCATGGGAGTTTCTATTTCTTCTAACTCAAGCATCCAAAGTCCTTTCTCCTGTTATATAAGTAATCATGAAATCCTTCTCAGTGAAGCTTCTCTAAATAGATTACTGAGCAATTCTTGCTTCTTTAGACTATTGGAGTGTAATTCGGGAATATTTTACTAAACAGGTAGGAGGCAATACAGCTACAATAGATCACACTAGTAAGAATTTATGAATTTATTTTCTTATATAGCAAGATGGTCATAGTAGATAGGTCTTAGTCTTGTTTCTTCAGATTAAAGATGTAAGGACCAATGCCACCGCTTTTAACTATCCTTCATGGTCATAAGAAGGCTGCTGCCTCACCTCCACACTCAAGGCAAAGAGCAGGAGAAAAGCACAATTTCAGTGGCCATATGAGAAAACAAATATTTTTCCCAGAACTGCACAGCAGACTTCCCCTTCTCTTTCATTAGCTATGAATACATCATGTGTCCAACACTAACTGGAAGTTGGCTAGAAAGAAGTTGGAAATGGTGACTTGGTTAGCCACCCAAGAGTGTCTGCCGCAGTCACTGAACCAAAGTAATTGTGTTCTCTCACTATGCAAACATTATACCAGATGTTTATTCTTTCAGTCAAGAAAGAAAGCCTAACTGAGAGCCTTTTCTGTGCATGGCATTATGTTCATATTATGGAAGGTACAGGAATAAACCAAGCACAGATTCTAACTTCAGAGGATGAAGTCTAATACAATATATATATATATATATATATATATATAAAATATGTAATATAAACAAGGTAGTGTTTGACTGCCTTCAAATCAAACAAGTTTGTATGACACAGAAGTATAGGAAAAATGAGAAATGCTTTAAAAACTAGCAAATAAAGTAGATTGTTGTGAATATGTACAGTTCTAAAATAGTACACATGTTGATAAGTGGAAAATTGAAAATTATAACAGGACAGAGTGATCCATAGAATGTTTCTTATGAGAAACAATGTGGAAGTCAGATGTTAAGGGTAAGAAAGAACATAAATGGGTTTAGAACAGTGGTTTCCAAAATATTCTTGGTCAGGTAACCCTATTAATAAAAAGTATTTGAATGTTCACATTCAGTACATGCACAGATAAGCTATTTTTATAATATACCTTCACCATTGCACTAATGTAGTCTATACAAAAGAAACCACACACAAAATAGAAGCATGAGATGTCAAAGTGTCTCCTCACAAAATACTTGTAAATTATAAAGTATAGAATAGTATGTTTTGAGTGGATGAACCTGGCAGACACATCTTAAATCAATGATCAAAGCTAACATTGCCACCTGTGAAATACAGCAATATCATGTGCCTTCTGATAAGATGCACTGAGAAAGATAATACCGCTTCTATAGTATTCCTGCTAAAAGCACACTCTGATTTTAATCAGGAGGAAATGTCACAAACTCGAATTAAGGAACATTCTGTGAAAAAATTTCACTGGTACAATTTGAAAGTCAAGGTCATAAAATCATGACAGACAAAGAGCCCCAATTTTTCCAAGACTGGAGATCTATAAGGAGAAGTGGAGACTCGTGTGATGTGGGATCACGGACCAGAAAAAGGACATTTGTGGGATGACTTGCAACATTTGAATGAGGTCTTTAGATGAGTTAATAGTGCTTATTAATGTTAATTTCCTGGTTAAGTACATAAACTGTACTTTATGTAATCAACACTAATAAAAGAGAAAAATGGTAATTGGCGTACGAGCTACCCTTTTCATTGGCTAATCAGGGCTAACCAACAAGATGGCGGTTAATTTGCATATGTAGGCACAATGCAGGGAGGTGAAAGGGAAAGCAGGAAGAAGCCCCCTGCCACTGACAGTGATCGGAAGCTAAGAGCTGGGGAGCTAAGAGCTGGGGTAGGAAGAAGCCCCCTGCCACTGACAGTGATCGGAAGCTAAGAGGGGGAAGCCTTTGCCCTGGGGCCGCCTTTGCCCTGGGGCTGCCTTTGCCCTGCCCCCCAGCCATGATCGGAGAATCAGGCGCCTTTTCCGCCTTGGCCAGTGATAGCAGGAAGTAGGGGTGGAGCCAGCGATGGGAGCTGGGCACGGTCGAAGCTGGCAGTCCCGGGAGCTAGGGGCCCCTTGCCTGGGCCTAAAGTGAAGCCCACGATCGCGGGGCCGCTGCAGCTGCGGGTCCCCGCTGCCCAGGCCGGATGCCTAGGCCAGAGGCGTCAGGCCTGGGCAAGGGGCCGATCCTGCGATTGGAGGGTGATGGGGGTCAACGCCTGAGGGCTCCCAGTATGTGAGAGGGGGCAGGCTGGGCTGAGGGACACTCCCCCACACACACACCCAGTGCACAAATTTCGTGCACCTGGCCCCTAGTATGTTCATATTTGGGGAAGCTGGGTAAAGAGTATTCAAGAATTCTTAATACCATTTTTTGAAACTTCTTCAAAATAAAAAAGATGCTAAAAAGGATCAGACCTTTAAGATGTGGAAATAGAAGTTCTTGACAATATAAAGAAAGCCAGCCAGGATTTGAAGAAAGCAAAGGTGATTGTGTCAGTAACTCTCTTAAATTGATCTAACTGTTCAGAACAGCAACTTTATACACATTTTTTAAATGATTTAAACTGCTTGATTAAAAATCCCACTTCTATGTACATAACCAAAGCTCCTAGGCTGAAATGGAGACTGGGGTACACAAAGACTTCACTGAGATATTCCCCATAAGACTGAACAATTGGAACCAATGTAAATATCCAGGAGTAGGCGAGGTAGTTACATATTTAGCAAATTCATACAATGAAATGCTTTGTAGCCACTAGAATCATATGTTCCAAATTATTTAGTAGTATAGCAGAATATCATCTCAAGTGGAACAAACAGTATAAAGTTATACAGGTAGTTTTATTCCAATTATGACTGCAGATTGTGTATGTATATAAATGTTGTCTTTATAATGCAGAAGTCAAATAAGCTGTTTAGAATTTAAAAAGTAGAAATGGATAATCATTTGTGTTTGTGTTTTGAAGGAATATCCTGGGTGGATATCATGTAGTTGAAGGGTATTTAGGGATCTAATTAGCTTCCTCTAGAAGGCAAAGTGAGTGTGGGATATATATACATATAATTACAGTTGACACAATATTATATTAGTTTCAGGTGTACAACATAGCAATTAGACATTTATATAACTGACAAAGTCATCATCCCAATTTATATAATCTCTTTGGATCTTCTTGAAAGCAAGGCATTAATCGAAAGCAGTTATTGAAGGTGGGGGGCCATGCATGTCTTAATTTGTTATTTAAGGAACTTGGGAAGAAAGAAAGGAAGGTAGTTAGCTGAACCAAGAAGATAATAGTGGGTAGCAAGCTACATAGAGGTTTAGATATGAAAATTGACCTCTAGAAAACAAGTAGATCTATAAATGGATGTGATTTCTTACTCATAGTTTCATCCATGAAGAAAATTCTAAAGACATGGGGAAGAAAACAGTGGCAAAGGAAAGAAAATTTTGATGAGTTACCTACAATCATGATAAAAGAGGACAGGGAAATGTGCATAACCAGGAGATGGGGAGAGAGAGAGAGAGAGAGAGAGGGGGGGGGGGGGAGGGAGAGAAGGGAGGGAAGGGAGAGGAAGGAAGAAAGGGAGGGAGGGAGGGAGGAAGGAAGGAAGGAAGGAAGGAAGGAAGGAAGGAAGGAAGGAAGGAAGGAAGGAAGGAAGGAAGGAAGGGTAAGTGGAGGGAGAAGAAAAGAAAAATAAAAAAGGAAAATTGAAAAGAAAAGAAAAGCTAGTTAGAACTATTAACCAGTCATCATGACTGGAAGAACCTGGCAAACATTTTAATCATTTTTCCCACCCCTATCCTTCTGAATAGTTTCCTATTTATTACCCCACTGTTCCTCTTAAATGATTAGCAGACAACGCTTATGGCAAGGAGTCTATTTTGGGAGCCACCAGGATGAAGAGATGAAGAGCACAGGGTCAATGTGTGGGGACCGACCTTGACAGAGTCCCTCACACTGCAGCAGGGAAGACGGTGCCTGAACTAGAAAGATCTTTCTTTCCCACACTACTCTGGGCAGCCTACTAATTCCAATGGTGGATGCACAAGATGGACACCCATCATCTCATATCAGACAGACTCTGATAAGTACTGAAGAATCTGGAGAAGGGGACAATGCATTCTGACTGAAGAACCTCTTAAAACTTCTTAAAAGAAGGGTCATTTGAGCTGGAGAACCTAGGAAGAATTTCAGAGGTGCATTTGGAAAAGAGACCTTTCTCTGTGTTAGAGGCAGATGGAGAACCTAGATACTGCCTCGTTCAGTGTTCATCTCCAGTGATACCAGGGCCTGCATTCATTTATTGGTAATTCTAAAAGCTTTACTCTGTGACTAAGGTAGATGTATTTGAATACATCTTCAGGTAGATGAATGCAGGATTAGAGTCTGCACTGCTAATGTTTTCCAATGCAACTCCTATGAGAGTTATTTGATTATTAGATGATGATAGGGACAAGATAAAACTGATTATTTTAATGACGCTATCAACTTAATTTCACATGAAGAAGAAAGAGTTCAGATTGCTTCTTGCTTGGGTGTTGGTATGATTTAAGAAATGCCTGAATAAGAGTGGAAAGGCATATTTGCAGTGACCCATGTGAGATCAACACCTGTCATTCTCAATAAAAGCGCTATTGTCTGTTGTCATGATATTCTCTAAAAGAGCTGAGGGTGGAAAATTTAACAGTTGACAAATCAGGGTTGGCCTCCAGGGCTTAGATGCCTCAGGCATGCTAGGATTTCCTAGGAGAGCGGGTAAAAAAGTAGCTTATTATTTTATCATTGAACTGAACTTTTAAATTAGTCCGTTATATATATACATTTTACTGTAAAATGTCAGATGAATCAAAATGATAACAAATTTATGTGACAAAAACTTAGGGAGCAGGATACAGAATTTGATATCAAAGGTAGGCAAAGACAAAGATTACAGCTAACTTTTGAACTGAAATAAATTAAGAAACACAATTTAAATATTTCTATATTTCAATGTAAGTTACAAAACTCATATACCTCCCAAATTAAATCCATAAGCACTAAGAAAATAATTGTGTTAATCCTCTGTGAAAGCAAATATTCAAATCATTTCAGAGAACGTTCTCAACATTCTGTGGGGGGGAAAAAGGTGAGTTTTCTAAATTATAATTCAGTGACCTATGTGAAGGTTCTGGCAGGTGAGTGACACTTTGTAGAAATTTTGAGGGAATGTAATTGTAGAAGCCAAGATGAGAACTCACTTTTGAGAGCATCAATTATTGGCCAGACACTTTGCTTTTCAATGTTACCTTATTGAGTCCTCATCAGTGCCTTTATTTTTTTTAACATATATTTTTTATTGTTAATAGTATTACAGATGTCTCCCCCTCTCCCCCCAAGTCTTCACCACCCTATTGCCTGTGTCCATGTGTCCACAGGCTATACATATCCTGTATAATAAATGGGTAATATGCAAATTAACCCTAATGGCAGAACAACCAGGAATGACCAGTTGCTATAATGTGCACTGACCACCAGGGGGTAGACGGTCAATGCAGGAGCTTCCCCCTGGTGGTCACTGCACTCCAACAGGGGGAGCTCCACTCAGCCACAAGCTGGGCTGATGGCTGTGAGTGCAGCGGTGGTGGGGGGGCCTCTCCCGCCTCCTCCTCATCACTAAGGATGTCCGACTGCAGCTTGGGCCCGCTTCCCACAGAGAGTGGGCCTAAGCTGTCAATTTGACATTCTCTGAGGGCTCCTGGGCTGCCAGAGGGATTTCTGACTTCCAACTTAGGCCTGATCCCCCAGGGAGCGGGCCTAAGCCAGCAGGTGGACATCCCCCAATGGGTCCCAGACTGCGAGAGGGCACAGGCCGGGCTGAGGGACTCCCCCAGTGTTCACAAATTTTCACACACCAGGCCTCTAGTAAGTATATAAGTTCTTTGGTTTATCTCTTCTCATCCATCATCCCCACATCGAGGTATGTCAGTCTGTTCCATGCCTCCATGCTTTGGGTCTTATTTTGTTGGTCAATTCACTTTGTTCATCAATACCTTTAAAATAAAGAGACCCGTTAATTATATTCTTATATACTAGAGGCCCACTGCATGAAAATTCGTGCACTTGGCGGGGGGAGTCCCTCAGCCCAGCCTGCCCCCTCTCACAGTGCAGGAGCCCTCAGGAGATGTCCTACTGATGACAGTCTGGCCTCGCTCTGCAGGAGGCGACTGGGTTGATCAGGGAAAGGCAGCACTCCCATCACCCTGCTGCTGCTGCCACTGCCGGCTGCAGTGGCTGAGAGACCTGAGACCTGGGCCTCGCAGCTGCTGGGGCTGACGGCTGCCTGAGCCCATGGCTGCCTGAGCTCCAGGCCTCGCAGCTGCTGTGGCTTTGTCTGTAAGACATCTGCACTAATTAGCATATTACCCTTTTATTAGTATAGATTGTAATGTTATTACACTATTATTATGCTATCACTAGAGGCCCAATGCATGAAATTCGTGCATGGGGGGGTGGTGTGTGTGTGTGTGTGTGTGTGTGTGTGTGTGTGTCCCTCAGCCCTTCCTGCACCCTCTCACAACCCAGAATCCCTCACTCCTAACTGCCCACCTGCTCACTCCTTACCCCTTACCACTTAGCTCACCACGCCTTACCGCTGCCTTGGGGAGAGGCTCCCACCACCGCCGCTGCACTCGCCAGCCGGGAGCCCAGCTTTACTGTTATTATTACTACCACTAATACATTGGAGCACATTTCACTTTCAGGGTTTTAGTCAATACATAAGGAGGAAATTAAGCCAAAATTAGCCCCCACAAAGTCACTTAATTCACACTTTGAAGTCTAAGAATAGATACTTAGGAACCTCCAACCAATTAGTTTTTTACTTCTTTCCTGTCTCTCTGCTTCTCATCTAGGGGCCCCTTTCCCAGCTGCAGGTCTTCCCTTTCCCTTCCCTCCTTCCTTCCTTACCCCCCTCTCCCCACCTCTCCCTCTCCCTCTCCTTTCTCCACAGTTGCTTTTCTGTAAATGTGCACATGAAGCAAGTACATTATCATTTACTGCGCCTCCATTTATTTGTTAGGAACTGTGGTAAGTTCTTTGGATGTCTATTATTTCTGGTGCATAAAGAAATTTGAAGAGTTTAAAGAAGTTAAAACATGTGTTCAAGATCACAAACCTGATAAAGTTCAAATCCAAGTTTTTTTGAGGACAAAACAATACTATATAGTCTATAATATGCTTTGATACCTCCTGGTGAAATTTGTTGTTTGGTGTGCTGACAAACATTGAGTCAAATTTTCTTTATATCCTTCAGAATCTTAGGTTTCAACTAAAACTTAGAATGTGAAAATGTCTTCAAGCCTCAAACAAAACCTGCAATTTGGGTACACTGCCACTAGGTGGCAGAAGATCTTCAATTGTTATTTTGTGATCTAAATGGCAATAACTATATGTGTGCTTGGGAGTTCCCATCACATGTGAACAGCACATCTTACAAGTTCTAACCACTCAAATATTTGACTCCTCTCTTTGAAAATGAAATAATATCAGTACTGATTTCATAAAATAAGTTAAGGGTTAAATGAATAAATGGGACACAACAGACATTTGATATCAGTATTAACCTCCAGAAATGTTTGATCTTCTTCCTTATTCCAACAGCTAGTACAGTATCCCAGACTATTATTTAACAGCTGGGAGTGCATGTTAGCCCTTTATGTTCCTCTGCTATTCTGCATCTTTTTTGCCAACCCAGCCCTTCCCAGCCAATTCTCACATTTTGCTGCCCACATTCCAATTTTAAAATCATATATATATATATATATATATATATATATATATATATATATATATTTACAATACACCTAACGTATGTGATATATATTAGATATATTATATGTATTATTATAATGTCTAATAGTATCAGATAACACTTTGGAGAAACTTCTAAATAAATCTTCAGGATTGCCAATATACATGGGATGCTAACTGGGTACCTGTACTAAGCACTTTGAACATGTTATTTTATTTAATCTCCTTAACAAGCTTATGAAATTGGTTCATAATAATTATAATGTTCCCAATATTATTTCCATTTTACACATGAGAAAATGGAGCTTGGAGGGGATAACAAACTTGGACGAAGATATAGTTAGTAAAAAATCAGTTTAGATGCGAATGGGAAGACCAATTGCATAGCCTAAGCTCTTACATCTCATAGTCATGTTATTCACCTTGACTTTCTAGCATGGTAACTTGGGGAGCATTTCTCAAAAGCCCTGGGCCCCTTCCACACCCCCAGAATTAGAATCTGAGTATCTTCTTCAGTTCCACAGGCAATTGGGTTATGCAGATAGACTTGAGGCCAACTGTGTTACACTTTCTTGCCTCCCACTAATAACTCACTTGGGGCACAATTCTGTACCTTTCTCACTAATCCCTAAAATATCTTTTCTCTTGAAATGAATTCTACATGTTCAGGAGTTTGTGCTCAACCTCATCAAAGCACCTCTTACTGCTTATCTGACAGAAAGGCACCTCGCCCCTCTCTCACTGTTATAAAGGGAGTAACTGCCAGAGAGCAAGATAAAGAAACAGTCTCTCTTCTGTGGTTTCCTGTTCCTAATTCCACTGCATCTTTCTCTGCTACTCTGTCCTTTTGCCACTTGAAAGAAGTAAAAAGAGGAAAAATACTGATAGAATAGCATAATCCCATTGAGACCATAAAGTGCCCAGGGGCTGAGCATTTAGAAGACAATCAAATGAGTCTATGCTGCTTTTACTTTATAGAAAGGCCAAGTTGCCTTTTGCCATTCAGATCTCTAGCTGGAAGTGACTTACTTAAATTAATTTAAAGATGATAATGATTAAAATTAGATAGTGGGCTCAACCAGTGTGCTTCACCAAAGCTGCTCCTTTTCTGCCTAGGGTGGGGCGTTATTGAACAATATTTCTGCTGTCAGCAAATGTAAAGATGGAGGGGCAGGGTCCCGTGGTCTCTGTTCAGGTGCAGCGGTTGTGCCCTGGGGGGTCTGGAGAGGGAGTTTACTCTGAGATGCCAAAGGGGCCCAGGTAGCAGCAGAAGTGCTTTCAGAAACATCCACTGTCGCCTGACCTCCGAGGCACACTGTGCCCCTTGGTTCAGACACCCAGAAACCAGGTTTCTATTTCCCTGGGGTAAATGCCCAAGAGCGCAATTGCTGGACCTTATTGGAAGTCTCGTGTTCTTTGCATCTGGAAGGACCATCCATGCAGGAGCTGACCTCGCGCAGCATGGGGAGGAGGAGGACCTCCGCGCAGGCAGAGGGCTCCCTGCACCCATGGCCTCAGGGATCCGCAGGGTCTTGTTTTCTTATCCATTCTGCCACTGTATGTCTTTTGATTAGAGCATTTAATACATTTATATTTAAAGTAATTGTTGACGTCTATGGCTCACGAACTGAAGGAAGAAAGATCCAAACACTCACGGCAAGAGGAGTTATTAGAGACACTTCAGATCAAAAGATACTCACAGACTGAAAGTAAAGGGATGGTGGTAAAAGTTATTTCATGAAAATGGAAATTAAAAAAGCAAAATGCTGGGGTAACAATACTTATACAAGACAAAATCAACTTTAAAACAAAGGCTATAACAAGAGATAACGAAGGACTTAGAAATCCCACTTCTGGGTATTTATTCGAAAAAATCCAAAACACCAAATCGAAAAGACATAGACATTCATGCTTACTGCAGCATTATTTACAATAGCAAAGATATGGAAGCAACTTAAGTGTCCATCAGTAGATGAATGGATAAAGACTTGGATATATACAATGGAATATGACTCCGTCATAAGGAAGAATAAAATCTTGCCATCTGCAACAACATGGATGGACCTAGAGAGTATTGTGCTGAATGAAATAAGTCAGGTAGAGAAAGACAAATACCAGATGATTTCGCTTATATGTGGAGTCTAGAAAACAAAATAATAGAGCAAGCGTAACAGTAACAGACTGATAAACACAGAGAACATTTTGAAGATTGCCAGAAGGAAGGGGTTTTACAAATGGGTAAAAAAGAGGAAGAGATTAAGAAGTACAGATTGGCCGAAACCGGTTTGGCTCAGTGGATAGAGCGTCGGCTTGCGGACTGAAGGGTCCCAGGTTCGATTCCGGTCAAGGGCATGTACCTGGGTTGCGGGCACATCCCCAGTAGGAGATATGCAGGAGGCAGCTGATCGATGTTTCTCTCTCATCGATGTTTCTAGCTCTCTATCTCTCTCCCTCCCTCTCTGTAAAATATCAATAAAATATATTTAAAAAAAACAAAAAAGAAGTACAGATTGGTAGTTACAAAATAGTCATGGGCACATGTAAAGCACAGCATAGGAAATATAGTCAATAACATTATTATTATTATTATTATGTATAGTGTCAGGTGGGTACTAGATTTATCAGGGTGGTCACTTTGTAAGTTATATAAATGTCTAATCTCTATGTTGTGCACCTCAAACTGATATGATATTGAAGCAGAATTTTTGGACTGGGCAGGATGTCCTGGATTCTTTGTCTGCCGGAGTCGAAGAATGAATCCATGGACAGAAGGTGGTATAACAAAGGTGGAAATTTATTAAATTTATTAAATAACAAGTACAGACTCAGACATGGGGAGGGAGAAAGAGTCCCACTGAGTCCCTGTTTCCATGGTTTATAAAGGCTGTAGATTTTGGTGCCTTGATATCCCCTCTGATTGGTCACTACTTCCTTGGACTGGTTACTATAGTAACTTCTTTCCTTATTGTTTTCCTATTCCCTTTGGGGTTTCTTCGGCTCCTTAGGGATGAAGGGCTCCCTTCCCTTTATTTTGTAAATATAGACTTTTTGCTGTTTCCAGCTCCCTCATTCTATGGAAATGTACCTGTTGCAGCTTTTCAGCTCCCCTATTCTATGGAGATATACCTTCTGTTGCTCTGCAGCCCTGTGCTTCTTCCATGGTCCTCTAAATTTCTAAAATTTCCTAAACCTGTCTTTTTTACCCCCCAAAATTCCTGTTTCAATATTGTATATAAACTCTAATTGTAAAATTAAAAAATATTAAAATAAAATTTAAACTTTTTTTTTAAAAAAAAAAAGATAGAAGGGCTAGCTCTTCCTAAGCACACAATGTCATATGTTCTTTTGTCAATGCACTTATTTTCTCTGAAATTTTGAATTTCTCATCTGTAAAATGTAAGTATCATACTACATGAGTTCTAAAGTCATATGATAATCTTGTAGAAATATTAACAAAGTCTCTAACATGATTATTTCCTCTTTAGGGGCTAGCACTAGTATAGAAGGAAGAGGTGCTTATTTGTTAGGTGTTCTTGATGGGAAACACCTGGGTTTTCATATTTTTTTTTATTGATTTTTTTACAGAGAGGAAGGGAGAGGGATAGAGAGCTAGAAACATCGGATGAGAGAGAAACATTGACCAGCTGCCTCCTGCACACTCCCCACTGGGGACGTGCCCACAACCAAGGTACATGCCCTTGACTAGAATCGAACCTGGGACCCCTAAGTCCACAGGCCAACGCTCCATCCACTGAGCCAAACCAGCTAGGGAAAACACCTGGGTTTTTAGAGTATCATGAGCTCAATTAGCAAATGGTGAAAAGGCCATGGTTTTCTAGGCTACATCATAAGAAGTACAGTTTGCAGTTGAAAGGAGGTGAAAGAACTATTGTACTCTTCATTATTCAAATGACACTTGTATACATATGTTTAGTTCTGGCTAATGTACCTTAGGAATGACACTGGCAACCTAGAGTGCATCCAGAGAGAGGCAAAAAAGACAAAGATCTCAATCATTACATATGAGAAACAGCTGAAGAATCTTGGAATGTTTGATTTGGAAACACATATATAAATAGTCTGCATGAGAAATTCAATTTATTCAATATTGTACCAGAAATCGGAATCAAATGTAAGGGTTAGAAATTACAGGAAAGAATTTTTGAGTTTGATTTAAAAAAACATTCTGATAATGAGTTGTTCAAAATAAAATAAATTTCTTTGAAAAGGAAAATAATTTCATATCACTGACTGTATATAAACTGAGGCTGTATAAACAAAGATCGTGAATTTTGTCACATGGTTTCTCCATTTGGACCAAGCTCAGTTAACAGGTGTCCATGGTCCCTGACAATTGTAGACTCTCTGACGCTAAATGTATTTCCTTCCCACCACCCTGCAGCCAAAAAGAAAATTTGCTCAGTTCTTTTGCTGAATTGAAGAGAGCAGATAATAGGTAGAAGAACATCTTATCCTCTTTGTTTTGGATGAGCTTATAATGAATATTAATTCAGGGAAAGGCAAAACAAGACCATTCATTTGTATCCAGCTTCAGATTTCTCAAAACCATGTCCATGAAAGAAGAACATGGCTCACTCTTCCATCAGTCAGCAGCTTCTTTTCCATGGTTACCCCTGAGATGGTCTTGACTCTTAGAGTTTTTAAATTTTTCATCAGGATTAAATCTATAGAAGTTATTTTGCATTTTTATAATAAAATTAAGATTTTTTAAAGCAATAATTAATGTGCTAAAAAGCTATCCTATAAACCAGATCCTTTGACATTAGATTGTATTTAAGGACAATCCATGCGACTGAAGAAATAAAAGCCAATGTGAATGGATAAGCCAGTCAGAGAAGGATAAGTATCACATGATCTCACTCATTTGTGGAATATAAACTGATGAACAAAAATAGATCCAGAGACAAAGAAACATTGAACAGACCATCAAACCTCAAGAGTGAAGGCAGGGGAGGGTGGGTGAGGGATAAGAGACCAACCAAAGGACATATATGCATGCATATAAGCATAACCAATGGACACAGACAGTAGGGGGGTAAGGGCATGTGCTGGGGGGATGGGAGCGGCCGGGGAGAGGTCAATGGGGGATGAAAGGAGACATATGTAATACTTTCAACAATGAAGAATTTACATTAAAAAATAAAAACAAAATTAAAAAAGCCAAGGTGAATATTTACATAGAATTAGGTTAGAGGTTAGAACAAATGAGCATCTGCTAAAGAGGTAGATGATCTCTTATTCACACTGGCTTTTTAAGGCACTGAATGTGATTTGGCTTCCAGTTAGCCAAAGAATTCCAGATCATATCAAAATCTCTTTCATATAGTTTAAAAATATTTTGCTTTCTCTCAAGATGTTATGTGCACTTCTGCTTTTACGTCAAAACAAGGGCCACACCAACGGTAATATCCCCCTACAGTTAATGTACTCAACCTTGTTTGTGAATCATGGTTTCTAAATGACAAAGACAAAAACTGACATGCTTTCAGAACATAAATTAAGGATATAAATGATCTTTTCAACAGTTAATAAGACTAGGAGAAAAATGTGTCTCCCTTGTAGAGTAGAAAGAATTAAAATGATAAATGAAAGCACACATTAGCTTTTACTGGTTTTGAGTACCTCTGGGTTAGTAGTTGGCTAGTAGAGGGTAGGCCTTTAAAGGATGAAAGAAAAAGTCCCGAGGGTGCTATCAACACTGATGAGCACTTTAGGTAATTGGGGCAGGAAGTTCAGTCCAGGCAGAAACACAAAACAAGAGGAGAAAATTAAATTACATATTTTTAAAAAAGTATTGCCACTTTCATAAAGGAAAGTCATTGAATTCCAATAAGTCTAATAATATAACTACTCCATATGTGTTCCCTCAAAATTGTGGATATGAAGTGTGACTCAAGCCCCTCTACTTCTCTACTTCCCTATCTTCAGCCACAGTCGCCATTCCCCTCCTTAGAAGCCTGTTTGCTGCACAGGGCCTGGTCAGTGAGTTATACCGAAGTCATCATAATGCTTAAAGTACTGAGTGTGAACACTCCCAGGGTGACTTGCATTGTAACTAGGTCATGACCCTCGCTTTCAGGCTCTTTTGTAGAAGTTTTGAGTCATCCTGAAGAAGATAGAGAGTCATTTGTAGGACAGGATTTTCCAAAAGTCCTTAAATCAAAAGCATATGCAGAAATATGAATGCCTGCTTTCAAAATAACACTGACTGAAGCAGTCCAACTGCCCCATCAGGAGACGAGTGGATAAAAACTTGTGTTACATCTCCACACTGGAATACTACGCAGCCATGAAAAGAAGAAAATCTTACCCTTTTCAACAGATCTGCAGAGTGTTATACTAAGTGAAATAAGCCAGTCAGAGAAAGAGAAATTCCATATGATTTCACTTATATGTGGGATCTAATGAACAAAATAAACTAGCAAGCAAAATAGAAACAGACTCATAGATACAGAGAACAAGCTGATAGCTGTCAGAGGGGAAGGGGATTGGGGACTGGGTGAAAAAGGTAAAGGGATTAAGCAAAGAAAATAAAAACACCTCATAGACACAGACAATAGTATGGTGATTACAGGAAGGAAAGAGGGGTGGGGGGAAGTTAGAAGCGGGTAAAGGGGGGATAAATGGTGATGGAAGGAGATGACTTGGGGTGATGAACGCACAATACAATATACAGATGACGTATTATAGAATTATACACCCGAAACCTATATCATCTTATTGACCAATGTCACCCCAATAAATTCAATTAAAGAATAACAACTATTGCTCTTTCCCTGATGGGATATTCTTGTTTGTTTATTTTATTTTATTATTTTTTTTATTGAATTGGGGCAGGTTTCAAGTGTACAACTCAATAAGACATCATCTACACACTGCATCATGTGCCCATCACCCCAAGCAAAGTCTCTTTCCATCCCCATCCCCCCCCCTGTTTGTCCACCTCCACCTACCTCCCATCCCCCCTTCCCTCTGGTTATCACCACACAGTTGTTTGTGTTTCTGTGTGTGTGTGTGTGTGTGTGTGTGTTTTGATTAATCACTTCACCTTTTCTCCTGTCACCTTCTCTCACAGCTGTCAGTTTATTTCATGTATCCATGCCTCTGTTTCTATTTTGTTCCTCATTTTATTTTTTTCATTAGATTCCACATATAAGTGAGTTCATATGGTATTTGTCTTTCTTTGACTGGCTTATTTCACTCAGCATAATACTCACCAGGTCCATCTCTGATGAGTTTTATTATGTCTGCTCTGAAATAGGCATTTTTAAAAATGTTTCATTGACATCTAGCATCATGGGAGCTCTCCTTGAAAAGTTGTAAGGGAGATCCCCCTGACTATATGTGGGTGTGTGAGATGCTAGGACCTTTGGAGCCTAACCAATCATAAGTGTCTAATTAACATAAACATTTATTTATTCAAATAGAGGTCCGGTGAAAGAAATTGGTGCGGGGGGGGGGGGGGGGGGAGGGGGCGGGGGGGGAGCAGCCCCAGTCAGGCCTGTGCCCTCTTGCAGTCTGGGACCCCTTGGGGGATGTCTGCCTGCTGGCTTGATCCCCCTGGCAGTCTGGGACTCTCACAGTCCAGGACCCCTTGCTCCTTACCACTAGGCCTGCTCGCTACTCCTTAGCACTGCCTCAGAGGCGGGAGAGGCTCCCACCACTGACGCTGCACTCGCCAGCCATGAGCACAGCTTCTGGCTGAGCAGTGCTCCCCCTGTGGGAGCACACTGACCACCAGGGGGCAGCTCCTGCATTGAGCATCTGCCCCCTGGTCGTCAGTGCACATCATAGGGAAAGGTTGTTCTACTGTTCGGTCTATTTGCATATTAGGGTTTTATTATATAGGATCATTGAGTACATACTTGATTTTAGACCCCATGATGGGAGGGAACAAGGCATGGTCCTTTCCATTGAAGAGCTGACAGTCTAACTCTAGCAAAAGAATTTTTCCCTTTAGTTATACTGTGATCAAACATAAAGTACAATGCATATAGAAATTTGAAATGAACTACTGGTTTATTTCACAACTCTGTGTATTCTAGAATTTTCAGGGTTTGCTGGTTTTGTTATATAATATCACACAATGTAAATACTAATATGTAGTCTATGGACAACCATTTTGGAACTAAAACTTATGCTTAAAGCTAAGATTCAGCCTTGATCTTTGAAGATCTTTCCACAAATGGAAAAGAAACCCAAAATTCTCTGGGATAAGTAAGCTTAGTTTTCTTAAGTTGTGAATGATAAGTCTGCTGCTCTCTGCTCATAAAATTAATTTTGAATTATAAAAAAAATCCAAATACATCAAATCCATATCTTTTGTTGTCTAAAAGTCATAGTCTGTTACTGATTTTTTTCCCAATCAGTATGGGGCTAATAAAAATCATAAATATGCCATTTGTGACAATGTGGGTGGACCTTGAAATAAGTCAGAGAGAGAAAGACAAATACCATATGATTTCACTTATATGTAGAATCTAAAAAAAAAGATAAAACAAAAGAAATGAACTTATAAATACAGAGAACAGATTGGTGGTTGTTAGAGGCAGGGGTGGGGGATGATGGGTGAGGGTCAAGAGGTACAAACTTTCTTATTTATAAAAGAAATAAGTCATGGTGATGTAATGTACAGCATGGCGATTATAGTTAATAAAATTATATTGCATATTTGAAACGTTCTAAGAGAGTAGATCTCATAAGTTCCCATTACAAGAAAAAAAATAATAACTATATACGGTGACAAATGTTGTAGACTTATTGTGGCAATCATGTTGCAACATATACAATTATTGCATCATTATGTTGTATACCTGAGAGAAATATAATGTCATATGTCAATTATAATACAACAAAAAGTTATACGTGCAATTCTTCTTCTTTCTCCTTCTACTTGTAAACTTCAGGCAAACATCACAGTTCTATCACAAAAAGCCACTTAGTGGGAATAGAGTTTCAGAGTTCCAGGAGCACGGTTCTGCTTGCAAATATTAAGTAAATATTTAAATATTTAAACATACAATCTACAAGTTAGAGAGCTAGTACAAAGGGTTTCATGTTATGACTTGACTGTGTTTCTCAGTGAACACAAAGCAATCTTGAGATATTACTTTCCTAATTATATTATGAATTTAGTAATAATATCTTACCTGTCATACATATCGAAATGTTGTTCAAATTCACTTGAAACTTGGGAGGAGCTACTACTATTCAAAGGCTATTTCTTTCAATACTTTTTCAATTCAATTCAATTCAATGGTATTTTAGTGCACTGAATATCTCAGCTTAGGTTTCTATGCTAGAAAGGAAATACTGTGAAGTTTGTTATTTGTAGTCACAGAAAAAAAAAACTACAATGTGTTTTTTGAATGACTTACTTAGAAGTTTATGTGTACTAATATATAAATTTTATTAATTAAAAAATAAAGGTCCACAGTTTGACATTTCAAAATTATTGAAATACCAGACACCCAATGCATGAAATTCATGCACTGGGGGAGTGGTTGTACGTCAGCCCGGCCTACACCCTCTCCAATCTAGGACCCCTCGGGGTATGTCTGACTGCCAGTCGGACATTCCTCTCACAATCCGGGACAGCTGGCTCCTAGCGACTCGGCTGCCTGCCTGCCTGATCAACCCTAACCACCTCTGCCTGCTGGCCTGATCGCCCCTAACCGCCTCTGCCTACCAGCCTGATCGCTCCTAACTGCCCTCCCCTCCAGGCCTTATTGCCCCTAACCACCTCTGCCTTGGCCCCTGCCACCATGGCTTTGTCTGGAAGATGTCTGGTCTAATTAGCATATTACCCTTTTATTAGTATAGATGATTTCTGTTTAACTATACATGGTTAATCTGCAGACCAATTTGACCAGACCTTTACTTAAAACCACCCACATTATGATGTAATTGAGGCATGTCAATACCTTAGATGGTCACTGAAACATTTATTCTTCTTACATTATGCCTCATAATTTTTTATTTCCCCCTCCCGTAGTTTCAGAATTCAAGTTCAGCTTCTAAGCAGCACCACATGAAGTTACTCTACTAAGATTATGAAAGGAAAAGGTAAAAGTGTGCACTATTTTCATACCTATCACATGAATAGATTCTTCACCTGACATTTTCTATTCTTATAACAATCTTTGTCACAAGAATAAGTTTTTTTTAATGTTTCATCCATGCTGTGAAAGTCAGCAGTCAATTCTACTACCTTGACATTCCTAATGTTCTCTCATTTGATTAGGCAGCTATTTCTCTTCTTTCCTGTTAACACCATTGGTAACTTAGGAGAAAGAGGTAGAATGGCTAGTCAATCAAAATGAGACTATAAAGGTTAAAGTAGAATAGTTTACTCCTTTCATAGATAACACTAGCCACTGAGATTCTCATGTCTTATTATTGTGACAAAAAATGACAAAGGAACAGAAAATGCCACAACATGGATCCATTCTCATAACAACAATCATAAGAAGAATAAGAACTAGTACAAACAACCTATTCCTCTTCTAGTCTAGGAAACTTGTTGTTTTAGATGACTGTAGTTGAAGTTATTTTTAGTCAACTCAGATAATTTCTCCTTCAAATAATGAATTAATTTAAGTGAATTCAATGCTTGGAAAATACCAACCTCAGAGGAATCATAATTATTTTACTTCTATGCCTCTATCTATAATTTCATACATTTCTCTCGTTAGAGATTATTTCCATGCAATGTACTAAATTTACCAAACAATACTAGTAAATGCTTCATTTTTTTAATCAAAATTAGATAAGAATAAAACATTTGACAGTAAATGATATCAATCTGGAAAAAATTATTGACTAGTCGGCTGATTTTCTGGCATCCTTATACAGACTAAGGGTAGGAGTGAGTTGGCTAACTTAATGAGTGTGGACAGCCAATGCTGGTCATCACTCCAGCTGGTCAATTCAAACTGGGGTGTGGTGTGCATTGACTTTCTGAATAATCAAATGTATTGGCAACCCTTACCTTTATTTTTCATATATAGACATCTAAATCATCTATAGAAACACTGTGAGACAAATAATGATTATTGATCATAAGACAACCCATCTAAAGAGAAATTATTAGACATTTTTAAGATGAGTCATTGTTTTATTTTGTTTTGAGGGAGATGGTAAAGTTATACTCAGAAACTGATTCAGTCTTTGTCAGCAATTTATTTAGTCCAGGTTCATTGTGGGAATTATAATAATTTCACAAGCCAATAGCATACAGGATAATATCTCTTAAATAGCCAAATAAAGAAACAACATACTCCACACAAATGACAGATTAATCACACTCTTGTTCTAGGCTAGGGGAGGTGAAAGGAATAAATTCCAAATTTAGAGATGTTTCTTTTATGAGTTTGGTTTCTGGGGAGATGGCTTAACTCACTGTGAATTGACACCCACCTGTCAGTGCAAAACAAAAGTCTAGCTGAAGCACAGTGATGGCGAACCTATGACACGTGTATCAGAGGTGACACGCGAACTCATTTTTTTGGTTGATTTTTCTTTGTTAAATGGCATTTAAATATATAAAATAAATATCAAAAATATAAATCTTTGTTTTACTATGGTAGCAAATATCAAAAAATTTCTATATGTGACACGGCACCAGAGTTAAGTTAGGGTTTTTCAAAATGCTGACACGCTGAGCTCAAAAGGTTCGCCATCACTGGTCTAGCATGACCCTGGCTGGTTTGGCTCTGTGTATAGCGTGTAGGCCTGTGGACTGAAGGGTCCCGGGTTTAATTCTGGTCAAGGGCACATTCTTCAGTTGTAGGCTTGATTCCCAGCACTGGTCTGGGCTCATGTGGGAGCCAACCAATCGATATATCTCTCTCACATCGATTTTTCTCTCTGTGTGTCTCTCTCTTCTAAAAATCAATAGAAAAATATCCATGGGTGAGGATTAATAACAACAAAAACAAAATGTCTCCCATGTTGCTAGAGCAGGTTGCTAGGACACGAAAAGGCTGGTGTTGGCAGACAGGCTAGAATGCTCTGAGGATCATCCTACCAGAGACCATTGCACCATTTAGCACCACTACGCACCAGAGTCACCTTGGCCAAAGCAGGAGCACGTTCTCAAGATCTTGGAAGAGCTGTTTAGGTCAGCAAAGTATACCTTGCCCAAACTGAATCTCAAATGGTCCTCACAAACTCTAAGTATTTGTAGTCTAAATTTCCCCTTGCCATGGGGAAGACTCCATGTTTTTATGGATAAGCCCCCAGCAGTATCCATAATTAGCTGGGCTATGTTGACAACAAATGTGGGATGATGATATCTTGACATCTTATTTCATACTTCTATCAAAACAACTTGACTTCAAAAAACAAATTTTGTTGTGCTTGGCAATGAATAAGGGGATTAAAACAACTTCACTGAGACCATAAACCAGTGGATTTGAAATCATATTAGATCTATTTACAGCAGACACCAAGCGCCCAAAATATTTTTATTTCAAAAGAAAACATTTTATTTCTACATTTTTTGAAACTTGGAATGAAACTAAAACTTTGACCAAATTTATTGAATTTATTGCATATTTAGCATTGTATAGATAGTTGCCTTAGTTTCATGCATTTAATATGTGTTCAATAATTGTTCACTGAATAAACCAATTGTTCACTGAATAAACCAATTGTTCACTGAATAAATGAATGAGAGCTCATACTTCTGCCCTTTTTGTATATGTTTGTTTTCTCCATGGAGCTCCTGGAGAAGGTGAGAAGACTCAGGGAGGATAACCAGTACTGAGGGAGATCCTGACAGCTCTCTAGGGTATGGGTTTATTACTAGGAGACTGAGGCAAATTTTACACCCTGAGCATTCAATCCAAGCAATTGTTGACTGAATCTAGTACACAGAACTCTCCTGAACAAAATGACATTTGTTTTGATAAGTTCAGGGGATGGACAATATTTGGTCCTTTCGTGGTCTTTTGGGTAGAATGCCAAATTTGTGTTTACCCATGGTGGGCAGTGAAAGAAAGAGTTGTTAAGTCAAAGAAATGTTAACAAAATGGTAGTTAGAAGTATATAAAAATGCCCTTTTGAGAATCCTTGTTTTAAGGAAACATAGGAGTTTAGTGACATATAACTCATGTTGTTGCTTCAAATATATTATGAAATAGGAACATCAATATAGAATTCAGAGTAATCCCTGAAAGAATGATATTAAAGAAAGTCAAAGCTATAGCCATACTAGACATCTGGGAAATGAGGAAAATCTTCTGAATTACAGAAAATTTGAGTCAAATTTTTTACATCTATACAATCACTTAGAGTATAGGCTTCTTTTCGGAGACTATAATAAAATTAGTCACTTATTGTAGCCAACTGGTGTCAGAATTCATATATTTTAGGCATTATAAAATCTATGTCCTGAGAGCTGTTTTAGTTTGTCATTTTTCATGTTCCTCTAGAAATACATATTCTCTTTGAAGCTTTCTACTCTTTCCTGTGCTGTATTTTGAAAATTCTATGTGAGTATTTTAGTATCTGGATCACTTCTTATAGCTTTTCTACATTAAATGGAAACATAAACTGGCTCTCGGTACTTTGTTTTTCTGAATTGAATTTCTGTTTTAAAAAACCAGAAACAGTAATATAAAACATCATTAGAAAACAGAAATGAATCCAGGTTGTATGGACACGAACTCATTTTGGAGGTTTTCTTTAAGTTTCAAGGAGTCAAACCAAAGCAAAAGGAAAGCAAGGGTACAAGTTCCATAATCATAGCAAGAGCGGGAACATTCTGGAATCCCAGTCTCGTGCTGGGTGCTGATGCTCCTCTATGCAAACGAAGGCGCCTTGTGCTTTAGGGCAGGATACACTGTGAGGCACCTGCTGAGAGAGGGAGCCACAGCCCCTCCAGCAAACTCAGGAGCAGGGCCCTGTGTGCAGGACCCAGCCCTCCTCTCCCATGGCCTTCAGCTATTGCCCACTCTAGTTTGCATGCTTACCATGTGCACCTTTGGTTTGTGGCTCCGTTTCACTCGCATGTCTATGATTCCCTTCCTCTCTCTCTTTGCCTAGCTAACTTTTGGGGAGTTTTCAGAATTCAGCCTAAATATCATTTTATTGGTGAAATCTTTCAAGACTCTCCACAGGTTCAAGCTGATACCTTTCCTGGGGGCTCCATGTGGCTTTGTGCTTTTCCAAGACCAGCCTTTAGTATTGTAATTGCCTATCTTCTAGTCTTGCATTCCTCCTGGGTTCCAACCTCCAAGAGAGCACTGTATCACAGGCGCCAGGCTGTGTTCATCACAGAGCAGATAGCCAGTAAGTATGTGTGGAAGAACAGATAAACTCATGAGAGAATCACTTCTCATGCATGCAGCGTGGCATGGGGTGCCAATGTCTAAGAACTATGTGACCTGGAAAGTACTAGCCCTGAAGTTAAGAAGACGGCCAGTCAGCACAAACCCGACCTCACAGAACACCCGGAAGAGGATGCAGGCTGGATGAGCAAAGAAATCAAAGTTATCACTGATTCTCCAATTATATCAGAACTTACCCCTAACCTGCAGAGTCTGTTCTGGTATAGGAAGTAGACTGAGTACTCCTCTTGTTCTAAAGTGTGAGCTCAGACATTAACAAATCCTTTTGTCATTTCCAAAAGACCTGATTTTAAACATTTCCCAGCTAGTAAGGTAAAATGTATTATAATCAGAGACCCCACCTAATTATATAATTAAGATTCCTAGAGGTGGGTAATCATAAAAGCATCTCCCTTAAAGAAAGTTATGTGAGTGATTCAACATTCAAACCACCCTCAGGAGTTCCTAAGTGGTGATGGGACAATTCTGTGTATCAATTAGGTGGGGGTTACTCAAATATGTGCATATAATAAAATTGCAAGGCACTACTCACCAAAAAAAATGCACTATTTTGGTAACTATTTGTGCATTCAGTAATTATTTTGCATTATTTTCTAATAACTATTTTTGTATTAGTTAAGGTTAAATTAGGTCATTTCAGAACAACCTTTACTACTTTTTCACTGTTTTTGCAACTTCTTGTTGCAAGATAAAATGTCTTTTTTTAAAATGGGCCCATGCAGTAGTAACAATTTTCCTATTGTATTCAGATTAGATACTGACCAGCTTAGCCAGTTTCCCCAAGGTCACTCAGCTGGTGCACCTCGGATCTCGGGATGGAATCAGGTCTGTTCGCTGTCTCTAAAGACCAGGCTTTCCCATTTCAGCCACAATCTCTTAAATGAGGTCTAGTGTCTTCAAAGTAAACTATCGAAAACTTTGCTTTTCATGTTTTCTTCCAAAAGATGTGATCGCACCTCTTTACCAATACCAGTAACACACACACACACACACACACACACACACACACACACACACACACACACACACTTCCATCTCTCTCTTCACTGCCATCACTCATGCAACCAGCAGCTAGAAATGACTCGAAAGGAGAGATCTAGAACCACAGGAAATCAAAAGTTGGCAACAACTAAAAATCTTTGGTTGGTGTGAGTTTGGTTGAACAATCCCACTCGCAGATACCTCAGTGGTGAGACTTACATATTTGGCATTGAAATTGGCGTAACAATGGTGGGGAGAAAATACTGAGATTATAGAAGAATTTTTTTAGCAGTACGCAATTCAGAAATGTGTTCTTCCATATGGTCTTTAGGTTAGGCCAATTCTGTTTTACTTTCAAGCTTAAAAATAATTCTATTTTTCCTCACCTCAGAATCTTAAGTAATTATTCTTTATGAAATTATATAATTTCCAATTTTTCTATGACAAAGTCACCTACCAAGCTCGCCCCCTACGTAGGACAAGGCACTCGCTGGGCCTGCTGCAGCCCAGGAGACCTGTCTTGAAAGCATTCAGTGATGCTAATGAACAGCCTCCAATCACTGTCCTGTCCAAGACGACTTTGCCAGCAGAGGCACCACTGGCAGGGCCAGGATCCTGCCTGCTTGCTTTTCTTCCCATGTTCTCTGCTGCTAACTCCCACTCGAGGGTAGAGAAGCATGTTCTAACGACATTAGAAAGGATTGAAAACGCTCAGATAGTTCACACAGACTTGTTTTTCTTTTCCTTCAAGGTCTTCAGTGTGGTACTTGCTTCCTTCATGTGATTTGTCCAGGGAGATATGAAGCCCTTGCATTCTAGACATGAGAAGTGAGAAAAACAAATGTAGTCAGGCAATCAGGCCCAGCACGGTTAGAGACAGTAGTAATAACTGAGAGTGTCAGTTATTAAATGTCAAAAGAATCTTGTTGAATCTGACAATAAAACCATTGCACTATGCTTCTTTACCTCTTTATTTCTCCTCTAATAGAGCATAATATGATTAAAAAGGGAACACCCTAAAAGTTTATGCCTTGATATCTGTTATGATTGAATGATGTCACCCCCCAAATGGATTTATAGAAGTCCTAACCCCCAATGTGACCGTATTTGGACAGAGGGCCTTTGGGAAGGTAATTAAATTTAATGAGATCATGAGGTTGAGACCCTGATCCATTATGACTGGTGTCTTTACAACAAGAGGAAGAGACTCCGTGGCCACCTGCACACAGAGAAAAGGCATGTGCAACCCCAGAGAGGTGCAGTCTGCCAGCTCAGGAGAAAGTACCCCATGCCTCACCTCCAGAATCATGAGAAAATACACTTTTGCTGCTTAAGCCACCCAGACTGGTGTTTTGTTTTGGCAGCCCAAGAAATTCGTGCAATATCCTCGATTCTGCAGCAAACTAGTAAGATACGTTTGACTCAACTAATTCCAATGAGTCCTTGTTGCACACTTGAAAATAGACCTGTCCTTTCACTCAGTGATGTTAAGAACTATTTCTGTAAGTGAGAAGGAGGATAAAATGGCTGTAGGAGATCTCACTCTTGCCCTCAGGAAGCTTTGAACTCTGGTACAAAAGACAAAGGTAGAATACATGACCTCGTTTTTGGCATAGAAATTCAGAGAAAGAGGAGCTTCAGGAAACCAGTTCCTGTAACGTTAGGCAACACAAAAGTGAGCAACTCCTTCTGTAAATGGGCAGTTAGAAAATATTTGAGCACGATGGGAAGCACAAGTGGAGACTGACTTTGCTGCTCAAATTCACCAAAGGATTGCTCAGTTCTCCAATGTGTTGTGAAAGGCAGTTTTAAGTTAGTTTTGGGTGGGGCCTGAGACAGTGGGTTTACCAGCTAGCCTACAGCCCACATGACAAAATCGCACCTATTGGGAAGAGCCTTTTAACATGGAAAACCAGCAGTTGCCCCAAATAGACAATAAGCAGGTGTCTGTGTCCCGGTCAGAAAGGAAGAGCCGTGTGATGGAGCTGAAAGGCTTTCACGGTTGCTGGTGGACTTGCGACAGAGTCCACCAGCAACTGGATGGCAGACATTTTTGCTCTTTAATCAAGATCTCTTTACATTCCCAGCTTCTCATAGATGGTCTGATGGGAAAATAGTGGAATGCAAGCCCAGAATATTTCATCAGCTGTTCTGTGCCAGACTGAATTTCTTCAGTTTATATTTAGAATACTTAGGCTGGCACGAAGCACCGAAAAACAGCACTGAAGTCGTTTTTGTATAGATTACAGTACATCAGTGTCACACAAATCACCAAAACTAAGAAATTCTAAGAATTTTATTTATAACATACTTAAAAAAAATAGAAACATTGAGAATGCAGAAGAATCTTCTTGGTTGCCTTCTCCCCTCTTTAAGTTGACAAGAGATTTTAAAAAAAAAGACATTTCCATTTTTCTTTTTAATTAGAGAAAAATTAATGTGTCCATCTGTTTTTGCTCTATGGATAGATTGATGGCATCTCTCTCTGCATTTCTTTCTAAACTGGAAAAACACCCACCAAGCCTTTGTTCTCAGTAGGAAGGGAGCCTTTTTAAACATTTATTTAAAAATCACACACCCTGGAAGAGAGTATCACACACACTCTTATTTATTGGCAAATATTCTTGTATTTCATTTATGCTCTCAAGTGCTTCATTGGCAATCGGTGACAAACTGTAAATTTTCAACCTTCCTCCAGAACTGCTTATGAAATCTGTCAGCAATCTGTGAAACATACAGGAACCTTAATTATGAATCAATGGTACACTAGGAATAGAAGTGCTCATTAATGCCTTCGATGCTCCGTAAGCAATAGCTCTGTCACCGGAAACATTGTTCCTATCCCCTAGCACTAACTCCTGGATGACCCGCTTCTGCGGATAGGTGCACACAGTGTTTACTTGATCTGATGGTCAAATTATAGGGAAATGATGCACGATCTAGGGAAGTTTTACATTGCAAATAAGCAAGAATATTCTTGCAGGGAAAAATGAAAATCTCCCGAGACTTTTGGTGACTGACACTATAGTTTATCTTCACACTGAAACAACACAGTTATCAAATGAGAGAGAAGAAGAAAAATTACAAGAGATTTGATCTCCTTTATAGCTTCTAATAGTAAAATACACTATATGATTAATGAACCTGTCAGTTGTAATGGGAAGAATATGTAACAAGTAACTGTGCATTACTCGTTTGTGATTATATCTTTTATAAATTCAGCCATGTGTAGTGTGATAAGATTAACTCTTTACAATTTTAAGGTAATGCTGTAAAGTAAGTTAAAAACCGAGTCTGTTCTATTTTTGCCTCTCTGCCAATTGTTAATGTGACTTTTAAGAACACATTTCCTGCAATCGATAATTACTCAATTAGCAGCTTATTAAGTTTATATGTCAATAAATTTCATTACCAGGTGTCTGAGAAAGAAAAAAATGCTCTGGCACTTGGTGCATGCAATATTTCTTTGAGAAAATTTATTTTTTAAATGTGTTCTTTGCTGGATTTATTAGCCTATATAATATTCATAGAATTCAAGCCTAGACATGTAACTACCATTACTCAAAAATATATGCAAGGCTTAAGTTAAGAAGCAGAGCTATTGAGAATATCATTTTAGTATCAGATGTGAAGGAAGGAAGGAAGGAAGGAAGGAAGGAAGGAAGGAAGGAAGGAAGGAAGAAAGAAAGAAAGAAAGAAAGAAAGAAAGAAAGAAAGAAAGAAAGAAAGAAAGAAAGAAAGAAAGAAAAAGGAAAGAAAGAGGAGATGGGGGAGAAGGAAGGAAAGGGGAAAAAATTAAGTCAAGCACTAATAGCAGCAGAAAGCTCACAGAAAACGAGGGGAGGGCAGTGTTATTGAAAGAACGTCCATATCTGCCTCTTTCTCAAAAGTTCCTGATAACAGAGTAAAGTGGTCCCAATTACATTCTTCATGGCCAATAGAAAAGTTCCTACTTGTTCATCCATGTTTGCAATGGGAATTTTATAATTCACTGAGCAGCTGATCCTGGCAATGTTTTCTGTGGTCTCCATGTAAACTTGTAGAAAATGAAAGGTCATAAGTTACATGTGAGGATCTCAACATTGAAGTCCCAAGTGCATATCAGTATACAGGTCTGCGTGGTGTGATGGGTGCCAAAAACCACAGGGTGAATCTATTATTGACCTGCTGGCCTAAATTCCCAATGTTTAGTTACTCTGATAGACGAAAAAAGTTGGTTGCAAAGAAAGAAAGGTCAAACTTAAAATGCTGAAATGAGGGAAGGGGAAGGAGGAGAAGGAAGAATGGCAAGGAGGAGAGGGAGGGGAAGAAGAATTTATTGAGCTTCTCGTGTTCCAAGTTTTGTATCAATATCTTGACATGTATTGTCTTATTTAATGTTTCCATATAAATCGTTATTTTATTCTCATCTTATCCATGAAAATGTCACTTGCTCAAGGCCACAGGACTAATAGGAAACAGTGATAAAGCCTAAACCTGAAGGAGCAACAGTCAGCAAATGAGATTCAAGAGAGTTTCCTAGGGGATGCAGGGGTGGGGGATGAGGGGCGGGGGAGGGGAGAGGAAGCCAGCCAGACCATAGGAGCGGTTGGAAGTTCCATTAGGAAGTTCCATTCTCAGAGACAGGAGGGAAGCTGCAGCAGGAGAGTGGTGGGCGTGGCTCCATGGTGCTGGGAGTAGGCCTCACCTACCTCACCTTCCCCAGGCCTCACACTCATCACATCTACACAGTCACACTTCATGTCCAGCCTCTCCCATAAAGGGGAGTCTGTTCCTCATTTCTTCCTGAGCACAACACACTAGAAGGGAGTTTTGGCCTAAAAGGGAGATCTCAGTTGTGTGCTGGTGGCTTCGGGGCACAGCTGTGTGGGTTGTGCCCTGCACACCTCCAGGCTGGATCCATTCTGCAAAACCACCTGTGGCAGCACCGGACCAGGGCGCTGTTCAAAGTTCTGCCACCTTGGAGAATTCTGAACCCCATTTCCTCAGACGCATAAAGGGGATGAAAATTTCTACCTCATGGGATTCTTAGGAAAATTAGTGGGTATTACATCTGGTACAGAATGGGCTATTTGAATAAATGTTATCAATATGACTCCATTGAGAGAATTTAGTGCAGGCGTCCTCAAACTATGGCCCGTGGGCCACATGCGGCCTGCGAAACATTTATCCGGCCCGCCGGGTGTTTTTGCCGCCGCTGCCTGTCCTGCTTAGCAGCCGACTCATCCCAGGCCCGCAGTGCACATGTGTGGAATGTCTGAGGGACAGTGAGCTGGCCCCCTGTTTAAAAAGTTTGAGGACCTCTGATTTAGTGTCTTAGATTAAATTCAGCTATTTTTAAGATCTTTAAAACCAGGAAGTATTAATAAGGTTTAAAAATATGACATCCATATATAATTATATATATATGCAATTGAATAATCAAAAGTATTCCCATCATCTTTGGAGAATTATATCAAATTATAGTTTGGCCAAGTACTGGGGAAGGGGTCTGCCTTTGGGGTCAGGGAAATTTCTGGGATGAGATGGGAATTAGCTATTGGAGAGTTGCCAGTTTAAGGCAGGATGGGGAGGAGAAGATTGAAGAGAACATGAACTAGTCAGTTGTAAAGGCCAAAATCAGACATCAGACAAAAAAACAACAACAACAATGAATTCCTTCAGCAGGCACCTAAAGACAGTAAGGAGTACCTGACAACAACAATAATAAGACAAACACAGGCTTTGTGGAGCTTCTTTGTGGCCCTGGTTGAGACATTTCATACAAATGTACACATGTATAGATCAGTATATTGATTCTTATTTTTCCCAAATTATCTATATTTAGGCAATTATAAATTATATGTTTCATATTTACTAGTTATCTTTAACTACCTCCTTAGGTATCCAAAAATGTAGACGTTTGCCTGCCAAAGGAAAATTTCTTAAGCCAAACCCATACATAGTAATAATAATACTCTGGGATATTCATAATGTAACTTTAGATTAATTTCAACTATCTTATTACTACCTCTCTGTGGTTTTGGTGCCAGAATTTTTCACATTTAAGTAATTCATAGACTAAGATTTATCAGAGGTTATTTTATATAATATGTAACATGAAGTTTCTAACTCCAAACTTGACAAGTAACTTATGACTGTATTGTTTCCTATAAGTTTGTGTGAAGACCACAGAAAACATTGCCAGGATCAGCTGGTCAGTAAATTATAGAATTCCTATGCCAAACATAGATGAACAAGTAGGAACTTTATATATGTAGCTAATTGATCTACCTGAGAAATATTTCTGCACCCTCTATAGGACCTGGAGATATAGGTGAGTTTGGGAACTGTGCATTTCAAGATCATAAGTTACACTCACTAAATATCTTGACTCACGAAATAATTGTGTTTGGAATTTTTGTTGAAGCCTAATGAGTAACATATGGAATACATGCGGTATCTTTTTACGCTCCAATTAACCAAGCAAAACTGAAACCATAGTTATATAGAGACCAACATCTTATTAAAACTTTGTGAATTATATAATTGTCTAACTCAGGGGTCCTCAAACTACGGCCCGCGGGGCACATGCGGCCCGCCGAAAACATTTTTCCGGCCCGCCGGGTGTTTTTGCCGCCACTGCCTGTCCTGCTTAGCAGACGACTCGTCCCGGGCCCGCAGAGCACATGTGTGGAATGTCTGAGGGACAGTGAACTGGCCCCTGTTTTAAAAGATTGAGGACCTCTGGTCTAACTGTTATGCTGTACACTTGAAACTAAATATAAATAATATTGAATATCAACTGTAAGAGAAAAAATTTAAAATTAAAAACAAACAAACAATGTTTTCAATTTGTATTCGAACTTCCCTTTAGGACAATACTAAACTCATGTTTCTTGTGATTGTATTTCCTTCTCTGTTTCCTTACCCCATGGCCAAAGATTCTATTTTATGGTCTCTACTTGCATTGGTTTCATACATAAAAGAAGTATGCATTTTAACATGCAGTAGTGGAATGATGATACACTTGATAACAAAAAATTCCATTGGGTTGAAGTATCAGTTAATATTTACTACCTCATGATTTCTAGGTACTATACATTTAATTTTTTTATCTACTATCTTTTAAGCTTTTAACTTATGCTAATTTCCCTTTAATTTTGACCATTGACATTTCCCCTGTTGAGAAGTCTTGTGTCTTTTTCTGCTTAAGAACTCTATTCAGGTTTATAAATAATAGTAGTAGCTTTACAATTAATTAAGTCGAGTTCTAAGTTCACTAAGAGGTAGAGTGCTTGAATCTCTTCAAATGTTAATTTCTCAATTATTTTGACTAATTATCTTTTATTAACTATACATTTTATTTCATGTGTAGTCACAGCATCAGTTTTGAACATGATTTACACCTGGCTCAGACAAAACTATAGAAAGTCAGAGTCACAGATTTTTAATATTATATATTACTAAATCTGTTTTGCCCCTATTTAAGAAGCAGTATTTTCCATTATGGAAATAACATAAACAATATGTTGTATTTTTCTCTGAATGTATTGCATTTTCAAAAAAAAAAAAAAGTTGTGAACATTATATCAAGTTTCCTCTCACAGAAACCAAGTCCTTTACACCAGGTTTAACGGTTCATATACTCTTCACATTTAGATTGGATCGATGTGCCCAGATGTAGAAACAAGTATGCTTTTGTAAATGACAACCCACCCTGGGTTCCGACACAGAATTCCCAGAGCCTGTTATGATATGTCCACACAGCATGCAGGTCTGTGGGAGAAGACACGCGGTTGGGGCTGATCCTCCTTTTAGGACATCAGTGGGATCACGTTTCATCAGACTAGTAACACAAAATGACTTTTCAATTAGAACCCAAATCTAATAATTGCAGAATAGTTAGGTTTTATTCCTTCTCTGTATTTTCGAAATTGTTTACAATAACTATAGATCTCTTTTAAAATATATTAAAGTTTCATTTTGTATTTTAGGAAGGTAACAGGAGCCCAATGACCGCTTATGAGTAGACTTAGGAGGAAAATTGGCCTCTCTCTGGCATCTTTCACCAAATGTGTTCTACCAAACGAATCCTTCCCCATGGCACGCGATTAGCCTGGATCAAGGGATTACACTTTTAAATCTTAATTTTCAGACAATCAAATTTACAGTCAATTTAGAAATTGCTACCATTTTCGATATTATTTTTTTCATTGAAATGCCACTTTTACTCAAGGTGGGTCCATCGAGTTTCTAACAGAAAAGGCTGCAGGACCACCCTTCTGCCAGGGTTACCTTGATCACAACGGGATGTGGAACGTTCCTTGACAAGTGGCGTGTGCAAAGCTTGCCAGACATGGACACAGCCTGGTCACCAAAGCAATCTGTTAGGAATAACTGTGAGGAGGGAAAATAAAGACCGGGGAGATGGGAAACTACAAGTTCTATCTATTTCAAGGGACTTCTTCTGTTGCCAAGAGAGAGAAATCAGACACACAATCAAACTCAGACCCCTTAATGGCAGGTGTTTCAACCTAAACTTCTTTCTGCCTCTTTCAGTGTTGCCCAGTCCCACCATTCACCACCCAATCAGGTCTGGCTATTATCCTGGTTGTCTCCCTCTCCCTTGTTCAAAAAATTAAATTTGTAATCTAATATTTACTGACCTGAAATGATGTTCATAGTATATTACTATGCAGATTCCAAATTTTATGTGCACTATAATCTATATCTGTAAAAATTATATGAATAAGCATACACACTGAGAAAAAATACATATACATGTGTGTACATGAATACATAAAAATACATATGTGTTTTATTATTTACATGGACATATTTATATTTTTTACTAAGTGATTAAATCTACACGATGGACTTATGTTGATTTATACTGTCGTTTTTTTTGTTTTTTTTTGCTTTTCTATAGTCACCTCAGTAAACATATGTCACTTATAAAACAAGGAAAATGTCTATTGTTAATAGACTTAATTTTCTAGAAACAAAGTTCCAAATTTTTAAGTTCTCATAAACATTCTTCAGAATCTGTCCCTGACTACCTTACATACTTTCTTTCCTTATCATGGGTCTTATGTTCTAATAATCTTTTCCCCTGAATGCCTTTGTATATTCATTTTGCCTGGAGTATTCTTTCTTAACTTGACTTAGAAATGTTAGTTTCTCAATTTCTTCATATTCTCCATTCAAGACCCAGAAATGTTAGTTTCTCCATTCTCCTGACAAACTCATTTTCTCCATTCAAGATCCAAAACTCACTAGGCATATCTCCTCTTTTGTTCCCATACCTTCTACCATCATGTGAATCTACCATCACATTGTGAGTTGCTTGAAGTAGGAACTAGGTTTCAGTCGCCTTTGCTTCCTAAGTACCTAATGGTAGGCACTTAAAAGTGTTGAATAAATGAATAAGTGAATAAATTAGTAAACTTGATAGGGTTATGTTGAAGGTTGATGTGATGGAGTTTGTAAGGTATATAGCAGCATACCAGGAAAATAGAGAGTGTGAGATGAGTAACTTCCATGGCCATCATTATTATATGATATATTCCTGTCTGCTTTGCTTTGAGTGTTGGGTCTCTGCATTGTTCAACCTTGTTAAAAGCCAATGGGTCAGTGTGTTCCATTGAATCAGGAATTCTGCCATGGCCCAACACATTGGTCTTATTCTCCTGTGGGTGCAAGCTAACCAGAGTAAGACAGATGGAGGAGAGGAAAGATCTAAAAAACTGATGATTTTTTTTTTAATTCAAAAGATTAAAGGCCAGAGGCTTTCATAATTAAACCATCAAGAGGCAGAACAAATAAGAAGCAATTGTCTTTAAAAAAAAAACACACACGTTTTTTCTACCACTTCTATATCCCTTTTTTAGGAAGCATATTACCCTCCTGGTTACTTTCCCGTTCTTTTTTTCTTTTAAGGATACCTTCAGTGTTCACTATGCATGGTGTGTGTGTGTGTGTGTGTGTGTGTGTGTGTGTGTGTGTGTGTGTGTGTGACAATATGATCCACCTCAGTACCCATTTCCCCTATTTCAACCTAAGCCTGAGTCTGTCTAGAGAACCGCCCTCCAAACACCTAACAAATACCAACAATAGTTATCTGTTGATTTAAAATAACTTTTCTAGAAAAAATAAAAGGTAAACATGTTAGAACTAAAGCTGTATAGTGAGCGCCTGTCTGGGTAGAATGGAAAGTTGGCTGATGTGAAACCTCAAAAGCTTCTCTCTTTGACTCAGACATCCATGGGTGGGATGGTGTTCCTCACTTAAGACCAGAGGGATGGTACATCATTTTGAAACGAATATTTTCTAACCCATGAGTATTTTTACAAAAGACTTTTCCAAGGTTCTTTCTGTCTGTTACAAGTGGTAAACTTATTTTTTATATATATTTGCCTTTTGTCTTTTTATTTGCCACTGACTTTGGTAGCAGTTTATTTGGGTTCAGTCCTGATACAATCCAATTATTTCAGGTTACTTACCTTAACATTTTAAGGTACAGGGATATTTTCTACTTGTGAAAAAAATTTAGCCTTTCTACACTGATTTTCTTAAATGTCTCACCTATAATTTCTCCAATTCTATTAACTTAATTTTCATGCCATCTATTCTCCTAGGTGTTTCTGGAGTAGTGAGCATTCTGCAATATCTACAACAAAAGAAATATTTTATTTGGCATATAACTCCACTATATAGAGTCTGAAAAGCAAACATCTATAAATATATTATTTTTTAAGAAACCAGTTTTATAAAAGAGACAACAGATTAATCTGAAAAGATTGTCATTACATTCTCTACATGCTGTCTCTCAGACATTGCTAGTACTTGGGGATGTTGATGATTGTTTTATGTAATTACTTCTGTTGTTTTATAAAAGTGTCCCATAATATCACTCTAAGTAAAATTCTGACAAGTACTTTTGGTTGTTGAAATGCTTATTGAACAGTGTCCAGTGGTTGTTTTTCAGGATAAATTCCAACATGAAAAAACTACCCAAGCCATATATGTCTTTCAAGTGAGATTCTAGTTCAGCCGTGGGCAAACTACAGCCCACGGGCCGGATCTGGCCCGTTTGAAATGAATAAAACTAAAAAAAAGAAAAGACCTTACCCTTTTATGTAATGATGTTTACTTTGAATTTATATTAGTTCACACAAACACTCCATCCATGCTTTTGTTCCGGCCCTCGGGTCCAGTTTAAGAACCCATTGTGGCCCTCAAGTCAAAAAGTTTGCCCACCCCTGTTCTAGTTCCAAAAATGACTCTCTAGCTTCTACTTAAGGACTAGAGGCCTGGTGCATGAAATTCATGCATGGGTAGGATCCCTAGGCCTGGCTGGCGATCAGGGCCAATTGGGGCCTTCCAGCTGCTGGCTGGGGCCTTCCTTCATTCTGTGCTGCCCCCTGGTGATCAGCACACATCATAGCTAGTGAGCGAGTGAACTCCCGGTCTCCTGGTCGAACACCGGAGGGGACACTTTGCATATTAGCCTTTTATATATATAGACAAGAAGATAAAAGTCATGCACAAACAGAAAGGTGTCATCATTTTGACTGACACATAAGTAGGTATATAAATAGGCATAATTTGAAAAGCATTGGGCAATACTCTCTCCTTGGCAAAATCTGTATCTGGAATTTCACTATATGGAAATAAACTGACAGATGGCAGAGCAATGGCCTTTATAAGTGAAATGCACATGGGTACCAGGTGGAGGGGGGTCACCAGGAAGAAGGTAGGAATACTGAAAAAAGAGCTAAGAGGACACCAAAGCAAGCAGTACCCACCACTGAAAATGATTTAATCTGAGTAGGTGGCAACCAAATGTTTCTGAGATGGCCTGTTGTGATGTCAGTAGTGGAAGTTTACATTTTGAGCTTTTGATCTCATCACTGAACACATACAGGGCTTTTGTTTCAGAATTTTTACATATGTTGAAGAAAACAACTATGCAAATCTATATTTATGCAAATACGTTCAAATGTATCAACACCAAACAACCTTTGAATTTCTTTTCCTAAAGGGTGAACTTACAGATTCCTGAGAATATAATTGTAGAGAACAATTTGGAGACATGCTAGATTAAGAAGTTATTAAATATTCAACATATTTATGATTAAGTAAGTGGATGGCAGCTAGTGAGAGCCCGGTTTCTCACTGTTGGAAAGGGAGCTTATAGATAAGCAAGGAGAGAAGGCTATAATTATCCATATGGCAATGGGCTTAAGTTGGGAACATCAGGATGAATTTGTGTTTAGATTAATAAATATACAGATGGTTATATACATATGGACATATTTATAGATATGTGTCTATATACAGTTTAAGTACACACATCTTTCCTTTCTTTGTTGTCTGAGAGAGCCCAAAGCAATGAGACCCCTGGAGCCTAGATCTTGATTTACAATACTATTCTCAAAAAAATAAAAATAAAAATGGAGAAGTAGCTGAATCTGGCTATGACTAGGGCTGCTTCAGCTATTTCTGACATTGTTAGTAGTTGGGAATGTTGATGATTGTTTTATATAATTACTTATGTTGCTTTGTAAAAGTATCCCATAATATCACTCTAAGTAAGATTCTGACAACGTGTCCTTTTAGTTGTTGAAATGCTTATTGAACAATGTCAAGTGGTTGGTTTTCAGGATAAATTCCAACATTCCAAGTCATACATGTCTTTCAAGTGAGATTATTGTTCCAAAAATGACTCTCTACCTTCTATTTAAAGACAGGAAGATGAAAGTCAAGAAAAGCCTGGAATATCTCACAGTGCCAGGAAATAATGAGATTTAAAAACAAAACAAAACAAAAACAATGGTAAAGGTATTTTAAAGGGACATACGAATCAACTAGAAGTGTTCCCAATAATCAAATCTGAAACAATTTGAGCAAAACAAAGTAAGTAAAGTAATATTGGATTATAATGAAACTATAAAATAAATATTCCTGCATATATATTAATGTAAATAAATAATTTCATAAAGAAATGGGGGTTAAAAAACAGAAAATTTCCAAATTAGTTATGTAGATACTTCTACCCACTGCTTAACTGAAAGCTGTACATAGAGACTTCATTATGAAGTGTATAGTGTCTGAAAGGGAGGAAAATAGAGTAACCTTACAGTGAAAAAACCTGACAAACACTACCTGTGCCAGGTGACCAAAATCAGCATCAACCATGATTGGTCATGTTGATAATAGATATCTTAGATATGATGTGATAAAAATGATATTTTACCTCCATGGTCCTTCCAAAAACACATAACCTCATTCTAATCATGGAAAACATTAGACAAATACCAATTAAGGGACATTGTACTATACCTGACCAATACCACTCAAAACTGTGATAGTCACCAAAAAAAGAAAAGTTTGAAAAACTGACATAGCTAAGATGGCCTAAGGAGACATGATGACTAAATGCAATGTATTATTATCTGGATGGGTTCTGGGAGAGAAAAAGGACATTTAGATAAAAACTAAGAAAATCTAAATAAAGTATAAAGTTTATAATAAAATAGTTAGAAATAAACTTAACTACGAAGGTGAAAGACCTGTAGACTGAAAACTACCAAACGTTGATGAAAGAAATCAAAGAAAACACAAAATGCCAATCATTCCTCAATAAAGCTACAAAAAGAAGACACACACAAAATTAAAATATATCCCATGTACATGAATTAGAAGACAGTATTGTTACCCAAAGCAATCTACATATTCAATGCAATCCCTATCAATGCAATTGACCTGTAGATTAATTATATGTATAGTTGTGTATATGGAGAGCTATAGTGATGGCCTGCTCTCTACATATCAGTAATTGTTGGTTTTAATAATCAAGACTCAGCTTCTGTGATACAGTGTCTAATATATGTGGCATGCACAGATATTATGAAAAAATTATAGCTTTTGCAAGCAGACAGACCTGGGTTCAAATCACTCCCTTGTGACTTAATAGTGCAAACTATTCAAACCCCAAACCATATTTCCCCTTCTTTAAAAGGGGATGATAACATGACAGCTTATTTGCTTTTTTTACAAGAATCAGACCACATAGAGACACACACAATACATATATCTTCTAAAATAATAAAAGGGTAATATGCAAATCGACCAAACAACTAAACAGCATAACAACCATCCAGACGACCTTCCAGACAACCATGCTATGACACCCACTGGTGCCAGGCCAGCCAAAGTGGGTGCAATGCGATTGGTCAAGGGCCCGGCCTTTGCCCCATGATCGCCCTGCAGAGGGAGGCCCAGGCCACAGGCTATCAGGGCAATCAATCGGGGGTCTCCACAGTTGCCCCAGCGGGCTGTGGCAGGTGGGCGGGGCCTCCCTCTGTGGGGTACAATCAGGGAGGCCCAGACTACCCTGCGGCCGTGCTGAGGTATGTGGGCGGGCCTCCCTCTGTGGGAGCAATCCATCGAGGAGCCCCTGCCAGGTGGGCAATCAATCGTGGGGCTCCCAGACTGTGAGAGGGCACAGGCCGGGCTGAGGGACACCCCCGCCCCAGTGCATGAATTTCATGCACTGGGCCTCTAGTCCTATATAAGGGTCATATGCAAATTGACCCTAATGGCAGAATGACCAGGAACGACCAGTTGCTGTGATGCGCACTGACCACCAGAGGACAGACACTCAATGCAGGAGCTGCCCCCTGGTGGCCAGTGCGCTCCCACAGGGTGAGCTCCGCTCAGCCACAAGCTGGGCTGATGGCTATGAACACAGCAGCGGTGACAGGAGTCTCTCCTGCCTCCTCAGCAGTGCTAAGGATGTCCAACTGACGGCTTAGGCCCAGGAAATGGGCCTAAGCTGGCAGGTGGACATCCCCCAATGGGTCCCTGACTGTGAGAGGGCACAGGTCAGGCTCAGGGACCCCCCTGAGTGCACAAATTTTCATGCACCGGGCCTTTAGTAGATACATAAAGAGAAAGAAGAAAGGCTAGATAGATAGATAGATAGATAGATAGATAGATAGATAGATAGATAACTGATAGACAGATGATAGGCAGATTGTAAGTAGAACATTATAAATGCTCAAGAAATAGGTTTTGATACTGTTATGATTCATGAGATTCCCTTGAGGCTTCATTAATTACCTACTGACATACTTTAGCTCTGATTCCTCCCATGATCTATCACAAAAGACCAGCCTATGAGTATGCACAAAGCTGGGTTTTGGTAAATATTATATATTTCCTCCATGCCTCCTATGAGGTAGAGGATCTTAAAATTTCCCAGGCAACTCAATGAGCCAGCCTTTGCAATTACCCACCAATGTGAGGGTACCTCGATTTTGAGTCACAGAACCACTAGCCATGGATGAGCACTTGAATTCCTTGATAGGAAGTTTCTATTCATAATACAATAGTAACAGCCTGGAAGGGATACTAGGTCTTAGTATCAGGAAAACTTTGGGCATCTTTGCAGCCCAAAAGGCTAACAAATGATGGGCATGATGTGGGGTATTAGAATGAAGAAAATCCTAGAGAACCTCTGCTGACAGCATTTCTCATAGTTCTAGGGGCCACAGTTCAAGAAAGGTAAAATGGACCTGAAAATGTGCAAAAAATTTTAAGAATTTAAATGATCAAGAGAAAACAGGGATTTGAGATCAGAACTCATTAGTCACTGATTCCAAAATAATTTTATTTTTAAAGCATTCATCTCTGAGTTAATCCCAAAAATAGATTCCAGGGGCCATCACTGTAGTGAGATGTCATTAGAGGTTCAAATAATAGAGTAAAAATGCACTTATTAATGACACATATGTATGCTCTATGTATCAGGTTATTTCCAGGTACACAAAAACCTTTACGGATTGTTTTAATCGCCATGCTTCTTAATTCCAATTTAACTGTGTGGTCACATTGAAGACACTTAATTACTATGTTTCTACTCAACAGGACTGTATTCCCTAATTGCACAAGTGGTCTATTAATAGGCTCTTATAAACAGAATTTCTACTGACTTCCATTAATGTTGAATATTTATTTTCACTGTAACTAAATACTTTAAAATATTAAAAAGAACACCATGTAAGAAATGCAAAGACATTTGTTTCTTTGCAGATATCAGCATACATGATGAGTTGTGCATAAATAGCTTTGTCTCCAGAGAGTTACCTTCTTTGCTTCGCCCTTATGGTATGTATGTAATACAAGCTGTGTACTTTGGGGCTTTGGGGAAATATTTCGTTTTTCAGTATTATTTCACTCCTGTTTTTCCCACACAAGGCAAAGAAATGTGGGCTTTCATCTGACATGACATCAGCATCACACATATGAGTATGATATCATTTATGATTTTTGTCAAAGAGCTTAGGAAACCATTTTTAAAGTCCTGTTCTCAAAGATTGGTTCGCTAAGGTATGCTTTTTAAAATTAAATTTATTGGGGTGACATTGGTTTATGAAATTATACTGGTTTCAAGTGTACAATTCTATGATGCATCATCTATAGATTGCATTGTGTGCCTAAGGTAGGTTTCTTAAAGACCAAACACTTGCAGCATCTAGCTTTGCTGAAGCTTATTCCACAGGGAGAGGAAAGGGGTGGAGAGCATGGTGTTCTGGGAAAAGCTGACTGCTAAGAAAAAGCCCTTAACTCCTTGAACTTCGCACCTGAGACTATTTTTAGTTCTTTGACATGGCTGGTTATCATTAGGACAAACAGTCCTGCGAGAAATAAGTTGCAGACCTAATAACTAAGCAGAGGACAGGGAAGGAGGCCAGTGGGAAGGGAGGATGGACTTTGCTGCCTTCGTATTTACTCACTCTTCAGCATTCCTTGATTGCCTACCCTGTTAGGCACTTTGCTAGATACTGGAAACACACTGTAAGTTTTATAAGATTCGTTTTCTTCACATCAACTATAATAAAGTAATAGTGAAATTCTGCTTTGTAATGTTTAATTTTTAATCATCAGATTTCCCTCAATCTTCTCTGGCAATGTTATTATTTTCTTGTACTATCGCTATTTTTACATTTGTCCCATTATCATCATTATATTATTTTTCTTATGGAGAATCTGAACAGCAGAGTTCAAGGGGATAGATTCTGGACCCATATTGCCCACATATAATCCCAGCTCTGTCACCAGTTACTAACCATTCTGTGCCTGAGTTTCCTCACCACACACACACACACAGAGGTAAAATCAGGACCGCTCTAGTTCCTAGGAGAATTACTCTAGTTATAATTGTTTAAAAAAATAGAACAGAACACATTTTGTAAGAGTGCCTGGCATGTAACAAGCCCTGTTTGGTGTTTATATCGTTAGTAAATAATAACTATAACTGGTGATAGATGAGGAAACTGAAGCTCATTTGGGTGAAGTGACTTGAAATGCTCAGAGTTGACATTCAAAGCCGGTGCTGACAGTCTTTGCTCACTTTGAAGTCCTATTAAGGAAATAGACGCATTGAAACAAAAGGGGCAGCAGTATGTGGCACCTCTCTTTGTTAGTGCTTTTCTATCAAATTTGCATTTCTATTTAAAATGCTTTTACAAATGAAGCTCAAAATGTGGGGGGGGGGGGAATCAAGGGACTCAGGCATATATGATTTACTAAAAATTTCAAAAATGGACAATAGATAAATTTCACACAGCTCTCCATTCCTCTGCTTCTATTTCTATCACCATGTCCATTGTCTTCTCAGAAAGCCCGGCTGGCTCGTCTTGGCCGAGTGAAGTCTGGAATTCTTAGTGGACATTCAGGGTCTTTCAGTCTGACACCATCCTAACTTCCCTACCTCTCCTACCACAGCTCTCACAGATCTTGTGATATGTCACTTCCCCAAACTTCTCACACATTTCCCCACGCCTCTGCCTTTCCCCAGGTGCCTCAGCCCACTTCCTCCCTGCACTGTCCTGGTCCCTTCCCACCACCCACATGCTTAGCAGAATCCCAGCATTCCCTTAAATGCGGTTGAAATGTTGGCTTACTGAGGACTTTTCCTCAAACTCTCATTCAGATTCGAGTGTGTCTTCTTTGCATTTTCATATGCTTTGCTTACACAAAAACAGTAACACTTCGCTTGCCCTCCCTTGTGGATAATTTGCATTCTGCTTTTCCCGATGGTCACAGCAGAAGCATCTGCGCTGTGCTCATAAGCCCTCTACGACTCCTGCACCATGGCTACAGGATGTTACATCGAGGAGTCAGGCCATCATTTGCTCCACCATTTCAGTGATGCTGAACACTTAGATTTCCATTTTTTCACTATTATAATCAATGCTGCAATAACCGTGTCATAAACAGTCTCTTCATGACTTTTGCAAATCTCTTGGAGACTCTTTGAAAATTAATCTGTGTGAGCTCTTTGTTGTATTTGCAGTGAGTCATTATCCCTGTTTGTCTCTCACCTTTCCAGGTGGTCATTTGTTTGATGGGCTTATTTTTCCAAAACATAATACTTCATAAAATGACCACTCTCTCACTGCCTCAAACTATATCTTTTATCTCTCTCACACACACATAAAAATCGTTTTGTTTTTGTCTTCCTTTTTTACTTATAGTGCTATTGTGGAGTAAAATAATTGTGATGTGCTTTGAAATGGTACAAAGAATTGTTACAACCCCCAAAGATAATGTTAATAATTTAAGATAGCAAAATATTTTAATTCTTGTTGCCCCCCCACCCCGCCCCCGCCAGTTTATTTCTTTCACTTTATCTATAGGGAAAGAAGCATATATCTTAAAATGTATTTTCTCACTGGCTTCTTAAATTTTTCTTGAAAAATAGGTCAAATGAGCAGGGGGGGCAGAGGGGAAATTTTGCCTTTGTATTTGAGAAAATTATGCTGTACTTCTTTAAACACTCAAATTTCCAAGTTATTTTTCTTAATATTTACTCAGCAATATTTCACTGCTCCCACTTAATTGTATAATGCAAAATGGGAAATATCTGTTTACGAATCAGTTATTTATTTGTAGGTTTGTTGCTTTTAACGAAGCCTTTGAATCTAGGCCACACAATAGTTTTGTAGTGAAGTCACTTTATATTTCTTGAAGAAACTTCTTTGTTAAAATCTATTCAGATGTGTTTTCAGAAGTTCAATACTAGAAAAGTAAAAAAAAAAAAAAATTAAAAAAAGGTTTTTTTTCTAAAAATATAATCTGTGCCAGAGACCAAGTTGCAAAGTATCCAGAAAGTTTTCGGCTGTTAGTAAATATTCCAGTGACATTTAGATTAAACAAGTTACCAGAAAGAAGATAACAATGACACGATACTTAGGTAGGGGGAATAAGGATAAATAGAATATAGCTTCTAAGAAACCTATAATAAGAAAAAAATATTTAAAATGTCAAGGAGAAAGAGAAAACAGAAAGTCAAAAACCTCAAGGCAAAAAGGGTCTTTCCCTTAATGCTTGTATATAGAAAGCTCTCAGGTTTCTCTGTTAGAGGAAGAATCAAGTAAATTTTAAAAAAAATTTTAAATCTGTAACAGAAAAAATAACCTGAATAAATTGTTCGTTGCCTGGACATGCTAACAGGGAGGTGGGAAGCTTCACCTAAGACAAGAAAGATATACAGCAGCTAAATTTATTCAATCTTTGTGGGAAAATAGATCTAGACTAACCAGTATTTACAAAACATAAGCATTACAGTACCTGAGTTCTTTTATTTCTTTATATCAAACTCTAATTTGGGTTTCATCTTTTAAAAAATATACTGAGTAAGTAATTTTAGTGAAGACAATATTTCTATTTTAACAAAGTACTATTTTATAGACAATCAACAGCAATTAAAAATGCGTGCTATAATTTTGACTCAAGTAATTTGCATGCCTAAATAAACCTGCCTGTTAGAACATAATACTTAACATGGCAACATCATCCACATGATTTTAGTTGACTATATTGCTGGCTTAGGAGGAAATATATTGAAAAGTGGTGGCCATGATCATTTGAACCAACTAGAAATGGCAACATTTCAAATTCTGTAAGTCACTTGCTTCAGTGGACTTTATTTGTGATCCATCCTCTCAAGAAAAAAAAATCAGTTTCTTAAAGAACATGTGTGTGCAGACATTTGCTGAAAGATCCATCCTAGTCAGAGGGAAATGGAAGCAACTCCAAGTTTCCAACCAGGATTTTAGAAATCAAGTAGTCACCATCAGGTGGCAATTGGGTAACCATATGAGTAGAGTCTCTAGCGTCCACATTCTCTTAGACATATGTCATATGACACCGACTTGGCATTGCAGATACTATTATGCTTATGTATTTGATATGAAATGGGCTGATTTTACTGGGCCGCATCTCTTCATCCATGCAGAATTCCCACTGAAGTGAAGAACCCTTCTGTTTACCATTGAAGTTTATCATCATTCTGTTTGTCATAATGAAGTCAATGGGAGCTCTGTGCACACAGGAATGAAGCAGCCAGCAAAATCAAGCCCTAAATACGAGAAATCTGGAGAGAGGCCAGTGAGGAACTGGCATGAAAGCGTAATAACCATCTTGCCTTTACAGCTGGTCTCTTGAAATGGAATGGGAGCCTGCGGGAGGAGGGCAGTCAGCAGAGATGGTGCCTCTGCTGGGCACTCAGACTCGGGGCAAACAGACAACAGGAGCCAGGGAGCCGTCAATCTGCTGCAGGATCCACGGGACCGCCTTCACCAACCCTTTATGAAGTGAATTCGCCCAAGTGGAAATTAAAGTGCAAAGTTATCTCAGAGGGAAAAAAAAGTGCATCTTGTAAAGGAAGGGTACGTTCAATAATTCAAAAGGAAACAGTGGCTGAAGAGATGATCTTAGCCACATTACATCATGACATCCCCTCCAACCCACCCACACCCACCACAAACACTCATTTTCTGAAGGGCAAGATTGTCTCAAGGTCTTATCGACACTAACTGCATTACCAAAAGCACAGAGAACACAATCAGATCTCTCCCCTTCATAATGTAGATGTTGTCTTTTTAAAGCAAGCTTGATTATATTCTGAATAGGTCAGTCTGTGTGCCTGACATTTCTCCTCAGTTTCCTGTGACCTTTTAATAAGAATGACTTGGTTTTTGCACTGTAGAAAATGGAACTGTCCCTTTTCAATCAGTGGCTATGAGAAGCACAGTTTGAACATATCACATTTTCTGTACGGCATTATTCCTCCTAGGACAACAAAGTAAATGAAACCCAATCATTCTATAAAAACATGTGTCCTGTTTGGCTTTAATTTTACCTCTTTCTGCTGCTCATTCACATACATTTGTAAATATTTAAACAAATGTGCAGTCACATTTGCTCAGGGAAAGTAACAAATTAATAAAGTCTCTGTTGAACCAATCTGACTTTCATAATGTATGCTTAACCAGATGTCATCTTTGAATAGCCTTGCAAAGAATTATTAACATGGACCTTCCATGGTTATAGAGAGACAATTATCAGCCGTAATCCAATTTCTAAATTTCAAAGATGTTCCTCTTTATTAGGTTCCAGCAACAGAGGATTCAACCAGACAGACCATCCGTGCCTGGACGGACATGAGAATGGTCTCCTCCCAACTTGAAAGGCTGTTACTGCCATGCCACAGGGACCAGCCTCCCGATTTCCCACAGGAATACTGGTCAGCCTGGGAATCTCCCGGTAGGTATCCATTTGTATAGCCCTAGGAACACAGGGTCAGATTCACAGGTCTGAGCTTTATTACCACAACTAGACTGGGTTTCCTGATATAGAAATTATACATGACTACCTAAAGGAAGGTAAATTCAGGAATGAAACTCACCTAGTATATAATACAGGCAGGGAGCACCAGCCATCAAAAGATATCTGAGAAGCTGAACTGGAAAGTGAGTCAGAAGCATGTATGTAGCACTCACGGTGGCAATACATGTGTGATGCACTGGGTTCTACTCTTCAGGACTCCACACAAGAATGGCCTGTCTTCATGGAGGCAGGAGGAGAAGTAGATGATCAGCAAGCCAGTGAAGACACTAATATATATATATATACTAATGTGTATATATATGCCTAAGTGACCATTTGACCATTCAACTGTTCGACCGGTAGCTATGTTGCGCACTGACCACCAGGGGGCAGACACTCAATGCACAGGCATGGAAACATGGACCAGACTGATGAATCTCAGAGGGAAGGGGGGAGGGGAGAGCGCGGGAAGAGATTAACCAAAGATCTTATATGCATACTAGAGGCCTGGCACATAGATTCGTGCACAGGTGGGGTCCTTCAGCCTGGCCTGCAGGGATCAGGCTGAAACCAGAAGTCTGATGTCCCCCGGGGGATCCTGGATTGAGAGAGGGCACAGGCCAGGCCAAGGGACCCCATTGGTGCACCGGGCCTCTAGTAACAATATAATTGCAAATTGGGGTACATGAGGGAAAGAATATATCTGCAATAGGCTAGTGGAGAAAAATAATCTAAATCAGGAGTTAAACTTTAGTAAAGGGCAAGATAGTAAATATTTTATGCTTTATACGTCACCTTTGATCTGTGCTACAAATTTTTATAACCCATTAAATACATAAAAATTATCTTTGCTTCGTTAGAAGAATGGCTGGGTGGCAGGGGTAAAGGGATGGGAAGGGAGACATCTGTAATACTGTCAACAATAAAAAGATATACATTTTTTTTAAGCAAGACAAAGGCCAAAGCTAGCCTGTGGGCTATAGTTTGCCTACCTCTGATGGCATAAGAGAAAGGTCGGAGCTCCAGAATAATTATGCATAAGTGTTCAAGGTGGAAAATAAAGGCCAGCAACAGAGAGAGAGATGAGACTGGGTAGGTGGGCTGGGCTCAGCAGTCTCAGTGAGAAGTTTAAACATCATTTTAAAGGCAGTAGAAAGCCACCAAAGAGGTGTTGACCCAAAGCAATGATGCGATCCAATTTATTTAAAAGGCCCGTGTTGCCCAAGTGTGGAAAATTTGCATCAGTGTTTTGCCAGCCTGGTACCAGAGAGCTATGTGAGAAGGAAGAGAGCGGGGGGGGGGGGGGGGGGGGGGGCAGGAGGGGTGAGACAAGGGAGTCCTGTCCCTTTGTTCCTTCTCCTGCCTTTATAGGAACCAGAGAACCCCTTGCACAGAGGTAAAAGACATCTTCCATTTGGCTGCTTCTAAGGCTCTGGTGGTAGGGCTATTGCCCCTGGATATCTTTTTTTTTTTTTTTTAACTTTGAAGAACCCAATTTTGAATTTAAAAATATTCACTTATTCTAATATGGTTGTTCTACCAGCAATGTTTTTAAAGGTATGAACGTGCCCACTTAGGAGTAAGTCTGCATGGATATCAAATGAGTTCGGGGGAGCAATTTAGGAGGTTGTGGACGTCCTCCTGTTTGCCATGCTTGTCCTTCTTCTGTAAGGAGAATAATCCCGATTAGACGTGCCTAGACAGAGAGGAAGCAGAGATCAATTGTCTATTGTCTAAGGATATGACTCACCATTTCCAGCCTCACGTTCCCTGCTCTGCCTGAGGATTTCTTAGCATGTTTCTGCCAAAGTCTCCCCTCCTACCACACTGAGCCCAGGACTCACCTTTTCCATGGAGCCCTCCCAGAAGACAAGAACCACGAGCCAGCATTTGTTCATCAATGATGCCAGATCGGCTCACCTGCGTTCTGAACCTCAGGCATGGGTTCAGCCTCTCTTCCCAGGTGTGGGTTCAGGTTCTTACTTTCCTACCTCTCTTAGCCAGAGGTGCTGAACTTTCCTCTGAAAGGGCAGCCCAGTTTGATACTAAAGAAAGTATCTGAAATGGGGGCAGCCTCATAAAAAGAATGAAATCTTACCATTTGCAATCGTATGGATGGACCTAGTCCTAGAGGGTATTATGCTAAGTGAAATAAGTCAGTCAGAGAAAGATAAATGCCATATAATTTCACTTGCATGTGGTATCTAAAGAACAAAGTGAACAAAGCAACAAAACAGAAACAAACTCATAGTTGCACAGAATAAGCTGATGTTTGCCAGGGGGGAGGGGAGTTGGGGGGCTGGGTGAAAAGTGTGAAGTGATGAAGAAGCACAAATTGGTCCTTACAAAATAGTCACAGGAAGGTAAAGTACAGCACAGGGAATCCAGGCAATAACATTGCAATGACTGTGTGAGGTGCCAGGTGGGTACTGGATATTTCAGGGGGAACGCGTTGTAAAGTATGTGATTGTCTGACCACTACGCTGTACACAAGAAACTAACAGAAAGTCATATTGAATGTAAACTGTAATTCCAAAATAATATTAGCAAGATAAAATAAATAAAAATACATAACAATTTTAAAAAAGAAGTAGGGCAGCCTCAAGAACAGATATAACTAATTCGATATCAACCCAAATATTCTAAGGGAGGACCTTCCTAAAATATCCCCCCGCCCCCACCCGCCTCATATAACAAGGGCCTAAGAAATTCCCATCTCTTTTTTAGGTTAAATAAAAAATGTTGAAAGTGTCTTACATAGGATAGTATTCTCCTTAAAGGCTCTATAAAAAGAAACAGCTAAATTTGGTCGGATAAAGCCAGGGCATCCTGCACACTAACTTTCTCCCTTAGAAACTAATACAGCACATAACACAGTAAAGACCCCGACCCTATTACACTATATTTACCTGATTGCTTCCGGAACCTTTTGGCCACAAGATCCACTTTTCTTTGAAAACATATTAGTTCCTCAAAACACTTTGGGAAGTGCAAAGTTCAGGCATTCAACCCAGCAGGCCTGGGAGGTGTGAGGAGTAAGGGGGGAGGAAGCAGCAACCATCTGGGTGATGTGACCCATTAACATTTCACCCCTTATCCAACTAACTCTTTGAATTAAGAAGACAGCTTTGAGCCCTGACGGTTTGGCTCAGTGGACAGAGCATTGGCCTGCAGACTGAAAGGTCCCGGGTTCGATTCTGGTCAAGGGCATGTACCTTGGTTGCAGGCACATCCCCAGTAGGAGGTGTGTAGGAGGCAGCTGATCAATGTTTCTCTCTCATCGATGTTTCTAACTCTCTATCCCTCTCCCTTCCTCTCTGTAAAAAATCAATAAAATATATTAAAAAAAAAAAAAAAAGAAGAAGAAGAAGAAGAAGACAGCTTTGAGTTTGGCCTGGGGAAGGAAAACAGTGTTTCCAACGTTCATCCATTTCCCAGGAAGGTCCGGTAAGGTTGGATGGTGGTGTGTGGCCTTGTGAGTGGACAGATGACACTGAGTCCTCTGATGGATGTCTGGTCATTCAAAATTTAGCAAATGGCCATGCCTAACTTTTCCAGTCACTAACTGCTAGGAATTGTGGGAAGAGCAGTGGGCTGCATATCAAGATGAGTGAATTGTGGTGGGGGTGGTGGCAGCGATTCTCAACCTTCTGGCCCTTTAAATACAGTTCCTCATGTTGTGACCCAACCATAAAATTATTTTCGTTGCTACTTCATAACCGTAATGTTGCTACTGTTATGAATCGTAATGTAAATATCTTATATGCAGGATGGTCTTAGGCGACCCCAGTGAAAGGGTCGTTCGACCGCCAAAGGGGTCGCGACCCACAGGTTGAGAAGCGCTGCTCTAGAGTCTAGGGAAAGCATAGGCCTCTCGCCTCAGGCAGAACTGGGTTACACTCTGGGCCTTTCAACCTTCCCAGCTGTATGACTCACCCTGTCGGCCCTGTATTTTGTGAAATGGAATTAATAACACTAATAGAGAAGTGCTGAAAGTATAAAATGAGCCAATTTCTCAAAATAAGTAATATATTGCCTAAAAAATAGGAGAAACTCTATAACATCTGAAAGAACTTTTAGAAAGTGTCTTCATGGACTATGCCTAAAATTTAGCCAAAATTATCACTTTTCATTTTAGATTCAATTTCCCTAGTGCAAGTTTAAATCAGGTATTAATTCCTCTCATTATGTCTTAATCTCAACATACGATTTATCCCATAAATCCTTTTTTGTAAAAATAAGAAAAATATTCAACCATATATAATTCTTCAGAAATAAATAACAATTTCTGATCAAATTTAAAATGATGGATCTGGCCCAATTATACATGGGTGGGTATTGGCTTAAATTAATTTTAAAATTATATATACATTTTATAAATATAAAGATTTTCATTAGACATATCTCCTAGTCTTATTTTATTTTTTGGTACTTATTTAATCAGTAGGAAACAAGATATACTTTTTATATAAAGTTAGGCTTAAGATAGAAAGTGTCTCAATTTGGGCAATGAAGAGATGAAATGCCTGGTGGATAGTCATCAGAATTCTGCAGATGCCCAAAGTAATCCTAAAAATCAGCTGTGCTTACAGTGTCTAATTCTAACAGTGAAATGTTTTTGGCCCGGATAACATAGTATTTGATACACAAAAACAAATCAAAACACATCCCCTGTGTAAATGCTACTAAAGAAGGCAAATTATACAGAGGTGTTTAGTTCACATGCCTAACTACAGGCAGCCTAAGTTGAAAAGAATCCCATTATCTCAGGCCTACCATATGTACATGTGCATATCAGTAGAAGAAAAACAAACTCAAAATAAGGCCTCAGCTGGTAGAATTGTGAGGCCCAATCTAAACTCTTTAATTGAGGTATTACGTATTATTAGCTTTAATACTTATGACACATACTCCAAACACAGACCCTCAAGTCAGGAAAGAATCAGGCCACTTAGATTTTTATGTTCACAATTTATTAAAAATTAAATAGAGAAATCTCAAAACAAAGCTAAAGAAGTCAGAGTATAATTTAAATGTTTGCATTTAATAAACAGTTTAACATAAAAATATAATGCAATATCAAAACTATCCATTTGATAATTAATAAGTTACCCCAAAAATTAAAAATAAATACTGAATATAGAATAAGCTACACACCCATGTTTAATCATAAAGCATAACTATTTATGCTCTACTCCAAGAAACTAGGTTAAAAAAATCTATATATTAAAAGCATAATATGCTAATTAGACCAGACATCCTTCCAGGTGACCTTCCAGACAAAGCTGGGGCTGCGAGGGAAGCCTGGGTCCCAGGTGCCAGAGGGAAACTGTTGCTGGCAGGTGGAGGAAGGAAGGCGTACTCTTGTGTGAATTCCGTGCATCGGACCTTTAGTGGTGAAATAAAACTGTATACCAAAACTTTCAGCAAATACATAAAAGGTGTGAAAAAGCAGTAATAATGCTTACCTTTGGGAAAGGGCCTCGTCAGATATTAAAACAATGAAAATGAAATTTTACTTTTTATTTTATTATTTTCTGTTCTGTTAGTTTTTATAAACATATGCTTGTCCTAATTTTTATTTTATAAAAAAATGGCCAAATTCTATATATTTATATTAGGAAATCTACTAAAACATATATGCCTTTGTTACATTTTATCCATAAACAATTACCCCCAAATTAACAATATGTTACTAAAATAATAATACAATGACTTAGCTAATACCCCCCCCCCAAAAAAAGAAATAGAAATCATAAAAATCACAATATTTAATCTGTAATAAAGAGAAGTAAGGGAAAACTGAGAAAAGAATACATGGAACAAATAGAAAATAAATAGCATACTCTTAGGTATAAACATACCTATATCAATAATTACATAAATTGAAATCATCTAAACAAACCAATGCAAAGGCAAATGTCAGATTGGATAAATAAAAAAAGCAATGCTGAACTACATGAAGCATGCTAACTGTAAAGGTACAAATAGGTTGAAAATTAAAGAAATAAAAGGATGGAAAAGGATAGCCAACAGGAAACATGAGTGCAGTGTTCAGAGAAGCAGTCAGAGCTGAAGATATTGGATCTTCAGAGCCATGTGGCTAGATGAGGTCACACAAGGAATGAGGTGAACCTTGAGCTGTCCTGTTGTTTGCAGGTGGGAAAGATGAGGAAGCAATAAACATTAAGAAGACTGTGAAGCAGTAGCTGGACAAGTGGGAGGGGACCTAAGAGTGGAGTCCTGAGATCCAAATAAAACAGTGGCAGGAAGTAGTCAACAAATTTGTCAAATCCTGCCTGGGGACTGGTCACTGGATTTAGAAGCCAGGAGTGCACTTGTGACCGGAATGCCAGCAGTTCAGGGTGCGGTGTAAACAGGACTGGAATGAGCTCATGAGAGAACAAGAATTGATGATTAACAGACAAAAAGGACATTTCTTTTGAGGACATTTTCTGTAAAGGGAAACAAATAGGTCAGTAGCTGGAGAAAGCATATGAGATAAAGGAGGAATAGAAAATAAAGCAGTTTGCCTTTGAGTGATAGAATTAAATGAGGGTTGCTGTTTTTCTCCTTATCTGTATCGGTATATATTTTCCAAATCCCTATAATGAGAACATGAGTGTATGTTGTGTTTATAACAAGAAAATGAATGAAGTATTAGAAAAAGAAAAATATGAAATTTCTCCTCGCCCTTATATATCAGTTTTCCCACTGTATAGCCATAGACTCTATTTGCAAGAAAGAAGAATATTGGGAAAAAAAAATTTTAAGTTTGTTTGTTTTTAATATTCCAGGCCGCTGCAGCAGGGGACAAGTTATAGAGCCTGCACAATATGCATCAAAATTCAGGTGCCTTGGCGCAGCCTCTCATGCCCTAGGCGATAACCAGAGGTGTGGCTGCCACCCAAGAAGTACTTTCAAGGTCTGGAAAGCCTTTCATTTTAGTATCCATCTGTTATGATGACTCAAGTTGTTTACAGTTACTTTGGAATAGAAAATGACTTTAATACCAAGTAATGTTGCTTTTTTTCTAGGCATTAAGAAGCTGTGGAAATAAAAAGAACAATCTCATTTACAGTTACATCAAAAAGAATAAAATACCTAGAAATAAATTTAACCAAGTGGGTAAAAGGCCAGTATATTGAAAACCAAGACATTAATGAATGAAATTGAAGACGACATAAATAAATGGAAATATATTCTATGCTCAAGGATTTGAAGAATCAATATTGTTAAAATGTCTATACTACCCAAAGCAATCTACAGATTCAATGACATCCCTATTAAAATTCCAATATCATTTTTCAAAGAAATAGGACAAGTAATCTAAAAATTGTAGGGAAACACACACACACACACAAAACACACAAATAAACAAACAAAAAACCCAACAACAACAAAAACGAATAGCCAAAGCAATCTGAGAAAGAAGAACAAAGCCGTAGGAATCACACATGCTGATTTCAAACTACATTGCACAACTATGGTAATTAAAACAGTATGATACTGGCATAAAAACAAACCTGTAGATCAATGGAACAGAATAGAGAGCTCAGAAGTAAACCTGTGCCTATACAGTCAATCAATTTTTAACAATGGAGCAAAGACTATAATATGGGTAAAGAATGGCCTCTTCAATAAATGGTATTGGGGAAACAGAAAGCCATGTGCAAAAGAATGAAACTCAATTATTGTCTTACTAGTAGCCCTGCGCACAAATCCGTGCGTGAGTAGCTCGCTGCAGCTTGCCTCAGCTGGTCACCCACCCTCCGGCGCTGGTAGCTCTCCACTACTCATACCTCACTGCCACACCCTCCTGTAGCTCCCCACCCACTGCCCCACCCTCCTCCAGCTCTCCATCACTTGTAGATTGGTTGTCATGTTAAGGCGTAATGGATAATTAGCATATTCCTCTCTTATTATATAGGATACCATACAGAAAAATTAACTTAAATGGGTTTTTGTTTGTGTTTTTTTAATCCTCACCTGAGGGCATTTTTCCATTGATTTTTAGAGAGAGTGGAAGAGAGAGGGAAAGACAGAGAGAAATATGGATGTGAGAGAAACATTGGTTGGTTGCCTCCTGCACTCGCCCTGGAGCCTGCAACCGAGGTATGTGCCCTTGACCGGAATCGAACCTGGGACCCTTCAGTCTGTAGGCCGACGCTCTATCCACTGAGGCAAACTGGCTAGAGCAACTTAAAAATTTTGTTATTTTATGTGAACAAATTCTAAAGAGTTCCTCATCCATTGCCCAACTATAATCCAGACTCTTGTCCAACTGGTAGGTGATAATAATATTGTGACTGCACGAAGTTGAGAGTAGGAACTCTAGGGATTGGTAGACTATATAATCAAAATGTAGCTGGACTTCTGTTACATAGATAATACATTAACAAAAACACTTCAGTTTTTCCCAAATCTATAAAATTCAGTAGATTTTAGAGGGTTGTTTTTTTTTTCTGGTAATTCAACAGAAAGGACCTATTTGACTTGCAATTTGTGCAAAAGCAAATGAAGGTGGTAAATTGAACGGTGTGGCTTTGAATTCGTGCCATTACAGGACGCACTCCCTTTTGCAATATAACTTTTTGCTTCTCATCCCATGAGGTGCAGTCCACCTCCCCAGTCACCTTTGCATTCATTTCTGACATGCTTTGACCAAAGGAATGCAAAGGAAATAATGCCATGTAACTTAAAAAAAAAAAGTGTTTGCATTGTCAGTGACTTTTTTTTTTGAGACCATCACACAAGGAAAGCAGTCTAACCTCCTGGTGGAGAGGCAAAACCTGACTGATCCAAAGTACATTAAAAAGCCACAGAGAATTCTCTACTACATATCACAACTCCGAGAATCATTGTCACAGTCGGAAAACTATTCCCTATTCAAGCGGGAAAATACAGGAATCTGAGCTCAGAGCAGGAAAGGCCACATTAGGAAAAAGATAAGGAACCGATGAACATGACAACAGTGACGGAATCTTGCATTATCCATTCAAAGACCTGTGCCTACATTTTAAAAATGAGACAGAATATGTGAAAATCTCACTGGAGTGCTACTCACATGTTTTTTTTTCTGGGATTATAAATCACATTTAACTTAAATATTTATAGTATATAGAAAGACCCACCAAGAGAAGTGGGAAAAGGTAATTGAAAAGAAAAAAATTATACTTGCTTTGTTGAATCAGTCACTAGAGTAAGAAGATCAAATTCTTCTCTTTTTGTATTGTGATAGATTTGGTTTTGTTACCAAAAGGAAAAAAAAAAAAAGTCACTGACAATGCAAACACCTTTTTTTTCTAAGCAAATATTGAATTTGTAAAGTAACTAGTTTAAGAGATGAAAGACAGGGTGGTCAATCCCCATTCCTCAATAACATTCCTACATATTTATTGAATAGTAAATGTATGAACATAGACATGAGCAGATGAATTTCCTGGGCCTGATGTAAATGTATTTCTGTGAAGGAAAGAGGTACCTAAGGCTTGGCAAACACAGAAATGACAAGGCACTTGTCCTAGTACGTTGGAGCTTAAGGTTTCCAGAAGGGTCAGTGCAAAATGATGACCCAGGTAATAAATAGTTTCTTGTCCTTATCTGCCTACCTTCAGTCTGAATGGTTTTCTTGTAGATTACTTGGCATTTTTAATACAGCTATGGCACAGGTAATGTTAACCTGCTGGGCATATGGCAATAAATAAGACCAACAAGATCCCAGCTCCCATGCAGTTTACACTGTTAACGTAAAAAGACACTCAAACATGTAGAGAATTTTTGTGAGTGTGTTTGAGCCAAACTATACACAATTGCTGGGAAGCAGAACCCCAGTGTATTGAGATAGCGTTCCTGAGAATGGCAGTTTTTCATCTTGTTTTATACATTACAATCAAAGGAGGAGTGGGTTTCAGAAATTCATTGGTGACAGATGAGGTAGGTGGGAGAAAGCAAAGCGGGGAAACCTTAGGATTGGATAAAAAGCAAAATAATAGACACGTGCTTCTTCCACACAGGTGGGTATAGGAAAGCTAACAGTCAACAATTAGCAGGATGACAATAACAAAGAGGGAATCTGTGGTCTCGCCAGGGCTGTCTTGAGGGGACCGGAGAAGGAGAAGTTACAAGTTGCCATGACATCCCACAGGTATGTTATCTTAGAAGCAAAAAGACAACAGGCTCCTTTTTAATTAAAGGTTTTAATTTCAGACCATCCTTTGTGGTCTCTTGAGTTTGCAAGGCCGTCGCGCAGGCCTTTCAGGCCTTGCCTGAGTTGGTCAGGTTAGCATGTTGCCCCTTTTCGTCCACACAGTGTGGTGTGAAGGACTGACAAGGAAGGAGGCAGGGACATATCCGGTGAAGCTTTTAAGCCTCAGAATGAAAACCATACAATTTGATTCTCTGTGGAACGGGCAGCCACTGGCTAATTTTAAGAAGAGAAATAACATGATCTTATTTACATTTTCGAAGGCCACTCTGGCCAAGAGTAGAAGCAGGGAGAACCGGTAGGAGGCTAGGCGAGTTTCTGGGGCCTGGGAGACGAGAGCATAGACCCTGGAGCCTGTTTGCATCATGTTGTTTTCATGTATTAGCACTGCGTCCTGTGGCAAGTGGCTGAGCCTCTCTGTGCCTCTTCTTCTCATTGTAAGATGGAAGCTATGATAATGCTCACTTTGTAGAGTTGCAGAGAGGATCCTTAGGACCTTGGCATGTTGTTAGTGCTCATCTGTGTTTGGTTTTGCAGCATGGCAAGCTCGGGTTAGAGAGGGACTAGTGAGGGTGGAGAAAAGGGGGGAGTCTGGATAGGCTCCAGAGGTGATGTCATCGGACCTGCTAACATTCTGATACAGAAAGTATGGAAACTGGCAAATCAAATGTGTTGCTTAATACACCTTTATAGTTTGCTGTAATTCTTTTGGATACGAGGTGAGTCATATAAGAGCAGGATTAATTGGCCATGTAATCAGAGAATTTTAAATCTAGAAAGGAACTCAGAGCAAACTCAGTTCAGTGGTTTCCAAAGAGTGCTGCGCAGAGCCCTAAGGGTTCTTAAAGGCCCCCCAGCTGTGGAGTTACAACAGGACGTGCCTTCTCCTTGACAAGCCCATTGCAGGATAGCACAATGCCTTCCTCCGAGTAGGCATTTGTGGTCACAAAATATCATGGAATGTAAAATACAGCATAGGGAATATAGTCAATAATATTTTAATAATTATGTATGGTGCCAGGTGGGTACTTAAAATATGGGGTCAATCACTTTGTAAAGAGGTGGTTCTCAACCGTGGCTGCACATTAGAATCACCTGGGAATCTTTTAAAAATCCTGATTTCTGGGCCTCATCCTCCAGAAATTCTGTTTCTTTGTTATGGGGTGGGGCCACAACATTAGTAACAAAGAAACAGAATTTCCAGAGGATGAGGCCCAGAAATCAGGATTTTAAAAAGATTCCCAGGTGATTCTAATGTGCAGCCAAGATTGAGAACCACTGTTGTAAAGTATGTGATTGTTTAACCACTATGCTGTACACCTGAAACTAATTACAAAAGTCATTCTGGGGAAGGTCAAACTGACAGATTGGAAGAGTTTGTTTTCACACAAAAAGCCAGGCAGCTTTAGAATTAGATTTAAAAAAAAAAAAAACACCAAAAAATTGGTGATATGAATTGCCCTGGTCCTTTGTGTCCATGAGGAATTTACTATTCCCTAAGGTGAATTTATTATGATTTTTAAATAGTTTAGGTTCTAGATTATGATAAGTAAATTAATTGAGGATTATGTATCAATAGTATGTATACCCTTGTTGATTGGTTTCATTAATGTGCAACATATCTGTGGAGATGGCCTAGGAAATTTTCAATGATGAATGAAGTTATCTTCACATGACAAGTCATCCTTGTGATTGAGTGTATCTGCTGATATCTGCATGTGACTCCATGCATGTAATAGAAACATGGATTGCACACCTTTGTTTTGGAAAATGATCATCAGAGGTAGAAAGGTACACATATTGGTCTCAGTCCACATACTCTGTGGATGTGGCCAGATCCAACCATTGGGCACACTCTACCTCAAAGACAAAGCAAAAGAAAGGTGAGCAGGGTGAGAGTAGGCAGGTGGGGAGTGAGGTGCACTCCCATGAATGGCAAGCCCATAAACTGCCTTCACCATGACACACTAAAAACACATAACCCATTATCCAGGTAGAGTAAACCTTCCTCTACAAGGACATTTTTTATTATTACAGTATTCACATGGATATGATCACCCAAAATTAGCTGAGAAAAAATGGAAAAGAAAGAAAAGCAATACATGGTGAGGTTAATTGATAGTTCTTATAATAATAATTAGAACAGGTAGACTAAAATGTTTAACTCTTAAGTAAACTGGTGAATTATTCCCGACTTTATTTTTCTATATTTTTTCATTTTTTTTGCTCGCATCTAGCACAGCTTATTGAAAGTTGTAAACTTTTCAATTGTTTGACCAATAATAGTGAAACCAACTAAGATGATCTACATTTCTTCTTTTCCATTTGACCTAAAAAAATATATACCCGGTCTATTTATGATGTCATCTAACTTTGTTTATAATGATTGATTGTCATGTTCATTACTGCCATTAATATTTAAAGATCTGAAATTTACACTGACTGTTGCACACCAGCCAGAGTAGCCTGCTCCTGATCATGCCACTCCTACTGCAATTGCTCTGAGTCATGTTCACAACTTCTCCAAGTCTCAGCTCCCACTGAAGTCACTGCCAACACTGGGTCATCTGTGAAATGCCAAAAGAATTATCTAATCAGTTCACATAAACTGTGATTATTAATGAAAATTCCTCACAAACTTGCACACTGTCTAAAATTTCTACTGCTAATGTCTCTCATAAGGTCTAACATTTGATACCCATTATCTCAATGGGTTTATCTGTTTAACTCATTATTAATTAGCAGAGCCTCAGACAAATAGGGCTCAAGGAAAGGATGAATACATTGTGGTAGAAATACAGAAAGCAAGGCCACACAAGCATACTAGATGCCTGAATGTAGCTCACATCCTGACCCCCCGATAGACTAAGCCTCGGACCATGGGATAACGTGCAAGAAAAACCAACCAAAAGCTGAACTAGTCTCTGACCTCATGAGAATGTTGAAAATAATTAGAAGATCACTGAGGCAGGGTTCAGAGAGAAATAGAGCCAACCTTTTTTTTTCTTCTAAGCAATTTCATGCAAACCTCTGATAGCTCTCCCAGAGCTTCAGCACTCTTTGACCTAAGAACTACAGTGAAAATTTTCCCGCTAAATTAATTGCCTAATAATGATATTGACCCTCCTAATATATAGAAAAAAATTGTCCCCACCACTAAAATATTATTCTCATGAATGCAATGCTATATTAATACAATAATATGTACTAGCACATCCTGTTGTGAGAACAAAGATCTCGATCATACCTCTCCCTTGGAAGAAAAATGGCATTCCATTGATTATGCCTGGAAAGAATCAAGTGTTCTGTGTTCTAAATGGTTTTGAGCTTATACAGAAATTTACAGGAAACTAATGTGTACTCAGGTTAGAGTTGAAAGCTAATTCTGTAACACTGAAGTGTTTTTTAAGATATCAGTGAGGTTGACTCATTTTAAGATAAACCACAAGTCAAAGCGGCCAGTACAGCAAATGTTTCTTAAAAGGAAATGTATTCCCAGCATCACATTAAAGCTTCTGCTAATGACACCAATTTAGGAAATTTTTTTTAAAAGCAGGTACTACTTTCCAGTTCTTCTGCTCACTTTTCTTAGCTTTCAATCCCGACTAAGTACTCAGAGAAAGGAGCTCAGTGCCTGGAGATCCCAGAGTCAGGAGCTGGATAGAGGTTTTACAGACTGCTCGCATGTTCTCACTTTCCCCTTTTCATCATTTTCTTTGTTATAGCTGATCAAAAACTGCAACTGACTGAGACCACAGAGGGTTTATCTGCCCCTTTGTGCCAAAAATCCTGGTTTCTAGTTACCTCCTTTCTTTATCTGAAGTCATTCTGATCATAAACAAAATGGGGAGGAAGGAACCAAAATAAAAGTGGGGGGGGAGGGAAATAACAGTAAACAAAGGCCACAAAAACACCATAGTCCCATCAAAGAAATGAAGAAAAAGGAAGTTGAATTAAGGATGTCTTTCTTATTTCCCAATCCTGTAACTAAAAAGGAGGGTAAATAAGATGTGTTATTAAAAATATTTTCAACTTATGTGTCAAAACCCTCAAATACATCAAATTTGAAATTTGCCACTTGCTAGCATGAAAAATACAAAATTGTTTGGATCTTAGTTTCCTTCTTACAGTGGAATAATCCGTTAGAGCCGTGGTAGGCAAACTGCAGCTCTCGAGCCACATGCGGCTCTTTGGCCACTTCAGTGTGGCTCTTCCACAAAATACCATGTGTGGGCGCGTACGTACAGTGCGATTGAAACTTCGTGGCCCATGTGTACAAGTCGGTATTTTGTGAAAGAGACTGTATTTTGTGGAAGCGCCACACTGAATGGGCCAAAGAGCCGCATGTGGCTCTCGAGCCGTCGTTTGCCGACCACCGGCTGAGAGTAATTAATGTCAGCCAGGTTCCCTGTTACCTATAGGACTCTTAGTCCCAGAGTCCAGACCTTCTTTACCTTCTTATGCAGCCCTCCTTAAACTTGACTCCTGAACCCTTTAGCACGTTGTCTCCACAACTGCACTTGACACCTGGCGTAGACTGCATTGGTGGTAGTTCTGTGTGTGCATGTGTGTCTCCCTAACTTCACTGACATCTCTTTAAGGACGGAGTACCTAACTTCTTGTGTATCATCCATAATCCGAACCACAGTTCCTTGCTTGACCATCATCATCATTACAGCAATAAAATAAAACCAAGTGTTTTCATGAATATCAACCCAACCTTGGAACGACCCTGCAAAGAAACTGATAGGAGAGTTATAAACCTAACCCAAGGTTAAATGTTAGTAAATAATCATCACCTACTCATTTATTCAAATGTTAACAACAAAGCAGTTAATCAATTTCAAAACTTACACAAAGCAACATTATTCAAGACATTGTGTTACCCACGCAAGGACAGACGTACAGATCAGTGAAATAGAATAGAAAGTACATCCATGATCAACTGATTTTCTCCAAGGGTGCCAAAATCTTGTTTTCAGCCCTGTGAAACCCATGCTTGACTTCAGACCTACAAAGCTGTAAGATAATAAATTTGTTGTTTTAAGCCAACAAATTTGTGGTAATTTGTAACAGCAGCAATAAGAAACCAATACAGCACCCTTTATAACAGCTATTGGAGCAGTACTACCCTGTGTCGAACTACACTTTACACATTATAGCAAACTTGGGAAATTAAATGTTTGAATGACGTGCTGGGAAAAATGGGAGTAACTGGCCCAGGTTGATGGAAATTCATTTCTTGATATTCCTGTGGCCCATTTGTGGCACACCGGCACAGCATGGCAGCTGTTAGGGGAGTTCTGCTGCAAAGGAACTATATGCTGTAAAACAGTGACTTACATGTGGAGATGGATACAGGAACCTATGAGTCTTGCTCTTTGCCATTAGGAGTAAGGACTAAGAGATGGTGAGTGAAATAAGTATACAAATAATTATCACCCAAGGCCAGAAGCAATCAATGGCTAGATGAAAGCAGTGAAGGCTTAACACAGAAGGTGGATTACATTTATAATATCTCTCAGAATCATTGAGTACCTATTGGTCCTGTGTTAGGCACTGGGCAAGCAGCTGAGTCCCCAAGGAACTAACTTGTGGACTCATGGAGAAATCATACTCATCCACACACTGTTATAAGAGAGAACAGTAGTTGCAATAATGGAAAGGTCTATGGGGTCTTCTAGAAGCACAACTGAGTCGAGCATTAAAGAAGTCGAACCTTAATAATCAGAAATCTGGAGTATGAGAAAGCAGGCTGATATACATGAAAGGCCTATCCAAAATAAATAGAGTGGTGAATCATCATAGGGAGATAATGCGTGGAAAAAATCTGAAGAGAAATTATGGCAGGAAACAAAGTCTGAGATGAGTGTGTTCCTGAGCATAGCGGAAATCTGAGCCCTAAGCACATCTGTAGGCAGAGGGCAATTTGCTGTTTGCTAAAGGCCATAAGAGAGAAAAGAAGGAAGGTGACATAAAGCCTTAAGTAGGGCAAAGACTGGGTTTAACAAGTAAAACCGTAGGATGCCCATTTAAATCTGAAATTAAAAGAAGCAACAATTCTTCTAGCATTTCTCTTGCAATATTTGGCACATGCGTATGCTAAAAATTCTTTGTCATTTGTCTGAAATTCAAATTTAACTGGGTGCTCTGTCATTTTGCAGCAATTCTAGTGGGAGAGATGAGATTCAGAGGCCAAGAAAAAGTGAGCCTGGGCTCTTAAGCAGAGTTTCTCAGAGCGTATCTGTGGGCCTCCTGTAATAGAATCACTTGGAGTGCCCATATATTTTCAGATTCCTGAAGCCCACTACAAACCTGCTTAATCATTATCCTTAAGGCGAACACAGGAAACCTGTATTTTTGTTCTTCAGATGGCTCTGTGATTTCCTAGAATTTGAGAACCACAATTAGAGATTCTCTCAAATATAGGAAATAAAGAAGCAAGTGGGAGTAATCATGCTGCGAAGAGGTAGAGTAACAGCACTCGCACCAATGATCTCTTGCATCTGATTAGTTTAGAAGAAATCTGTCCAGACTGAGGAATTGGGAACCATGTTTGTAACTTGAAAAAAAGCACAAAAATATTGTTGCATTTACTACAGATACTGAGGAGAGGTGTCCCCAAGAATTAAGTAAAAATTCCTAGCAGTAGTGAGAACCCCAATGAGACTAAAGAGCAGAGATGTGTACCAGATTTGCTCAACAACATGATTTTATAAGTTTTTGACAGTTCAGGGATAATTAGAGTAGCAATAAAAATTAGAATCTGGAATTAATTGAGATTAAATTAATTAATCTAATAGAAGGCAGGAATGACAGGAAGCCAAAGTGATAAAGCACTCAAGTGCAACAAGTCCAGGCTGGAAACGGAGGCCATCATTACCAAGAAAGTAACAATGTATATGGAAAACGCAAGGCACTAAATCAGGGTTACATGAAACAGTGGATTAAAGTTTATTTCTCTAAAATAGAATGGGAGTTGGAGCAAGTCAGAGAGATGAGATTAGTGGCATGGCCTTTGTTGCCTAGGGCCAGTCGTGGGGATATAAAAGTTTCTGGAAACGAGATGTGAGACCAAGGTTTTATAGGGATGATGAAGTTGCTCTAGATCAGTGGTTCTCAGCCTTCCTAATGCCGCGACCCTTTAATACAGTTCCTCATGTTGTGGTGACCCCCAATTTCATTATTAAAAATTGGACATAATTAAAGCATTGTGATTAATCACAAAAACAATATGTAATTATATATGTGTTTTTCTGATGGTCTTAGGCGACCCCTGTGAAAGGGTCGTTCGACCCCCAAAGGGGTCGCGGTCCACAGGTTGAGAACCGCTGCTCTAAATGATTGCTGGAACTGGGATAGAAAAGAATACTTGAAGTCATGGAGACTTAGTATTGTTCTTTTAAAGTGCTTATTTATGTACGGGAAGTAAATCATAAATTCTAATGAATAACTGATTAGACTCACACCTTTTGTGTGAAAATGTTCTCTAAAATGTCTCTGAGGGTATGGGTTAGCTCAGTCTGCATAGCAACAACAAAAATTTACCCTTCTATTTATCCTTCCCCATTCTGTTATGATGCAAATATGTTTGTTTCCTATTGAAGAAAAGCACTGTTTTCTTTCCAATGATGAAGCATCTTAGTTTATGGCAATCTGTGAAATGCATTAGGTGAAATGAGATTTTTTTTTTTTTACTTTTTCTTGCTTTTATGAAAAAATTCAATAGCTTCACATTATATATGAACATTTTCTCACAACTTTCCTATTTAAAAGCTATTATAAAATAGTCAAATGGGAAGTAAATGTCCTCTTTATTTCACAAACCACTTACAGGAAGGCAAAAATATACAGATAACAGACTCAAGAAAGTGTAAGGAGAAATTCAGGGGATGCCAAGAACAGAAAAAGCATTAGTAAAGAATAGTCTCATCAAAATGTATACTACAACATTTAATTTCATTTTAAATGTGGTTTCTAAGTTCACCTGTCCTTAGATTATTATCTAAAGGGGTCACCTTAGTTCTTATATCTGTTGTCATCAACACAGAAAAATATTGGCAGCATTAGACCCCATAATAGAAACACTCTAAGAATGCAAGTTATTTGGAAGCAAGGTTTGGGATATTAATGGAGAGCTAAGTCATGGTGAATATTTGCTCATGTAAAATGTTCACATTATGTTGTGAAGTAAAAAAAGGAGATTAGAAACCATACCATAATAATTGGTTTGATTCCAATTGAGAAATCAAATAAATGTGTGTGCCTATAAAAGACAAAAAAAGTGGACAGCAAGAAAATTCATAAAACTGTTAGTGGTCTCTCAGCTTGTGAAAGTAGAGATGATTTTTTTAATTCTATTTCCCGTGTTTCTCATTGCTTTGAAGTCTTCTGTAGCAAATGCTTAAAAATCAACCTAATATGGAAAGCTTGTTTAATCTGAGTTTTTAAAAATATTTGCTGAGCTGAAGCCTGGAGCTCAAATAAGAGAGGAAGCTGACAGCCAGAAGTGTAGTAGTTGAAGCCACCACACAGATGAGATTGACAACCTAGTGAACACACATTTCTAAGAATCCACTATTACAGCATACAATTATCCTGGGAAAAATCCCCATTAAAAACTGAATAAGAACAGCAAAGACATGAATAATACAGTACAATGTACAACAGATATATATCAAACTCTGTATATCTCCAATAGGAATTACATTTCCTTGAAAGACACTAATTCAATAAAAAGGGCATTGAGCTTTGGCGTCTACACACACCCAATTCTGAGTTTCAGCAGGACCACATACTAAAGATGTGATCTCAGCAAATCACTTAACTTTAAATCTATTTTCCACTGGGAAAAAGTAGAGATAATAATTCTTACCTCACTAGGTTGTTATGGGAATTAAATGAGATAAACATTGAAAATCTTTTTATATAGAAGGTACTTAAAATTATTAGTTTCTCCTCCCCCACCATTTCAATCGTCAACTGTCCACAGATAACACACAAACTTTGATACTGTACTATGTGGAGAAAGAAATATAGATTCAAAACACAAAAAATTGTATGGATTATGCCTGAAGATAAAATCAAGTACTTAACATGTCATGAAATACAAAAACTCACGAGCTTCAGATTATTCTTAATAGTATCCCAACCAAGTGTCAAGCAGCCCTCAGGTAGTAAAATACGTTGGAGGAGTAAAATGACCATCCCCCCAACATGGAGTCCCATTTCCTTTATCCTTTACTGGTCAATTTAGCTTATCCCAAGCCTCCTAATAATGCATCCAAATTATGATTTGGTGCCGCTTTCTTGATCTTGTAGAAAAATGCCTCTGGACTCTGATTTTCTCTATTATTTACTTTCTATTCCATTGATTTCTACCAAAATCATTATTCCTTTCCTTCTACTTCAGGTTTAATGCAGTCTTTTTCTAGACATTTTCCATGGAAGCCTATATAACTTATTTGTAGACTTGCTTCTTTTCTAATGCAAGCCTTTGAAGCTATAGATTTTCCATTAAGCACTACTTTAGCAGCATTCTACAAATTAAAATATTTAATGATTTGATTTTTACTTGATCAAAATATTTTCTGAACTCCTCTATAATTTCTTCTTCATCCCATGGGCTATTTAGAACTCTGTTTTCAATTTACAAATAGGTAGGGATTTTGCACATATATGATATTGATTTTCATTTTAATTCCACTGTGTAGTCAACAGAGCATATATTTGTTATTTTAATATTTCAAATTTTATTTAGGTTAGTTTTGTGGCCTAGAATATGGTCTATCTGCGAAAATTTTATTTGCACATTTTTATTATTGCTGGGAAAGTTCTGTGTAAGTAGCAAGTGGGTCAAGTTTCTTTACAGCATTGTTCAAGTCGTCTACATGCTACTGATATTCTATCTGTTTTATCAGCTACTAAGAGAGGAGGGTAAAAATGTCAACTATCTTTGTAGACTCAGTCATGTCTATTTAACTACTGTTAGTTTTGCTTTAGGTATTTTGAAGCTGTGTGTGTGTGTGCATGTGTGTGTATATATGTATATATGTATATATACCTTCATTTAAATTATATTTTATGGATATGGGTTAACTATTTTTTCACAATGAAATGTCCCTTTATCTCTAGTAATATTATTTGTTCTGGTGTATATTTTATCTGGTATATTTCAGCTTCCCCAGGTTTTGTCAGGATATAGCTTATTGCATCTTTAACCTTTAGCCTACTGTTTCTTTATCTTTAAAATGGATTTTGTCTGGACAGTATATAGTTGGGTATTGATTTTCTATCCATCCAATCTCTTTCTTTTAATTAGAACTTAATATCATGTAATTATTAACATATTTGGATTTAAATTTGCCCTCTTGCCATTTGTCTCCTATTTGTCACATCTGTTTTTGCTTTTTTCCCCCTGCCCTTATTTTTGGATTGTTTATGTTCTATTTTATCTCCATTATTAACTTTTCTCTATATCTCTGATATTTGTTTCTTGTATAGTGGCTCTAAACTATTTTAGTTTATATAAGATAATACTTAACAGAAAGCATAAGAACCGTAAAACTCTACTTCTATTTCCTCCCCTATTTTCTTTGCATTTTATTAGACATTTTGCTTCCATATTATCTATATTTAAATGATTATTACATTTTTAAAAAAACCTGAAAACTGAAAAAAAGTATTTGATAGTCATGTACATAATCATAATTTCTGAAACTGATTCCTTAGTGCAGATCCACGACTTCATCTGGTACTTCTGCCTGGCAATTCTCCTTTAACGTTGCTTGTAGAGCAGGTCCGATGATAAATTCTCTCACTTTTGTTTATCTGAAAAACTAACTCTTTATCTTGTCTTCATAAAATTCTAAATCGACAGGTTGGTTTTTGTTGTTACAGGATTTTTAGGATATTGTTTGCATATTGGGCTTGCACAGTCTCTGACAAGAGGGCTGTTGTCATTCTTTGCATATAATGCTTTGTTTTTTTTTCTGAATATCTTTAACTTTTTGTCTTTTATCACTTGCAGGCACTAATTAGTTATGATGTGTTTGGTGTCGAAATTTAGAAATTGTTTGGTATTATTTCTTCAATTTTTTTTCTGTGAACTCTTCCTTTTGAGACGTAAATTGCACATATGCTAGACCGCTTGATGCTGTCTCATAGTTCAGAAAGGATCTATGAAGTTTCCTTTTTCTCCTGTGTTTCATTTAAGGTCATTTCTATCACTATATTTTGGAGTTTATCTCTGTTTTTCTTTTGGGGGTGTCTAATCTGCTGTAATCTCATCTAGCATATTTTTTATTTCAGATATTGTATTTCTCATCTCTAGTTCCATGTGGTTCTTATAAAAAAAATATCTTCAATTTCTCACCTCATTATGTTCATGTTTTTCTTTAAATTCCTGTTCACAGAGAGAGTGTAATGACTCTTTTAAAGCCCATTTCTGCCAATTCTATCATCAGTGTCATTTTAGGTCCTGTTTATCTTGGCTGATACCTCTCTTGGCCACAGGTTGCATGTTTTGTTTGGTGACATGTCTAATAACTTGTGATCGGATGCTGGATATTGTATTGCTACATCGCTGATTTTGGAATTTGGTTGTCCCACTTTGAGGATATTAGCCTTGTTCTGGCAGGCTTTATTACTTGCAATACATTAATCCCCTGAGGCAACTTTTAAAGCTTTCTTATGAAGGATCGAGAGTCGCCTTTACCCTAATTATTATTTAACTTTAATACTAAAGTGGGAACACTTTGAAGTCTCTGGGTGATCACAAAGAACTCTTCACTTCAGCCGATCAAAGCATGAATCTCTCTCTACACTGAGTAAGCTTTGGAAATTATTCAGCTTTCCATAATCTGTACTTTCACTTCATATGCACACACCCTAGAATTAAACAAGCACTCTAGGGACTCTCATAGAGTTTCTAAAGGTCCCTTTTCTTTGTAATATCTGCCCCTTGGAATTCTGCCCCACAACCTCCAGCCTCTTCAGCTTCCCTAACCTCCAATCTCCCTTTCCTGGAACTCTCTACCTGCACCACGAACTGAAATGTGTCCGGAGAGAAACCTAGAGTAATCCTAAGGCCCATTTCATTTGTTTCCTCCTCAAAGGTCACAGCTCTACACTTGTCTAATGTACAAAAATTGTTGCGACATGTGTTTTATTCAGTTTTCTAGTTGTTCACAGTAGCAGAGAAAATCTGCCCCATGCATCACTGAATATTGATACTTTTATATATTGATATATCAAATGAACACTAGGTCAATTGTCTGATTAGAATTTAGGATTTAGAATTCTCACTTTGTTAGTAACCTGTTCCCAGTTAAAAACATACATAGTAATGTGTGTGTGTGTGTGTGTGTGTGTGTGTGTGTGTGTTTGTATTTAATAGGTTCTCGATAATAGATTTTCCCCATATATTTTTCTTACTCTTTTGTTACATGCTTATTCCTCTCTTTGTGGAGCCTAGCAAGTGATTGAAAAGATCAATAAGTGAAAGGAAAAATAGGACTATTGTTTTTGAAAATATTAATGATACAGTATGTAGTAATATTTTAGATGAGTAAAACTGCTGTTAGTTTATATTATGATATTACATGTTTATTTTAGCACATTTATACAGGCATACCTTTGAGAAATTGGGGTTTCACTTCCAGAACACTGCATTAAAGCAAATATCCCAAATAAGCAAATATTGCAATAGAGCAAGTCACACAAATATTTGTGTTTCATGGTGCATATAAAAATTATGTTTATCTTATACTGTAGTCTGTTAGGTGTGCAATAGCATTATATCTAAAGATCAATGTACATATCTTAATTTCAAAATACTTTATTGCTCAAATATCTTCTGAATGGCCAGTTGTAATCTTTTGGCCAGTAGACGGTCTTGCCTCAATGCTGATGGCTCCTGACTGATCAGAGTGGTGGTGGCAGAAGGTTGGGGTGGCTGTGGCAATTTCTTAAAATAAGACAAAAATGAATTTGGCCACATTGATTGACTCTTCCTTTCACTGACAATTTCTCTGTAGCATGCGATGCTGTTTAATAGCATTTCACCCACCGTAGAACTCCTTTCAAACCCTGCTGCTGCTTTAACAGCTACGTTTATGTAACAGTCTAAATCCCTTGTTGTCATGTGAACAATCTTCAGAGCATTTTTTTTAATTTTTTTTTATTGCTTAAAGTATTACAAAGGGTATTACATATGTATCCATTTTATCCCCCGCCCTAGACAGTCCGCTAGCCTCCCCTATCCCCCAGTGTCTTATGTCCATTGGTTATGCTTATATGCATGCATACAAGTCCTTTAGTTGATCTTCAGAGCATTTTTAACAGGAGTAGATTAGTGGAGCAGTCGGCACACACTCATCAATTAATTTTGCAATCTTCTATGGGTGCGATTCATGGTGACCCCAAACAGTTACAGTAGTAACATCACAGATCACTAATGAACAATCACCATAACAAACATTTAAAATATTGCAAAAATTACCAACAGACACAAAGTGAGCAATTGCTGTTAGAATGATACCTAGAGACTTACTCCACACAGGATTGCCACAGACCTTCAATTTATAAATAACAATAACAATTATATCTGCAAAGTGCAATAAAGTGAAGCTCAATAAAATGAGGTATTCCTGTACAGAATTTGTCACAGAATTCTGTTTTGAAAGTCAGTGAGGAATTTGGTATTAATCCCCTTCAGCAGGAATAGAACTTCCGACTTACTAGTAATAGAATTCTAATGAGAAGCCTAATACTTTCAGAACAATTTAGTTCTAAGGTTTATTGACGTATGGTACTGAAAGATAGGAAATGCTACTATATTTTAATGATTTACCTTCCTTTTAATTGAACAGAAGGTAAAAATTTATGAAATTTAGAATAAAACAATTTGACATTTTCAGTTCTTCCTAATACAAATTTGACCCTCTGTTGAAATATTTCAATTGGGAGAAATAAGTCAAAGTCTATGAGTAATAAAATACCACTGTTAAAGCAGGAAAATGTGCATTTTCTCTTGGTGAAGACAGATAAAAAAAGAGAGGAACTGTCACTGTACCTTTAAACTTACCAAAAGAAAGGTATTCATCTAACCTTGGCCATTTTGCAGAAAAGGTTGACTTTGGAAAAGGAAAAAAAAAAAAAGGAGGGAATATTTCTATTCTCACAATGGGATGGTAGAAAAAAACAACAAGTAGGAATTCTCCAAGAGACTATAGAATAGTTGAAGAGAAAAGGTATACAATGATTAATGACTATTTGGGGGTACATTGTCCATTTGGCACATGCTGTTGGCACGCTTTTTGCGGGAAAGGATTGTGCCCTATTCTCTTTTATAACCAGAGCTAGACATGTAGGAGGACTTCAAATACTAGTTTAATTCATGTTCTCTGCCTGCTGTTTTTCTCATTAAAATTATTTACCCTTGCATTTTGATCTTCTAGAGAGCCTTGTCTTTCATCTATTACCTTAGGTAGAAAATGACTAAGAGAACTTGAACAGGCCTTATGACTCAGACCCTTAAGAGAAAAGCTTGGAACTTTGTGCTCTAGCAGAAATATGTCTGTTGCTTTTCACCTTTCATCCGCTGCATATGGGAGAAGTAATGGCAACAACAAGATTACTTGTCCTGACAACAGTGAATCAGAACTCACCCAATTGTTGTTCAGAGTAAGAGCTGTACCTTTATAATCCAGCCTTTTGAATGACCCTTAAGAGCAAGGACAGAGCTGACTACATTTTCTGAGAAGATTAAAAATGAAATCTATTATCGGTAAGAGCAGTCAATACTACATAGATTCCCTGTTTCATCAAATGGTTAATAGTTGAGATTTATTAGAGATAGAATTAAAACCACCTGCTTCTCTACCTTCCACCATTTTACTTCTACTTCTAACACTGCATTTGGAAATGGAACTTTTTAAAAGCTTTTTTGGGGGGTTGATAATAAACAGTTTCTGTAGCACAAATCTCTAAGATCTAACTCTTAAAAGTATTCCCTTCTTAAATCCTGTCTGATTAATATCAGCCTACTTGGAAAACACTCTTTTTCACCGTTTCCTTTGTGTTCCTTGGGGCTTGTTCTCAATTGACACTTTTTAATGCATGGCTGCCAATGTATTTACGTCTCTTTCACATAAGTGAACTGAATATATATACTCATTTATTCATATAAAATATTTATTGAGCCTCCCTTGTGTACCAGGCACTCATCCAGGTGCTGGGGACAGAGCATGGATCAAAAAAAGACAAGATGCTGCTTCTCATGGTGCTTGCATGAGTAAATACTAAATAAACAAAACGGATAATCCATATTATAATCAGTACTGTGAAAATAATAAAAGATAGTGATATTATAGAAAGTGACTAGAAAACCACTTTAGATTGAAAGGGCAGAAAATGAATCTTATAATTAAGATCTTAATAAAATGCAGACTTAACCATGAGAAGCTTTCAGAAAAAGAGCAAGTATAAATGCCCCCAAATGGGAATGAACTTGGTGAAGCCAGGAACATAACTAAGGCTCACTCATAGAGGGTGGCAGGGACAGAGCTGACTACATTTTATGAGAAGTAGGCCTTGGTAAAGCTTTGGACTGAAGTAGTAACACTAGAGCTAGAGAAACAGCACAGAAACAGGACATATTTTGGAGGCATAGATGAAGTACTTGACAATATGTTGAATGTCAGGTGTGTGAATGAAAGCACAGAATAGAGGACGATTCCTCAAGTTTTGGCTTGAGCACCTAGTGGATGGTGGTACCAATTAATTAGATATAGAAGACTTGGGATTGACCATTTGGGTAGAAAGGGTTGACTCAGTAGTTGGATGCATAGATATGAAAATTAAAGACATCCACATAGGTATATAATGAACTCCTTGAAGATGGTGAACATGTAGTACATGTATTCTAAGGAAAAGTACATGATAAAAGCTAAAGGAAAGTCTGATAATAGTCTTCAAAATTCTGTCACACCTTTAAAATAAAATACTTAATTTCCCTATGTCTGTGAAGTAGGGGGACAGTCCCAAGTCACAGGACAGTAACTGTGTCTTTTTATGTTTGGATCCCAAGTATCTCGCACAGTTTTTGGAACATACATTTTCATTACATATTCTTTGGCTGCTAGATTGCCTGATTTAACATTATACTTCCTGGAGATATCAACATAATCCTTTCTCACCCTCATGGTCTGCTTCTCCCAGCTCTTCTAAATAGGAACCAGGATCCTTTCCTAGATTTTGGAGAGAAAACAGTATGAGTGATCCTACCACCACCCAGCCCGCCTGCCTGATTTAAACCAGCAGTGCAAGAGTGTTCCTTTTTCTCCATATCCTCTCCAGCACTTGTCGTTTGTTGATTTGTTGATGATAGCCATTCTGACAGGTGTGAGATGGTACCTCATTGTTGTTTTGATTTGCATTTCTCAGATGATTAGTGACTTGGAGCATGTGCTCATATGTCTCTTGGCTTTCTGAATGTCCTCTTTTGAAAAGTGCCTATTTAGGTCCTTTGCCCATTTTTTGATTGGATTGTTTATCTTCCTTTTGTTAAGTTGTATGAGTTCCCTATAAATGTTGGAGATTAAACCCTTATCAGTGATGACATTGGCAAATATGTTCTCCCATGCAGTGGGCTTTCTTGTTGTTTAGTTGATGGTTTCTTTTGCTGTGCAGAAGCTTTTTATTTTGATGTAGTCTCATTTGTTTATTTTCTCTTTAGTTTCCAATGCCCTAGGAACTGTATTGGTAAAGAAATTGCTTCGGCATATGTCTGAGATTTTGTTGCCTTTGGATTCCTCTAGTATTTTTATGGTTTCCCATCTTACATTTAAGTCCTTTATCCATTTTGAGTTTATTTTTGTGTATGGTGTAGGTTGGTAGTTTAGTTTCATTTTTTTACATGTATCTGTCCAATTTTCCCAACACCATTTATTGAAGAGACTGTCTTGACTCCATTGTATGTTCTTGCCTCCTTTGTCAAATATTAATTGAGCATAGTGGTTCAGGTCGATTTGTGGGTTTTCTATTCTATTCCATTGATCTATCTGTCTGTTCTTGTGCCAGTACCCCCTTTCTATTTCTGATCTGGACAAAAATAATTATAGATAGCCCTAGCCAGTTTTGCTTAGTAGATAGAGCATCAGCTCTCAGACTAAAGGGTCCTAAGTTCGATTCCTGTCAAGGGCACATATCTTGGTTGCAGACTCAATCCCCAGCCCTGGTCAGGTTATGTGCAGAAGGCAACCAATTGATGTGTCTCTCTCACATCAATGTTTCTCTCTCTCTCTCTCTCTCTCTCTCTCTCTCTCTCTCTCTCTCCCCCCCCCCTTCTGCTCCCTCTAAAAATCAATAAAAAAATATCGTTGGGTGAGGATTAACAACAACAACAAAATGATAGCTATTCTGGAAGTTGATACAGCAAATAAAATGCTCTGGGTTGGATTTCGCCCTGCTAGTATCAGTTCTGAAGTCAGATAGTTAAAATACTTTTAACAGATGAACATTAGACTTGCTTGATTTTATTATTGAAATTACAAATGTCGTTATAAGGCAAATAAGTAATTATGGAAATTACCTAATTGCTTTCCCCCCCTGCAATTATATTTAAGATACAACAAATAATTTGTAATTTAAACAAAAGCAAGACAAAGTCATCCATTTGAAAGTAATTATTAGCAGGCATTGGATTTATGTTGGGTTATAGAATAATTCTAAAATGTCGTAAACACAGGAAAAATAACTAAAACTTCAAATGTATTATTAGATTCTTGAGGAAGAATTAGACAAAAGGAGTGTAAAGCTGGCTGGGAGGGGGATGAGAAGTTGGCATTCTGTTCTCTTAGGACCGGAGGTCACCTTCTTATGGATTCATGTCTGGGTTATAGAAGGGCTGTGGGCAGAGACAAACTTCAATGACATTTGTGATACTTTGTGAATAAAGGCAAGTCACCATGATTATCTCCAAGCAGGCCTGCCTTGTTCACAAAAGCTCCTTAGGGATAAGCCAAACTGGATTAAAACAGTGATGGAGGGAGAGGGGCTAAAGGAAAGGATCATTATTAGGGAGAAAGAGCACTGAGAGGAGGTTTGAGGCAATGCTGAACTCTTTTCATTTAGATATTTGGAAGACATCACCACACCAATTGGGGAATGATTAAAAAAAAATAGTGGCTGAGAGGCTTAACTGGTTTGACTCGGTGGATAGAGCGTCAGCCTGAGGACTGAAGGGTCCCAGGTTCGATTCCGGTCAAGGGCATGTACCTTGGTTGCAGGCACATCCCCAGCAGGGAGTGTACAGGAGGCAGCTGATCCATGCTTCTCTCTCATCGGCGTTTCTAACTCTCTATCCCTCTCCCTTCCTCTCTGTAACAAATCAATAAAATATATTTTTAATAAAATAGTGGCTGAGAGAAAAAGTGTGAAAGCATTTTTTATATAATGTCTATGATTAGCCAGAAATACTTAACAATGTTTAAGATATGTGTGTGTGGGGAGGGAGGGGGGGGCACAAGAGAATTATCTAGAAAATCCTAAATAAGCTGCAGTTATACATTGAAGGGAGAATCTGTCAAATGCTATCATTAGGGTTTTGCAGAGGGTTGCTTTCAAATAAGTGATTAAAAGTCATAAACCTGGACCAGAAATTTAACCCCATCCTCAATACAAGAAAATGCTGAGTTCTTAAGGAAACGATAAGCAATTGTTTGCATTAGTTACAATGAAATTACCAGCAATCTAGAGTTTGCCATAATACTTGTAATGGTAACCATTCCGGAGTGATCCTTGTGTGACAAAATTTGAAGCACACTGAAAACAACCTGGAGACTCTCTAAATCATTTTCATTCGACTGGTAATGCCCTTTATATCTTAAGAGAAGATGTAGGGAGTCAGAGAAAGTGGTATAAGGTAACCATTGACCCATGAGACTTTGTATGGGGAGGGATAGCAGTAGAGAGTTCTCAGAAGAGCCCCATGTTGTGTCCTTAGACGGCCTTTCCCTCAGGGCTGTGGGTGTGTTCTTAGTATGCTAATCTATTACAATGAGTGTATAATGATTTTACCACAAGGTGAAATCAGTCTCCATGTTGGATGGAGCTGGTCTTCTGCCAGTTCTAAGCCAAAAATCTGGTTTTGAGCCATAAATCTGTTGGGGGTTGATCTTATTATCATCTTGATAGTCCTTGGTGGCAGCCGTTTGGCCACATACCCTATCTCAGGAACACATGCAGTGGTTCACTCTCAAGGAAGAGAAACCATCCCCATACACTCATAGAAGACTTAAGTGAAAACTCAGGAGTGACGAAATGCTTCTAAGAGCCCGTGTATACACAACAAATATTTTGCATAGCCGTAGGAGAAATCTGAGGTAAGTCAGAAGAGCCAAAGGAGATTATTCATGAAACAACAACAACAACAACAAACACACCACATATCAAATTCCAATCAGGGCATCCTACAAAACTTACCCAGTGTACCTTAGAGTGGTCATGGTCATCAAAATAAGGAAAGTCTAAGAAACTCTCACAGCCCAGAAGAGTACAAGGAAATAGTCTGACTAAATGGAATGTGGGATCCTGGATGGGACACTAAAGGAGAACAAGAATATGAACTACAGACTAAGGAAATCTCAATAAATGGTAGGCTTTAGGTAATCACAATGTATCAAAATTGGTTCCAATAGCAACCAATGTTCCATATTAATACGATAGTCCTAAGAAATGCTGGGTGACAGGGTTGTGGGAACTCTCTGTGCGTTCTCATAAACTTTTTCGGTGAATCTAAACTTGTTCTAAAGAACAAAGTCATTATTTTTTTCTTTTAAAAAAAAAGATTCTTTGTACTGAACTTAGGTTAAGATTAAGAGCATGGAGACCCTTTATAAATCTAAAAGTTAAGATTAATGGTTAAGATTAACTTGTGGAGGAATATTAAAAATCGGAAAAGAGATACCCAGAGGAAGCAAAGAAAGGTGATTTAGTTTACTAGAAATCCTGAAGATGAGAATCTGATTGAGAGTTACTCTTACAAATCATGACTCACTGAAAAGTAAAATACAGATTTGAGGAGCAAGAGAGTTATTTACTGTTTAGGATTATATTTGCACCACTACTCTATTTCATTTATAGGAAAATCAGGAGTATTAAACACAGAGCCCTTTTCCACCCAGTCAATTGCTTCCTAAATTACATGAGTTATTATGTAAAATGGACTTAATCTTTTATCATCCATTTGAGATATTACCATTCATTTGAGACCACAGGAGTTATTACATATCTAAAGTGACATTTTTATCTTCAATAAATTCTAATTCAGTTCATATATTAACTGGAGAAACACAATTTTAGTGTGCTTAATCAAAATGCTTTATGGATTCTTTATTTCATACCAGTAATAGTATAGTACATTAACGAAAATAATAATTAAAGTGTTCATTTGAATAACCATGAGGGCGCTTTTCTCTTCAGTTCCTTTTAAGGGAATCTGTCAAATGGACCGAGCTTGTTTGGCAAATCATACTCCCCAACGATGTCATCATAAATCAATGGTTTAATTATGTTCTTAATTTCCCATTTACTTAGAATTTCTCTATAGGTATCATTTGGCAATTTAAATTTAAATAACTCCTAAGTAACTTACACTTATTGTCATGCCTATAAAACGTACATTTTTGTAGCCGAGCATTCACTTGGTTTTAACATAGCTAACACAGTTGTGAGTAATTCCAATTGCTATGTTATTCTATACCACCGACTGTTGAAAAGGAGATGGTACATCTTTCCATAGCGATAATGCCATTTGCACAATGGCATATTCTGAATTTTTTGTGAACTTAAACACCATATTTGGTTTACTTATATAAGCCTTTATATGCAGTGTTGATACATCAGTTTTATTTCCATCTTATGGCATATTTTTGGTTTAAATTCAGAGTTGTTTTTTGGGGTTTATTTTTTAAGTTTTACCTGCCCCTTTTGTGATACTATTTGTTCATTTAAGATTTATAACCTTTTCAATATTATTGACTGTGTGTTTAATGAAGCTATATTACTGTATATATTTTTAAACCTAATTTCTATCTCATTTTTCAATATATTCACCTCCGTGACCATATGAGCAACCTAAGAGGTTTTTGCCTCTAATAGCTCCTTTGATCAAATTTTTAAAGGTTTATCTTAAGACAAAACTTTATAATTGTGTGCTTATGATACTTTTTAAATTATACATACATACACACACACACAGATACTTTGTCTAAATCTCCTCAAAAGTTTTTTCCTGACTATTCTATTTTTTTCTTGAAAACAGTTTTTACTCTGTAAATGGAAACCACATATTTAACACTTATTCTTACCTTATTAGAGAAGGTGACAACCAACCATTCTCTCTCCTTCCACCAAATCCAAATCCTTCCAGTCACCTTGAGCCAACTTTTAACCAGAATACAATATTATAGTTATTGAAGTTGTAAAAAAAATCCTAATTTCTCTCATTGCTTTTAGTTTTCTTTTTTTTTTTGTATAAACCAAATAGTTAATTTTTATGCTAGTACACAAACATACTACCAGTTTTGTTTTTATCATAGAAATGGTATGCACACATTATCAACTCAATCTCTTGACTATTAATATCATTTAAGGATACAAATTAAACCTCAAGATGAACAAGCTTTAAATAATTTAGTCATATTTGGAGGCAATCCTTTTTGGAATTCTCACAGAGGATTTCAGGTTGCACTGTTGGAATGTTTACTCTGAAAACATGTTTTGAATGTCCCTGTCTAGAGCCAGAAGCTTGATTTTGACCAATGCTAGCTCTTAAGTAGTTTCAGTGCCCATGCCTTGCCACTTTCCTTCAAATTTTTAATACTCTTAGGATGTCTGGGCCCAATAATCTTTTAAACTTTAAATACAGGTTTTAGCAACTCCATTGCATTAATCATGCATTTGAAGTATTTTAACAAGTGAGGACATAAATCAGTGTGAAATGGGATAAGCTGCTGCAGAGGTAATAGAAACCTGGATGCAATTTGGACAAAATCTGCACAGACTCAAATTTGTTCATTATAGGAGAAACTGGAACATTAAAAAAAAGCACATTGGTAAGAGGGAGGAAGGAATATGAAAGCAAAGTATATTTTTCCTTATAGTATTTTGTAAAGCTAATTGGACTAAAATGTGATTCTTTACTATAGAAAATACTATACTCCATCAAACTTATACAGAAAAGTTATTTATAAATAGTATGTAGTATCTTTACTTCCATGTAGTTAGAATGTAAGCCATGGATTCATTGCGGGCTTGTCCATAACCACTGTGATTACTCCAACAAATTGCTATATCCATTGTTCCAATATCTTGAGAGGGACTAAAATAATAAAAAATAATAGTATATAAAAACCAATTTCAATCTTGAAGAGTACAGTTTTTAGTATTAGCAACTTTTCTTCCTTATGTAACAGTGCTACCATAAATTATATTTTTTATTTTATAAACCAGAGAGTTTTGGAGATGGAATTCACAGTTTTGTCTTAATGAGGAATCACAGTAGCATGTTAACTGAATTATCTCCAAATCTGCATCTGATTTGAAGTGATGGTTTGTAAGCTCAATAAAATTTGGGGGGTCAGTTACTTCAGTGCTCAGTAAAAACAAAATCCTAGCCAATGACAAAAGTTGAAATTAAAGAATGAGAAAAAGCATGAAACTCTATGATTAGTTGCCTACTTGGGGATTTCTGAAAGAACAAATTTATCGAGTTAATGTAATGAGCTAGTCTGAGATCTCTTCCAAGAACATCAGCTTTCTAATTAGGTTTTTGGACAATTTGCCCAGCATAAATAAGTTACAGGAAAAGTTTCTAGTTTCTATGAGTAATATATTTTCCTGTCACTCCATTTCATGAAATTTGGCCTTTTTGTCCAAATCCCTCATTTATTCTTAAATATTTGTAACTGGTGGTTACTCTTTTATTGATATCCTCTTATTTCCAAGTAAATTGTCCATTGACTGACACCTTCTGAGGAACTACCTCCTTTAAAATAGTTCCAGGTTCAGCATATACGTTCCTTTCTGACTTTCTTGTAGCCAATAGAATCTAATCTTGTGGGTCATTTTAAGGACTCAAATTTTCATAAACTCTAAGAACCTGTGTTTGCTTGACTGGTTAACAATTAATCAAAACGTAGCAGAAAATGAGTGAATATAATGAACTGCGCCTTATTTAACTCAACTTATAGCATTCTTACAGTTTAATTATGTGCTGTATAGTTTCAATATGGTTCCAAAATGGATAAGAAGCAATAAATATGTAGTGAACTACAAACCCAAATTTGTCACTTGATTTTGACATTAAGGGTGTAAAATGTAAGTTACGGCTCAAAGGAGCATTTGTTTGTATTCATACCGAATAGCAATGGGAGAGACTTGGATTTTATAGCCCTTCTTTGTTGCATGGGTCATTTTTGTCTGCATACGTTTGAAAACCAGAAGTACATCAATTTACCTTAATTTTATTGATAGGTGGCATTCAGCTAAACACTACTCAGAAAATCTGGTCTTTTATTTTCAGGTGGTAGACAAAACCTTGCGAGGAAAATTTTTTCCACCTTTTGACCAAGAGAGCTGACGGTAATTAAATATAATTTAGCATCAGTTCTGACCAAATTCTCTATTCCTAATACATGAACAGAGGTCTTTCCCCCCTTCATTCGTTTTTCCCAGTTTTATTAAGAGACAATTGACAACTAACATTGTATTAGTTTAAGTTGTACAACACAGTGATTGGATATATGTATATAGCATCTATCACCTCACATAATTACAAATTTTTTTCTTGTGATCAGAACTTTTAAGGTTTACTCTCTAAGCAATTTTCAAATAAATAATACAATGTTGCTAACTATAGTCACTGTGCTGTATTTTACATCCCCAGGACTTACTCATCTTATAACTGGAAACTTGTACCTTTTCATCCACTCCTCACCTCCCATTGCTGGCAGCTACCAATCTGTTTTCTGTTTCTATGAGTTCAGTACCTCCCATTTCTGGAAACTACCAATCTCTTTTCTGTGTCTATGAGTTGGGTTTTTTTGGTCTTGATTCCACACATAAGGAATATTATCAGTGTTTGTCTTTTTCTGTCTGACTTATTTCACGTTTGACATAATGGCCTCAAGGTTCATCCATGTTGTTGTAAATGGCAGGGTTCTTTCTTTTTTTATGGCTGAGTAATAATCCTTGTACGTATCTTCTTTATCCATCTATCCATGGATGAACACTTGGGTTGTTTCCATGTCTTGGCCGTTGTTAATCATGCTGCAATGAACACGAAGGTGCAGATATCTCTTTGAACTAGTGACTTCATTTCCTTCAAATATACACCCAGAAGTGGAATTGTTGGATCCTAGGGCAGTTCTATTTTTAATTGCTTAAGGAACTTACAGGCTGTTTTCCATAATGGCTGCACTAATTTATATTCCCACCAACAGTGCACAAGGGTTTCCTTTTCTCCACACCCCTTTGTGAGGTAATTTTAGTGTTAATGTCATGAAGTCATAAATATGTGGTGTCATAAATCTTCTTTAAGTAGCAGTTAAGCTACACCACAGGCCTTTTCTACCTGCCATACCACAATGCAGACGTGGGTGAAAGGAACGAAGAAAGAAGAAAAGAAGAGGAAAGGAAAGAAAGCGTGTGAAAGAAAGGAAAGGCAGGCTTCTCAGACTGTTCGTACTAATACAGAAGGCCAGGGACATGCCCACAGCAGCCTCCGGATGGCCAGCTTTGGTGCAGTGGGCTCTGGAGAAATCTTGAAAATCCTAACGAATATGTTAGTGAATTGTATTTGGAAATAAGCTTAATATCAGGGCCGGGCAGATGTAATGGGTGAGTGGCAATCTAAAGACAGATTACAACAGTCGCGACTTGACCATTGGTCACCATCACAGGAGAGAAGGAAACTTCCGGTGCAGAAGCAGAGATGGTAATAAGGTCTTGATTTGTTTTGGTCTTCTTTTCAGTAATGTGACGACTGGGGTAAAGGGTAATTGGTAATTCTCTCTCTCTCTCTCACCTATTTATCTGTTTTCTTTGAATTAGGTGTCTTATGATAAGTATACGTGGACAATGTGATTATCTGTGGGAAGGAAAGCAACAAAAGAGGTTGATTTTCTGGAACCTAAAACCCCGTTTTCTAAGTACCTCCTCTGACAGCCCCTTTCATGTAAAGCCCCATTGTCTTCTCGGTGTTGTTAAATGATACAAGTCAAAGCAGCTCATCCATTTACCCACTCTCCCATCCCGCTCTCTCCCACACTCTCCTGCCATGTTAATAGTGCCGCTGAAATCCTACCACTTTGCTGGAGGATTGATGTAAGTCTCCAACAATTAACATAATTACAAGCCTGATTATCTTCTAATTGCATTATGAGTATTTGGTTATTCACTACACAAATTAGACAGAATTAAAGAGGAGCAAGATCCTGCCGTGTGGGCGTCGAGCTTTCGAAAACAGTTATGAGCATTTGAGTGCAAAGTAGAGCCCAAAGGTGAGGACCATTTTATATTTCTGTTGGCTAACAGTTGATACATTTCACTCTGGAGACCGGTACCTTCCTTTATTTATTTTTTTCTTTTCTTTCTTTTTTATTAGTGGCACACAGATTTCTCTCTGAATGATTTATTAATTCTCTCCAAAATACTAGAAGCATAACATAAACTGGTTCAAGTAATAAAATCTATAATCAAACATAAATAAATAAATGACAGTTGAAAGTACTCTCAGTCAGACATGGGAGCCTAAAAACATCAATAATTTGTTCATCATCATTATCATTATCCTGGAGACATTCTTTATAGAGAAGGAAATAATGCATTAAACTCTGAAGTGTGTGGTGTTCATAGATTGTGCTGCACTATCAGACTCGGAAGATTAAATTCCTCATTAAATAGAGGGCAGAACTATCTAAGATGGAATAAGCTTTGGTGGAACAGGTGGGGTTGATCCTCCTCTTACTATTCTACTGGGTCATATTCTCTCACTTTAATTCTTGCTGCCACTCCTAGTGTGACCCTCCAGGGAGAACACACTCTTTTTAGTACTATGGCCAGACCTGTTAACACAGATCAAAACAAACAGAAGAAAACGCTGTTAAAGTAATTAAACGGGGAGACCATTAGCCTAAAGAGGCTCCAAGGCTTTGGTAGCCTAAGTAAACAAACCCAGACCTAAGCCAGAGTCAAGTCCTGCAGCTGAGAAATCAAAACTAAGAACAACCAATTATCAACAGCCAATGAGGTTTTCCCCAATAAGGCAACTGAGCTATAGCCAATCAAGTAGTTTCCTTGCTTTGCGTCTACATTGCTGTATAAAAGCCTTTCCCAAACTCCTGTTGGCGAATGCCCTAACCACTTTCAGTTTGGTGCTGCCTGATTTGAATCAATGCTTGCTCAAATAGACTTTTGAAAAATTTAATGTACCTCTGTTTATCTTTTAACAACACAAAACACACAATCTTCCTTGGTTCCTCATTACACATTTGGGACAGGAGACATTTTCAAAGAAAACCTCATTACGTGCTAAAGGAGGGGGGGGGGAGGGAATAAAAATAACTAGAGAAAAAAACAACATAAAAATAGCCAAAGTTACAAACTATATGTACCTCCCTCTATAGCAGTGGTTCTCAACCTTGGCTGCACATTAGAATCACCTGGGAATCTTTTGAAAATCCTGATTTCTGGGCCTCATCCTCCGGAAATTCTGTTTCTTTGTTATGGGGTGAGGCCACAATATTAGTAACAAAGAAACAATTTCCAGAGGATGAAGCCCAGAAATCAGGATTTTAAAAGGATTCCCAGGGGATTCTAATGTGCAGCCAAGGTTGAGAACCACTGCTCTATAGGAATTTCCCGAGCACTACTCAGGGTCTCCTTTGCCTATGACTCCTTGTCAACATCTATAAGGCACAGGTTGCAGTATTTCCTGTCCCACAAAGAGTATCCTATATAATAAAAGCCTAATATGCTAAGTGTCCAACTGTTTGTTCAACTGTTTGACCAGTCGCTATGACATGCACTGACCACCAGGGGGCAGACGCTCTGACTGGTAGATTAGCTTGCTGCTGGGGTCCCGCAGTGAGATGAGCCAAACACACCCTGAAGCCCTCCAGCGGTCAGCGGTCCCTTACCAGCACTGATCGTGCACTGGTGGGGTCCCTTGGCCTAGACTGTGCCCTCTCTCAATTCGGGACCCCTTGGGGGGTGTCAGGTTTTGGTCCCATCCTTGCAGGTCAGGCCGAGGGATCCCACTGGTGCACAAATGCACCAGGCCTCTAGTTTTGAATATTGTTGAATTTTTCAAGTCAGAAATTGCACTCAGGTTTCCTGCACCTTTTCAAGCCCAATCAGAAAAGATGAGCTATTTTCAGGGCCATTTGGCAGGGCTGGGTGATTATAACACGATCTCATTTAATACATCTAGAAAAACTGTGTTTGCTACCTAGCCCTATTGGGATATAATATACCCCTACATGGTCCAGGATAGGAACACCAAAATATTTGTCCCTATGTAATTTTTACTCAAGAATCTCTAAACTTTTCTAATACCCATCCTGGAAGAGTGGTGGCAGAAATGTGCTAGAAAAGACCCTGGTAGCAGCATCCTTGCTGACAGCTGAAATCTCCTTGCCAACTCAACAATGGCCTGAGTAGGAGAAACCAAACATTGGTCATTCTAAATGTGCTTTTGAGAAAACTGTAGCCCAACTAAAACTATTTTTTTCTGGTTAAATAGTCATCTTAATTGCTACATAAATCATTCCTCATTTGTAATAATAACAACCCTCTACTCTGAAATCCCACAGCACTTTGCTGATCTAGTCACTTGACATTCATCCATTTATTCAGTCAAGATTCATTTAATGAGCACCTATTATCTGTTTGACACAGGAGCAAGCCAGATGCAAGCCTGCCCTCCTGGAACATATAGTCAAGTAAGAGACACTTGCAGAGCTGTAAATATGAAGGTAGTTGAAGCACAATGTGCTTTAGGAGCTCATAGGAGGGGACAATATTGGAAAGAATTTGATTTTAGTAAGAGCAAAGCAGAACACGTTGATGTTGGGGGAGGGGTGGTGAAAAGTCAGTAGAGGAAGCACAAGTGTGCCAAGATGAGAAAGACAAGGGAACAGAATGTGCAAAGCCCGCAGACTAAGTGACCATGGTGCATTTAGGAAACAATACAACCTGCTATGGCTGGCTGGCACATAAAGTGTGGAGTAGGGAGTGTTTTTATAACTTATATAACATTTGGTTCATCAAATTTTCCACTGCTTATTTAATGTCTGTCTTGAACCATAAGCTCCACAGTGTAAGCACAGAATCTGTCCTGCTCATCACTAAATCCTCTGTGCTAACATCACCTGGTACATACCAGGGGCTCAGTAAGTACTGGAATAGTGAGAATCACTTGAGATGAGGTTGAGAAATGACCAGTAAGCAGAGCGTCAGGTGAATTACAGCCATGTTAGGGGGCTTTGAACATTATCCTGACCACAATGGAGGGTTATCTGAATTCTAAAGGGTTTAAACATGAGGGGAACACGATCCCATTTGAATTTTGGGAATGCAGTTTATTTATTCATTTAATAAATAGTGTTGAGTTTCAGGTGATGTGATAGTGTCTGGAAATATAATGGTAAGCAACACCAGATATGGTCTCGGCTTTTATATGGCTTAGAGTCTATTCAGAGTATAAATGAGATAAATGCAGTGCAGAAAGAAACAGTGTCCGCTCAGATCATGTAGCAATGGAACCTGAACTAGACTGCTGGGTCGGGAGAGTTTTTCCTGGGGAAGTGACACCTGGGCTGAGATGTATAGCAGAAAATTAAAACAAAAATTAACCCTTTTGAAGCTTGTTCACTTATATCTTACCTTACAGTTTATATTTCCAACTCCACTTTTAATACGGTAGCACAGAAGAAAGACGTCCACAGCATCACCATGCACGATATAAATTATAAAATGTTCACACCATTAATATGTATAATAAAAATGATGAAATATGAACTGGATGCTCAGGAAAAGTAAAAATGCACAATATCTTCTAAAATATACTGTGATTTGAAATAATTATTATAAAATTATTCAACTTTGGATGTAAAGTGAAACAAAATAAAAGCCAAAAAAAAGACTTTTATTTTATTGTTATAGAAAGTATAATGCACTTGACTGAGTCTGTTCTACTTTGGGGATCCTGAGTGGGCCTAACTTTCATAGCTTCTAGAAAGGACTAGATACAGTGATGGCAAACCTATGACACACGTGTCAGAGGTGACACGCGAACTCATTTTTTTGGTTGATTTTTCTTTGTTAAATGGCATTTAAATATATAAAATAAATATCAAAAATATAAGTCTTTGTTTTACTATGGTTGCAAAGATCAAAAAAATTCTATATGTGACACGGCACCAGAGTTAAGTTAGGGTTTTTCAAAATGCTGACACGCCGAGCTCAAAAGGTTCGCCATCACTGGACTAGAAGATCCACGTAATAAACAGATTTCTACGGTTTCTCCCACTCCAGTCACAAGCATTTTCCATCCAGGTGTCCTCCCAGGCGGCCGGGCTGATGGACGAGGAGAGACAGTGACACAATGCAAATCAGTGGGAGAAACCACTAGTCCTCCGAAGCTTTCTCGTACCCTTGCCTCCAAGCCTATTCCTCATGAGATGGTGCTTCCACCTCTTGCCCGGCTTTCTCTAAGGCAGAACTAACTAGACACAAGTTACTCCTCTTCTCCCTCTTTGCTTCTTTTGTAAGGTAGAGGTTTGTAACAGGAAACATTAACAAGGGGAAGGACCCCGTCTCCAGGGACATCAGCGGGAGGCAAAGTTCAATATTTCAAAAAAACTAAGTCTACCTGGTCACGTTAACAACTGTGTTATTGTTGTTCTTAATATATTTTTATTGATTTCAGGGAGGAAGGGAGAGGGTGAGAGAGAGAAACATTAATGATAAGAGAGAATTCTTGATTGGCTGCCTCCTGCAAGCCCCCCACTGGGGATCAAACCCGCAAACCAGGCATGTGCCCTGACTGGGAATCAAACTGTGACCTCCTGGTTCATAGGTTAATACTCAACCACTGAGCCACACCAGCTGGGCAACAACTGGATGCTTAACTGCCCTCATTCTTGCTTCAAAATACATTTATATAAAACAGCTCTCAATTGTGCCTTCGCTTTATCTATTACTTGACAAAGTCTTGCTTACCATTAAAGCTTTTCTCAACATGACAAGTAACACATTTTACCTGCAGTAACCTAACTCTGATAACTTTTCCTACTTATGTTAAAAAAGTAATATCTCTGAATGCCACCTCTGACCCAATAGTGATGACTCTTCAGATAGTATTTAGATTACTCTAAAAAATAACATTCTAAAATTAAAGTCATTTTAAGACAGTCAAAAGGTTATTATCATTTAAAATTTTATTATTGTATAAACATATACATTTTAAAAGTTAATAAAAATTTTTAAATTTATGTAAACATTTTTAATTAAGAAAAATTTCTCAGGTGGGAGTTTCAAACCTTCCCTGGCGACAGCCCAGGGTTGTACACATGAAGTGTCTACGATTTTGCTGCCTATGTTTTCTTCTAAGATTTTTATGCTTTCACGACTTACAATTAAGTCTTTTATCCATTTTGAGTTCATTCTTGTGTTTGGCGTAAGTTGGTGGTCTAGTTTCTTTTCTTTTTTTTTTTGCAAAAAAAATATGTATAAATGCTCTGAAAAAAGTAAGCCAGCTCACAAAAGAAACAGAGTATTATTTTAAAATATCTACATTTCTTAGTACACTTAGTGTGGTACCTTGGGCAATTTAGATTCTAAATTATTACTTATAGAACAAACTAATTATTTAATACATAGCTGGATTTATGTGGCCCAAAAGTACGATAGTTTCGTAAACCATTTTACACATTTATTATAAAATGAAACATAATTTCTGGGAAAATAAAAGTAACAAAATTTTCCATTGTAAGTGAAATAATTAAGCAATGATACCAAAGATGGAAAGCCAAAGAGACCTCATTTATTAATTTTCCAGGGGAAGTGGTTTTATTTTATAATGCTTAGTGGAAGATTTACCATGAGGTTACCATTTAGCCTAACTTTGGTTTTTAAACAGACTCTATTTTTTTTTTTCAGAGAAGTTTTAAATTCATAGCAAAAGTGAACAGAAGACGCAGAGATCCCATATACGCCCTGCCACCACACACGCAACCCCCCCACCAGCAGCATCCCGAGCCAGGGTGGAACATCAGCTATGATTGATGCACCTGCATTGAAGCATCATTTCCATCCAAAGTTCACAATTTATATTAGGGTTCACTCTTGGTGCTGTACATACTATGGGCTTTGACAAATGTGTAAGAACGTGTATCCACCATCGTATTATCATATAGAGTAGTTTCACTTCTCTAAAACTCCTCTGTGCTCTCTGCCTATTCATCCCTCCCGCCTCTCAACCTGGCAACCACTGCCATTTAGCCAAACTTTTCTAATAGTAACACAAGTTCTACAAGATGTTTTTTTTAAAATGACTTTTTATACTTTCTCTGTTGGTAACATAAATTCCTTTGTGGCTTCCTCTCTCCCACCGCCACCATCTCCTTCCTTAAAAAACAAACAAAAGCTCTTAGTTGTTGAACATTGAAATAAAAGCTTACTAGCAGTAGTGCAGGAAAGTTCATCAAATATTTAATTTAAATAACAGTCAGGGAATCATTGAGAGAATATGAATTGAAGAACTACTGTGAGGTAAGCTCTAGGGAAATAGCAATGAACAAAACAGATACAAGTCCATGGTCTTGTGTTACTTACATTCTACCAGTATCTGATACACTGTGGTTCTAGAATGTTGAGGGGCTGATACCCATGTCCAGCTCTTGGTCCTGCTTCTTGTGCCTACCTATTGGAAAACAAGATTCTTAGACCCAAAACATTGTCTTACAGTCATCTAGTAATGGCGTCCTAAAGTAGGAAAAATTCCATTGTTATAGCTTTGATTCAGATATGTCACATTTAGAACTGGTGCTACAAAGGTTAGGGCTAATGTAATTTTGTTTTCCTTAAATTATTTATCTATATGTTCCAAGTAGATATTTCTAAAGTAGGTGACTGCAAAAACAGAGATAGTCGAGTTTTCTCCTTATTGCAGTCTCCATGGCAGTAGTAATAAAAAAAACCGTTATCATATAAGCTGAATTCTTCATATATATGTGTGCATGTGTATGTATACATATATAATTAATCTTATCATATTCCTATAAAATAAGTATTTTTCCCATATTTACCATTCCCCCCAATACCATGCTAAATCAAAGCATATTTATTTAGCACTAACATTGGCCAAAAGGGTGATCAATTCTTAAACAAAAAATTTAAATTATTAGATGCTATTTTTTTAGCAAAGAAATACCAAACACCCATTCTGTGCCACACCCAATGCCAATTTTATGAGATGCCATGGTTAATAAGATATACTCCCTGCCTTCTAAGAGTACTATCTAGTGTTCAAAGGCAACAAGTAAACGGGCAATTAAAATAATGCTTACTAATCAGTAAGCTATGGCTAGGTACAGGGTGGCCAGAAAACTGATATGCACACTAAACAGGTATTTTCTGTATACTCTTCTCCAACTCTCACAAACATTATTAAATTCACCTACGTCCTTCTGAATGTGATATTGGAAGTCATTATGAACATCTTTGATAGCTATTTAATTCTTCAACTATTGCTGCCTGAATCTAAAGTAAAGAGAGGTTATCAAAGTTATTGATTTAGTAACTTCTAATCTTATTATGAGAGAAGATATCAAGAAGAACATAGAAGAAATAAAACTTGTGGCACAGAATGAAATAGAACACAGGTTTCTTTTCACTTTGTGGACACATTGATCATTTTCAAGACAATGCCTGCCAAATACCCAAGGCCAAAAAGATAGTTTGTAAGTTGTCATATCAACTGAAAAGCGGGTGTCCCATGCCAAAAGTGGTTCATTCTGCTTGCAACTAAAACAATCGCAAAGTGCTTTAACTTGGAGACAGCCTTAACATGTCAGTATGCAGAATAAGTGCTTTAGGTATACTGAACCATTTCATTACACAGAATATATAAAAATGGTATGTACTCAAGGATTGATGTTTAATAAAGATAATTATTTTTACTACTTAATCAAGGACATTCTTAAGTGAAACCAGTTCTTTTCTTTTGCAAGTGAATGGCGGTAAAGAATATAATGACTTCTAGTATACTTTGGTGCCACTAACTTGATTCATACTAAAGTTCCATCAGTTTTAGCTACATTGCTCTGCACCATTACTTTCATGCCATCAGTGCAAATGTTAACAAAGTACAAAAGGCAAATAATGTCTTGAACATCTCAGAAATTTGCAGGCTTTACTTTGAGAAATGATGATTTTGAGTATTTTACCCTATTCTTCCCTTACTCATTCGTATTCCTTCACATCCTCTACACTTCTCTAATGCCTTTTTTTATTTCTTAGTTCTTGGACTCATAAAACACAGTTAGTATTCCTCCTATGTGCTCTTATTGTACAATGTGAAAGATGTAGAAAGTATGAGACGTTACTCTTTTCAAATCTAACAATGATGGAGATATCAGAAGTAGATACCACAAAAACAAATTAGAAGTAAATTTACTAGTTCCTCTCTCACTTCTTTATTAAAAATGAATTATACCTGCTAGTCTTCCATAGATATGTATAATAACAGTGAGCTGTGGCTTTAATATATCTTTAGATACTTACAATTTTATCATAAAGCACTATAATTTGGTCCTAAATTGTTTTTAGAAAAATATTTAAGAAGGAACTAAAGGAATAACTGGGGGAGTGAATATATGGATAAAAACACAAGCAATATTGTCATGACTTTTGTATTCCTAGAGTAGAAAGTTGACTTCTCTGGAGATGTGATTCTGCTAGACTAAAGGTGAAAAGCAAATAAAGTATTGCTGTATTGCGGTATCATCTTATTAAAGAAGGTTGACTCTGTGCTTAGCAGGAAGGAAAATAAGTTATTTCTCTGTCACTTGGCTAATTCACCCTCAGCAAAGTAAATATAAGGTGTAACTTACTATTTATTTTTTTAAGATACCTACCCCATCACAGGAAACATATTCTATTAGGAATGTAATTCCCTTTATTATAGAATGAGATCAAAGTGAAAGGGCTTCCAGAAATTGGAAATTATGATTGCCTGAGTGTCCCTAAGATAAACTGAAAATCTTACAATAAAAGACCCTTTCAGCTTCCTTCTCATTTCTTTCAGTCTCTTCAGTTTCACTGTGGTCAGTTACAGAAAATAGAAAGCAAGAATTTCAGAACATGTATTTATTCATAAAGAGACTAGATGTTTCCATTTATTAAAACAACAATCTTCTATCGATCAAACTGAACTAGACTTGCTATGACCTTGAAGAGTGGAGGGGAAATTTTTTCTTTGTGTTTTTTGTTTGTTTTTGGATTGTTGGGTTTTTTTGTTTTTTGTTTTTGTTTTGCTCAATGGGCCTATGAATCTTTATTTGATGGTTATTTTTAAAATATTTAAATTTATCTAAAAATATGAAAGACCATAACAAATTCTGGTGTGTAAAGAGAAAGAAAGTAAAGAGGCCAATCTAGATTAATTCAGTTGTTCAGCTGGATCCCCCTCAAATATCCAGTAAAAAACTCACAATGGCAAAAGCAGCATGGTTGTAGTTAGGCACATAGTTGTTTATAAAGATTATGATCTATAAGGGGTCAAACCTATACATGGTAATATTATAGTCTGATGGAGAATGATATAATTGCTTTGGGAGCTAGCACTCTTAGTGCAGTGACCCACATATGGGTGGAACTCAAAAAATGGAGTTTATCCCTGAGGAACAAAAGGTTTGTGTCCCACATCAGGCACCACAACCCTTGAGACCTTCACTGAGAGACAAGCCCCCAAAACATTAGGCTTTGAAAACCAACAGGCGTTAGCCAAGAAAACTATTGAACTGTAGAAAAGGAGATTCCACAATTAAAGGGCATCCTGAGACCCAGTGCACAAGCAACAGTTTAAAAAGATTACCAATTCTTTCTTCTGATAAAATGACATTTATACACTAATTTTAAAGTATCTGCCACAGGGGCAGAAGCCTGATAAGACTCTTTTCATGGACAAAGGTGTTGGTGGGCACCATTTTCACATTTTCTCTCTACCATGTTGGTGCTAATGTTGGCAAGTGCCACTTTTGCACTCTTACTCTAACCTGTTAGAGACAGCAAGTGAGGGCCCCGTCACACCCCAGAACTGCTCTTGTAGCCCCTCCACAGCTGGCAGTTATGAGCAGCCCAGGTAGGGAACAAACTTTGAGTACCAGATTCTGGTAGCCAAGGGGGATTGCCTTTTTAGGCACCATGAGTCTGAAAAAAATTCAGAGAGACAGTTCAAGTAACAATATAGCACTAGAGGGTTAAATGATAGGTTCATCTTCTACACAGGGCCTCTTCTTCAAAACTGGGAGAGATAGCTGTTTCTTCTAATACATGGAAACAAAAACAGAGAATCAAGGAAAGTTGAAAAACAAAGGAATATGTCTCAAACAAAAAATAAAATAAAAACAAGGTAAAAAACTCAAAAGAAAACAAATCTTAACAAAGCAGAGATAAGTAATTTATTTAATAAAGAGTTCAATGAAATGGCCATAAGGATGCTCATCAAGTTCAGGAAAAAAATGGATAAACACAGTGAGAATTTCAACAAAGAAAATATATAAGAAAATACCAAAGAAAAGCCACAGAATTGAAGACTACAATAACTAATCTGAAAAATACAATAGAGGGGTTCAACAGCAGACTAAACACAGCAGAAGAAAGAATCAGTAATCTGAAAGACAGGGCAGTGGAACTCAAACAGAGCAGCAAAAAGAAAAAATATAAATAAGTGAAGATAGCTTAAGGAACTTATGGGGCAACTATAAGCAGAATAACATTCACATTATAAGGGTATCAGAAGAAGAAGAAAGCGAGAAAGGGGCAGATAACTTATTTGAAAACTTTCCTAACCTGTGGAAGGAAACAGACAACCAGAACCAGGAAGCTGAGAGAATTTCAAACAAGATGAACCTAAAGAGACCCACATGAAGACACATTGTAATTAAACTGTTCAAACTTGAAGATTAAAAAAAAAACCTTAAAGCAACAAGAGAAAATTAACATGTTTATGGACAAGGGAACTACCATAAGATAACTAAAAGATTTCTCAGCAGAAACTGCAGGCCAGAAGGGATTAATCAGGTTTATACAGAGCACTTAAAAGAAAATCTTCTCCCAACCCAGAATTAGTTACTATTCAGCAAAGTTATTCAGAATTGAAGGGGAGAGAGAGAATTTTCCAGACAAGCAAAAGCTAAAGGAGTTTACCATCACTAAATCAGCCTTAGAAGAAATATTAAGGGACTTTTTAAATTTGAAAATAAGGGCACTAATTAGTAATAAGAAAACATATATTAATAAAAATGTCACTGGTAAAGGTAAATATATAGTAAAGGAGGTGGATTAAGCCCTCATAAAATTAGTATAGAGATTAAAAGACAGAAAAATAAATACAATTACATTATTAGTTAAGGGATACACAAAATAAAAAGGTATATAAAGTGTGATATCAAAAGCATAAAATGCTTGGAAAAGAGTAAAAATGCAGAGTTTTAGAATGTGTTTAAACATAACATACTATCAACTTAAGGTGGACTGTTATAGATAGAGGCTGTTAGTGTGAGCCTCATGGTAACCACAAACCAAAAACCTGTATTAGATATTCAAAAGATAATGAGAAAGGGAACTAAGCATAACATTATAGAAAGTCATCAAACCACAGGGGATGAATGCAAGAGAAGAAGGAAGAAACAGAGCAGAACTATGAAATAGCCAAAAAAACTATTAACAAAATGTCAATGGGTACATACCTATCAGCAATTACTCTAAATGTAAATGGACTAAATTCTTCAGTAAGACATAGACTAGCTGAAAGGATTAAAACAAACAAACAAATAAACAAAAAAAACCCCACAAAAACCACTTATATACTGCATACAAGAGACTCCAGATATAGGGACACAGACTGAAAGAATTAAGAAAAGGTTTTGTTTTATGCAAATTAAAACCAAAAGAAGGCTGGATAGCTATAGTTATATTAGAGAAAATAGGTGATAAAACAAAAATTATAATAAAAGACAAAGGCATTACATAATGATAAACTAATTAATCTAACAATGTGATAACATTTGTAGATTTTTATGCACGAAGCATAGGAGTGCCAAAATATATAGATCAAATACAAACAGACATAAAGAGAAAAATTAAAATCCATACCATAATGGTGGGTAACTTTGATATCCCCCTTATATCCATGAATAGATTATTCATACAGAAAATGATTAAGATGAACTTAATAGATATATGCAGAACATTCTATCAAAAAAATATCAGAATACATATTCTCCTCAAGTGCATGGGGAATATTTTCTAGGAGAGATCATATACTAAGCAACAAAACACAACACAATAATTTTAGAAGGTTTAAATTATATCAAGCATCAATTCTAAACACAATTATATAAAACTAGAAATCAACTAAAGGAAATGAAAAATACAAATATTTAGCTATTAAACAACATGCTACTATAATGAATGTGTCAGCAAATAAAGTAGGAATCAAAAATACCTTGAGACAAATAAAAATGAAAGTACAACATACCAAAATCTATGGAATGCAGCAAAAGCAGTTCTGAATGGGAACTTTAGATCAATAAAGGTCTACTGCAAGAAACAATAAAAATCTCAAGTAAACAATCTAACTTTATACCTAGAATAACTAGAAAAAGAACAAACAAAGCCCCAAATTAGTTTAAGGAAATGATAAAAATAAGAGTAGAACTAAATGATAAAAATATTTTAAAAACATTAGAAAAGATCAATGGAATTAAGAACTGGTTCTATGAAAAGATACACAAAACTCACAAAGTTTTACTACATTCACTACAAAAATAAAAGAGGACTCAATAAACAAAATCAGAAAAGAATGAAGAGAAATGATAAGTGATACCAAAGAAATACAAAGAATCATGAGATTAATAAAACAATTATACACCAACAAATTGGAAAACCTAGAAATGATAAATAAATTTATAGAAACATATACTCTTCTATGACTAAATTATGAAGAAACAAGAAATCTAAACATACCAACTACAAATAAGGAGACTGAAACAGTAATCAAAAAAATCCCCAAAGCCAAAAATCTAGGACCAAATGGCTTCACTAGTGAATTCCACCAACATTCAAAGAAAATTTAATAACTTATTATATAAATTTGAAGAGAGGGGAACATTCCCAATCTCATTTTATGAGGTAAGCATTACCCTGAGACCAAGACTAGACAAGGACACCCACAAAAAAAACATAATTATAAACCAACTAGTGGCCTAGTGCATGGATCCATGCACATTGAAAGGAAATTAATTAGAAAGTGGCCAGTGGGGTGGGACTGGGCAAGATGACTGGACAAACCCTGGAGCCAACCTCTCACAGTCCCTCCCCGGCTGGCTGCACCTGGGGCAGTGCCACCACTCAAAGGGTGTCTGTGGTCACCACAGCTCAGCAGTAAACCAGATTCGGGGCCAACTGTGCCCCAGCAACAACATGACCCACCGCCAAAGGTGGAATCGTGTAGCCCCGCAAGAACTCACGTTCCCTCCTCTCTGGTTCCGGGGTGTGTCACCCAAGAACCACTACTGCCAAGTCACCAAAGCTCTGCAGCTCCGGCATTGAGCATCTGCCCCCTGGTGGTCAGTGTGCGTCATACCTACTAGCCTGTCGAATGGTTGGATGGTCAGACAGTCACTTAGCCTTTTATATATATAGATATTCCTAGTGACCATAAATTCAAAAACCCTCAACAAAATACGAAAAAAACAAACTCAAGAATACATTAAATGTGTCATATATGATGATCAAGCATGGTTTATTTCAGGGATGCAAAGATAGTTCAACATCCTCACATGCATCAGTGTGATACACCACATTAACAAAGTGAAGGATAAAAATCATATGATCATCTCAATAGAGGCAAAAAAGCATTTCACAAAATTACACATCCATTTATAATAATTTAAAAAATCTCTACAAAGTAGGTATATACAGACCGTACCTCAACCTAAGAAAGTTCATATGAGACAAGCCCACAGCTATCACCATACTCATGAGTTGCCCTGATGAACCATAGTTGTTTTCCTCAAAGTTCTCCCTCCAAAACTAACTCTTCTGGTTTTCGTCCTTATAAGCCTGTTCTTGTCTTTCTCCCTTACCTCCTTTTTCAGATTATTTTGTCTCAAAAACCTAAGAGCTCATTTGAAAAGCAGGCTCCTCGATAGAGAAGAAAGAAACATATGACTGAACCAGAATTAGTTTTATTGTGCACAGGTAGGGAAAGACTGGGACTATTCCTATACCAACAATTGCTTGCCCATCACACATCTAACAATTATGACTCCATTGTACAATTGATATTTATTTGACTGATTCTTACTAGTTCCTTGGATTATAGGGATTTCATCCTCACCATTTTTTATTATATACTTAGTGCGCTTAGATAATTATGTGTTGAATGACTGATAGTCTGAATTCTTTACACTGTGAATCTAACATCAGACATTTAAATGACTTTATAAGTGCCATAGTATTTTCACTGGGATTTTTGAGACTGAATTGTATATACTTTGACCAACATATATTATTTCATACACTGTGTATCTATGAAGAAAATTTTAGTGAGGCTCATTTTTTACTTATGGGAAGTATACTATCTTGAACTATACTTATTTTCTTGAGCAGTCAAGAATGTTATAAAATTCACTCTTTATCAAGAAAGCATAGACTATGACTCAACAAACCAGATAGCTGATATATAAGGAAGTATATTGCTTTGATCTTGGTACCCAGCACAATGCACTCTGATCCTAAGTCTGTGTTCCAGATTAGGAATTCTGGGTGAAAAAGATTCTCTATGTCCATGAGTTTGGTAGGCACATGGACAGTTTCCCTGGGGCTTAGCAAAGATCCTGGATAGCAGATGCTCTCCTGAGTAATCCTGAAGCTTGGTGGTACATATCGGGTCTTGTTCAGAGAAATGTCAAGATAGGGACATAAGCTAAAAAATGTAAATATCAAATCATATTTCTATGGCTGAAGCAATTTCTAATGAAACAATCATGAAAAGGGAATTTCTGAAAATACAGGACTTTATGATTTGTTCTCTTCGTTCCTACCAGTTTGCTTTGGTTTGATTTCTGGTAAAAATTTAAAGATCACATACCAATGTAGATAAAGTGTCTTCTCTGCTTTAACTGCTTTCGTAGAATTGTGCTTAGTTTTTTGAGTTGGTTTATTATGATATTAAACTATCATGGATTTTAAGTAAAAAAGGTTGGTTACTTTGTCGGTGTTTATGTGACCACTTATTAGTTTCTTTCTTAATAGTAAATATTTTTTTAGAAAAAAAAAAGCATTCACTAGTCTTTTATTACACTGCTCTTCCTCATAATGTCAGCATGTCCATTTTAAACTGATATACAGTGTGGTAAAAAGATTATATCCGTTTCTGAGTTTATATAAGTAGGTCAAGAATGAAACTCAAGTCACCTAATGCCCAACAAAATCATAGAACTCTAGCTCGGCTGCAGTGGCTCAGTGGTTGAGTGTCGACCTATGGGCCAGGAGGTAGTGGTTCGATTACCAGTCAGGACACATGCCCAGATTGAGGGCTGCATCCCCAGTCAGGGGCATGCAGGAGGCAGTGAATGAATGATTCTCTCATGATTGATGTTTCTATCTCTTTCTCCTTCTCCCTTCTTTTCTGAAGTCACTTAAAAAATGTTTTTAAATCATAGAACTCTCTTGCTGGAAGAATCTGTAGAACATCTAATCCACTCATATTTCAGATGAGAAAAATAGGTCTGGTGAGGTTAATTCCTTGACCAGTGTTACCTGGCTCTTTGGAAATACAACCAAGACTAGAACTCTGGCCCCTAACTCTAGTAGAGTGCAAATTCTCTGTCCTATCCCAGCCCAAATAGCTTTTATTATCATGATATCAAACCAGTATAGCAGCTCCAAATAGAAATAGTTAAGTTCATTTTATGGTGTGAAATAACAATTGCCGTGTGTAAGTTTTTAATTTTACTCACTCGGGGTTTACTGAAATGAGAAGATGCCTCTACTTCATAAAGTGCAACAAGGAATTTTCCTCAGCAAAAATACTAAAAGGTAACAAATTCTAGTAATTTATCTTTTTGTCCTTGTTAACATCCAGTCTTAACATTTATATAGAAATATTAGATATTAGATTGGTGGTTTAGCTTTACATAGTTTTCCCTTCCTGGGCCAGTTGACGTATGTAGTTAGTGAAAATGAATTACTTGGGTACGACTTAATCAACAGTGCTTCTGAAAGAAACCGGAGTCTAGAGACAAAAGTCCAATCACTAAGAGACAAGATATACCATGACCAAAATATTGCCAGCAATAAAATCAGAAAAATCCAGAAACTTAATTCCTTATTTGAGTCCAGCTTAGAGTCATGATGGGTTCCAGACTGAAGTGCAAGATTGACTACAAGAAATGTTAAGACATTTCTATTAAATACATATATATTCATTACAAAAATTTTCTTATACATCTGCCAGGATTAGAAATATACCTGGGAAGTTAGTCATACAACTGAATTATGAAAGGAAAATATGAAAATACTTTCAATCATCATAGCACAAGGAAAATAATAACTGATAATACTATCAATTCAAGGCACAATGCTAAAGCACTGTAAAAATAGGACCATTTTATCACAGAAGGATTATTATCTTTACTTAAAAATAAAAGCTTAGAAAAGTTAATTTTTTCAGAGCCAAAAGTCAGTTGAAATTCAGCCCATAATTAGAGGCTCAGACCATAATAAAGGCTCAGACCATCATTTAGTGGAGGCTCCACCCAAGAAAAATCAATATTAACTTAACTAACAAATAAAACAAGACTCATTTAGGCAGTTTTGAGAGGGGGAAAAAAGAAGCACGGTGGAAAGGCAGTTGAAACTTGATGCTTGAACAAAGCAGAGGTTAGTGGGCTGACCTATGCACAGTAGAAAATCCACTTGTGGCTTCGATTCCCCCAAAACTTAAGTCCCTCAGTATCCACAGGGGATTGGTTTTAGTTCCTGCACCCCACCCCAACCCCTGCAAATATTTCAACCCATGGATGCTCAAGTCCCTGACATAAATGGCCTAGAACAATGGATATACTCCATCTTCCCCATCCATGAATTCCCAACTGTGGATAGAAAATACTGTTTTCAATCCTGGATGTGAAACCCAGGGCTAGAGAGAGCTGACTGTATATTTATTGGGGAAAATCCCTGTATAAATGAACCTTGTATAAATTCTAACTGTAAGCGCTAGAAGAAATTGTGTTTCTATTTATATATTTTATATTTTTATGTACATACACATCTCTTTTTATTTATATATTTTATGTACACACTTATCTCTAAAAAGACAGTCTTTCATGGGATGCCTCCATTGCCAAGGATTGTGTTTTTGGCAATTCATTGAATATTTGTGTTCTCTAAATATGACACATATTAAGTCTAAGTAGCCCAGTGCATTAAATGAATCTTTATTACTTTGTTTCTCATGCTGTTCACCCCATGTTCCCAACAATAAAGATGTTGTGTATTAACCCAGCTGCCATTTAAAAGGTGCACATCACTCACCAATGATTTTAAGTGATTTACTGGATCTTATGTTACTAAACAGTAACAGTTCAGTCAAACTAAAAAAGACTGGCTTTATTCTTTTTGTTTTCCAGAATTCATTAACTTTAATGACATTTAGAAATGCATACTGACTGCAGGATCGGGCCATTAATTCTTCTGAAACATGAATTTTCAAAATTAACATTTGAGGAGGAAACACTATCACACAGAAACCCTTATTTTGAGCTCTGGAGTTGCTGGGGCAAAATCTGACTTGTTTTCACTGTATTATAAAGAGACGTAAGAAAGTTATCCCTAGAAGGATTCATGTAATTAAAAATTTCAAATTGCACAATCTGAAAATTAGTGTTTGGAACAAAATCAGCCACTCAACCTTACATGGCTCTCTGTGTGTGCAGCTATAATGAGCTGCTTTCATGGGCTGTGCAGTCCTTGACATTTGTCATAATCCTCAGACCACCCAAACATAGCAATGTCCTATTTGGAAAAGCCACCCAACACGTTCCTTTTTCTCCTCTTAAGGCTACATTTTGAAGAGCTATCAGTTATCTGTAGACTACACTCATCATGCTAATGGCTCCTATAAATACTCTGACAGGTCATTCTTCTCTTAATTGTCTGGCAATGAAAGAATAGACATGTGTCCTCAGAGGCTCTGAAGAAGTCCAGGAGATGAGTTTCTGCTTCTCTTGAGCATAAGAGAGCCACTGAACGCCCTTCCCACTAGAGTATTCTGTGTGCAACACAGCACAGAAATCACAGGTAAAAAGTGTTTAAGAACATAGGCCACAATAATTCTCCTACATATTTTTAAACATTTCACATCAAAATGTTTGAATTGCAGGTTACATTTTATTTATTTTAAGATTTCTTCAAGAGCTCTATAGCGACACAGGTACCTGCTGTGTCACCGCCCTGAATCAAGCCAGCTCCCGAATAAGATAATCAATTTGCACTTTCATCATTAGACAGATTTCAACACCTACACTCTTGTTTATTCACCATAAAATCAAGAGTTGCAATTACCAACTAAAGGCTGAGTTTATCAGACAGGGATAGTGCTATCTCTAAAGTTTGAATTTATGATGATCTCTCAACCATAAGAAAAAAGGAAGTGGCAAATGCAAACTAACATTTGACAGTAATTAGAGTGAACACAGAATTCATCATTCTAACTTCTGAGGTTGAAAGATGGTGCTATTAGTAATTATTATAAACACTGATACAGTTATAAGTACTAATTAATATCATTATGAATAATTACTGTAAGACAACAAGCATAAACCAGGACTGCCTCTCCTGACGACACCAGGCACTACGCTGAGTCTATAACACACTTGGCCTTATTTAATTATTTCACACTCACAACATGAATGGATAACAGTATCATTATCCCTGTTTGACAGATGAGAAAACTAAGTTCCAGAAAATTAAGTAATTTAGTAAATCAAGGAACTGGAATTTGAACACAGATGCCCATTTGGCTCAAAGCCTGGGCTTTTCCTGCCGTGTAGCTGCTGCTATGAATTACAGAAGTAATCTCACTCTTTTCCTTTAAAATTTACTGAGAAAGAGCTTGCTTACTTTCGTGTATTCCTCTCTCTCTCTCTCTCTCTCTCTCTCTCTCTCTCTCTCTCTCTATATATATATATATATATATATATATATATATATATATATATATATATATATATATATATATGTAATTCTGCATCCAGGAAAGAGAATAAATTGGGAATTTTACACATCCTATGAAACCAGGTGACAGTGTTAACTTCTAGTTCAATAAAATTATTCTTGGATCCCCTGTCTGTACAGGCACCTAAGACTTCAGGACCAACAGGATTGGGAAGCAACACTTCATTTTACAAGTGATATGTAGTGAATGAAGCACCCCCCATTTCCATCCCTTGATCCCTAGATGTGTGAATCCTAGCTATTGGGAGGAAGAGCACTTTGTATGTATTGGATTGAAATCATATACCGCCTCCTGGGGGACATTGCCCTGCCCTAATGCCTGGAGAGCTTTGCCATCTAATTGATGCCATGACTGAGTTTTCTTCAAAAGGCTCCTACATGCCCTAGCTGGTTTGGCTCAGTGGATAGAGCATCGGCCTGTGAACGGAAGGGTCCCGGGTTCAATTCCGACCAAGGGAGCATGCCCGGGTTTTGTGCTCCATCCCCAATAGGGGGCATGCAGGAAGCAGTCGATCAGTGATTCTCTTTCATCATTGATGTTCCTATCTCTCTCTCCCTCTTCCTTCCTCCATGAAATTAAAAAAAAAAAAAAGGCTCCTACAAGTAAGCTGCTCAGGATGGAGGGAGAAAGGTAGGACCAGTGAACTCCGTGAGCATCACCGCACTTCTTTTGCTGTGGATAAGGTCCTTGAGGGGAAGAGACAGGGTGTGGAATCCTGACAGTGAACAGGACATTCTGTAAGATTGCAGATGGTGTTTCTTGCAGAAGCATTGCAGGTATGGAAAGCAAATCCATATCCAGAGTAAGAATCCATTCCATCAGGAAGAAAACACTGCCCCTTCCATGAGCAAAGCCGCACAGTGTAATCATCCTGCCATCAAAATAGCTGGTTGGTCACCCTAGACAACAGTGTCATACTGGGGACTGCGTGTTGGGCTTGGCTGCTGTCAGATTAGGGACCCCGCAGTGGCTGCAGACAGTTAGCCTTGGTGAGTGAGCGTTCATGTTGCTGTGCCCACGTACACATTCCATCCCTGCTACCATGGGCGCTTTGCTCATGAGCCCATTGGGCAAAGAGAGGAGTAGCTGGGGAAAGGTGACTTATAACAACAAAATGAGTCGCCTTATCCACTTCTGCTGAAGTCACTAATGGTGAGTGAGCATTCACATGGGACACAGCGATTTTCACATTCTACTGCCAGTTGGAGAAATCTATCCTTTTACCTTTCCCAAATCTCCTTGAAACTGATTTTCCAATTGTATTCCTTCTGAATCGTTAGTTCTGACTTGGCGCAAGTGGGTCAGCCCCTTACACACCAACATTGATCAGCCTCATTGAAAGGAGATATGTTCTCCAGTGAGGCCATTGTCTTCAGCCAAGGGGACCTGGTAGAGGAGCTACAGCTGAGAGCCACTTCCCACAGCACTCCCAGCGGGGAAAAGTTCTTCATTAATGAAGTGGTTCTGCAGCATGTCCCAGGCCGTCATAGCATCCACCACATGGATCCTTAACTCTGTTCTCCACCTTCTGAGCCATTGGACATCAAAATGTGCATGAGAATAAACAGTTTAAAAATTGAAGTATTGGGTTACTACTCACATAGGAGGTTGGCATCACAAATTTGAATTATACTAAATATTTAAAACTTCAAGTATTAACTAACTACTAGGTCCTTAGTATTCTCTCTTTCCAGTTTCAGCAGGACCATTTGCCATGCAGATCACCCCTGAAATGCTGGCCGAAGCTTATTCCTCTGCCCGCCGGGGCACGTTTCTGTAGAATGAACAGACCTACATGTCCTGCATTTTGTGACCTGGGCTTCCTCCAAATAGTGATGACGGGTTCATTATGCAAACCATTCCTCAGTTTCTTAAATACTCTGCAAATTCCCCAACCCTCTTGATAGCTTAAAACTATCACATCTAACAAATTGTTCTGCAGTTTCTCTGCAGCATGTACTAAATCTGTACGGTAGAATGATTTGTAATGCTATTCTCTTCTTGAAATGATGTACTCATCTCAAATATGCCTTTATTAACTAGATTAAATCTCAGTGTGGAATTAGAGGCTTCTGAGATTCTCTGCCAGATCAGCTGTGCTCTCCCAAGCAGTGTGTCCAAGAGCAATGCACTTTCTGCTCTCAACCCTTCATTGGAAAGGAGGTAGACTATCCATGGATAGAATACAATGGCATGCCCACCTGTCCCCGACTACTATTCTCTGATGTCTATTTAGAACAAATGAACTGCACATTCCTTCACTAAGTAAACCCAAAACAGCTCACTTAAGTGCTTTCAAAGAAAATTATTTTGAAAAGAAATCGGGCTTCAAGACTTGTTATTTTACAAAATGATTTCCAAACGATTGGTCATTCCAAAAAGGAATCATTTACTTAAAAGTCATTACTTTCTACAGATTTACCTTACAAAATCGGCGGAAACATGTCACTGTGACCATCTTCCCTGGTACTCACATTTCATTGTTGACTCTCTACAAGTCAGTAAACTGTGTATGTCCTGGGCCTTTATAGGGTTGTCGCTGCAATTTATTCCGTTTACAGCAGCAGTAGGTGATAGAGAAAACCTGGGTCACTGTCGCAGGCCCCAGCATTTTCTCAGGCAGAGGCACGTTTTCCGCAGGGCCACTGGGTCTCTGCAAACAGCACTCTTTCTGCCAGGTCCTTTGTAATGTGCAATGAACGGTGTCATTTATTTTCATTTCCTCATACTTAATTGCATGCTTCTTGCTTCCAACATGAAGCCAGAAGGCAGGTGGCAGAAGCAATGAACTAAGCTGGGAGTAGCTGTTGTAGTTACAGTCTCCCTCCCTTAAATGCAAGCCGACTGTTTACGGCCCAGCAGAAGCCACTGGGCTGGAAAGCTGTCCCCTTCCACTGAAAGCTCTGACTCTGCAGAAGCTACGGTTAAGACTCGTGCCCCAGGAGGAAAAGGCACCCAGTGGACTCTGCTTCTCAGCAGCATCTACTGAGAAGTTCTGAGAGTATTAATGCAATAACAGATATCAGAACTAAGTGTCCTGACAAATTACTAAATTAACTACCAGGTGATATGCCATGGGAAACAATTGGTCAGACTATAGCTCTTATTTAAGTAATATGCCTCACTCCCAAATACTCTCTTTTTAAAAATTTAAAGTGAACCTGCTTAAAACTGATCACCCTAAGGAACAGGGTAAGCTGGTTAAACAAATTAAATATCAAATGTATATAATTACTTATAGGCCATTTAACAAAACACTCAAAGATAAATAGCCATTTTTAAAACTAAGAGACCTCTCAATATGGTGCCATTCTGTGGCCCAAAAATAATCTCGTTCAATATTGAGCCAAAGTAGAATTTGTCCTTTTTCACTGATAAATGCAACTAATAACTGATCGAGGTTTATTGACTTACATCTTTCCCCAAATGACAACCCCTCTTTGTCCTATTACCATCTTTAAGCAGTATGTCATGACATAAATTATGCTTTTTCGATGATGTCACACAAGTTGCTAATCAGATGTCCTTTACAATCTGGGAACAAACACTGTATTTCAGTGGTAGAGAATAATAAATGTCACAAGAATCTGATTTCCTGAGGCTATTTGCTCTTTTATAGGGGGGAGGAAGGAAAGCAACCATGTTGTATGAAATGTGTATTCTGCTTATTCTTGATCATTTTAATACAAATGTAAGAGATATCAAGTGAAGATGAGAGCAGGGCCCTTGAACACAACACAGACCTCCACAGGGCTTTATCTTTTGCCCCAAGTCTGGGTTCTGGCTGCATATAGTGAATTAAAAGGATTATTTATGGTTCTTTTGATCTCAACTGTCACTCCATCCTTTTCTCAGCCTCCATTCCTTCTCTGCTTCTTGCTTCCTTCAAGTCATGACACACAGACGCTCTATCTTAGAGTTCTACAAATAGTTATCTTTCCACCTAGGTTTCATATGTCTTCTCTCCAGACACTGACAAACCTTCCTACTCATAGCTAATATCCTGTAAGTGTGCTATCTCTAAATAATTATTTGTGAGGAAATGAATGACACAGTCACAGGCATGTCTAAAAATCTGATACTTGATCATATTTTGACTTGTGATAGCTTTATTACCCAAAATGTAAGACAGTTCTGAATTTGGGACACGCTGTCCACCAAATTTGGAACTTCAAATCAGTCCTGTAGTAGAGGAAACTTTTTAATGTGGTGTCTTCCAAAGTTACCCGGGCTTGGAGCCCACCTTTTCATAAAAGGCCTGTTACCATTTCTTGGAACACATTTTGAGAAACATTAGCTTAGAAGCTACAAGTTTAAGCAATTTTCAGATAATAATTTAAAAGCAATCAATAGTTCCATTTATGCAACCACTGGGCTAATAAAGCAAATCAAGAATGCATTCCAAGTATGATTTATGATATTAATTTGAATAATGTTTTTTAATAACTATTGAAAATAGTCATAAAGACTCAATTTGTTTATATTTTGGATTACAAAATCTAATCAGGCTGGAGTGCTGGCTTTATTTATGCCTCAGCATCAAAGACCTGCTGTTGTTGGTAAAATTCCTCTGATTCAGATTAGAAAAATAATGCTTGCTGTTTACAAGTTTATTCTTAGTCTAATATTTTGGTCTTTTTGCAAATCTTTTCATGATTTGCTGGATGATAGATTTTTTTATATAAACAAAATCAAAGTAACTAATTTGTAAAAAGTAGGAATGGCCATTTCTGGTATTTTTTGATGATGATTTTAACTTTCTCTCACATGGAAGATTGGTTTATTCACTCAGTTAATAAGTATATATTGAACATGTAGTGTATGCCAGACATTGTCCTGGTGTCTTGAATCCATTAGTGAACAAAACTATGATTTCCTCCCTTGTGGGACTTATATTCTAATGGTGGCAGGAGGGGAAAGAGGCTATCAGTAAATATTAAGCATCATAAGTAGGCTAGTTATAGAGTCTATTACAATATTATAAGGACAGGGCAAAAAAATAGAGCAAGATAGGGGGTTAGAAGAACTGGAATTGGGGGGAAGTGGCTGCAATTTTAAATAAAGTAGTCAGCATAGGCCACTTTGGGAAGTTGACATTTGAGTTAAAATTTGAAGTTGAAGGAGTGTGATAACTGAGGGAATAGCATTATTATCAGAGGGAACAGAGAATGTGCAGCCTAAGATAATACCTGGCATGTTCAAAGATATTAATCCACCAGAAAAACATAAAGAGCTTCCAAATACATGAAGCAGAAACTGCTGAAAGGAGAAAGACAAATCCACAATTATACTTGGAACTCCCAATCCCACTCCTAGCTAATAGAACTAGACAGAAAATCAACAGGGAGATAGAAGATCTGAACAATACAACCAGCAGCATCTAATTGAAATATATAGAACATTTTGCGAACAACAGCAGAATACAATGTTTTTTAAGATCATAAAACATTTACCAAGCTAGAACATATCCTGGGTCAAAAAATGAACCTCAAATTTAAATAAATTGAAACCATACAAAGTATGTTCTCTATCATAGTAGGGTAAAAGTAAAAATAAGTAAATGGAAGGAAAACAGGAAAAATTCTGAACACATGGAAAAAGACATACTTCCAATTATTCCATAGTCAAAGAGGAAGTCTCAAAATAAATTTAAAAAAATAAAATAGAATGAAAATGAAAACAAAATGTATCGAAATATATGGGATGCAACTTAAGCAGTGCTGAAAGTTAGATTTATAGCAGTAAATGTTTACATTAAAAAGATGAAAGGTGTCATATCTATAACCTAAGTTCCTACTGAGACACCAGATAAAGAAGAGCAAAATAAACCCAAAGAAAGTTGGAGGAAAGAACACAGATAAGAGCAAAAATAAATGAAATTGAAAATAGGAATACAATAGAGAAAAGCAATGAAACAAAAAGCGAATTCTTCGAAAAAAAATCAATACAAATCAAAGTCTCTAGTAGGACTGACAGGACTAAAAGTAGGAAAGACACAAATCTCAGTACCAGGAATTAAATAGGGGATATCACTGCACATATTGCAGTCCTTAAAAGGCTTAAAAAATGAATACTGTGTCCCTATACTTATGGCGTTCTAATAAATATCTAGTGTGTGTGATATACAATAAATAAGTAAACAGGTCAAAAAGCAAGAAGTAAATCAGGTAGCAATCTAGCTACGATAAAAATATCTCCAAGTGAGGTGACCAGGTAGTGACTTGAGATGGAGGGGCCAGGGTTGATAGTTAAGTGTTGGTATTTAAGCTGAAAGCTAAATGGAGACAAAGAGGCAGCTCTGAGAAGCTCAAGGTGGAAGGAGAGCCTTCCAGACAGAGGTGACAGCTAGTGCAAAGGCCCTAAGGCACGGAAGAGCCTGGTGTGTTTGAGGATTAGAAAAAGGTAAGTGTGTCTAGTGAGCTGGACAGACTCTGGTAGGAAGTGAGAATTGTCACCAGGGGCCAGGTCAGATGAGACCTTCTAGGCCAAGAGAAGGGATTTAAGTTGGTATCTCATGTGAAGGGGACATTGGGGTAGTTTTAAGCAAGAAAGTGACTTGTTCCAAACCACATCTTAAACAAAGATGACTGTGTTGCTATTAGAGAATGGATGATGGAGAAACAAGAGTGAAGGCAGAGACAAGTGAAAAGGCTATTGTGGTAGAGGTGATAGTGGCTTGGACCAGGCTTTTTACGTGGAAGCAAAGAGAACCAGACAGATTCAAATATATTTTGACAGGTGATAACTTTTTTCTCCAACATCAAATTTAGAATGAGGATTTCCACTACTAAATTTTTTCCTCAGTATAGACTTGCTAACAGTGTAGTGAGTGCTCTCATGTTTTCCCGTCTGCAGTTATTATGTATTCTCCTGACTTCATGATTCATATTGATCTAGTGCCAGAAGAGAAGCAGTGTAATAGGTACCACATTTATCACTATGGAGGAAAAGGTTCTAAATGCTTGAAAGGACATTCCACTCCTCTACCAATTTCAGCACTCAGCTTAAGTTGACAATTGTTGTTTTTACTAAGTTTATAAGTTTTTCAAAACATCTGCTTTTGCACAATTGGATTGTTTCACTTGCGTCTTAATTCTAGACTAGCACTTTATATAGTAAGATTGGCATAACAATCATTAAAATGTATTTTGAACCTAAAAATTTTTGGTGTTGCCATTATCCTTATCAACTAAGATTTATTTCGTGTCCACTTGTATAGCATGGTCATCTGTATAAGTAAAAAAAAAAAAGAAGTAGAAACAGCTTAAGAAGTATCAAAACTATATTGTTTTAAGCAGACTCAGAGTTAATATTAGTTGTGCTGAAAATGATGTTATCAACCCTTTTACATGACAGTCATTAATGGGATATTTTTTGTTTCGATGGCATATGATTTTGTAAGTGATCTAGCTGCTAAAAATCTACACATGTAATCTGACAGAACAATAATGTAAGTGCTTCTGAAATGGTTTAGACATGTAACTCTTCTTAGATCAAGAGTGGAGATTCTCTTTACTCCCTTCTATGTCACAGGCAGGCATACACTAAGATAACAGAGAGCTGAGTATTTACAGCTACTCTTAAAATGATCATCTGCTACCTCCTAAAGTACTAGACATTGGTTGGAGTAACTGGCCTTCCACAAAGCATGACATGAACATTTTCATGCTCATGAATTCTGTCAGTTCCAGCCCTTTCATCCATGAAGACAGAGAATGACTTCTCTGGGCTGCATATCAGAGCCAAAAGCTTAATAAACTAGCAAGTGACATTCTTATTACGTTTTAAGTGCTTTCCTTACATTTCCTAATTCAATCATGCTTAACAGGGGAAAAATTACTTCCTTGGTTGGGAGTTTTAATTGATAATTATACTGAAACAAAACTTAGACTTTCATACATTTTAACAAAGAAAAGTCTGAAAGTTGATAGAATTCCCATTTTCAGATTTCAGTGTCACTAAAGAAAATTCTCTTGAAAAAAATATCTCCACAATGAGGCTTTGTGTTCAGCTGACACTGATAAGATATGACTAGATGGAGAGGAACATTTGGCTGTGTTTTATATACATACTGGCAATCTGGAACAATGTAGCTAAATTAAAGAATTGCTTTCAAAAATGATATTAACTCTTATATCCCCAGTCCATATTAAAAATAAGAAAAACCAGGAACCCTAGCTACTGTCATTCTTTTCTTTGCTAATTTGATGCATATTTGTTGAAATATTAGGTGTCAGACACTGTTCTTTGTCCTGGGCATACAGCTATGCATGAAACCAAGTCCTCCCCTCTTAGGGTTTATGTTCTAGAGAGCCCACCAACATAGACAGGAAAAGGTCATGTTCTATGTTAGGTGACAAAGCTCACAAGCGTCCCAGACCTGTGCTGGGCTCCCCTGAGTATCTGCTGTAACTCTTCTTTCCTGGTAGACGTGCGCGATGGGAGGGTGGAAGCTGGTGGCGTCTCCCTTTCTAACAGAACCTGATGATTGGATGCTGCCACCCCCTGTCTCAGCCGCCCTCAGACTAGTCTGTGAGAGCCACTGCAGGCTGCGCTCCACTCTGGGCAGCTGCTGCTGGAGCAGGCCCACTACCACGGCCAGGCCTGCTCTCTACCAGGAAGGCAGTCTTCTAGCAATTCTCGCCCCGCCCCCACTACCAGCTTGAGACTTTTGCTGAGTGGCCTCAGCAAAACTGGCATAGACTTTAAATCTGTATTAACTGGACGACTCCTGCTTGCCCCTTCCTAGGAACTCCCTGAGACCCTGCCCCACACCATTCTCAGAGGCTCTTTCCGTGGCTGAGTCTTATGGGCCCACAGCAAGTAGTGGGGGGAGCTTGGTACTGGTAAAAGCCAGCCTAGATTCACATCTTGGCCACTTGAATGTGCACACCGTCCCAGCACAGGCAGCAGCCAACCATGGATCACTGTGTAGTTCCTCACAGGTAGCCCCAAGCTGGCCACTGGCAGCACCTGGCATGCACTCTCACTAGAGTCGCTCATAGGAGGCCCCAGAACTAACACACCAGGTGGCTGACTGTAGACCACAGCAGAACACCACCCAATTTTCTGCACAAGTGGCATATCCAAAGGGAGTTCTCCACAGGTATCTGACTCTGCTGGGACAACATCTGCTTTATGGGATCAGCCCCCACACAACAGCTCATGCTCAGTGGGTGTGGCCAATCCCCACAGCCACCCAGCCTGAGAGTTAACCCCACTGACATATGTGCTAACAGCAATCAAGGCTCATATACAACAGGAGGGCACATTTTGTCACTTCATTGAGATGTACCCTCTTGAGCCTCTCTTCAAGAGGCAGTATCAAATAATGGTTAAGAGCATGAACTCAGGAGCCAGATTGTAACTACAAGTTGCTAGCCATGAAACCCTGGGCACGTTATGTCAATTTTCTGTACTTCAAATTCTTCACATGTTGTGATCATAAAGGAGTTAATCTAAGTAAATTGCTCAGAACTCTGTCCAGCTTGTGTTAACTTTCTCATTGGTTTTTAATCCTGTTTTTGTGATTCCCTATAATTCACTGGACTTCCTAAATTGAAAGTTTATTGTCTTTCAATATTTATAGGTTTAAATATTTCTTCTCTCTCAATCTTTCATTTATAGCCAGAAACACTAACTAGACACTTATTGGAGTATCTCACTCTATTATACAAGTTTTCTAATCTCTCTCTCTTTTTTTAGATAGTTCTTCCAGTTTGCAAATTCTTTCTACAACTATTTCTAATTTACTGTTTAATCAGTTTGTTCAGTTTCTAATTTCATTTCTAGTATCACCATTTTATTTATCAAATCTCACTGTTTAATTTGGGTAGTCTCTTTTTATTGTTATTCTTTTATGAAATTTGTGCACTGCGGTGTGGGGGGTTGTCCCTCAGCCCAGCCTGCATCCTCTCCAATATGGGACCTCTCATGATCTGGGACTGCTGGCTCCCAACTACTCAACTGCCTGCCTGCCTGATTGACCCTAACCGCTTCTGCCTGCCAGCTGGATCACCCCCTAACCACCTCCCTGCCAGTCTGATTGATTCCTAACTGCTCCCCTGCTGGCCCGATCGCCCCCAACTGCCCTCCCCTGCCGGCTCAGTCGCCCCCAACTACCCTCCCCTGCAGGCCTGGCTGTCCCTAACTGCAATCCCCTGCTAGCATGATCACTCACAACTGCCCTCCCTTGCCAGCCATCTTGTGGCAGCCATCTTGTGACCACAAGGGGGCGGCCAGCTTTGACCACATGGGGGCAGCCATCTTGTGCGAGGGCGTGATGGTCAATTTCATATTACATATTTATTTTATAGGATACTATCTTTTTAAAGCATGTTAAACATACTGTTTTATATTTTTATTCAGCTAATTTTAACATCTAGTAATTAAAGATCTGATTCTATAATTTTTTATCTAGTATGCCTGTCACTCAGATAGCTCAGTTCCTCCCTTGTCTAGAGATACACTCTAGATGTATGAATTCCCTGAACTTGGTTTTTAAATGCATTTCTCCAGAGAGAATGTGTTTTTGCTTCTTCTGGGTGTGGTTAAGGCCTGGAATTAACACTCAGTATTATGCACTGCCTTGAGATCTGAAATCCAGAGGGCTTCAAATGGCCTAACTGAAACGTTCCTTTCACATATCACTCCTTTGGATAAGGTTCCCTAGCCAAACAACGTTATCATGGAGACCAAGCTCAATGCCCGCTTACCCCTGAATAGCAGGTGTCAGTCCCCTGTGAGCCCACAGAGTTATTCAAACAAACCAATTGCATCTTCTTACAGGAAACAGGGGCATCCCAGCCTCTTAATACTACAGAGACTGCCTCTCACAGCTCCTGTTCATTCTGTTTTCAAGTGCAACCCCTGTGCGACCCTGAATGGCAGTGCCCTCCTCCCCAGGCTCTGAGTATATGTGACTAAGAAATTGCTATCTTTCTGTCTCAGGTTGAGTGTCCCATGTTCAGCCATCCTCATTACCCTGGGATGGGGAAACCCTCCTTCACCAATGGATGAAGGGGAGGCAAAGAGAACTTTGGGTTCTGAGGTCATTATCAGCACATAACACTTCTATCTTGGGAATTTGGAGACTCATCTTGTAATGTAAATTTAGGCTTCAACCCCAGTAAGTGTAAGCAAAGGTTATAATTTATACCTTTACTCAAGGAAAGTTATCCCTCCTCCCTCCCATTTTGCTTTTCTTTACTCAGAGTCAAAGACCAGATAGATACACATCGTCACCATCTCTCCAGGGAGTGTGTGTTTTTCTATCTACCACGGATTGGGGGTGTGGTGGGGGAGTGCCCTTTAGTGATTCGCCTCTTTTTAAAAAAAAAAATAAATATTGTTTTATTGATTTTAGAGAGGAAGGGAGAGGGATAGAAAGATAGAAACATCAATGATGAGAGAGAATCATTGATCAGCTGCCTCCTGCACACCCTCCACAGGGAATCAATCCCGCAACCCTGGGCATGTGCCCTTGGCTGGAATAGAACCCGGGACCCTTCAGTCCACAGGCCGACGCTGTTATCCACTGAGCCAAACTGGCTACGCAGTGATTCCTCTCTTTGTGTTAGCTTCTCCAATTTGACTTTAGCCTTACTCAGCCCTGTGGTTTATTTCCTAGCCCCTACACAAGGCTATTCCCAAGCCTGTGTTTATTACCTATTACATAATTTCTCCCTTTCTTGCCCTTTCTGTGAAATTCAATCCTTTAATTCTCTTAAAAAGAAAAAAGTTTCATCTTTTGCAGAATTTCTGTTTATATATATTATACAGCTGCACTTAGATTTTTTGCCTATACCAGGAGGGCATTTTCTAAAAAAAATCTTTCTTCCCTCAATCTTTCTTTCTCTATCTCCCCCCCCTTCTCTCTCTCTCTCTCTCTCTCTCTCTCTCTCTCTCTCTCTCTCATATGCACACAAAACCAGAATATAAAAGCTAAGTTGAACCTTTCTGCATGTCAGTAAGTGTTCTTCTAGCATGTGATTATATTGGTTCCACAGCATTTAATCATACAATTTTAGCATAATTTAGCTAAGAATTCTGTTTTCAAACACTAAGATTTCAGAAATCTTAATATTTTTATAGTTATATAAATAGTGTCACAACTAATATCCTTGTATTAAAAAATCTATCTCTGATCATTTCCTTAGACTAGATTCTTGGATGTGTTATTATCCTCCCAAAGGGTATGAACTCTTTGGGGGCTCTTGATGCATTTCGCCAAATTGCTTTCTAGAAAGGTTGTAGCAATTTACAATTCAGTGCAGTGTGGTAGGTGAAAAGTGATGTATCGCTGATGACTTAACGTGCATTTCCTGATTACTCGTGAGGTTAAACATGAACTGAGTGTGCTATGTGTTTAACCAATTCCCTTGTAAGAATATGAGGAGATTTTAATTATCCAGTTTGGAGGTTTGTTCATTTCTTCATTCAAAATATTTGTGAATCCTCCTCTGAGCACAGCATTGTGTTAAAACTAAGGATTAGCTCAGCAGCCCAGCATCTCTCAATGGCCATGGAAAGCTGGCATACAAGGGAACAATTACATAACGATGCGAGGAAATGTAGCGGCAAATGAAGGGTTCTGCTCAGCAACCCGCTGCTGTTCTAAAGAAAAGATCCTTCTTCACTGTTTTTGAATAATCAGAATGAATCTCAATGTTATTTCATGCTTTTTATTAAAAAGGTAAATAGCGTATTGAAATCCGACTTTAAGTGATTTTTATTTTATAGTTAATACTGTCTTTCTACCTCAGGGCTCCTAGGGGGTGTGCCAACATCTTGCTCAACTCCATTGCTTCTATCCATTATCTCTGGGAGAGGATATGCTAATTGTCACCTAAAGGAATTCTGAGATATTATTTAATGAACTATTGCAGTTTAATATAATTGGTAAAACCATCAGCTTTTCTCTTAGTTGTATTCATCAGATTCTTAAGAAATTAACCTTTGCCTTCTAAAAAGGTACTTTACATGTATTACATTCCTTGGAACAGTCTTTCATTTGTATTCTCACTGAATTATTATTCATAAGAATTTCTCATCTGAGAGAAGGCCAGTCATGTGAGAAAGTGGCCATCTCTATTTTTAAAATATATTTTTATTGATTTCAGAGAGGAACGGAGAGAGAGATAGAAACATCAGTGATGAGAGAGAATCAATGATGAGATGGAATCATGGATTGGCTACCTCCTGCATGCCCCGCACCCCCCACTGGGGATTGAGCCAGCAACCAGGGCAGGTGCCCTGACTGGGAATCGAACCTGGGACCCTTCAGTCCACAGGCCAACACTCTATCCACTGAGCCAAACCAGCTAGGGCAGAAGGTAGCCATCTCAGTGTGTGATATCCCCAACAGGACATCCCTTCAAGTCTCAGATAAAAAGCTTTACACCTTTCCTTGCCTTTCATCCAGAGTCATGGGGTCAGTTGAGCATGTGTGTTGCAGGCAAGAAGACTAACGGGTGCACACAGCTCATTGTCTGTGTAACCACCAGAGGACAAAAGCAATATATACACATTTGCACATCAAACATAACATTTAATGCAGGACAAAAGTAGACTGCATACCAAAAAGCTGTTTTGTTTAGGAAAATTTTTTGTGTGTTGTTATGATTATTTTTACACTACTTTCCCCAGTGCATTGGCTTCATGGAGGGTCTATTGGCTTTGTAGGTTGCCAGAACTAACAAGTGTTTTGCTTGATCTCAATCACTACAAGCCTAATCCTGGAAGACATGATAGGCTATCAGAGTACCTTACACTATTTTTGACAATATGGAAAAAATCTTATATTTGGTGAAAAGAGAGAGAGAAAAGAAAAAAAAAAAAAGGAAGGGGGGTAGAGGGGAAAAGGAAAAAAGAGGTGTGTACAGGCCACTAGGCAGCCCTCTGGTCTCAGCTGGGTTTGCTTGTACATTTCTCATCAGCTTGTTACTCTTGGCTGGTCTCTTCCAGAATACTAAACTGAGCTTGTTCTAATGGTGGTGGCACAGCTAAGAGAGAGATAAAGATAGAGAGAGTGTGTGTGGAGGCGGGGAGGGAGCGGGGGGCGGGGGGAGGAGATGCAGGGCCTCTTGAGTTCTGGGCTTGAGATGTGTACACTATAGTTTCCACCATTTTCAATGTACAAAGCAAAGTCCACTGTTAATCCAGTCTTAAGGAAAAGGGAAACGGACTCCCCCTCCTGATGGGAGGAACTGCAAAGTTGTATTGCAAAGTGTATGGATGAGAGCATTATGCTAAGTGAAATAAGCCAGTCAGTGAAAGAAAAATACCACATGATCTCACTCATTTGTGGAATATAAAGAACAACATAAACTGATGAACAAAAATAGATAGATAGGCAAAAAAGCATTGAACTACAGCGGAAAGGCTGAGGAGGGTTGGGAGGGGGGTAAGAGATTAACCAAAGGACTTATATGCATGCATATAAGCATAACCAATGGACACAAGACACTGGAGGGGGGCGGGTGAGGGCATGTGCCAGAGGGTAGGGGAGGCTGGGGGAAGGTCAATGGGGAAAAAAAGGAGACATATATACTACTATTTGTAATACTTTAAACAATAAAATAAAATTTAAAATTTTTTTAAAAAAGAGTGCGGAAAAGAATTGGGGCTATTTTTGAAATCTTTCTACTAACAGATAACAATTGTTTCCAATAAAGTTGTATATTTTTTTCTTCCTAAATTTTCCATAAGTTTATCAGATCCTTAAATGTAACTTTAATAAAAATAAATCATGCTATATTTATCTCCAAGTTTGTTAGGTCATAACATCTTTCTTGGTCAGTATATGTAGCATTTCTTTCAATGTCTGCATAGGGTTTAATAAATCAATGTGTCATAACTTATTTAACCATTTCTCTATAGGTGAGAATACAGTTGACTTCTTTTTCCTAGTGCAAGCACATCTTTACAAGCACATATTTGTTTATTTGTGGCTTTAATTGTAAAAGTTTGTTTTCTAGGAAGATAATTTCTGGTTCAAAGAGTGCATACATTTTTCATTCTCATAAACTAAATGTACTCTATTTAGAAAGAGGCTAGTATTGGTGACATATTTGTCAGTGTAATTAATGCCAGTTGCTGGAACAGATAAACTAAAACACAGTGGTTTAACACAAAGAAAGTCAGATACAGGTCAGACAACCAATTTGAATAGCTCTGCTCCACGCAGTTACTCAGGAACCCCAGCCTCCTCCCCCCATGTGCTCCTGCCACCTCAGAGGGTGGCCTCAGAATTCCTTCACTGCATCCTCTCTCCTTAGTGAGCTGCCCAGGAAAGAAACAGTTATGATAAGGAGATAATGGGAGATATTTTAAGGCCAAATCTGTTAAGTGGCTTATTGTCTTTTACGCAGTTGTTTGCCTAAAACTTAGTCAAATAGGCTCAATCTAACTGCAAGGGAAACTGGGAAGTGTAGTTTCCTTGTGTCCCTAGAACTAGGAACAGTACTGATGATGAATATCTCATCAGCTTGTGTCTCTGATGATGATGTTTTCTTTATGTGATATTTCTAGTATATGTTATTATTATTATTCCTTAGAAATCCTGGAAAACACAAAACGGAACAAGTCATGCATAATTCCAGGTCTTTTAAAGTTTAAAAAAGCCAATACTGTCTATCCCGTTCCAAACCTGAAGGTAAACATTGCTAACAAATTGGAGTTTATTCCACTTAGTTTATTTCTGAAGCATGTCTCTATGTATCAAGTGTATATCTGTGTATCTATCAATATCTTTTGTATAGCTTCGTTAGGGGCTGAACTGTTTCCCCCATAATTCATATGTTAAAGTCATAACCCTCGGTTTCAAAATGTGACTGCATTTGGAGATAGTCCTTAAAGGGGTAATTAAATTAAAATGAGATATTCAAGTGGTCCCTAATGCAATCTATCTAATTCATAGCAACATGTGGAAGACATCGTAGAGGAGCAAACACTCACGTTGGGGCGAGGAGGTGAGAGAAGACTTCACAATGAGAGCATTATTTGTGGGGCATCTTGAACCATCAGGTGAGCCAAAAGAGCGTGTCTAACTAACACACAAGGCACATTCATTAGAGTCTCCCTGCCCACAGAGTCTTGAAAGCAGCCTCAGTAGTATTCCTTTATTTCTTTGGCTGATTATGTTTAAGGATAGCATGGTAGGTGCTGAAGTACAGAAAAAGAGGGAAAGAAAATTGATTCTCCCCCTGCCCCCCAATCAGGTTTCTAGAAAAAGCTCAGAGATGAGCAGGCTCAGAAAGGTGGCAGAGGCCCAACTCTTGCCTCTGGACTCTACTTTCTCCCAGACGCCCAACCCAGGACCTGCACAGGCAGGTGATGAACCATGGGCCTTTGCCAACCCTGGATGAGTCCCTGTGCCTGGGGGCACAGCTCAGGAGCACTCAGCATATTGAGTGTGCACGTGTCTGTGGGCTCTGGAGGCACAGGAGTTGCTTTGGCTATGCTTATGAAGAGGCGGTTTGCATAGTGAAGAAGCATCCACGTGTAGAGGCGCTTGCCTGGGCGGGAATTCTGGCTGGTACTTACCCACTGTGGGTCTTCCCTACTTGACCACATCATCTTTCTGTGCCCCAAATTCTTCTCCAATAAATTAGGATATAATAATACCTATAAGGAGTTTAAACCAGTGCCTAGTCTTAGTGTACATAAATTTTACAGCGTTTGTGAGTCTACTTACATAAGCTGTGCACTCTATCAGCATCCTTGTCATATTGAGGTTCAAAGATGGATTTACTCCCCAAGTCTGGCAAATAGCAGTGCTTGTGTTTATCTCCAGGTTGGTGGACACCAGAGCCTGGGCTCTTACTCTCCTTGCCATCCTCTTCACCACCAGAAAGTACGCACTAACCAAGAGATTAGAAGTGGATTTTCTATTCCCAATGCAAGAAATTATTGCTTGCATTGTGGTACTTTAACACACACACACACACACACACAGAGAGACACACAAAACACACAAAGCCAAATAGTGTCATCTTAAAAAAAGGGGGGGGGGGAATATTCCTTAACATACAGTATTCTTGTAAGCTTACTTAATTAGCCAGATCAATGAAACCATAGACCTACCTTTATTTGCAGTTGCCCATAGACCAAATGTAAAGGCAAGCGCTTGCTGACGTTTTGGTGTGATCTCTTTCGGTCTGGAGCAGGGGGCCAACATTCCAGTCAGTACCTAGTGCTCACCGTGGACATGCGCCACGGAGAGAGGCCAACGTGGTCTCGAGTTTTCATCTGCCCCATTCCTTTTCTGTCTGATCATTGATAACGGTTATTATTTAATCGGGTTTGTCATCTCTTTATCCTGCCAGAACCTCACATACTCACAATATTTTACAGACGGGAAACTGTATCCTGGTTTGTAAAGTAGAAAACCTACTTAAGATACTTTTAACAGAGCTCTGCTGAGCTGAAAGGTAGCTCTCCAACAAGATCTTGGAGAAGTGCACACTGATGTGAAACATCAAATGGTAAAAATAAAGTAAACTCAACTGCAAACAAGGAATGATTGCAGATAATTCAGGGGAACTTTGACACAGCTATTAAAGGGCATTCTAGAAGAGACTTTGGGCTGTTTCCGTCCCCGGAAAAGGCCCAGCCACCAAAGAAAAATTGGTTGACATGTATCTCCAACTGCAGAAAGGGGCCTTCAATGCTGCCTCATTGCTTCTGTCAGTTCTTTCTCACCTTCTATAAATAAATACAACAGTGCTTTCAATTAGAACAAGTGGTTACTTTATGTGGGAACAGGTTAAGTTAGTGTTATATTTTAGACTCCCCTTTTTAATTTTCAAGTCCAACACTGAGATGAAAGAGACGTTTTGCAGCTCCCTTATTTTGTCCAGCTTATTGAAGCCCGAAGACCCTGAGCTCCAGGCCAGGCTTATTAGAAATCCCATATCCTGGGCTCTGAACTCCCCTTTGCAGCCTTTGAGCCACTGAGCAAGTCTCAATTGTCCAGGTCTTCACATTGTGCCACTCAGGCCAATAGTATACAGTAAATGCAATTCTATCTGTCTTTATACCTATATGTGTAGATCTTGAAAGAATTCAAATAACCTATAGCTGAGAAGCTCAAATAAGTTTATTAAAGGGATGCTCTTAAATATGTTCTCACTCTTTGAAATTAATGTCACAGACAGAATACTTTTTTTTTCCTCACACACTGTCCAGGAGACAGTCTCATTAGGAGAATTTTTATGTTTTATTGATTAGGGCTATTTTATATAGGTGGACCAATAGCTATTCTTCCCATTGTAGAGGCAGCAAAGCTCCGGGGTAAAGTGCAACAAACTGGCCATGTTCAAATCCTGGCTCTACTGCTTACTGTGATGGTGAACTTGCTATAATTATTTTGTCCACACGTAATGAGGAGAAACAATTTGCCTGAATTCAATTCAATTAAACAACGAATGATTGAGTGCTTGTTGTGTTTAAGGAATTGTGCATGGTATTGCAGGGGCCTCCGAGGGGAACAGAATGTGGTTATCCTGCCCCAACAACTTGTTGAGAAGGGAGATATTAAAAAACACACATGACTGTAGCACAAGGTGACATATGAGAAGTCTCATCAAAGAATCACCAATAAGGGCTTCAGGAACGAGAGCAGGGAAAGCCCAGGTCCAGGTGGAAGGTCCAGGAAGAGTTTCAGGAAGGAGTGTCAGTTGAGATGAAAACAGAAGCAAGAGGGGTATGAAGACAAGAGGAAGTGGGGGCGAAGCAAGACATTGCCCACTAACAAACACACGGAAGCCAGAAAAAGTCAGGCCGTGTTAAAAGAATATGAAGTGATCTGATCAGGTAGAAACACAAAAATTAAGAAAAGAAAGACGGGCAATCTGTGGTCTAGAATAGTGGCTGTGGAGTCCTTGCTTAACTCCAAAATCAATAAAAATAGGTGACATTCACTGATATGTACCAAATGCCTCTGGAAGCTTCTAGAAACAGATTAAACACTGGCTGAAGCTTTAGATGCAAAGATACTACATCAATAGGAAGCAACCTTATGAGTTTTCTTATGTGAAAATAACAGATTAAACTTTGAATGGAAATTTATAAATTAATTTACAATTTTCAAGAATGTGTTGGAACTTTATCACATTTTACCAAGCGGCAGCCTTTCTGAAAGACCTATTTTTGCAGGAATTGAAATAATTAAATTGAAGATTCAGTGTACCTTTTCAATCATTGTATTAAAAAACCCATTCTGGTTTTCTCTGAGGGAGAGATAAACCACTGCTAAGGAAGTGGCTAAATCTTTTATTAAACTACTGTATTCACCATGAAAATGACATACTCCCAAATAACATCTAAAATTAGAAATAACACCTTGAAATTAGAAAAAATTGCCCTTTCAAAACTAGCTTTCAGAGGGTAGGGGAGTGAGGCCTGGGTGATAAAGGTAAAAGGTTTAACCAAAAACAATATGTTTTTTAAAAATGTAGCTTTTTGTACTTATTTCTATACCAGATATTAGAAGTACACAGCTGATTAAGATATAATTTAAAAAAAAAAAAGCATTTATAAACAAACTAGTAGTCTGGTGCACTAGAGGCTGAGGGGAGCGGGCCTAAGCCGTCAGTCAGACATCTTTAGTGCTGCCGCGGAGGCGGGAGAGGCTCCTGCCACTGCAGCTGCGCTCGCCAGCACTCACCAGCCGTGAGTCAGCTCAGGGCTTCTGGCTGAGTGGCGCTCCTCCTGTGGGAGCGCACTGACCACCATGGGGCAGGTCCTGCATTGAGCGTCTGCCCTCTGGTGGTCAGCGCGTATCATAGCGACTAGTCATTCTGCTGTTTGGTCAATTTGCATATTAACCTTTTATTATATACTAGAGGCCCCGTGCACAGGCCTGGCCTGTGCCCTCTCGCAGTCTGGGACCCCTCGGGAGATAACGACCTGCTGGCTTAGGCCGCTCCCGGGTGGCAGAGGGCAGGCCCAATCCCTAGGTGCATCCCCTGGTTGGGCTCAGAGCAGGGCCGATTGGGGAATTGGGGCACCACCCCCTGTCATGCACAGAGCAGAGCAGATCAGGAGGTTGTGATGCCACCCTCAGTCACGCTCAGGGTAGGGCCGATTGGGGGGTTGGGGCACCGCCCCCTGTCACACTCAAGGCAGGGTCGATGGGGAGGTTACGGCGCCACCCCCTGTCACGCACAGAGCAGGGTCCATCAGGGGGGTTGGGGCTCCGTACCCTGTTACGCACAGAGCAGGGCCCATCAGGGGGTTGAGGAGCTCCCCCCTGTCACTCACAGAGTAGGGCCGATAGGGGAGTTGGGGCACCGCCCCCTGTCACACTCAGGACAGGGCAGATGGGGAGGTTATGACTCTTCCCCATCACACACAGAGCAGGGCCCGTGGGGGGGGGGAGGTTGGGGCGCCGCCCTCTAACACCCACAGAGCAGGGCCGATCAGGTGGTTGGGGAGCCGCCACTCTCATACTCAGGGCAGGGCCAATGGGGAGGTTATGGCTCTACCCCTGTCACACAGAGCAGGGCCCATGGGGGGCGGGGGGGTTGGGGCCCCGCCCCCTGTCACGAACAGAGCAGGGCCGATAGGGAGGTTGTGGCCCCACCCCCTGTCACACACAGAGCTGCAGGGCGATCGGGGGTTTGGGCGCTGCCCCCTGTCACGCTGATCCCAGTGCTGGGAGGCATATTACCCTTTTACTATATAGGGTAGAGGCCTGGTGCATGGGTGGGGGCCAGCTGGTTTGCCCTAACCTGGATCAGGGTGGGGGTCCCCACTGGGGTGCCTGGCCAGCCTAGGTGAGGGGATAATGGCTGTTTGCAGCTGGTCACACACCCTTCAGTGTCGGGGTCCCCACTGGGGTGCCTGGCCAGTCTGGGTGAGGGGCTGAGGGCTGTTTTCAGGCTGGGACTGAAGCTCCCAACCGCTCCTTTTTTTCTTTTTTCTTTTTATTCTGGGCCAGCTTTAGCTCTGAGGCCTCGGCTGCTGAAAACAGGTTTCTGGCCTTTGTTTACCATCTGTATTTGATACAATGTTGCGGTCCGGCTGGCTGAAGCCCCGCTGAGTAAAGCAGGTTTCTGGGGTTTTTTTTAGCTTCTACATTTGCAACATAGTTACTTAGAGTTGCGCTGAGAGGCCAGCAAGTCAGGCGGGGAACGTTGGAGTCCTTCGTCACTGAAGCAAGCAAGCCTCCCTGTTTGCATCAGCTGCCTGGCTGCTGGCCGCCATCTTGGGTGGCAGTTAATTTGCATATCTTGCTGATTAGCCAATGGGAAGGGTAGCGGTTGTACACCAATTACCATTTTTCTCTTTTATTAGTGTAGACTAGAGGCCCAGTGCATGAAATTTGTGCATGGAAGGGGGGGGGATTCCCTCAGCCCAGCCTGCACCCTCTCCAATTATGGGTCCCCTGTGGGATCAGGCCTAAACCAGCAGTCGGACATCCTTCTTGCAATCTAGGACCGCTGGCTCCTAACTGCTCATCAGCCTGCCTGCCTGATTGCCCCTAACTGTCTCTGTCTGCCAGCCTGATCACCCCTACCTGCCCTCCCCTGCCACCCTGATCTTGCCCCCAACTTTCCTCCCCTGTAGGCCTGATCTCGACCCCAAATGCCCTCCTCAGCTGGCCAATTTGGTTCTGATTGGTCAGTTTCTATGCCAGTCATTGTCAAAAGCTCTGCCTCCTAGGCAACCATTGGCTCCCCACAGCACCCAGATTTGGTTCTGATTGGTCAGTTTCTATGCCAGTCAGCATCAGGAGCTCCACCTCCTAAGCAGCCATTGGTTCTTCACAGCACCCACATTTGGTTCTTATTGGTCAGTTCCTATGCCAGACAGCATCTCTGGGCCTATCAACAGGGCCTGATCAGAAAGGTGGGGCTGATCAGCAGCCCTAGTGGAGGCCTGGAGAGAAATGGAGGCGAGCTGCTGGCCAGACTGGGAGAGAAAGAGAGGCAAATGCTGATCAAAAGCTGCCACAGAGGCAATGGATCAGTCCCTGCTTCTCTCTTCAGGCCTCTCTCCAGCCCTGATTCGCAGCCCCCTCAGCAGTCAGTGCTGGGGCACCAGGCTGACTTCTGGTTGGTCCAGCCTTGAGCCTCAGTTGTTATTGGTCTTATGACCCAGGGTTTTTATATATTAGGACTAGGGGCCCACTGCATGAATTTGTGCACCTTGAAAGGAACTGTGGGCTGAGAGGCTGTGGTAGGCACAGGAGCGGGTCTTGGCTCATCCTCCATGCCCCCGCCTGGCCCCTCCCATCCCAGCCCCTGGTCCCCTGTCTACTGGCAGCCCCACTCCTGCTGCTGCCGCTCCCACCTACTGATGGTGCTGGCCCCTCTTGCACCCACTGACAGCACGGAGCGATTGGGGCCAGCGATAGCAGTGGGTGCAAGTGGGGCCAGCACCATCAGCAGTTGTGGCAGCTGCTGCCCCAATTGCCCCTCAGGAGCAGGGGGAGGTGGAGAAGCCCTCAGGGGTGATTAAGACTGGTAGCCACTGCTCCCAACCGCTGATGGTGCCGAGCAATTGGGACAGGCGCTGGCTGCGGGTGCGAGTGCCAGGCGGGACCGCAGCACATGGGAGCAAAGAATTTTCAATAACCACCAGAGGCTCGCCTGATGACAGCAAGTGGTGCCCTGCCTTGGTCTGGTGCCCCCGCTCACCTGCTCCACCATCCCTCCACAGCCAATGCCTGCCATGTTCTGCACACACCCCCGGGTGGTCAGCACACTTCATAGTGACCAGTTGTTCTGGTTGTTCAGCCGTTTGGTCTATTTGCATATTAGCCTTTTATTATATAGGATGATAGGATCATTGCAACACAGTAATGAAGAAATACAGTGTATCTGTTAGGGGGAAAGGGCTTAACACAGCTTTGACGAGGTGAGATTTGATTTGTCCCTTGAAAGTAATAGGATCTTCCCTGTGACTATGTGTTCTTCCTAGACCAGGGGTGGACAAACTTTTTGACTCGAGGGACACAATGGGTTCTTAAACTGGACCGGAGGGCCGGAACAAAAGCATGGATGGAGTGTTTGTGTGAACTAATATAAATTCAAAGTAAACATCATTACATAAAAGGGTACGGTCTTTTTTTTTTTTTTAGTTTTATTCATTTCAAACGGGCCGGATCCGGCCAGCGGGCCATAGTTTGCCCATGGCTATCCTAGACCAAGGGAACAGTAGGTGCAAATGCTTGAAAATAAGGCAAGCACATGTGGCGTTTATTTGTGGGAAAGCAAATGGTTTGGTATGTTTTGGTATCAGAAAGCCGTGAGAGGCAGCTGATTGATGTTTCTCTCTCTCTCTCTCTCTCTCCCTTACTTTCTCTCAAATCAATTTTAAAAAAAGAAAAAGAATTGAGATATACAGACTATCAGTCCAATTTAAAGAGATTCTATCCTCTCCCTTTAGGAGCTTATAGTCAGCATCAAACATGTTAATACAGACAGACTTATTGGACCACCATTAGGAATGAAATGGAAACATTAAAGCAATACATAGATAGACAGGTAATTGCATTATGTAAAGGCCAAGCATAAGTGGATTTATAGTGGAAGGAAGCAGTGAGTACCTAATCAGGGTGGAGAGCAGGAACTACACGTAAAAACTGGGCAGGGTGAGGGCGAAGAGTCACTTACCTAATCAATGCTGGAAGATGTCATGGGAGGAGTGGGAACTCACTGAAACTATCAGCCTGAATGGGAGTCTGTCTTTAAAGTGTGATTTTTGCATTAGTGTCATGAAGGCTACACATGAAAATATACCATAGGAAAGCACAAGGATACCTTTTTTTTCATCTTTGTCTCTGAGATCATCCTAAAAGGCCATCCCCATCATATGAGAGTATCCTTTTTTTTTTTTAATTTAAAGAAACACTAAGTTATTTAATATTTTAATTCCCAGGTTATATCACATTTTAAATTTTGCCTGCAAAATCAGATGCTTGCTATTTTTCTTTGTAACCAAATTCCTTGAAAATGCTGAGGAACACAATGTAATGTAAAAAAAAAAAAAAAAATCTTAGACTTGAAAGAACTATAAGAGACATCTTGGCTCATTGTTTGGATGAACTTCACTTTAGGCTATCCAACATTTATGAGCAATGAAACCCTTTAGATAATTAGAGCTAAGTTCAAACCCTCTGCCCAGCTGATCTTTTACATATAAAGAAGGCTTGTGCCAAGAAAAGGAGGGGTGTCCGTGGGTCATGGGTAAGCTGACAAACTTTCCCTGGGTGCAGAGATTTAAAATTAGTCCTATGGAGAGCTCACACTCTCCCTCGGCCTTGCATGAAAGATCCCTGGGGGAAATTCTTTCCACATGTGGCTAAATCTCAATGCTCTAGTATTACATCCATTTCCTCGTGTCCTATCTGCAGTGGAGGTGCTCTCTCCTTGTTTATGAAAGAACTCTTGAGATACACGATTTGAAGATATTACATTGCTTCTCAGTATTACCCTCTCTAGGCGAGTCCTTTAATCTTTCTTAAAGGTCTTATTTTTCAATCCTTTAATCATCTCTGTGGTAAAAACACAAAGTTGCCATCCCTCTTTGTGTCTCTCTGGACATAGGCGCTGACTAGTGTAAGTCCTATGAGTTATATTTATATTTTTCCACCCAAGTGCTACCTCTCCTCTTTAAATTGAAGTGTGGCTGTTGACTCACCATATCTTTTTTTTTTTTGAAAAACAACAACAAAACACAGCTATGAACACAGTAAGACACGCAGTGTACAAGGAAACCAGAATGATCTTTTCTTTGTATTGCTCTGGTTCCCTTTTGGGACCTGTTTCTGGGGAAAGTATGAGCCTTGATTATCCATTTTCACCAAAAATAGCATTTATTAAGGCAGGAATATTAACTCCCATAAGCAAAATGATTGTTCCTTTCATCTCAGCAATTCCACACTTACTCACCTTCCAATTGACTTTTTTATAGAATATTAGTTTGCATTAAAAAATCCATTTAATTGCATTGGAAAAACACTTCACTGCTCTGCTCCAGGCCGATACCATGTTGCAGCTGTTCCTATTTAAGGGATAATTGTGCCTCACTCTTCTACAAGGAACTAATTCTGATTTTGAAAGGATTTGTCCTCACAGTTTATCCTGATGAGAGAGAACTGGATTATTGCCATGTAAAATAGCTGAATAGTCCTATTATAGCTATTATGCCACAAATGTTGAATATTGTTGCAGATCAAAGTACTGTACCACACTCAATGGTACAAGCATGGCACACTTCCCATACTATGTAAAAAAAAAAAAATACTGCATTTTATGAGTCATTTAGTACCATGTGAGATATCTGTGGGCCCTATATTATTTCCTTTAAACTTTTCTTATCATTCTGAATCCTTTATTTTCTGGTTGAAAGACTGACAATCTAGTCATTTTTCATTAGTCTCCCCAGGAAATAAACTTCAGTGCTCTATGTCCTCCCTTTGCATGATATTATTTTTTGCATGCCATTCTATTTTCAATTTAAAATACTTTTAAAAGTATTGAATAACTCTGGACAATAGTAAATTCTAACTGGCAAACTGAAAAAATGTAAACATTTCTCATCAAAACCAGCAATATTTTTCAAACCTTCAGAATATGTAGGACTCAGTGTTGGTTAAATTCTAAGGAAACAAACATAGCTATTTCACCCCATGATCTTGTTAGAAAGGCAAATCTATAAACACAATAACAAAATACCTTATAATACAGTGTGGCCCATATGAGATGTTAAATGAATGGAATATTTTTTAAAACGAGACTTTATTCTACAGAAGGGATTGAGGCATCAGCTATTACTGGAAAGCTCATATTTAAGAGGAGGCCAGTGAAGGATTGTAAATTATTTCCTTATAAAATATGGTATGCTTTGAGCTTAATTTTAATTTTGGCGTTTCAAAATAAATCCCTCCATAACATGCTCCATTCCTATAGTCAATATGTGAGGACTTCTACCTGTCAAGAAAAACTAACCAAAAATGCCCCTCCAGAAGTGCCATTTTGTTGTTGTTTAATGAGTTGTAGAAGACTCTGATAAATCACGGGTAGGATTAACTGTCCAGAGGATAGTTTCCCTAAAGTGACACATTCTATATGTAATTTGGAGACATCACTACAAGATCTAGGACTTACCTTTTTAGTACAACGAGTCAATAAACATAAAAGTGGTCAATGAAAACAATCGCAAAGTTGAAAACATAACAATTATGAAACTAGAATTAAAATGAAGATGAGTAATGTTGAGGGGAAAAAATAAAATACTAAGTGTGGTTTGTAATTACTGGTTAGGCTTCCAAGAAATTTGTAAAACTAAATGAAACAGTGAAATGAAATGTAAAGAAATTAAGGCCAGGTCTAGGCCATAGTAGACATTTCGTGAATTATTACATCAATACTAGTAAGGAGATGTTTTGTTCATGGACACACATTTTCTGGTAATTAGAGTTTATAAAGTTCCAAGTTCCGATGACCAAATAGTAATCTGGGCCTATAGGACAATGCATTTGTGTTTAGTTATAATAACTGAGTAAATTGCCATCCTCCTTATCTAACCGGGCAGCGCAGATGGCAGGGTTGTGGGAGTGGTGACCCTCAATGCCCCCTTGGAAAAGCCAACACAAAATATTATTCACTGAAATTTTAACAGCACATTTGTGCCCATCTTATCCTTCCTGCCAGACCAGGGTTTCTCAATCTTTCTTAAAAGTTAAAACCACTGGAGAGCTTTGAAAAATTCCTGTGCCTAGACACTAACTCCAAAGGAATTACATCAGAATCTATGGAGGTGGAGCGCAGGAATGAATATTTCTCAGAGGTTCTAGGGAGACTCCACTGACCAGACAAGATTGGAAATACTGCTCTGGAAGACCATATACACATATAAAGCAGAAACTGTTTTAATTTTTTTTCATATGTCAACTTATACACAATACATAGCATAGTGCTTTGCTCTGCTCATCTGTCTTCATTGAATAATGTTACAAAAGAATGAATGGACAAATAAATGAGTAAATTTGGCCAGGATGTAGAGTTGAATGTCCTAGAAATTGACAAGTAACATGCCACTCTACTAGTTTATCTTCTAAATTAATAAGGTTTACTAAGAGGTTTAGCTAATGAACTTTCCCCAAGTTGTTCTTGGTACTACACTCATTCAATGTATGATAGCCTTTGGTGGAGCATTATAATGAGAGTATTTTTTCAGATTACACTGAGAAGGCCTTTGTGGTCTACTCTCTATGGACAAGTGATTGGAGTTAGAGCTTTTATTTTTTTTTAAATATTTTTATTGATTTCAGAGAGGAAGGGAGAAGGAGAGAGAGAGAAACATCAATGATGAGTGAGAATCATCAGTTGGCTGGCCCTGAATGGCCCCCACTGGAGGTCGAGCTCGAAACCAGGGCATATGCCCTGACCAGGAATTGAGTTGTGACCTCCTGGTTCATAGGCCTCAACCCCTGAGCCATGCCGGCCAGGCATAGCTTTTTTTTTTTTCTTTTTTTTTTTTTAAAAAGCAATGCTCACAATTCCCTGAGGTGGGGAAAACTGGGTCTTCCTCCTGTATGTCTCCTTTGCTGTTACACTACTAGCACACTCACAACACTTCTGATACCAGATATGTGGGGGTTTTCTCCACATCAAGCAACTCTGTGATACCAACTGGGGGTTTCTACAATTTAACTCAGTTTCAACACTCTCTGCCCGGAGAGAGCCTCAGATCCCACAGGGTAAGGGCTCAGTTGCACTAGACTATCCTCCTCCCCCCTCCCCCCACTTCAAATACCAATAACATAGGTTGTTACCTATGCTTCTAACCAATTGGCTTCCCATACCCACTTCTTGAGTTAGATTAATTTGCTAGAGTGGTTCCCAGAACTCAGGAAAATAGTTTATTTACTGTTTTATTAATTTATTACAAAATGTTATGATGAGACACAGGTGAGCATGCAGATAAAAGAGATGCATAAGAGCAGGTGTATATGAAGGGGCACTGAGCTTCTATGCCTTCTCCAGGACCACCATTCTCCCAACACCTCCATGTGTTTGCCAACCCAGAAGCTCTCTGACCCCAGTACTTTGGGGACTTTTATGGAGACTTCATCATGTAGGTATGATCAATCATTAACTAACTCCATTTTCATCCCCACCCCAAATTGACCTTCAGGTCTGCTCTCCCATGTACTAGTTAGTATGAGTGATTGGACTTAAGAGCTTTTAAACCAACAGCTCATATTTGCACCCATCACACCACTCCATGCACAAACCTATCACTTTGACTCTATAGAAGAAGCCAAGTCCTTGATTAACTAGAGGGACACACAGGTCTCATGCATTTGGGGTTTCCTAAGACAGAGCAAAGTGGAAGGTCTGTGGAGCAAAGTGGAGATGTCCTTTATCTTCTCCAGATGTCAAGATGTTGAAAAATGATATTGCTCCTACTCCAAACCACTTCACCTTCCTGATATTCACAGAACCATCAAATAGAAAGCAATTATGGATTCCAGTGGAGTTTTAAAATTTGAATTTTAAAATGATGAAACGTGTTGGTAATAAATGCTGGATCGATGACAAAAATTTAAGCTTAGAAATATTTAATTTTAACCTAAAGGGGTGTTTGTTTTCTTTAAATTGTGGAAGGCACATTTTAGCGTCTGCAATTGAAATTCTGAACACTGAAGTTACAAACCACAAAACTTCATTTAAATTTTATTATAAAGACCTTTATTAAGGGGGAGAACCTGTTTTCTATTTCTTACTTTTATTCTGTGCCTGGAAGGACTTGTAACTATGGAGGTTCTTCTGAATCCAGTGGAGAGGAACTCTTTTCTTATTATTCTCTCTTCTTACACCAATTTTCACCATGTCAATCTTAAGACAGAGAGAAAACTGGACTTTTGCTATTTATAAAAATGATGAAGGGAAGAAAGAAAACACTGGCTTAACAGACAAATGTTGTAAGGAGTAGAAAGCAATGCTTAACAAAAGGTACCTGAAGGAGCCATGTATGGATGCCCAACCATGTTATTTTGATCATTTCTAATACTGTCTTCATAGATTTTCTTCCACTTCTCTGCTAGCACAAGCTCTCCACTGCAGAGGAAGCAGTATAGCTGTGGGAAAGTTGCAGAGCAGTTGGTCATCAACATGCATTAAGGATACTAAGAAGGCCAAATGGCAGTATCCTCCGGGTGCCAGGAACAAGTGGGACAGATGAAGGATGTCCAAGCTCTTTTGCAGGGTCTTGGGTCCTAGTGTGTGGGGCTGCTCCCTCCTGAGAAGGTAAATATTACCCACTCCTGCGTGGCCTTCCCACCAAGGACAGAGTCCCAGCGATGAATCTGTTGGACCGTGGCCAAGGTACCCTAAACCTTTCCAAATACCTGAAACACGAGGTTGCAAGTTTCCGGGTTTAAGGGCTAAGGCGGGAAAACATGATTGGGGATTTCCTCATCCCACTTACCAATCCGAAAAATGGGGAGAGCAATCTCTAGGTTGTCCGTGGACCTCTGAGAGCATTCCTGGGCTGCCCACTATTAAAAGACAAGAATCCCATGATGGACAACTAACAGGCCCCGGTGTTTCCCCTCTAGCCCTATTGTGCGTGCTGGTAATTGTTCCCTGTTTACCCTTTGAGGAACCCAGGTGGTCTTTTGCGAGTCCTTAAGGTAGTCTTAGCCTCCGCAGCCCTCCGGTGGGGCACAGATCACCCGGAGGGGAGGGCTGGAGAAGCGAGTGAGTAACAGCTCACTCACACCCTGCGGTCCGTTCGGGTCCCTGGGACAGTGGCCCACTCACAGCGCCCCGAGGGTTCGCGTTCTCTGCGGGTTTCCGGTCCCCCAGAGCGGCGCTGCGTGGAACCTTCCCAGGGACTGGGAGTCGGGATGGGGGCGCAGAAACGGGGCAGGGACCGCCACCGACAGGGAGGTGGGGTACGAAGAGAAGGAAGTGGACAGCCGGTGGAGGGGCGGTGGGAGCGGGGTGGGGCCGGGGCGGTCCCGGGGGCGGGGCTGCGGGGCGGGGTGCGCCACAGCGCCCCCTTGCTGGCGCTCCCCGCCGTGCCCCGCGGCCGCCAGCGCCTCTGGCTCGCCAGCCCCTTTGTGTACCGCGCGCTGTCCGGAGTCGCGAGGCTCGGGCACAGCGGAGGTTCCCTGGGGTCCCGCTGCCTCGTCCCGGGCCCAGCCGCGCTGTCCTCCCGCTTCCCCGTTCCTCCCTCCTCCGGCCCCCGGCCTGAGCAGCAGCCATCGGGCCGCGAGCAGCCCGCGTCCTGCGGCGCACCCACCCGAGCCGGCCCGGGGCGCTCACTACCCTCACGCCTGGTCCCCAGCTTTCCACCCCGACCCCCTTCCCCGCCACCATCCCAGGCCTCCAAGGTGGAGAAAATAAACTAAAAGCAGAGCAACTCAGAGACTCCCATCAAACGCCCCGTACTTAGAGCCCGAGCGCGGACGCGTGTGCCGGGCGGCCAGGGGCGCTGGAGGCGGGGATGGGGGGGACGGGCGGGGGGACAATGAGCGCATGAAGTTACCTGCCCGGCGGCCGCGGCGGTGGCGGCGGCGGGGCCGGGAGGCGGCAGCGGAGCTGGCTGCGCGCTCGGCGCGGACGGGTGCGCGCCGCGGCTTGGGGAGAGTTGAGCACTTTTCCCCCCTCTTTTTTTTTTTCTTCTTTTTTTTTTTCCCTCCTCTTCTTCTTAAACAAACCGCAAACGGATGTGAGGGAAGGAAGGTGTTTCTTTTACTCCTGAGTCCAGACACCTCTCTCTGTTCCGTCTAAGCTTGTTTTGCTGAACACTTTTTTTTTAAAAGAAAAAAAAAAGGCAAAGAGAAGGAGTTGCTTGATGTGAGAGTGAAATGGACGTAAGATTCTATCCACCACCAGCCCAGCCCGCCGCTGCGCCCGACGCGCCCTGTCTGGGACCTTCTCCCTGCCTGGACCCCTACTATTGCAACAAGGTGAACGCTCTGCTTTTGTTTCCGCCGTGTTCTCGCTGCTGGATCCCGGGAGGGGGGCGGCGCGGCCGGGCCAGCGCGGCGGCGGCGGGCCGGGCGGCGGAGGCCAGTCCCGGGCGCTCGGCTCGCCAGCCGCGGCAGCTGCGTGCGCTCCGGTAGTAAATATTGCGGAGCGGCTCGGGGGGTTTGTCAAGCACAGCGATTGTGCGGAAAGTGACACGATTTGCTCGGATCTTTTCCTTCCTGCTGTTCGCGACTAAGGATCCCTGCCTCGGTTTGCCGGGGGGCGTTTTTTTTTTAAAAAAAAAAAATTAGGAGAAAACCACGGTGTACTTTGGGGGTGTGTCTGGTGTCCCGGAACCGAGGCAGAGACGAGAGAATTCAGTTGATTTTCCAGTTTCCCCTTCTCTGTACCTACGTCCTTCTCACAGACAGCGGGGGCTCGGGGCACCGCTTCCCCGATCGGGATTAGTTGCCAGGGGAGCAGCCGGGAGTCGGGGTGCAGGGACCCCGGAGACACCTCTGCCCCCCCGCCGGGAAAATTGCTCCACAACTCTTTTGTTTTCTTTCACCAGCCCGGTTGGGCGGCTGAGCCCGGTGTGCGGATGCCGGGGTGCGGGCCGGGGTGCAGCTGGGGAGCCGGGTCTCGGGGACAGCTCCGCTTGGGGGGTGCGCGCGGAAATGGCAAGTTTGTTAGGAGCGCGGCGAGCGCTTGGCGTTCACGTCCAAAGCCCCCCCACGCACTCGGCATGCGGCTGGAGCTGGGTCCGAGGCTGGGCTGTATGCACAGCCCCTTGACCCCAGACACCCAGGCCGCGGGGGACCAGGGGGCCGGGGCGAGGCTGACCCAGCGGGTGGCTCAGGTTGGGAACCTCTGCCCGAGCTTCTGCCGAGCTCCGCTGGTCCCGAGGATGGCAGTCAGGGTGCTTGCTTGGGCAGGGGTTACCCTCTGGGCTTCTCGAACTCGCAGCTCTGAGAGGGAGAACAAGGAGGAACAGGCCTCCCGAGCGCAGCTGTGGGACCCAGGCCCTCCCTGTTTGGGGGTTGTTGGACGTGTTCAGCTGTCCCACCGGGTGGACATCGGCGGGGAGAACTGAGTTTTCTGAAACGCTGGGCGAGTGGTTTCGATGCCCAGCCCTAGCTTGGTGGTTAAACTGCCCGATACTCACAGTCCCTGCAAGCAATTCCCTGTTGGCCCCTCAGTGAATTCCACTGGATAAATCGGTGGGACTCCCTAACATTTGCCCGGTGGCGAGTCATCATCAAACAGCTTTTTAAAAAACGTGATACACAGGTATTTAGCACGCTGCATCCTCAGCCCCCGGGTTCCCCACCACTCAATCGACTTGGTCAATGGACACACACACACACACACACACACACACACACACACACACACAGCTGTGAGCTAAGTGAGCCACAGCTCTCACCCCACGGAGAAGCTCCTCGATGCTGTGTACAGTGGGAGACCCAGTAACAGGGATGAGCGTTGTGTTTGTGATGCTCCAGCAAGTTTGAAACAAGGGAGATCTGGTCTTGGGCAAGGCGGAAAGGCTGTTCATCACACAGGGACCCCTTTAGCTGGGGGCAAGTTGGAAGGCACTGGGAACTTTGGCAAGAGAATTTTGTGTGCTGAAGTTTCATAATTAGTTGGTAACATAGTTCTTTTATTCTAAAATACGTTTTGCCTTCGTGAGTGAGTATTTTTGTGTTTGTAGCATTTAATTTTGCTTAGGACGCTTTTACTAGTATGAATACAAAATAATAATAAAGTAGCAGTCCTATCTTGACATATTCCACGGTAGTTACTGAACCAAAAGCTCAGAACCACTTTGGCAATGGTTCCGGACACATCTTACCAAATTTATCAGTGATGTTAGGCTCCAAAAAGAGGGTAATGACTTGGATACACGTTTCCGTCGTCACTCTTGTGATAGGGGGGTCAAATGTAATGTACAAGCCGAATGTTTTATAAAATCAAGAATTACTTCAATATATTAAATCAGTTTCTAATCAAGTGCTTTAAATAATTTTAGTGAGTTGTGCTGTGAATTGAATAAATTAATTTAGAAAGTCTTCAGAATTTCTTGACCAGCTCACTGAAGTTCCTTTTAAGTCACCCTGTGTATGAGGAGCAAACTGTTCTTTTTAAATGCAAATTAGTAACCCTTTCTATAGACTAGTTGCCAGTCTTCTATTTAACTTATCCAGGGAATAATGGATTTTTAAGGAAGCAAAGGCATAAGATGTACTTGTCATAGTAGGAAGAGACTTCATGAAATGTTTCTCACAGGACCTTTTCTCCTGCCCTTTTCTGTGTAGCGGTCCATCAGATGCATTTGTCACTGAGCCCTGATTATATTGGACGTCCTGAGTAGATTTTCTAGGCCCCAGAAAGCCCAGGCATAGTATTTCCTACTCCATCTTGATTACCATTGGTACAAAATTTCTGTCCCGTTCCACATTTTTAACTACTTCTAATGTAGTCAACTAGCTTCATTTTTTTGCAATGACTTGGGTGGATTTGCAAGGATCTGAGGGATGGGCAGAAGTTTGGAAGAGATGAAATAAGAAATCTGTGTCTACGTTTAGTAAAAACAAGTTTGAAGCAGACTTCCTTAAAGAGACAAGACTGCAGTGTAAACCTTGTATCTTTCAGAGGCGCAGTGAGTATGCAGTTCATTACAAGAAACAGTCACTTTATCAGGTTATGTGTTTTTAATAGAGTGATAAGATCATAAATTACTAATTATCTTTATTTTAAATCTGTCAACACTTTACTTAAAGTTGGTGCGCAAAATCCCAGCAGAACTAGTATCTTCCGGCGCTTCAGCATCATGCAGTTGTAACTAGTTTCCCCAATGCCATTTTCCCAGTGTCAGAAGACCCCCTAATAGAGAAAATGAATATCCACTTCCTGAAGCTTTTCTAAACTCAAGTGTGGTGGTTGTACTCCGCTAACACTTTCTAGCGCTGCTGCTCTGTAGATTGCCAAAATGCCTCTTTATATTTTTCAGTTAATAAACTCTGTAGGAGGAATTTTTGTGGAAACAGTTTAATCTTGCACCGCTCTGTTGCAAAAGCGCATTACGTTAGGAACACATCACTGTGCAAACCGGCCTCCATTTTTACATAGCCCATTGCCGGAGAAAGTAAGGACAATGCCAGTGATATTGGCTATGGCAACTGTGCGAGGCATCTCTTCCACAAACAGCCAGGACGGATGGCTGTTGCTGTATATAGGTCAGCCTTTGAGATGCAGTGTAGCTCATGGACTGGACAGAAGCATGCAGGCTGCAAGTCCCAGACTCCACCTCTTGTAACTTAAAGCAGGGTAATATTTCACACATTGAGAGATGGGTACCACAGTCCTGCTTCATCTAATTAAGACTATTTTAAGTAACATTGCATCCCTTCATTGAACTGAATGTTACACAAATAAATTGGATCTCAGGAGCTCACAATTGGAGTTCAGTTGTGAAATACAGCCCCATTTTTTTGTTCTAGTTGAGGATGTCAGAGCATCAGTTTAAATATAACCTACCGAGTAATAACAGTTCCTTTCAGTTTCTTAGTGCAATGTCATTTCTGAAGATTGTTTTCACTGATTTTATGCTAAATTGGGACAAAGAAATGGCACTTTTTCATTTTTACAATGATGTGATGTGTTCAGTTATTGCTCAGTATCTGCCCACATAAGGAGTAGTAATACAATTATGTTATGACATGGCTAATGACAGGGATGCTGACCTCTGCCAGCAGTGGGAGAGGAAATAATGGTCTTTACTGTTCTCAGTGGTTGCTTTTGTAGAACAGTTCCTGAATCTTTCTTGGGTTGATTTAGACATAGGGAAGTCCAAAACACAAACCCATGCTTAAGACCAGCTGTATACAGAGTAAAGAATAATGGGCATTTGGCATATTGGGCTTTTGCTGTTGAAATGAGGAAGGACAGTGTGCAATCTTTTCATATAAACATTGGCAGAAGGACTTATTTGCGGTGAACCTCGGCATTAAAATGTCAGGGCTAACATTAGACATCTGATAACTTTTGAGAAAAACAAGATTCATGATCATCCCTGCAAAATCTCCCTTGAGCTTTTATTTTCCTATGTAGAGTATTATGTATTGTACTTTCATGTGGCAAAACTCGTCACATATACAATACAGGATTTACAAGCGCATTAGGATGGAGTCATTAGTTCTACTTTAATTAATAAATGTAAGAAAATGGAGGAGGATGGGATAAGGAGGAGGAGGAAGGAGAAGGTTATAAGCAATTTAGTGCATCACGCTTGATTAGTTTCCTATCTACCTCCATAACTTCTAGGACTTCGGGAAATTCGTAGTTGATACTTTGGACATCATTAGTATAATTAAAACTCCCCTGGGAGTTTTATTAGCTGGCATCTTTCATAAGTTTTCAGGTCTTTAAATAGGTATTAAATTTATAGATAAGAAAGCGCATAAACCAAGCAATCATACAAGTTGTAGCCCTGAATCAGCTATCATGCAAAAACCTCAAATGTAGTTCTCTTGACTTTGTGGTGTATTTCAGTGTCGCAAATTCCAATTGTACATGTCTGTGCAAAAATTATAATTATGAGCTTTGGAGCTATCCAATGTTACTTTAAACATGGTTTAGTATTCTCCCAGTTTATCATGTTTTATAAGTTTCTGAATGATGACATTAAGGAGCATTTTGATATTTTGCTTAGTTAGAAAAATGAAACTGATATTTAAATATTATCTAATTGACTGCTTAGTGTAGGTCCTTTTTTAAAAATGATATGGTTGCAAGGGGCTTAAGAACAGAAAAGAAGTGAGGCACTTGAGACTAGAAGAAGTAGAGAAAGTTCCAAGTTTAACATGGCTTTTTTTTGGTATCTGGGTATCAAATGTTGGTCTTAGTATGTGGGACTATTTCTTGTCATCATGCTTTTATGGGAAATGGGTTCAGCTCAAGAGAAGAATAATTTAGAGAACTGGAGAGGGGGGAGTTTATTTAGCCATGAAGGATGGTTTATTCTAGTGCTTTCCCACATTGGGTTAGGGTATTAGAAAGTTGGAAAGACCCTGGGAATATTTTTCAACTACTGATGAGCCTTCCTATCTTGACTGACGCCTGCCTTCAGCAGCAGGCCTGTCTGTATGCCCGGGGCCTCTTCCCTCCCTCCTCCTCACCCCTCCACAATCTTAATCTGTGTGTGCTTGGGAGGCCTGTACTCTATGATCTGAATGCTCCTCCCTTTCCTCCAGTACTTAACCCACCATTGTGTTTATCTTGACTGCCATGCTCCCTTTTCCTCTCACCATCAATTGTTATCATAATCTGGTTAACACATCCATTCTTCCTCCAGTACCTGACCTTATTTCTGGTGAAGGAAATTGATCTGTTAGTTCCTGAGGCCCATATCCGCTTTTTAAAATCCTGAATTAGGCTGCTCTCTTTTTCCTCAAGTCCCCAATGATGTAGGGTCATATAATAATAGACCAACAAAACAGAGATATACTGCTGAGGGTAAAAATAACTATGGTGGATGTTTCTAATCTCTCACAATTTCTCCCTTTCCTGCTACATTTTTTAAACCTTCACCTGAGGATATGTTTTTATTGATTTTTAGAGAGAGAGGAAGAGAGAAAGAAAAAGAGAGAGAGGGAGAAATATTGATGTGAGAGAGAAATATGGATCAGTTGCCACCTGTGTGTGGCCCGACTGGTAATCAAAACTAGTATGTTCCCTGACCAAGATTCGAACTTGCAACCTTTTGCTGTATGGGATGAAGCTGCAACCAACTGAGACACCTGGCCAGGATTCCTACCACATTTTAATACTGTGTGTACAGAGCTTGGAAACAGGCCTTTGAACATCTCTTATTAGAGAGAAATCTTTATTTATAGTTTAGACCAGGGGTGGGCAAACTTTTTGACTCGAGGGCCACAATGGGTTCTTAAACTGGACCGGAGGGCCGGAACAAAAGCATGGATGGAGTGTTTGTGTGAACTAATATAAATTCAAAGTATACATCATTACATAAAAGGGTACGGTCTTTTTTTTTCAATAGTTTTATTCATTTCAAACGGGCCGGATCCGGCCCACGGGCCGTAGTTTGCCCACGGCTGGTTTAGACACTAAAATAGTATGAAAGTGGGACTATGATCTCCTGATCTTTAGCTGGCATACAGTAAATTAAGTGAGTTACAGTTACAGTAAGAGTTAGTAAGGGTTAACTTCTGTGTTCTCAGCAGAATATGCATAGATAACTGAAATGGGAATAGTGAACATAAAGAATTTATTTAACAAATCACATTTAGATAATTGTTATTCTACACTAGAGGTCTGGTGCATGAAATTCACGCACAGGTAGGGTCCCTAGGCCTGGCTAGCAATCAGGGCCAATTTGTGGGGTGACTGGTGGGGCGATTGAGGGACACCTGCTGGCACCTGCCTTGGCCAGCCTGGCACTGCCCACTTGCCAGCCCCACCTCTTCCTGCTTATGCTGGTCACCTCCCTCTGTGGGGCGACTGGTGGGGCGATTGGGGGGGCCCCCACTGGCACCCACCGTGGCTGGCCTGGGGCCTGCAGGCTGGGGGCAACTCCTGCATTGAGTGTCTGCCCCCTGGTGGTCAGTGCGTGTCATAGCAACCGGTCGTTCTACTGGTCGTTCCACCATTTGGTTGATTTGAATATTAGCTTTTTATTATATAGGATTTTGTCTATCTGAATGTGAATCTTAAGGGTTCTGGGAAGTCATAAGGTAGAATATTCACCTTACATCTCAATAAAACTGAAATGTAATCATCATGACTTGATTAAATGCTATCAATTACATTTTAAAATTTTATCAATTATTGAAGATAAAGCTTAGATTGTATACAATCAAATCCAAGACTTCAAAATGTATACCTTGAGGAGGAAATAAGATAGTAGTCAGCCATACTTAATAAATACTGTAGCCCCAAGAATCGTAACTCTAGTTCTTGCCTATAAGTAGCATCCCATAGAAATGTTTGAAGGCTGCCTTAATTGTTTCACTTGAATTTAAACATTTCAATATGGGAATATTTACTTTTACTAATTTTAAAGATTCTTTCCTTTCAGTTACTTCCACTTTGGTGTTATTGATATATTATCAATGAATCTTATTCTTTGAAGGTGCATTTTTCCAAGTCAGATACCTGATTGATAGAAGCAACAGTAGATAGTGATTTGTGTTAAATGGACTGCCCACTGGGAAATCGGAACACTGAAATGATTCAGCTCACATCTGACCTAAAGAGTTTAGGATTTTTTTTTTGTTTTAAACCATACATGCCAAGTTTCATCCTGAAGAGCAATTTCTCTTGAAAAGCAGTTGATTTATAAACTGCTTAGAAAAGTGGTTTATAACAGAAGTGCCAACAGACTGTTAATTATAGTGAGTTCTTCCATAATACTTTGGGACATGGAATTCACATTAACCTGAACGCGCTTTTCCTGGTCATAACATGTTTCTCCTTATAGCATTCATTTTGAAACTGGGGACATTATATTGCTCTGTGCTTGGATATTGATGGTGCATCAGAAAAGGAAGGATGATGCCAGAAAGAATCCCCGTGCTCTGTCATGCCAGGAGGCACCAATATTTTCCCAGACCTCTTCAAGAAAGTTCGCCTTACTTGGTTAAACATTTTAAAGTTAACTTTTAAAAACTATCTTTAGATTTTCATTTCACTCATGAAACATGATCACTAATATGTATTTACTCGAGGCCCGCTGCACAAAATTTCATGCACAGGTAGGGTCCCTAGGACTGGCTGGAGATCAGAGCCGATCTGTGGCGTGACCGCTGTTCGGTCAACTTGCATATTAGGCTTTTATTACATAGGATAATACTAAACATCATAAAACCAATGTCACTAATAATGCCTTTCTGTCTGTCCGTTTTTCACTTTGGATTTTTTAGTGGTTCTGCTTTAGCCAAGTATTTATTGTTTTTCATTCCCGAGTTATGTACTTTTATGAAACTCTCTTGAAAGGGCCCCTAATTAAACTCAGGCCATAGTTGGTTGGTAGAAGCTTTACTAGTGACCAAGAAAATATCAAGTATTTCAAGTTACCATGTAGACTTACAGTTTATACATATCTGACCCACATTAGTGTTAATGTCAGCTTCTGCATAAAATGCCTTTTGATTAAAGTCTTTGATACTCTATCTGGGTGTGACCTAGTCAGAGAAATAGGTGTGTGTGTGTGTGTGGAGTGTGTGTGTGTTTTAATGTGTTTCTCATGGTCCTTTATATATTTGTAGCCATAAGTACGTGAGAATTTATCACATCTGGCAGAACCTATCCATGTGTACAAGAACAATAAAGGAACTCCTAGTGACTAGTAGGAATGCCTCTACTAGTCACTAGGCGTTCCACTTCGTTTTAAGAAAATGAGCCATATTTCACGGGAGAAGATGCTTTCACAACAGAAGGGCTTTAATTGGACATATTATAACCTAGGAAGATTAAAGAACTAGATATTTCCGAGGAAAATCATCGGCCTTTCTCAAGAAAGGACTCCTTTTTGTAGAAGCTTGAAGATAAAAACTCAGGGCTCTTAGAGCTGTGTTGACTTACTCCCTAGGCAAAATAAATAGTCCTGTGAAAGTATATGGTCTGCTCCTCTTTCTCTTTAGAAGCCTTTCTTCAGTCTCTGTCTGCTAAAACTTCTGACACTAAAACCTTAATCCACTGGTGTCCCAATCTTCTATGCTTCCCCTAGAGAAAATAAGTTATGTTTGTATCAGGAAGCCTGCTGAGAATTTAGGAGTCAACAGAGATAGATTATTTTGAAATCCTGTGGTGAAAGACATTCAAAAATTCAAATAATGGTAGGCCCTAGAAAAATACTATATTCTCAAGCCATTTCTTCTATTTCTGCTACCCTAGTAGAATGTGTTTTCCAAAGTTGTAGAACTAGTGATTCTTTTAGGAAGGGATAATCTTTCTATAGGGTCAAAGGCGAACTTGGGGAGATGGAGTATGTGTAGATACAGTCTGTAATCTCCCTTCCTTGGATACTGGTAAGCCCCACAGGGGGCCTCTTTCCCCCTCTCCATGTTGAGAGTCAATGCACCTAATAAGAGATGCTACTGATGGGAGCTGTTGCCTGTTTTGCAGTGGAAACGATCAAATAAACGTTGAGAATAACTGCTTCAGAGGAAAACGCCCTCTTGTAGTTCTCAGGGAAGAGAATTGCCCCTCTGTACCTTCCTCCAATATATAGGTCAGAGGTGCAAAATACAATGGGCAGGATTAATGAATGGATGAACCACTGGGTCTGAAAGACAGTCCAATTACACTGAAAGCATATCTGTGTACCACCCGAGTTCCTTAAGTCTTTTAACTCAATTAAATGGTTAATTTTTTAAAAAATGATGGGTAACGTATTATGTATATGCATTGGCATCTTTACACCATTGTAAAACCCAAGTCTTCTTTTCCATGCCAATATTCCTCAGCGTAAAAAATGCCAGTAACAATTGTATAAAAGGAAATGTTAATAATAAAGAGGCAGGATAACCTTTCGACAAAAAGTATATTTTATTATTTGGCAGATGCAGTCATGAGCATTAATCATAGAAACCTGCAGACAGTAGAAGCTTAATATCAAAGCTAATGATTTATTTTATGTTAATGACTTTCTGCCAGGGCATAAAAGACTCTTCATAATGGACTCTCTGCGCTGTGTTCAGTTACTAAGGCTAATGGGATAATCTTTTCTCTCCCCAAATTAAGCTTTTTTGAAATAAATTATGCTGTTATTTTTCAAGGTAACGCTCAAAAATTTACTGCAGAACTAATCTTTTAAGAACTGCTTAGGAAATAAAGAGGAAGAAAGATTCCAAAGCAGCTTTTCTAGTTCACGAACATTTTTACTTAATTAGAGAAAGTTTGCATGTATGTTAATATCCCTGAACTTGTAATGCCAAATAATTTTAAAGTCAGCCTTCAGGGACACAGTCTGCCTTCTGAAATTCAGCTCCTAGAAGAATGTCCCACAATAGAACACATTTTCGTCGATTACCGGACAATAATGAACTGAATGGTAGTGAAACACTGAGTTGTTGGTGTTCACTGAGAAGTTTTAAAAATCATGCTTACATTTAGCTATAACCAACATTATATTTTATTGAGAGATAATTTGCCTACTAAAGTTCACAGAATGTGCTAATCTTGTGTAGTGGTTAATACAGGCCTCCCACCTTACTCCGCTGATGGCTATAAAAGGCTATTATTATACAGGCTTTGGCAAAAGTAGGTGTACACTTGTTCACATGGAAAATAATACAATAATTCATAAATAATAATACAAAAATGAAACTATTTCGAGTGCTCACAACTGTAAACCTACTTTTGCTCCACCCTGTATTCATGGCAGCAGCTCAGGTGCAGCTGCTGTGTGTTAATAATGCATCATGGTCCCACTAATCAACACACCGGAGGTCATCACCCCCTCAGCATCGAAGCCACCTACTATTCTCTTTCCAAAATGTTTACTAGCACCTTAAATACATTTCTGTCATTTTCCTTCGCCTCAGAGTCAGTTAATGCCACTCAAAACTACTTGTGTGATAAAGATTTTGTTACCTAAGCGAGGTCATGGAGGAGATGAATATATATTCAAACTAATTTCCTCCCATACGTATGTCCATCGCCACACTCATTGACTAAATTGGTGTAGGGCTCTGATAGCCCGGAACCCCTTTATCATTAAGTAGGTGTGTTCCACATTGAGAATGTTTTCAGATTCCACATGTTATGTAAGGAGACGTTTGGAAGAAACACAACTTTTCAATAACCAGGATCATTTGAAGTAAACAGAGTGATTTGGGAAATGGGAAGGGATATTTAAAAATCTAAACAGACAGGAAGCAGTGTTAGTTTATAAACCTGATACAGTAGTGAAATATTATTTGCTTAATTGTTCTTTTGGCATAGGAAAGCAATAAGAGTAAAAGCTTCTTAAACCATATTTTCTGCACACAAAGAACATATTCATGTGGGATTTCCATTTGGCCAGAACACTGTGCAAATCAATACGTCCGCACTTATCTGCATTAAAATGAGGTAGACAACAATTTCTAGGCACAGTGGTAGTATAGTCCTCTTGACACCCTCTGTTCCTGTTAAGGTAATCCTTGCTTTTGTGTGCTCAGAGAAGAGCCAAAGTGTTAAGTGAACAAGATCTCATTTTCTCATCTTGTCTTATTGTCTTCTGTTTTCTATTACTCATCATTCGGATAACCCTGCGTGTGTGTCTTCTTCCTTTATGATTTGAGAACCTTAAGTGTTTTAAGAAAAGGAAAAGGAATGAAACTCAGCTGTTTCCATCATCAGGAGAGATGCAGAAGGCAAACTGGGGGGCGGAGCTTCTATTTGTGCTGCACATAATGTACAATGGTACATTTGTCATGCTTTAAATATATAATGCCCACAATAAAATATGTACAGGCGCAGTTGTGATCTATGAAGTCCCTGGCTCCAGTGCCATTGTTTGTCGTCTCTACGGTTGTCATACATTGTTCTTTGCACATCATACCCTTATAGCAGAATTTGACACAATTTCTAGCTTCCAGCCCTGCACCATTTTCATTCACAATATACATGAGTTTGACAGGGTGTGTTGAGGGAAACTCTGGCAAGCAATTGATATTTTGAAGTGGCAAGCGTTTCAGCAGCTGCCTGCTTGTGAAAAAGGAATGATAAGATATACTGTATTGTTAGTTTCAGGGAAAGCATTAAGGTTTAAGCTCTGTAAAAATGTACACATTATTCGTCAGTGGTGAAGCAAGTCTTTTATGTTTTTAGAGCTTAGCTCGCTGGCTGATGTGAACTAGCATGACATTGGTCAGTAAATGAATAGGAGCACTTTGAATTTGAACTGCTGCCAATTTTGCACCAACAAAGGAACTGACAAAAGAAAGATTTTATGTGAAATGCAAAGCGCACGCAATGTCTTGGGGGGCGGGGAAAGGGAAGAAGAGAGAGAGAGAGAAAAACCCACACAGAATCTCCCTCAACACATGCTTGCAAGGATACCAAATAGTTAAAAGACATCCATTTTTCATGGCTCATCAGCTACAACCTAAGCTGTTTTATCTAATGTTCTTTAAAAACCTGTTGTATACAATAGGCTTTTAGAAGATGTTCATATGGAATTTAGAGTGTTTTTCTAAATATCACACTGTGCCCTGAAGGCCTGTTGGCAGAATATCAGAGCTGCCCACTGCTGGAGTCCCCAGCTCTCCCTCTATCTGGTAGTGGGAAATTGTAGTTTAATCAGTTATGGCACTTTCAGTGTGTAACGTTCATTAGCAAGGCAATTTGTCATGACTGCTAATGGTCAGGATGCATCTGCTCTCTCAGCTACAGAGCATGATAAGGAAGAAGACAAATATTTCAGTATCTGATAGTATTAACTTGTTTCAAATTTGTAATCCAAGGTTAGTTGCTCAAAAACAGACACAGCAGCAGATTAACAAGCACCCTGTATTCAATTGTACAGGGCCCTGTTTTTATGGATTTATGACTTTAAAGCACACTAATGTGCTATTATGAAGGGCACAGTCTTTGATTAGATGTTCAACAGAAACTAAGTTATGAGCAGAGTACCCTCTGGGTTCATCTGGAAAGAATTTGTGTGCATCATATTTTCTATAGAGTTTCGTAAATGGAAAGGTTTGATACATGCAATATTTCTGACATGCTAAATATTTATGTGTATCTTTCTATTTACACTTCTTAAATTGAATTTATTGGGGTGATATTGGTTAATAAAATTATATAGGTTTCAGGTGTATAATTCTATAATACATCAACTATATATTGTAAATATTCTTCTTTTCATTAAAAAAAGTCACTTCCCCATTGCTTTATAAAGTGGTCTGTCACTTTTCAAGTGAGATTAGAGTCCCAACCCATTTCGAAAGTTTTAAAATCCTAGTGAAAAACTTCAGAATGAATTAGAAATGTCACCTTTGCGGCCAGTGAACTGCTTTATAAGATCACTGTTCATTGTTCTAAACGGGAAAAGTTAAAAAAGACTCCCCCTGTTGAAAAGGCTAGAATTGTTTTATATCATATTTTCTAGATATTACATCACATAGATTGCCATACAGAATATTTCTGACACATTTTCATTTTTAATGAAAGGTCCTAAAATTCAGAGCATAATGATTTCTTAGAAACAGAACCTAATCTTGGTAAAAATTCATTCTTGCTAGAAACAAAAGCTGTTACTGTTTAAGTTCCTGTTGAGCGGTTAGTCGGTACGCTTCGCTGAATGTTGTCAAAAAGGCTTTCCTCATGATTGACAACCCGGCAGGAATGTGAATGGAGATTTTAATTGCGTATCATGTGTGCATATCAGAGTGAGTGAATTCATGACTCTGCTTAGCTCCATATCTCTGCAGGTCAGCCGTGCCAAAAAATGCTCTTTTATGTGCATTTTTTCCAAAAAGAGAAAGATGTATGTGTACTGAAGTCATTCGTTATTCATTTCTGACGTGAAACACTTGTGTTCCCTTAGCCTTGGAGTTTGAAAGTGGGACAAAAATCCATTTTGAGATTTCTTTCTTTTACTCTTTGCATTTATACTTGGATGATGTAAATTTTTTTTTTCAGCTACAAGTTGGGAAAAGTCTGCCAGAACATATTTTTCTTATGGCACTTGTTATATGAAGAGTGTTTGTCTTTCCTTTTTTTTTTTTCCTCCCTAAAGAATACTTTGAAAAGAAAGAAAAAAAAATGTAAGCCAGTGGAAAAATGTACTGAGGTCAATTGTCTTTCTATAACTTGCAATCTTTAGAAAAGGTCTTGGGGGAGGGGGGATGGAGAAGAAGGATATATTTCTGAGAGGTGGGAAGTTCAGAAAATGGTCTCTACATTTTTCTTAAAAATTGTATCTGAGTTTTGGTTAAAAATACAATGCTTATTGTAAAATGACATTAATAAATATATGAATGTTCATTTCTTAGAAAAGTGACTCCTTGGCTGAAAATGTAAAGGTCAAAGATTAATTTCTGCCATCACTTCTTTGCCAAGATGCAATGGTGATGCTATACCATTTGTCTTATTAAGATATCTAAACCAATACAGGTGAGATTGTCAAGATGGGGCAAAGCTTACTTTGTAAGGTAACTTTGGCTACAACAACCCCAGACTGGTCCAGAACTTATTAATATAAAAGAAAAAAAATTGTAATAAGCATGCTATGTCTAATTTTTCATTTGATGTGATGTGAAAACTTGGCATTTGGGTTGTAAATTTAGCATATAGCTACTTTAGTATGTCATTTTTGAAGAGGCGAGAAAAAGATTAGTGCCAGGGTCATTTTAAATAGAACCACAGTAATAAGTAGGATGATGTTGAAAAGATGGTGACTTTATAGCCTTAGGATATCCCATGGGACTTGACTTTGTTCTGGTCTCTAACATGTTATCTCAACACACTTTAGAACATATCACATTGCAGGCAGATGATTCAGCCCTTAATATAGTATGCAGTCCAGGGTGATTGCTATATGAAGGTTCCTCTGTACCTTTAAAATGCTAAAGAAGAAAATCTATTTTATTTAAAAAATTTAACTTTATGTATGAGGTGACATTTTTCTAATGTTATGGAAGACTATTTTGTACTTTGTACTGAGAGCTCAGGCAAGGAAAAATCTATTTACAAAATGAAAAAAACGTGCTCAGCTGAATGCATTTCACTTTTAAAGATGATATTCTGGTAATGAACTTTATCAAGCAGAGAACATTTCAGTAAAAGTATTAAAGTAGTTCCTATTTTCAGTTGCCTCACTTAAGGCTGTGTCACCGTTTCCATTATAACTTCTTATTTTCAGGTAGCTCTAATGCAGTCCCCAAACAAATATTTGCACAGGGATGAAATGAGAATATTTTAGCTTAGAAATAGGGTTCTTTATTTGGAATGCACTTCTAAAGAATCTCTGGGCTTTGTTAATAAGACACATTTAATTCATTTTTAGAAATTGAAAAGCATTTACGGAACACCAACTGTGTGCAAAGCCCTATGCTGAGGGTTTGGGGGTGGGGGTAGGGGGACTGAGAGGCACAGAGATGAGTAACCTGTGGACCCTGCTTCCACATGGCTAATCAAGAGAGGAACACAAATAACCATAACACAGCTGTAGTGTGACTGATGTGGTGTGAAGGCTATGGTCCAAGTGCTATGGGGAACAGAAGGAGAAGCAATGAGTTGAAGTGAGGGAATCCAGGTTGCTTCCTGGAGGAAATAGCATTTAAGTTGGCCTTCAAATTTGGGCAATGGTTATGGGGAAAGTGAGTCCTAGTTTTTGAATTATATTTTAGACTTTCTCTCTCTTTTCAAAATCACTTGCGGCAACTTAAAATAAGAAGCAACACATACAATAAGACTAATGTGATTGGTCTTAACGCAGAGTGTTATAGCCTGGAAGCGGAGGTGCATATTTCTTAGCTTAGGTATCATCACTATAATTAAACATTAGATGTGGCTCTTGCTTTCTCAGAGTTAGAGCAAAAATAGAAACACACTGAGTGGCAGAATTTTGATATCTGAGATACATATGGACACCAATTCTTCATGAATAAAAAGTTTCTCTCTAGTAAAAGACAGCAAAAGACATAAAGTGAGGAAACATGTGGGAAGTCGGACATCAAGGGCTATATGAGGAGTAATCTGATGTACCTGGGTTGAGCCTGAGGTATCTGTAGTGATAGAGAAATGGGACTTAATGACGGAAGAGAGGCTCACTGGAATAAGAACAGGGAGAGAACCAGGGACAGTTTGTTTAGGCCTGTGTTTTAGGAAGGTGGCTGTTGTCATTATAGAGAATGGGTTGGGAGAAATTGGGTGGAATTCAAATTGCTTATAGTAAGTGGGATAATGTCCTACACTAATAAGAATGCATCAGAGAAGACTACCTGGGAGAATTACATGATCAGGTATTTATCCATTTTTTGATGACTTTTCAAATTATAGATGAATGATAAGCATCTAGAAGTTTTATGCTTTAGCCAAAAGGTTGAGTTATATAAAAATCTAACTTCTTAAAGCATGCGGGAGTGTTGTTGTCTACCTTAAAATTCTTTTTTTTAATGTTTTAAAGTATTTTATTTATTGATTTTAGAGAAAGAGAGGGAAGGGGAGTGGGGAGAGAGAGAAACATTGATTTGTTGTTCCACTTGTTTATGTATTCACTGATTGCTTCTTGTATGTGCCCTGACCAGAGATCAAACCTGCAGCCTTGGCATATTGGGACCATGTTCTAACCAACTGAGCTATCAGCCAGGGCCCTGAAAATCCTTTCTTTTAACTAAGTCCAATCATTAGCAATGAATATTAATGCTTTGTGTCGTCTTAGAAGTATATGTGCTGAATTAACATCCAAAGTTATTTGTAATCACTTTCCTGGCATTTCTTGTTCAGTGATAAATTTAAATACTGTTATTAGTAAACTAGAGGCCCAGTGCACAAAAATTTGTGCACATAGGGGGATCCCTCAGCCCTGCCTGTGCCCTCTCACAGTCTGGGACTCCTCGGGGGATGACCACCTGCTGGCTTAGGCCCGCTCCTCAGGGGATTGGGCCTAAGCTGGCAATAAGACATCCCTCTGGCAGCCCGGGAACCCTCAGGGGATGTCCACTTGCCAGTGGGGAGCAGGCCTAAGCTGCAGTAGGACATCCTTAGCGTTGCTGAGGAGGCAGGAGAGGCTCCCGCCACCACCACTGTACTGGCAGACATCAACCTGGCTTGTGGCTGAGCAGAGCTCCCCCTGTGGGAGCACACTGACCACCAGGGGGCAGCTCCTGCATTGAGCGTCTGCCCCCTGGTGGTCAGTGTGTGTCATAGTGACCAGTCATTCCCAGTCGTTCTGCTGTTGGGGTCAATTTGCATATTATGCCTTTATTATATAGGATGTGAGATGCCTGTTTAAGTGTCCAAACATATTCAGAAATGTCTATCAGCAGTTTTGAAGGTATCTTAGAATCTTCAAATATCCTCATAGCAAAGTCCTCAAATTTTTCTATGCAAGTACCCTAATGAATTTATACCAGGAGGACCCCAGAAGTACTTCTGTAATCTACTTAGGTTTTAGAGGGCTGATATTTCATCTTTGAGAAATATGTAGCCTGGCTGGCATGGCTCAGTGGTTGAGCATGGAGCTATGAACCAGGAGGTCACGGTTTGATTCCCGGTCAGGGCACATGCTTGGATTGTGGGCTCAATCCCCAGTAGGGGCATGCAGGAGGTAGCCAATCAATGATTCTCTTCCATCATTGATGTTTCTATCTCTCTCTCCCTCTCCCTTCCTCTCTGAAATCAATACAGTATATGTTTTTTAAAAAAGAAATATATAGATTTATATTATGTTCCATAACACATCCATGCCTGCCTTAACGTAAATATGATACTTTAAATCACTTACAATTGAGGCCACTCTATGTTCCAGGAAGATAGTCCATGATAGTCTAGAGTTCTACTGCCCTAGCATATCACTCCTCTCCTAGGGGTGTGAGTTTGAGAAGTATGAAATAACATAATGGTCTTTTGTTTTTATTATAAATAAACTTTATTATAAAGAATTTTCATGCACTGGGGGGCTCCCTCAGCCCAGCCTGTCCCCTCTCATAGTCTGGGAGCCCTCAGGGGGCCTAAGTTGCAGTATGGCCTCCCTCTGCAGGAGGCAACCAGGCAATCAGGGGAAGGAGCCGCCCCTATCACCCTTGCAGCTGCCATGGCTTTGCCTGGAAGGATGTCCAGAAGGACGTTCGGTTGTCCAGTCTAATTAGCATATTATGCTTTTATTATTATAGGTAGAGTGGAGGCCTTGCATAAGTTTATTTTGTTAGGTCATCTCTTCCACAGAGAATGGAACATTTTGTTCTTGCTTATTCTTTCCCCGACTTTCACTAAGTCTTTATTTTTTATAAGAAAGCTTAACAAAATACTTGAGCTTAGTCTAAAATGGAGGACTGTGTAGTTAGGGCTCAGTAATTGCTGGTGCCAGGGCCATAGTAACATTACGTCTAAAGGAAAAATATGCGGAAGAGTGAGTGAGTCAAATATCCAATGTGTAGATGAAAGAGAAAAATCTCATAGTACTGGCCAAACTTGGTGATGTTCTGTGATGGAGGAAGGTAGTCAAGAGTGGTGTTATATTGGTAGGCATTTGCATATAACCTAACCTGAAAAGCATTTAGAAAATCCAAGAAAAGGATCATGAAGAAACTGAATGATTATGTTGGTGGTTGGAGGTGGGGTAGAGACAGGTATAAGACAAGGCAAGACCTGTAACACAGCAATTGGCTCAGGTTTGGATTCCCCCCTCCCACCTTCCTCCTCTGTCTCCCATCTTCACTTCCTTCCATCACAGCAGATATAATCTGTAAGCTGACTGACATCATTTTCAAGATTTCTTTAAACTTACTTTTTTAGATGACTTTTACCAGTGCTCTCCTACTTATGTCCTCACCTGTCTACAATGGGCTTCTGTTTCCCAGCAGCCATTTTCTCCTACTTCTTCATCATCATCATTAGCACACAATTCAGAGGACTGGAGTTTTCTTGGAAAACAGTAGTTCTGGTTATGCAAGATGAGATGGATAGATTTTAGGGGTGTGTGTGCAAGATTTCCTAACAAATGCCAGCCTACCTGCTGTCCATATCACACCATTAAATCTGGTTCATTTGTTTTCCCTTTATTTCATTTAAGCTGTTTTTTAAATACTTTGTAAATGGTCTGGAATGTGTAAATAATGGATAATTCCTTTAATAATAAAAATACATGTTTTCTTTTAGAAACTCCATTTAGGCAGATGAGCATTTAAGATTTGTCCTTTACCCGAATCAAGGAACCTTTCCCATATATAATATCTTTCTATTTATTTAATTATTTATTTATCCTCAGTGGAGGATATTTTTCCATTGATTCTTAGGGAGAGTGGGAGAAAGAGGGAAAGACAGAGAGAAACATGGATGTGAGAGAAATACATCTATTGGTTGCCTCCTGCACCAGCCCCAACCAGGGCCTGGGCTTGGAAGGAGCCTACAAGCAAGATAGGTGCCCTTGACTGGCACTGAACCTGGGACCCTTTGGTCCGCAGGCCAACGCTCTATCCACTGAGCCAAACCAGCCAGGGCTATAATATCTTTTGTAGTCTCATCTGAAATAGCAGGTCAAAGGAATGAACATAATATATGTCTGCAGTTTACGTACATTTTTTCCCTACAACAGTCCCATAAAGTGGAACAAAAAATAATAAAAAAGAGAAGCAGATCGATCTCTTACTTTTTTATTCCATCGCCTATTTCTCCATGAGTGTTAGGGCCCATGCCTCAGAGTTTTTATAGTCTCCGCTTCCAACAGCATGGCATTTGCAAATATGGATAATTTATTCATTAAATAGTTTCAGTGACTACCAGGCACCAGAAACTGTGCTAAGTGGTAGGGATAGAAAAAGAAAAGAAAAGTGTGTGCTTAGGTAACAATTTTATATGTGATATAAATAACCCTGTTAAAAGAAGATGGGTGACCTGAGACTCAAATGGACAATTTTAATATCTGACCCAAACACTATTTATATTAAGCTCTGAATTTCCCTGTGTTCATTTATGCATTTACTTTCCCTGCTCCTTTCCCTTTTTTATTCGTCCAGATGATCTGCTGAGAGTGGCAGGAGCATTCTTTACCCTTTCTCAAGTCTTGCTATGAGAGCAACTCATAGCCTGTGGGGTATGGTCACTTGGTAACTGCAGCCAATAGTGATTGTTTATGGAGCAGCCAAAGGAATGCATTTTTAAAAATATTGAAATTCTAATTATGCAAATGCTTAAGTCTTTGGAAATTTGAATTAAGTGCCATTTAAACATAAAGAATGAAGTGTATGCTCAATTTTTAATACCGCTTTAATGCGCTGAAATCAGTTGCTTAACATGCAGCACCATTTGAAGTTGTTCATAAGTTCAGGATGTTTTTTTAATGGTAACATTATCAATGTTCATTTTGTTCAGATACATCATAATCGTTCTCAAAAGGTAAACACTGAAGTGCACTTTAAAATGCGTTTCCTGACAAATGCTGCGTATGCTGGGACCCAGTCGTTGCTGAAATTGCTTACAAAATAATTCCGCGGATCTCCTATTTTCTTACCATCTCATGCCTTACCTAATATGGCATGGGACCAGACTGCAATTACACCTTCACAATTACTTTATTATATGGGTGAAATATACTCCCAAAGCTCTTATTACCTTTTCCATACACCATTCGCCCTGACCTGCTGATGGCTGTCAGCGGTGCTTCCTCAGGACAATCATCCATTCTTAGTCGTTTGTGTTGAAACCCAGAACACCACAAACAGAAAGCACCCCTCTCTCCTGCTGATGAATTTTTAATGTTCAAGCATTTATAATAATTCAAAAGACTTCATTAGAACAGCTTGTGGAATTAGGTGTGTGTGTGTGTGTGTGTTTTAGGATGGCGGATATTTATCTGTGATCTTTGTCCAAGAGAAAAGAAAATGAAAACGACACAATATTAATAGTGTGTTTGTGTCTGTAGCAACCTGAGCATTATGTCACCCAATGTTGGAGCTCCTATTCCCTGAAAGAGGCTGTTTAAGATTTTCTACTTCAAATAATTCACTCACAAGCTCTTTTCTCCGTAATTGCTTTTTATGGGGGAAAATGATGCAACTCCATTCGGTGTCTTTAAATGGAAACTGGAGTGCCATATATTCAAATATGGAATACATTTGCATTTAACTACAAAATCAAGAAAGCTTTCTTTTACAATACAAAGAGAAATATTCTCCTAAAAAAAAAAGCCAGTGCTTATGGTCTTTGAGAGTCTTCCAAAAAGAGATTTGGTTGACTTTGAGAGCCATATGGTACAGTCTGTTACCCTCCTTAATGAAATTTTCTTTACCATTTTATTTCACTCACAAACTTACACTAGAACAACTACGTATTAGGCTATCTCATAAAGTTTTGACATTTAATATATATATTAAAATATCGTTAACTATATTAAAACTAGTTAACTATATTTAAACTAGTTAAAATATAATCACCTTATGTGTTTCCTGCTGTCAGATGCCAACAGAGTTATTTCTTCCCCTTTTGAAAAATTAGAATTGAGTCATATGCTAATACACTATAGGTATATGTATTCATATAAGTCTGTAATGTCCAATGTTCTGGAATATTCACATAATTGATTGCATACTCTGATTTTATCCAGTGCTTAAATTTATCAATTACTTTTTAAAACAAAATAATTGTTAATTTATTTGATACTAAATAATTTGGTGTCTGTCTTCCAGGTAACTTCTTATAATTTTGTTGGTCATTAGTAATGGTAATGAAATCAACTCATTCAGTAGTCCTATTGGTAGCTTACTGTGGTAGAAAGAAGATGGAAAGGGAATCCTAGGACTTAGATGCCAATTATTGGACAAACCACATGATGTGGGACAAGTCACATATTTCTCATCTTTTCTCTAACACTAAGGGCTTGATCTAAAGCCTGCCTGGCCATGTTGCTCAGTGGTTGAGTGTTGCCTACAAACCAGGAAGTCACAGGTCGATTCCTGGTCAGGGCACATGCCCAGGTTTTTGGCTAGATCCCCAGTGGGGGGCAGGCAGGAGGCAGCCAGTCAATGATTCTCATCATTGATATTTCTATCTCCCTCTCCCTCTCCCTTCCCCTGAAATAAGTGGAAATATATTTAAATAAATAAATAAAATTCTTCCCTGTCCAAAGAATCAAGGGATTCCATGTAGTTATCAAAGAGGCAGCTCCATAATATCAAGAGTTCCTGTGGATTAAAGCAACCAGAACTATTACAGACACCAAATTAAAAAACCTAATGGTGTTATCATTTATTACATACCTCTCCAGGATCCATCATAACTCCGCCAATTTAATGATAGAAAGCACAGCAAAGTAAATTCAAGGGCTAAAACTTAGAGCAGACACTGAGCATGATTTTAACTAGTTCTATCTTAACCGAAAATGTCACTTCTTAAAATTGAGCTATCCCTGAACCATTTTGGCTAATGGAAACTTGAGTTTATATTAAAGTAGCAAATGAGAAAATGTTTCTCCAATATTTAATGTACAGCTAACGCTTGAACAATGTGAGGATTAGGGGTGCTGACCCTCACGCAGTATAAAATCCATGAGTAACTTTCAACTCCCCCAAAACTTAACTAGTAATATAGTCTACTGTTGACTGGAAACCTTACCAATAATATAAAATTGATTAACACATATTTTGTTTGTTATACATATTATGTGTTGTGCTTTTTCAATAAAGTAAGTTAGAAAAAAAGAACATATTCTTAAGAAAATCGTAAGGAAAATGCATTTATAGTACTGTATGTATTTATTGAAAAAAAATCCAGGTATAGTTGGACCCACATAGTTCAAACCAGTGTTGTTCGAGGGTCAAGGGCACTAGCAGGGCATGTCGTAGATCATAAGTTAGGAAAGGAGTTGGCAAATCAGAAGTCACTGGAGGTGGGCAGCTGAGGTCCCAGGGAGTTGGAAAATAGCCTGAAGGAGAGAGCCAGGCATTCATATCCACGCATCTTGAACTCAAGCAGTTTCCTGCCCGACTCATAAGTGTGTTATCATCATTATTAGGATTCTGACATTGCTCTAACAAATACCAGCATTGCTGTTTCAGGCAACTTGAAAGCTTTATTCTAAGCAGAGAGTGTGCAGGCTTTCCGAATGGGCCTGCCTTCTATCACCCTGCTCCATCGCTCACAAATATAATGTCAGCAGGGTACAAGGAGGCAGAGTTCCTGACTTCACAAAGTTCAGGGTTGGAAAAAACAAGTTTCTGCTTGAAAAATAAAACATTTAGAGAGAGTAGCGTGAAAGAGAAAATGCATTCTTAGCCCTATATCTTCAGCCAGTCACTCTTAACCTTTCTGGTTCACATGTACAAGCAAATATTCTAGAATTTCTGACATTGTACTTGAAGAATTAATAGGTCAATGCCTTCAAAACCAAGTTTTAGAAAATTGAAAGACTTTTCCACAGTTACACCATTCCCTAGCGCAACCTCCACGCCGTTGAGCCTGGCTGTAGGCATTCTCCCAGGTACCCATCAAGTCACATTTTGGGAGGTTCCAGTAGCTGCCCTTTTCTTGAACGTTGCCCCATAGTTGCTCCTGCACCTTCTAACTTAGCTGCAATAGGACCAGCTGCTCAGCGGCAATTTCCTGGCTGCTTCACGTGTCTGGTCCCGTCAAGGATCCCCCTGGCCAGGTAGCGCCATAAGTCATTCATCTCAGTTAAGGAAAAGATACATTTTACATTTTGATCATAGCTTAGAAATTTATCATGAAGAAACTTACAAATCGGCTTGACAACCACTGGTTAAAGTGCATTGAAGATAACCTTCATAAGGCACATGAAACAAAATATTAAAAACATGTTCACGAAACAGCGATTATATATTTTTGAAGTTTTCTTAGTTTATTTTCAACTCCTCAAGAAAGCACCTGAGCCCTCTATACCAGCCCGCCCAGCCATTCCGCCGAAGGCCACAGCAGAAATTGAGTGCTGTTGAGGTATTTGAATTACCTAGATGGATTTTCCCAGCAGCTCTGGTGTAGGATGGACCCAAATAAGAGAGAGTCCTAGGCATGGAGCTTCGAGAGGCATCAGAGAACACTTAGGACAAGTTTCTTTTCTTCTCTGTGCCTCAGTTTTCTCACCTGCAAAACGGAAGCAATAGGGTTTCCTTTATTGGGTTTATGGTGCCAGGCTGCCTGAAACAGAGTGTTTAGCAAATGTTAGTAGCTGTTGCTGCAAAAGTCACTCTGGCTACATACCCAGGGCCAGAGGACTCCACGCTGTTTATAAACTCCAGCACCTGTGAAACTTATTAACCAGGCTTGTTTGGCGGCCCACAGTCTGGTGTTGAAACCAGCGGTATTGTTAGAGGATCACACCAGTGCAGTCACAAACCTGTTCGGTTATCACCTTGGTCCAATGGTCTGAACCATCCCAGAGAGGGCACCACATTAGGGACACCTGACCTGAAGGTGCCAGCAGGCCTCCTGAGCCTCAGATGCTCCCTCACCTATGGCCCTGGGCACCTTCGGTCTTGGTCAAATCCCCAAACAAAAGCTGACACGTCAGCTCCAGTTGGCCACAGAAAAATGTGTATCTCACCTGGGAGAGCCCTCCAGACTTGTTCCCTGAATAACTCGCTTAGATTACATTTTCACATTAGTAAACTGGCAGCGTAGGCCCCAAGAGATGTCAAACAGAAACGTTTCAACCTTAATAAGATGCCTCTCGACTTATGCACAGCGCACACCATTGGGACAAGGGTGGAGAGAACAGGAGGCCTTTCGCTGAAAGAAATGATGGCAGGTCCCCAGCCACGCACTGCACCTGGTTCTTGGCTGTGCTTGCCCTGCGGTTGCCCCTGGAGGGGGTCACAAATCCACCACAGAAAGTGGCTCCTCCTGTGAAACTCTGTGCCTCTGTGATCTTTTATTGTCTCTACAATGACCAGAAACCATGTTATGACCTTTGTCTACGAAGCAGGAGCCACATTATCTTTGTAGACTTCTGGGTGGAGTTTTAATCGTTTATCTAAAATATAGACTCATAATTTGTGTGTGTGAGTGTGTGACAGAGTTTGAGAATTCTAGGAGATTACATACAGGGCAATCTGGATTTCATTGAATGCAGTTTCACTATTATGCATTCCATGAACGGTGAGAGGAACTGACTTCTAAGTTGAGGGTATGCACTGGCTGTATTTGTTATGACATTTAGCTTTGGTTTTCAGCTAGTAAAAAAGTGAATCAACAAAGTGCAAAGGAGATAAGATGGGCCAGTAATTACCTGCATATTAACGATCAAACAAAAGCTCTTCAAACCGCTAATATTAGGAGTGCTAATGTGTGCTAAAAATTAAACTAATTAAAGTCATTTTTAACCATATTAGTCCATTTCACCAGGTGAAAATAAGAGCATGAAAGAGACATTACTATTCAATTTATTCCTTATAGTAACTGATAATGAGATTATGCTTTAATTGACATTGCCACTTATCATTTTCAAGGCCTTCGTTACATATGTTTGAAACATATAACCACACTTTGGGATGAGGGAGAGGGATATTTGGATCTTTATTTTACATTTAAAGAAACTGAGGATTAAAGCATTTAAGTGAATTATTTAAAATCATGTGGCTATTAAATGACTGAATAGGTATGCGTTAAATGAGTGAGCTGGTAGAAATACATCTCCACATATCTATTCTACAATTTTTGAAGCAAAGTGATAATAACCAGCATGTCTGCCTAAACATTCAAAAATCATTGGCTCGGTGAGAACACCTAAGGAAATGTTAATTTATTTCACCTTTCGAAGTCTGGTTTTCAAGGAATATGCAAGAATCTGCTGCTCCTTGTTATTTTTAATATGACTTTTCTTGCAGGATATTCTTGAGAGAATTGAATGCACCTAAAGTCAAGATTGACAATGCAAGAAAGTTCCTTGAAGCGAATATTAGAAATCTCATGTGTAATTTTTTTGATGTGTTGGAATGTGGGCAAAACATATCTCTGAAATTTCTATGGAAAGCCAGAAAACTGACTTTTAAAGCAAATGTTTCCTCCATGTATCTAATTGCAAGGTCAAATTCTGTCTTAAAACAAGTGACCTCAATTACTTAATTCAACAAAAATTAGCAAAACCACAGAAAAGACAATAATGATCAGATATAATTCCTGCCCTCAGGCTCTTAGAACATGATGGGCTGTCTAAGAAATTTGCATCATGAGGATATAAGTTAGTGATGGTACAGAAAAAAAAATGCAAATGTTAGTAAAATTTGAATAATAGAATCTAAATATTAGGAGAAGACATCATTATCTAGTCTTCCCCTGTTCCATTATATTGGGATATCATGTAGCAGTGGACTTTTTTTGTGCTACTACCAAATATAGTGACATCAGTGAGACAAAAAGGCTCTTTGAGTATCCTTTCTCTAGAAACCAGAGGCAAGGTGACTAAAATATGTGTCTCCCTTATAGAGTTGTCCATGAAAATGTCTACCTCCTTGGGAACTTAGATAACTTTGAAGAATACTGCTCATTCTTCGGAATTGTCAGGCCTGTTAAATATTTCTTCCCAACTCAGAAATCCTTCTACACCATGATGCATGCTAATTATTGGTTTGTCTTACTTTAAAAAAAATTTAATTACAAAGTCTTTCAAACTCAATTATTATTATGACTTATTATAATAATTAAAAATCTCATTATTATAAATCTTTTCAAACCCAATAATTATATAATAATTTTGATACTTATTGCATATATTATATTTTAAGTCATACAAAAGTAAACAAAATAAAAACTACTTTCCCTTCCAATCCCACCTCCAAGAAGTAACCTTTGCTAATAGTTTAGTGTGTGCCTTTGTTATTTTCTTTAAGCATAAATATTTACATCATTAGAGACATATTGAATATATTAAGCATTACAGACTCTGTAAAACATCTAATTTTAACCAATTTAGAATAATGCTCTCTTGTATTGTTTTATTTTGCTTATGATAATTTTTTAGTAATTTATCATCACTTTTGAAAATTTTATGTTACAAGTGAATATTTTTCTTCTCTAATGTGACAAGCTGATGAGTAAGTGCAAAGGATATGCCGTTTTCTGAGAAAAGCTGTGTTACTGGCCCTCACCAACAAAAGCCGACCAAGTCTATAATTCATTTCTTCTGAGTTGCTTTAAAAAGTTTGAATTAACAAGAAAGAAAATAAGATTTGTAGCTAAGACACTCAACTTACCAAGTAACTCTACGATTTAATTAAAACCATATATACAGAAGTGAGAGTGTATTTTTAAGCAAACAGGTCCTAGGTGCAAGTGAAACTGAGCAGAAAAGTTTATACCTTACAAGAGAGAGAGATGACTTCATGTGAATTTTCTAGACAGGTACTCCTCATTATAAAGTTGTAGACATAGCTACATATATTTAATTCATTTATTAGACTTAAAAGATCTATTTACTGAAGTAACAGCATTCACAAGAGTTGGCTCAAAAGGATTTCTAGCAACTGAAATATTTCAAATGGCAGTAATGTACTTAGCACTTAATCTATGTCTAGATATAACACAGTACACAATACTCATTCAATGGGTGTTGACTGAGCACTTACCAACTTTGCTTGATTCTACCGGGAATTATAATAAGAATAGACACAGACTGTTCGAGGACTTTTAAGCTCTATAAATGCTTTCACCTACATTATTTCTTAGCAGTGGACACTGTTCTAGAGAAATGAAGCTCAGGCAGTGAGTAATGAAACCGGAATCAGAAGGAGGCTGTCACCTTGGCACCTACACAGGAAGGACTGAAGTGCCAATTGCACAAGTTCTACCATGACCCCATCCCATGCCCTGGCGAAAGTGCTAATAGATCTTCTGACTTTTCTTGCTAGCTCAGGCACAGCCTCAGATTCCACTTCAAGATGCTCACTTGTTGATTTTTTTTTTTTTTTATCCAACTGGTTACCGGTTTGCCAATCCTGTCCAATGCTCTTTCCACTATGTTTCTCAAGCACACACCATTATATCAGGGTAATAAACATTTTTAGTGCACTTATTCTGTTTTAGGCATGGAGAGTTAAAGGGAAATATGATATGGTCACTGTCTAGAAAAGCTCACAGTCTAGGGGGCAGATGGACACATAGGTAGGGAATTACAGTATTATAGACTGAGGTAACGTAGAATAATGCACAGGGAGGACAAAGGGAGGCCCCAATCCAGCCTCAACTTCAAGGGATACTTCCTGGAAGAGATGCTAGGCATTGAAAGATCAACAAGAATTAGCCAAGTGGAAAGATGGGAAGAGACCAGCATGAGCAGTGGTGTGGGTATGAATCATCCTGAACTTTGGGGAGCTGCTTGCACATTGGTTTTGCTGGAACAACAACTGTGAGGGCTGGGGGTAGACTCTAGCCTCCTGGGTTATGTCTAAGAGCTTGGCATTATTTGTTGATATTTGTAAGAAGCAATTTAAAGGTGTGTGTGTGTGTGTGTGTGTGTGTGTGTGTGTGTGTGTGTGTGTGTGTTTAAGGAAGCGACCTATCAGAATTATATTTTAGAGAGATTATTCTGGCTTCAGTATAGTGAGTAGATTTTTAAGATCAGGATGGAAAGCAGGAATACCAATTTGAAAGCCATCAGACTGATAATTTTCCAACTTTTTAAAATAGCGGCAAAAGCTTTAAAAATAAAAACAAATCTTATGCTGAAATTTAATAAATACTGGAGATAGAAAAAGGAATCCTAGGGCTTGCTGGAACAAATTTTAGAAACCATTGATCTAGATAAAAATGAAGGGAGAATGAAGTGGCAGCATTGATCTATCATGGCAGAGATCAATGGAAAGATTGGTGATGTATGCAGGAGGAAAAAAATCAGATGTGGATGATTGGTTGGATGCTAGTCACTGAGAAAGAAAATCATTTTCAACATGATAACAACATTGATTGATACCATGTACCTGGCATGAATGAAGCCCTGTGCTGAGTACATGAATTATGTAGTTCTTATAACAACCTTATAAGAGAGATGCTAAAACCCAGATCTATCTGTGTTATTCAAGAAGAGCTTACTGGGAATGAAGAATAATAGGCCAAGAATGGAATCAAAGGGCAGCCCGAACTTTGTGATAAACATAGGAAGAGGTTTACAAAAAAGAAAGAAGGAAATAACATAGAGAACCAGGATAGAGTAATGTCATGGAAGCCAAGAGAACAGAGAGTTCTAGGGAGCATGCTCTTAATAGTGAATATTACAATAAGATAAAGACTGATACATGGTCACAAAATTTTCCAATGTGGACACCATCAGCAGCTTGATGAAAATAGGTTTAATGGAGTGCTGAGTCTCAAAGTCAGATAGTGGTGGACTGAGGACTGAGAGGAATTGAAACTATCTAGGCCTGGAGTATGGATGGCTCTTCAACACATTTACCTGAGAAGGTAAGGAAAGAGATAGAGCAGTGGTTGGGGGAGACAGAAAGCCAGGGTGGTTGGTTTTGGATAGGAGAGCCTTGAGCATACAGCCATGCTCTGCTTAATGACAGGGATACTTCCTGAAAAATATGTCATTAGGCAATTTGGTTGTGGGATGATGGTACTACTGAAAAGCTCTTAGATCAGGCAAAACTTTAAAAAATTACAGTGTAACTAGCATGCTGATGATAATTTTACTTCAGATGTCTACAACAGAATTTTATGGAATATTTACTGGGAGTATGAGTGTGTTGTGACATTTTTCAATAGCTGTTCCTGAGAGCAAAGTTTTGCTAGGTAAAACAAATCAAAACATCATAGCACACATTTTCCTTTTAGAGACTCACTCCATTTTAGCTTATAAACGGCTCTAAGAAGTCATGCTGGATTGTTATTTGTATAACTTTGTGTAACCCAGTAGAACACACTTGGGAAACAATGATCTCGTATTTGGCCATAGTACAAGGAAAGCACCTGACCATGTCAATGACCAGCAAATTGAGTCTAGTGGGGACTTTAGTCTGAGGAGCCATCACTGGACAGTGCTGGACATAAAGTCTTCCAGAGTAGATGGCAGTGTTTGCTGGCAGAACTGATGGCCAGGGCTTGGAATTAAGTAAGGCTGGTCTTGTTTCCCGAAAGCTCTTATATGCCACCAAGGAATGAATGGAATCCCATGGCAGTCACTAAATCTGAGAAGTCACTTCCAACAGGCACCACTGTTTAGGAGGGCTCCTTGAGGGACTTGTAAGAATTCTAACTGACTGAACCCCCAGATTACTGAAGGGATAAAAGACGTCACTATGAGGGTCCCACAACCAACTGAACGGCTGACTAATAACTGAGGCTTGTTCATCTATTGTTATCAGCCTTCTGTTTTATCCTCCTAAAGTGAGAAAACACACCATAGGAAGTGACTGAGAGATAATGTCTGTGACATACAACCCCAACCCTGTATGCTATGTCCCGGGTGTGTTTGCCATTTGTACTGTCAGCATTAGGCTCTCTTAGCAGGCTTTTTGCAATGTGAGTTCAATGAGGTTAAGCTTTGTTAAGATCTCAATTTCCAGTTGGTCATGGAAGACTATTATGAGTTCTTTTTAGGCCTATACTTATTTTATCTTAAATAAACTTGGGTGCTGACACATTTTGCAGTCCATTTAGGTTTAAATATTTCATTTCACTAATAGTTAATACTAAACTCAGTATTCTTTTTAGTTAATAGGAGGCTATCCATGTGATCTATACCTCGTGGCTAATAGGTGCCTCCTAAAAACTGTAGCCATGTCGCTGTGGAAGAGTATCCAAACATCATCAGTTTGTTTTGATTTGCAAGAGGTGATGCATTGTCTGTGAACGCTCCAGCTTTTCTTACACCACAGCTACCTCATTTGCCAAATATGGGAATGATCTTTTGTTCATGTTAATTGAAAATGACATCCTTATTCATCATAGGCAATTTTTTTCATCATTAAAATTCTGCCCAAAGCCTATCCAACTGAGGGGAACGGCTAAGTAATACCCAGGGCTTGTTAATCTATTGTTATCAGCCTTCTGTTTTTATCCTCCTGACATTAACAGAAACAGGAACTCTGATGTTCAAACTTTGCCTCTCATTCTGCACCCAAAATGTAATTCTAGAGCAATTATACTCATGACTGAGAAACATATTTTTGGCCTGACTTATCCAGAAAATGCTTAGAGTCTTTCATTTCACTTGAAGGTTCAAAGAGTGGTCATATTCCCATTGGAAATATAAATTTTTATGATATATTTTTTACATAGTTACTTATACATGGATAAGTATACAATTGAGCTATTATATAGTGCAATTGATTCAGATAGTGAGCTAAAATTAACTTTGAAAGTAAAAAAGATACCTTTAGAAATAAGTCTGGGCCTAAATTAAACTGCTAATCACCACCTGAATGAAGATACAGTCATAGGCTGTATCTGTTTCATGTCTTATTCTTTCCTTGTGACCTTCTGAGAAGTAGTAAAAAACACATTAAAATAATTTATATTAGACGTCAAAAATGTGTTTTACTCTTTTTATAATAAAGGTTTCCATCCCTTTGGTTAAATTTATGTTTATATTTGACACTTTCTTGAGGTACATAAATCCGCGTGACAGTGGAAGTCCACACACTCCCAGTACCCAGGGCCAGGTTGAGTCGAATTTGGACACATGACATAAATAAAAGTGGTTTTATATTTCACCTTCATCTGGTAGGTGAGCACTCCACCTTTTCTTGTGAAACATAATCGGTTGTGACATGGCAAAATTAGATCCTGGCTATTTATTATCTTCTGAAATCAAACCCCATAACTGGGAAAGCATGTGGTAGGTCTGCTGGGCAGCTTGCATGCAGAGAGGAGAGGGGGGCTTTCCAGTCTTCTCAGCTCAAGGTGATTTTCTCAAACATCGTGAGCATTTTAATTAATTACCCTGAAAGATTGAGTAAATTATTATTTGAATACTTTATGGCATTACATGTTAACATTTCAAGGACAAAGTGCTGTACTTTGCTTTTCAACAATGCCTCATCTGTCAGAATATATCTTTGAAATTTATGTAGTGTGCTACAGACTAAAGGGGGACAGACCTGGAGTCCCATGAATTATTAGGAGACACCAGAGTCAAAATGTGATCGATCCCATAACATAAGGAATACTTATCGATATCTGATTTCCAGTTAGAAATGAACAAAATCAACAGTGAAATTGATTAGCTGCATTTCCTTAGAATATGTTAAATAAACATCACTTTCTTTGATGAAGTTCTTCTGATTTTTAAAAAATGTTTAATCCTTAGCAAAGATGAAAGGCTAAGCAAATGCCTTCAAATCAAAACAAAGCAAATGCCATGAGAATGGTTTGGGGCACGGCAGCCTGGCTCAGGGTGTCATGCTTCCCAAAGTGTTGGGAGAGCTGTGCTCTTCTGTTTATGCTTATAGATGAGAGGTGTTTCTGCTTGAATATTGAAATCTTTGAATGTATATCTGAAAAAGCATTCTTCAGCTTGCCGAAAGCTTCCCTGCTGAGTTTGACAAAGTCTGTTTAAATGTAGAAAGTGCATAATATGTCATAGTCTGTTTAGTTGATCCTTGTAACCAATAACAAGCTTCTCTCTGCAGATATAATCTTTCTCCGTGAGAGCACTCAACCTTTTACTAACTTCATCCTACCATCAGTAGATTAGATTAAGTCCCCATTTACTGCATCATATTAATATTTTCAATGGCACACTAATCCAAGAAATAAATGTGTCAGTTTCTATGGCTACATTGTAATGGGCATAGCCATCAGAGAGTGCCTTAAGGCCACATAAAAGACTTAATGTACAGATTGAATAGAAGCACATTATTTATTACGAAGCTATCAAGCTGAGAAATTTAGCAGTCTCATTTTTTAGATTTGCTCATTTGACCTGGGCCAATTTGTCTGACTGATAATATTGAATATTTAGTATCACAATGTTTTTGCAGACTTAAGAATAAAGTGTTTCATACTAATTTGATTCAGAACAGTGTGTTGAATTGAATGATTTTATGTCCCTGAGATGTTATAAATTCTTTCTTCGTTTTTAGTGACTTAAAATTTAAGGCTTAGGCTCCTTTATCATACTGAGGAGGGGAGTCTATTTGCAAAAACAATAACAGAGAAATGGAAACAAATGTAGTTGGCCTGATTCTGTCATCAGGGCACGAGTAAGTTGGAAGAGATAAGAACAAGGGTATAATTGGGGCACAGAGGAATGTGTTCCCCACAGCTGCCCACACCCCAAAAGTCAAACAAGGTTTTATTCCCTGTGAGCTTTGGTGGGATAGTTTGATTCACTCTGAAAATTGTAATGAGACTAAGAGGAAGGAAGATTTGTTAAAAAAACACAAAAAAAACCCTTCTCATTCTTTTTCTCCCAAACCTCACCCCTCCCTTTCCTTTTTATAACAAGAGAAATTCTGAGATCACTTGGTTAACTACAAGAGGCCATCTCTCAACACAAAGACTGATGCCCCCTTCATTATATTTACACTTGAACTAAAAAATGAAATTGAAAAGAATTTCACATTGGTTATTTGGCATCCTACAATTTTTTTTTAAAAAAATCTAACGTGTTTGCCTGGGTTCATTTTTTCTTAAAAGCAAATGTAAATAAAATTATTTAGAATTTGAATGCAGACTCTGGTAGCTAAAAATTACGGTATTGGAATATGACCATTTTTGATTCATTCATTCATTCATTGAACTGTATACACAAAAATGAAGGGATTGCTAGTAGACTATCTCTCAGATCAAATGAGATTGTGGTCAATTCTATAGGGTGGTGTCTGGAGGAGACTGACATTTTTTAGGCTGATGTGGAGGGCCCAGTTCTGACTCTCCATGTTTTATGGTTCTTTGCTTGGTTTGTTTATTATCTGGCATGATTTATCATTTAAACAGACGAAAAATCTGGACTTACTCCTAGAATATTCAGTGGCATATCTGATTACATTTATACTTGTCATTACATTTGGAAAAGTATATTTCAGTTTGGGAATTGGAGAAAGAATATTTAAAATGTGTGGATATTTTATGGTGGTGTAAAAATCTGTTAAAAGACAATATTATTTTTTCTAATATTCCTTTGTACTTTCTTAAAAAGCTACTAACAACATTGTAACATTGACAAAAGCTGGTGTTTCTAGACTTTCACATGTCAGTGAAACAGTGTAAGGAGACAAAGGGAAGAAAAGAGAGAATTTGCAGAGCATGTTAGTGGCTTTAACTGAGTCCTCCCAGTCTATCGAAATCTTAAACTTTATGTTCTGGAAAAATCCATTTCCAACAAACCAAAATAACCCTCATGACAACATTTCATTGGCTTCAATGCTAAGGAGAAGTAAAATATTTTAATAGTAGTAAAAGTTGAGAGCAGATAGAAAGTTGTTATTTAAGAATTAGTTTGGAATAAAATGTCTGCATGAATTGGTATATTTTTATTTTATTAGAGAATATAACCTGACACTCCATAGAAAGTGTCTAAGACAGATTTTTATAGCTACTTTCCAGGCCAGCATGAACACAATCATCCTCTCATTTTTCTAAGAAGTGAATAAGGGCTCTTTGTTCTTAAAAAAAATCACATATCTCTATCATTTTCTTTGTCTTCAGAGTATTTGGTTTATATTTTGATAATACAAATATAAGATTTTAAGACTTCTTTTAGAATCCAAGGCCCACTTTAAAATAAATATACACTTTATAAACTAGTGAGTGTGGTAAGTATTTGGAGCTAGTCATATTGAAAGCTATTTAAGCCTGCGATTAAAAGAAATGTTTTCTACCATAAAATTTCTTATAGCATGAGCTTTAAAAAGATTATAGGCCTAAAACATTGACTATAGTGTGGTTTTCGTAAAAACCTTCATACAGCAACAAGTGTCTTCTGTATTCACACATTTCAATTTTCAATCCCAGTTAGAAATAGGAGGGTTGTTTTCTATTCTGCTACTGAGGCTTGTTTCTGAATTTAGAAGGAATAAATGCAAATAGATTCTTTCAGCAGAAAACGCAAAAGGAAATTTCTTGCGTTTTGCCCTCTTGGTTCCTAAAACAGTGAGTTATCGTTTCTCTCTCCCATGGTCATTAATAATGACAGATGTACATGGTGCAGAGTTCACCTACATTATTGTCAGTAACGGGGCTGGCAAGAGAATATTTATTACAGGAGGAGGAGGGACAAAGAGACATGATGTTGAAACAAAAGGCAAGAGCAAAGTTCAACTGGTTTTTTTTTCTATTGAAATAAAATATTCTTCCCTAAGCTTTCTTATTAGCATTTATGTCAAAGCACTCTTATTGCAAATATATTTCATTTCCATTTCCATAACTGTTCCTTGTAGTGTTGACTTAAAAACAGAAATGACCAGGTACTTGTTTTAATTTTATTTTTCCAGTAAAACTGTCTAATAACCAAATCTATTAGAATAACTTAAAATATTATTTGAATTATTGAATAAGAGGACTGTTTGATTGTGAAGGCCCTCTTCCTCCCCCCCATCCCCCGCCACCAACACGATATATAGGACTAAAAAGGATTTAAAACAGGAACAGCTACTGATTTAAATACTGATTTGAAATTGTGCTTAAATAGATATTATAATAAGATGTGAGTTCCAAGAGGAAGATTTCACAAAGCACATTCATGTAGCCTTTCCTTGCCTTTCTCCCTCCCTTTTCACTCCTTCTTTCCTCTGTCCTACTCCTCACCACCCACCCCTTTCAATTTGAGCCCATTAAGACAACTATACATGGAATTCCTTTCCTGAGTTAGTCTGTTGATTGTCCATTGAGGTACAAAGGAAAGCCTGTCCTTGGAGTCAGGTTTTCTCTGCCTACCCCCGCCCCCCACCCACCTAGAGCCCCAGACGTCCAGAAACAGCCTCTTCAGTGCAAATCTTTGACTGACTGTGAATTCTTTAAAATAATGATGATGGGGGTGGGGTAGGGAGAAATGAGATTAGATGGATGTGAGACTCTTTTCCTCCCTAACTCCAGAATAAAGGAAGGGGAGGGATGGGGGACACAGCTTCCTTCTCCCATTAATATATCGAGAAATAACAAAATGCACAAGGGTGGAGATACTCCAGTGAGGACGCTTCAAGAGAAAACTTACAGGCCATTGTATCAGCTGACAAAGTTTCAACATTATTCTTCAGAACCATCTTAGTTGTAAGGAAGGTACAGTCTAGGGTATGGCACGAGGTAGGTGTACCATACATTTTAGATTCATTTTTCCTTTAGGGCAAAATCCATATCTTGTTCATTTTCCTTTCCCCTTTACAAAGAGCATCGTGCCCACCCCCAGAAGGAAATAAATACGTGTTTAATGTATGTATGAATGTGGAGATGTACAGGGCAGAGGCATTATTAATTAAGTAATTTTAATGGAAATTCAAGGTAATGATGGCAGTGTCATCATACTGTTTGCAAGCAGCCCCCCAGTCCCGGTTGTAAGTAAATTTCACAGTGCTATGCCCCAAAGACCCCATGCATAGGGTTTGGCCAAACTGACTCGCTAAAAAGTGAGTCACATATTCACTGTGGAAGATACTCTTCAAAAGCAGACTTTTAAGGCATGAGTGGCTCTCCCATGTGAAAAAGAAATGAAGATAAACCTTGTCCAAGTTAGAATCAAACCAAAGAAATTAAAAGTGTTACAAAATAAATTTAAACAGATACCCAACCATCACTAGTTATGGGCCTATCGAGTGATATTAACAAGAGTAGGGCAAGATTAGAACTCCACTAAAAGGATGTTGCAGTTTAAAAAAGCTCTCCTCACAGAAGTCAGAATGAATTAAATCGCTGCTTTTCTTGACTGGAAACACTCAGATCAGAGAACCAAATTAAAACAGATTTCTTTGATTATTATGGCTCAAGGTAAAATAATTTTATCTCATCTTCCCTTTATAAATATTTAATGATCCAATTTAAAGGATGGGAAAGTAGAAAGAAATACAGGCACATTTTTGGGATGAAGGTCTAGTGTTACAATAGCCATGGAAAGTCTGCCATACAGCATTTGCTTTTTTTCAAATAACTCCCAATTGTCAGTTATCTATGGCTTTATAAAACAGGATGGAGTTACCTGATATTCTTTTTTGCCTTAATTTCATCCACTCCTTCACGGTTGCTTTGAACATGACGCCAAAGGAAGCCAGTTCTTTATCTTGCCTGACAAATCTCAATTATTAGAGCTTTCCCAAGTAACATGATCAATACCTTCAGAGATGTTTTATTCTACTTCTCTTAGACGTCATGTAAAGACACTTTTTCAAATGCTACTCCTCAGAGGTAGTGAAGGATGCGCTGAACATGCAACCAAAATGTGAAACTTAAAGCCACCCTAGACACACAGAGTTCCTCTCCTGTTGCCCAATAACAGAAATACAGAGCACCTTAAGCTAATGAGTATGTATCGCTTAGGGAATTGTAGGAACCTTGCCTAGGAGCCATACCTAATTTTCTTCAATTTCTCCACTCCTTCGTGCTGTGATCCTGAATTAATTTGAAAACTCCCTCTCTGTACAAGAATCCAGTTCCTCCCATTTCAAAACCTTCCATGTGCACCGTCAGATACAGCAGGTGAAGATGGGTCATTTCCACCAGCCTTTCGGTGAGTTCCGCCCAGTGAACAGGGCTGCTGTCCCAGGCTCTGCGAGGAAGACCGATGACTGTCACAGCTTCCCTCGCACTGCAGAGAGGGTGGCTGCTCAGGCCACTTGCTTGCCGTCCCTGATCGGCCACAAAGTCCCTAGACTGGCCCTAGAAGTGCGATTACGGTTGTCAGTAGGCAGAACACAGGGCTTATTCTTGTATTATTATTGATTAATTATTGCATTATTTTCCACAGGAATAACTGTAAACCTACTTTTGTCCACCACTGTAGAGCACAAGTAGAATGAGGCCTTATGATTATTGGTGATAGTAGTAATATTTATCCTAAGTTAGCTGTTTGTGTAATACTTTTGCTCCACTTCCTTTATTTCTTCATTTATTTTCTCCTAAGTTGATTCATTTTTCTCCTTGCGACAGTCCATGCATCCCCGAGCGCCACCGAGGCTGCATTGGAAGCAGCAAGCCGACCCTTACTACGTTTAACATTTGTTTTATCATGAATTAGGGGCCACAATGGTGGTTCTAAACATAGAGTTGCCAGATTTTCAATTGCCTTTATTCTTTATAGTCCTTTCTTAATAACACATTTTCTACAATCCTAGTCCTCAGCAAACAAGCAAGAATCAATAAGCACTGAACTTCATTCAGTATCAACCATGTAAATAAAATGTCAATTGTATAGGCTCTTCGTCTGGAAAGGCCTTAGTCTTTCATCACGGCTATCCGGACCCTTCGACTCCCACCAGGAGGGAATCAGGCCGGGGCTGTTTTCTGTGCCACAATAGTCACATCTATCTTTGTAAATGCAGCGTGCTTCTCCTGGTCATGTTCCATTTTAGCAGGGCCTGGCTTTGCTCAGCAGTCTTTCTGATGAAGAACTGAAGGAGATGCTGTAAACTTCCACGAGTTCTAAAGAACAGGTGAAATATTTATGTGCAAGCTTACCAGGGAGAGAGGGAGCTGGAGTTGCGGCATAGACGTTGGGCATCTGAAGGCATGTTAGGAAATAGTATGCTCATCGGTAGAATGAAGGTACTCAAAACAGAGACTTAGATCTATTACTCCCATGGTTATGGACTTAAAAATGCAAGCTGAACATTTGTATTGCAGGAAAAGTGGCCCTCTATGAGTGCCGGACAATGCTGAGACGTCACCCACATCATAGCTGCCTTTGCAGTCAGTGGGGTTCTGTTACCATTGGTCCAAACTCTGTGGGGAACACAGGTCCTACCGGAGCTCTGTGAATCCACCCTTTCTGACTCTCTGTCTTCTATTTGTTTTATAAAATGAGAAAATGCTACTGGCTCTTACCTGGAAAATTCATGCTTGACCCAAATTCTTTACTTCCTATGTAGCGATGATTCAAGGGTCACATCTTCCCTCCGAACTTTTCCTGATCCCAGTTCACCTTAATTTTTCTCTAATTTCAATTTTTATAACATTCAGAAGCAGTCAACTGTATTTTACATTTAATATTACACTTTTTTTTACTACATCTCATTATCACTTTATAATTTTTGTGTGAATAGATAATGTCTCAACAATAAGGTTCAGCTCTTAGGAACCAGACATTTTCCATCTAGATCCGTGTGAATATTTTATAGGACACATGGTGGAGAAATGTTAATTCAATGTTTATTGCTTGACCTATCATTAGTATTCTTACCAGGAAGGTGTTTCACTCTTCACCTGCTACTTTGTCTCTAGTCTACAAACATTCAATATTTTGTTAAGAAATGAAAATTGTAAAAAGTACATTTACTAGTTAGGTATTAATATATTTCTTGTGCACTCATCCTATGAGTACTTGAATAGCAATATTAGCAGAGAACACAAGTTCTTTGTCTTTCTTCAATTGAAGTTTGATAGATATTTGTTCAGAGAACTGACATATGACATGTTTGCAGACAAATTTATTATTGGAGAAATTTGGAATTGAGAGATGATGTAACTTGCCTAAGATGACTTATTCCTATGGTAGCGCTATTGCCATGGATTGAAATGGAGAATTGAAATTATTATTCAGGCAATACAAAGCTTTTTAAAAAGCAAAATATATAAACATCAAGGAGAGGGGAAAATAAGAGCATGTTTAATGAACTTTGAATATTAATGCCTTATTTTTGCATAATAATATCTAGAAGCCACTTTGGACCTATGCTATTTAGATGAAGGGTTTTGAGGGAAGTGCTTGGTCACAACTCAGGGGTTTATTTTGGGGTTCTCTGGAGGGCAGAGGAACAAATAGCATAATATTATGTCATTTCTAGATGGAACACAATATTGTTTAAGTCAGATCTTCCAAATCTGGCCATGTGAAGACTCTTGATTTCCATTAAATAGATTTATGAAGACCATGAACATTCTTCTCTAGCTCAGAGATTTGTGTTTAGTTTTCTGGGATACTTTCCAATGATAATGTCTTGAAGACTCAAATTCTGTGATAGGAAAACCAAGATAAAAGATATTCTACTATCTGTGCTGGCTTCAGAATAAATTGCTCTCTGAATACTAGCCATGATCCCCATACCCCTGTCAGTCCCAAGAGCTATTAGGTTTCAAACAATGTATTTAGTGTGTTTTTGCTCAATAAAGTTTTGGGTATTTGCTATTGCAGTTGTTGGTTTTTTGTGTTTCTTTTTTTTTCATTTTTGAGGTTTTCCTGATGAGTTCTAAGGCATAGGAAAGGAATATTTAATAAAATGCAGATGTTACAATGTTACAGCATCTAACAGTGTTTACATGATGCTAACCCCTAAGTTGTTTCTCATCCCTTCTAAGATGATGCACACAATTTAGATAGAGGTTTCATATTCTCAGCTAGGGTCATTTATATGAGTTTTTGTATCATTAGTTGAGGAATTCAACTCCATTTTATCATTGTATATGTATAAGAAACCCATAAAAAGTGCATGTATTGTGCCTTAACTTTTCATTTAAAATTACACTTTTTAACCATTCAGAAGAGAGACAAAATGTGGGAGAATGATTTATTTGTAAAATTATTTGTACATAGCTTCCCTGTCATATATTTGGTATAAGTTAGATTAATTATTTTTAGTCAGGATTATAAATACAGGTATTCAAGTTTGCCAACAATTTTAAATAATGCCAAGCAATATAAAAATATTTTTGAAATTTTAGTAAAAATGTGAGTATAAAATGAAATCATTATCATCTCTTATAATGCTGTCAATAATAGATTTTGCTCTAGAAAGAGCATGGTTAAATTTATAGAACTTGAGACAACTATAATATAATAATGGAAGAATTAGAACTACTAATACTGATAATGACATGCATGCTTAGTCAATGTAAGTAAGACACTATGTAGCTGCAAAAGATAGTCTCATGGTCTACGAAGACCTCTGTAGTCTCACATTTCTTGTGATATGCAACTATGAGGCTGTGTTCAGAGCGAGCAACATACCAAACAATTAATTATTTAATTCATCATTGTATAACTGGCTGGATATTAGCATGATTTGTTTATTTCCCTAAGATATTAATTAAAAAATTGTCCTCTACATAAAGCAGTTTCCTCAGCTTTTATTGTGGAATGGGAACCCTTCCTGCATCATTGGAATATGATGATGTCATTAGCCTCCTGCAGTCCAGCCGTGACAGAACACCAGTGATAAGAAAAGAAAAAGAAATATAGCAGTTTCTATCTACAGGGCAATATACTTAAGACATTATTGCAAAAAGATCTTTCTCTGTGTGTGTCTATGTCAGAATGCCTTGCCGATCAAGGAAGGATATCACGGAAACACATTCTTGATTGATTAGAAATGCAGAAGTCTTTTTTCCTTTTTAGGTTAGCATATAGACCTATTTGTTTAGATAGCCTCAAATTAAACAAACAACCATATATTTGAACTACAATGGATTTCAATTTATTCAACATTTACCTGAAAACCTATAGTGTGTAATCTGCTAATCCTTGATGAGGGTGAGGAAAAGAGAAGGAGAATATAAGAAAAATGGAGGAAGCTCAGGCCTTTCAAGAACTTAAAAACTGATCTCCTTTGTATAATTTTACCTTTATAGTTATTTCTTTATTTCATTTTTTTTTGATTAATTGATAAAATTATAAAAGAATTCTATAAATACCCTGTCCAAAGGGTAAATATACAGTTTTAAGAAAATAGAATAGAAAATTCATTTAAAATAATTTGCAATTTCTTTTAAATTCATAATTTATCTAGGTTTAACTTCTTTGGCCATAGCTCTAAGTACCTGGATTACAGCACAACAGAGCCAGGACTTGGGACTACTCAGTGAGTGGACATTTATGCCATAAATCCTCATAGCCACCTGTGGTTCAAACCTACTTACCTGGATGAAGTTCAGTGGCAATTGTTCAAGTGTCCTTTCAATTTTGCCTTCCTGGCCACAACCATAATGTAACACTTCAGGGTATTGTAACACAACCCCCCCCCCCCAAAAAATAGTATATGAAAGTTTGATATCTCATAATTCTAAAATTAAAGTGTTTTAATCTTTACGCAATTCTTTCTCCAGAAATTTTTTATATCTTTTACTTTTAAATATAATACTTCTTGAAATTAAAACATAACTATGACCAGTTGTCACTTGATAATTGTCATTAGAATTTGATAATTGAGCATTTTCTTTTCCAGGGATTAATATCCAAGGGAAAAAAGATACCCTGAGTGGAGAGCATTTCACATAAAGTTTTGTAAACTTGTTCAGTTCCTAAGACCTAAGTAGTTAGCTACTGCTTTGGGGCATGTAAAAAAGATGGCAAGTGTGTTAATACAAGTGTGAATTAGATTGGGGGCATTCTGAGGCTTTCTTTCTGCTCTAACCACATCCCCCCCCCCCCAAAATTCCACTCTTCCTCATTTCCTCCCTTCATTTAAATGGAATCTCAGTTAATCAGATTCTAAACTTGCCTTACCCTTGAATCCCTTCACATTTTGGTGGACTTTTATGATTATTATAGATAGAAGAACAGAAGCAAAAATATATTTTCACCAAACTGTAATTTATAATATAGCTGGTAATCATTCTTTCCTGTAGATGCAGTCCCTAGCTGAAAAAATCAGAAACACTGTTTGAAAGTGTTTTCTCACTTTAAAAGATATTTCTAACTTTATCTGTGATTAATATTCTTTACTTGACAAGGATTTTTTTAATTGCTTTTGTTTAGGATACAATCATGTGATAGTATTAGTCACCTCTCGGATTTCCCCTCAGAGATAATTGCAAATAATTTTTACCTCTTTTTCAAACTTTCTATCCCATTTTTCTCATCATTTTCAGAAGATGACCTTGAAACATGCTTCAGAAGAAAGATAGAGGTCACTAACTGAACAAGTATTTCCCCCTAGTCATAACATTGGACAGCCTGCCTGTACCCACTGTTCATCCTTTCTTGATGCTCTTTCTTGATCCATCTCTTCCATGACTTCAGTCTTGAGTCTCCCTGTGTTCTGAACATGCTCATGCCTCTTCCATCTTGAAAATACAAGTGCTTTGAACCCAAGTTGCTTTTAAGCTTTTGATCCTATCTTCTTCCATTTCCAACCAAGCTTTTTGAAAGGCCATGTTACACACTGTCTTCACCTGTTTTGACTCATTATTGCTCTACACATTTCTTAGGCCCTTATCATTCTTAAAGATCAATAATGATCTCTGGACACCATGTTGCCAAGGTGTCCACTGGACACCTTCTCCAATTTTTCCTCTCAGCATCTGACTCCCTGTACAATAAATTATATTTTTTTCTGGTACCTTTCTGGCTGTTTCTTCCCTTCCTCCTCTTCTGTTGACCTCTTAGATTGATGAGCCAGTGCTTTTTAATCCATGAAAAATTATAGTCTAATTAGGAGATGTCTCAGGATCAGTGTGCTGAGCTGCTGAACAGAGATTAAGAGCTTATATCATAACTGCTAGCATTCCCCAAGGTCATCCTTGGATCTCCTTTCTATAAACATGTTTTTCCAGGATGACGGTTCCAGAAAAAATGGCGTCAACCACTATTCATAAACTGATGTTTTATAGTGGGTTTCTAAACCTCTATTTTCAATTTCCATTTAGGCATCTGTAATTAAATATCCTCCATCTCAAAATCAAGAGATTCAAACATAATACCTTTCCTCCTAAGTCTGCTGGTTTCTTTGCTGTCATCTCTTATACACAGAATTGTACCAATTGCCTGTTCACCCAAGCCAACACCCTGGGAGGGATTCTTGATTATTTCTTCTTTAGTGTCCTCTACATGCATTGGGTTGCTAACACTTCTCTGTTCTTGAACTCATTCTCTCTCTTATTCACCATCCTGATTTCCTTTGCTATTTCCTCTCCTTGAGGTTAACCCTCATCACTTCTCAGCGGGTCACCTGAATAGCCATCCTTCTTGCTGTCAACACAGGTCCTGGTTGAACTCCTAGCTTCCTCCCAGGTGCCTACTCTCAACACTTCCTCACATGCACTGTACCCTTGAACCTGAATGCAACTTTCAGTTCCAAGCCACCATGAATTCACATGGGCTAGCTACTCTCCCTTCCTCAAATAACCCCTTTCTGCTTCACCTGGCTGACTCCTGCAAACTCTTCCCATATTATCCCTTCTAAGAAGCCTTAAGGGCCCCACTGGACCCAGCTTCCATTCGATGTGCTTCCTGTGAACCCACAGCTGTCTCTGTGTACCTCATCTTAACCTTAGGACAGTGGGTGATGTTGTAATTGTTGGTGAAGTGGTTACAGACCTAAGCTCCACAATCAGTCTTGCTGGAGTTCCAGCAAATTCCAACACTCACTTCATGATGGTAGCAAATTAACCTCACCTGTCTATGCCTTGTTTCCTTCCCTAGACATGGAGATAATACTACCAACCACACTGGGTTGTTGTAAAGATTAACTGAACAAAAAAGCATGTAATACACTTTGAATGTCTGGTATACAAGAATAAGTCTTAATAAAAGTTGGTTTTCTTTTTATTCTTTTAGCCCTCTTCTTTTTCTTCTTTCTCCTTTTTTCCCCACCTCTTCCTCTTTTTCTTCTCCCTCTCATCCCTGTGTTTTCTTCGTCTTTATTCTCATCCTCCCCTTCCTTTAAAACCATCTCCCCCACTTGACCTCTATGAGTACTGAGACTATGTTATATTCAATTCTGTGCCCCATAAGTTTGTCAGAGAGAATGTTGTTATTTACTGAACATTGAAAAAGCATTGTTTATTTCTACCTTTAAAAAATTATTATTTTTACCATTCAGAGTTAGTGAATATGTTTCAGTGTTGATAATAAAATACAGAGGTCTTCAGGAAACCTGTGTGAATGCTAAAAATGCCAAAATGAGGTTCTATGTAAATACATGGTAAGCATAATAACAATGTCAAACATCTATATATCACTTTCCATATGTCAGGAATGGTCTGTACTAACTCAGACCATTATTGTCCCTACTTATAAGGTCTAGTATTCAGGTTATTTTTTCAGTTCACATAGTTATATTACTTATTTTATGTATAATAATTGTATATAATAATTATTATTGTAATACCTTTTTATAATAGAAAAGAAATGACAGATATGATTATATAGCTGTAAAAGACAAAGAAATGTCCTTTTTATCAGAGAAACATATAGACAAAATCTTTAGTGTGTCCAATATACAAATTAAATAGGTAAATTTTTTTTTAAACTTGTGCTCACAATGCTAATCTAAGATGGAGTTTTTAATAGGAGATAAGCTTCTCTGTTTTTTTGTAACGGAAGGAGTCTGATCCTTTGAATGTTTTCTTGTCTCCACCATTTATAACGAATAGCTTTGGGCCAACCAAGCTTGTGGAATCCACAATGCATTTGGAAGTAGGGAATGTGTTTAGAAATAATAATGTGTTGTGTTTGTTATTGTTGTAGTTTTCAATTGGAACATTAGCTAAGCTATATTTTTAAGGTTGCTTTTTGTTTTTCTTTTACACAAATGAAGATGGATTCTAGAAAATTTGGTTTTCTATGCTTAAGTGAATTTGGAAAAATGATAGCATACCCAACCCCCCTTGCAGTGAGATTAAGAGGAACTAAGAGGGTCTGCAGAAGAGGCACAAGTTCAACTGAGTTTAACTTAGTGTTTCTTGAAATCCTCATCTCCTCTACCCCACTATCTATTCATATCTCCAGGCACATTAGCGATCTGTGGAATACAATTTGCATAATATTTGTGTATTTACCAGTTTGGGTTCAGTCTTATGAAATGTAGTGGATTTTTTAATTAAATTTAAGTTTCGTTGTATTTTAGTCATAATGAGGTTTTGGTCATAATGAGTTTGACCTGCAAGCTTGTAAATTGAAAATAACTGACAGTGAACAAGGAAATTAATTTGCAAAATAGATTCCGAGGGAGAATTTTTGTTTGTTTGTTTGTTTTTCCTAACAACAGCTGGGGCCTCTGAGTCTAAATGGCCTTCATGCTATGGTTCAATTCAACATTACACAGAGCAGAATAAGGAATAGTTTGTTACTGCAAGAATTTGGGGGAAGTTTTTGCAATGCAAAGAATTTGTGGGATTTACTTAATTGAGGTCTGAGACATAATTTGAGGGCGAATGGCAGGCCATCCATAATTAGTAATGAGCAGGGGCTCTGTTTTGCAAGTCATTGTGGCAAATATTCAATATTATTAGTTTTAACTTGTGTTTGTTACTTGATGTTTGTACTACAACTAGTTAAGCACTTAACACAGCAGTAGTCTGTTATCAAAAAGCAGCTGTTGCGTGGTTGTTTCCTTTATTTGAATTTTGATTTCACCTGATAATGAGGAAGGATATTAATGGAACCTCCTTGGTGTTCCTTTTGTACAAGTGCAGCAAAATTCTTATTTGTCTAGGTTTTAATCATGACATATTTGCTCATAAATTATCCAACTGCACATGTATGAAACTACTGTAAGTCCTTTTCTGAATGGTAAAACCTCTATTTGGCACACCTATGCCACATAATGCTTTTTACTCTTCACAAGACCAGCATTCAGCCATGTCCAGGAAGGATGTCCATGTTCCCCATGGTTTGGTATGCTTTCCCTGCTCATTTAAATGTTCTTCCTTTTTCCTGTATAACTTCCATGACTGATGTTGATCAAACAAGTGTTTGTCTATTTGGAGGAATTCATCATTTAAAAAAAAATCAAAAACAAAACACACACTTCTTTTTTTCCCATGGAAAAATTTTTTCTCACTCATTGGTAAGTCATAAAAACGTATTCCCTCATTGGTATGTCCATTCAGGAGACATGAGACTTAACTTGATTATCTGACAATTTTCGTTGCCTCCAGGATTTGAACTTTGGTTTCATGTGAAATTTTAGAAGGAAGGAAATGGGAGTTAAACTGAACCTTGGCTTGGAATGGGATTTTGTTTCTACCATAACCACATATATGGGGGCAGCATTCTCCTTTTCTATTTCTTCTGTCATCTATGAAGGTATAAGTGTTTGGCTCTGTGACAGAGATGTACAGTAGAAAACCACAAAGTTCCAGAACTAGTCCTTCTAACTAGCTAAAGATTAACAAAAAGTCATTTAACTTTTCTGGACTCAGGTTCTTCATTTGTAAAAGGAACAGGTCTGATTATGATATCTTTAATCTGATCTAAATGTATATTCTAGGATTCTAATATACAAGTCTGGGAGACAAATTTTCCTCTACTGTTCTAAGCTCCTTTGGATGGCCTAATTATTAAATCAACATAAGACAGATTAATAAAAGAAAATACCATTTTATTATACACTAGGGACCCAGTGCATGAATTCGTGCACCTTGAAAGGAACTGTGGGCCACGAGGCTGCGGTGGCACAGGAGTGGGTCTAGGCACAGCCCTGCTCACTGCAGCTCCTGGTCCCATGTCTACCAGCCGCCCCTCTCCCACCGTTGCTCCCACGCACTGACAGCACCAGCCCTGCTTGCACCCTCAGATGGCGCAGAGCAATTGGGGCCGGTGCTAGCAGTGGGTGCAAGCAGGGCTGGTGCTGTCAGCGGGTGTGAACGGCAGCTGCTGCCCCCATCGCCCTTCAGGAGCAGGGGAGGTGAAGAAGCCCTGGGGAAAATCAGGGCCGGCGGCTGCAGCAGCCGCCGCCGCTCACACCAGCTGACAGTGCCAAGTGTTTGGGGCCGGCGCCAGCAATGGGTGCGAGCGGGGCTAGCGCCGGCAGTAGGTACAAGCACCCAGCAGGGCTGTGGCACATGAGAGCAAAGAATTTTCAATAACCAGCAGAGGCTCGCCCCGATGACAGTGACCGCTCACCTGCTCCACCATCCCGCCACTGCTAATGCCCGCCATGTTCCGCGCTCTGCTGCCTGCTGCTGAGGCCTGTCATGTTCTGTGTGCGCCCCCTCCTGGTGGTCAGCACACGTCATAACGACTGATTGTCCGGTTGTCTGGTTGTTCCGCCATATTTTATTTGCATGCAATATTTTATTTGCATATTAGGGTTTTATATCTATAGTGCATATGGGAACCCCACATACATGAGAGATTCCAGGATAGAAAGGGAACATGGGTATATATGATATTCTGAGCTAAGGGTGAGATAAGGCGCTTGGGGCTTCAGAAAGGTGGAAGGTCATTCACAGGAGAATAAGAAAAGCAGATGCTCGGTAATTGGAAGTTTGCCCTGCCCTCTAGATAGGTCATAATAGTTGCTTCTGGTGATAACTTACAGTGACAACTCTTATTACAGGGCAAGGCCCCCAATTTAGGCTGTTCTAGGTATTTAGGGGAGGGGGAGACCTTTCTCCTGAGACTTCATGATCTCAACCGCCTCAGCTCAAAGTAACTCACGTGCCAAAATAGCATGTCTTGGGGGAGCCTGTTCTGAACCCCTTTCTTCACAAGTAATAAAAATATAATATGACATGAAACTTGTACTCAGTTACTTCCTCTAAACATCAGTAATAACAAAACTTGCTATCTACTTGGTATTAACTTTACATGGCAACAGAGGATAAACTTGGCTTCTGAATCACTGAAATACAGCAAACTAATGCGCAATTGTAATCCAGATTAGTCACATTTGTTCTAACAATCACATTACCCCTTTGCCCAGTTGAAGTTACTGTGATTAGTTTTTGCTAGCTCTTTGGGAGAAATGGCTTGTTGTTTTTAATTATGAAAATGTTATTTCAGTAAATGTAATTTAATTAAAATGAGAATTTCGGCCAACTGTTTTAAATAAATACAGTATGCTTTTACTAGTATGAAAGGAGTTACTATTTGCTGTCTCATTTCCTCACTAATATGCTGCTGTGTTTGGCTTGAACCTGAGCTGGTGGAAGTTTAGTCTTAACCAAAGCGGTTCTTTTTTCATGTAAGTAGGTTAAATGTGAATGGGGCAGTCTCAGGGTGCTTTTTTGTTCATTTTTAAAAAGCCCCCCTCAAGAGGGCCCCATTTAGAAACCTAGAATCATAAGTTTGGAAGATTGATCCAAATTAACATTAGAATGGTCCTTTTATTTTTAAGAAGGATACAGACTATTTAAAACATGCTAAATTGACGTAAATTGAACTAAAACTGAATAAGGGAAATAACAGTTCTTGTTTTATTCTGCCTTTGCAGTGAAAGAACTGAAGTCAGAGGAAAAAATGTAGAATAGGTTAAGGTACAATTTCTGCCCTCAAAACACAGGAGAAAATGTATTTGTGCAAAAGGTACAAATTAATGTTATTCATTTCCTTGTGACTTTACATGCCCTAGAATGGTGTAAGCAGACCAAGCCTTTATATGTGTTTGGATTTCTGAGAAGCTTATTTATTTACTTTTAAAGAAATATTACATTAATAAATTTCTAGAATTACATTTTTAAGTTATCTTGATAGAACTGCTGGCATTTGATTAAATATATTCATGTGTGTTTTCCTTTGTAAATTGTATAGCAGTTTTTCTCCAGAGTTAAGACAGTACAAACATTTTAATTTGTAGAAAAAGACTGAGCCATTAAATATGAGTAAATTGCTTAAAATGATTTTTTTTAAAATATGCTGGAAAACTAGAGGACTAAAATTATGCTTTGGCTATAATTTAGAACTATACAAGAACCCAGGTCCCTAAAGTTCTCAAAAGAATGACAAAGATGGCATGATTTCCAGACATGTGCATTATATATGCTAATAGCCTTGCAGTGAGAAAGCTTTATACTCTTGTAATAGAGGAAACATTCATTTTTAGCATTTTAGACCATGGGGAACATAGTAATTACAACAAGCACTAATATCTGTCTTTTTTCTATTCTTGCTTTCAACCTCCTCCCCTTCCAAGTACTGCAAGAATCCCAGTGGAATTAGGCAAAAGAATTTAAACCCATGTCATTTCCAATGTCGTTTATTCTCTCTATAATACATTTAGTACAATATTGATCCTTAAATGTATGGCATAGCTCATATATATATATATTCATCACAGAAAAGGAATCAAGAATGTTTTTCTTTACTTAAATATATTTTATTTCCATTTATGCGATTTACAGTGATGATTTTCAGACACACAAAACTGGAACACTCTTAAGAGTTGAGATGAAGTCTAAACTATATCCTCAGAAAAAATCTGTATCCTTAGTCAAGTAATCCCATCATTACCTAAAATAGTCTGGCCAACTTTCAATCTTTGGAAAAAAATAGACTTTGAAATTGTATTACTAAATGAGGAATAAAAACGAGCAGTTATTAGCACTTAATCTATAGTGTTTGCGGGATATTTGCCTGTATAGGTTCAGTTAACAAGCAAATCCCTGCCCTAGCTGGGCCTATGTCTCATACACAGGTAGTTTCGATGTTGACTTGTGCTTCTCACATTCTTAATCCTTAAGTTGTAAGTAGTTCCAGTGAGTAATCTACAGCCTTCAGTAGCTAGCACCCTGTAATTAGTATCAGCTAAAAATGTCCATTTTGAGACCCAAATTGCCTTTTCTGAAGAACTTTTGCAAGCTAATATTTACTCAGGCAACACAAATAAAAGTTACAGAATAAATGTATAAGCTTTCTTCCTTTATTGAGAAGAATTCTTATGCTTATATTTTCTTGTTAAAGGTATTAAATCAAATCATTTAGATAAGTTAATCTATAGTATCAGGAAAAAAACTGACTTTCAATAGACTTAAAGCTTCACCATAGATCTGATTTCCTTTTATTGTAGAAGTTTCTCTCTCTCTCTCTCTCTCTCTCTCTCTCTCTCTCTCTCTCTCTCTCTCTTTCTCTCTCTCTCTCTCTTCCCCCCCTCCCCCCCCTGCACCTCCCCCCACGTACACCATTTGTCTTTTGCAAATAATCCTCATAGATTGTGTGATTGATTGCTGAGGTAACAAGAAGGTACACAGGTGGCCTTGACGTCACTAGTAAGGAGCAAAGGTTTGTGGAATTTTATGGTTGTTTCAACCTCTGCCACTGGGTAGCAAATACAAAACAATGACACCTCTTCTTGAATTTCTTATTCTTTTTTAATCCTCACCTGGGGATGTTTTTATTGATTTTAGAGAGAGAGATGAGAGAGAGAGAGAGAGAGAGAGAGAGAGAGAGAGAGAGAGAGAGAGAGAGAGAGAGAGAAAGAGAGAAAGAACCATTGATCCCCTGTAGTCCCCAACTGGGGATCAAACCAGAAATCTAGGTATGTGCCCTGACTAGGAATCGAACCAACAACCTTATGGTGCAGGGACAACGCTCCAACTAACTGAGCCACCTGACCAGGGCTTGACTTTTTTTTGTAAATGGAGAAGATAACCTATCAGCTGCATCCCTTTAAAGCTGTCTACTCAGAAACAGGTAATGCTCATTATTTCAGAATAGTCTTTCTGGTGACACACACTGATAGCAACACTTTAAGTAGAAACTGCCTCCTCCCTCCCTTATTTCCGTGAGGTCTTCATTCTTTCAGTCTCCTTTAAGGATTTACCCCCAGGAAGGCTTCCCCAACCTCTGGGAAGTTAGGGCCTCCTTCTTTCAACTCATACCATGCTTCCCCACCCCATTATAGTACTGTTTTGTAGGTACTTGTCTTATCTTCTTGACTTGAATTCCTAAGGCTGGACGTATTTTTCCTACCCAGCCTAAATCCCTCTGTGCTAGCAAGGTGCTTGGTGAGTGGTACGTATAAAATAAATATTTAAGGAAGCCCCGAGAGAGATCTGTAGTGATAGGAGCTGTGACAGAGGAAGAAAAGGAGAGAGGGAGAGGAGAGAAGAATGAATGGATCAGGATGAAGAAGAGGCACATTGCCCTGAAGGTAATAGGTACTATTTCTGTATTTTTAGCTCCTTTCAACTTTACTTTTAGGGGTAGGTTTAACAACAACACCCTTTGGTTCTGTTAAATAGGGCTGGCAGCTTTTTCTGGGGTGTTGACATAATGGAGATTCCAGAAACACTGCAGTGGGGCCTCTGCTGGAGGGGCTTAGTTTAGGAAGAGTAATTATTCCTCAAAACAAAGTTTTGAATTTGTAAAATCTGAATAAACTAAATTAATACAATTAAAAATTTTAAAAGCCCGGACCTGGGGGCTCTGTTGGCTGGAGCATCGTCCCTGCACTAAAGGTTTGTGGGTTCCATCCCCAGTCAGACCCACATGGAGACACTGATCAATGTCTCTCTCTCTCTCTCTCTCTCTCTCTCTCTCTCTCTCTCTCTCTCTCTCCCTCCCTCCCTCCCTTCTTCTCTCTAAAATCAATAAACATATCTTCAGGTGAGGCTTAAAAATTATTTTTAAATATGACTGGGACTAAGAGAAGAGCAAAGAAGGATGATTAAAAAAGTGATGCTAATTTACTCGGCCTCTTCTGGCTCCCCGGTCAGGCAGAGGACTAGAGTGCTTTTCTTGAGCTCTGCCTTCTTGCTATATGGTGATGCCCAAGAGGACATAATTCCAAGCCTTCCGGGTTCCTTGTTATCTAGGTTGCTTTATGTGGGCTTATGTTAAATGGTGCAGTGACCCAAAGTAAAGGAACTGGCCTTATCCAAGGACTTGCTGTCCTATTAGCAGATCACGTGGCTACTAACTGTGAAACTTGTTCAGAATCTTAAAGGCCAGGTGGGAGTTTTGCCAGTAGTGAGGGACTATGGGGTAGGGGAAAATAGGGGACTTTTAGCCAATAAACATTTTTAAAATTTTATTTAAAAATTGTGGTAGAGGAAATTACAGAACACGGAGACTATCAAAGAGAGGAAATGCCAGGTAATTACTAAACCTTTACTGCACATTATCTTTAGAGATACGAGGTGGATCTCTTTGCACAGGGGGTGAACTGGTTCATGGCATTGCTATTCATAATTTAAAAAAAAAAAAATCCAATGCCTTTTCCCAAAACTATCAGTATCAATTGCTTTGGCTGCATTCATTGTTGATTTTCCATGTTGATCACGTAGAAGCTGAAGCATTGCCATTCATAATAGCTCGACCCAGTCATTTACTAGCACAGTTTGATGTGGGTGGGCACACACACACAAATACAGATTTTGTTTGCAATTTGAAAAAATTTTGTCAGCATCATTTTTACTGTACAACCTCTTGCTAATCTCCTGTCATCCTTGCTGACTCATTTTTTTTTTCTCAGTGAATAGAAAAAGCTAGAGCTTTACTGTGGATTTTGAGGGGGAGTGACAAAAGGGAAGGGCATTCAGCATGAAAAATTTCATTCCGTTTTTCAATTCGTTTTTCCCCAACAGCAGAGTTGTTCGCCAGGAGTGACTTAATTTCTCATCTTTAATATGAAATGTGAAGGGCACTAAACCACAAGGTGCAGATTGCCCTCATAGGGACTTGGTCGGCTTTCTGAATCAGAAATCCATGTCCTTCATCTACCCATGAAGAGCTTGGTGATCCTGGCAAGTTACAGTCCATCTCTCTGGTTTTCTCATTGGCGGCATGGACAATGGCATTATCTAGTTTATGATGTCGCTGAGAGAAATGAATGACGTAACACACAAAGATTGTTTCAAAATTGTTATTGGCACCCAACAAATATGTGCTATTGCAGTTATTATGTTATTATTATCAGATAAAACGGTAACACCAAGAACAGTAGTGAGATTGGGAGTCAGAGGGCTAAGAAGAGAAGAGTTGGGAAAAGTTAATCTTGAGATAGATGTGAGTAACCCACAGGCAAAGACAGCAGTACATGGGGACACAAAGCTTTGCCTTGAAAAAAATTAAACACTCTATTATAAATTGCTATACAAAGAGCTGAATTATAAGGGGACAGCGTCCCAATGAAATGGGAAATAGTTACATAATCTTAAAATCTTTTCAAAGAATGAATGCTTAGTTTTATTTGTCTCTGATTATGGGAAAAAATGACTATGATCGATCAAGGGGAAAAGATAAATATACATTAAGCCAGTACCTAGTTACTATCGAAATCTAGGTGATTTTCCTTCTAAAAGATTTTTTTTACTGCCTAACATAAAGGGTGGAAACAAGAATTCAATCACTTCCCAACACTGTAATGTGAACTATTTTCTTGATGTTCTCTACTCATTTCTGGCTACAATAATGAGAGTTCTTTTGAAACAATGCCACCAAGCAGCACTAACTCTGCCCCCTCCCACACACTGCATGTAAGGGAAGTCAGGTCGAGAACAATTTCACTAACTGTTTGCCAATGTCAACTTCTCTGTTTTTCAAAGAGTAACGGGCTTTCCTTGAAAAATAATGCAATCCTTTCTGCATTGAAATATGGGGCTCCTGATAGGGAATTCTTTCTCGAATAATAATATAAATCCATGTTATCTAATTTGACAGTAGACTACTGTATGGAGATTTAAGAAACAATGTTAGTATTAATTTGTTCAAAAGGGATATGTGTATTCCTAGTTCTTTTCCCCCTGCATTCTGTATCTTTACGAACTAGGTAATATTCCTTCATAAAATATTTTTAGAGTATTTTTTCTTCTTTTTTTAATCTTCCAATTAAATTATTTTCTCCCCATATCTGGAACAGGGAGCCTGTGGGGACTCACCTGATCTTTAGTTGCACATCAGAGACAGCCCCACCTTCTCAGTCTCTCAGAAAGGCAACCTGTATGTGCACTTATTTAATTTTTTGGGACACGGGGTGGGAGGGAATAAAAAGATATTATGCTTTTTAAGTTCTGTTCCATTTACACTCTAGAAAACAATGATAGCTAACCGGTTCTTACTCTCCTCATTACCTAGACTCATGATCTGTTTAAAACAGCTGTCCATACCCCCTTCCCCCACTCCCCCTCTAAACTCTAACAGAAAAGCTGCCAGTGCACCAGACCCTGGATGAGTCACATCCTCTTTGGCCCGATTCCTCTCACTTTTCAAAGTGCTGTACCTTCTTGCCTCCTGGGCTCTAGGGAAACCCAGTCTTGTCCTCACCTTGTGCAGAAGGTGGCTGTCAGGCTGCTTGTTAAACTGGACTGCAGACCTGGGTTTTTGTTTGTTCCTTTCCAACCAACAGGCCAAAGGCTCTGGTATAGAAGGCTTTTGCTAGACAGTGGCTGTGAGGAAAAGAGGTGCGGGCGGGGAATGACATCGGGGAGCTTCCTGCCCTTTGGCAGGCTGGGAGGTCAGGCTTCCTACCTTGGAGCAGACAGCCCGCCACCACCCACAGGAGGTTTCCAGCAGGAGCTTTAGGGATTTACAGCTGTTTTCTCACACTCGGGCCTGTGCACCATTGGCGGGGGCTTATCCCAAGAGTGGGGCCGTCTTTGTTTCTAAGCTTAGTATCTCCAGAAAGGAAAGGGGAGAAAGAAAAGGATCAAGGTTCCTCCCTCAAGAAGCGAGCAGGTGGATCCAGCTCCTTCCACTCAGTGGCCAGGTCTGACCTCAGCCCCTTCTCTCCCCTTCCCCGCGTGCCCCCCTCCCCCCACCCCCCCACTGCTTGTTCTGGGCCACTTGAAGGAACCTGCTTCTGCCATTTCCCCTCCCACCTCCTTGTCATTTTGAGTATGTGTTCCTGAAAACTATACTTCACTCTTTTCCCCAAAGCCAAGCTCTTTCCCAAGCTCAGCTGTCCCAGGAAGACACCATGGGTCGACCTAGGGGAGATGAGCTATTCTAGCTTCCTTGACCCAGTAAAGCACAATGACATGTGAGATGTTTAGTTGCTTAATTCGTTTCTCAAGCAAACCAGGGTCTAAAGGAAGACCTGTGCAAACAGCACAGTGAAACGTACCTCATATCTACAGAATATGATCCCCGCCCCCACCAGAGCGGGGCTGACCTCTCTGTTGTCCACATTCTATGGCGCCCTTTGGCTGTTTGTAAATGACATTCGCAGAGTAGTTCTGCTGTTACCCCTCTCGGAATTAGGAGCTTTAGGAGGGTGCAATCCAGTTCTTTGTATTTACTAGAGCAGTTTTTAGCCCTTAAAGGAATAATGTGCTGTCATAATCACTGCTTCTCAAAAAAGAATCTTTGCTGGTATTGATGGTAAATAATTAGGCACTGACACTGCCTAAACGTTTCATGATTTAAGCTTTCTAAGGATCTTTTTAAAATAGATGATGACTAAGGGAATACCTATTACTTGTAGAAAATATGGAAAATGAAGCTATAAAATATGGAATTCTGCCACTCAGCATGCATTTTATTCCATTATTTATATATGTAATATATAACTTTATCTCACTCATATCCAAACTGTTCTGTTTATATAGACTGTATGGTGTCTGTGTGTGTGCATGTGTGTGTGTTTGAGAGAGAGAGAGAGAGAGAGAGAGGAGGAATATACTATCTATAATAATAAAAGCATAATATGCTAATTAGACCAGAGGACCTTCTGAACAAAGCTGGGGCAGCAAGGGAAACACCCGGGTCCCGGGTGCCTGCCAGCGGCCGGAGGGAAACCAGGGGCCCTGGTGCCAGAGGGAAGCTGGTGCTGGCAGCCAGGGAAAGGAAGGCCTACTCTTGCATGAATTCGTGCACTGGGACTCTATAGTTTATTTATATTCAGAAAGAGTGCAGTTATAAGCATAGAATCTAGGGTAAGACAGTGTTACTGTAGGCAAGTTATTTCACATTGCTAAGCCTCAGGTGTTTGTTGTGAGGGTTAAATGAGATACTAGGAACTGATATTTATTGAATGCTTCCAATGTCAGATATTGTTCTAAGCATTTTTTTGCATAATGACTCTTTTTAATTCTCACAACAAACCCTTGAGGTGTGATTTATGACACTATGCCTTCCATTGTGTGTACAGCATAATTATAAAGAGCTTCGTGTAGTGTCAGAGGTATAGTATAGTAAGTACTAGCTATTGGCGTGTGATTTTTTTTCAAGCTATATATAGTAATAGGACCCTTTATAACATACTTTTCATTTTATGTTTAACCATTTTCCTGGAATGATATTTTTATTTAGACTTACTAGTTAATGTCTTCAAATAAAAATTAAAGGATATGTTTAATACTCTTTATTAAAGGGATAAAATTCAGATTTATAAAGACTAGGAATGGCTTTTCACATATTATCTGTTGTTCAAAATCAGCTCAGTGTCTGTCTCCACATGCCATGACCTTATCAGCACTTCACAATTGGCAAACTAAAATGGAGAGAAATTAACTTGTAAACAAAGACTTGCTGCTTTTGCCTTTTCCTACGTACTCTTTTGGTGGGATTCTAGAGGATGCACAGTTCATTTTTTGTATCAGATACTTCCTATACAGGTGGAATGTGGCTTTCCAGTGAGTCTAACATATAGTGCGGATTTCTGCATTCATGGATGTATCTTTCATATAATGAATGACACATGACAGCAGCTAATATTTTTTTCTTGGATTTCCATGCGATAAAATTCAAGATGACCGGTGTTCACAGATTCTGTTTTTCACATCCAAGGTTGAGGTTGATAAGAACTACCTACAGTCCTAGGGCCATTGTAAGCAAAGTACTGAACAAATTTTCTTCTCACACATTTCACTAAGGCACCTTCTTCTGATTTTCATTGTAGTCGTATCAGTATTATTCTCGGGGCTTTTGGTTTGGAAACACTTCCAATGAACACTTTAACAATTATTTACTTTTACTAATTGGTATAGAATGTTTAGCAAAATGTTTTGATCTCTTTGGCAAAAGAAACGTTTATGAGCAGTGTCCAATATCACGGTGTTGCTTGGCAGTTACTTTAAGTAAAATTATTTTAGGACTTCTAAGCGGTAACTTCAGCTTTTGTATTGTGGTCCGAAGGCCTTCCTAGAAGGGTGTTTGGAGAGCCCTGCGCCTGTATCCTGAGATGTCCTTCCCTGTGTCCGGTTGGAGCTGCAGGATGGGACAGCCTGGAGGTTAGACAAAGTCAGCGTGTGCGGGGGAGGCAGACCCCGGTGCCGGTTCAGAAAAGAAATTCAGACCTTCCAAGAGAATTTTGTGTTATTCTCAGAAAGGCCTTCCCCACTTGGAAATTAAAGTACTTTCCACTTTATTTTTCCTTTAAATTATGTAACCCTGTAATGATATATTTTTGACTGAACAAACAAAGCAACAACAACAAACCCCAGCATAGTTGGTGTGAGGCAGGAGTCTGGCATTTTTCCATAAAGGCACCTTTATCGTGGATTCAATTTCCCATCTAGAGTTTGATGGGTTTCTGGGCTTTTTCTTTGGTTCGATCCATTCCGGCTTAACGTGTGCTCATTCCTGGTGGCTGCATTTGAAATCTCATTTCCCAGCCCCGGCCTCCTGGCTGCAGCCTCCCTTGTTCCTGGGACTAATGCTAACAGGTTAAAGGGAGGCGCGGGGCATGAGAAAGTGGCATGGTTGATGCGAGTAAGTAGAGGAAAGCCCTCCTCTGGTTTGCCTCAAGCAGAGTAATAAGCTCATCTGGTCCCAGCGTGCTACTATTGATCCAGGATAAGGCTCCCATTGGTTTACAACAGTGTTTGTCCCCTGGGGCCTGTTTGCAGCTGATCTGAGCATGGGATCACAGCAAGTCTACCCTTTGTATCAACTCCAGGAGTATACACCGTAAGGCAGCAAACTGGTCCTCACTCAGCTCAGCTGGCATGATGCTCCCTGAGCAATGGCCCTGGAAAACTGGAAGCTCTTTTCTCCTCCTCCTCCTCCTCCTCCTCCTCCTCCTCCTCCTCCTCCTCCTCCTCCTCCTCCTCCTCCTCCTCCTCCTCCTCCTCTTCTTCTTCTTCTTCTTCTTCTTCTTCTTCTTCTTCTTCTTCTCTCTCTCTCTCTCTCTCTCTCTCTCTCTCTCTCTCTCTCTCTCTGCTGTGGTGGCTAGTGGTACATGGTAGAGAATATCTCTATAATTTACAAGAGAGTGCACACTTAGAGGAATGTATTTGGTTTGTGGTGAGGAAACTTCCTTTTTCAAAGTTATAACGGGCTAGTCTTTAATATAATTCTCAGAACTATGTTGGGGTTTTTTGGTTTGATTTTTTTTTTTTTTGGTTTGTTTAGTGTTGTTGTTCCTGGAAAAGTTGCTAAACATATTTCTGAAACAATATATTTGTCTCTGTCAAAGTTTTAATACCAAACCCCAAACCTTTCTCCCTTTTAATTACCAACTCCTGAAATTGCAAATGACATGATACAAATCATAGAAGCCATTTCCAGTGAACTCATTACTGTAAGGAGAGATTGGCAAGGTAAAAAGAAAGTGTCTGATCGCTGACATCTGGGGACACTGGACAAGGCTTTAACATTGTCACATAGTTAAAAATGTTTTCTTTCTGCCAGGGGACAGGGAGGAATATGCAAAGCTCAGGGTGATTCCTCTGTACCCATGCTTGCTCATGAGCTGTTTATGGTAGGATTGATTACAGCTTAAATTATTTATGGGCATTATAGTGTAAGGATTTGATTACTGCTTCAATAAATGGCTAATAGGTACATGTAACTCTAAAAGGCTGGAGAGTTTTGTAAGTTCATTTTTATCATCCATTTTCACTCATTGAGCCATGAACACTGGACAGGAGAGTAACTTCCAAGTTAGTTCCAGTGCTGGAACTGACCACTCGTTCCCAGTTCTTTAGTGTGTTTTTTCCTAATATGATAAAAAGTAATTCTAGCCCTGGCCAGTGTTGCTAAATGGTTAAAGCCCCCACCCCCACCCCCTGGACCAAAGGGTCAGAGGTTTGATTCCAGGGCAAGGGTACGTACCTGGGTTGTGGGTTTGCTCCCCAGCCCAGGTCGTGGCTCGTGTAGGAGGCAACCAGTTGATGTGTCTCTCTCACATCCATGTTTCTCCCCCCCTCTCTCTCTTTCCTCTATCTCTCTGTTCCCCCCTTCTCTCCCATTCTTCCACTCTCTCTGAAAAATCAATGGAAAAAATATCCTTGGGTGAGGCTTTAAAAAAAAAAAAGTAATTCTAGACTCTAGATGCGAAGTTGGAAAACCATGTTAAATATAGGTATGCATGATTTTTTTTTTTGTGAAACAAAAAAACAACATATAATATATGCTTCTTTAGACTTGAGAAAAATTTTTTCAGTTTATATGAAGTAGGTTTGGTCTTGAATGACTACAGTTCTAAGAAGAGTGCCATTAAAACATGATGAAAGAATCTCTTTTTAGTTGACTGTTAAATGGAAATAGATTAGGTATCTGAATATCTCCAGACCTACGCTCAGGCCCCAGTCCTTAACCAGCGTCCATGTGTTCTCAATAGCACTTGCACATCGATCCACGTTCCCAGGATTCCATAAGGGAAGCGGAGCCTCCTGGGCAATAACTCTTCCTCTAAAGCTGTCTGAAATACATGACATTTAAAGGAAAATGGTATAAAAATGCCAGAACAAAACAGAACATGGAATAAAGACTGGTTCTGGATATAAGACAACTGAATTATTAGTCTTATAAGAGGAATGAAACAACAGTCAAGATTATGTTTTATGTTTTTTCTAGTTGAGACAGACCAATATATTTCGCAGACAAACCCGAGGAGAGACCAGAGGCAGTGCGTGGAGAGAAGCTTTCTTTGCCGCAGAATGTGGGCAAACACAAACCATGTGTTCTGTGGATCTTTTCACTAGGGATTTAAAGGCATTATTGTTTCATGGGAAGTCACTTTTTTTTTCCATTGTAACATATTAAAAGATAGAAAGGGAGAGAGAATTTCTGCGATTTTTTTTTTTGGGGGGGAGGCTAATGTAGTGAGTGTTGGGGTATTTTAATTTTATCACTGAATGGCTTGGTCCATGAGGGTATATGTTTGTGCAGTAAGCAAAACACTTTTGAACAAAATTATTTTTATCACGGAACCACACAGGGTTTGTTTGATAGTATATGTGATTTTTCTTTATCCAAGAAATGCCAAGGGCATCCTCTGAAAGGCGTAATCATCATTACTTTTATTGTCATGTGAATTCCAAAAAAGTATTTAGACCTGTATGAGTCTTGAACTCTTTATAACCACATTCTTCATGACTTGGATTCAGATTTTGGTCCTATACGTGACATTAAAGTGGGGCATGTTTTAAAATTTTTATTTTGGAGCTTCTATATGTCAGGCCTTTTCCTAATAACTTCGCAAATGTTAACTCATTTAAGCCTCGTAGCACCTTTGTGACATATATTGCTAACATTCTGAGGAGTAGGCTAATATGTCAATCCTACGCTATCAGAAGAAACTGAGAATCAGGGGTATGAATTGATGTGCTCCGTGTCACCCAGCTGGTGAGTGGCACAGCTGGGCTGGAATGTGGATGGACTATGTTGCCTTTAGTAAAATCATAATAGCAGGTATGAATATTTATTCCAGATAAGACCACTGCTGGTGGAGCAACTCACAGCCTTCTGGTAAACGGGAAATTGCGATTTCTGTTGTTAAGAATAGTCAATTAAAATCCATGCTTGAATTAATTTTGAAAATGAAATCTCTGAATTATTGATGCTATGCCATTTCAGGTGTAGGTTATTAATAAATTTCAGTAGACAAGGTAAATGCTTATTTTTTTCTTTAAAAGAAATAAGCCTTAATAATGTGATTTATCACTACATTACATTTGATTTTATTTAAATGATTTGTCCCATAGTCTAGAATTTCACTGCATGCTTTGCAGACGCACTAAATATTCATTGAAAAATGACTTAAGTAAATTGTGAGTTAATATGTGAGGATATATTCTTGGCATGATTATAAGTGTAATTCTAAGAAAACACTTATACATATAAAATAATGTTATAATGACTTTTCATGCTTCCACTGCATATTCATAACATCTTCTCATCCCTATAAAAGAATGTAATGTAAAATTGTTATGAGGTAATTTATCAGACATTTAGATTTCACCCAGTTTTCTTTGTCATTTTAATATTATATCAGATTGATATCTCTTAGTTTTAGTTTTTCATCTGTAAATTCTTATCAGGGTTATGATTCTAAAGGAAAAATAAAATAGCAAAACACAAATTTTGGCAAACATACCCGCTGGTAGGAAAATAGAAGTAGGATTATTCAGATATGTTTATTATATTGACTCACTAAATAAAGCTAATCTCCACTTAATTTTTCAATCGAGAAAAACCTAAAGTCAGGGCAATTTTGGGGGTTTAAATATCAGTTCACCTTTTCACATCATCTGTACCATTTTTTGGCTTCCATGAGAAATCTAAACTTTCAGTTTCATCCAATAGGTATTTTTAAAACATCTACCAGTGGCCAAGATTGTTTACGAAAGTTTAAAAAATTCAAAATAGATTTTCTTTATTTGTTTCGAGTAGAGACACTTTGGATATACCAGGAAAAATGGTACAATTTTTAACTAATATGCAGCTTGTGTTTGTTTTAAAGTTACCGGTTGTATTTGTGTCCAGAAGATACTAAAACCTCTATAGCTATTTGAGTTATCTGATATAATCCCAACTTTTTTATGGACTATTTTGGAGTTATTCATTGCCCTCAATATTTCTTAAACTACTGCTTTCTTATCCATTGAGTAAAGGAAGCTACATCTTTATCAGAGAGTGGAAATCAGTTCCTTTGCAAAAGGAACCAAGTCTGTCTCATTTGCTTCAGTATAATGCACCCTCCTTCCCTTAAGTAGTATGAAGGTTATTTTGTAGATTACAAATGGCTCCCTCTATATGTTGATGTCAAATGTTAAGGATATATCATCAACAACCCTTCTTCTTTTATTCTTAAAGTCATCTAAAATCATCCTGAGTCAGCTGATAATTTTATGCCAGAGAGCAATAAGAATATATATATATATATATATATATATATATATATACACACACACACACACACACACACACACACACACACACACACACACATATCTTTATTTTTGTATGACCAGTTTCTAGTATGGCGCCTCTCATATAATAGACTCCCATAAATATTTGATGATGAATGATTGATCTTTCAAGCAAAGAATGATTTAGTACTTTTATCAGGAATAATGGAAAGTTTCCATATTTGTGAAATACTGCAGAATGCAACACACGTAATGCAGCTGAGCTGTTTCAGTTTTGTTCTTACAGCTGTTTCACAGCAAAAGCAAAAACAATTCAAACTGTCAAAGTGAAGGCATAAAGGATAAAAAATACTTATCATGCAACAAACGTTGGGCGATTCAAATGTAAAATCCAGAAGGTCAGTTTGGACTTCTTGCTTGCTACACAAAGGTTTTAGAACATATTCAGTATTTTTATATTATTACACGGAATTAGGATGACGTACGGGTATGAGCTTTTTCCTCTTTACATTAATGTTTTAAAATGTACAGTAGACTTAAACTATTATTCACTTTGTGGTGTGGGGGAAATCTCAATTAAAGATGATATAATTCAGATTTTACTTAATTCGTGAGCCTGATGGCTCTTTAAGTACTGGATCAAGAAAACAAAGTGTTTGTAGGTGGGTGTTGCACTCTTGGAGTTGTAATTTCTCACATGTGGGTAGTCTTGTGTCATTCACAGGACACTTTCACAAACACTGTCTATGTTCATCCTAAGAATAGTCCTGGAAGGGAGACTAAAGGCTGTCCTTCCCTCCCAACTCCAAGTCCAATTCCCCCATCAACTCGGAGATGTTGCTTCCCTGGGTCTGCTCTCCTCCTGCACTTGCATTCACTCCGACTGCATGTAAACGTGACAGGGGGACATGAGTTACAGTAAATCGTCACAGAACATGAACTTCTAAGCCGTCCTATATTTAGCAGGAGGCTTAGACGAGGGCATGGGTAGTAAGTGCACCAGGGAACGGGTTACTGCGAGGCAACCTCGCTGGGGAAGAATCTGGGCACCGGTACCAGGCTTCTGAAACTGTTCCTGCGAAGCATCCCCCAGACCTGTTTGATTGCCTTTCTGAGTGTGACTGTCTAATACGAGAACATATACTTCTTTCTTTCACTTTTCAAAGCCTGCCTAGTGTAGAAGCCCCCGTCACTCCACTCTGCTCTCCTCTGTGACTACATTCCACAAGAGAGGCGAACTTTCAAAATACTCAGATTTCAAACAGATTCACTTTCTTTTTGGAAACTATAAAGCACTCTGTGATCCATAGAAGTGGTTTAACTCGGGAGTTCATAAAGGTATCAGTAGCCAGCAGAAATATCCTTCTACCTGAGTGTTTGAAAACCATTGTTTGAAATTCTATTGAAATCTTTTCACAGAGGATTTAAAATAATTTATAGATTAGAAAAACCAGAGCTGGGCCACTTCACCACAGTGCTGTTTTTAGTTGGCTGAATAATTGCGTAGCTATCGGTCGTCTTTAGTTACCTTATTCAGTGAAGGGATTTTTCTCCTCTAAATCTGGTTTCTAGTACTTGATGCTTTGTTATATTGTAGATATGAGCATTTGCACATTGGATTTCATCTATATTAAAAAGTTGAAAACGATGTTGAAATTTCAACTCTTCTCATTCTAATCTGCAGGTAAAAAAAAAAATGTATGTTTTCTCTAGTTTATTTAGAAGAACAGGAAATAAAACCTTGGAGTCATTGTCATCCATTGAAGAGGAGAGTTTATTGATCAGCTACTTAATTGCCTTTGATTCTCTGAGTGACCACATAATTGCCAAGTGAAGCCTGAGCAACATTTGTTAGCAGTTGAGTGATTAATGAACTGCTCTGACTCTAAGTTGTGAAAGAGCAAACTGACTTATAGTATGGATTTAAATACAGTTAAGATGCTTAAAGCATGTCTGTTCTCTTGTGTCACCAGCTTTTTAAAATTTTTTATTAACTGGTCAAATAATAATTGATAGATAAATTAATCTGCTTATAACATCATTGAAAATGAGTCAATGGAATAGATTCCAAATTAGCTAAAAAGAGCTTATGGTTAATTTTATTTAGGACCTTGAATGAATTACAATATTTTGAAAGTGTTTTTATTTTTTTTGAAATAACTATATTCATATATTAACCTTAATTAGGTTTATGGATACTTATATAAGCATAGTAGCATGCTACATGATATAAATACAAATTTTCCTATATAACAAAAGGCTATTATGCAAATTGTCCCCTCCACTGGGAGATCAACCAGGGTGCAGGGCCAGCTGGCCAACTGCCCACACTCCCTCCTCCTGGCTGCCCAGGCCCAATTGCCCCCCATCAAGGCGGGCAGGCTGGACCCCACCCATGCATGAATTGGTGCACCAGGCCTCTAGTTTTCAATAGAGGGTTTTATTTAATGTCTGGGGATAGTCAGTAATGGGTTTCATTTTTTTTCTCAATTCATTCATGATAGCATAAAAAATGAGGACACTTCTAAGAAAGCTCCTTTCTTTTTAAAAAAAAATATATTTTATTGATTTTTTACAGAGAGGAAGGGAGAGGGATAGAGCCTTAGAAACACAAATGAGAGAGAAACATCAATCAGCTGCCTCCTGCACACTCCCTACTGGGGATGTGCCTACAACCAAGGTACATGCCCTTGATCGGAATCGAACCTGGGACCTTTCAGTCCGCAGGCTGACGCTCTATCCACTGAGCCAAACCGGTTAGGGCGAAAGCTCCTTTCTTTTCTTGCCCTTTGCAAGAAGGTATATTAACTTTAAGTTAGAAGACCAGAAATTTTGCTGTACTATTTATAAATTCTGTGTTTTGGGGGTGCCTTCCTTAGCTTCCTGGTGTTTTAGTCTTTTAATCAGTAAAATGGGAAAACATCTACAGTGCTCATTCAAATGGTGAGCTGGCAGGATTCTGCCTGGGCTGTAGACTGGGAGGTCCCTGAAGATACAGACAGGAGGGATGGCGAGAGGCAGCAGAGCAGGTTGGTCAGTTCAACGGCTTCCTGGTTATTGCTATCAATAATGGCAAAGAAAGAATTTCCCTGTTACCATCGAACTGTAACCTGCCAGTATATAAAGCGACTTTCATTGGGCGAAAAGAGACTTTAGAATGCAGGCGGCTGACTTTGAAATGCTTTCTGATTCTGAGGTACCGAGTAGCTGTGACTGCAGCCTCTGGGACAATGTTCATTTGACCTTGTTGACAGAAGGAAATAGAGCTCATTTACTCTTAGGAAAATGGTGTTTTCTATAAACATTTACTTCAGATTTCATCCTGAAGTTGCATTACTGTAATAACAATGGCTGTCAACAATTATATTCTATTGAATTCATTTCCACTCTGAGTATTAGTCCAAATCATAGCTGGATTTTTTAAAATCCACGTGTCACTAAATTGCAGAAACTCTCTGTTAAGCACAGTACTCTCTTTTTGTTCATAATGCAGAGATGGAAATTCTGAATAAAATTTGTCATTAAATGACTGCAATTACTTTTCTCATAATTCAATTAATATTGTTTATTATTTCATCCTGTGGTATTTTGCAATGAGTTTGTTTAGATTGTGGTTTTGTTTTGTTTTTGGCTCCTTTTTAAAAATTCTCTGAACTGTGTCTAAGTGCTTTGTTTGCAAAACAATTTTCAGTTTTATCCTGGGTTAATTGTGGAATTCTCAATATAAACTAGCATGTTGTTAAAAGACTGCATTTAATTAATTTCACAGTGAGTGTATTAATGTATCGTTGCCAGCAGTGAGGAGAAATACTTGAAAGCTGGAACCTCTTTTCTCTCTCTCTCTCGCTCTCTCGCTCTCTCTCTCTCTCTCTCTCCATGGACACATTGCTCCTCTAGCCTGGCCTACCCCATGGGGTGTGGGACTATTGCCAGTGGTAGCCACGGAATAGGTGCTGTGCTACGTGCAATCTAAAAAACATGGTGCCGAGGTATGAGTGACACCAGTTGACTTCGACTCAGGCCAGAGCATTTCTTTCCAACAGGAAGAGGGCGTTTGTCCCTTCAGTGCCTCAGTTGCTCCCTGTTGGTCAATGACGAACCTTTGGCAATCCTGAGTTTCCTTAACATCTAGGTTATTATTTAAGTCTCAGAAATTGCAACTCACCCATCAGACCCTCAGGACTGAAAGTGTTGATGCTGCTTGAGCACTGGGAGAATGTGGCTGTCTCAAAAAAAAACAATGAATAGCAGAGGTTTTTTTTGTTTTTCTTCTTAAAATCCCTATTAAATATTTAATTTATATGAAGCTTCTGCAATGTCATTATTAGTCATATTCGTGGAATGTACCATGGCCTGGCACATGGTAGGCTCTCCATATATATGGGATTTATGTCATTATAACCTGTGTTTTTGTCAAATGAATAATTAATGGAATCATGCAACGTGAAGGGTAAAAAATCACTGCATAGCACATGTTTCTGTAGCTGTTATAGTGCCTTAAGTGTCAGTACACACAGACTGTATACTGAGACCCTAAGTCCAGATAATGGCAATCACCACTGGGTGCAAACATAGGCCTGAGCTGTGGTTGCCAATGACTAGCAAGGTGTGTGAACTCAACGCAGGGCGCCTTGAGTGACTGTCAGTGATGCCCCTGGAGCCCTGTTTAATTTCTGACTTTCTGGTAAAATCTCTCTGAAGCCAAGGGCAGAAGAAGCCCTTCACACATTTTGGCTTCATTCCACAATAGCCACAGATAATCTGCCAGTGCATATTATTATTATTATTATTTTAGTTCTATAAAAGTCAGCTTCTCCTAAATCATTATTGAATCCTTTCCTGAGTTAGATGAGATCATTAGGTTTTTTTCCAGGCAGAACAGAGGTAGGATGGAACTCGAGAACCCAGGACTTTGCTCATCTGATTTGGATGTTTTTGAACACTCACTGTGTCTTGCTTTGCACGGGAAGACTGATTGGGACTCGTTTTAACGTGAGTGACCGTGCAGGGACTCGGGGCTCCCTAGCATTCATAGCGACCTTGCTGTATTCTAGAGACTTAACTACTATGCATCTAGATTGTGCTATTATTCAAAGAGCAACCATGAGTAGGAAATGGAATCCTCCCTAGTAAACAGCAAAAAGGCTTTCTTTGCATCTGAGCAGCAGAATTATTTTTGCACCAGTTACAAGCCTCGTCTATGGATTATTTACAAAATATATTGTGCTCTGAGACATTTTTGAAAAAACTTTTATTACCACCATCATATAAGCTTAGAAAAGAACAGATGTGTACTATCAAAGGTGAAGCTCTCTTTCATATTTTAAAATAGACAGAATGCGTTTGTTTCCAAATATAGCTCATTTAAGCAGTGACTAAGAAAAAATTGTGTCTACAGGTAAAGAAGTAAAAATTCCAAAAGGAAGCATGTGAAAGTAGAAAAGAAAATATAAATAGTTGAAAAGAGAAAGAGACTGTATAGGAAAAACATGAGCCTGATTTTCAAGCAAATAAAAAATACTTTTTATTTTTTAAAAATATATTTTTATTGATTTCAGAGAGGAAGGGAGAGGGAGAGAGAAATAGAAACATCAACGATGGGAGAGAATCATTGATCGGCTGCCTCCTACATGTCCCCACACTGGGGATCGAGCCTACAACCTGGGCATCTGCCCTTGACCGGAATCGAACCTGGGACCCATCAGTCTGCAGGCTGATGCTCTATCCACTGAGCCAAACCAGCAAGAGCAATAAATACTTTTTAAATCCCATCATTCTTTCAGTTTAAGACAATTCTGTATGAAGGTGGATGTGTACCATTTTTGGTTAGGAGAATGATATGGACAGGGTTAGCTGGACTGGTGACCTAAGTTTTCTAGGCCATTCTACAACTAACAATTTAAAGTGAATTTTTGAAAGCAGCATAATGTGGCTAGCCACTTATTTAGACGTACTACTAATCTGTTAGTTATTCATTGTATGCTTTCTTGTGTTTAACAAGTACTCAGTGTATAATATTTTTATTTAAAATATAGTGGTGTGAGTGACACCACTTATTCTTAAAAGTACACACTCCAACTTTTGTGTATCTTCACGCATGTATGAGGAAGAAAGGTGTCGTGTTTTGAAAGAGTTCCCTTGTAGACTTTTACAGCACTCTATTATAATTCAACAAAAAGTGAGCTTTGGATACTTTTAATTATCTATTCGAAGTGGGGGAGGAGGGGAAGAATACATACCTGGAGAAATAAGCTAATTTATTTAAAATCATAAACAAAATATTTTTCAGAAAACGAACTGAAATGGTCTGGATATTAAATGTTAAAATGTCCTGTCATCTCCACTGGGGCTTCCGATGCACCATCGTGGCCTCTGGGAATGTGGACGGGGAATTGACCCTGTAGGCAGCGAGGAACAGGTGGGAAAAAGTGTTTTTGAGGAAGAGTGCTCTTGTAATAGCAAGTTGCCACAGTCAACTTTCACCTCTGCCAAATGTGTGATTGGCTTAAGCTACTTATATTTTCAAATCTGTTAATTATTCACAGTTTTGGCAGAGCTGTTGCTTCACACAGTGTTGGTGGCTGTCATCCACTTTTTTTTTTTTTATGAGTTCCATGAAAGGGAAATTGGATTTTTTTTTTCCTTCCTGAGCTTTTGATGATACCACCATAGTTTTTCAGAATTTGAAACAGTTTCACAGTTTTATCATGGAATGGGTGCTAACTTCCCATCATAATTCTGTGGTTTAAAAAAAAAATGTTATACCAAAACTGGCTCAAGGAAATAGCTATGTAAGGAGGATTTGATGGGTTCCAAAAGAGAAAAGGGAACAGAAAAAAGGAAGAGTAGATTTTGCGGTTGCAAGACTTATGGTTTAGGTACCCCTTGGGATTGAGTGCTGCTCAAAGACAGGAAGTATCCATTCATAAGTCTTCAGTCCTTTCTACTGTATTTGGTATCATAATTTAAATGAATTCAGGGCTGAATGCCAGCATCAATCAGTTCCACATGTTTGATCAAATCTCCATTATTGTCTAGTCCTTGCAAAAAAGAAGCATAGAGGGATGACAGAGCTACCTTAGGATCCCCCTGGATCTGGCATTCCTGGAAGGGGAGGAAGTCATAGAATCGATCCCATGTATCTATCATGAATATGTTTGCAGGAATTTATAGACCCAAATAAGATAGATCTCCTTTAACACTACACAGTTAATCCAAAAGTACTGCCATTGTTTGAAACAAGTTGGGAAACCTCTTCTATAATTTTCTATAGGAAAAATATTTATGAACCATGAATATAGTTATTTACTTTACATTATTTTATAGTCATCCTGTTACCCAAAAGATTATCTATTTTATTCAATAAGTTTAGGTCTGATTTTTTTCCTACAATTTATGTTTTAAATATAGCAAAGTTGAAAGATTTTTAAAACAAAGCTAGATTCCACCATAACATTTTGCTATACATAGCTCTAATACATAGCTGACTGGCTTTTTGATAGTTTCTCCAAATTTAATTCACCCTAAAAATAAGATCTTCCTGCCAACACACACCACATCAGGACATAAGGGAAGGTAGGTAATTCCAAAACAGGAGTTTTGAGATGAAAATAGACCCATTTGAATATTATCAAGTGACTTCAGTATTTTAAAGACTGACTAGCTAATATCTATGGTTAAGTTTTGTATATTTGCTTAAAAATTAGTTAATACTTTAGAGTCACAGCTCATTTATGGCTTCAGCTGTATGACAACTTTACTATAAGATTAGGTCTAGGCTAGATCAAGACATCCACAAGCACATGAAAGTAAATTTAAAGCTACATAATAAAAACTAGGTATATGGACTCTTGACAATCAGTAAAAATTAATTTATTCATACCTGTGATGTGATAATGTTGACTCCCCAATCTTTCCATAATAATAAAACTGCAACCAGTTCCTATAGGGAATTAAATTGTTCTTTATTGTTCTTCCCTTGTTAACTTTATGCATTAATACATAAAGGTTGTATCTGACACCAACCAAGAATATTTATCTTAAAAATGCTAATGTTTCCTCTGGCTTTAAAATTCTTTGATTCAATAAGTTCTGAAATGTCTATATGCTTTTAGTATCAAGTATTCACATTTGAAGGGTAACGTAGATGTGAATGACAGGAAATGATGTTTGGTTCACCAACTTCTTATCCTTGACAGGAACTACTTTGGGCTCCTTGACAAGTAATGCAAACACCCATAAATATCAAATTCCTGCAGTCTTGGATTTGTTGGGCTCCTAACCCTTTATCATTAGTGATCAGAATCCTTTAATACTGCACATAATTTGGATTTTATTGGAACTCCTTTGGCTATAGGACAAGTGTTCCTGTCTGAAGGAAGCACACTCTGTGGAAATGAAAACTGGACAGAAGTTTCCTACAGTGGCATTTGATCTGGCAATGTGTTAATGACAGCCACACTAATGCAAGAAAAGCTTACATAAATAGTTCTGAAGGATTATAAACAAACAGATTAAGAGAATATTCTAGAATTGTAAACACAGACAAGACCTCCGAGAGACTATTCCGTTCAGTCCCCTCAATTTACATGTAAGGCAATGGTGGATCACTCAGTAAGGCTGACAGTTAGGGTTGATTCCATGAACTTGCCAAAATTCATTTATGTAATGAAGAGCAGAACCCAGACAAGAACACACGTCTCCTCTCTTTCATACTTGTTTTTTTTACAATATGTCAAATATTCCTAAAATAGGGTTTTTAACTAGTATTTACAGCTAAAGACACACCAGGCCACAGAGATTAACTAACTTGCTCAAGTTTGGACTGTAAGTGAGTGGCTGAGCTGGGATTCAATTCAGGCTCACTGGTTCTAGAGTCCACACTCTTAATCACAAACTGGAATTGCTGTGAGTGAGTGAGTGAAAGAATAAATGAATATGTTTAGAGGCAGAAGGGAGCTGGGATCCACTGGTTGGGGAAAGACACAAGAGTTGGTGTTAAATTATGAGTGTGCATTTCCAAAGGGAAAAAGGGTAAAGGGCATCCTAGGTAAGAAACATTGACTCCAGGAGGTACGTGGTGAGTCTGGGAGCACTGACGTCTCTAAAGTGGGGATGGGCTAGTGGACTGAGAAGGTACTGAAGCAACATGATTTGCTTCAGATGGTGAGGACTGACTATGCCGTATCATAAAATTTAAAATCAATCCAGCCATCAAGAAGAAAGGGAGGATGCCCGGCTGGGGTGCATTGATCAGTGGTTGAGCACTGATCTGTGAACCAGGAGGTCACAGTTCAATTCCCGGTCAGGGCACATGCCAGGGTTGTGGGCTCAATCCCCAGAGTGGGGCATGCAGGATTCTCAATGGTTCCCATCATTGATGTTTCTATCTCTCTCTCCCTTCCTCTCTGAAATCAATAAAAATCTATTTTTTTAAAAAAAGAAGAAAGGGAGGAAAGTAATATTCATTATACTTAGTAAATGCTAGGTGTTTTAATGCTTTACACACAGGCATGCATGAGTGTGCTCATTCCCTCCTCCCTCCTGTGGGCACTTCCCACCTTCCTACCTATGGCCAAACGTCTCGCTGCCAGCAAGTGACTGAAGCATGGGATTGTGACAAGTTCCATCTGCTGCTAAAGCTTGTTTTGACCTCACCTGGTTGCACAGGGCCAGTGTTAGTTTAGAAGCGAGGGCGTGGCCTGATCACATTTGTTTGGTTTTCTGCAATAACAGAAGAGCCAGGGAGGGTGGACCAGAGAGGGGAGAGGCAGAGGTTAGGCGAGACCAGAAAGGTCTATCCCAGACCAGAGGAAGCAAAAATGTTTCCTAAGGCAGTGGCACTGAAGCTCCAAAGGCACTTGTGATTTGAGACTCTTTCAAAACTGCCTTTAGATTGTACAGTCAAAGACTGCTCTGTGAGTGCTGAGCTAACGGGGCCCTTGCGACTTAGCAGCAGTGGATAATTAGGTCTGGAGCCCTGTAGCGGTTGGCCAGGGCATGAGGTTGATCTCTTGGTGAACAGAATTTGGTCATGTTGACAGTTGTACACTCAAATGGTTTGTTAATTTAATGAGTAAGAGTTTTTTGCACAGAATATGAGCACTCAAATTAGTGTTCTTGAGCTTGACGAGATGCCCATCATTGGTGGGTGGGAGATTACTGTTGTACCTACTCTGTGAGGACTCAAACTTCAGTTGTTGCTGATGGTCTAAGGCGGCAGATTCCCAATTTTTTGAGATAGAAGGAAACTGATGCTTCTCAGAGTCCAGTTATGACAAAATTGGTTTTCCTACATGTGAATTTCTCTTAAGGAACATTAGAAGTATTATAATTTAAGGAGACTTTTTCATTTTTCTTTTAGTGGATGTAAAACTGAGTAAATCAGAATAAGTGTTAACTATAAAGTGTTCACTAAATAAATAATGTGTTTTTTCTTCTTTGAGAAAATAAATCTTTAAAAATATCTTTGAATAAACTCTCCTCTGTCCAAAACCAGAAGATAAATACATAAAGGCCTTTCTGAAGGAAAAAAACAAAACAAAACACCTTTTTCAGCAATTTACAAGTGTTTTAGATTCTTTAATATTTGGCCTAAAGGGATGTCAGAATGAGGTAGTTAGGGTAATGATAAAAGACAAATGAGGAAAAATGGACAATGGAAGGACATTATCCTATTAGAAGAATAATGAGAGGGAACAAGAAATAAAGAAAGGAGGGGAGCATTAATGAAAACGAGCAAGGAAATGAATTGTGTGCAGGGAAATAATGAGGATATAAACAAAAAGCCTTTCTCCTGAAACTGCTTGTTTACTCTTCACCACATGAGGAAGTATAGAACACTATTGAATGGTAAACAACCCAAAGCAACTGTGGTAAGAAAAAAGGAAAGGGGAAAAAAAAGTATAACAGTAGTTCTTTCAACTAATCAAAACAATCTTTTTGATTCATTAGAAGACAATTTGGAAAATTTTTGATAATAGTTGTTCTCAGGTATGTGAACAGTACACTTTCCATTCATATCAAATCTGTTTGATTAGGGTTGGTTGAGTTTGACATTCTTTGCTTAATCAAGCTTGCTCAGACTTTCTTAGATATGTCCTGCTAATGAATGATTGATGTGAATTGACATAATGTAGGATTACCATAGTGCAGTCCTTGAGTGGCTTCCGTGTATTTTGGGAATATTGTTTTAATTCAAAAGCAGGAAAGGGAGGTCAGAGGTCAGTTAGCCCAACTGTCATTTCAGAAACGAAGAAAATAAAACCCTGGAGAAGCTAAGTGCCTTTGCCTAAGGCCCAAAGCTGGTTAGGAGCAGCCTAGGAATTATTCACATTCCCCCAGTCCAGGGAGATTTCATCATACCACCTTGCTCCAGGATCTCAGGGCAATAGTGGAGAAATGCATGTAGATTCAGAAAAGACTCCTTCATTTTGGCTACCATTTTCCAGTCAGCTCATTGGCTGTCAGAATATAATATTTAAAAAATGTATTTGAATCAGCTCTTCTCTGTCCCAAACCAGAAGGTACATAGATCAAAGCAGTATAAGTTATTGCTGAATACTTTTTTTCTGATGGAAAAAAAAACAAACCCTTTTCAGCCATTTAGATTCTTTAATGTTTGGCCTGAAGGGAAAATGAGTGGGATGCCAGGAAACCCAAGAGAAAATAAGTAACTTTTTTTCTTTTTTAAAGAACAAATCAAAACTGCCTGTGAAGGGAGAGGTGAGTGATGTGGGAGAACCAGCACCAGCCTAAGAGTCAAGAGCCCTGTCTGTCCCCAGGGTCCTTGCTAATTAGTGAGCCTGGGCAGATAGTGAAAAGAGAGGGAGAGACTGAATCCAATGAAACCAAAGCTTCTTCCAGCTTTCAAATTCTAATGTAATGTTATGTTTTCCAATGATAATCTTAACTTTTAAAAACACTTGTGGTTTATGCCTTATCACAATGAGGACAAATAGAAGGGTAATCTCTCTGAAACAGCTACTGTTGTTGAAAACGATTCTATGGGCTGAAAATCTCAGATGAAATGTGAGGAAAATGTTGATAATTTTTCCCTTTAAAAGGGTGTGGGGGGAAAAATTGTAAAAATCAAACAAACACCTAACCTTGTTGTTGCTATTTATCATCTACCTTCTTGGTTTTCCAGAGATATTTATCTGATCGAAATGAAAGTTTAAAATGATCTCAACTTTGTGTCCAGATTGCCTTAGATTGTGAAAGAAATTTAAATAGTTCTTTCTTTAGAGCAAAATATGTTAACCTTTATGCCAGAATGAAACTTAATATTTTAAAGTCTTTTGTTACAATAAATTGCCCGAGATTACCATTAGAACTATAGTGTATGCTTCAAGCAGATACGCATAAACTACCAGGCAATTCATATTGGATACCTACTTCAGGATTTAATTGGTACCACTAAAAAGGAAATTCTCCCAAAGAGAAAGCTTACATCTCAAAAGTCAAAGACCACTCGGCCCTCTCTATAGCTGTCCTCATATTTTATGTTCGTCCTATGCCATGTTACTATTTTATGATACTTTTCCCACATGAAGACAGAATAGATGAATACACAAATTTGATGTGTCTTGGGAATCTTAAGAAAGGAGAAGTGGCATGTGAGGATCATACTCGAAGAAAAAAAAATATTTAACCCATTTTTAGAGCCAAGAAAGATGCCTTTATTTTATGTTTGTTGCTTTGAGCATAGAATTATGAGTCCAGTGACCTAAACTGTAATAACTCATAGGAAGAAGGTGAGAGTAAATAGCTGGATAGTCCGATTCTATGTTGAGTTTTAGCAAGACCTTAAAAGGGGCAAAACTGGAAGTTTTCCTAATGCCCTTTTCCTACCACCTAAGTGCTATTTCTTCTATGCATTTCTTTCCCTGAGTTTCCAGAACACTGTGAACAGGACTGCTGTGTGCACAATACCATGTGACAGGTAGGGACAAAGACTAGTGCTAGCGCCTGGGCCTAAAGGCCAGCCTGGCCTCCCAGTAGCTGTGTGACCCATGGGGGTTGTGTGATTGAGTTTCTATCCCTCTGGGTCATTTCTTCCTCTGAACAATGAGGATAATAGTAACAGCCTCCTGAGGGGGTATTAACACCGAAATGAGTTCCCATACAGGAGTGGGCAAAAGTAGGTTTACGGTTGTAATGCCAATAAATAATACAATTACTAATAAATAGTAATACAAGAATAGACTGTTTTTGCTTATTCACAGCTATAAACTTGCTTTTGGCCAACTCTGTATATGAAGCAATTTGAACAGTTTTGCTGGCGGCACACAGTACACCCTGTGAGTGTGAGCTATCGTAGGCATTCTGATTTGCGCCATCACCATACTTATGATTCCTTGTCCCTCATACAGTGCTATATTGCTGATGTCAGCAACGAGATCTCCCACCATGCCATTTTGGCTTTGTATCTTCAGGGTCGAGCACCCTTGGCACATAGTATTCTTCATTAAATGTATAGTCAACAAAGTGAATAGATGATAGAAAAGAGATTGGCTATTTATCAGCTCTGGGAGACTATATGTCAGCAAAGGAATGCATGGCTTTTGTTTGTTTGCTTAAGCAAATAAAAGATAGGAATGCAAATTAGGTATAATCTGGGAATTGCTGCTTTCCTGGAGTCACCTAACTGTTATTAAGTGGTTGGTTCTAATTTTCAACTACACATCCACTTATATTGCTTAGCAATAGAATTCTTTTTTTTATTAAGTATATGGGCTTATATTTTTATGGATAGTACTAACTTGTTACTCTCCGCAAGGAGCAGAACAAGAAGAAGTGGGCTTAGAGAGAAGGTTTAATGAGTGTTGAGAATGTGTGCTGGGACACACACACCAATGTCCACAGTGGTCCCCGTCCAGGAGCTCTGGGTGGGGGGAGTATGGTTTTTATTGTGTCTTTTAGAACTATTGAACAGGTTTAACATATTCATCTATTACTTTCCCCAGCAAATCTAGTTAGACAAATATTTAATTATTCAGCACAAGAGGAGACTCATAAAGAATACTGCGGCATTCTCTGAAAATATCTCTGACAAGCTGGGGGTCTGGTGGCTTCAGTTGCTCATGAGGGCCAGTGCCACGTTCCTCCTGTCTGCTGTTTTCCTTCCCTGTTGGATCTTCTCCAGGGTCCCTGCTCACCCTCCTTTCTTCCCTCCCACTTTCTAATTGTGAGACTTTGAGCTGGTTCTTTTTTTTTAAATCTTTATTATTGAAAGTATTACATATGTTCCTTTTCCTCCCATTGACCTCTTCTAGCCTGCCCCTCCCCCCGCCCCAGGACTTCCCCACCCTATTGTCCGTGTCCATGGATTATGCATCTATGCATACAAGTTCATTGATTGATCTCTTCCCACCCACCCACCCTCCCCTGCCTTCCCTCTGAGGTTCCACAGTCTGTTCCATGCTTCTATGTCTCTGGCTCGTAACTTCTCTGTCTAACTTCTCACCTAGAAGATGGGGATAATAATCACTCCTGCCTCCCAGAATCATGTGGATAAAATGAATTCAGGTTGGAAGCCTTTGTTTTGTTTTTTGTTTTTAATCCTCACTGATGGATATTTTTTCAGTGATTTCTAGAGAGAGTGGAAGAGAGAGGGAGAGACAGAGAAACATCGATGTGAGAGAAGCACATCGATTGGTTGGCCCCTGCACGTGCCCAACCAGAGCCCATGCCTAGGAGGACCCTGCAACCAAGGTACATGCCCTTGACTGGAATCGAACCCAGGACCCTTCAGTCCACAGGCCGACGCTCTCTTCACTGAGCCACACTGGGCGCCTTTTGAACAACAGAGAGCACATGCTGTGTGCTCTCTGTGCATTTGTTGTTATAATCATCACCTTTTCTTGCTCTGATATGTTAGTTTCTTCTCCTGCTCAAAAAATCCCAGTGCAAAATGGGCTGATGGTGGAGTGACTGTGGAATACTGGTCAGAAGTTCATCTTTTGATTTGCTTAGGTTGAGGGTGCAGGGGACTCTGGCTGGTCCTTGCCCTCTGCTGCACTCAGCAATGGCCCTGTCTCCTGTCAACCAACCAACAGAACCAGGCCATTCTGTTTTAGTTTTTATTTTATTTTATTTTATTAAATTTATTGGGGTGACATTGGTTAGTAAAATAATATAGGTTTTGATTTTTGGGGATGGGAAGCTATATAAAGTGTCTATTTAAATTTTAATGCATTTTAAGCATTATGTGCTCCTCATAGAGGTTGGGAGGATAGGTCTGGTAAGGGCACACATACTACGGCCATAGGCACCTGTTGAACCGTGACTGGACACATAACCTCATCGCCACGCTCCCACGTCAGAGTCGGCGTCTTGGCAGCAGTTTGTGTAGTAATTATAGTAGAGGTTACTTTAAAATAGGACTGGCATCGATTTCAATCTTATCTGCTAACAGTTAACTTATTAATGATCGTTTTGGCCTGTTGGCAGCCGTTCTGTCTTTAAACTGTGAGACTGATACAATCTCTCAACCTGCGAGGGATAAGTAATTGGATGGGAGACCACGAAGAACTCCTGGGCATTATGGAAAGTGTTTTAAGAATCCGGCCCCTGTCGGTCAGACTGGAATCGCAGTGCTTGCCGATGGCTGGAAAATCCCTTTGTAGATGGTACACGTGCTAATCAAAGTCTTGGCTACTTTGAGCATTTCATTTGGGTACAATTTCTTTCAGGGTGCTTCCCTGAGAATTCCAAGGACTTTTGGTCTGAAAGGGCAGAGCAGCTGAGAAATTACTATGAAAGTCTCTATTGAGGTGGCCTAATCTGCTGAGGTCACAGGAGCAACCTCACCTGGCTCTCTTTGCTTCCTATGGAATAGTGTCTCAAAAGGCTGGCCAGTCTGTTCGAACACAACCTTTACATGCATCTCACTGCTGGGTCTTTCTTAAAAAGTTGTCCTTCCACTGACATGGTGCAGAAATTAGACATATAAGTATGACCTGCCTCAATTCTGTAATACATACCATTTTTTTCTACTGTAGATTCTCCTTCTAACTCATAGCTCAGTAGACTTTTACATTCTGGAATAAGTTCCAGCTGAGACCTCCTTTCCTGCGATAGTGGTGACCGGGCATAAATAGTTCATGCTTTTAATTGTGGTAAAATACACATAATACAAAATGTACCATCAGAACCATTATTTAGCGTACAGTTCAGTGGTATTAAGTATATTCACATTGTTGTGCAACCATCGCCACCATGCATCTCTAGAACTTTTTCATGTTCCCAAGCTGAAGCACTGTACCCCTCAAACACCTCCCCATTCTCCCCTCCACGAGCCCCTTGTAACCGCGATGGAGCGTTCATTTTTAGCAACTGTTTTGTACTGAGTGCCTGCTTTGTGCTAGGAACACCAGCCTGGTGATAGCAAGATGAATCAGATGTGATCGCTACACTCAAGATTCTCATAGGAGGAGCATCCAACAAGTTGTGGTCATGTTTTCAGTCTGCAGGGCCACCACAGCACCTGCCCAGAAAACTGAGAGCAAGAAGGCCTAGCCAAGCCTCGGTGGTCAGGAGAGGCTTCTTAAGAGAGACATCCAAAGGGAATCTTAAACTCTCTTCGCCTTGGTTTCTTATTATATAGACTTGAGACACTACTTACCTCAGACTACTTACCTAGCAGAGCTTTAAGTGAAATATTGTCATCTAGACACTGAGCCCAGTGCCTGGCACTCAATAATCAAGAATAAGTAATACCTTCTTTATTATTAAAGAAAGAGTAGAAATTAGCTGGAAGGATAGACAGAGCAGAGGTGCTGGCATAAGCAAAATCTCCAAGGCACAGACTGCATGCTCTGCTAGGGAAACTAAAGGCAGTAACCATTGCACAAGCTGAAAAGAATATTCATACAGTCACTAATAATAGTAAATGATTTAAATATTATTTTGATGAGCTGATTATACTATGTCACCGTTCCACTTATAAGATTAAAGTGACTAGAAGAGAATTCTAGGTTTTCCCCTTAACCTATTCCTTCCCTGGAGTTTCTCTCACAAAGACACCCAATTGTGTAAAGCAACGTCCTTGAAGTCATTTTTGATCTCACACTTTCTTTCACTCCCATATTTGCATCTATTTCTCTCCAGCACTGACATTCCCACTCTGACCAGACCATGGGTCTATTGTACCTCCATTCCTGTAGGAGCTTCCTAACTGGTCTTCTTGATTTTCTGATGACTCTTCTACCTTCCCTTTTCCACACAGAAGAGAGAGAGAAAACCCAAGTCAAATTATGTCATGTTTTGCACACACTCCTTCGGTTTCTTCCCATTGCACTGAGGGCCGGGGGTGGGGGGGGGGGGTGGGGGGGGTGTTACAATTTATTGGTGGGGTGGGGTGTTACAATTTATTTTCATGAACTCAAGGCCATGCATTTCCTAGCCCTTGTACATGTCTCCAACCTCACTTTGGATTTTTCTCTAGTTTATTTTTTACTTTTTAATATTCTCCCACTGGCCAAACGTATTCCTGACTCACAGTCACCACTGACGTGCTTGTTAAGGCCGGCACAATCTATTTGGAAGCGGGTTTGTCATGAAATTCTTAGCTTAAATGTCACCCCCTCAGAGAGGTCTTCCTTGACCACTCAATCCAAAATGCCCCCACCATTCAATTTCTATCCTTAACACATAACTTTGCATTTTTCATAGATTTATATGACTGGACATTATCCTACTTCTTTGTTTTCCTCTTAAATTATTTCTCTCTCTCCCCTCTGGAACTTAAACTTCTTAAGAGCAGGGACACACATCATCTTTTTGTTCCAATTTATACACAGTTATTATACCAGTGCCTAGACCACGGTGTTGCTCAGTAGGTATTTGCCAAATGAGCACGTGAATTTGTTAAATTCAATAAACGGTTGACTTGTGCCCAGTATGTGACACACGGCGCTGCAGTGTGCACTGTGATGGGAAATATGCATATCTTGTCCCAGAAATTTTCAAACTCAGGAAAGTCACAAACATACAAACTATTTCAATGTGCTACTCATGGTGATTAATGAACTATCAGAACTTTGGCCATTTTTTTTTTTTAATTTTCTGTAATGCTTCAACCTAATGGCCTTTCTCCAATCTAGTTCATCTCTTCATTATGTTTTTTCCCACCATGGCCTCCCTTGCTCTTTCCGTCTGGCCTAACTGGAATGTGTTCACACCTTGGGGGGCCCATACGCGGAGGGTTGCCTGTGCTTCTTTTTACCCCCAGTAACCTCTCCTTTGCATATGGTAAACACATTGTAAGCATTCAGTTGACAGCAGTATTGACGGACTGAGGCTTACTATGAATGTGATATGTCACATCAAAAGTTTGGTTGTGTCTCTACCACGAAATTCTGATCTACCTTGCTTCTGACATAATGTTCCAGCATATGGAGTTGCTTTCTAAAGAAAACGAGGGGGAGATTCTGATTCTCATTTAAAACATACACAGATAACGCCGACTTTTGCAAAAGTTAACAGAGGAAATCCTTGTGGCCGTAGTGTAAACATTGTAAATAAGCAATCTGTTATCAATCATGTTTTATTACCATTGGAACATGTTGAGTGCTTTGATAATGACCTTGGGAGCCAATAGCCTCTGTAACCGAGATGTAACCAAGGAACTCTAGAACAGCTCCAAGCCTAAAACGTTGACCTTCAACCTGCCTGGAAGCAGATGGAACACTGTGCACACCTGGCCATGTGTAAATGTTAACCTGTTTACTCTGTGACGCGAGAGGCAGTGAACCAACAGCCTACGCTTATGTTTTTCCGTTTCGTGGAGCTTCGGTGGCTTTTGTTAAGAAAAGTTCTTCAAATATTAAACAAAAGGCTGTGAAATACTGGATTCATTAGAAATGTAAAACTTACTGCCTTTGCTCTAGTGGCAACTGCTCAGCATGTTAAAAAAAAAAAAAGTAACATTGACAAACATTACTTATTTCTGTGGTTGTCAACATTTAATTAAAACAGGGCCCCTACATCTTAAGATGTCACTGTTTTGTATATGTGCAATAAAAGGTTCAAATTAAAATACTGTACAATTAGTTTGCATAGAAAAATGACTTTTGCAGACATCTACAATAGACAGTTTAGAGAAATAAGCATTTTGTGTTTAAATTGTGCTCCTTAGTATTTTAAACAGATGGCAATGGCTTTCCTCTTGATTATAACTTTGAGGCATGCTTTACTAAATGGAATCAGCGGGGTTCATTAAGGTCCCATTTGATGTATCAGTATTATAAAAATACCATGTTAATTATCCTCAAACGTTGCAAGTTACCTCCATTTTTCTGCAATCAGAAGATGAGAGAAACCCTGTGAAGCAAATTAGTCCTAATTGAAAGAGGACTGATTAATATTTAAATAAGGCATTGTGTGAGGGATTCTGCCATGAGAAAAATAGGCTGAACATCTGAATTAATTGCATAGCAGGTTAAATTAAATTTCATATAATGGGTTGGAAGATGAGTTGGCACAGTGCTTTAGCAGTGAACACAATGGCTGAAATACCAGTCTTTTCTTTCACTCTTGGCTGAATTCCATCGAGGTCCTTGTAGCCATTACCTCTTTGTTGTCTCTCTTTCAATGCAAACAAAGGTACTAACAGAAAATTGCTACCACATTTTTAAAAATGTTAATCCTTTTTGGGAGACAGCACCTGTCTACATTTTCTCCATTTCTCTTCCACCTTGGCTATAAAATTGGGAAACATTAGTATCTTTTGCCTTGCCAGGTTTAATGAGGATTGATGTCATAAAATGCTAATGGCTGGAATATAGTTAGAATTGTGCTATTAGTGGGTTATCACTGTCTGACATTTTCACTGCACCAGAGCATGCATGTGGAGCCTGTTTAAAGTGATTGGGTTACTTAAGGGTCCCTGTTAGGGATATTTAATCCAACATAAATTACTTATGCACTTTGTTAGTGTTCAAAGGGAGAGTGTCACGTTGTACATGCTGGCAGTTTTCCAGTCAAGAGCTGTTAATTACTGTACAGCAAGTGAATACATTTTGTGGCAATGGAAGTCATGGGGGTGGGGTGGGGCCTATATCTATATTTCATCTACCTAAAAATGAATGGATGAGCGTGTATAGGAAAAGAAATGGACTCAAGTCATTTCTGCCCTTAGGAATTAGAGCGCCATTTGTTTTCATTTTGAAAATAAAAACAAATGACAGCATGATTCCCTCGGGGAAAAGGACTTTAGTTCTAAAGCTTTCCTGCCCCAGAACGAGCAATTATCTATTAATACGCTGTTAACAACCAAATAAATTTTCTAAAGTCCTTAATTCAAAATTTTACAACTTGGTGAACCTTGAGGTGTGCAGAGATAATTATTTGCTAATCAAGCAAAAAACTATAGCAATAATAACAACTTAAAATCTTTTATGGTTAGCATACTGTCTCTAAAGTTATCTGCTAACAAGCTTTGGTAGATCAGATACTAACTTTTTAAATAACTTTTTAATGTAACATTATTACAGAATAATGTAACATTGTTTGTAGTAATATCAATTATGAAATCTGCTATTATTTGAAAACCTAAGTGTAAAACAGGAAAGTTCTTTCAAAAGATGTAATTTTCCCCTTGACTGCTGTTGCAGCCAAATAAAGGAGACCTCTGGTATTATTTAGAAACGTGCTCATAGGGTATGGAGATATATATATATATATATATATATGATGTCCCAATACTATTCATTTGCTGAAATAGCCAGAAGCATATATCATGAACTTTTGCAAACAATTCATTTTCTGTGTCTAAGAGATACAGAAATATACACTTTGTAAGCCTTTGTAAAATAACCCTCTTTCTGAATTATGGCTAGGAACAGAGAGCATTTCATTTTTGTAGTTCTTATTATAGCCCTCGGTTTTAAATTAAGAGTTAGAAATATGTGTCTAGAATATTTATAAACTTCCTTTTAAAAAGAAAATAATAACTTTATTTTCTTATTGAGAAATGATGTTAAGCATGGCTGGGTCAACCATATGCTGTTGTTTTAATAACAGAAATAAAAATATTTTGATTAGCAATATTAAAAGGAATTGCTATTTCATCCAAATTCATGGTAACAGATACAAGTCCATAGAGTTGATTGTAATGCTTAGTCTATCATCTGTTAATGAAGTCATGCTTCAGAAGATTTCAAAGATGTTTCCGCTTTGAACAGAGTTGTAAGAGCTGATGTTGGGGAGTTGATGCCTAATAATTCACATGGGATAGCAGTGAAATATGAAGCCCTCCTAAATTTAACTGGCTAACAAGCACATGAACAAAGAGCAGTAAGTCACAGCTCTGCAAGAAGGGATCTATTACCAAGTTAAAATATATAGAAGTCTATCCATCTCTTGATGAGGATCATATGTATATGGGTGACTCCTCATAAGGCTAAGGGGAGTTCACCAGAAATATCCTTTGTGCACGTCTGGGCAATGGACCAATCTCCTGAGTGTATTGTGAGTGATGAGACATTTCAATGAGGTCCATAAAAAAATCAGATTGAGCAAAGGTAATAATTCCTTCATAATTGGCTTAATGATGAGAGGGAACATGAAAAGATATAAATCTGTGCAACAAATCAAGAATGTTTTAGAAAGGTACTTAGACTCAAACCAGTTGCTGCTGTCAGCCAGAAAGGTGGTTTTAGAGAGAAACCCTTTCCATCCTTTGCAGCATCTTTAAGTAACGCAAAATTAAAACAAACCTGTTCATGTTACAAAAAGACGTCGCATATAACTAACAGAAACAAAAACAATAAACTGCAAAAATGTCTGCAAATTTCAAAGGTCCCATTTTTTAAATCTGAGGTGCAATTAAAGGATGATGCCATGGTATGTAATTCTAATATCTCTAAGATACAGAGATACATCTCTCTGTATATATATATATATATATATATATATATATATATATATATGTGTGTGTGTATCTGTATGCATAACTTTATGTACTATTAAATTTTTTGTGTTCATATGTAAAATATGTATGTATACATGCATATATGTGTATATAATGTTATATTAAAAATCTGGAGCCTTCTGATCACCAGAGTTTACTCACCAGTTATGTTCCAGGGCCTAGGACTAGGCAATCTGGAACAGACTTTAACATTGAACCAAAAACCAGAAGCATTTCGTTTTAGCCTGCACCCAGTCTGTTTCTTTAACGGGTGTAGTTTTCACTGTGAGATCACAAATGAAGTAGTGCAATGGTGCAGAGAGGGAGTCAGCAGTGGGATTGGGGTGATCATGAAGCCTTCAGCAGCTATCACCCCCACTTTCCTACCCTCTTCTCATGCCTTCTGGCCTAATCACAGGGACATTGGTTTGGGTTTTGTTTTTACAGTAATTCTGTATCTGTATTAAATTGCCCCATGTTCTCATGGAAATTTTGCATCCAGGTATTTGGTGCTCTTGGGGCAAGGGAAGCAGATAACTAACATTTGTTCAAGATTGGAACTTAAGTGAAATGTATTTCTTTCTGGCAACTTGAAACTTTGAGCAGTGAAATGATAGGATCACTCCATTCAGTACATGGTATCTGAATGTCACTCAAATGGCAAGTGCTGTTAATCGCATTTCTCAGTGTCCAAGGGTTACAGGCTTATAGAGCTGACAATAATAGTGGATTCTAGATCTTGTAAGCTTTCTTATCCAAACCCAGATTGCCAAAGGAAAATAGCTCGTTTATCAGATTAAAGGAAGACCTTGCAGAATCTATAGCCTGCACTGTGCAGTGCATACACGTGTAGGCTGGAAAAGTGACCGGCTGCATTTTAAGCCCTCTCCTTTTATAGCTACTGTTGAAAAAAGTGAGGTACTTCTAGTCATGGCTTCCTGAATTTCATGCTTCTGTTGCTTTTCTTACATGTGCCTCTCAGTCTTTCCTGCTGGTCCATGGCTTTGCTGATCACTAAAACCATGCCCTCTAAGATGCCAGCAGCATGTTAACATAAGCCATCAAAATGATGTAGAACTATGGACTATGCTAGAAAAAAGACAGATTGAAAGTATATACAGATATTGTGCAGTTTCAATATTATTAATGTGGGGTAATTTAACGTGTTGAATGAATGACTGAATAAATAAGTAAAATTAATTGAAACAAATCTAGAACTCATTGATGCCTTGAATGAGTGAAGATTGAGTATGTAACCTTGTGTCTCATTTTTTTCACTCTTGAAATTTACACCTTCATAGAGTCACGTTCCTGAGTGTCTCATGTGCCACATCTGTCACAACCAATTTTATTTTATTCAGTCAACATTTTTGATCACCAACTCCATGCTTGGAACTCCATTAGTCCTAGAGGTAAAGCTGGATAAAGATCTCTGTCCTTGAAGAGTCCTCCTACTGGGGGAGGGAGTCCTATGAACATGAGATGGAAACTACCCCCCATCAAGTGCAGTAATGATGAGTATAAAGGGGAAGGCACATAGTCCTACCTGAGGAAGAGAGAGCTGAACTGGTGCTGAGAAGATGACATCTGAGCTGGGTCTTGAAGAAGAACAGGCAGATTAAGAGACATGGGGAAGAGGGCAGAAGGTCAGCATCAGCAAAGGCATGGGGAACTGTTTTGGATATTCATTGGCAAAAGCAATCAAATTGGTGTGTTTAAAACATAGCAGTATTTATAGAGTTGGAATAGTTGCAGAGGAGGCTAGAGAGGTGGACTGGGATGGAGCCATGAAAATCCTGTGCCTTGTCCTTAAGGAACATCTAATGAATTAAATGAAATACATAGCTGGTGAATTTGTAGAAAAACTCACTATTTCTTCTTTTTCTTGATAACCCCCCTTACACACATACAAATATAATGTATATATTAGCGATGAAATCTTACTTAAGAGAGAGCATAGAATTACTGGAATCAGGTAGATGCATCCTGGGAGAAGACTTTAAGATCTTCTGTCCAGAATGCAAAACTTACACATAAAACTGGGTGACTAGCCCAAAGCTGCAAGCTAGGTGCCATCAGGGCTGGGGCCTGGTCATTGGAGTCCAGGTCAAGTATAGTTCCTACTCTATCATGTACTTATTAATTTTTTAAAAATATAACTAAAAATTGTGTTTCTTAAACTTTTTTTCCACTGAGTATCTTCTTATATCAAAAAATATGAAGCTAGAATACAATCCTTGTGTCTGTGCAGTATCAGAATGGTAGAAGTCTGTTGCTAGAACTTCCTTAAAATAATAAGGAATTTCAATGGCTATTATCATTTTCTGCTAACAGTTGATATTAAAAAACCACTTTGCTATCTTTAATAGTCCCTTTCATTGAAAACTTGGACAAACTTCACTTGTTTTGGAATTTGTATCCACTTTAATATTCTTTACATGGAAAACAAAATGGATCTTTGGCCATGTGGTTGTTTCTCTAGATTGTATGAGATAATAACACCCCAATTTTATTTGAGCTTAGACATGTTTTGGGGGGAGGAGAATAAAACCAAATACACAGAAGTTAGTTTTCAAAAAGTAGCAGCCTGAAGAGGTCTAATCCAGGTTATCTGAAACTCATGTTTCTATATACAGACCAGCTGTGTTGGAGATAAGACTCCCTAGACCACAGCATTTAGAAACAGCAAATTATGAGGTGGGCTTTGAGTTACTAGTGTCAGGCCTACAGCTGACCACAAAAACGTGGCAACCTGATAGGAATGTAGGACCCTGAAGAACTTTAAAAAAACAAACCCATTTGTAGGAGTTGAGGAAGCATAAAGGTTTGTGGTCATTTATACACCACCCGGCACAAACTGAGTAGCCCCTGAGAATAGCATTCTTTTATGGCAGATTATAGTAATTTATGCTCCAATAAACATTCTGATTTATCAAGGGAAAAAACACACACACTAAGTTAAGTAAGCTTTTTAATAAAGTGGTGATTATATAGTTTGTTTTATAAGTATTTACATCCAAAATGTTCCAAATGCTTTAAAACATTGTTGTTTCTGGGCTAAACACAAAAGATAATTTCCCAGACAGTTCATCTCTTAATATCAAGGAGCCTCTCATATGTCGGGTGCTGTGTGTGCTCCTTCGAAATGACAAAGAAGAGGTTTCAGCCTTGCCCTCAGAGGTAAGGGAGGAGCAAGTGCAGGAAAAAATACTCTCAAGCAGGTCCCAGACAGCTGTTTCTTCCTTTTATTCTTTTTCTGTTATTACTAGGGGCCCGGTGCACGAATTTGTGCACCAGTGGGGTCCCTTGGCCTGGCCTGTGGAATTGGGCCGAAACTGGCTCTTTGACATCCCCCAAGGGGTCCTGGATTGTGAGAGGACACAGGCCAGGCCAAGGGACCCCACTGGTGCATGATCAGGGCAGGGGAGTGACGTGGGAGGTTGGCCAGCTAGGGAGGGACTGTGGGAGGGTTCCAGGGCATGTCTGGCCTTTCTTGCTCAGTCCCAATTGGCCAGACCCCAGCAGCAAGCTAATCTACTAGTTGGAGTGTCTGCCCCCTGGTGGTCAGTGCACGTCATAGCAAGCGGTTGAGCTACCTTAGCATATCATTAGCATATTATGCTTTGATTGGTTGAACGGATGACCAGATGACCGGATACCTAGCATATTAGGTTTTTATTATATAGGATTGCTTATTCTTTTCATTACCTGTGATGAACTTAAATATGGTCTTGATTAGAGCGAGAACCATAAACTCTTGTCTTTATATGTACAACTTGGAATGCTCTCTGATTTCTCAATAACATAGCTGGAAGTAAGAGTTTAGTGAGTTCAAACACATCTCATTTACTTATTTTTTTCAAGCCCAAGCTCTGTGACCAACAAAATGGCCCTCAATAGGGATGTGCTACTTTATTTCACAGAGAACAACCCACTTATTGGGCACAACACACTCCATGTTGGATTCAATATGATTCCCATTTTATGGGTGAGGAAAGTAAGATTCAGAGAAGCTAGGTGTGTTGGTGTTTAGCAGTAGTGTGACTGGCATTATGGCAGTTAGAACTTCTCACCTATAAAAAAATATTAAGATCCCTTATTTGGAATATATTCAATGATGAGTCCTATGACTAAATGGTGGTGGGACTGTGAGCAAGTCCCTTAACCTCATTGAGTGGGTTTCTCCAACTTTAAAATGAATGGGCTGACTAGGTGAGACACACAATTTAAAAAAAAATCTGTTACATGATTCTCAAATATTGAAAACCAGAGTCATAGCATACCTCTAAATGGTTTTTAGAACAAGCAGTCTATTCAGGTAGTTTCACAGTTCATGAGAATCTGAAGGATTCATACCATTATTTCTAAGATTATGGATTATCACAGCTATAGGCATAGGTATGGCATTAACTGAACCAGATTCATAAATTATTCTCAAAATTGTATAAGATGCAGTGAACACACAGGAGCTAAGCTGTGGGCTCAAAGGTTTTCACAAAGGTCTTCCATTTCTCAGCAAGATGGGATCTCAAAGCAGGTTTGCTCGACATCATTAGTGTGAACTTCAAAAAATGGTATGGAGGAAGCCATGCACCACTGAGATTTTCATAATTTAAACATAACCGTCCATGACAGGAGTTTGAGCTCATAATAGTAGCTAGTTTCCAGCCATTTGGGAATGGTGTGTGTGTGCTTTTCATAGATGCTTTTCACCTTTCCCCTCCTCCTAGAAGTAGTCAAGGTCTCAATTTCATTCCCCACAGCAAGCTGGGCTTTGCTGTCACATCTCATGGCAGCGCCCCTCTAGGCAAAATGAATCAACAGTCAAGGCCACTGCATGCAATATTCAGGCCTACTAGCATTTCACACCTAACCCTGATTGCTCACCTGTTTATATTTCTACTTCACTAATCATTGGTCATCATTTTAAAATCCCATGCTGGTGATCTGCTCCCCACTAGACATCTTAGGTGATTCCACTAGCTGTATTTCAAGAAGCAGAAATAGTTTAAGAAAAAGCAAATCAATCACCATGCACACTGGGAAACAGGTGTCAAGGGTTTGAATCCTGACTTTGCTGTCATTGGCTGTGTGACATTAGGGCAGATGCATAACTTCTTTCTTCTTTTGGAAATGAGGTCTAGGAAGCCAGCTCAGGCAGTTGTGTGGACTAAAGGACTGTGTGTAAAGCCATCGCACCATACTGGTGTAGGGGCCTCTTGTTGGATTTTCTACATTGATCCTCCCCCTTCATTCGTGAGATAATTGTGGGTGACTGAAATGAAAATGGCTAAATTTAAGGATGGTGTACATTCCAATGAAATTCGCAAAACGTACTAAACTTGGGTTTAATTCTGTTTCACGGTATCATTAGAGTTTCTAAGTCATAGGTGAAATATTCAGTCTAACTTAGAGAATCTAAATTGACATAATGATGGCTCATAAACACCTTCTCCATTTAATCTGGGGTGCAACTTGAATTTCCTAATTAAAAATGGTGAGACTTCAGAGGGTGGATAAGTGACTCACAGCTTCTGTAATGATCCCTTCTTAGCAGATATGAATTACTTGTAACAGAAAATAACACATTACAGCTAGACTTTAAAAATCTGTTATACACAGAATGACTAGAATAAGTGGTTCTCAACCTGTGGGTCATGACCCCTTTGGGGGTCGAATGACCCTTTCACAGGGGTCGCCTAAGACCATCGGAAAACACATATATAATTACATACTTTTTTGTGATTAATCACTATGCTTTAATTATATTCAATTTGTAACAATGAAATTGGGGGTCACCACAACATGAAGAACTGTATTAAAGGGTCGCAACATTAGGAAGGTTGAGAACCACTGGACTCGATGATGATTTGGGGGATTTCTCTTCTTTTTTTTTTCTAAAATAGTAGATCCAGGGGAATATTGTAGCATTTATCACCTAATAAAATGTAATGAAAATTTTGAGGAAAATTAAGAAAAAGCTAGTATTGCCTGGGTGGTGTGGCTCAGTGGTTGAGTGTTGACCTATGAACCAGCAGGTCATAGTTCAATTCCAGGTCCAGGCACATGCCTGGGTTGCGGGCTCAATCCCCAGTGGGAGAAATGCAGGAGGCAGCTGATCAATGATTCTCTCTCATCAATATATTGGAGGGAAAAAAGAAAGTATGAACCCAGGTGTGATGGTTAGAATTTTCATCATGTTTTTGGCTCTTTGCATATATTTTTTTAAAAATGAAAATCATATAGGCCATATATGGTAATTATTAACAGCTACCTATAACAGAATCATCTTGTTCTAGAGAATTTTTTCACTAGTGGAGAAAACCAATATATTCTTGGACTTTGAATGTCTCTGAAATTATAGTTCCCATAGGGACCTTGCTGTCCTGCGGATGACCTGCTCTGTGAAGAAACTGTCTCAGATATGTTTTTCTGCACTTGTAGAAATCCTATTGCCCGGCAAAATTTCAGAAGTGACCTTTCTTTTCTGACAACAGATGGCAGTGTTTTCAGGGACAACAGCCGTATGTTTATTAGCTACCAAGGAATCTTACACAGTATTTCTCTCTCTCGAACCGCCAGCCCTCCATCAGGAGCTAGTACACACGAGAGCACTTTAACCTCATAGGATATTGTTTTAACAGACAATGAATTGTTCCTGTTAGAAAGTTTTAGATACATTTTCTGTTGTTACATTTGTTCAAAGAAATTAGTTTATAAGTTTATTTAAAAAAACACTTCCTCTGTACATAAGAATAATTAGTATTACCTAAACTATTTCCTACAGATGCATCTTTCAGTAAAGTGTGATACTTTAAGTAAAGTTGAAAATTATCCAAAGTCTGTAGTATGTAGTTTACATTTAACCTTACTAGGCTTGCTTCATGAGGATATGGTAATCTTTTCAGATGAAACATATAAAAAAAATCCTAAGATGTCTGATGATGCAATTAGTTGATGCCTTTCCATATAAGTACTTGGCATTTGATGGCTTTGACAGGAACAATATCTCAAAAACTCGATTGTATTAATTTAACAGATATGTATGCATCGTAGCTGTGGGCGTGGCGTGGAAGCTATGTGAAAACATTGACCCCGAGCTGAGCCTAGAAAATAGAGTAGGTTCCAGACAGGCAGAGAGGAGAAAGAAAAGCATTCTCTGCAGGAAGGAACAGCACAGGTCTTACCCAGGAGGTGGGAAGTCCTGGGATGACAAATAGATCAGCTTGTCCCAATGAAATATAAGGAAAGGGGATTAGGAAATGGGGTGGTACTAATTGTGAAGATCCTTGAACAACTCCATGGGCCAATGGCTTTAACATTAAAAACAAAAACATAACAAACAAACAAAACCAGTGTGTCCTTTCCTATAAATGAACATTTGAGTGGAAGTCCATAGTTTATGAAACAAAGTTGTGGCTCTTAAAGGCTCGTCCTTGAAGCACCTTCCTACAATTCTTAGCACTATCTCCTGAGCTAAGGGCAAAAACAACCTCATAGGCAAGATATGCATTCACTCATTATTTAGTCATTTTACAAACGGAGTACCTACTATGTGCCATGCAGTTGCTTTTTAAGTGTATCTGTTTAATGTTGACACTTGTAGAGAAATATGATCCATTGCAAAGATAGAGCCAAGGTTCATTAGGTGAAGAATAGTTTGCATAGCAAGGTCACATAAGCATTATGTAACCAAATTGTAAGACCTTAAATACACTGTCCATTGAGTAAAAGAATAATCCATAACAATCCCAAAGCAGGAAAACACATATATTATGTATATACTCTCATTTTATTTTTCCTGTAGTTATATGCACACACATACATACACACACACATACACACACACATACATACACACATTAGTTTATCTAAACAGTTGTGTACCTACATGAAAAGACAGGAGCAATCCAATTAAATTACATTTTGTTCTTATTTTACATAGAAATATTTTCAAGTGAGACATGGATTAAAATTTCATTTTTGGTTTGGCAATCATTTTTGTATTCTCTTCAACTTTCCACAGTAGTTTGCGTCTGCTGTGTGAGAAGGAGAATGCCTGTCCTACTTCTGTCTGTTTCCATTATCTGCCCGTCCTCTGCTGCGTTCTTGTTCCCTCTGTGCCTCCTGGGACATTAAAGGCTCTATAATTATTTCCATAAGATCAGGGTTGTAGTTTTTTGGTGTGTTTTGTGTTCTACTTAGTTGTTTGTTAATAACCTGGCTTTATGCTGAAAGCTACCAGATATCTTATCTAACCATGTACATTTAAACCCTGGAGAATCCTGTGGTTGTTAATATATTTTATATCCTTTTTCTAGATAATGTAGTTATCTCTCCATTTTAGGACACATTCTATAAAGTTTACGTTTTGACTACTAAAGAAAGCAATTGAATTTTGAATTTGAATACCCCAAGAGAGACATTAACTATGAGCATCTGAGTAAAATCAGGGGAAAGGTGGAACTTCCTGGCCCACAGATGCTAAAATCCCCACGGGGAAGCCAAGTCAGCCTCCATCCCCATTAGGTCCTGGACTCCCTCAGCCACCCTGAGTTTCTGCAGGGCCACCTGACCAAGCGAGGAGCTGGAAAAGCACCTGCAGTGTGTGGACTTAGAATCCTTTTGCGGGGCACAGACCCTGGGGAAATCCTGCTATAAAGAAGCTCGTTGGCCTTTGTGTAACCTGGCATGTCCTAACTTCTTTAACCTACTTAAGCCTATAACACACTTTCATGCTGTGGAACCCACTTTGGAAAATTCTAGAATCTTCCTGATCCTACAATGGAACATGAAGTCCCTTCAGAATGGCTGAACTCAACTGCCAGGGCAAAGGATTGGGGGGAAGAACAGGAGGAGCAATTGCCCACAACCTTCCTGACCGCCTGTTGCCGGTGGCACCTCCTTTTCGGCCAAAGGGCATTTGTTTTCTCACCGGGGCCCTTGTCCACACAAAGACCTGCTCCTCTGAGAAATGGCTTCTCTGTGACGTTACTGTCATAGGCGATCAGGTGTAAAACAAAGCTTGCTTTCCTTGAAACTGTACCGTTTTAAAATGGTTGAAAATATTTTGTTGAACAGTGTGACCCGAATCCGCTCAGTCTCTGCTTGAAACCTATGGCCCTCCATGAAAATAAAATTTAGTTTTTTTTTCTTAAGATTTGCAAAGCAAAAACTTTCTGACAGCAGGGAGTGCAAAACAGCGCTTGGTGCTGATGGCTCGCCATTGCGGTTTCGGGCACAGGGAGAGCACACACTCTCTCTTTCTCTCTTTGACTGAACACATAAAGGTAAGCAGTTGAGAGAGATGGAAACCAACTGTTTTTCCATTCACCTTATTATTGAGCTGTGGTTTCAGAACTTCCGCTTTGTTATCAAGAGATCTTAACTAAAGCTTCAGTTAAGAAGGGAGAAAGAGTGAACATTTAAAAGTGTAGGAAAATAGCTGTAGACACCTGTTCCGAGTTCATAATATAATATTCAGAAGAATATTACCTGGTAAATTACAGTTTAAAATGGGAGTAAAAGAAACATGTCTTATTGTCTATCATGTATTTAGTTTCCTTTTTCTTATTTATTCATTTTACTTTGCTTTATAGAACACGTGTGTGTTTTTTCTGAGATGTACATCACCTAACAGGTGTCTAATAATGGAATTTACATGAAAAGTATCTCAGAGGTATCCTTAGCAAAGTCATTCACTACTAGTTCAAAACAGACATCCAAGCTGTACAATTAACCAGCAAGACACACTTGTTACCCTGTCTCCCTTTGGGGATGATACAGTGCCTCAGGTAGCATTTTGAAAGGTAGTGGAGAAAGCTGAAGGAGTCAGTGAAAGTCTCTGTAATGCATGATGCTATTTTCAAAAGAGAGCAAGGAGAAGAGGGAATGAAGAAAGGGAGGGGGGAGGGAGGAGAAAATCCAGGTACAATTTACATAGGCATAGTGTCTTCAAAATTCACTTAAACATGGCATTTGAAAGATAATTGAGAAAGCTGAAGGAATTAGTAAAAATCTGTTTGGATGCACAATGCTATTTAAAAGCGGAAGAAAAGAAGGAAGAAAGGAAGGGGATGGAAGGAGGGAGAGAGGGAGGAAGGGAGGGAGGGAGGAAGGAAGGAAGGAAGGAAGGGAGGGAGGAAGGGAGGGAGGGAGGCAGGGAGGGAGGGAGGGAGGAAGGGAAGGGAAGGGAAGGAAAGGGAGAGAGAAAGAGGAAAAAGAAAATCAAGGCACATTTTCCATAGGCATTTAAACAAGGGTGGGGGTAAGGGGGAGAGATGAACCAAAGGACTTATATGCAAGCATATAGGCCTAGCCAATGGACAGGGACAACAGGGGGGTGAGGGCATGAGCCAGGGGATAGGGGGTAACGTGGGGATAAGGACACATATGTAATATCTCAATCAATAAAAATATATTAAAAACAAAACAAAACACGGATTCCTAAGCAACATGACAATGCCAAGCAGCATACGTGCATTGCAGCCCACTAAGGGTTTCTGTGCAGAATGTAAGACACGCGCCCCATCCCTGCCGGTGGCAGCAGGCACGCTGTGCCGGGTAGCAGCCTGGTGGAGGCAGCATGCCTCCCGGAGGCGAAGTGCAGACTCTTCAAGGAGGAGGCAGCCTCTCCTCCCGGTGGAAGTGTCGATGGCTGTGAGCAGTAAAGAAGCAATATAGACATCTTCAGCCAAGAGTTATTAACCTTCACGCTAGAGGAGGTGATGGATAATATTTGGATTGGGAGAATGAACCGAGCGCTCTGCCAGACTCACACTCTACAAAGCTATAAAAGTCATCCGTGGAGATATGTTATTGAAAACTCGGAATCTTAGGCAGGTAAAGCAAATGGACAGGAATCACACAGTAAAAAATAATTTATTCATACAAACAGGGCTTATTTTGTCACATAAGCTTTAACTGGCCTTTTCCTCTGCAGCTAGTTTGGCTCCAATTGGACACAATAAATGCCTTGTGACTGCTCGCCTTTGCTTTGTGATTGGGAGCAAACGCAGAAAGCTGCCCGCCGCAGTCCTCGTGTGGACACATGGTCTCTGCTGATTGAGTTGACATGACAAATAGCAGTTTTATGTGTTAATATTTATTTAAAGGTGCGATTGCTTCTATTAGGAGCATAATTGCTTATGGAAGCATTTTATTGGCATTTATTACTTAGTTGATCCATAGTTACATCAGTGGTCTTCTGGAAATAGATATTTGACACTAGATTATATATAACACAGTGTATATTCATTGTGTTTGTCTCTGTTTAAATGGGGACAATTAAATTGATATCTTTTCAAAGTGGGTTGCTCTAGTTTTGGGGGTAAAGTGAGTTGTGTAAATAAAGTTAGTGCATAAAGTAAATGGTTTATTTTGCCCTGGTTATTGCAAAAGGAGCCCCGGCTTTATTACTTTAACCTGCAATAATTGAAACCAGCAGTTCCTGTCTTCGAATTCCTGTGTATTCCCTGGCATCAGTAGTTCTTTGCACACAGTAGGGACTTCAATATTGATGACGAGAAGCAATATATGCCAAGAAGAGGAGACCAATTTAGTGACTGAGTTCCACTAAAAATTGAAGTCTTATAAATATGGATTTCTTTAAACTAATTTGTTATTTAGGTCATCAATATTAAACAGTCTGAGAATGGCCTTCTAGAGAGATTCTCTTTTAAAAGCGTAAAACTGAAGCTGAGGAAAAAGAAAAAAGATTACTAGTACCCAAGTATTTTCTGTATTACCTTTAATGCTAACATTTAAAGAATGGCAGCTATAGAAAAATCTCAGATGACTAAACCGTTAAAGCCTGGCCTTCTCATGAACAAATTTGCATGGCCTGGTACTTCTCTGAGCCACATAATCACTGTGTTACATTACAAGAGTCGACTCTTTTTTATTGTTTTTTTTAGTTTTCATTTCACATTTTTGCAATCATTTTCATACTGTTTGTTTTTATCTCAGGGTTAGTCAGCTATTTATTTCATTAGTATCAAGCAAAGCAAACCAACAGATAACTCTTTTTTTAAAAAAAAAAATCTATGTCTTTTATAATCATTTCTTTTTTAATAAAGTAATAAATTTACATTTTATAATCATAATCATGAAATTGCAAATGAAATCAGTTCTAGAAAGATTAATTCAGTCGTGCTCACAGCTGTGAAGATTGTGGAAATAAATATCATTTTGCAATAATGTATTCTTGACAAAGGGCATAACAAAAGAATGATTTCTATTCAGAGATAGTGGGTATATTTATTTTGCATGTTGGGGGAGGGGCGTTCAGCTCTAGCTTTCAGACCCTGACCTAGTTTTGTAGCTGCTTATTATTCAGCTATATGTTTGAGAAATCTCTGTAATTTAATTTGGCATCCTCTTCTGCATGTCTGTACCTAGCAGTAGGGGCTCATGATATTAGCAATGTCCCATGCTGAATTGTATTTATTTTAAAATATCCTAGCACACTCATAACTCAAAAAGAAAGTGTTAATTGTTACTAGGGAACTGCCTGATTACAGACTTGCTGCCCCGTCCAGGGCCCTGCCATAATTAGTAACCACTGTTGACATTTAGATTTAAATTGAATTTTCTTCTAATTAAACCCAGAGGGGGTTGATCCTCTCAGATGTACAGGTTAATAAAATTAGTCAGAAACTGTTAAACAGTAAGCTGAATTCTCCAAGAGAGCTTTCCCAATGTATTGTTAAGAATTCTGTAATTAATATTAAAAGCATTCATTAAATTTGAATCGTCTTTTTCTGGTTGGAGTTGCATATGGTTTTGTAGCAGTTATTTCTTTCATTAGACCTGTTTCCTTTGATAACTACAGTATTCCTAGTTTCTCTCATGTTTGTAAATTTGGAATTGTAAACGCCATTCCCCCATCCCATTCTGCTATGCATAATTCACACCACCATTATTCTAAGAGTATCCAATGAATAATAATAAATGCTAAAAATAAATGCAGTAGTGGAATGAAATTTTGGTACCTCAGATGACTCTTAACTGTTCTCTATTTGTCACTGTCCCTGCAACAAAGATATTTAAGCTTTGTGCAGGTCATCAGCATTCCCATCAGTATATTTTTCTATCTCCTCTTCACAAGTTTTGACATAACAGTAGCTTCCATTTGGATTGCTTTGTCGGGTGATAGGAAGCGTTTCCAGTTCCAGCTACAGTGCAGATTCTACATATCAACATACACTTTGATTCCTCCTCCCTTCCTGAGACTTGGGGAATTAAAAATATATATATCAACTCTCAGTATGAAAACAGACGGTGGGAAAATTTCCAACGGTCACTGATGAGAGATAAAGTGAATCTGGGGATGCTACAGGGGGGCATCTAATGCTCACCTTTTGATGGCATCTGCATCTGAGAGAACTTTTCAGGAGCAAAGCTTCAGCTACTCTCATCGTTGTTGTGTGTGTGTGTGTTTCTGAAATCATTAATTTGTTATGTACCCCACAGAATAATAACATATTGTCCCCGTCACCATTGTTCAAGAGTCTTGCTTTCAATATACCAATAACAGTTTTACACGTTAATACTTAATAAATAGTACTCTAAATATTCGGGTGGTTACAGTTTGTTTTCTAAAACAATGACGGTTTCCTTCCTCTCCCTACAACCCCCTGTAATAAAACCATGCAATCCATGGTGCTAGTCCTCTTGGGGTAATGGCTCTCAGAAAAAGATTCCTACAGGATTTGGCAAGGTGCTTTAATGTTCTACTTTACCCTCAAGAGAGAGGCACAGTTATTTTGTAAAATGTTTCTTAATTTTCTAATCAAAACAAATGGAAGGCAACAACGCGACTGCATGTTTCTTGCCCAGGCTACTTAACTCAATTGAATAAAATAAAAAAGATTTCTAGTCACAGTTAAGTTCAGGTGGGAAAAACTGGGGTCAGGGTGTGCCTAGCACACGAGTGGTTATGCCTCTGATCTGAGAGTTAGAACTTAAAGGCTTCAACATGTTAAATTATGGAATGATTTTTTAAACAACATCTGAAACTTCCTACTTATGACTTTATGGCTGCAGTTCCTTATACATTTGATGGGAGCCCTGAGTGACAAAACCCAAGGTAGGATGTTGCTTAGCATTAAGCCCTATGGGACTGTAACATCCAGGGCGGGAGCAAGGTCCTGGGAGCAGAGGGTGTATATGAAGATAATGGAGTAACCCTCACCCCTGGCCTGCTAGATATCCTAGCATTGAGACAGTATTGCTGTGCCCACAGTTGCATGAAGGAATATGTACACATGAGCGGTTAGTTGTAAGCTTCAAACACCACCAGGAACAGAATGGCCAGCATATTTCAAAGGACTATATATCACAGGGTTAACCACAGGTTTAATGTCTTCATCACCAGTGTTTCCTGACTCAGTTTATTTTAGGGACTTTTTCGGGCTGTGGGAACAGATGTGGGTGCAGCAAGAGCATCCTGCCTGGGAACCAGAGGCTTCTGCTGGCCCCCACTGGCCAGCTGAGCACACGTAGACAAGTCATTTCGCTCTCTGTCTTTCAGCTGCCTTCTGGGTAGAGGGGAGAGGCAGTGAGCTCCCTGACCCCCTGATGACTCAATATTTTTTGAGTTCAAAGAGAAAGTAAGATATTGCAGAAAGATGATTCTTTTTAAAAAAAAAAAAGTGCTTCTGTGATCATGGCCACTATTTTATTAATGAAAGCTAAAATGAATATGAATTAATTTCCTAATTGTATTCCAGGAGTTAGCTCCAGAAGTCTTTTCTAGAGTGAAAACAACATCCTGATTCTGACTTTAGATTGAATATTAATGTTTTTCCAATAAAAAAGGTTATTTCATGGGAGATCTGAGGTTGAGCTTGAAGCCAGTCATCAGCCCAGGTTAAGTTCTCCGTGGGCAGGTGCTCATTCTGATGTCTCTTCAGTCGCCTCCCTTAAATATCCCAGTACCTTGGGCCTCTCTTGCCCAGTTGCTTCTTTCTCATATCCCTTCCAGTATCCCCAGGGTGCCCGAAACTTATTGCCAAAATGCCCATTTCTTAGAGTTACCCCATCCCTTCCCCAAACATGGGGTCACACTCTAGTTCTAAACTATTAATAATCGAAGGTTCTCCAATTGCCTGAATCCCAATATCAGATTGATTATGGGTTGAACTCGCCGTTAAATTTCTACTCTTTGGAGTAGGATGGTAGGTCATGTATGCATTTTTGCTATGACCACATCCAAGAAACTAAAGGTTGATTGCATTTTGCTGAGAGGGGGTGACGAGGAAGAGGGGGTTCTGTAGTCCTGGGTGGCTTTACTGGACCCAGGGATGATTCAAACTGTCGTGATCGAGCCATGTTGGAATTGAGACCACCCCCCTTTGGATTTGTGTATCTGACCTCACCTTGGCAATTAATGAATTCCTCTAGGTAGCATTTTTGTCCCCATCATGTGCAGAGCACAGGGTCCTTTAAGGAGTGGTATTGGGTTGCACGTGAAATCACTGTTTATAAAAGAAAGCCGGTAAGTAGGCCCCAGAGTCAAGGTGGCAGGAGAGAAGCTGAGATATCTGGGTTATTATTGTGTACCAGGCAGCAGGCTAGGCGCTTTCACAGACCCTCTCACTCAGCCTCCCAGTGAAACCCCAGAGAGAGCTGGCATTATGATGATGGTGGTTGTTATTATTCTCATCTTGTCATTTAGGAAACTGATAGGAGGAGAGGGGAGAGGTTAAATACCTTGATCAAAGTCCAGGAAATAAGTGACAGGGGTATTTTTTTACCCGGCAGCCCGAAGTTAAATTCGTTTGAAAGAAAGATATGAGCAACAAATACAGATATTTCAGGACACTTGAAAAAGGATTTACTGAGTTTTGTCAACGGAGATTGCTGCATCTAGAAAGTGTAGGCTTTTTAAAAAACAAACATAAACAAAAAATCCTTCTCTCTCCCTCCCCGGAGCTTTTCAGTTAGAAAGCAGGTGTGCCCGGGGCGGAGGTTTCTGGGGGACTCAGGGCTGTTTTCCGCAGGCTGTCCTGGTTGAGGCGGCCTCTTTGGGGCGCAGGGATTCCACAGGGAAAAGCTGCTCATTGTGCTTAGGAGACAGAATAGAAATAAGTAGGATTTCCTCCAAGAGAAAGAGTTTTTGATGGATTGAAATCACATTGGTGGCAGGCTAATCCTTGGTCTCTTTGTTACCTTGGCTTTTGTTAAATAACGTCCAGCTACTACCTGGATCTTTATGTTCTTTAGATAAATGATGTGTAATTGACAATACTGACATGTCCCATGAGCCACGTGAAAGGGGATCTAAAATACAATATATTTGAAATTAGCTTCATGGTTTTTCCATGAGTTCTTCCTTTATCCAGGCGGACTCCTTTTCCCAGAGGCGCTGGCTTTCTTTCACTTCGGAAAGCAGTGATGAGAAACATCCTTTCTGACTCCTGGGACTGTTAAGACTGTGGTTCAGCTATGCAAATGGGCACACATCCTGGCCACCTGGACTTGGTCAGGGAGGCCGATGGAGGTGATGCGAACAATGATCCTTTGTCACAAACCCTACCAGTCCTCTCATTTTACTGTCATTTGTTTTTAATAGGGATTGTGACTGCAGGTGAAGTATACTTGCATTCCCCAAGTGCATCTAATGGGGGCGATAGCGCAGGCTCATTTCAAAGCATTGCCAAACACACTGTTATAGTTGACCTTCACAATAATGCTACGTGGTCGGCATTATTATCCCAGTGGTGTGGAAGAGGGCTGTGAGGACTGAGATGCAGAAAGGTTAAATGGCTTTCATAATCTCAAACCGTTATCAGGTGGGACAGCTGGGATCACAATCCCATCAAACCCTTTGCAGGGCAGGGGGTGGAATCCAGTAGGATTATGGCCATTCACGGTAAATAAAACCCTCACAGGTTTTACATTTCAATTTTGGTTGGCCTCTTCGTTCTTAAAATTATATGCAAAAGTTGAATATCATCTTGTCAGCAGCTCCCCACCCAAAATACTTTATCTCTTCCAATTTTTAAATTCTTCCATGGTAGTCTTTTTAAAACATAATAATAATAATAATAATAATAATAATAATGATGATGATGATGATGGTCATAATAATTGCTAACATGTGTAACATGTGTGACTTGCTTTTTAAGTGTCAGGCAACTTACTAAACATTTTATTCTATGACATTTAATATTTGCAATAATCTTTTGATTAAGTACTCTGTATGCTCATTTTACTCTTGAGGAAACTCAGTCTTCCAGATTTTAAGTAATGTGTGCAAGTTTGGGTGAGTTTTTTGTCTTGTTTTGTGTGTGTGTGTGTGTGAAAACTTAAGTGGAAAAACTCGATAGTGAATCCAGACCAAGCTCTAAGCCAATGCTCATAAATTCTACATGATTTTGTATCTTAGAGATAAACTTTTAAAAATCAAGAGTATAATTTTGATTAAACCTCTGTATCTCCCCAATCTTCCAAATCAAACAAGAGCTCCAAATATAAAGAAAACACCTATTTTCCTTCCATGTTTATTCCAAATCTGGATTATAAATTACTCTCAGCTGGTCAGATTTTTAAATACACTTTTCATTGGCGACTTGCTTGTTTACTTCGCATCTTCCTGTTACAATGTTGAAGTGATATCAAATGGCAGCAAACGCTACAGAACTGGGACTTGGTCACTTCTTATTGGATTTTTTTTGAAACAGTGACCCATGCTTGTGGTGGAAAAGGAAGGGATCTAAAAGAAAATACTCTGCCTCATGGGGAAGAAAAAAGAGAGAAATAGGTAGAGTGTGGAAGAGAGAAAAGGGGGGAGAGGAAAGGGGATAGAAGAACCAGGAGAGCACAAAATGGGAGATGAGAATTGGTGCTCACTAAGAATTAAATAAAAAGGAAAGAAAGGAAGGCAAGAATGAGTAAAGAAAGGAAGGAGGGAGGGAAGGAAGAGGAAAGAAAGGAAAGAAAAAGGAAGGAGGGAGGGAGGGAGGAAAGGAGGGAGGAAAAAGGAAACAGAATTTAAGCCAAAAGAAAGAACTGGAGTATAGTATCTACTGAAATTCTTCCTGGCCCCACCCCACCCTTTGTGCTCCCTAAGAAAAAGCATTGTTTATAGCTTTAAATCCAGCTAACGGAGCATTAGTGATGCACCAAATTCTGTTAAGAAATTCACTTATTTCACAGGGCAAATTGCCAGTGAAATTTCCAAGGGAAAAAAATGTCACAAGACAGTCACCATGAGAAATTTTCTGTCTCGAGGAGGCCACCACTTTGAGAGACTTCTCTTGGAGTGTGTCATTTTCATTGAACTCTGCAGGACTTTGGACTAGTCATTAAATCTCATGTCATTTCTAGAACAATGACTCTTGGAGGTGGTTTCGGGGACGGGGGACGGGGGCGGTGACGGGGGGTGCGGGGAGGGGGGGGTTTCTGTTTGCAAGGATCCGCCTTCACATGAAGGAGCTCCAAGCCTGATGCTTAAGAGTCCTTTCCAGGCTGAGGCAGGCCTGGCAGGTTTTAACCAACTGGCAGCTCCACAGCCCCTCTGCCAGGGGGTGGAAGAAGCTCAGGTTGTTTTTCTTTATTGGAAGTGGGTGCATTCAGTGGGACTGCCACGGTTTCTTATTTATGCATTAATAATTTTGTCACACGGGCAGCAATGTAAGCCTGCACAATTTCTTTAGGATATTGTATTCTGCCACGAAATTAGCTTCAAAATGTAGAACATTAAGGTAACTGGTAAATCTGGATATAGCATAGGCCTCTCGTTCAAACGAATGCACAGATAATGTACCTAGTCTTTTACCAACCCACCTGGGGAAGTGAAAAATTACTCCAATCCAAGCTGTTCTCATTTGACAAGAAAGACTATGAGTGAAAAGAAATAATTTTAATCTATAAAAATGAAAAATAATGTTTAGTAAACTTTCTCTGTTTTGAATATCCAAACCATGGGTTCTAATTTAAAGACAAAATAAGAGCATGGAAAAGAATCATGCTAAATTTGAAGTAACTAGAGTCTTCCTAAGCAGGAAATCTGTTCCTCAATTAGGTCATCAGTGCTGTAGCTGAAAACCTCCCACCCTCTTAGGTAAACTTCCCAACGGCTGTTATCACAGACATCAGCCTTGTCCCGAGCCATGCGATTTAATGCCTTTAGACAATATTTAAATGACGTCAGCGTATGCTACAGTTCCATGGAGAATGATTGATCAAGTTTGCCAAAAAATGTCAGCACTACTTTCATTTATTTATTCATTTATTTATTTTTGATATTACCCCACAGTATTTCAGAAAGAATTGGAGGAGATTCCATTGTGCATGCAACAATAGATTTCCTTCCTTTTGAAATTGTGGTTTGGTAGTAAACAAGTTCCATTAATCAGATATCATTATTCAATTGTGTTCATTGATTCCTATCCCCAACTGAATGTTTCCGATCCCTTCATCTTTTCTCCAAACATGGTCCTTCATTTACACCAATGGATGGACTTTTGTTCTCAGACTCAGGTAACTGGTATTCAACCCCATAAAAAGTTACACGTATTACCTCCTGCTGAAAAGCTCATACACTGCTGTTTATATGTGCCAGTTCTCTTTTTTTCTACCAATTTTAGACATTCGCAGTAGGTTAAATTAATTTTTCAAGAAAGAATCTCATGGAACTGTGTCAAATGACAGAATATAATAAAAAGGTTGCATAATTGAAAAAAGAAATTATGACAACTCCCTCCTTTCCAGTCGAGCAGTGGTGATTACTGACAGCCCTAAGAACATTGGGGAAGTGGTTTGTTTTGTGGGAGCTGGGAGAATGCTTGGGGCTGGCAAACCATGATTGTCAGGCCCAAGCGGTTTGCTCTGGGATGTCTGTCTTTTCTGAACCTTTGTAGTCCAGGCTTTTGCCCAGTTCCAACATGATTCAACCCATCAGCAAGTGTGCACTAAGCTCATGCCTGCACTCAGCTGCACATGGTAGAGTTAGGAAGGAGGCTTCATGGAGGAACTGGAACTCAAGCATTAGAAGACAAGGCAAAAACGCCTGTACTAAATGGAGTTTTCTTTTCTCCAAGACACTTTTTGATCTGGAGGTCTAGGCACAGAAAGATCCCATTCATTCTAAATTTTGATTAACTTATTACAATGAACTATGTCAACTTAGTAGCTCAAGAATTAAAAGTCAGTGGTGTACCGAGGGCCAAAGTTAAATATTATGTTCAAAGGAAGGTAGCTGGTCTCAAGTTCAGTATGTGTGAATGTTACTAGAAGGTGAGATACACACTAGGTCCTCTGGGAGAAATATAAAGTATAGAAAAGCCATGACACCTGTCCTTGATCCACTTGCAATCTAACGTCTTTGATAGAATTACAGGACTCAGATCAAAAAGTCTGAGCATATAGGTACCTAAATACAACCTTGTTTTCTTCCCTCCAACCTTTCCTTCTTCCAATGACAGCATCCATCACAACAGCACAGCAGTGACTTTGCCAAAAGAGGAAGTCAGTCCATCAGGACATGGGATTATTTTGAAAGCCAGTGATAGGACCTGGAGAGTTAATGAAACTGCATTCCGTTTTTCTGAAACTATTTCTTTTATTCTTTTTTGACTTCTGTCTGAAGACTCGAGAATCTCACAGTGTATGTTCCCTCATCTATGTGCAAAGCCAGAGGCTTAGGAGTTCTATGTAAAATGTGTTTGTTCACTAAAGAAAAGCGGCCCAGACACAATGAATCTAAAACTTGAATGTTCAGAGAACATTTCTTTCCTGACAAATGAAAGTGAAATTCATTGTCTGTTTACTCAAACATTAAATGGTCGGGAATTCAAGCAAAATGTCTCCTTAAACAAGAGGATATGACAGGGTAAGCTTTAGACAATAACTATGCACATTTGGCAAACTGAGGCAGGAGGGCGGCCAAAGGCTGTGCCTATAATGGTCTGACAAGTACACAACCTGTGGTGTACTGCTTCCCTAATAAAAAGATTTGAGAGGAAAAAATGCATCAGAACTGCTAAGCTAATAGCTTTAAATCCACCCAGAACAGCAGCTCCCTTTCAGCAGTAGCCAAGGGGCCGGTGGGTACCAGGAGGTTGGGCTTGGAGCTTCCCTGCAGTACTGTGAAGAGAAAAAGACTCAGTGTTTCAATTCCAAGAAGGTTGTCAACGAACAGGGCTGTCATTTAAGAAACAAGCTTGATCAGCAGGTCTTTCCTCATTGTTTTGTGCTCATTTAAAATAAAATCATAGAAACTTGGTGATTATGTAGCTGGTTATGTAGCGAATTCTACTGGAAAACGATTCAGCTATATTTTGTTGTAGTCATTTTCACTTTTCCAAGTTGTTAATGTTATTATTCAACAAGTGCGAAAATGTGATAAAATTCCAATCAATATGTGTAGGACCCCATTTGCTTCAATTATTAATTTATAGGAAGTATTACCTTCCTTTGAGGTCTATTCGGTATTCATTATGTTTAAACACATAATACCTAGGTTGTCATACTTGCTGTAATCATTTTCAATTCAGGATTTTAAAACCCACTTGTGAAAATAATATTGTCATGTTAAGATTACACAAAATATATTCCTGGAAATATTTAAATGTTAGTATGATTTGTAAACTAAAATCAAAATGTAGTCACCCATATTCCAGGTAGAGGCTCCTATGCTGGATTTCTTTCAATGCTGGAATAAGTGGACAAACGCTGCTACTTACTCTAAGCACGAAAAGGTGTTCTACTTTATTATCCAACAGTGATAAGCAAAATAACTCAGCAGTAATAATAACACTCATTATTCAGCATGTGGTCTAGTGTATATGTCAAGCACTATATTAGGTACTTCAAGTGCCTCACGTAATCTTTAAAACTGCCCCTGCAAGATCGGAATTTTTATCCCATTTTTCAGATGAATTAGCTGATTCCCATAGAGGTTAAATAATTTGCTGGACTTTTCACCATGAATAAGTGGTGGGACCAGGAATCTCTTACAAAGACCATGCTCTTTCTGGTCTTATTTGACATCTAATAAAAACTTTTCCCAGTGGATTATAGGTCTTTAGTTATTATAATGCATGCCGGTGTTAATGTTCCTATTGTGTCTAAAATGTGTTTCATGTATGGATTAGTGCCATAAGTTAGCCCTTAGAACGATGCCTAAAAGCTTGATATACTTACACAACCACAAAAAATTGAGATAGTGAGTTGTGGACATTACTAAAAGTCACCAGAGTGGGGAAAAGATAAAGCTACGGAAAATTGCAGTTGACTGGAATCAAACTACACTAGTTGCTTACAATTGATTGTGCGTTATTCAGCCACAAAGATAAATTAGAACATGGACTACTGCAATAGAAAAGTGGTTTAGATGTCACAGAGACAGTATGACTGTTTTTATCTCTCAGTTGTAAACCATAGCTTACGGTGGCTGAAATGACATTGAACTGTTTTTCTCCTTGATGATTTACAGCCAGTATAGTGCATTTGTAAGAGCAGATGTCACATTTTATGTATTTGAAAGTGTCAACTCTGCTGACTTATGTCTGAAGATTCTGTTCTGGAATCAATAGAATGTAGTGATTTCCATTTCTTAAAAGTGATTTTCTCAACATCATAAAAAACACAGAGGGACTTTTGGTCATTAGGATGCTGCAGTTAAACTCTTATTTTTGGTCTTGTACTTTACATACATCATATTGTTGATCATTATTTGGGGAAATCTGATTTGAATGAACAAGGAAGCTTATGGTGAGCCGACCATCCTGGTGCTTAAACAAATTAAAAATGTTTGCATTTCATCCCAGCCATAGCTGTCCGAAGTCTAAGATGGATTGAGCAAAGGAAAATGCATCAGGGTTTTCATAATAAAAAATTATTCCCAGAAAGTCCACATATACTTTATTCATCCCATATTTCAAATTGATTTTCATTTTACCATTTAGGGTGCAGTTACTCGTAGTCCCATCTTTTAAAAAGTCAAATTTGCATTTAAATAGAAACTGTTTCAATCATTTAACATCCGAAAACCTGAACATTTTATTCATTCTTTTTTTTCTCATCTCTTTTCTGCCTTTCACTGTTGAAAAAAAATCTTGCGTTGTACTTTTCCATAATCATCATGAATTCTAAACTTCCATAAACACTGTAAGCTCCCTCTTCCTTATGCCACTCAGTGAAATCCAATTGCTAATAGATCTTTGAGCACAGAGCAAACTCAGATTAGAACAGAGTAAAAGCAGGGTATAAAAAACTTCATAGCTGACAAGTCATGGTAGCATGATACTTTCTTCAAGTAGATCTGGAGAAAAAAAAAATTTCACTGAATATAACATAAGTAAGCTTAGTAAGCAAATAGAAAAAAAGGCATTGGAAATAATAACCACTTTAATAATAACAATGTCTTTGTTATTTTTTAAAAAATATTGAGATAATAAAGTAATTTTTGTTACCTAGTAACTAATAGTGTAACTATTTTTATGAAAGAGTGTAAATCTGTAAAAATATTTTGAAATTTTGGTTTGATTTTTGTTTATTTAAAATGAATAAATGGCATTTATTTTTTTAAAGAAGATGAAAGCACAGGTCAGTTTTATCAAAATGTAATTAGCTCATAAACCTCAAGTTAAAAATTCAAAAGCAGTGATGAAAGATGGACTTAAATATAAAGAAATGAAATATAAGGACTTAAATATTATAGACATCCACGTATTTATTTCATTCATTTGCGACACCATTTCCAACAATTTAAGCACATTGAGAAATGGCTTTAGTTGACTTGAACTTCTAATGCATTCATTCTGCCTCAAAACATCTTAATGTTCATGACTGATTTAGTACAGGTAAGAATAACTATTTCATAACATTTATTTTATTGCCCATTTACTATATTCTTACTTATAAACCAAAAGAAAAGCCCTCTACTTTTCATTCACCTGATAATATTATATACATACTTATTAAGTGGTTAGGAGACATTCTAAAATATTGGAGTTACATTTTATGTGCCTGCATTTTTAAGTAAAATATTTTAGTATTCTAAATTGTACCATTGTCATGGTTCTCCTTGACAATGGAGAGATATTTTCAACGATAAAAGGAAAGTTGTCATAATCCAATTATGCATAAGACAATAATTCTTCTACGAGTATTTTATTACTTATTTTTCTCGGGCTCTTTTGATTAGGGGTGTGTGTATATGTGTGTGTGTGTGTTTGCAACTAACAATGCGACACATATCATTTTGCCATATGACTGACCTTATATGTATGTCCAAAAAGGTGTACCAAAGTTACTCAAAGAATAGTACTTTTTAATCTTTTTTTTTCTTTCATTCTATGAACAGGTCTCTATCCCTAAAGGTCTATATTTTTATCATCAAACTCAGACCTGTCATTAAAACTCACAGCTGCTATTTATTTGCATCCTTGTATGATTTCATAATGGAGTAAGGCACAGAATGCCCTGTCCTCAATTCTGCTCAGCCCTGTCAATTCAAGTGCCAGCATAACTGATGATTCATTGCAGTGAGTTGCTGGAGTCAGTTTTCCTATTATTAGATGTTTGCCTGTTTCTAAGTGCAGTTATTTAAGGTGGGGGTGGGGGGCATGCATTAGTGGGAAATTGAGCCACCAATATTTAGCAGTACTTATGTCAAGAAAACTATTAATATAGAATTAGAAGAGGAAAGACAAAAATAGTGGTCAGGTGATTCTTGCTGTTTCTTTCATGTATGAGCATCATAGTCTACATCTGAAAGGTTGTAACCTTGAAATTCAGTCTAAACCAGCCGTGGGCAAACTACGGCCCGCTGGACGGATACGGCCCGTTTGAAATGAATAAAACTAAAAAAAAAAAAAAGACCATACCCTTTTATGTAATGAGGTTTACTTTGAATTTATATTAGTTCACACAAACACTCCATCCATGCTTTTGTTCCGGCCCTCCGGTCCAGTTTAAGAACCCATTGTGGCCCTCGAGTCAAAAAGTTTGCCCACCCCTGGTAAACACATGGAACCTGGAAAGTCCTTTATGTCACATGGGAGGTGAATACACTGAGGCAGATAAAAGTTTTTAGTTCTTGCAGATGTTTACCCAACTTATTTCTGCTTGGAGACTGTTATAGAGATTATTATTATGCCAGAATCTGCAACAATTACCAACTGTACTAAGCTTGCTATCATAATTCTGTTAATAGTCCATATTCTCTTTCTAGTTTAGAAAATCTAGGTTGATTAGTATGGAGAGAGAGAAAGACACACTCAAATGAGATTTTTTTTAAAAGTACTTTTAAATTACATTATTAAATTACCTAGTTTTAATTTAATTTCCTTAATTCAGTATTTTCCTTTGTCTCCTGAATTTTTATTATGAGTCATATGTGACAAAAAGACAATTTCCCTTGCAGTGGAGGTCTGATCTCTTTAGTGTGTGTAAGTGTGTGTTTCTGATTCCTGATATAGTATCAGTATACAAATGTCAAACATGACAGAAAATTTTCTCTCTCCATTTCTATATACAGGTATACTAAAACAGTCAAGGAACACTGGTCTAGAGCAAGTTACCTACTATAGTAGTAACAATGCTGAATAATTTGAATCAAGTTAATTATACAGACCAGTAGTGGAATTAAAAAACTCGCTGAACTGAGTACTGCAGGTCCTCAAATAACACTGTTTAGTTCAGTGTCATTTCATTATAGTAATGTTGATAGCGGTGTGTGGGGGGGGGGGGGGGGCGGCGGGGGGGGGGGAAGTATTCTAGGCACATTTTCCCCAGGGCTGTGTGACTTTTCTCCAGGTCCTCCAGTTCCCTCCCACAGCCCACAGGTGTGCAGGTGAGGTGAATGGGCTTGTCTCCATTGTCCCCGTCTGAGTGAGGTATAGGTGTGAGTGGCCCTGTGATGAAAGCTTGTCTAGTTCAGGGTGGGTCCCACTGGCATCCTGAGATCCCGGGAGATGCAGCTCCCACCACCTGAGGCTCCCACCACCAGAGACCCTGAACTAGAATAACTGGGTTGGGAAATAATGATCTTCCTTGTTTTCATTCATCTTTCTTAAGTGTATGTACAACTCATCTTCATTTCCGTATTTAATATTAGAAGTGCTTTGGGTCTTTAGAGGTTTGCTGATGTTTTTGTGGCCAGAGATATGCAGTAGGAACTTAGCTCTTGTTTATGTCAATTAGCCTATGGTCCATTTGGCTTCCTTAGACATCATTTTGCTTAAAAAAGTGACCTGTTTCCAATAACCTGTTGATGATGTTAAGTAAGGACTGTATGTCTAAACAAGAAATTTCTGTTACTACGGGTTGATCTGAAAGATATTTTTAATGCAAAACTTTGGCTCGGTTATAAATCCAGCAGATAGATAGTATCTAATTGCATTTTTCTATTGCATCCAGCTCATTTTCCCAATGAACTTTAAATAATATTCATGTAGCCTCTAGCACCTCCTTTATACGTGTTGGGTATTCCCATAGTGTCTTCACTATAATTACTTTATTATTTCTACAGTGTATCACCATAGACACGATTTTCCTTTCTTATCACATTCTCTTTAATATCACTTCTCCCTTGCTGCCAATCAATTTGATTTAGCTTTATTTTATAACCCCCTCAGCTATTATCTGTAAGAACTGAATATGCACATTCATTCTTTTCATTTCTTTCAAAGGATTTCCTACTCTCTTACCCTGTGTATCTTTTTAGATCAAATTTTTCCTCCTGTAAAGACATGACATATTTTCAAAGGATACACAACTGTGTGTGTGTGCATGTGTGTACCCATGATATATGTTTTAACTAAATATCCAAATTCATAATTCCCTTTGGTCTTTCTGTCTTGATTTCTGGGCTTGCACAATTCCAATGAAAATTTATTTTTACCTTATTTTAAATTTTAAATATGGATTTTAAGACACAATCTAGCCCCTCTGTATCTACTATGTAAGTTCCTACTTTGATCACACAAAATGGCTTGACTCTCTCTTCTTTTACTCATGATGTGATAAAAATTAATTCAAGTTAATATATCTGATTTTCTCTAGAAATCCTCCAGAGTCACTTTGTGAGTCTCACTTGATACTTCCCCATACCTCTTTCTCAAAAAGATATATCACCACACCATTGCACCTGTGGTGCTTTTGTCTCTAGTGATTGGCTCTACCTGTCTTGGTCACACATGGACAGGAACAGTCCTGCTACAAAAACTCATGCAGCCATCTCTTTCACAAGTGTCCTCTACACCAGCATCTCAAAGTGATCAGACCTCAATGTGTGCATTTTATATTCTACATCACAATATGCCTTAGGTAGTCACTGACCCCATAGTTCCACATCTTTATTCCTTTCCCCTTCAGGTTCTACAGTATTTCCACAATAGTCTTGACAACCCTTTTAATTCCTGCTTTTTAGCTTTCAGAAACTTAGTCTTTTTAGCTTCCAGAAACCTCTTGGTTTCTTTTCTTTGCTCTTTTGACTTTCTGTACACTATGCGGGGACTTAACTTTCTTATCTCTTCCTGAAATTATTTACCAATGTTCCTAAGATTAAAGAATTCGGCCTTTATTTGTTGTTGGACTTCTTCATCAGGTTAATTTTTAATGAACTGGACGCTCAAATTGTCTTTAAATGTAGTTATTTTTAATCAGATCTCTAACCTTAAAAGCAAAAATATTTTGTTCCCCCTTTTACACTAGCCTGGTTACCAATGAAAGTTGCAGAAATTCTCTACAACAACTTGAGTGTAGTTTCTTTTCATTTATTGGGAAGGCTCTGCTGCTCTTAAGAACTTATGTCACCAAAACAAATGTTTTAATTTAAGGCAAACATTTTGATTATAAACATGGTTCCAAAGAAAACATTTGGTAGCAACAGAAGCAACAGATTGAACTAAATTAATAAAATGAATTAGTAACTGGCTATTTTGGAACATGCTCTGTTGGAAGAATTCAGAGGATTTAGGAAATTCACTTAGTTTTTTTGCACTCCTACTATGGTACTGTTTGTGATCAAGGTTAACTTTTGGAATTTCATATTAAAAATAGGAAAAATTTCTGAATCGATTATTCAGTTAATAGAATCTTTGCAGGCCATGAACTTTGATTCTAGGTTGCTTGTTGTTGGGGAGCAGATACACCTTTTAGTGTGCTACTGATTAATAACTAGAACATGATTGAAATCTTACTATATATTTTTATTGAGTCAAAGCTAATCCTCTTTCTCAAATTATTTTGTACATATTCACCATTGATTATCTGATATTAATATGACCAAGATATTATATCTGATATTCAAGTCTGAGCATTCATATCATATTAATGGTCTAAAAAGAAACAATTTCCAAGTTTACAATGCCATTGTAAAGTTTATGTATATTTTAAATGTACACTTTATATAGGGTCAAAAGTAAGAAGCTACCAGTACACTAGGAGTTTGATTATCTGTTGGGTGTGACGCTGAAACTTTATTTTTAGATGCCCTCCATGCTCAGTCTGATCTTGTCAAATAATGACCTGCAAACACAATACTTACGTGGAGCAGAGGAATAACAGAGTCATCGACTCTGACGTCTGTCTGCACTTGGCAGGCTGATGAATGTAGCTGTTCCAGTTGGGTGGGACGGGAATCTGTGACAAGCCTGGAGGCCCAGGGAAAGTCTTCAGCAGTGAAAGACTCATCAAAGTCCTAGTCCCCAGACACTCATGCTCTTAAATTGGGTCCAAGGGTTGTTCAACCTGAACTGTTGGTTCATGTCTTAATTCACTGGTCTCTGGCCTGGCTTTAGTCTTGCTCGTTTCCTCTCTCTAAGCTGCCCGCCTCTCCATAGTAACTTTCAAAGCAGCCATCCACTTGTTACAATTCTCACCGACTCTGCTCATGGATACCTACCTTTTTCCATGGACTCCTGCAGCTTTCAGAGTTCTACCTGTGAGTGTTTGCAGGGGGAGAGCCTGTGTCTCCTGTAAGTTTATTTTGCATTGGAGGTAGTCTCACCTTTGTATTTCTGTAAGGCCTCTTTCAGAGTGAGCTGACAGAGGGGTCAGTCAGTCTGCTTCTGGTTACCAGTCTGGAGATGTGTGTTTCAGATCGTGGTACATTTCTAAAAATACTTAGGTAGGAAATCAACCACCACAGCTATGCAAGCTTGAGAGAAGGCAGGTCTCCATTGCGGAGGCTGGGGGAGGGGGCTGTCATGGGTGGGCTGTCAGGTACCAACTGACTAAGCCTGCAGTTAATCCCACCCAGACACCTCATCGACTCAAACTCAAAAGAAATTGCCACATTTCCAAAAGAAATTGATATGGTCTTTTCAAAAGATATTGATATGGGTATTTCATTGTCATTGTTTTTATTAAACAAAGAACTTTGTTTTGTTATGTATATGTGTGTGTGTTTTAAGGAAGGTTCTTTGTCATGATTTTATTTCATTTTACTTTTAATTAATTTATTTCTTTTTATTTTAAAGAGAGGCAGGGAGAGAGAGAAACATCAATGTGAGAGAGAAACATCGATCTTTTCCCTCCTGCATGCACCCTGACTGGAGATTGAAACTTTAACCTGGATATGTGCTTTGGTTGGGGATCAAACCCACCACCTTTTGGTGTATGGGAAGACACTCCAACCAACTGAGCCACACCAGCCAGGGCAAGAACATTTTCTAATGGGGGTAAATGTAGCTGTAATTTAACTACAAAATACATATTTTTTTCATCATCATTTTCTCAAGTCGGGCTCACTGCTCTAATTTAGTACAAAAGTATCAAAAATATCAAGGTACAAGAAAAGGAGACCGTCAAGTATCAAAGGACACAAAGAAGTAGATTAAAATTATAGGAAATGGGCATTGGTGTAATGAATTTTTCCCTTCATTATTAAATTACTTTCATTTATTTGCTTTTTTGCTGTACCCTACCTTTTCCCAGAAAGGCAAAGTAAAGAAAGGCAAATGGTTATAATCTACTTTGTGTGCAGAACTGAAACAATGATTCTGAGAGGGGGGCTGGATGCTCCTTAGAAATGAGACTCTGGGAAGGGAAGACCCTTGAAACTGGACTTGGCCCCGGCCAGACCTGCCCAGTCACTGCACACTCTCGATTGCTACTTAGCTTGCTAGTGTGGGAGAACACTGTGAGGCCTTGTTGTGAAGACTAATTAAACATACTAGTACAGGCAGAAAATTTGAGCCCTGGAATATATTTTACACATGCAAAGCATTTTGGGGAAGAGTGCATTTCTTCACATTCTCCAGGACTAAAAGGAGAGTGGAACTGTGCTTGTCAGAAAGAGTGAAACTGCTATAAAAATTACAATGTTCAAACTGGACGAGGAATAGATTTCCATATTTATTGAGTAAGGGGAGAACAGGCTCCGTAACGGAGGGAATACCAACTAGATGAGATGTGGCACCTGGGACAAGTAAATTAAAATGATTCCCTGCCCCAGGAAAAAGCCACTAAAAACAACTGCTTTTTACTCTATCTCATTACAGAGTAAGTCACCTCGGTTTTGAAATGGCACAAAAGTAATCGAAATGATATTTTACCTGTTGGTAAGGATTCATTCAAGCAAGTGCATCAGTCACTGAGGTACACAATGCTAAAGTACATTTTTCAGGATGGAAAAGATGGCCAGCATAGGAAGAGATGGGTCTAATTTCTCTCCTCCAATTCACCATATTTTCACAACATAAAATGAACACATTCATTTTTCTATTTGGGGAGTAATCACTTTTAAGTGTATCTCTAGCACCATCGTTCCAATAATGCATTTTCAGTCACATGTGTTATCCAGAGGAGTGGAAAGACCTTAATAAACAGTACCTATGTACACTATGTATTTTGATATAAATTATAAGTAACATATAATTTGATTTAATTATAATTCATATTCATTGTGACACTAAAATGAAAGAAGACAATTTTTGCAATCTTTATTTTGCTTTTTAGGGCACTGTAGTTCATCAAATGTTTGCAGTTCACTTTCCTAAGAATAAGAGCAGAATAAATTTGGACTCCATAAACAAAAACTCAAAGTACACATTTTGTTTTGGGAAATTGAAATAGAATTTTTTTTCTTTTGGAAATAAATCCCTAGCCTCTGTACTATGAAGGAGCTACCTTTTTTTGGTATTTAGCTTACAAAATTTTTAAAAATCACCTTAGGGGATAAATTGATATTAACAATAAATGTTGTACTGTTAGATCTGTATCTCCATTATCATAGCAATTATTAATCAAGTGAAGTTTTGAAAAGTTAGTGGTGGATAGCATTGATGATGATGATACTGGTGAAGTAAGATTTAAATATTTAAATAAGTTTTGTTTATTAAGTTGAAGACGTGTTCTCTGCCACTAAGGAGCTCCCAGTTTGGTAGGACAGACAGTTGTGGAAATAATGTGTCAAATGTTACTGTGATGTACGCAAAGACGTAAGGGTGTACACTACGCAGAAGGGATAGTGGTACGGAAGAGGGTAGAACTATGACTGACTGGGCCGGAAAGGAACTCGGCTCTTGTAGTCTTCAGGGCAGCATCCCACCTCGCACAGGCTGGCTGCTTTTGTCACCTATGTGGAAATGAAAGTCAGAGCAAAAGGGGAGAGAAACCAACAGCTTTCTCTGAAACAACTGAGTTTCAGGTCATCTCTGAAAGATTAGGAAGTATTTTACAATTTCTGTTTGATTTAATATGTTTTTTGGACTGCATGGCCTTACTGTACATGCATCCTCTTATTTCTGTAACACAGTTCTGCCATAGAACTTCGGCCATGGGCTGTCCTTAGAGGTTAGCAGTAGGGAATTAGCAGTCATGCCAGGAAAAAAATGTCAGAATTCCGGACAATAGGACTTTTCTACAAGAAGGACTTAGAGCTCCCAAAGGCCCTAGGGGATTTAGTCTTTTCTAAAATTAAAGCAAACAACAATTTTTTTAAAAAACTTGGTATTTTGAAACCTACAATCTAAATATAGGTATATAACTTTACCAATTTTTTTCCTTAATGGAAATATGTGTGTCTGTTCTATTCATTCTCTTGTTGTTCAGGTTTGAATGGATTAATCTATACTTCCCCCATCACTAAGGGACTATTTGCCTGATCCCTCCTCCTGTCAGGAACTGCCATACCCCTCCACTGGAAACGCAAACTTTTCTATACGAATGTCTATACATTACAGAAAAATTAAAAGCTCATATGGGTCTCCATGGAAGCACTGACAAAGAAAGAAGGCCATGTCCAGTTATCGACTCTCTTGCTTTCTGGCTGTTCTAGATTTGGCTCAGGTTCTAGAAACTCCTGATAAATGCTAACAAGGAAATATTGTGGATGTACGTTACAATAGGCTGTGTTTTCTTCTTGAAAACTTTCCATAGGTAGAATATTTCACAAAGTCTATACTTAGACCATATATTATGCTACCATGGCAACTGGTCACCCAGCCAAGTGGGGAATGCTGATCTCGGCATTCTAAAATTGTGGTAAGATGATTTTTTCCCCTTAGGTCAACATAGAAGATTCTAGAGTTTCCCAGAAGAACTGTTATAAGTAAATTAAGAATGCAAATTATATGAAAAGACAAAAATCAGTGATTCAAGAGTAAAATCTGTGATCTTAGATTTAGAAGAATATGCTCAGGTTAGTTAGCCCTCCCTGCCTGCCCTCAACCTGATCCAGTAGCGTGAACACTGAATGGTATGACTAAAATGAAATGCTCGGTCAGCCCTAGGACCCCGTTTGGTCTTACCTCTGGGTCTTATCACTATTGTCTCAAAAGAAACTCTGGCCTCAACATGTCTTCAATGCATTCATTATCTTTCCATGGAAAGCTTTGTTGTTCTTGCACCTGTGGGTAAGAAAAACATTTCCCATCTGGCCCAAAATTCCTAGCCTGGGCTTTGGAACATCCTGTGCTTACATGACAGGTTCCTCCTTCCACCATTCCTGATGGAACTTCATTAATACCCACCAAAGTCAGTGGGCCTCTTGAAGAGGCTGTAGCCATAATACAGGCCACATACTTCCATCGCCCTGAATGAAATCTATCCTCAGTTAAAACAGAATATTTGCTAGGAAAGTGTAGTTTCAAGACAATGACCTTCAACCTCTCATGTACAGAAATTTTGCAGTGCTCCTTGCTAGAAAGTTCTTCACTTTTCCCGTCAACCCCTGAAACAAAATTGGTGATTCTTCCTGGTTTAGGTTCCAGACTGCCAACAGTTCCTGTTGTCTGTGTTGGTTGCACCTCCAGGTCTCCACCCGCCTATAGAACAGGGTGCCAGGCTCTCCCTGAGCCCAGTGACCCCTGAGCCTTTCCTGACAATGACCCCACATCCTCCCACTCTTCCTGCTCCCACGCTCTTTAAACTTGGGTTTGTGGGGAGAGACCATTCTAACTTCCATTGTTGGGATCTTACATAATGAACATATATTCCATATTCAACAATAAATTTAAATAAAATAAATACAGTCAGATATCAAGAAAGGTAATTTCTTTATATTTTTATCACCTTCATCTTCAAATTTAAATTTGTAGATAAAGAAGAGAAATGAGGTAAAACAACAACAACAACAAAGAAACAAGAAAACAAACACATGAGAGTTCTATTTAGTTGACTTTAAAAAGTTGAGTAATAGCCTGGCCAGTGTTGCTCAGTGGTTGAACTTTGATCTATAAACCAGGAGGTCATGGTTTGATTCCTTGTCAGGGCACATGCCCAGGTTGCAGGCTCAAACCCCAGTAAGGGGCATGCAGGAGGCAGCCAATCAATTATTCTCTCTCATCCTTGATGTTTCTATCTCTCTCTCCCTCTCCCTCTTTGAAATCAATAATTGAGTAATAAAATAGTCTTAGGAGAGTGTAGGCAATATAGTCAGTAATGTCATAATAACCATGTATGATGACAGATGGTTACTTCACTTATCATGATAATCATTTCTTAAGGAATATACATGTTGAGTCACTGCTTGTACACCTGAAACTAATATGATGTATGAAAACTATACTTTTAAAAAAGAAAAAAAGTTGTGTAATGCTTAATTCTAAAAATGAAGTTTTGCTTAGTCAAGAGTCTTTTGTAGTTTCAATAAGATGATTGATTGGAATGTGAATGTTTTATTTCATGAGAGGAAGTGACCACTATTCTCTATAGAAGGCTGAGGCTAAAGATTCTTACAATGAATTCAGAAGATGACAGAGTATAATTGACCATGCGTCTATGCAGGCGAAGCAAGGAGCTTGCCTCCCAAAGCAAAAAATGATGTGATTTTTAAAAGCAAAAATCCATTCTGAACTACCTGGATATGAATAGTTTGTATACCACTGAAACAGACATTCTGTGCCAAGATAAGAGTGAGAAAATCTGTACAATATTATGGTATTTTCATTTTTGAAATCACGGATGTATTTCTACCTGTAGCAAACATTCAAGTACAATGACCAAAACATAAAGAAAAATATGATGTGGCTGCCTCCTGGCTGTCAGTCCACCACCAAGCAACTCACCCATCGGAATTCTTGTAGTCTTGGGCCACTGTGTTTGAGCTTCTTTCTCAGTGGCAGCCTCTGCCTGCCACTCTTCGCCCGGCTTTCATTCCATTTCAGAAAACAACTGTTTTTACGTAACTACAGCTACAGGCAGCAGCACGTGTAGCACAACTAGATAGCCTGCGGTTGCCCAGGGACTTCTCATTTTATGTTTGCACAGGCCCAGCACGGCCTGCCAGGTACAACTAGTGTAACGAGGACTGCAGCGTCTCCATCCTGCCAGCAGCCCAGCAGATCCGGGCGTCGATACGCTGGGGCGGCTTTGACAGCGAGGAGAGATTCTGTACAGCATGCTGCTCCCATTGATTACAGTCAGAAAGAGCATTAACCCTCCTCGCGACCCCAAGATACACTTTCTCTACTAGCGTGCGTTTGTAACATCAGTGTGTTCGCGGAGCTTTTTGAGGATTAATTCCTTGCTGGAGATAAAACTCTCTCCCCAAACAAGGAAATTCGGAGCAAGTCTGGGTATTGTCTAGCTGGCATGTTTCTCTGGAACAATTTAAGTCAGAAATCGCACTTGTGTTACCTATTATTACTGTGGAGAATAAAAGCCAGTTGGAGAAAAGACACTTTTTAACTAGACATTGATGGTGCCCCCAAAATGCTGAGGACAGAATTGATGAGGTCCCGAGAAGCGATCAGGGTATGATATCCCCAGGAACAACCCCCAGCGGGTCTTGTCGTTTTTCCTTCTGATTAATCTACTATACATTCGGGTTTGCATAGACAGTGTGGGTTTTCCTGACTAGTACTGTCACTTTGGAAAATCAGACTTCCTCTGATGCTGGAAGAAGCACGTGATTCCCTCTCTTTTCTAGCTTGAAGGCCAATGCTTAATTTTCTTGTTAATTGTATCCTAAACGAGCAATTCTCTTCAGCTTCATTAAATGGGATAATTTGGATTGCATGATTATCAACCAGTTTCACCAGCATCACAATTTATGTTCGTCAGCATGTTTCCCTAGTTGTCTTTACCCACCGTGGTATGGGCCATCGGGGTTGCGCCTGCTCACACAGTCAGCGGTGTGACCACGTCGGCTCTGGGCCCAGCTGCCTGAGCTTGATCCTAACTGCACATCCTTTCTGCCTCCGTTTTCCTCGTCAGTCAAATCTCATTTGATTCTCGTGGGGCTTAACAGAAGCAATGCAGGTAAAGCACTTAGAAAAATGGTCAATTCTGTAAATGCACGATAAAGTTACATTAAAAACAAAACAGCCCTAGCTGGTTTGACTCAGTGGATAGAGCATCAGCCTGTACCAGCGGTTCTCAACCTGTGGGTCGCGAAAAATGAAAATACATCCTGCATATCAGATATTTACATTACAATTCATAACAGTAGCAAAATTACAGTTATGAAGTAGCAACGAAAAAGATTTTATGGTTGGGGGTCACCACAACATGAGGAACTCTATTAAAGGGTCGCGGCATTAGGAAGGTTGAGAACCACTGCGTGTAGACCAAAGTGTTCTGGCTTCGATTCCAGTCAAGGGTATGTACCTTGGTTGCAGGCTCCTCCCTGGTCCAGGTCCTGGTCAGGGCTCGTGCAGGAAGCAACCAATCGATGTTTCTCTCGGTCTTTCCCTCTCTCTTCCACTCTCCCTAAAAATAAATGAAAAAAATATCCTCGGGTGAGGATTAACAAAAAAAAACAAAACAAAAACCTCTGGACAAAGGAATTATCCTTGAGGACCTAAGAGGAAAATGTACCTTTTGCTCTAAAGGATATTGCCAAGGGATACATTTAGCTTAATAGCGGTCCACACTTCAGAGGGGATGGGCTAAGGATGGGGGGATACCCCAGCAGTGGGGGCCAGCCTTACTCAGCTGCATCACAGGCTTTGACAAGGAAACTCTAAAGGTCACAGCTTTAGCAGTTGACAGCCAGTCACGCAAGCCTGCATGTGCTGGGACGTTCTGAAGGGCTTCTCTGTCCCGCCCCCACCCCATCTCTGCAGGCCCGCATTACTTCTGCATTGCACAGCTGTGGCATTGATGGGAAACCGATGGAGACGTCATCCAAACAGGGCTTGTAGAGGAAATGGCAGTGAGAAAGGAGAGGAGTGCTTTCTCCTCTGTTAAGTTTCTTTTCATTGAGAGTGATAGAAATCAACTCTGGCTAGTTTAAGAAAAAACAAAACTTTTATAGGCTACTGGAGTACTGCATGGAATCCAGGAATTAAAAAGTCAAGTCTGGTAAGGACAACAGAAACTGGAGCCCACCACAGCATGGTTAGAAGCATGGTTTCTAGAGCCAAACCCAGTCTGAGTCTATATCCCAGCTCTTCAGCTTGCTACCTGTGTGATCTTGGGCCAGTTCTTACCTACTGTGTGCCTCAGTTTTCCTGTCTGAAAAATGGAGATAATTATTAAAAGAGGTAGTAACTGAAAGGGCTTGGGACAGTGGAACACAGGCATTGCGTGAGGGCTGGTTAAGTTAGACCCATGGGCACTGGTACCCCACATCCCCCCGCCCCCCGCCTTGCCACCCCACCAGTGCCATTGCTAACTCAGCTCTGAGGACTGTTCGTCTGGGGTGAATCTGATTGGCTGGGCCTGTGTCTGGCCTCAGGTCTGCATCATGAGGTGTGGATAGGGCTCCTGTGGGCCAACCCTCTTCTTGGCTGGAGTCGATGGGGATGATGTCCTGAGTGGGGGCTTTGGTTATGAGTTGCCGGCCATGACAGACCCTTCTGAGTTAAAAAGAATGAATGGTCATAAAACATTCCATTTGAAACTAGTTTATATTAATAACCAACACTGTCAAATGCAGCTAATGGGAGTACACTTGCTTTTTTTCTGTAGAAATACCAAGACTCCTACAACTCTAATATTTGAAGAGCTTAATGAGATGCAAGTGAAATAACATATGTTCTTTTGTTAACACCAAAGGAGAAACAATTACTCAGGCAGACATTTAGCTCATAGTTAATGGGAACAAAACACTAGAAGCAAAATATGTAAAGCTGCTAATATATATACCCAGTTGACCCTTAAACTGTTGGGTCCACTTATATGCAGATTTTTTTTCAATGCCTATTCAGTCAGTCTGCTGCATCCTGGGTTTGACATCCTCAGACTCAGTAACCCTGGATCTAAAGCAATATTTTCCATTCATGGATGGGAATCTGTGGGTATGGACGGCCAACTGTATGCATTAATCTATACCATCTTACATAAGGAACTTTAGCATCCACAGATTTGGGTATCCATGCAGATCCTGGAGCCAATCCCCCGAGGATTCCGAGGGATGACTGCAGAAAGTTTGGGGAGAGTCAAAAGTCACACGTGGTTTTTGACTGTGGGGGTTGGTGCCCCAACCATGCATTGTTCCAGGTTCAACTGTATACCAAATATTGGGCACATCATTGCACAAAGGATGCTCCCTTAATCTCATGGATACCCTGCATCTCAGTACCCATTTGGTCTCTCAGGTGTTGTGGGTGTATGCTGAGAAGGGCTCTTTATTGCACCATGCACTAAGCTTAGCTAAAAGAGTTTATTGTCTAAATCAGAGGTTCTCAACCTGTGGGTCGCAACCCCTTTGGCAGTCGAATGACCCTTTCACAGGGGTCGCCTAAGACCATCCTGCATATCAGATATTTACATTACGATTCATAACAGTAGCAACATTACAGTTATGAAGTAGCAACAAAAATACTTTTATGGTTGGGTCACAACATGAGGAACTGTATTTAAAGGGCCAGAAGGTTGAGAACCACTGGTCTAAAGCTTTGTGTGTTGATCTCTGCTAGAGAAACAATTTGATTATTTCTATCCTATGTATATAAAAAAAAAAGTCTGCTAGGCCTATGAAGAAAGAAATGACTTCCTCCCAGTCTTGGCAGCCTTGCCCTCCCTCCTTCACATCTTCCTTTAGGCATCACAGTTGCAGTAGAGGCCCAAGCAGGCTGTTACTGTGAGACCGCAGGCTCAGCTCAAGGTGTGTATGCCAGGCCTTACTTCCCAGCAGGATGACATGGGAAGGAAGCCCCAGGCTGTGGGCAGGTTAGGCAGTGCTCACTGCTTCTCTCCTTTTCATTAAGCCCTTTTTCTGTCTTCATACATCTTCTCTTTCTGTACTCAAGGCAGCGAGTGAGTGTATCATTTATCGGCTAATAAGTCGCCTGACAAGATAGCCACGGTGTACCTAATTGTTCAGTTTATTTATGTATTATTGATGAGCCCAGACTTGAACTCTGCTTCCCTCGGAGGCTGCTTGATAAATCTCTTGGCTAATCCTAAAATGCTGAATTACCTGCTGGAGCAGCATTCAGGGCATTGCTTTCACTTTGTATTCCTACAGGCCCTGCCTATATATGTCAATATCTGTGTTTAACAATAAACAGAAAGTAAAATAAATTAGGGAATTTTTTAAAAAAATCTGCTATTAAACAAAGGAAAGAAATAACATAAGACATAATTAAAGCTATTCTTTGAGCTTTGCAAAAAGAAGGTATGAACACATTCATCGCATCATTCTCTGACTCTTGAGGCTTACCGACCTTCATTGCTCAAAGTTATTTTGAGCTGCGTGAACTAAATGCCAAGCGGTAATCTCACTTGCTTCTCCGTAGTTTCAGTTGCTGCCAGTGGAACTGCGTAGCAGGGAATGAGAGTGAGGACTGGAAACCTATAAGCGATTTCTGAATCTTTGGGTAATCTTTACTAGCCACCATGGCTGGGACCCTAGAGCCCAGCTCTGAAAACCAGGAGGGGTCCCCTGCTCTTTCCTGTTCTCTGATTAGCAGAACCACTTCCCCTAAGTGTGCTCGGTCCTGTTTCTCCATCAGTAAATTTAAGTGAGGACACTTAAGTGCCATGTTGAAGCAGCGTACTGCTGTTTTTAAATGAGCTGATTGAAGGTCACTGAGACTAAACCATACCATTTAATATTGTAAGGATTAGTATTTGAATAATAATCAGAGCACTTAAATTATAGATCAACATATGTGGGTGTTTTTGTCCCTCACAAGATTGATAACTATTGATGAATCATTAGATGGCCCTTTGTGCTCGCAGCTCGCCCCGTACTCACAAGCAGAAGAAATGGAGGTTTTAAAAATGGAAGGGCTGCTTGCAAATGCCAAGCATGTTGGTTCTTGGTTAAAGTGCAAAGAGTGGTGAATCATTCCAAAGGCGCTGGGACCCATTCACCAATTTGCAGAAAAACAGTAAGAAAAAGTGTATGTTCATTTGATCTCTTAACTACACAACCAAATTTCTTAAAAAGTTATCCCCATCCTGCCTTTTTGATATTTCGTTTATCATGGAGTTTTTAATTGTCTTAAAAATTGTGGTAGTGCATGCATAATGTGACCTTTACCATCTTGATCACTTTTAGATATACATTCACATGATTGTCCAAATAATCTCCAGAACTTTTTTTAATCTTCCTAAACTGAAACTCTGTACCCATTAAACATCTACTTCCCATGTTCCCCTTCCCCCAGTCCCTGTCAACCACCATTCTACTTTCTGTTTCTGTGAGTTTGATTATTTTAGATACCTATATAAGTGGTATCACACAGTGTTTGTCTTCTTATGACTGGCATATTTCACTTCGTATAATGTCCTCAAGGTTGATCCATGTTGTAGCAAGTGTCAGAATTGCCTTCCTTTTTCAGGCTGAATAATATCCCATTGTATGTATATACCACACTATTTACCCATTCATCTCTGGATGATTCTAGGATTTGTTCCAGCTGCTGGCTATTTTGAAAAATGCTTCTGTGAACATGGTTATACAAATATCTATTTCAGTCCCTGCTGTCAGTCCTTTGGGTAGATACCTAGAAGTTGGATTGCCAGGTCATATGGTAATTCTATGTTTAATTTTTTGAGGAACTGCCCTGTTGTTTTCCATGGCAGCTGTACCATTTTACATTTCCACCAGGAGTGTGCAAGGGTTCTAATTTCTCCACATCCTTGCAACACTTGTTATTTTCTGGTTTGGTTTGGTTGGCTTAGTGTAATGGCCTCCTAATGCTGGTGAAGTGGTATCTCATTGTAGTTTTGATTTGCATTTCTCTGATTATTAGCAGGCTGAGCATCTTTTCATGTGCTTACTGGTCATTTGTATATCATTTTGGGGGAAATGTCTACTCAAGTCCTTTGCCCATTCTTTTAACAGGGTTGTTAGTTTTTTGTTGTTGAGAGTAAGAGTTATTTACATATTCTAGATATTAACTCCTTATCAGATATATGAGTTACAAATACTTTCTTCCATTTGGTGGGTCGCCTTTTCACCCTAGTTCGACACTAGACTGCACAGAAGTTTTCCATTTTTATGTAGTCCAGTTTATCTATTTTTGTTGTTGTTGTTTCCTGTGGTTTTGGTGTCATACCCAAGAAATCTTTGCCAAATCCAATATCATGAAGCTGATCCCCATGATCGTGTTTTTTGCATTATTTTAAAAGCTATATTGCACTAACCTATCAGTTACCTCAGCTACTCAGTTCTTTAGCACTACCTTGGGTTTTTCTCATGAGACAAACTGGTGTCACCCTAGTAACAGCCCTAACTTTTAGGGACACTGTGCAATGAACCAAGTCACTCATCCATCTCTAGTGAAGGGAATTTTTCAAGTGATGTACCAAATTGCTTCCATGTGCACCTTGCCAACAAATCCAAATGGAGAATTTTTAAAGTACATTCACTGCAGCCCTAGCCGGTTTGGCTCACTGGATAGAGTGTCGGCCTGGGGACTGAAGGGTCCCGGGTTCGATTCCGGTCAAGGGCATGTACCTTGGTTGCGGGCACATCCCCGGTGGGGGTGTGCAGGAGGCAACTGATCGATGCTTCTCTCTCATCGATGTTTCTAACTCTCTATCCCTCTCCCTTCCTCTCTGTAAAAAATCAATAAAATATATATTTAAAAAATACATTCACTGCACCTAATCTTCAATGTAGCACTGGGTTTATTCAGCACTGCTTACAGATGTGCAACTGTGGGAGAACATGGAGCTTATTATTTCACTGATGAATAAACTCAAAAGCATTCATGAAAAAAGGGTCCCTGAGAAAAATATCACCAAAGTGGATTTAGCTTTCTGAGGTGGATTGCCTAACTATTTTGTTCATTTGACATTTATTTTTATGACCTTCTACATCTTTTTAGTGATGGACTTTAGCAGCCATCTTTGATGTCTGTAGAACTAGTAATAAAATGATTTCACTTTTACACATGAGGAACTTGAGGCTTCGAAACTTTGTGTACTTATTCAAAGTTTTATGGCATTAAAGAGGGAGAAAATAGACTCGAGCCTCAAACCTTTCACTCTCTCTGTGTCAGTGATTCTCAAAGTGTGGTTCCTGGACCAGCAGTATCACATCACCTGAGAACTTGTTAGACATGCAAATTCTCAGGCCCCTCTCCTGACCTACTGACTCAGTATCTTGAAGGGTGATCCAGTAGTCTGTGTATTAACAAATCCCATAGGGAATTCTGCTCATGCTATGTATGGGGACCACCACTCTACACAGTGTGTATAAAGGCACTGAGCTAGACACGAGTCTACAATCTCCGCTCTCAGTGAGTGTCCAGGCTAGCAGATAACGTAAGACACAAGCACACATGTTTCAGGTAGACTGTGATATCATTGTAACAGAAAAACTAATTGAGATTTTTCTAGTTCAGCTTTGGTTTGAAGATCAGGAAAGGCTATAACAAATGATGGTTGAATGTGGATATTTGGAGCTGAAGTATGACATTCCTAACAGGAACCACATGAATAAATGCAGCTACAGGGAAATGGTGAGCTCAGAGGGTGTGTGGAGCAGCTCAGTTTGGCAGTGGTTCTAGCTTCATGGAGCTTAAAACAGATGACAGAGAGCTTTGGATATCAGAATAAAAAGTCTTTATTTTATTCAATTGACAGTGAGATGCCAGGGCATGTTTTGAGCAGTGGAGAGCCATGTTCAAAGCTGTAATTTATAAAATTATTCTCAAAATTATTTTGGTTGGACTGCATTAAGAGAAGGCTGAGTGATGGATGGAAGGACAGTTAGAAAGGTTTGGAACAGTCTGGACAACAGGTGATAAGCATACAGATTAGAAGGTAAGTGGTGGGACTGGGTATTTCAGATCTTTAATCTGCAGGATTTGGTATTCCAGGGATAGAGAACTATCCAAAAATAACTAAGTTATGTAATTTGGTGACGAAGGACCCTAAGATATGCCATGCATGCAAATAGAGGAACAGTTTTAGAAGGATGAAGAGTTGAGGCTTGAACACAGTCATTTAGGGTTATGACAGATGTCTCTGTTGAAGATGGCCAACAGGGAGTAAAACTGGAAAGATGGATGTAGGCATAGGGATCATTCGTGAAAAGATATTTGAGAATCAGTGGATTCTCTGTAGAAGTGAGGTTGTTCCAGAGAAGGGATTTGGGGAGCCATTCTCTTTGGTGGCACTCAAGGTCAGGAAAGGGAGTGGGGTCAGAGAAGAGGCTTTTGGGGGGATCAGTGTGAAAATCCAAGATTGAGAGATCCAAGAAACAAGGACTGGTTGTCAGTGCTGAATGAGGGAGAGAGACTGAGAAACAAAGTATAAAGGGTGAAGATGCCAGCACAAGACTTCATGGGTCCAGAGACTAGTGAGTAGGTGGTTGGAAAAGGCACACAGCACTCATACCAAGTTACTCTGAAAAGGTTTGTAATCATGAAAAGGAGAGATGCAAATTAGTAACTTGAGAGAGTGGTTGAGTATAGGGAAGAATCATGGTTGCTTGTTTGGGTTTCATTTTGTTTTGTAGGAATGAAGAAGCGTCTGATTCTTTTTGTAGGCAGAAGATGAGAAATAACTGTTTGGATAAATTGCCAGAGGAGGCTATAACTGAGAGTGCAAGAGGACGGTGCTTCTTGAGAAGAGAGAGAAATATACCTCTGAAACCAAAAGGAAAGAATAAAATTAAAAATTTGGTTTCAAGCACAAGTTTGGAGATAGGGAGGAGGAGAATTAAGGCAGCTTATTTAGGTAGATTTTTCTGTACAGTAAGAGGATTGTCGGGGAGAGGTCAGTAGGGATTGAATATTCGAGGATCAGGAAAAAGCTTGGAATAGGCAAGGTGGGGAAGATGATGGAAACTCAAGAAGAGTTCTCACCTACAAACATCTTTTCAGTTTTACTTCCTGCTGGCTGTCTTTATCAAAGAATCCTGTCAGAAGCCCAAATTGACTGTGTTCAAGGCTAAATTCTTCTTCCTTCTAAAACTGTTCCTCTATTTTTTATTAATGGCACATCTCAGGATCCTGAGTCACTGAATCTCATAATTTAAATATCTTTCGTCTAGTTCTCTCTCCCTGGCATGCCTAACCCTGTAGTTATAGATCTCAAATGTGCATTCCTGCTACTCCAATGCTAATCAATGTCCTTATCACTTCTTTTCCAGACTGTTGCCATACTCTTCTAACTGGTCTTCTCTCCCCAGGCTTCTCTTAATGCAACCCATCCAAGATAATTATGAAAATAATTTCTTAATTGCAGTTTTGAATCTGGTTCACCCCTGACCAAGGAAGGCTGAGCTAATTAGTGCCTAGGTAAGATTGGGAAACATGATTGCATGGTACAATTAATCAATTCAACTTTGTGATTATCTCTAACCATATCATGTGGCTTTGAAGCAGGCACTAAGAAAGCAAGATAGTGAGATTTATTTCCCCAGTATTGGGGAAGCATAAGACAAGTAGAGGGGGCAGGGGAGACAGAGATGTTAAATGAAATCGGGTAATAAAAAAGAGCTTCCTTGAAATGAGCAACTCTGGAATCTAATCTGCAGCTCCTTAGAGTCAATGGAACAAAGACCAGAGAGAGGTGGCGTTATTAAAGGTAATTGGGTGGTGTGCACACAATGCAGTACAGATCATGTATCAGGGAAATGCATACTTTAAACCTACGTGATCTTATTAACCAATGTCATCCCCAATAAATTCAATAAAAATGAATGAGTAAATAAAGGTAATTGGAAGAGTAGATAGAAGACTCAGAAGTTGAAAAATGGGAGAAGTGGCAGGGGTGGAAGTTCTGTATCATAGGGGTGGCAGCATAATAAATGCTGAATGAATGAACGAATGAACAAATGAATGAATGAATGAAAGAATTTTTTTGTCATGGGGCAATGAGGTAATGGGAATGAGAAAGTGATGACTATTCATTGGTACTCAATTTTTAAGAACAGGGTTGCAGGAAATAGGAGTATAGGAATAGGCTCGAGACATGCTTTAAACAGCAGAGTAATTCTTAGGCTTCACTCCCAGGGTGGACAGATTATTAGCAGCAGCTCCTGGGCCCTGGGAGGACAGGCTTAGAAGAAGCTTAAAGGAGACAGCTGTTGAGATACTCGACTCCTGTCTTAAGATAGTTCATACGATAGGATTGAGAAGAGGGGAGATTGGCTCTAGCTCCCTCACATTTTCTCTCTCCCTTCTTCCATGCTTCTCATTTCTTTTCTCTTTTTAAAAAAATATATATATATTATTGATTTTTTTACAGAGAGGAAGGAAAAGGGATAGAGAGCTAGGAACATCAATGAGAGAGAAACATCAATCAGCTGCCTCCTGCACACCTCCTATTGGGGATGTGCCTACAACCAAGGTACATGCCCTTGACCGGAATCAAACCTGGGACCTTGAAGTCCTCAGGCCGACGCTCTATCCCAGGGGTCCTCAAACTACGGCCCGCAGGCCACATGGAAATACAAATATTGTATTTGTTCCCGTTTTGTTTTTTTACTTCAAAATAAGATATGTGCAGTGTGCATAGGAATTTGTTCATAGTTTTTTTTAAACTATAGTCCGGCCCTCCAACGGTCTGAGGGACAGTGAACTGGCCCCCTGTTTAAAAAGTTTGGGGACCCCTGCTGTATCCACTAAGCCAAACCAGTTAGGGCCTCGCTTCTCATTTCTTACTCACAGGCTTTCACAGCTCTGGAGCCTACTGCTTTTGAGTCAACAAAGGCAGACCATCGTTTGTTTTTTTTAACTGCTTTATTGAGGTGTCATTTACTTGCCATGAAAACCCCATGTGCTAACTGGGCAAGTAATTGATTTTTGTTAAACTTACAGTTGTATAACCATCCACAACATTCAGTTTTAGGACATTTCTGTATCATTCCTAAAAGATTCATCATGGGTTTGTACAATCTGGATTAGAGTTTAATATAAGGGTAATAACTATATTTATTCCGTGTTTACTATGATCTGAGCTCTGTTTTAAGCAGTTTATAGATACTGACTCAATCTTCACAATGACCCATGAGATAGGCACTATTGTTTTCCATTTTACAGGTAGAAAAACTGAGGCATTTGCCACTTATAGTAAGAAGCAGAGCCAGCGTTTGAATTCAAGCATGCTGGCCCCAAAGCTGTTGATCTTAGCCATCATGCCATATTGCTTTTTAATATATACTGGTCATTTGAGAAGCAGGACAAAAATAGCAATAACTATCTATGTTCTTTCTCTGTTTCACTTTATATCATCAACATGGAGTGAGAAGTACAGCTTTAGTGCAAAAATATCCATACATTTACATACATTTCCCTTAAGTAGCTGATACTGGAAATACTAAAAAAAATTATGAATAATTTTATATGGAAGAGAATGAAGTCGGAGTCTTGGCAGTTATCTGGTTCACAAATTAGATCATTGGGACAAAGAAATTCTATCTGGTGGTTTGAAATAATCTGGTATGGCTGTCCACATTCATCAGATTAATAGGATAATTGCCAATTCTCTACTTCACTTTGTATCAACATAGCCTGAAACACAAATGGAAGTTTTTGCCCAAATGATGTAAATTTAGTCACTTGCAAACATCCCTGGTCACTAACCTAGAAAGACTGTTGGGGATAGTTGGAAGTGTTCCCAGAAATTCAGTTTCAGTACAGACCAGCACAAAAAGGATAATTGTGGTACTGCCTCTTTATGAAATCAACTACTGACGTTTTAATTCATGTAAAATTCTGTATCTACTTACAGATATTTCTGGAAAGATATCATGTCAAATGAGCAGAGCGTTAAATAGGCATATCATTTCCCATAACCCTCCCTAATGTTAATTTAAGAAAAATCCAATTAATAGTGTGGTGAGGACTACAAGTAGGAGATGAACCAAGGACTTTATTTTTAGCAACTGCACTTTTTGGAAGTGGATAGAGGCAGTACTGGCTGAAAGAGATCCTCTTAGCTTTAATGGTATAGACGAAGTGTGGTGTTTTTTTTTTAAAGCCATCGAGCTAGCTCTTTTTCTGTGTAATACTATTGTGGTGGATGGAAGACCAAGAGTGGATGCTAATGTAAACTATGGACTTTGGGTGATAATGACCTGTCAGTGTAGATTCATGGATTGTAACAAATGCCCCGCTGTGATGTGACATGTCAGTAATGGGGAGGTTGTGCACATGTGGGGACAGGGGTGTATGAGAACTCTCAGGACTTGGCACTCAATTTTGCTGTGAACTTAAAAGTGCTCAAAAAAAAAAACCCCACCAAAGTTTATTTATATATTTTTTTAAAAAATCTAAGCAATATGATATTTTAAAAAGAAAATCTTTTAATCTATATTTTTCTATGTAGGAATGAATAGTGTTTAAATACTTACACACTGTAGGTAGTTCATTTCCTCTGATTGTCAGAGCACTGTGTGTGTGCATATTCCTTGCCTTATGCATTCAAGTTATTTAACCTGTGTGAAACGTGGGCCCCAGCAGCACAGAGGGTGTCTGCCATTTCAACGTGTGGAGGGGAACCCAGACCAACTTCTCCCAGAGTTCTGCCTTATGTAGACTTTTCTCTCCCAACACTTCTAATTGTATTCTGATTCCACTTAGACTGAAGAGGCCCTAGGCCCCCCGCTCTCACCTCCAGTTACCCACTGGGAATATCATCTACTTTGTGAATTGCCTGGGGCCATCTCGAATCCTATGCAGACGTCCCCTAGCTGCTCTATACACTCCTGAGGAACTTCCCTTACGGTCCAACCACCACATTCAAAGTGAATGAAACTCATAACATTATGGTCCAATTACGTGACAATTGGGGAGATAAAAATGCTGCCTAAAAACATGGAATGCATTCCAAATTATTTATTAACTAATTTTAAATTAGTAGCTCTTCCTCTTTGGGAAGATTACCTGGAGAGATGACTTTATATTGTCTTAAAATATAACAATATTTGGGGGATATAGGTTTGGTAAATAGTGTTACTCTTTCTCCCAAGCCTTATACATACGTATTACATATCACTCTCTCAAAGAACAATATATATGCCTGTTGGATATCCAGGAAAACTGCTCAAAAAATAATGAATACTATGAACTAGATATATAACTGCTTTTTGTTGCTATAAAGACTTGTCATTTTTAGACAGATAACATCAAGTGGAAATAGTCACTGCATGAAAAACAAGGATGAGTTTCCATTTATAAGATTATACTGCCATCTACTCAGAATACTAATGGTTCTAATGAAGATGCAGCATCTTACAAACAAATAATTAGTTTTACACACGAAAGGATAAGTAGAATCCTAATTAACAAATTGCTAATTTTCCTTACAGCATTTAGGTGTTAACGGTGACAAGTGGCAGGTTTTATGTGTGTAGTTTGAAGAATTTATTTTGTTATTCTGTGGTTACCCAGAGTAATTGTAACTCCAAAGTTTATGTAATACAGTGTATGTTTATTTTGATTAGTGGAGTTTAAGCATGGGATGATGAGGGCTCTTCGCTTCTTGTTTTGAACATCAGACCTGAAGCACCTGGAATAGTGCTATTGGTCCTATAAGAGTTGGACAATTACATTGCATTGTGCAAACTACTTAGGCCATATCTAAATGTTTTGTAAATAGACCTATTAATTGATTTTAAGTTTGAGCTACTCTTATTACCCAAGTGAATCATTGCATAGTGCATTTCATCTCTCAGCCCACAGTTTGTCATAAGAATGACCAAAGTATCACTCTCAGCCCACAGTTTGACATAAGAATGACCGAAGTATCACACTGAATCAGCGCCATAGACCAGGGTTTCTCAACCACAGCACTGTTGACATTGGTGCTGGATAATTGTTTTCTATGGGGCTGTCCCTGTACCTTGTAGGATGTACAGAGCATCCCTGGCTTCTACCCACTAGATACAAGTAGCACCCCGCAGTGGTGACAATCAAAAGGGAGAGGGAGAAGAATCGCCCTAAGTTGAAAACCACAGAAGATGTGGACTGCATTGTATAACCATCATAACATCACTAAGTAGAATGAGCAAAGCTATGGCCAAGCAATTGAAAAGAACAAAATCCAAATGAAAGGTTGAATCCAAAAAGATCGAAGGGAATGCTGATAACCACCTGAATAATAGAATTGTTTAAACTACGTGGTCAATATAGTTGGCATTACAGAAACCCTTCATTGAGTTGGCCTCACACCTTAAAGAATGTTTGACTGAAAACAGTCTCCAATGACTGCGTAGGGATAAAATAGACAGAGGAGTTATGGAGAAAATGGCAGAGGCTGGAAGTTTCACTGGCTTCCCTACAAATGCATATCCACAACCCTTTCCTCTTCAACAATCCAACAGTGTGAAAATGTACTGTTTTAAGAGTATAGTTTACAATCTCCAGAAAGCTTACAATATACAGGTTTTGAGAAAATACATTAACTTTTGGAACCACAAATACAAATGGATTATTACAAAGGCAGTTGCACGGCCTGAAAATGGAAGTAATGGGGCCATTGTAAAATGTGGACTGTAAATATTAGAGGTTGGCTATTTTTTTGTCATGTGTCTAAAGAGCTTTGTTGCCTAAATTATGTAGAAATGGGAATACGCACTATAATACAACTTTCTGAGGAAAGTGCGTTAGCCTTGGAGAAATGCCAACATTGTGCTGCTTTTAAAATAAAAATCCATCTGAGATCATTTAATCTTGCTCTAATGTTTAGTTTTTATCCTATTCTAACTTCTATGCGTGTTTAAATTCTTTGTTTCAACTTTAATGTCTCAAGTAACATTGAAGGATTTCTTGGAGATAAAACTCATTGGATATATTTAAAATATGTACATTATGCTCAGAACTATTCAGAAGGCATTTCAACAAAAAAATTCTGAAACCACTTAATCTAACATTAATATTAATTTACTTAATGGTTATAGAATATATTATGCTAGAATTTTTTCATAGTAAATATGAAATGTGCAAAAGATATTAATAATGTAATGTTTCTTACAGAAGGTGAAATGATAGGGTACAGCATAGTCGGGATTACATCATTTCTTTGATGTGAGCATTACAAGGAACATTAACTGATTACTGAAACAGTTTAAGTCTCTATGGTTAGCTAAGGTTATGCAGTTGTTGAACTAGAATAATAATTGTTATGTAGTACCATAAAATGTAATGAGTAATTGTTATGGATAACTTAATGCATAAAGCTTAAATGTATGGCAAATAAAATGCCATGGAAGACCTATACCATCCTATATTATAATGCAATATATTTAAGTATAACATTGCATTTTTTATGCCCAAATTGTCTGAAATCTTCATTTTATGGTAATAAATTTGCCTGAAGCAATTGTAGTGAATGTGATATGCTGTAGTGTACATGGCTGGGTAATATTTTATCTATGATTTAAGAGAAGAGTTCAATAGTATTTTGCATTTTCAGACAACTTCTCCTGCACTTTTGTGTGGCAGTTTTTAAGATTATACCGTAATAGCTGCTCCCCTATGTGATCTAAAATAATTTAAATATTAGCCAAATAAAAAGTATATCAGGAGAAAAATATTTTGTACACACACATAGTAAATAAGTATGTACATAGTTAAAGAACAGGTATGTACATATTTACATGCACATACATACATGCATGATGCTCTACAAACTTTTCATTTACTTAGTCATTACACTGCTATTTTCTTTTATGCACTCCATTGCTTTTCACTTATCTAATATTTAAAGTAGGACTCTGCATTTACATATATAGTGATAAAAAATAAGGTCTGTGTATCGTTTTCCATATTAAAGACTCTTTCTCTGGCTAATTTAGGGCACTTTGAGACTGATTCTTTCCACTACTTTCTGCCTATTGTTCTTTCCAATTAATAATGGAAACATTCAAATAAACTTGCCATGAGGGGGAAGTACCACAGTTTCCAGAATGTAGCACAGGGTTTATGTGTTTCGTGCTTTACAATTTACAAATTCTTTTGCATGTCTCATTTGAATCTGAAATAACTGTATTTAGAAAGTATAATTCTTTTTTTTTAAATCCTCACCCAATGATATTTCTCCATTGATTTTCAGAGAGAGTGGAAGGGAGGGAGGAGGGGGGGGGAAGAGAGAGAGAGAGAGAGAGAGAGAGAGAGAAAGAGAGAGAGAGAGAGAGAGAGAGAGAGAGAGAGAGAGAGAGACAGACATTGACATGAGAGAGACACTTCAATTGGTTGCCTCCCATATGTGCCCCGACCAGAGCAGGGATCGAACCTCGAACCTGCAACCGAGGTATGTGAGCCGACGCTCTACCACTTAGCACCACCAGCCAGGGCAGAGAGTATAATTCTTACTTTTATTTCCAAGACCAGTCTGCTAGGAAGGCCAGAATCAAGACTCTTATTTGGGTCTTCTTATTTCAAACCCACTCCATGATGGAATCTCTCCTAAATTCTGCCCTATTCTGCCATACCTACCGGGGAGGCTCTGAATTAGTCACAAACCACATGGGGAAAGGGAAGAATGAATTACACCGCGTCTGCCAACCCAGTGGGCTTTTCATTAGCCTGCTGGTATAGACTTGGAGATGATTCAGACAGCAAAATGTTCACCAGAAGGTTGACGTCAGTGTGAAAACATAAACCAGCTTGGTCTAGAGCCGCATGGGCACTGACTGCTTTCGGGGACTGGACTGGCCTCCTTGGTACCATGAAACTTTCAGCTCTCACCTAGGCTCTCGTACAATGAGCTTCTCTTCAAACTAGTCAGACTAGAGTGACTAGAGAAATCTCGGTCCCTGTAGAACAGGGAGATGGAGACCTAGAGTGTGGACTGGTTTATGGAGGCTTTTGCCCGCTGCCCCTGGAGGATCCGTTATTTTCATGGACAGAAATTGATCTGGAACTGAAAGCACAGGGAATAAATGCTCCTGCAGAATAATCAAATGGTGAGGTATCTGAAATGCCGTTAGTTCTCCCAATACCGCACTGGGTTGATTTCATTATTTAATATTGCTCAGTAAGTAATATGTGCGAGGCATAGGCTCAGTGCTGGGGACAGACAAATAAATAGGCAAGTCCCTGCCCTCAAAGAGCTCACCGTCCAGTGTAGGAGAGAAGCAGCACAGCAGTGGCACTGCAAGGAGCTCCAGGCTGCACCAAGCACCAGATGCCACGAGAACTCTCACAGGCACAGAAACCACATCATCGGTGAGGTCAGGCAAGGCTCACCTTCTGGCGGGCAGCTTCTCCTTGGCTGGGCGAGTCCTCGTTCAGGCCTGTCGTCCAGCCCTAATCTGTAGCACTAGCTCCTTTCATTCTCAGAAATGTTCCAGGTTGGTTGACAGTCTGTGATTATTTATTACTAGGAGATAGGGAGGGAAACAACAGAGTAGGAGGTGAAAGGTGTACAGTTAGAGGAGATGGTGGGAAAGAATAAAGGCAGGGATTTTTTTCTTGGGGGGGGGGGGCATGTGAAAATCATTAAGCGTTGGTGAAATGTGGAGGAACAAGCGATACAGACAGGAGTGATGTTAAGAATATTGAACATCCTGTATGGCACTAGCCCTGGCTGGTTAGTGACACCAGCCATGAACGAGGGGTACAGTTGTTCACATCAGGAAGGGCCCTAAGTTCTAAGGACGTTGGAATTTACCTTGAAACCATAGGGAGCACTGAAGGATTTTAAGCAGTGGAGGAGAAGTCTAGTTTCTTGGACAAAGACTGGCTTCGTCTAGGTCACCAAGCAGTAAAGAGAAAGTAAGGGACTTGCTCTGAGTATCTGCTAGACATGTGTGTTATCCTAGGTGCCTCTCATGTAGGTCCGGCCCTCATGACAATCCTGTAATAGGGCCATTGAGGTTCACAGAGGCCAGATCTTCCCAAGTTCCACAGCTGAGAGGCAGGGATGCATCTCAAACCTACTCTGACTACATGGTCTCTCCAACACACCTTCTGCATCTGCTGGGGACTGCTCTGGTCCAGTTAGAGTGGGCGATGGCATAGTGTATGTGCTTACAGTAGTACCCATTGTCCTTAGCGGGGAGGGATAGTCACTAAAATAATAGAATGAAGTCAGATGTCCTGGTAAGTCATTGAATATGTTATGATATTCACTAATTCTGCAGTCACTTTGGGATATCTAAGTCTTGCATGTTGATTGATCTCCTTCTTTTGCAAGGATTTGTTTTCTTAGCAGATATCTTATTAGGTGCTTTTCTGCCATCAGACAGACCTGGAACTGAGGCTTTGTGCTACCCCTTCCAAGCGACTTAATTCGTTAAGCTTCGGCCTTCTTATTGGTAAAGGGACACAAATACTGCCTCGAAGGTTGCTGGAGGTTAAATTGAGTCAATGCATGTGTGTACCTGACACACAGTAAATATTCAAGAAATGTTGTTGCTACCACTGAGGCTGAGACCTGGTACACAGTAGGTGCGATGTGAGCATTTGTTGAATGAATGAATGAATGAATGAATGAATGAATGAATGAATGAATGAGTAAATGAATCATTTAATCTGTAAATGTGTCACTTACCATTGATTTTGATATAACAGCAAGACCATGCTAGATGGCACACCCCTGAGAGTACTATTCTCTCAAATTTTCAGCAAAAGAGCATCATCTGGTGTCGTTCTAGAAAGTAAAATAGAGGAAACCAATCACCCCTCACATGCAGTCTAAATAAGGCTTTCAGTAGAAATGGGCACACTGTTTTCAGCAACAAGATTGGAGTTTCAACTCCAACGTGTTTCTGGCAACACATGCTGAAAAGGACATTGTCTAAAGGGCTGAAGAAGTATTTGGGAGAATACTCTCCCCACCCCGTACTCCCCAAAAAGTCAAATGGAAGTGGGAGAATGAGGGAGAGGTAGAACTGCTATAAGCAAGGAGACAATAAAAAGAAACTGTAGAGATGAAATTTATCAATATGTGGAATGCATGTGCCTTGGGGAGGGGACATCTTATGCAGGAAGCCTTAAGCCAAAGCAAGGAAATATGATCCATAACCATCATAAAAATGTGGGCTAAGTCAGCAGGGGATGGCACACGAAATCACTGTTTTAAAAGGAGACTCAAAAAGGAGCAAAATAGATGTTACTCTATAGTATTTGAAGGTGTTAAAGAAAAGCCAAAAATTATACTTTTTGATTAACAAATAAATGGAATGATGTTTCAAGGCTCTTAAAGTGAAAGACAATGCCAGCAGAACTCTTCTTCCTTCCACGTGGACAAACCCACGCTGAATGCCTGGATTTCTTCCTGCTATTTAATCCACTTATTTAAAACGTCATTAGCTTTTCATTTAGAAAACAAACTGTCTGGGACCTGAAGAAAAATAAATGTCAAATCTGATCTCACAAAGGAAATGGAGTGGACCTAGACAGAACCACTTGTATTTCTAAGTGGCCAGGTTCATTCTGAACTTGACCAAAATATATTTCAACACCTGTCCTGTCCTGTTACTATCAAAAGGCTATTCATGTAGCATTATTGTTATATATAGTCGCAATCTTATCTTCTGAGTAATCATAATAGGGAAGTGAGAATCTCCATCTTAATATCTCTGTACCTTTCTTTTTGTAGTTGGGTACTACCATTTTAATCTCAAAATTACTTAAGAGTTGTGTGTCCTCAAACCTTTTAAAGTATTTTTTATCCCACCCAGTTGTGGCCTAACCAGTCTAATTCTAACTCCTCATTTTTAGACATCTGCCATTCAAATTGAATAGCATTTTCAATGCTCTGAGTCTCTTCCATATTTTTGGTTTTGAGGTTCCCAGAACAGAACATGCTTTTCCAGACCAGCCATGTGTAGAGAAACATTCTCACCTTTTTCTCTACATGTCAGGAACTAAGAAATGTTCACTGTGCTTAAGAGGGAATACTAGCAATGAAAGAACTAGCGCCCCCACCCCCCCCACCCCCACCAAGAGAAGTAATCTCTTTCTTACTTTCCATTCCACTTCTATGCAGGATTTACTACCATGGTAAGTGAGGTGAGAACTGATATAATGTGCAAATAGTGAGCTTAGGTAAGGCTTGCCAGTGAGTTTGAACGTACTTCTCAAATTCTTCCTTTGCTAGGTGGACTCAGAAAAATTTGTCTAAAACATGACAACTCAAAGAAATGTTCTGAACCAATAATTTGAAACAGCATTGAACTTCAACTATATAATATAGTTTTACAGCTTTATAATTTGTAGAAACTTGCAAATTAGTGGAAAATTCATTTCCAAAACAAGGCTCCTATGCGGGATCAGAAATCATAGCTCCCGATTTTCCAACCTCAGACACCTACCTTGTGGAGGCCTTTAAGTAAAAACCAAAGGTGTGTTTTATGCGAGTTTTGATTTGATTATACTTATTTCCATTCGATTTACTACAGTCAATTTGGAGTGATTGTTTTTATCCATACATTCTTTTCTTTCTTAAATAATGCATAATGAAAATGAGTTGCTTTCTGTTGGAATCTTGGGGTTCATGAAGGTTTCTAGAAACTAGCTTCTATTTTCTTGAAACTGTTGTTTTTCATGATATAAGAAAATCCTAGTTCTATTTGTTATTGTTTTATATGTTTGTTTCTATCCTTGCACAATAGAATTAATGATTCTTAAAAATAATATAATAAAAGCAGAACAAGGAGGGGATGAGATTAGTGTAGCATTGCGGTTAAGGGTGCTGTCACACTGTCTTAGTCCAAGTTGCCCAGGAAGCAGAGCCTGTAGTGAAAGCTGGCATGTTAGCACTGGGGGTGCAAGCCCAGGAAAACAGGAGTGAGGGAGCAAGGAAGAGGGCAGGGAGGCAGGGACAGCCAAAGAGAAGGCGTGTGTGTGTGTGTGTGTGTGTGTGTGTGTGTTTAATACATATATTTTTATTGATTTCAGAGAGGAAAGGAAAGGAAGAGAGAGATAGAAACATCAATGATGAGAAAGCATCATTGATTGGCTATCTACAGCATGCCCCACACTGGGGATCGAGCTCACAACCTGGGCCTGTGCTCTAACCAGGAATAGAACCGTGACCCCTTGGGTCATCGGCCAACACTCAACCACTGAGCCCTGCTGGCTGGGCAAAGAAGGCACGTGCTTCCACACTGCCACAGCTTTGCAACTAGACTTCTCTAAAGAGTCCTCAGGTGCCCTAACTGGTTTGGCTCAGGGGATAGGGCATTGGCCTGCAGACTGAAGGGTCCCTGGTTCAGTTCCAGTCAAGGGCACATGCCAGGTTGTGGGCTCGATCCCCAGTAGGGGGCATGCAGGAGGCAGCCAATCAACGATTCTCTCATCATTGATATTTCTATCTCTCCCTCTCTCTTCCTCTCTGAAATCAATAAAAACATATTTTTTTAAAAAAAGAGTCCTCAGGCAATGCTTGGGCCAGGGCTTGTCAAAGGGCCATATTTCCTTGGAGTGTGTCTGGGGCTGCATGACCGTGGGAACAATGAAAGTCATTCCTAGAAGCAAAGGCCAGTGGCCAAGGCCTGAGGGTCAGCCAGGCTGACATGACCTGTGACTGGATCTGTCTCAGACAACCCACTTAACCTCTTTGTGTCTCAGTTTTGGCACCTGTGAAATAGGAGTAGTAACAGTCTAGTTTTTCTATTTATTTTTACAACACTGTTATGAAAACTAAATGCCGTAGTATACTTAATGCACTTAGAAAGTACCTGCAAAGGTTAAAACTGTTTTGAATCATAATAGCGGTGTTATCCTAATGTGGAGCCTATAAGGTGACTATTTAAAAGGATACAGTGTTCATTTTGAGTTAATAAGTTTAGTGTGTTTGTTTACAAAGCAAACAAACAAATATTACATTCCAGCCATACCCTTAGCAACAGAGGATAATGCTGTTAACGACTCTGAGTCATGCCACTGAGTTTGATCATAGGATAGCACTTGCGAGTACAGATTCAAGATACATGCATAGCATTATTACTGAACATTTCAGTTCTCAAAGTTAACAAAGGAAATATGATATGCAATTTTCCCCCAGATAAGTGCAAAAATAGGACAAAAATTAGAATATAATTTCAGTTCCAAACAGAGGCCAGATTCTGACTTGTGGTTATGATATTCTAGTAGTGGGTAGTGTAGGATTTCTACCCTTCCGGTGACCAGCTTACAAGCCACCAAGCTATACCCAGAGGACATGTCCTCCCTATGCATTCAGATCTTCTGCAGAGTGTTTACCACTCAAGTTCAAGTGACAGGAGCTCAACTGAGAGGGGTTTCTCTTTCCTAGTCCAGCTCGGTGTGCCCCCAGGTTGTAATGCACATCCATTCACAGCACTGATAGCGTAATTCTGCTTTCGTGTCCTTGGGTATCGATAGCCTGCACACGGCTAGTCTGCTGCCTTGCCCTGCCAGCCACTTTCTGGCCCACTGTGCTCAGTCAGTACTGGTTTCATTCTGCCCGGCTTGGCTTTCAGGCAGACTGTCTTAGACCACTGATTGAACAAGTTCAGCCTTGAAGCGGGAAGATAAACACCTATTCTCTCTCTAGTGTCTCCTGATCTTTTTCGTTGCAAGGGGCAGGATGCGTAGTGGAGCAGGGGTGCACCTTGCTCTGCTTTTATTGGCTACATTACCATTGGATATGGTAGCACTGGTTACTATGGGTGTCAGCTGCCTGATAACTGTGCTCAGGGTACATTATCTCCCTTCACATCGTGCTCACAACGCCTTGCTCTACACAGAACAGTCTAAGTCTTTGACTTCATGGCTCAAACTGAAGTTATTTCTTCCATTGCCAAAAAAAAAAAAAAAAAAGAAAGAAAGAAAGAAAGAAAGAAAAAGAAAAATTCGATGACTTGTAGTCTTATATTGAGCCAAGCAATACAAAAATGGATATTTTATTTTCAGACTATTACCCTCTCTTATAATGATTTATTATAATGCCTCTTCTAAGAAATGTCAAATTAACTCCCTATTATAAGCATTTCCATTTTTAGCTCTTTTTAAAAAATCAAAGTATCAAATATTCCTTCAGGAAAAATCAGAAATGTAAGGTTTCCCTTTTATAGGCCCTACAATGTGGTACTGTTTCAAGAATTCCATGAGCTCCCACACACCCCACTCTCCCCAGTAGCAGTTTTCTGGTTTTCTTCTAATGGTTTCCTTAAAAAGATCCCATTTCCTGTTCCAGCGCTAATGATTGATTTACACTTCACATTCTATCTTTGATTTTTCTTGTTTTAGTGGTTTCGGTAGCCTAATGTTGCCCATTTTTGCTCATCATTCACTATGTTCAGACAGTGTTGGATGTCTGCTCTCGGTTTTTAAATAGAAGAAATAATAACTACCTAGTTTGAAAAGCTCTTTGGGATTATGGGTTTGGTTAATATCCTCTAAAAACAATTTCAAAAAACTGTAGTAGAAGATTATAAATGACTTTTTATGTGATTGCATCCCCTGGTGCTTTGAAATAAAAACACAATAAAGAGTATAAAAGCCCTTGGTCAGAAAGGCTAATCCTGAGTAGATGCCATTTACATTTAGATTCAAATAAGTCAGCCTATTTATTTTTTCAAACTTTGCTTCAGGTTTTAAATTGAGAAAACATGGAAATTAAAAGTCCTAGTATGCTTAGGTACATTTGGAAAAGGTAAAATGCCTAAATTCAGTTGACTCTAAGAATAATAACTGTGATAACCATAAAGAATAAGGAAATGTAGTAATTTTTAATAAAACAATGTTGTTGCAACAATTATTATTAAGGTTCATCCAATATGTGGTCCAGGTAAAATAAAGTGGGGTCATGGATGTAATAATGCAAATGCTGTGCCTTCAAGACCATGGGGTTTGCAAACAAGCCATTCCCAAATAGTCGTAGAGCCTGATTCCCCACTGTTTCTGAGTGATGGAGTATGAAGCAGTATGTCATCGTGGACAACTCTTCTACTGGAAATCCAGACCTTTATTCTAGTCATAGATGGACCATGTGGCCAATAACAGTCTGTTTCTTTCCGTCATGACATGAGGAGTTCAGCTACAATGCCTTCAGAGACCTTTCCAAGACCAAAATTCTAAGACTCTATTGCACTATATAGCTCTACGTCAAATGACAGCATGATATGCCCCTGTGCCACAGTTTGCATCCTAAGAATGTTGCATCAGCATGAGGCCTGTCGAGATCCCTGGAACCAGCTCCTGGACAGGGTGGGATTGGGTGGAGATGTGAAAAGAAGAATGATGACATTCACCTGACAAGGTCTATGTGGGGAGGGGTTGGCCCCTAGAATCTTGGCTTATTTTTCTGCTTGAGTCCAAGAGTGTGTCCCACCACAAGGGGTACGGATAGGCCTGTCTGACACACATCCGTAGTTTAGTTTGTGTGTCAGAAGCAGGCACACACTCATTTAGATCTGGATTTCTTGATTCTTGGCCAATCTTTATGTTTTATACTTAAATAAAAATCTTGAGGAAGAAGTGGATCTAGCATTTGAGCTTTTTCTGTACATTATCTTTTTTTCTTTTTAAAAGCATGCACTCCTATAGGAACCAGTTTTAATTCACGGTAAAACTTTGAGTTGACTCCATTTAAAATCCTTCAAACCATTCTCTGAAAGCCTGATTTTCTTCTTCTAAGTCACTGATTTTTCTGGGAAGGCAATATATTTAATCAAGCAAATATTATTTAATTTTTGTTAACTAGACATTTTTTGAGGACTTTGTATGTGCTGCCCCTCCGGTACAGAGGCACTAAAGGTCACTAAGATGTGTCCTGTCCCCTGTGGTAGCTCACAGCCAGTGGAGTTAGTCCCCTAACAACAAGACCTGTCTGGAACCAGAGGACTGCCTACAGGAGCCCAGAGCTCAGCCCTGACTAAGGGGAGTTGAGGGATGGAAGGAGAATTCAACAAGTAAAAGGGCAGGGAGGCATTCTGAATGAAGAGGCATTGTGAATGCATGGGGGATGCACCAGGGCACAGGGAGTGGACTCTGAGACCACAGACTCTCATGGCAAAATCGCATGGCTTCTTCTCCCCTAAAGAAAACAGTAGCATGAAATACATGCCATCTCTTATGTGTTTCTACGTTGTATGTCCTCCAGAAATAAGCTTTTGGAACAGTCATGAATATCTTGAGAAGGAATAGAGGAAGCCACTTGTATCAGTTACGTTCACCAGTGAAACAGAACCCACAGGATGTATATACTAGTAGACACGGAAAGGGATTTATTATAAGGAATCCTCTCATGCAGTTATGGAGGCTGAGAAGCCCCGCTATCTGTCGTGCGGAAGCTGGAGACCCAGGAAAGCCAATGGCATAGTTCCAGTACAGACGCTGTCAGGCTTGAGACCCAAGAAGAGCTGATGTTTCAGTTTGAGTCTGAAGGCAGGAGAAGATGAATGTCCCAGATCAACAGTCACGCTGGAGGTGTTTCCTCTTTCTCTCATAACGATCAGCGTTTCTGTTCTATTCAGGCCTTTAACTGATTGGAGAGGGCAGCCTTCTCTCCTCAGTCTTCCAATTCAAACATTAATGTCACCCCAGAATACCCTCACAGGCACATCGAGAATAATATTTGACCAAATATCTGGGCACATGTGGCCCCGTCAAGTAGACATACAATTTATGATCATACCATGTTTCGGTTTTTTAAGGGTTAATTGGAAAGCATCCAGGAACATTCTACCAGCCTGATTATTAAATTGGCGGCTCACCAAGGCTCCTGGGGTTTTTTTTGTTTGTTTCTTAAATTTTTAAATGTATTGGGGTGACATTGGTTAGGTTTTAAGTGTATGATTCTATAATATGTTGTCTGTATATTGCATTGTGTGTTCATCACCCAAAGTCAAAGCTCCTTCTGTCACCATATATTTGACCCCCTTTATCTTTTACTACCTCCTCCCTACACCCCTTCCCCCCTGGTAACCACCATACTTTGGTCTGTCTCTATGAGTTTTTGTCTTATTTGTTCATTTTTTGCTTTCAGTTTTATATCCCACAAATGAGTGAAATCATATGGTTCCTGACTCTTTCCATATGACTTATTTTGCTTAGAATAATATTCTCAAAATCCCTCTCTCATCGCGAATGACAATATTTTATTACTTTCAAGGCTTATTAGTATTTCATTGTATATATGTACCCCATTTTCTTTATCTGATCCCCTATCAAAGGATACTTGAATTGTTTTCAGGTATTGGCCACCATGAATAATGCTGCAATGAATAATACTTCATTTATCTTGCTGGGTCATATGCTAACTCTTATCTTAATTTTTTGAGAAACCTCCATACCGTTTGCATAGTGGCTATACCAGTTCACATTCCCACCAGCAGTGAATGAGAAGTTCTTTTTTCCACAACCTCTCCAACAATTGCTATTACATGTCTTGCTGATAATAGCCATTCTAACAGGTGTGAGGTGGTATCTCATTGTAGGTTTTTTTTTTTTAATCCTCATCCAAGGTTATGTCTTTATTGGTTTTACAGAGAGAGAAAGGGGGTAGAGAGAGAGAGAGAGAGAGAGAGAGAGAGAGAGAGAGAGAGACCGATGTGAGAAACATCGATTGGTTGTCTCCATACACACCCCAACCAGGTATTGAACCCGCAATCTAAGTATGTGCCATGACCAGGAATCAAATCTGCAATCTTTGGTGTCCAGGATAATGCTTCAAATGACTGAGCCATCTGGCCAGGCTCATTGTAGTTTTGATTTGCATTTCCCTAATAACAAGTGAAGCTGAGAATCTTTTCATATATCTGTTGGTCATATGTATCTCTTCTCGGGAGACATGTCCAGATCCTCTGCCCATTTTTAAAATGGATTGTTTGTTTTCTTGTTGTTGAATTATTTATATTTTTGCATATTAATCCCTTATTGAAGGTGTTGTTTGCAAATATCTTCTCCCATTCATTTCATTGCATTTTTATTTTGTTAATGATTTCTTTTGCTGTGTAGAAGATATTTACTTCAATATTGCCCCATTCATTTATTCTTGCTTTTACTTTCCTTGCCTTTGAAGTCAAATTAATAAAATCCTCTCTAAGACCAAGGTCCATAAGTTTATTACCTATGTTTTCTTCCATGTAATTTATTGTTTCAGGTTTTATATTTAGATCTTTGATCTATTTTGAGTTAATTTTTGTATATGGTGACAAATAGCAGTCTAGTTTCATTTTTTTGCATGTGGCTTTTCAATTTCCCCAGCACCATTTATTAAAAGGCTTTCTTTCCCCATTTTATGTTTTTGGCTCCTTTGTTAAAAAGTATTTGCTCACATACATGTGAGTTTATTTCTGGGCTCTCAATTCTGTTTCATTGGTCTGTGTGCCTATTTTTTTCTGCCAGTACCATGCTGTTTTTATTATTGTCGCTTCGTAATATAACTTGAAGTCAGGGAGTATGATACTTTCCGCTTTGTTCTGTGAGGGTCATGTTTTTTGTAAGTCTCACAATTCCATAGACATTCTGGACAATATTTCAACATCATTGAGATATTGCCAATGACCTGCTTTGATAATTTTTGACACTTTCAGAATTGATAGTTAATTCATCATTATGATTCAGACTATATTTATAAGTTCTGGAGGTTTAGCACATATTCTAGAAAGCCAGGCTGCCTGGCTTTAAATCCTAGACCTGCCTTTTAAGAGCTTGTAACCATAAGCATCTAGCTTAAATTCTTTGCCTCTCTATCTGAAATTGTAAAATGTAGGTAATAATAATAATAATAATACCTAAATCATGGTTTTTATGAAGATTGAATCAGATAATATGCATCAGTGAATGTAAAGAGATAAGTAGATGATGGGGATATAGAATCTATTCAATAAAATAGTTATGCCTATAGCAACTTAAATTTTATTCTAAAATGCTGTTTCAGCCTTGGCTCAATATTACTTAAGCATTGGTACTTTGTGAGTAAAGAGTCCTTATCAAGAGCAGTATATTGAATATGCTTAATTAGCATACATTTTGGATAGACTAAAACCAAAACTCCAAAGCCTTAGTTGGCTTGAAAACGACACCAGATTTAGCAAATGAGTTAGAGAAGATGAAATAGAAAGTAACACATTTATAGAATATGCATAGGCAGTGGAGTATTTGATTCACTTCACTACTTCTGTGCAATTTAGTTTGTTATAGTCAGAGAAACTGTCCATATTTTAAATGGTTCTTTGGCATCTTAGCATTAAAAACATTTGCAAACAAACCAACAGTGGGTGGGGGTGGAGAAATGCTAAAGGATGCTTTGTCAGGATTTGAGTTGTCAGGAATAACAGGCCGATTGACTGGGGCTAGGACCATCTCTGGGTGGAAGGTGATCGGTCACCTTGGGTAAGTCACTGGGACTAAGGGCTCTTGAGGCAGATGACAAAGCCACCAACATGTCCAGCTAGTCTTTTCTTCGTGTGCTATTTCTTATTTGCCTTAAGAACCACATCATTCAATTAGTGGTTTCATATCTGTTTGGATAAGTTTGTTCACATAACATGAAATATATTTGCAGGGTGATGGGTGAAGAAATGTTTAGTTCTTTGAACTTAAGTTCATGAGTGCTTCAGTGTCCTCAGGGCAGTCTTTACTCACACAGCTGATGCTGATGTGAATCTCCAGGCACCCACTGCTGCTGACACCAGTTCACAGGCTTTGGTGTGTCCCCAGAGTTTGGACAACCCTCTTGGGCTACTAGCTGATAGGTGATGAAATGCAATATCTAGAACACAATTTTTTTTATTTTGATGGCATATAACGTATGTCCATATTACTTGGTGTTTGCACCTCCATCAATAACACTTTTCTGCCTTAAAAAGTAATTTTTTCAGATTTTCCCATTCCCATGTCTGAAATTAGTCTGCCTATGAAAGTATTTTCATTCTCGGCTCTTTGAAGCTGGCTGTATTAGTCCATTTGATTAATTCCTTGGGAAAATTTTTCCTTTAAAGAAAAAAGGAATGCCTTGCCCATTTATCAGGTGACTAAAGATAGCTGGGGATTAAGTCTGAATGGAGCGATTACTGCTTTCAAAAACCTAAATAATGGAAAGTATGTTGTTGTTATTGCTCTTACTTAAACAGTTGCCTCATTCAGCAGTGCCCCGCCTGGTGAATGTCCACCTCCCATCTTGTTCCTAACTTGTAAACTTGTGTATGAGTTTCTATGCATTCGTAATACTTACATTTATTTATTCTGCCTTTGAAAAACTTCTGAGATGGAAATTTAAGAATCGAGCCTGTATATTTTTATTGTTATTTATTATTATCGTTCTTAGCTATGGAGGTAGCGGCACATGCTTTTTTCAAATATTATTATCAAGTTAAAAATTTTAATCATAAAGCTATTGTGATGAAGCCAGTGTTAGTCTATTATGAAAACTCTGTGCTTTTTCATTTTTGAGAGCTAAGCCCAGAATGCATTGAGCTGTGCCTTAGTTTATTTTCCATTATCTTTCCACCACCCCCCTCCCACCCCAGAAATCATGCCATTCATTTAATACTTCATTACAACTGAACTGCAATATGTATACAGGGTATGCAAAATGAGCCATTCTGTTTTAAAACAGATTGCAGATGAAAGGAAACCATTCATTTCTTGCTTGCTTGCTGTAATTACTAGAGCACTAATTACTCCAAATCACTGACATCCAGGGTCAGGAAGATGACAACAGAAACATCAAAGAAAAGATGTGGCTCACTCACTAGGACAGCTTTTCCATATTCCCAACCACAGTATCTTTTTTTTTTTTATGGTGACTGTTTACCATGGTAGCTTAGAGTTTCCAGTTTGATGGTGAAAAATAAACAAACAAACAAAAAGCCCTGCACACAGTCAAGATTGCTGAATGTTTACTATTATTTCATTCGCAGTTTGACGGTGAGAACATGTATATGAGCATGACAGAGCCGAGCCAGGACTACGTGCCAGCCAGCCAGGTGGGTTAATTAATCTTCTCTGCCTTGTTTCAAATTGTAATTAAACAAATTCAAAGAGTTGCATTGCAAATGAGTAGCACTATCAGTAACTGCCGCAATCAGGAATAATCATAATTTATAAACAAAGCATTTAAGCCTTGTTTCCAGTTAATGAGATAGAGCTGATAAAACACCAGAGTTGGCATTTGTTGAAAGATACTACCTTGTTTCCCCTCCAGAACGGCAAGCAGCTGTTTTGCCAGCATGATCTTCCCTAAACAGTTGTTTTACCTTTAGGAAATAAAGTCTTTACAGGTGCAGGTTATGTGTGCTTCTGACTAGAGACAAGTTAATCATTTTAAGCTACACATGTCACAGATAGCTTTAATTATCCACTGTTGGGGCAAGAAAATGGTATATTTATAACCAAAATTGCATGGCCGATGAGCGCTATAAGCTATATGGCTGCTTTCAGAACCTACGGGGTGGGTACTTTCAAGCCAAAATGCATGATGTGATTAAAATCTATCAAGGGCACGTTTGTATCCATTTCACTGGGAATGATTGACACAGTATTTAATCATGAGAAGTGACAACAAAAAGTCCAAAGAAAATGTAAATGGATACATTTATAAAAGTCAATGCTTGGCTATTTATTTTTAGATACTTTAAGACCAGGCCCTTCAATCCAGCAAGGGCATTTAAAGCAAAAATTATAACTGCCCTAGGGTGCCAGTATAACATAATATGTAAGAACATTGTAAGCAAAAATGAATGAATGAATGAATGAATGAATGAATGAATGAATGAAAGTGAGGGTGAGTTCATAGGAGCATTTTAGGCACTTGAATGTATTTTTTTCCTAGAAGACTATAAAACCATAGTAGCTTGGAGTTTCCTGTAACAGTGACTATGGTGGAAACTCTAACATAGCACGATAGTTTTCAATACCTACATAACTACTCAAATAGATTTGTTAACTGGGAGGGGTAGGGGCAGAGGGGATTAGAAAACTTATGTTGTTGTCCATGGTGGTTGTTAGCGAGTTAAATGTAATGTATATGTAAAGGGTCCACTCTGTGGGGCTTTGAAATTTCCCTAAGAACAAAATGTCTTGTGTTTAACTCAAAACAGAGGCAGGCCTGCCTCTGCGTGAACTTTGCATTTAGAAGTCATTATGATCACTGCCTCCTCTGGCAGACATTCTAGAAACCACACTATATTGTTCAAACGAGAAGGTCATGGTGAAGTTCAAAGATCCAGACAACATTTTCTTCCATTCAACCGAGTTGATCACACTCAGAATACCTTTGGAAGGCCGAGCTTTGCATTTAAAATTCTTACTGAACTGAATTCATTCAGCTAAGTAGCCTCCCAGATCCATAGGTGGTTCAGAATAGGACTGTTTGATTAAAAAATGAAAAATGTTACTATTAATTTTCTTCTAACCATCAATCCCAAAACTGTACTGACAAGTTTAGTATTACTATTAGATTAGAGCAACCCAGTATCATCTCTTTGGTGCCTTTAGGGTTTTGAAGTGTAAGGGCTAATTGAATTTGTTTGAAACAGTAGAAACACAAACTCAATAAATGATCGCGGTTATAAAGCAGCTGCTCCCTCTCAGAGAATCATTATGTCCTTCTTAAAGACTTTTGGATAAAGGATTAGAAATTCAAAGCATATACATCACGACAGCTTGGGTCCTTAGATTTTTAAATTCAAGTACAGCAGATAATATTAAGCCCTGGCTAAAAGCAAACAGCTAACAATATTTTTCTTAACATTTCAGTCAGGAGTTACTAAGAATGTAAAATTTACGAAGGAGTAAAGAGCTCCAAATATTTTGTTTTTGTAAGATATGGCAGGTTTGTGTGCCAGAATCAAACTATTTTTTAATAATGTAGCATACATGAAAACGTTTTTAGAATGTACCGCTTTTTAAAAACAGACTGATATAAGATAATACAAACTCTGGGTGGGGGAGGATACGTTTTACAAATTATACAAGTTCAATGGCCTTAGCTAAATTTTGCGCTTAGCATTTCTTTTGTTTACTATAACATAGTGTGGTCAAGAATCCATTACCTGGTATTCTTTTAGGGACTTTTAATCAATTTACTCCTTTCAGCAACCATAAATAAGATTTTAGTCATCCTGAAGGGAAAAAAAAAGTTTTGTTCTTTTTTCCTACATAACATCAAACATCTGCATAGTTTAGTAATCCAAGACAACTTGCCTCATAGCATCACTCAACAATTATAATTCCTGTTCAATTTTCAAATCAGTACATGCTTTGGGACTTACAGACTAAGTTGCTAAGTAGGAACATATGGTGCACTACTGCTCCTGTGATGTTGCTGCAAGCAAATAGCATAATTCTAAACTTGAAATGATTTTTATAGAAAGCCAATGCTGGAATAGCTCCAGCAATGGAAGCACACTGGAAAAATTAATGATATTCTTTTAGATAGTCCCAAAGGGCTCTTTGGCACTATCTACTGCATGCATTCTATACCTCTTGAGTGGGTATAGAATCCTTAAAATATTTTGCATATCATTTTGTATTGATAGGCAGCTTTTAAATTGAATATACCACCGCATAATAAGCCTGACAAGTATGTAATAAAAGCTCATGACATTTCCACTCCTCTCTGGTTCCATTCTTGGAATATTGGCTATTTTCTCCTATAATGGCTAAAGTGGGCTGGCCACTCAGTGCTTTAATTCAAACACCACTTAAAAAGTTCTTACTCTGGATAGAATTTGAACCATGCAATGCAAGATTTCTTTGTGTCTTTCCAGACTGGCTAAGAGGACCCACATTGCTCAATACCTCATGAAATCACAGGTTCCCTCCTGTAGAGTTTGTGGGACAGTGTGAGTGGGCTAATGAAAGGAATGTTGACTGAAGAGTGGCTAACAGTCCCTCATCAATTCACCCCTTTCTCATTCCTAACCTGTCATGTTTGATTGACCATGTGCCAGAATACACAACCATAAGGCAGAGCGGGTGGGCTTCTCCCCCAAGCTCCAACTCTTCTCCACATTTCCCAGATTCACATGCTATGAGGTCCTTCTCTTTCCCTAAAAAAATCCCAGCCCCTTTCTCCAGTCCCTAGAATTATAGTACCTTCCATAGCCTCACCTATGATTGTATTCGAGCTATAAATGTTCATTTGAATTGCGTACATCAAAGGAAACAGAAGGAGGAGTCTGGTTTTCTTGGTCAGAACTTCCTACGGCACAAAGATGAGTTACTTATGTTTAGTTTTGAATACCAGTATGTGCCATTACTTTTTCTCCTTCTTCCTTCTTCTCTGGCAGTTCCCAGAATATCGTTTTCCATGGCTACCTGTTTATTCCAAGTTTTCCACACCCTCTGGCAACCTGTTTCACCACTTCTCTGACCCAGGAAGCCCTCTCCTTCATGCCTCCTTTGGGATCCTGTGGGAAAATTGTGGAAAAGGACTGGTCTTTTTATATAAGAAATAATTGCTTAATAGTGGGAATCAGAAGATTTTTCTGGTGTCAAGTCATGAAGAAGCTTTGATTACTTGATTGGAACATATTTCAATAACTTACTTCCTCCTTGACCTTGGCCTCTATTTCACTAAACTATTTCCTTCTGTCTGGGCCCCACAGTTCCTTCATTCCTTCCCTTCCTCCTTCTTAGTTTCCTTTCTTCCTCCTTCTTTCCATGAACAAATATCCCGTAAGTATGAACTAAATTTTTATTATCAATTCTGAGCATCATAGTAAACTCAAAATATTAAATGTCCAGCACTGAGAACCCCATTTTAGATGATTTTCAGGTGGTGATCAGGTTTCTCTCTGCTTCTTTTCTCTTACCCCACTGAAATTTTCTCTTACCTGGGCCCTCAAATCTCAAGGTTAAAAAACAACAATGATAAAATAGAGCAAATATCATTTTTTTTCCTAGAATCACACAATTGAGCATTGGACATGCATTCCAAACCACACATTTTGAATATAAAAGCTGAAGAGTGCCTGTGGATCTAGGGCAGCTCTCTTATGTGAGTTTTGGGTTTGATTTAACTTCACTGGACACCTGTCCCTGACAATAGCTCAGACTCAACATATCAGTGCATCAAAATCAAAATTCATCATCTTCAACCAACTCCCTCACCCCCTACACTTCTTTTTCCTGTATTGCCTGTAGTCATAACAGTTCACACCACCTACCCAGTCTCCCAAGACAGAAACTTGGACAGTCTCCCTTATCACTCAGCCCGGAGTTAATTGCAGATAGTGTTGATTCACCTTTTTGCATAACTTTTGAATCTGACTCCTCTTTTCCTTGTACGTAATTACTGCTTGAGTTCGGGGCCCCACAGTTTCTCATTAACTTATCTCAGCCCATCCCACTTTTACCTTTCCATTTCTCCTCGCACTGTCGCTGAATGATCCATGTTTCTTCCCTACTCACACACCCCCATGCCTCTAGTATGTGTAAGTCGGAGTTATCCAGGCACATATTTGCCCCTCTGTGGCATGTAGCATCCTAAAATTGGTACCAATTTCCTTTTTTTGCCCACCTGATTATGAGCTTTTGAAGGTAGGACTCACTCTTGTTTCTCTCTGGATTTCATGTGCCTATAATAATACATCAGAGATATGCAACATTTTTTTGTTGAAATATGAGTAAATGAATTCAAATATTTTGTGTACATTTTTAAATCACATTAATACTTTGAATTTTCTACTTGAAATGATTTTCAACCCTGCATTACAGACATTTAGCAAATCTGGCCCTGCCCATTCCATTCTACTAGCACCCCTCTGTCTGGTGTCAACACCTCTACACATTAACTGAAGGCACCAGCTCTCCCACCTTTACAGAGAATCATGTCAAGTACAGGGCTCAAATAATTAGTGTGATGCTAAACTAGATAATAGTAGGCAGTTATTGCTGCAGTAATACCATGTTGCTCTTTGTCATCAGCAATACAAAGGCTGTAGAACCAAAAGGGCTGTCCACCTTCCTTTTTGTACACTATTTTATTAAATCTATTAAACTTATAATGTTCTGAGTTTGCAAACATATTAATAACTATATCTGTGTTTTTAATTATATGTTTTCCTAAAAAGAATATTATCCAGGTTAAAATGTAAAAAGGGGCTAGGAAGTATATTTCTAAGAGCATTTCTGGGGGGAAAAAATTCTTGATTATGGGCCATAAAATTTCCATGATCCTGACATAAATCTGACCTATAAATTAGACCAATTACTTTTAGATTGGTTCCTTTTGGCAGAAATGTCAGGAGTAAAGTCAACTTGACTTTTTGACCATTGACCCAATAAAATGGCAAAGCTGCTGTGCTTTGAGTAATCTAGTTAGTCCAACAAAGTCTGGCATCTTAACAAGCTCAAACTAGTTACTCAAACCAGTCTTCAGTGTAACATTCAAATGATTACTCTGCACAGTCCCGGAGGTATTCATTACAGACAAAATTGCTCTTGTTGCCTTGCATACAAGCTGAGTTTTCAATGGGAAATGAAAGGATGCCTGGAAAAATAGGCCACCTAATTAAGTTAAACTACTCTAGCATTTGGCTTGACATCTTCATTACTCAAAATTAAAAAGATGCTTCACTTGAGCACACAAGTTACTATTGTTTATGTTGTTTTCCTCCTAAATTGGCTTCTTACATGGAAGTCTGTTTTTCAGAATTATATCTTGAAATAGCTCACATATTTCTTACAGTTTATAAAAATGTCTTAATAGCTGTATGGATATTGAAAACGGGCACCATACGAATATATATCTTAGGGCTCTTGATAGTCAAACACACATCCGTCTTGCTGCATATTTTCTTGATTATTTACATACTGGTGAGAGTGAACTTCAGATGATTCTTTACCCAAGTCTTTATTATTTATTATTTTTTTAGTTGGGTTTTGACTCTGTTAGCTATACATGATCATTTAACACGAGAAATATGAATTCTTCAAAAAAAAATTTAAGTAGACCATAAAATTTAAGCTGAAATTCATTTGTCCAGTAGAAGTGTTTTATATCAACCTCTTTAATGGAGCTATTTCAGGAACATTTTAAAACATAAACACATGTAGAGCGCACCATCTACTGATTGCCAGTTCCTACTCATTGACACTAATGAGGCTGCTGACAGGTTAAATGTTGTGTATCATATACATTTCCAAGCTGTGGGATTTGTGAACATACGACTCATTTTTTATTTCAGAAAATGAATGTTTGTTGCTGATATGCTCAAGAATTTTATTATAATTGTCTAACAGTATGATTTTCAAGCATTGGGGAAACGAATTTCACTGATAAAAATTATGAAAATATCTGAATGGAATAGCACAGTGGTAAAAACAGATTCTCAAAGCATCAAGCTCCAGTTGCAGGACTATTTACTCAGCGGGAAGCTGTCAAGTGACCCCAGGACATTGAGACCCTGGGAAGAGGTGCGTGACTCTAGTACACAGCCTGGCCAGTTAGGCAGCTGCAGTTGATACGTTTTCAAGACAGCCCTTTGGCTTGTTTAGAATTATATTTGGAATTTTTTTTTAATGTTAGCACATGAACAATTACGAAAACTTAAGTGATCCTTCCTGTTAAATTTTCCAATGTATAACATTCTAGATATTTTTCTGGCACGTATTATATATAATAAACCTGTCACTAAAGAATGTCTAAAAATAAATATAATATTTAACTTAAGATAGTAATATGTTGAACCATGTCATCGGTCTTCATTTCCAAGGCACTTAAAGATTGTTCTAAACAAACCCTCAAATTTTAATATGCCAATATATCAGCGAAACACGATTTTGCCCATTTTCAGTGTAAGAACATTGAGGCTTGGAAAAGCTGAGGTATTTTCCACCCACCTGCATCTCTTCTGAGACACCCTTCTTATATCCTCGTCTGTCAACCAAACACCTTAAAAAAAGTGTCAAGTTTCCCTTTGCAGTTTCGGTTCCTCGGTTTGGGAGCAGATTTAGTGAGACTTCCCAGAAACACAAAAATGGTTTCAATTTAATCTTCATCTATATCCGTACTCTTTTTCTTTCTCCTGTGTTTTTTTCTGATCAATGTTATTTCACAGTGTGGATATAAAAATGTTTACCTATAACCCTAATGGTTTGAAAGTAAGTGGTGACTCGGAAAATGTTCTCTGTACATTCCTTGCTGTTTATAAGTTATGATGACTGATCCTTTCGCTAGCAAACAGGTGACTTCTGAGTCCTCGCATCAGAGTATTCAAATGGAATAGCTTGGCCTGAAACTGACAAGGGCTCCCGATGGTCACGAGCTGAGACCAATAATGAAGGCTTCCCTGGATGAAGGTAGCGCGGCTTTCAGCATTTCAGGAGAAGACCCTCCCTCAAGAAGAGCTAACCCACTGTGGCTTTATTTTCTGAACTCACAAAGCAAGCAAGTGGCCATAGAGTAGCGGTTCTCAACCTGTGGGTCGTGACCCCTTTGGCGGTCAAACGACCCTTTCACAGGGGTCGCCTAAGACCATCCTGCATATCAGATATTTACATTACGATTCATAACAGTAGCAACATTACAGTTATGAAGTAGCAACGAAAATAATTTTATGGTTGGGTCACAACATGAGGAACTGTATTTAAAGGGCCAGAAGGTTGAGAACCACTGCCTTAGAGGAGTGGTGGTTGGGGCCAGGCAAGAAGATTGCTGTGGTGCAAGGCCAGCACCCTATACAGAAGTTGCCTTTAGGGACAGTCTGGAATCATCTGGACCATGAGCATCCAGCTGTTTATTTCTTATGCTCTGACTTCAGTTAAATTTCCTGCTTGTCAACAGGATGATAAGTTTTAGTAGAAAGTTTCTGCTTGACTGGAAGTTTAGGTTAGCATCCCCTTTACCCACAGTGTAATGAGTGAATTAGATCCCTAACAATAATAATAGCTGTCAGTTGGCAACTACCTGTGTCTGGCAAGGAACCAAGCAAAGGTTTTTTTCACGTAATCCTTACAATAATTCAGCAAGGATGAGAGAGGTAGAGTGATGGGCAAAACATTAAAAAAAAAAAAAAGTAACTATCAGAGCTAGGATTCTGGCCTGGGAAGGCCTAACACCCACATTGCATTCCATCCTTGATCAGCCAGGCTTCATTTTATTTAATTTATTTATTTTAATATATTTTATTGATTTTTTACAGAGTGGAAGGGAGAGGGATAGAGTCAGAAACATGGATGAGAGAGAAACATCCATCAGCTGCCTCCTGCACACTCCCCACTGGGTATGTGCCTGCAACTGAGGTACATGCCCTTGACCGGACTCAAACCCAAGACCCTTGAGTCTGCAGGCTGATGCTCTATCCACTGAGCCAAACCGGTCAGGGCCAGGCGTCATGTTAATTTGGAATGTTGATGCCCTAACCTCAATCCTTGTGAGTATTGAGATAACTATAGTGTGTTAACTAACGTGTGTGCAGACGCTCTGAAAACATTAGGTTGAACCAAGTGAAGTTGTAGATACATGACCATCTTTTACCTCCAAAAGCAGCAATTTAGTTTCTGTTCAAACACCCATTATAGCTGTACAAGGTGAGGGTTTATTTGCTCTCCCTGGTTTCTTTCATCCAGACCAGCGATTCCTTCCTTCTCTTCTTTTCCAGGCTTTACCACCACTGCTGCCCTGCTCCCTCTGTATTCTCACTACTTTTTTTGTCCGGGTCCAGGGCTTTTCCCACCTGGGGCATTTTTCTCTTTCTCCTCCAGAAGGTTAACAAAGTACAGGAGGTCTTTTCATAGAAGGTGGCTCACTCTTCCTGTCCTTCCCCAAGGATCCCACTTCCCGGTAACTCAAGGATGACAGATTTTATCTTCATCAAACAGGAAATTGTCTCCAGTTATTCAACACTTTCTCCTTCTGTGTCCCCATCTTCAGCTGCACTTCCCTCTCAGCTTTCTTTGTAGCAAAGATTTTAGGAAGTGAGATGATCCTCAAATATCCCCTTCAGTGGGTCCATGGTAAATGCTCCAGAGCAGGAATTGCATGAGGGTGATGAGCAGAAACGGGAGCCTTCCTCTTTCCTTTTCCCGGCCAGCTGTTCGCGGGAAGAGCCAAACCAAGAGACCAGGCCCTCTGCTTAGGACCCCTCCTCCACTAATCTGGCTCCTTTGTGAAGAGTGTGAGTTAGCCCTAACCGGTTTGGCTCAGTGGATAGAGCGTCAGCCTGCAGACTGAAGGGTCCCAGGTTCGATTCTGGTCAAGGGTATGCAGGAGACAGCTGATCAGTGTTTCTCTCTCATCGATGTTTCTCACTCTCTATCGCTCTCCCTGCCTCTCTGTAAAAAATCAATAAAATATGTTTTTAAAAAAGAATATGAGTTAACAAGGCCAACATTTACTGACTTCCACACAACAGGCAAAAAGAAAAGAATGGCCATAGCATGTATTTTTTAGTTTACATATAAATTATGTCTATAGAAAAATAGGCGAACACTATAAGTTCAACTCCCTGTTGTCTGCTGCATATGATTTAGCAAATAGAACCTGACCCCAAGCAAAAATCAATTTAATTCCGTTTTTTAAAATATATAATTTATTGAAGCTCAAAAGCAGTTAAGTATTTTAAAATAGTATATTAAAATCCAATGTCCTGGCTGGTGTGGCTCAGTTGGTTGGAGCATCCTCCCATACACTGAAGGATATTGGTTCAATTCCCAGTCAGGGCACAAACCCAGGTGGCAAGTTCCATCCCCAGTTGGGGGTGCCTGAGAGGAAACCAATCGATGTTTCTCTATCACATTGATATTTCTCTCTCTTTCTCCACCCCTTCTCTCTCTAAAAATCAATAAACATATCCTGGGGTGATGATTTTTAAAATTCATTTTATTTAATTATTAAATGTAAAAAACAAATTTATAATGCTGTTATGGGTTTCCCCTCTGCCCGACTAGTTCTTGAAATACAAGCAAATCATTTAATCTCTTTGGGCCTCAGTTTGCTCATCTGTAAAGTGGGAGCATTGTCTCTGAGGTCTCCTCTTGAGTGAATATTCTGTGATTCCATTTGAACATAAATATAGTACTCTAGAATATTATCTTAAGGGAAAAAATGCATAAGGTTATTTATCACAGCGTGCTTCTTAACAGGAAAAAATAAAAACACCCTAAATGTTTGGTAATAGGAAACTGATAGAATAAATTATAGAACATGCACACAATGATATAACTTGCAGCTAATTAGACAATAATGTAGATTATATTAATTGACATGAAAATTATTCATGATCAGTTTTAAGTGATCAGATTAAATTGTATGACGGTGTAATAGTAATGTAGCTAACATTTACAGATTCTTTTATGAGCCAGTATATTACTCAGATTATTTGTATTATCTTATTTAATCCTGATATACCCTTAATGAATTGAAAAATATTTATCATCCGTATTTTACAGTTTTGGGAACTGAGGCTTAGAGGAATTAAGTAGCTACTTATATGAAGAAATGAACTGAGATTTGCATGTAGCATTTCTACCTCCATATTTCATTTCTGACTTTTACTTTTAAAAATAAAACAAAATAGCAAAATATGAATGGAAAAAATCTTGAAAGATACACATGTTTTAATAGTGTTGAGTGTTTCCCCCCCAGAATAGTCAGATTAAGAGTGGTTTGGTAATTTTTCCATGTATATTTTCTTCATTTTTTTCTGGCTAACATGGATTATTTATAAAATGAAGCAAGAAAAGGATAAAGCTAAATCTCAGAATATTTGAACTGAATGTGAGAATCGAAAACATTTGGAAAACTAAAAAAGCTGTAGACTGCATTTATAAAATTGTATGCCAAACACTTAAATGTAAATGTCTTAATTATCCCCTTCAAACACTGCATATGGAATGATGACCTATTACCGGAAGAACATACTTGGACCCCCATTAGGGTTTCAGAAGTAACGCCTGCTCTTCTGTCTGCTCTCCCTAATCATCCGTGCGTGGGTTGTGGGTTGTGGGGGGTTGGGGGGGAGAGTACATTATTTGTTTCCCAGAAGCTTGTTTTGTTTGTTTGTTTGGGTTTTTTTTAATGTGTGTGGGTTTTTTGGGGGGGTTGTTTTTTTTAGCCAGAGGACAGGTCCTTATCACAACTGCACACAACACTTGGTTTTAAAATATCCCCTAAAACTACAGCTTGGAGACTCATGTATACCCCAAATAATACTGTGAGGAAACACATCTCTTCCCCATTTCAGTGTCATGAATGAGTAGTGGCAGGAGCAAGGTCTATATGTAAATGTTAAGGACTTTTCTGGAAGTCCCTAAATAGGTGGCCCTGGCATGGGTCATGATTCACAGGAGTATAAACTGTGCCGCCCACCTGCCCCTGCCCTGAGGGTACTTGGCTTCCTGCCTAGATACCCCTGATCCTCAAAGCTTCAGCCCGTTAATCCCACCTCAAGGGTCCAAGTTCACCCAATCCTAGCCCAATGTCAACCATCTCTGGGGTGGCATCACGTTAACACTGTGTTCTGATCCCATTCAAACTTTATTCCCTGGTTTTGAAAAACCATGTATATATATAAAAGCCAAGCGACCAGACCACTGGTCGCTATGACACGCACCACAGCGTCCAACCGGCCCGATTGGGGCCCCGATCGCCCCCCTCCCAACCACCTGCGGCCCCTCCCTATGGCCAGCCCCAATCAGCCCCCTCCACCCTGATCAGGGGCAGGGCCAACTGACCTCCTGCGGCCGCCACCCCCTCCCCTGCCCCCGCAGCCAGCCAGGCCCCAATTGGCGCCCCCACCTTGATCAAGGATGGGGCCGGGCCTCTAGTAATCCAATAAAAAATGAGACCCAGTAAAGGCTTGCCTTGGGTCCAGTACCCCACAGTTTGTGTGTGTGTTTTTCTTTCCTTTTTTTAAAAGTTTTTGATTGGTGAAGCCAATCTTGCCCTTGACATTTTCTTGAAGATTAATGACCTCACCTTGCTGTTGAACCTCCTTGCTTCATTGTCTGGAGTCCTTCATTTGTCAGTTGTGTGGTCCTCCCTTGATCACTTAGTGCATCGTGGCAGAAGTGTCTGATCTTCAGGCCCTGCTATCAGGGTAAATCTGCTTACAACAATCCTTTCATCATCCCAGCTTCCCATCATTCCTCTTTTATTTACACTCTGATATTACTAAGCCTGACACTTGGAACCTGCTCTTTATTGGGAACCGAAATCCTTATATCTCTTCTAATTCACTTCCCTTGTAACAAACTGCATCTTATAATTGTTTGGATCTCAAGTCACACTTTGCAGTTGCCTTATACATAGTAGGTGCACAGCAAATGCTTCTGTGGAAAACGAGGCACCCATTCCCTTTTACTCAACACAGTTTACAAACATTGATGAGCACAAATAAAATAAATGTACTTTCTAACACAAAAATTGCATTTTGATAACTGTTGCTTGAAAAATTAGTACATTGTGTGTTTTTAAATGAAGATGATTTATTGCTATTGTCCAACACGTGAAGAGAGACAAAAAAATTGTTTGCAGGATCATTGGTTTGAGCACATCAATGGCACCGTTGAACAATTCTTGCTGAGTGTTAAAATGATTTATGTAACAGACTGAAGCTTTCCACAGTAATACATTATAGTCTCAAGTGATCAACCCTTGTTCATGCAGAGACAAAAGAATCTGAAAACTACCTGCTTCTAAAAGTCTCCTCAAAAGAAAAAGGAGGTGCTGTTTAAACTCTTTTGAGAGAAATCACCATTACATGCAATATCTTAACTTCTGAAAACATACAGAGGAAGTTTATTATTTATCTAATGAATTCCTTAGTTTACTTTGCTTTCTATTCAGTTCTTTGAATCATGCTACAAGAATTTTCAATAATAGAAGATGAAACATGTTTAAACATTGGCATTTTTCTATCATGGACTTTCAGGAATTATGTTGCAGATTAAAAATTAAGGCATTTTGTATAGGTTTGATGGCAGTGCTATTTATTTATCTTTCAAATAAAGAGCTATATGAGAAACATATTTTACAATGTTATAACCATAGCCATATTTTAGTGTATGCATGATTGCATGAAGCCATCATATAACTTAAAGATATGTACAAGATGATATTTTTAAATTCTTCTGAGTTATGGGACTTCTTGTCACCAAAGATTGAGTGCTCTATATAATGATTGCAATATGTGGACAGCGACCCACAAATGCAAGGTTTCTCTGGTGGAGAAACTAGATTTTAAAAAGAGAAGAAAAGGCAAAGGCCAGAAGAAATTACCCATTATTTGTTCCTGGTCAGCATATATTAACACACTCTTTAGACAGTATGAAAACAAGAGTTTTCTGTAGTCCCAAGAAACATCAGCCTAATTAACATCCCACTTCCAGATGTAATAATATAGAATACGAATAAAAAATAAGAACAGGCTGTAGCCAAAGGAAATGTGGATTGCAGAAAGAGAAAACAATGTAAACAGGATACTCAGGTCATGGAATACATAAAGCAATACGATTAAAAAGGCATGTGAGTGTGTAATTAAACAGACAGAATGAGGTCTTCCAGAAACCAGGAGAGAAATTTGCTTTCCTTTTTCACCGAAGGGGGCTGGGGCAGCTGGACATGGGGCAGGACAATGACTTCAGCCTAATGACTGGAGAAGCTTCCAAACAGATCAAATCAAAACACACCGGATGGACCCGCTGTTACTTTCTTAACCCCATCTCTGGATGCTCGCCTGATAAATGATCCCTCTGATTAACAGCTTGACTTCCTTGCCAGGAATCTCCCAGGGAAGGTAGCCACTCTACAGACACAAGACAGCAAGAAAGGGTAGCTTTTGTTGCAAACGTAGACACTGAAATTCTGGTTCACAAATGCATTAGCCTTTTGCCTGGGAGGAGAGGAGTGGAACTGTCAGGAGCTTCTCAGCCCAAGTTGCTGATCTGCCAGCAGAATTCTCTGCAAAAGCAGAGTTGTGGCACATTGGACGTGAGGTCATTGCCATCCTTCGTCTGTTCGCCATTTCCCACTATCTTCTTATCCTCTCATTTCAAAACTATAATTTAATCTCTTTAAAATAAAGGAGAAACTTTATCCTTGCTGTTTATGGGGAGCAATTCGGTGAATATGTTATGTACACCTTGCTTCAATAGGAGAGGTCTGATCAATAGCAAGTGTACTGAAATTCCTTTATAATGATGCCTGAATTCTTTCCAATGCTGTCCATAGTTGTCTTTCTTGGATATGACCCATCTCTGGCATACATAAACCCATTTAACAATAACTGGAGCTATGCTAAAGCTGCCATTTGTAAGAACATTCTTTGTGGCAGACATATATTATTGGGCTCTTTAACTATCTTATGTTTTTGTTTTCAATGCTCATAAGAACCCCATAGAGCAGATTTTGAAACTTTGGCTCACAAGGAGTGAGAAACTTGCCTAAGAATTCATGCAAATAAATGCTTCAAAGAACCAGGCTGCAGTCCCTTTCTGTTGAACTCCAGAGCCTCAATTCTTTCCGACATGCTCTGTGGCCATTCTTATCAGTCACTAAGGGAATCGTTATGAGGCCCCTCAATCAGACCAAAATCCATCTCCTCCTCATCAAGAAAAATGTCGCACTTTATAAGCTCAATATGCGAATTCCAATGGTAAGCATTTAAGAAAATTACTTGAAATAGTCATTGAATCCATCTTTACAACTAGAAAAATACTCTCTTTAGGAAGATTATGCTATATTTTGAAATTACTACTTTAATGCTTTCAGTAGTCCTCTTGTGGCCCTGAAAAGTTCATATATATTCCAGAATTAGCCAAATATTGTGATCATACAGCCCATTCCAACCCATGTTCCATGACCCTTGCCTCCTGCTCTCTGGACACACAGGGGTGCATAGTGTATGATATATCCCAGCACCAGCAACATGATGAGACACTCCTGTGTCTAGGACCAGTGAGTAGCTTAAGATCAGGGAGAATCTGGTTATGTAGCAATAATATAATTTTAACTTTTTTAATCATTTGGATCCTGCAGACTGGCTATATTTTTGAGCAAATCACTTTGCATGTTTATTTGCAATTTACCTTTCTTTAACATGGTGAAGATCCAAGATAACATTAAAAGTATTAGCTTGAATTTCATACAATAATTCCTAAATATTTTCTCTCCATTTGTGTAGATGGTCAACATTGACTTTTATCAATCCTTGGGGAGAAGGGAAGCTATGTGGCTCAGACTGCTGGTAAAAGTCTGATCTCTAGACTGGGAAGGGTAAGAGGGTGATAAGAAAGATGATACCATCTTGAAGGTCCACACCTGTTCTCCAGCATTCAGCATAGATCCTTAGAGGGTATGGATTGACTCATTGGGGGTCCCTAACTCAGCTTAAAAACAGAATAACAACAAAAACCTTGTTCTGTGTCTCATGGGGTAGGCAAGGGTATTGGGTAGGATAATTGATCTTTGGTCCCAAGAGAGTTGGAAAACGAAAGAACCTTTCAACTCCTGGCCTCACTGAGACTTCCAGGAGAAACATGAGCCCAAGTCAGAAAAGAACCCCGAATTAGTAGACAAGCGCAGAAGGCCCACTGTGTCACCTTCTCTGACTACTCAGCCTCGGGTCTCATCACCAATGTTCCTGTTTCTATGACCAGAGTGCCCTCCCAGGCCCTCTATGCCCACTTGTGTAATTAGGCCCTTGGCCAGCCATGGGCCATGAGATCTGATATGGAACCAAGGCTTCCACCAAGTCCTTAGCTGACATTCTACCTGCATGGGGATTAGGTTCCAACAACTTCTGAGAGCCAAGAGGACCCAAACCCTCTGGGACCTCTGTCACTATAGAATGGTAGGTACAAGCCATTTTAAGGGGACAAACCAATGGCCAGAGAAGGGCACCAAACTTCTCTGCCCCATCCGTCTTCCGGCTGCTCAAGCCTTTACATCTCTCACAGGATATTTTTTGCTTCCTGACATGCTGAGAGATGAACGTTACATACCATGTCGTCAACTGACCAGTGCAAAGTCTCGGGAATACAAGATGTGTATTCAAGCCCATGGAATAACACTGGAATACTCACACACTTTGTGCCTTTAAAGAGTTGTTTTAGCATTCCTTCACTCATGTATGCATTCATTTAGTGACTCATTTGTTAATTCATTCAACAAACACTGAACGCTGATTCTAACCAGGCAGCTTCACAGAAAATAAGGGGAAATATTGAATCATATCCTATTTAATACATTCCTCCCAAAACTGCACATTGTCTCTAATATATAACTTACTGTTAAGTCAAACATTTCTATTAAGTTTTTAAAAATCAAAATAAAGATGGCATGCCATAGAAATCATTGTTGAGGAATTAGAGCAATTAGTCTGTCACTGAAGTTTTTATAGATTATGTGACATTTTGACATTTATACAACTGCCATGATACTTTTATATGGCATCAGTTACACTGTAATACTAGTAGGCTTATGGAATACCATGACTTTGAACGTAAAGAACAGAAACTATTAGGTAACCTTATGTTGTTAAAATTCTTGATCCACATAACTGCCTATTACTGGTTAAGTTGTGGAATCTGTGGTCTTGGTGTATAAATGCATGGATTAAATAACATTAATGTGTGATTACATGAAGGCAAACCATATAGCTTAGTTAAATTGCAGTATAATTGTTATCACTGAATGTAAAGTGATACCAATTAAACCTTCCTTTAGAACACCACAAATTAAGATGTAACTACTGGAAAAATTCTAGAATGCAATCTTATGGTATACCATGGGTAGAATATCCATGGATTTTTCAGAGGTTTAATGACATTTATAAAACATCTTTCTCCTTTATTGCTGGCATTAATTGTGCCTTATCCAGGAAAGTTTCAGAGATATCAATTAACTTTTTAAAATATATGTATCAATGCGTTCAGTCTTTAAAATATTGACAAAAAGACAAATTATAATTTCTTGTGCTCAAATAGAGTAAATATTTTAGTGGGGTGGCATTGGGGTGGAATTTGGGATAAGAAAAGATCTGATATTAATGTTAATACCAATTCTTAAATTATGAAATTTTGTTCATCAGAAACAGTTGAGTACTGGCAACTTTATATCATTCTACATAATAAAATATTAGCAATTAAAATACTTATGTAAATATTACAGCATAAAAATGCCTTCCTACTTCATACATTCATCCCTCATATGTACTGGGCTGAATATTTATCAGCCTAGTGCAATGTATTTAATTTCTGAGTCTCAATTTTCTCTTCAGGAAATCAGGGTAATAATAGCTACACAAAGGATTATTGTAAGGATTAAATGAAGACATCATCAATGACTCAATACAGTGTTTTATATTAAATCAAAATTAATAAACATGTTTCCTCTGTCCTCCACGCCCCCCCCCCCCGATTTCACATCTTTTATGCTTCTTATATGAATATTTATACCAGAACTGATGGTTTAGATCTATAAGCCACAAGGTCTAAAATAGATGACATAGTGAGAATTTAATCAAACTTATAATTTTGACACAGAGCACTAATATGTTTTTCAGATGAGAGAGATATGCTGTAAAGAGGAAACTTTGGTTAAGTAATGATTGAACTTTTAGAGCTGGTGATTTTGTTTGTGTTTTTAGCAGAACTTTGGCGATTTCAGAGAAATGATCTGCAGATGAATCAAACCTTCCCTTCATGTACCCCCAGCCTGTAACCTACACGTGCCTCTGTGTGCCCAGGTCTCCATTCCAGATGTTCCAAGTAGCTCTTCATTTCATCATGTCTTCTGACAGCACCTAAGCAAATATATCAAAAGTTGTACAACATTTAGCAAGTGCAACTTGAAGATTTTCTTTCTGTTAGACAAATAGACGCCATCTGGAAAAAATAACCCCAGGCTCTTGGACACAGGAGCATGAAGCGTATTGGCTGAACACCCAATGAATACCTTACACTACTTTCTTTGGCTCCTACCCTCTGCCTGCTCATTTCAAATCTTGCACACTTCAGCAGGCGCTGTGCTGTGAGACAAACGAGTCCTTGTTACCCAGGCGCTCAAACACTGTGAAGACTCGCTTAATTTGAAAGACAGGCTTTGCAAAAAATTATCTGGACCAAAATTGTTTCCTTTCATACCAGGATACCTGCTCAATATCACTGTGTCTCGACGTTAATTGATAGCAATATTTTATTATTCAGTTCTTTCTCAGATTTTCAGTATTTGCCATGTTCCATTTTTAGCAGGGGTTTCTTCATGTCATCTTTCCTTCCTTTTTTTCTCCCTCCCTTCCTCTTTTATCTAAAGTTACTTTCTATGTGAAAAAGTCCTACCTATGTTGTTATTTATTTCACTGATTGACTTTTATTTCTAAATTAGTATTATAAGAAATTTGTGTTAATTTTGCCTTTCAGAATTAGCTGGACTGAATTTAAGTGACTGCAATATTATTTATGAAAACTAAACATTAACTTTTATAAATTAAATAAATTGAATAGTCAGAAATAAAAAGAACTAACTTTATGTTTACTTTAATGATATAATTCTTGTGATAAAAATCTTTTTTAGTGAAATTTTTTTCATATCTCAAACTTTCTATGCAACCACACTTATGCCACAATCCTTAAGTTGTTTCCTTACTAATTACTTGCCTTTTGCCAGTTGTGAGCATGTAGCTTTTCAAAACCCAAAAGCAAATTGCCCCAGAACTTCTGGAATTCATTTTATTACATCTCGTGATCTGAGCAGTAGGGAGTCTTATGAAACATGTTGGATCAAACATTAACTTTATAAATTGCCTTCCTTCCCCACAATTCTTATGAAAAAGGTATTAAGCGAGATTAAAACTCTGGAAACATTTAATGGGACTTTGGAAATCTGTTTGTGTTCAGTTTCTTGAAAAATAAAACTGTCTAATGGAAGCACTCCTTGTATGAGAAGTGGATGTGCCTTTGAGGCAATTTTCTTCCGTGCAAAATAGTGAAACTGCAGCAGGGTCATCTGAGTGTTTGAAATGTCTTTGCCGAATCCATAATGCTGCCAGGAATAATATCTGAAGGGGGTGTGTGAGTTTGTTCATAATGAGAAAAAGGAAGTAATGATTGGCAGTAATATCACTCTGTGTCTTTGCAGTCCTATCCTGGTCCAAGCCTGGAAAGTGAGGACTTCAACATCCCACCGATCACTCCTCCTTCCCTCCCCGACCACTCGCTGGTGCACCTGAATGAAGTTGAAACTGGTTACCACTCTCTGTGTCACCCAATGAACCATAATGGCCTGCTACCATTTCATCCACAAAACATGGACCTACCTGAAATCACCGTGTCCAACATGCTGGGACAGGACGGAGCACTGCTTACCAACTCCATTTCCGTGGTAAGAACCTGTTTACCCATTTGGGGGGGGGCAGGGGGGGTAAGGGACATGGTGGGGGCAAGGTGGAATTTAATGCGAGAAGCTCTGCACTGTAATAACGCGGCATTCTGAAACTAGAAATAGGTTTAAAGCTATGGAAGATGTTCTCCAGAAGTCCTGTGAAATCCTGAAGCACTTTTCCATTTTAGATTTAAGTCTAGGCAAAATCAATTCATGACATGTTTGATTATGCATATTTATAACTCAAAGTACTAAATACTCTGACACTGACTGTTCTCTTATAAAGTCTAACCATCTTACCGGCTTTCGGATAAAAAGTTATCTTAAAAGGTGCTACCTCTCATCCAGTGCGGGATTCCTCCCCACGAGCAGGACTTCCCGTCTGAACAGGAACTGCTATTAAACTTCCTTTCTACCCTATTTTCCACGCTCAAATTCCTCAAATTTATATAATAAGGAAGCAACAAAAGTATTTTTATTTTGGAGGTATAATTCTTACAATCAAAATGTATACCCATTGATGTGTATTGGACCTGTTGGATCTTCTAATGTTCTATGTTCCTCAAATTTAGTGGGAATGGGTATCATCAAGCAAACTAGCACAGATTAAATTCCCAGAGTCCAGGGATCTGTATTTTTGATGAACATCGCTAACTTTATCATATAATCCTTCCTTCTGGTTTTTATGGCATAGAAAACTTAATTTCTCTGTCTATATCACAAGTGCTGAAACATCTTTTCAGTGGCATTTGGCTAAGGGCAGAGCTTTTTACCACATCATAAAACTCTCTCCAGGGTTAACAATGACTTTGAGTTAGCGTTCTTTCGTTTCCGTTCTTCAATCACTTACCAGTCTAACTCTATTGTATTTTTGCAAATCGCTGAACAATGCTGTCATATTCACAACGAACACATTTATTAACTTCTTCATATTATGTTGTTTCTGATTTAAAAAAAAAATGTTTCATATGATCAACTTACCTAAGTCATTTGGAAATATATCAACTTGAATGATTTCACAAGAAGGTTTTCCTGTGTGTGAAGTAGAGTTGAAAGAAACCCCACAGAGGTGTTTTTAGGGAATGGAGCCCAGAGTCTAATGCCATAATAGTGTAAGATTTCTAAGGACGGGCAGGTAGCTGGTTGACCAAGAGGGGAGAACCCATCCGCAGTACTAGCAGTGGTGGGAAACTCAGCTCTATTGTCCCAGTGTTTCATGTTATATTTGCCTGTCTAGATTTACCTTGAGACTATTAACTATGACTTAATAAAGTAGAGAATGAATTTTTAACAAACATACTAAATATGTAAGTCTGAATAATGTACTTCAAAGCAGTCACCTTGAACAATCACAGGCTGTTCTTTGAGGCTAAGTCTTCAGACCCAGTTCATGAGTCAGTAGGCACCCAGATCATGCCTTTATAGGAACCCACATTCACTGAAGAGAGGAAGAGTGCATACAGTGTATAAAATATCAGTTTTGTCCGCTGTGCTCCTTCCTCATAGTGCTAATGAAGTTGGCCGTAGGAGGGATAATGAGATATTCAAACATATAGTTTAAGTGCCCAAACTTTTCCTTTCTATAACTTACCTACTTAGCATTCCTCGGACCTTCTCCATACACCATTTACGCTTTAAGAGATGCCTGCACAGCTTTAGTAAATATGCATCTGGGATTGCCCCAGATTTGCCATCCTTGGCAATCACTCCATTCTCAAATGGTGCTCAGGACTGGACCTAGTCACACCGGTGAAACACACCACTTTCCATACCCTTCCTCCACTGTGCTTTCCTCTTAACCTCTCAGGAGCTTCAGCTCCTCCAACATTTCTTTATGCTGTCCCCACCCAACTGAATGCTCAAAACTGAGCATTGGTATTTCCCCTTAGGCATGGTATTTCCCTTGGAACATTTAACACAAGGAAGAGGAGCCCTTATTGGCCTACACCTGTGGTTCTCAACCTTCCTAATGCCGCGACCCTTTAATACAGTTCCTCATGTTGTGGTGACCCCCAATTTCATTGTTACAAATTGAACATAATTAAAGCATAGTGATTAATCACAAAAACAATATGTAATTTATATGTGTTTTCCGATGGTCTTAAGCGACCCCTGTGAAAGAGTCGTTCTACCCCCAAAGGGGCCGCGACCCACAGGTTGAGAACCGCTGGCCTACACTAAGGGGATGAAGCTCTAACCTGCTGTTCCAATTCTTGGCCAGGAGAACCTAACAAGGGTTGTGAGCTTTCCCAATACCTCTCAAACCACATTGTGAGGTGGGCATCTACTTTGCCTACTCATAGAATTAATCCTAGCACTTTATACTGTAAGTGCAAAGCTACTCCAACAAATAATCCAGGTCTTGGTGAGAGTTCAGCCAGGCTTCAGCACTGTCCAGTAGAGCTTTCTGTGCTAATGGCTTTTCTACTATCCATACCGTCCAATAACAGTAGCCATTGGCTACTGAGTGTTCTAAATGTGGCTAGTGTGTGTGAGTGAAAGGCTAATTTTTATTTTATTATATTTTAATTATTTTTAAAGTAGCCACATGTACCCTATATAACTACTATATTGAACAGCATACGTCTAGTTAATAATGTTGATTCTAACATTAAATTTTCATTAAACCCAATTTTTTTAAGACAGAGTGGTCTTGGAGAAAGATTTGGAGTTTAAACCTATTGTAAAAATCCTGTTTCAAGGCTTTGATCTCTGGCTGGATTCCAGGACCCCGAGTTTGATACACTATAAAGTTGCAATAGAATTGTAGTAAAGTTGGAAGGGCCAACTTGATTGGAGTCTACTCATTCCTTTGAGAAACAAGGACCTCTTCCCTTCCTGTTTTGAGCCGTCATGTATCCAGAAGGCCATTCATCAGTGTACATTTTAAGTCTTACCAAGGTCTGAATGTTTGAAAGGGCTTTAGGGATTGATAAGCCATGGTCACTGTTCTTAGGAGCTTATAAACTACAGAAAAAAATATACATGAATAGGTAGGAAACAATTAGAGTGAGACATAAAGTAATTAGAGAGAGACCAAGCAAAGTGCTCATTTCACTTTTATTGGACATGAACCCCATAGGGGTGTCTAGTTGGAAGAGATTACAGCAGTAGTTCTCAACCTTCCTAATGTCGCGACCCTTTAATACAGTTCCTCATGTTGTGGCGACCCCCAATTTCATTGTTACAAATTGAACATAATTAAAGCATAGTGATTAATCACAAAAACAATATGCAATTATATATGTGTTTTCCGATGGTCTTAGGCGAACCCTGTGAAAGGGTCGTTCGACCGACCCCCAAAGGGGTCGCGATCCACAGGTTGAGAACCGCTGGATTACAGTAATCTGGTTTGGGAGTTTACAAAACTTAGTGGAAAAGGTAGGACTGTAGTCAGGGTTTAAAAGATGGTTTTGATTTGGACAAGTAAAGAGACGAGAAAGCGCATATTGGGAAGCAGGTTAGATATTTTAAGTTGAGAGATTTGACCAAAGACTTCAAAAACCAATCAGAGGTCTGTGGGCTTGATATGATGGATTCTAAAAACTCACTGGCTGTTTTCAGTCAGGGTGGTGTTGTCGGGAAACATTTTTGGCGCCTCCCTGGATGGATAGCAGTGGTAAGAAACTGCAGGTGGGGAAAGTCTGAGGAGCCTGTTGTCATAGCCAGGCCGGAGGTGTTGAGGAGGTGCACAGAGTGGTGACAGTGTGAAAAGAAAGATGGGCTGCGAAGCTGTTTTCACGTCATTCCCAACTCTATATGGATCTAAAGATGAACAACCTTTCATATCGTCGTATTTTACATTTAAAAGGCACTGAGGGATTATTTTCTTTGAAAAGAAATTTAGGCCTATAAAATGTTCTCTTCACACTTCTTTGTAACATCTGGCCAAAACTCTTTCTGTAGCAATTTGTTCATTGCTAATGTGATCACAGAATTTAACAACCAACTATTGATCTGTTTGCCAATTGTTGAAATATATGAATAGTGCACAATTTGGGTTAGTGCTCATAGAGACAAGGAAATCATGGCTACAGAAATCAGGATGCAAATGCTGCCCACCTAGAAATTACAGTGCTTTTCCTGAGTTCCTCTCCCAAGGCCACCAACATGGGAACAACAAGGAAAGCTAACACTTGCAGATCCTATGTAATGAACTTGCTGTAAGTTTTAAAATCCAGTGAATATAAACCACCTTGAGCGGAAATGCAGATATATATATGAGCAACTCTTTCCAATGTTGTTTTCCAAAAGCTCTTCAGTGTTATTAAAGCTGAACTATTTGCTGTTAGTATGGTGCTTGCATCTTTGTGTTAGTATTTTCACATAGGTGGGTCAAATATTGTAGTTCTCACTTAGCTATTCTATATATTTTAGAGGTTATTATAATGTTTATAACATAGATGCATCATTATATGTTCTATGTGTTATTACTTTTATAATGTAATTATATATAATATAATCTTTTCTGTGATTTTATTTTAAAGATAAATTATTATATATAATGTTTTCTTCTGAGATTTTATTTTAAAGATAAATTTTCTTGCCCTTGCCCCCAGTGGCAATATAAGTGATTCGATTTCACTTAGTTTAAGCATTTTCTACAAATGTTTAATATATTAGACATAAAAACGTATTCTGTATGAGAAATCAATACCTGAATGAGTATTATTACCCCAGTTTCACAAACGGAAAATGGAGGATCACAGTGATTAAGTGACTTACTCAGTGGCTCCGCCAGCAAATACCCCAGCTCCCTTGTCTGAAACAAGGATAATAATAATCCTTACCGCGTGGGGGCAAATGAGTCAGAATTGCTTAGACTAGTAGTTGCACATAGGAAATATTATATAAGTTTGCTAAATAAAATATGAAAGGAAAGCTTGTATGACTCGTTTAGAGAAGTTAAAATGCATGAGAGGGAAGATTTTCCAAAAGAGTTATTTATACTTTAATCCTCAATCTTCTTCAGATCTATCAAAAAAAAAAAAAGAAAAGAAAGAAAGAAGACAGCAATGAGCCTGTTATTAACCAAAGAAGCCTCTCTACTTTAATGAGTGTCCTTACATATCATTATAATTAAAATTGACATCTCTGGGTCAGACTGCCTCAGTTCAAATCCTGGCCCTGTCACTTGCCAGCTGCATGACATTTGGCAATTTATATAACGTTCCTGTGCCTCAGTTTCCTCGTCTATAAAATTGGTATAATATGAAATTTAATCCCACAATGTTATGAGCATTAAATTAGTTCATGTCTGTAAAATAGTGCCTGACTCACACTTGGTGCTAGATACAGCCTGTGAGAATTTCTTTCTGAGAAAGGTCACCAGGGTAGAATATCTAGATTGCCTTCTAAAATTTACCATAAACGGGTACAGAGAGCACAGTTCCCTCCTTCCCGCTTCCTTTCTGTATGTTCTTGCCTGTGCCATTTCATGTGTTGGTAGTCAGTCAGGAGTCTGCAAGAAGTTAGATTTCTGGCACTTTAAAAAGATTCCATTTTCTTAAAGCCCCTATTTTCCAAGCTCGGGCTATAAACCAGGGTAGAATTTCTATTCGTATATACTGTCGAGTAAGTGCCAATTAGATCTGACTCCCAGGTCCAACTCAAACAGCCATTCATGATCCAATATGTAAAAGTTCCATTTTCTCAAAATTCCCCTGTGGGCAATTGACAGTGGGTAACTGATCAAGGAGTGGAGTACGGTTAGACGGTTAGACGAGCACTCGAATGAGAGTCCAGAGAACCAGGCTCTGCCTTGGATAAGCTTGTTAGCCATGGGCCGTGCATGGCACCCTGTCCATAGCAGCAGGGCTGGGATAGATGAGGGGCTCCAAGCTGAGCTCCTTGGAGCCAGGGGAAGCCAGGAATCAGCCAGGGTCGGAGGGCATTGCTCTTATTCATCTCACTTGTTCACATTTCTTGTAAAAGTTCCCTTGAACAAAGGATTCAACCCCTCCACCCCCCCCCCCACCCCGCCACCCAAGAAAATGGAAAACCACAAGAGTAGTTGATCGCTGAGATCCTTCACAGGGCTAGCATTTTCCTGTGTTTCATTCTCTATCGACCACGCAATTGTGATGCAGGGTCGCGACTCACCCAACTTGTCACTTTAGTTCCTTAGTAATTTTTCCTACTATCACTTTGGCTCCTCAGTGTTTTTTTTACCTGTCCCCCAAAGCCTATTCTGTTATTAAGATATTTGAATCTATTGAATAGAACCTTTCTTTGGGGAGGAAAATGTTATTCTGTCATTAAGAAGAAGTGACGTTGCTTTGTGAGAAAGAACAGTGTTTTCCTGTTGTTAGGAAGAAACTTCAGGGCTATTTGGGGAGAAAGGTAGGATAAGAACATGTCCACGTTAACGATTCATGGTTTCAGGAAAAAAAAATCCTTTGGTTCCTACAAACCGAAATGGTGAGCCTCTCCTTTTCCTCTCCACTCTGGTCCATTCACTGCTGGGTTAATCATGGATTGGTGGAAGGCAAAATGCAACCTTGTATAAAGTCACCCAAGCCTCGCTGCCCGGCGTATATGTGGCGATGGCTTGTTCTTTGTGCAGTCAACAGAAGCTCTTTCATACAAAGCAAACCGTGCAAAGTTTTAGAACGGCCTCACAGAAAGGACTCATTTAGAACCTGGGCTTTTTGCAGAGCGTGGTTCCTAATGACACATTATAGGAAATCTACAACGAGAAAAGGCAACAAAGGAGATTTCAATTTCTTTCAATGCTTCGAATTTCCAGTTCTGGAGTTTAAAATGGAAAAAAAAAGAAAAAGAAAAGATGTTAAAAGCAATAAAATTGGGGGGTTTATTTCCCCAATGCCTTATTTCCCCAGGCAACAAAAGCAAGCATAATATATATATTCAGATTTATTGTCATTTTTTTGCATTCAGTCATGGCACACTTTGCATTCAAAGGCCACTGTTCCACTGTTTTGACAACCATCACTTCAGTAGGTAGCGGGCGGGATGAACAAAACTGAAGCAGGAGTGTTCTCCGGGTCCAGGGGGAGTGCTCTTACATCAAGGAAGTCAGATGTATGAGAGCAGCATGAATTTCTAATCTGTTGCCATTATGGGAAGGACCACTGGCATATTGAATAATGTAGCTTTCAAAGCCAAGCAGAAAATGTGATTACAGACAATTTGATTGCTATTTTTAAAATAAATATTTTCAAAATCTTGAGATACTTTATTTCATGTAATGCATAAAATATGGAACCGTGGACTGGACCTAAAATATCTTTCAGGACACGAAAGAGCTGATGACGTCAGCCCCATTTAGATATGAAATAATAGAGGCATTAGTTTAAAATGGATCGGATGTCACTATGGTGTGTTCCTTTTAAAAAAAAAATAGGGGGAAAGCAATAAAAAGAAATGATTTTGCCCACTTTGACAGAAAAAGAAATGAACAATAATTATTTAGCATTATGCCACAATTCATCAAATGTTTAGCAATTACAGCCTGTTTTTTTTCACAATTTATCTTTTTTTTTTTTTTTTAACATTACAGCACCTGAGAGCAATGTACTAAACCACTTTAGGACTGTGAAAAAATTGGCTGTTTTTTTTGTTCTTATTTTTGACTATATATAATAAAAGTGTGTGGTTTGGGTTGGGTTTTTTTAATGTCAAATTCCTAATAAGGCCAAAAATAAGTGTTGTTTGTGGTTAGTTGTTAAGTTCTACTTAAGCCCTTTCTTTGCTCAAAACAGACTACTTTGAATGTGGTATTGATAAGTAGTTCAATGGACTCAGTATGTTAATGATTTGGGGACTATCTTTTAGTGCTGTAATAAAATATTTCTCCCAACCACAACTCTCCTTAATAGTGTTCAGGAAAGGAGCCAATTTAAAAATAACGCTTTTCCTTTCTTATGCCAAGTAAAAAACTCAAGATTCACTTTGTATATGGGGCTCGTTGTACTTTTTCTTTAACCCTGGAGTTCTTTATGGATTTGTGCCTCGCCCATGCATGCAAGAAGTTAAAAATCTATAAAACTAGTTACATAATATACTGTAAGCAAACTCGGGGAGTTACTCAATCCAGTCTCTTCATTCTGGCCGGAGTAAACTTAAACCATTTAAGATATGCGGTTTTCTATGGAAGAGCCAAGATTCCACAACTTTCCTTGGTAGCCTGTTTGTGTTTAATTAACCTTGTAACATTAAGCTAAATTGCACTGAGAGATTTAGATTTCTTCCAGGAAGTTCCTTATTAAAGTTCAACTAAAATCTCTCACTGCAATTTCAGTCTCCTCTGTCTGCTTCAGACATCTGAATGCTCGGGAACGGCTGATTCAAGAATTTGACATTTACTAAGTCAATCCCACAGTTGTGTTTTAACTGGCCCCAATAACCCCAAGTCTTTGAACCTTTCCTCAAAGGTCATACTTTTCAACTTTTCAATCAAATTAACTTTTTCTTTTTTTTTAATTTGTGATTGTAAGGAGTGCCGACCACAGGGAGAGGCAGAGCTTGAGATTTCTGATTAATTTCTGAATTTTTCAAGTAATTCTCCGCCCCCACATGGATGCTTGGTGAGAGGCTCTTTAATAGCATCATCGATTACTGACGTATTTCGTTTTTTGACCCGTTGCTCACTCCCAGGGTGTGTTTCTTGCTGTATCGGTATCTAGCCAGCGATTCTCCATCTTGTTTCCATGTAATTCATTTCACATCCTAAAGGCAAACATCTGGAAAGGCCATTATGGTGTCATTCCTCAAGTCCTCCTTTTTTCTGCTCGGGTATCCATTATTTAAATAGTCCTTAGCAAATAAAGAGAGGGAGGAAAAATATAGTTATATCCTCCTAATTGTCCTTGGCTAAACAGATTCTAAGTGGGCCCATAAGACAGACTCCCGGGCCGGGCAATGAGATTTCAGTCACTTGCTGGAACCTCCAAAATGTTAATGAAATCTTTCCTGAAGTGTTGAGGGGGCAGTTTGAGAAAAGCAGCACAGAACCTGCATGAAAAGAGTTGGGAGGGGGAAGGATAAGCAGCAAGTAAAAACAGAAGCCCGTTCAGCAGAGAAACCATGCACCTGAGGGCTCCATCTGCTGTGTGCCTCCGGCCCGCGGCCCTCTCCCTCCCCCTTTACCAACTCTGTGCTCTTTGCTTATTTCTCCTCCTCATTCAGGTCCAACTCATGTGCCAAACGCACCCCTCTACCCCCTATAATAATCAGAACACTTCATGTGTCAAGTCTTGACTATGCATCAGGTCCTGAGCTGAGCACCTCCCGTGTGTCACTCTCCTTGCTCTCTCTGTCCTTCTCTGCTTTTCAGCATCAACACTCAGGGCATGCCCTCCCTGTGGGAAGGAAAGTGTCTTGCTCCTTGCCCTGCCTGGTAAGCTCTTTACAGAAAAGTGAGCCTAGACACCCTGAGAGCCTACTTGGTTTCATTGTCGAGGCTTTCTTGTGGAAATTATTGAGATTAATATTATATAAGCATGGCGCATAGTAGGAGCTCATTAACTGTTTATGATCAAATAGATGAACTCATTTGTCCCCCATGAAACCCATATATTGTCCCCAGACAGTACAGGATCATTATTGCTTTCTATGCTGACACTTCTAAGCAATTGTGTAGTTTTCTAAATTGATACAAGTATTCCAGTTTTTAAAAAATACATTATGTCATGTGTCATGGGGTCTAAATGCATTTAGCCTACTATAATAATTCCAATGTAAATAAATGAATTGAGCCCCAAACTTACATCTAATCTCATGGCCTTAATACTTAATCAACTTACTACTAATTATTTCCTAACCCATACCACTCTTGAGCTAATGTATATGACAATTAATTATAATGCATAGTTGATCTTTTTTAGATGAATACATATATTTCTGAATAGAGCTTTTTTTATGGAGTAAAATTACAAGACTTCTAAAGAAACATCTTGGGGCAGGAGGAGCAATGTGGATAATTAATGTCTCTATTATACACTGGCCCATATGACCAGTGTTTATTTCTTGTTTTATTGCAAAATGATTCAATCTTTGACTTGCTGTTTGGTTGGTTTGGGCAAATAGATTATTAACATTAAAATGTTGTATTATAAACCCATTTAGTCATGGAGTCATAGGAGAATTAGTCTAAAGTGCTTTTCAGGAGAACAATGAACCAGACTCATTTCAAGACACCACTTCCTTCATTATTCATTAACTATTCTTATCTAGTGCATACGGGAACATTTTAGAGTAGATCTGGGTGGTGGTTGTTTTGTTTTCTGTTGTTGTTTTTTCCATTTTATTTTTTTCCAGTTTGAAAGCTCTGTGGACAAGCATTACCTACAAGAACACAATGTTTGTCTTTTTACATTAGCCTTTCATAACGCTTTTCTCTGCCATTGGAGAAAAGGCATGGAGTGCTGAGGGTCTTCGACCATGTGGCTGTTAAAATAGTAGTTTCACCTTTCCTCTTTGAGGTCTCTGAAAATATCACAAATGCCATAATAATCCAGAGAAAAGATCCTTTGTCCTTCACCTGATAAATATATTTAGCATTTTGATAAATATATAATAACAAAACTGATAGTTGAACTTCTCAGAATTTAATGGCATATACAAATTCCCCAGGGAAATCTAAGTACTACTTGACAGGAGGATCTAACTCTTTGTAATTCAGGATAGCAATTCCATTTTTCATAGGCAAGACACCGTCTCAATATTTGCTACATTTTCTAAGCATTGTTAAGAGTATTATATTCTTTCACATTTAAGGAGGATTTTTCCCAGTCAAAATGTTGATTGTTTCTAATAAAAGTTATTTAACCCCCCAAACATTTTCACACTATTATAGTTTTTATGTTTTTTATATGTGTTGCATATTTAATCACATTCGCTGCTAACCAGCAGACATAAACAATGGTTTACCAAGTTGCAATAAGACCATATTCCATACATTATGAAACTTAAAAATGCTCTGAATGAAAAATAAGTTCCTCTTCAATTCTTGAGGTGGTAGATTTATAAAGGATATATTATTACAACTATCAAAAGACAAAATTATTAGCATTTAAAGTAATTGTGTTCTATTGTGCAGTATACATATCTTATAATTCTTGAAGAATTAACAGGAAAAGGAGGATAGTCAGGCTTGACCATATAACTATTCTTCACATTGAATAAAAGTATGCTATTCTCATCTGAATTCATGTATCCCTCTGTCTCTTTTTCTACATAAACATATGTAATCACACATCTGTATGTTGATTGTGTCTGAGAGTATCAGTAGCCAGTAAGCGCCACTCCTCCACTGGGCAGATGCAAATTGGGACTTTTGGTTAACAGCTTCTGTGTTACCTAGGGTACTTTTTGTTTCTGTAGTTGTTTTTGCTTTCCCCAAAGCAGCCTCATTAGTGCAGCACGTGGGGCTAGGCCTTGTTTCCTGGCAAACAGGAGACACTGTGTTCTCTGAAGCTGCCCTTTGCTGTACATTTCACCCCACTCATCACGCGTTTTTGGATGTCTTCATTGTGCCTCGGATCTGCTGAGTGTTACATATATTGTATGTTAGAATCCAGGAGCCGACAGTTCACTTGGGAAGACAAGGATTACTACAAATATGAAACATGTGGAAACGTGAGACCATGTAAGATCAAGTTCTCAAGTTGGGTACCCTCCTTCAGTTGACCAGGGAGTGTGGTAGTCACCTGCAGAAACTGACCAATGGTGTTGGGGTCTTGAGCAGCAATGCGAGTGGTGGGCTCCCAGCTGGTTCTGGGGTAAGGCAGCCTGGACTTGGACCCTGCCTAGACCCTCACTCCTCACTGGCTACATGACACTGTGGGCAAGTGATTTCACCTCTCTGAGCCTCACTCTCTCACCTCTCATCTCTCACCTCCCTTGTTGGTGATAAGGATTAAATGAGTCTACACACCTGAAGCCCTCAAGCAAAACCAGACAGTGTGCTTCCTGTTACCTCTTTTATTATCCAATGAAGCCCCACAGCTGCTCGGCTGGATTTTCCTTACATTGCCTGTCATTCCTCTTCTAGTTATTAATGTCCATGCTCCATGGGAGGTTCTAAGAATGACCACGCTGGCATTTATTGAACACGTACTCTCGCCAGGTCCCAGGCACATACAGGTTCCTCCATAATCACATCAGGAGAGGGTGGCGTTGTCCTTATCTTGCCCAGGAGGGACTGAGGACTCAGAGGCAGGTCAGACAGGTAGACGGCTGGGGTTAGGGTTAGGGGTCACAAAAGCAGTGTTCTCAGAGCCCTCCCTGATAAATCCTGGAGTGTGACTAAGAAAGCTAGGGCATAAAGGATGGAAGGGCCAGAGTGTGACTTTCAAAACTCTCCATGTCAGGGTCCTGTTCTTCTCACCCAGCCTGCGGAATGTCCCGTGCCTGAGAGCAGTACTATGGAGATCCCCTCGTGGGGCCAGAAACTGATGGGAAAGTTACCTTACGTGCAAAGGCTGTGCTTAGTTATCTCAGAGGAGGAGCTATTGGGTTTGAACCTGTCTGCCTTAGTGAGATTTTCGATGATTCACAGTCTGAGTTAACCCAGACACTCAACTGCCTCCGTAGGGTCTCCCAGACAGGGTCTGGTCTAGAATGGATTTACCAGGGTAGGGAAATGAAACAGGGTGCTTTGTTGCATGGTCTCCACAGCTATCGGAAGGGACACATCATCTTTGCCTATGTGGAGGAGTCAATACACAGTTCAGTGACACCTGAGTGTTAGATGACATAAGCTAAAATTTAGGAAAAATAGTCCTTTAAACATGGTATAGCAAAGAGCTACTTCGCAGAGCACAAGGCAATTTAAATGATATCGTGACAATACTGGTATGTTTCATTGGTGCAATGGAAAGAATTTTGAAAGCAGGGATGTCTGAGTCCAGAGAATCCCAAACGTGACCTCGCTGAGTCCAAAGTTCCCATTATCATCCAGTGATTAGAAAGGTGGGCCCTTCTTGGCGGCAGAACCTCTCACAGGATACTTCAGCCATTTCCCCATTTGTGAAATGAAGATAATGGTTAGTATGTGGTATTTCCTCTCCTTGTAATGAGGGTTAAATGAGATAGTACAAGTAAGCCAATCATCAGAGGCTCTCATCCACAATAAATACACAATAAACAGGTAATAAATGCCAATTTCCCTTGAATGTACCTTAATATTGCAATTTTCTTACTTTCATGTGAGGTTTTATTAAAAAAAATCAAGTTTTTGTACTGTATGTTACTAAAATAATTTGCAACAGATGCTTTCTTATCTGTATTCACTTAAAATTTTGGCCTTTTTTTTTTTCAGTTAAAAAGGTGAGAGTTTGAGTTCCTCTGAAATTCTCATCGAACTTGCCATTGAAAGCTTTGGTGTTAAGGGTGAAAGGCATATAGTTGGGCCAACTGACATGGGCTGTGGCTGTGGATCAGGCACCTCCATGTGTGAGATCCAGAAGCTGCTTCTTGCCCATAAAGAGCTCAACAGCAAGGAAGGGGGAGCCCAACAGTGCCTCACATCTTCCCTTATCATCTAATGACCATACGATGTGAAATTAAAAAACACAAACAAAGTAAACGGAAAAGAAACGACGCCAATGCATAGCTGCCTACAGAGGCCAGAAAAAGGAGAAATTGAGAATTAAATCTCCCTGGGCAATCTCTCAAAATGTTGGGGAAAATATATTGCTAATGACAACCTACCAAATATCTATTGGGAGACAAATGCACGTAACTGAATCGCACATCACAAAAGGGTTTCCTCAGGCACCTCGATGACAACTGTATGATGCATAAAATAGTAGCTTCTTCTTATTATAGTCTATTGGATAAGCTCCTGCATGAATGCAGGGCTGCCCTCTACCCAGGAAGGAAAAATCTTGCCCAAAGGGCTCTTGGTCCAAGTTGTGAAGGAGATGCCACTCAGGCATAACATGTTTGTGCTGAGAAAGTGATTAGGGTTGTGGCCAGGGGAGAACAAACAAATGTTTTGACAAGGAATAAACCTGGTCATGGGTTCTTTGCCTTGAGAATGTTCGAATGAGTATTCCAGACAGTAATCCTGTTGACAGTTACCAGGGAGTTTTATTTCAAACCCTCCCCACTTCAGCTTAGTATAAAAATATAGAGGTGAGAACAACTCTAACACATACAGTGGAATTTGGAAATCCCTCCTTCTTACATCTTTTGCAATTTCATATGTCAGTGGAAAAATCAAAAATGCATAGGTACCTAAAAAAGCAAGATGTCTGAGGCATGGTCTTTGAATATCTACAACCCATCGTTCTGCATTTCATTGCCTACTTGTAAATGGAGCTTAGATTTCTGCAGTACTGAGCACCTTCACTCTTTGGTTGGATTCTGTATCAGAGGATTCTTCCCTTAGGGCTCCAGGGAATCTGGCAGATTCCAAAGTGGAACCCCAATTTTTCCTTTTTGTGTTGCATTCATAAGCACAGACCTTTAGTCTTACAATAGTTAGGTGGTACCGGGCATCTGCTAATTTAGGATTACTACATAATTTATCATTCAAACCAATACAATTTTGAGAGGGAAGCAGGTAACAAATAATGATTAGGCCTAAAACTGGGACCATCCAGAGAAACTGGAACTTAGCTGCATGTTGATGGTGAGGAAGCAAAATTTTTATGGGACTAGTTCTTGCCCTCAAGTGTGTAGTAAAATGAGTTGTGTACTTAAAAAGGAATGCAACATTTCAAAGGACAGTATTTAACCATAACAAAGTTATAAAACGGCATGAGGAATCAGGGAAAGCTACTTAATAGAGGTAACATTTGAACAGGATCTCAAGAAGTGATTGATTATTGACAAGGAGAAGTGGGGGAGATGTTTTTGGAGTGAGGAGTTTCACTGAGTGTCTGTTATGTGAACTGAATCACTGTCCATACCAGATGCTCAACCCAAAACCTAGGATTCATTCTTGGTTCATCTTTTTTCCCTTACTCCAAACATATCTTGACTGAATTGCCTCTAAAATATATAGGCTGTCCCCCAAAATGGACATATACACTTTGAATAATTACAAAGAGAGTGTTTATTGAAACACATTTCATTTTTTAAATTGAGCTATCAGCTGTTAAAGTGTGTATACTTTTTTGGGATACCTTGTATTATTTGGCAACTACTCACATAGTGTTTTACTTCACCGCTCCCACCATAGTTCAAAGTGCCATCTTCCCTTGGATTATAGTAATGGTATCCTAACACCTCCTCTCCTAACTCTTGTCCCTCCATCACACAAGTCAATGAATAGGATACTCATGCTATTCTGCCCCTAACTGAGCTATAGTCATACTAGTTTTTTGTCACCCTCCTCCCACCTGATGACCTTCGCACTATTGATACTCTTGCCTCAGATCTTCAGTCAGTTCTCAGCTCAAGTATCACTTCTCTAAAATGCTGGTCTAAACTGGCACGGCGCCCATTGCTCACCCCATCACATTGTCACGTTTTATCAAATGAGTTAACACTATAAAGTGCATGGAAAGAAATGAGTAAATATCAGTGTTGTCATTCTCTGAATTGTCTAGTTGTCTCCCTCCCACTGCCTCTCACTCTGTAAGAGGGAGAAACCTTGGCTCTCTAATCCCTGCTGTATCATGATCATCTAGAAGAGAAGTCATGGTGGGCGGGCACTCACGTGGTAGTTGTTGAAAGAATGCATAGATATCCACTATTGTGTCTGATAGATTAAAGTCCTTAAGAGATTGAAGACTCTAGGAATGTTCACACTTCATCCTATATAATAAAGACCTAATATGCAAATCTACCAAACAGAACAACCAGTCGCTATGATGCTCACTGACCACCCGTGGGAAGACAATGCAGGAGCTTCCCCCAGCCCATAGGCTCCAGGCCAGCCAAGGCTACTGCCAGGGGGCCTCCCCCTCCCCCTCTCCCGGGGGCCTCCCCCTCCCCCTCTCCCCCAATTGCCCTGCCGGTCACCCCACAGATGGGCCCTGATTGCCGGCCAGACCTAGGGACCCTACCTGTGCACAAATTTCGTGCATTAGACCCTCTAGTATCTTAATAAAACAGGGATATCATTGAAGCCGGTGGAAGATTTTGGTATGTGTTTGTATACACACATGTACACACACACACACACACACACACACACACACACACACACACACACCACAATGCTGATTTATGATTAAAATATATTTTTTTCCTTGCCCCTTTGTCCTAAACTTCAGTACTGGGAACCTCAATTTAGTAAAGCACTAAGTCAGAACAATCCCAAGAGAGCACACAGAAATGCTTGGGATACCAGGGAGATTGATGTATCAGCCACAGGAATGATCTCATTGGTAATCACATTTATGTAGCGCCTTCACTTAGGAAGATACTAAACCAGGGGCAGCTCTTGCTCCCAGGTCAGATGCCTCAGATGGTGTCTGGCCACAGCTTTCTCTAATGCAGCAGAGAGGAAAAATTAGGTGCCACGGGAATGACACAGATCTCTTATCCCCACCCTGAGGTATCTGATTATACTTCCCCAGAATGATGATATTGGGGAGGGGAGTGTATCTAACATAACATCATAATAATGAAAGCTACATGATTGATTTGACTTACAACATACTTTTGAAGTATAAACATTAAGATAAAAATGTATCAAGTAAAATGGCTTTGAAATCCAAAAACATAACTTCTTTCAGAGATTTAAAGAAGTATTTAATGACTGAATTTTGAAAAACAATTATAAAAATTTCAGGTTAAAAAGTTCTGATAAGCTCTGGCAGATTGGCAAATAATTTGCATAAGTATTTACAAAATATAGAGAGAGGGTCAGAAAAGAGTTTAGAAACTTATTTTTCTTTCCAACATCTGTTTCCACCCATCTAGTTGGGGAAAGCATGCTTGTCTTGTGGTGAAATTAGCGTTCATTTTGGAGTAATTAGAGATATTGGGAGTGTAACTGAAAGAGTCTGACAAGTCAATTAATCTGGGCCTTCATACCAGATGAACTCGAATGTTCTTCTTGAAAACATTCCTTAACTATAGGCAACAATCTGGGCTTGGAAAATGGTCATATAGATTTATGTCCTAAAGAATTGTTTATGAAATTTGGACCCTATCCATTTCTATCTAGCTTGGAATATGACTTGGTATTGTTTGAAGTTGTTTATGAACTTTTAAGTGATTTAATTCTTATTTCACAGTTAGTATCAATAGATTAGTAATCCAATTTCAAACATGGTCATTTTGTATCACTTAATGTACTAATAATTTTTTGAAAATTAAATGTAGTTTGCACGTCTTTCAGAGACAGCAAGAAATCTTCAGCACCCAGGCCGAATTTCCTTTTGACATTCTGCATGACCCTAAGGAATGGGCACTTCGTGGTTCTTGTTTCCTTTCTGGACTCCTTGTCTCCATACGAAGCTGAATATGTCCTAATAAATGACTGGACCCTGAATGTAATATATCAGTCTATGTGTCACCCACCATGAGTCATGGATGCATTTTTAGAGGAAGCTTCACAATCTTATTTCAAAGCGATGATTAATGAGCTGGAAATATCAGATATTTTAAAAATATACAACTTTCTTTTTAGTTCTTAGGAGCATATATTGAGCTCTTGTTCTGTGCCCAGAAGTATTATAAATGCCAAGGAAATAACTTCTCATAGAGAAGTTATTATCTAGCCTACTATCTAGATTAGAGATTCTTAACCTTGGCACTATTGACATTTGGGGCTGAATAATTCTTTGTTACGGATGGGGATACTTCTCCTTTGCATTGTAAAATGTTAGCAGCAGCCCTGACCTCTATCCATGAGATGCCAAGCCCTCTAGTTGTAACAATTTGGAAATCTCCAGACATTTCCAAATGTCTTCTAATGGGGAGAATGCTTCGAATGAGAACCACACTCTAACTCGATAATTTCTGTAAATGTAGAATGGACAATGATGAAAGATTTGCACAGGCCTTCTCTTCAAAGGACACTGCAAGAGCAAATGGAGATTCTACCTATTTCCAGTGTTAGTCTTACAGGAACGATCATAGAATTGGAGACTTGAGCTGGGAATTACATGAGTCACTTGGCAAAATCCTTCGTTTTTCAACTGAAGTCAATTGTTAGAGGTGTTCAGGATTGGCTAAGTTTATTCAGCTACGAGAGACAGGACTAGATCGCCTCTCCTGACTCTGTCTTCAGGTTCTTCTCATCAGACTTCATTGCTTCTGGGTAAAGGAGGCATTAATATTGACAGCACGGTGCTTGGAACTGTGACCTTCACTGTTTTCCTTGGGTAACCATTTTGACAAACACCACTTACTCCAGTTTCCATGACTTAGTCAACTGCAGAATGAGGCCAGGTGGACTGCCTGTCACGTATAATTCTCTCCACTCCATTGAGCACACTTTCAGCTCTCTATCTCTATCTCCTGTCATTCTAATAACCAGGACATGATTTATATTGTTCTCAAAAATGGTTAAATGAAAGCTAACTTTGAGCAAAATTCAGTGATACTTACATTATAACAAATAAACTGTTCTTTTGTGAAAGCATTTAAAAATCTGGCAATAAATATTTTCAGACTTTTGAATAAATCTTTGTAAAACATCCTCAGATTTTTAAGTATGGGTAATAAAAACAGTAACAAGCAACAATTTTCTTAAGCATCTACTAGCTTCAAAGCAGAATGCTATCCTTGTAAAAAATATTAACATGACCTACTAGGAAACAATGCATCAATAAGTCAAATTAAAGCAGTGATTTTACCAGGACACTATAGGTAAAGCACTAAGAATGTAAAGAAAAGAAGAGAAACTGGAAAGCAAGCATTAATCCAGAGTACACTAATGCCAGGCACCATGCTAGGCTCTGTACAAACAGGTATAAGCTAATCATAACTAACAACATGAGTTAAATCCAGTCTTTAGTTCCCTTATGCCTATGAGAGGGCCAAACAGTCTATTTGAAAGCCTTATTTAAATCCATGAATGAAATAAATTAAAGTAGATCACACTTGTTTGATTTTTAAAATACAAATTCATTAACTTTAAGAAAAATTATGATAGAATATTTGAAGTCAAAAAGTCAGGATAAAGTTCTGTAACCAGAAGAAATTATAACAAAACCAGAGACTATTTCAAAGATACTTTCTGGAACACCAAAATTCCATTATCATTTTAGCTCAAGCCTGTGACTTTGGCTGGAGTGATAGCAGGAGAGTTAAATTGAAAAGTAATTGAACTTGAGTATTACATATTCTTCTTTTTTTCTGCTCAGAGGTGACTTGATCATATTCCATTGCAATTCAAAATGATCAGTTTCAGTTCAGCCATTTCAGTATTTAATCAATGCTGAATAACACATAACTTTCAGTGAGGGTTTATCTATGGTCTAATACTTTATGTAATTGTGCACTTTATGAATTTAACCCTTATGTTATTAAAATAGGGTAAATTTAGCTAAAAAGTACTTACATTCTCAATATACATATATACACATATACCTACAATAAAGAAAAGAATAGTATAGAATTTAGGGTACAGCTAGATATTCCTGATTTTATTTATAAATTCCCATTCTGCTTCAAGTCTTACCATTGAAGTGTCTGGACATTTCTAATGATCTCTCCAGCTACATGTCCAGGATATTAAACTGAATAACTACCCTTGTCCCTAACTGAGAGTGACCCATTTAAAACAGTCCCCGTTCAACACTTTCAAAGGAAACTGCTTGAAATGGTCCGTCCTGTATTAAAACCATGAAATAAACTCCAAGGGAATTTGGAAGATATCCAAGAGGTTGTGTAATTTGACAGTGAAAAGGAAAAAGACTACAAAATGCATTACACCCAAAAATGCTTCTTTGAAGAAAAAGGTGAGATAACCAGGGAAATATTTCACCAAGAAATTTAATATAGAAATATTTTTAGGAAAAGACATGCCTTTAGTTGTCCAAGTTGCATGTTCTGCTGATGCTCAGATCTTTAACATCATTCAAGCATGATTGTGTTTATTTGTAACTATCCTTTGGCTATCCTTGATAAACACCAACGATGGCTTCACAGGAGAGCTAGGATCCCCCGTCGGGGACACATACAGCTAAAGTAGAGGAATACAAATAAGTCTTCTACAGGCCCATTTCTTTGTGCCTTGGAAAGAATTTATAAGACTCTGCTACTAAGGAAATGGGTCTTTTACAAGATATTTGCAAACTACATTTTGATCAATCAAATCATGTCCTTCAATTAACTTACTTTATGATATCAAAATTGTATGCATTCCAGGAGAAAAGGGAAATTCTCAAATATCTAATTCATATTGTCACAACATTCTCTCACAAAATGTGGGCCATCCACTGGACATAAAAGAGTATCTGTTGCATAAAGAGCCAGTTGGACATTGAAACCTCCTGTTATTTCTGTTCACACAGGATCTAGCAAACATCTACCCCACTTTGACAGGTTGCCCTTAAAATTTTAACTCTAGTAGTTCCTCAAATGTTTATATCCTATTTTCAAACAGTTCTCAAATTCCATCAACCTCACAGTAATTGAACTTTCAAGATTCATTAATTTAAAAACACATAACATCCAAAGGATTCAGTAATGCTACTGAGTTAATTTGTATTTTATGACTCTCAATAGCATTTGTAAAGACTTGGAGAAACTTTGTCAGCCACATCTACGGTTTGCATATGGATGCCCAGACCATTGCAATAACTCAATGCAGTCCTAACTTAAAGTTGGGTATTACCATATCAAAGTGTGGGACAATGAGGGCAATTTAACATGATGCAGAAATGCTCTCTGAGGCTGGAGTCAATTCCTGCCACCTCCATTACCATGCTACCCGTCAGAAACAAGATCCTGGAAACGTGAAATCCAAAAGAGATTAAGAGACATATCCAGTGCTTCTCAAATTTTAATGTGAATGGAAATCATTGAGAACTGTTAAATATAGATCATGATTCAGCAAGTCTAAGGGTGCGGCCTGACAGGTGAGGCCTGGGCTGCTGGTCCTGGGTCCACAATTTCAGTTGCAGGAAGAATTAGTCTGTCCAGCCTAAGTGCTCAACAGGAGGCAAATGCTTGGGCCCCCAAATCAAAGCCATTTGATCTAGTTCTTCCTGAATGGGGTCTAAATATTAGTATATTTTTCAAAGCTCCCCAGGTGATTTTACTGTGCACCAGGGTTGAAAACCACAAAGCTATGGTTTTTCTGTGTTCTCTGAAAGTCACTCGTCTCTAAACCTGCTTGTTCTTACAAAGGAAGATAGCCAAGGTCATCCTGCTAGCCAAGAACTTCTGGAGGACAAAATGATGGAGAGAAAGCTGTAGGCAATTTTCAACTTTGTATGAAAAAAAAAAACCCACACAAACCACTGTGTAAAATTGACCTGCTGGTGCCTTGAGTAGACTGCTTTAGGCTGAAGTAATTTTGTCCCTAGGAGACAGTTTGAAGCAAGTGGTTCTCTATCGAAAAGGTGAACAAGACTCTTGGATTAATACATTCAGCAAATATAAATATGAGTGTCTTCTGTGTTCCAGGCACCATGCTAGACATAGGCTTTGTGCTGATACCAAGGCCATTGCCTATAATATCAAATCAAGAGCCATACAAAGATATAGTATGTTATGATCATTGCTTTGGAGGAGGTATAAACAAATTACATAAAGAACATAGGAGAACTTGCTCATGAATCTGCTGGCAGTATTTAGAAATGGCTTTCAGGAGACTTTCAAAGCTGGGTTTGCAGAATGTGGAGGAGTGAAACCCCAGTGAACAAGGAAGGCAGGCGTTCCAGGCCATGGGGACAGCATGGTCAAGGAAAGGCACAGAGGTCAGAGTGGCATGTTTGGGAAACGAGAGATGAGTGTAAACGTGTAAGGTGCATGAGGGGGCTGGCGACCAGCCAGGTGGGCAGCAATCCCATCATAAAGCCTATGTGCCATGTTTATTTTTTTAATATATTTTATTGATTTCAGAGAACAAGAGAGAGGGAGGGAGAGATAGAAACATCAAGAAAGAATCAGTCAGCTGCCTCCTGCACACCCCCCACTGGGGATCCAGCCCGCAACCTGAGCATATGCCCTGACCAGGATTAGAACCATGATCTCCTGGTTCATAGGTCGATGCTCAACCATTGAGCCATGCATGTGTGTTTATGTGTAAAAGGTTGGAAATAATAACCTCCGGATTCCCCATTAACACAATTACTGTAAGTTTTTCTTAGATCATGTACTTGTCTCATGTTTAACAAATTACACATCCTCTTTCCAGTTCCTGAGGCTGGATCCTTCTATATACTGTGTTTGAAGACACTGAGCATATTTGAGATCCTGCAAATGGAATTCCCATTACTTACCTCCTATAAGCTTTCTATATAAGAAACTGAGCACCTAGTTTGTGCCCTCCAGGAATTGACCTGCTTTTATTCTGAGTAGTTACTAATTATACTAACCTGGAATGGCGTAGTGTTCTATTAGAGAACATCAGCAGCTGGGAGGACACAAGGAGCGTCCCATTCAGCCCCATATGCTAAACTCTCATCTGTGCTGCCTTCGTGCTGACAGCCACAGTCCTGGCACTCCTTTAAACGCATCCACCAAATCTTCTATTGGGCTTTAGTTGACATCCATAATTATTCCCACAATGGGCAGAAGTTAACCACTATTATCCATGAACATCTTAACATAAATATATCGACGAAATTAGCAAGTCTTTCACCCTAAAGGGGCTGTAACACATGTCTGATTGCATCTATGTTCAGTGTTTGGATTATTTCTACACTGGCAAAATGGGTGACCCCAAGTCGAATGAAGCCACTGAGTGCATAGGAAATATATGAGCAGGAGAAATACAAGGGGGTTGAGAAGTGGGGGCAGGGGACCTCAGAGAAATAACATCCCCATTGACCAATTCTTCCTTTCCTCATGGGATCCTGCAGTTTATTCCTACTTGTGTAGGTAGAGGAGCCTTAGGCCTTGAAGGTCAGAGTATAATTACGAAAAGAGACGTAGATTTTCATAGCTGCAGACTGAAGGGATTTTATGATATCCAAGACAATCGCAAACAGTGTTTCCAGAACAGCCAAAAACTGTTGGGTGGGTTTTTTGTTGTTGTTATTTTCATAGTTTCATGCCAGGAGGGAGAGGGACATAGCAAATATTTTTATATTTAGAAAAGGATGTTTGATTATATAACATCTTGAAGGAAAAAAAGCAAACAAGCCTGGCTAATGCCTTTTAAAAAGAGAGAATATGTTTTTCCTAGTTAACAACAAAGATTTCACTGAGACAGAGGGGGAAAAAATGGAGCGTTTATAAAAATGTTGATGTAGATATAATTAGATCCATTTTAGGACCAAAAGTTTTATGCAGAAACTGACAGAAGGATACACAATAATTATAGTTTCCTGACAAGCTGAATAGAGTTTTCTTTTTTTATCTTATGGTTTTAGAAAACCAAACTGTAAATAAATATGCAGTTTGACAGATTGTAATTGCGATCAGCAAGGCATCTTTTCATTTAATCAGATGGTGTTATTAAAATGGGGTTACAATTAAACATTTTATAATGTGACGTAGAACTCCATTAAAATTCCCAGCAAACAGCAATTTAGATCTGATGCCTCAGCATCCTTTTCTATTTGCAGAAATGTTATTGGCTGTGACCTTCCACTGGATGGGTCTCTTGTTTTTAGTTTTTCTTCTTACTTTGATAAATGATATTGAACAGCCACTTTCTTTTCCTCTTTGCACAATTAAGATATTAGTTTTTCATGTTCTTGAATTATTGTGACCCTTACCATACAAGTGTTGGACCAAACAGAAGGTTTAAAAAAAGCATGTTTACTTGACAGGAAATTCATTTTCTCTGTTTATATAATAGTCATCCCCATCAACTTCAAATTAATATTGAACTTACAGTTAAATTTGTTCAGGGGAAGATTAATAGGAAGCTTTTTCAAAGTGTAAATATCAGTTAATATTTTATATTCCCTAGAAAAGTACATCCTTAAACAGAGAATGAAAAGGTGCAAAATTGAATTTGACAGTAATTAAAAGGAAAATGGCCTCAAAATGTTGGCAAGGTGAAATTGTGCAATGCTGTACTCTTCTTGCTCTGTCTTGGGCAAGATTGTGACAAAACACCACCCAAAGAATACTCAGAAATGTGACTAAACATTACCATATGATCAAAATCAGATGATTGGATAATGAAACATAATGAAGAAGGAAATTTAAATTGTAACTCTACATTCTTTTTAATCTTTATTGTTGAAAGTATTACATATGTCCCCTTTTTCCCCCATTAACCTCTTCTAGCCCATCCCCACCCACCACCCCAGACCTTCACTACCCTATTGTCTGTGTCTATGAGTTATGCACATATGCATACAAGTTCTTTGGTTGATCTCTTTCCAGCCACCCACCCCCACCTTCCCTCTGAGATTCATCAGCTGGTTTCTATGTCTCTGAATCTATTTTGTTCATCAGTTTATTTTGTTCATTGGATTCCACATGTGAGTGAGATCATGTGATACTTGTCTTTCTCTGGCTTATTTCACTTAAGGGAAGTAACTCTACACTTTGACGGTACAAAGGAATAATTCAAGTTGTGATACACATTGTGAACTCGAACAGTGCAATCACCAAAAATCTATCCCCACACAAAGCATGAAACTTGAGTTGATTTATAGAAAAAGAAGAAAATTTGGCAAAGCCTATATTAACCGAAAACTCTCCACCTGTACATCTTATCCAGCTAAGAAGGCAGAGTTTACTGATAATGACCTTGGTCAACCTCTGACAGCTTAAGTACTGGAGGTATTTTCTTTCTTTTTTAAAAAATATATTTTTTTATTGATTTCAGAGAGGAAAGGAGAGGGAGAGAGAAATAGAAACATCAATGATGAGAGAGAATCATTGATTGGCTGCCACCTGAACGCCCCCTACTGGGGAACAAGCCCACAACCTAGGCATGTGCCCTTGACAGGAATCGAACCCAGGACCCTTCATTCCACAGGCTGACGCTCTATCCACTGAGCCAAACCAACTAGGGCGTAATGAAGGTATTTTCCATTTTCAAAACAAAGCAATACATCTCAAGTAAATTGTAATTAAACATATTTTTTTTTTTTTTTTGCAAAGGACACCTTTCCAATTAGAAAAGTTTCAAATGAGAAACTGCCTGTCTCTGGAAGAAAAGAAAAAACTTTTTAGAAAAGTGGACATTTGATGAATATATGTAATTGTTCCCCTGTGGTAGTGAAATAAAATAATTTGAAATTATTCAATGGCCAATTATCTAATTTTGCATAATAGAGACATTTTATTTCCATTCATCTGCTGCCTGACTTCTAGCCACTGGATTGTCATATTGCTTATCACCAGGTACCACTTTAGCAGGGCAAAAAGGATTTAAAAGGCAAACTTGTCGATGCTTTCAGAGCTGTGAAGTGACTTGTTGATGTTTAGTCAACTCCTTCCTCATTTTACAGATGGGAAAGCCCCAGTTCTGGGAGGTTAAATGGTTATACAACTGATTCATGGAAAAACAAGAATGAGGACCAAGTGCTGACTCGGAGCATGTTCCACTCCCCTTACCATGTGCTCCCTCCATTTATTCAGATTTGGTTACCTTATTTCTATTTATTCACCAATAACAATTATTGAGCTCCTACTATATGGCAGGCATGTTGGATTCAGAGTGAGTTTGTGGAAACTTTGAGTATTATTAGCCAATGAAATGTGGGAAAACAAAAAATAGACAATAGGGTCATTACCATGGTTAGACCTCTGCTACCACTGCTTCATAGTTAAAAATAAACAACAAAAAAACACAAAACAAACAAACAAAACCCCACATGGACCTGATTGTGGAAATATGGCTATTATCTATGAACTTACCAGGAATCTGGTGGTAGAGTCATTATTCTGATTCAATAGAATGCCAGCAAATGTCATTTTCCAGGGATTGCCAGAGCTCAGCCACAGGTGGAAATGGTTCTTCAACCCCCAATATGCTTTTGAAGTTGAGAGAAATCATAAATGTAATGGTGCTTCTTTGTAACCTGGAAAACTTCTAAATAATCGAACAGCAAATATTTACTGTGCCACCTACTTAGAACTAGGCTCTGAGCTTTAGGAGCAATATAGCAGTAAACAAACAAACAAACAATATGTGTGTGTGTGTGTGTAAATATATTAATGAATAAATATATATTGTTCCTATCATCTGTGTATTTACAGTCTAGGAAGAAAGATAAATATTAAACACATATACCAAAAAGTCACACATTTAACAATGTAAAAGGATTTTGTAAATTGTTATATAGTGTGGCATCTTGTCGATCCAGAATTTTAGTATCTTTCTTAGGAAAACCATTCAAATCAGTGTACTTGAGTGTTTTTCTCACTGAAACACATCATACATCTCTTTATAAAGCATGACCTGAGCTCTGTTTCCTAAATATATATTCTTACTTAATTGCTAAAATGTTAGTGGTACTAGTATGGTTCACTTTGATACAGCTTGCTTATCTAACCTCTATAACCAGGAATATGATAATGCATTTTATTAGAAAAAAATATAAAACACAATAGCATAGTGAAATGAGCCCTGGGTGACCAGGCCAGGGTCCAGGGTTAAGAGTTCTGGATCTGCTATCATATATTTGCATAACTTCGAGCCATCATTAATTAAATATCTCTACATCCACACAATAGGCCCTGGATATACGTTAACTTGTTAGCAATTCAGTTTTTTCCCCATGAAGGAAGGATGCAAGACTAGATGACCCCTGAGGTCACTTCCTGCTCACAAATTCTATGTTTACCATGTACCCCAATTTAATGAGACCTTTAGTCGTGTAAATATTAGCCAATATTCAAAAAGATCCCTTATTAAACTTGGAAAGCAAAGATGAACATTCCTGGAATTGATGGAAAACCCCACCTGAGTCCAATTCTAAATACCATTGGGGGGAATTGCTGCAGCTGTTTAGCAGGGCAGAGAAAAGCTCTATCTGAATTCTGGGTTAGAAGTGAAAAACACCTTATCCCGTTGGAACTACACAGGGAACTTAGATAGGATGTAATTACACAGTTGGAGTCTGTCCAGAAGCTTTTGACTAGCCCGCCTCCTTCTACAAGAAGCACATTTACCGTGGGATTTTTAATGATGGCATGTGATCGAGACCCTCAATTTTAACACCCTGTCGAAAACAAGTGTCCACTACACATTCGTACTATGGTAAATTCCCTTTACACCCATCTTGGAACACTTGTTTAATACCGTGCTTCAGCAGCACCGGTTCTTACAAAATGATGTCTTCCCTCGCCCCTCCAGGGTCTCTGGTCTCATCCTGACTTAATTCTACAATTCTTAATTTCTGTGATCAGTACCTGGATGGACCACATGAATCCTATTTGCTCAGTTAGTGCTTTTTATAAAAGGTTAGGTTTCACTCAAAGACAAGATGTTTTTTAAAGGATAAGCAGGTTTTTTAAATATTTTTTTATTATTATTATTTAGGAAAGATGCTTTTATTTCCATGCTTCGGGCTGGACCTCCAGCCAGCAGTTAGTGAGAACAGAGGGTAGTACAAAGTCATTTGAAAGTTTTGTAACAGGGTTGACACTTACCAAGAGCCAGGAGAGCTGGCATTATTCTAAGCAAGAGGATACTGAGCAGCCTTCATAGGAGTTCATGAAAGATTGCTGGATTTTCAAACACTCGCGAAGGATACTCAGCATTATTTTCAGGCAGAAGGATGGACTGAGGAAGAAACAAAGAGCCACATTTTACTGTGAAGTAGCAGATGTGCTCTTCATGCAGCATCAAAAGAAAAGTGAATTTAAATAATTCAAATGACCAGGGGACAGAAAGATTTATATCCCATTTTGGATAAAATAATATGATCAACTAGCTCATCTTTCCAGGCAACAGGTAAGATGTATCTTTATAATAACAGTTCCCAGATGCAAAATGAAACCTAATACAATACCGCGTTCTCGATTTGGGGAAGCCTCCAGATTTGACATTGTTTTCTCAGCCTGGGTTTGAGTCCCAAACTCGGTGCTTCTCCCACCAACACTCATTTTCCCGGAGTTCTGACTCAGAGTTCTGGGTGAGCCCACACATTCTCATATGGGAACTCCTTACTACAGCCATCAATTAAGAACCACTGGTTTGGTTCAACATGCAGACAGTAGATTGAATTGTTCAATTTTTCATTCATGCATGAAGATAGAGGCATGGTTGGGGTTTTCTTCAGTCCACAAATTAATGGTGACCAGTAAGGAAATACAATAAGGAAGAGTTAAAAGTGGCATCCATCAGAAAATAAAGCTATTATTTTTGCATTAAAAGAATTATGTACTCCACATTGAGGGGAAAAAGAGAAAAGGTACACTCATTCTAATGATGATTGCCCTGGGTTAAAACTCTAGGTTTAGTTTTAATACAATAAGATAATCTATATATAAAAATACAAAGATAAGTTACTGGTATTAGAAAAAGTAATGTTTATAATTAAACCAAATTAGTATGCTGTACAATAAATATAACTATATCAGTATGTAATACTAGAGGCCTGGTGCACAGAATTTGTGCATGGGGCGGGGGTGTCCCTCAGCCCGGCCTGTGCCCTCTTGCAATCAGGGACTCCTCGGGTAGGGTCCCTAGGCCTGGCCAGCATCAGGGCCTATCAGGGCTTTCCTTCCCCCTGCTGCCAGCAGCTGGCCCTGCCCCTGCCACTGCCACTGCTTGCCATCTGTGCGGCGCTGCGCCCCCCTCACCACCAGTTGCCTCCCTCTATGGGCAACAGGCATGGGGTACAATCGCTTGGCTGGCCTGGGCCTCCCTCTGCAGGGCGATCGCTGGCTGGCCCCGCACACCCACCACAGCATCTCTGATCGGTGGCCTGGGCCTCCCTCTGCGGGGCGATCAATCGCAGCGCCCCCAGGTTGATCGTCCTGCCCACCCGCTGCAGGGCTGCCGCCTGGGTAGCCTGGGCCTCCCTCTTTGAGGCGATCAATTGCTCAGCAGAAGGAGGCCCTGTCCACCTGGCCAGGGCTCCGCGATTGATCACCGCACAGAAGGTGGCCTGGGCCTCCCTCTGTGGGGCAATCGTGGGGTGATGGCGGGCCCCCCGACCAATCACATTGCACCCGCCTTGGCTGGCCTGGCACCAGTGCATGTCATAGCGTGGTCACCCAGAAGGTCATCCAGACGGTTGTTCCGCTGTTTGGTCGTTTGGTCGATTTGCATATTATGCTTTCATTATTGTAGATCTCTTCCATTTGACAATGTGAAAAGTATACATAGTGCATTCCCAGATTCAATAAAACTTGGACACATGAATATTGCTGGCATATGTATACCTGATTATGAAGGTGGTCTGGATTGTCTTAAGGCTTGCAGCACATTCTATCTATTGTATTTCCATATTTAAACCTCTATGTTCCACAAATGTATAAACAATCCTGATCGAGCTTGTACCAGCTTGATTGCTTTTGATTTGTGCTGTAAGATTTCTTCATTCTTCCTGGAAGTTTCAGGACATTTTACTCTAAACCTATTCTTTCTTTCCTTAGATTTATTTACTACCTTTAGAAGTAGAAAAGTCCAATTTCAATCATGTTTGAAATAACTCATTTTAGACAAGTACGTGCTGCTCTGCTTACAAAACATATATGAGTGGAATATGCAATTACTACAACTCAGTTTCCTGCCACAGAAACATTTCGGCATTATAGCATTACAGAAATAGAATGACATGCATAATGAAAGATTTCAAGATTCACCCAAGGCATTTATTCTCTTCACCTTAATGTTCTCAGCAGTAGCATAGTATCCATTAAAAGGTACTATGAATTATGGTTGCCTAGCAACTGGAAGGAGCTTGTAACAGCACCAAAGAATGAAATGGCTGGTTGATAAAATGAATTTTCTCTGAGCATTAGCCTGTTGAAACTGCCTTTTCTTGTGGAACATAAAGTGCATTTATTTGTCTCATGCATTTTTTATTAGAAAATTATTTGAGTTCCAGGGACTTGAATCGTTTTGCTACAGGAGATATTTGATTTTAATGTGTTGTACTAAAATAAGTAATAAAAGACACTTTCTTCAAAGCAAAGTCACCAAACAATCCTATGTGGATTTTTGAAGGAGGAAATAAAATATTTGATAAGCTATTTCATTGCTGGTTTCTAATTAAAAATGGATTTAGATAAAACTCAACATTCTACTGAATCTGTAAATGTATAAGGTTAAAATAGTGGATTCTTCTTGGTTGTATGAAGTATAGAAACATTCTGTTGACAATGAAATGCAAGAGAAGGATGGATTTTTTAAATTTTATTCTTTGCTATTCTTTCTAAAAACTTATTTCAACAAAGGTATAGATATTTACCCAAAACTCTACCATTATACAGTATCTCCCATTTAATTTATTTGATTTTATTGTTTTAAATATCTTCATCTTAGTATGCTGTTTTCACTTGGAGAAAGACTTATATTTCACTTTCATTCCTAGGCTTTCCTTATTTGCAATGATTAGATTATGGTTTGTATACATTGCCTTGTAAGTCTCTTGCCTCAAGAAATACATTCAGATGACATGAATAAATGGTGTCAACAGTTACTAAAAGTACATATTTGAAATTATTATATTATTTGAGCATTTTTTTTCAATTTAAAGTAAATCAGATCTTCTGCTTAGGTTCAGAGAAACTGTCTATAAACAACCAAAAATTGAGAAAACAGTTTTTAAAAAGCTTACAGCAGAAACTATTAAAATGTGAGTTCATATACTCAGTTTATAATTTTCTTTTGTCCACTTATTTTCTACATTTCTATATTATTATATATACATCTAGAATATTTCATATACTATATTTATCTTGCTATGCAAAATGCAGTATCATATGTATTCATCTACTTATGTATGGATGGAAATTATATTACTTAATGCCAAGCATTACATTTCTAATAGCCATTTTGTATAATGTATTGCTTCTGACTATTCAGTACATAGTTCATTTTTATGATAACATAATCTCTGGTTGAAAAAAGAGTTATGTGGGCCAATGTTTATTCCACTGGGCAAATAGTAGATAATTCTTTGTCCATAAGTATCTATTCAATTCAAGCTTGACTCAGAGCAAGATAGTTACAAGTAGGGGGGGGGGTCAAATGGAAATGTTATTGATCACTGTAAATGGAAAGAATTTTATACAGGATAATTACTCATATAGGTAACAACATAAGGACCAGCTCTTAAAATGACCACCTTGACACAATCTTCATAGTCCAACTAAAAAAGAGCATTGAAAATATATTTGTTGAAACAGATCAAAGTGAAATAAGTCAGTCAGAGAAAGACAAATACCATATGATCTCACTTACATGTGATTCTAATGAACAAAATAATTTAACAAACAAAATAGAAACAAGCATAAATGCATAGAACAGACTGACAGCTATTAGACAGGGGCAGGGGGGCTGGGTGAAAAAGTTGAAGGGGTCAAGAAAAAAATAATATATCTATAATAATGAAAGCATAATGTGCTAATTAGACCAGACATCCTTCCGGACAACCTTCCGGACAAAGCTGGGGCTGCGAGGGAAGCCCGGGTCCCGGGTGCCAGAGGGAAGCTGGTGCCAGCAGCCAGGGAAGGAAGGCCTACTCTTGCACAAATGTTATGCATCGGGCCTCTAGTATATATATGACACAGACAACAGTATGGTGATAGCCAGAGGGAAATCGAGGTGGGGGAAGATGTAAGTGGCAAAGTAGGGATGAATGGGGATGGAAGGATGGAAAGAGAATTTATTAATTTATTTGGGGCAATGAATGCACGATGTTGTGTGCAGATGATATTTTATTGAGTTGTACACTTGAAACCTGCATGGTTTTATTAACCAATGTCACCCCCAAATATACAGGTTAATTAATTAACAAGGGAACATATCAGTGTAGACAAACAAGTTTGTCATTTCAGCCAATAACGCTCATTGATAGTATTTTCTCTAGAGCCCTCAACTTCCGACTGATAGCCTCATATCTTTATTTTGGTATGTGTTTAGTTTATATTGCTCCTTTAACTAAAATTAGGATAGTGGTATTTCCCTCTTTATGCATTCCATAATTGACCCCGTTCTCATTTTCAATATAGAGACACTCTCATCTGAGCATCTTTCACAATTGTGTGTGAGACTAACATATAGTTTTGCTTGAGCACGTTTCAGAACAGATAGAATTAATATCTTTTTTAAAGACTGGTGTGTAAAGCCCAGTTTCTCACCAAAAATTGAAAAATGAGAGTGTCTACCTATAGTAATCATTAGTGTTTTTCCTAAAATGATTATCCGTGAGAACTGGTTTTCCCTATTAGAGGAGAGGAAGCTTAAATTACTCTTGTTAACCAGTTAGTGGGGGGTAATGGTTGGTTAGTCTGTACCTTACAGCTCTTTACAGCTTACACAGAACTGCCCTTTTCATGATCTGTTAGATTTTCACATCCACCTTGTGCTATAAATGGAGCCGGAGCTGTGATTAGAAAAGGCAGAGTTTACTGCCAAGGGCCCCAGATTGGAGTGACAAGACCAGTGTATAGGTCAGGGCTGCCCCTCGATTATGTCTCCTTGGCCAAGTCCCTGGACCCCACCGAGTCTGATTTGTTCTAAAGGGAATGATATTGCCTTTCTCCTTCCTCAGAGAGTTAATGTCAAAATTGAAAGTGTGAAAGCACCTAGCATGTAATAAATACTAAATAAATGAGAATAGAATCTAAATCTAAATAATAGGTTTGCAATAATGAGCTTCCAAGGATGCACTGACTGCCAAGGTCAAGCAGCTGCAAAGGCATAGATGCGGTTGAACACCTCTAACACCTGCTCTGCGTGTAGCGGATTTCACCCCTACAGTTTCCTTTGCTGAGGAATCATGTGAAGAAACTAGATTCGAAGGTGAAGGGGCTCAAACAAAAATGTGAGCACAAATGATTCTCTTATTCACTGGGGTGAGCCCAAACACTGCCTTTAGCCCCCTCAACCAGAAACCTTTCTCTTGGGCCCACTGCGTTCACCTCCTGAAACTTTTTACCATGATGCTTTGCAACGAGAGCCCAAATACTTCACACTTAGGAACAAATAGGACTTGCTTTCCAAAATCAGAAGCTTCATGGAATAAATATTGCCTTGCTTTTTAATGCATTAACAGTTACATTATTAGAGTTAATTATATTCTATTGGAACTAAAATATATGTTGTTCACCATCCCTAAAGATAAAAGAGTACAGCGTTGAGAGGTGAAAGCCTTCTTTTTAAAGGTGTATATGAGTAATCAAACATATGAATTAGTCAAACATTAACCACTGCTAATATTTTGCAAATGTGTAAATTGAAATTCCAGAGAGAGCTTGACTGATTTGATCAACAATGAATTTAATGCAGCAGAATCCCACTTGAACATAAAACTATTATACTCATAATAATCCTATGTTGTTATTGAGAAAGCCAAATTGAAACGCTTTCTGATATTTGCATAGAATTATGAGATATATTCTGTGTGTTTACCATGTGCTTACTGGCTAAAGGATTTTTTATGGAGAAAGGTGCCTGAAAATATTTGTATGTTTGTATCCAACATATTATCAAAATGTTATGTGATCGCTATAGTTTAGGACCCTATTATTAGTTTATTTTGTGATTATGGGAAATCTATATTAAATTTAAAATAAATATTTACACAAAAATTTTTAATTTGAAAAAAAAAATTTTCATAGAAGCAATCAGGAGCTAGCCAATCTTTTGACAGATTGCCAGGTTAGTAGTAAAATAAAAATTTAAAAATTAGAAATATCCAGGGTAAGAGGGCAAACAGGATTGACCATTCATGAAAATTACATTTATGGTTCAACCACAATTGTTACTGACTCACGTATGTAGGATGTGTTTAAAAAAAAAAAAGACTTCTATTTAAATGAAATCGCACTTCTACTGCCATCTATGAAAAAGTGGCAGAATCTAACATTTTAGTCTTGGAATGAGTATAGCCTCATGAATATTCCATCACTGACAGTTGCCAGGATTTTCAAATAAGCAACAACAGAAGGTTAAAAAGAAGCAGAGAACACATTACTGAGTTTTAGTTGATGTTACAGTTTGATTTTGAGTGATACATTTTTCCATACAATAGGTTCTATCATGCCTGTGGTTGACACCCGGTTATGATATATAGCCCATGCCCTCCTGAATGTATTCTAAAGCCACTGCCTGCACATGGTATTGTTTTCCTGACATGTTCATTAACTCCATAGTGTCCAGGAATTCTACATCCAAATTCTTGAATTCTGCCAGTCAGACAGGAAAGTCATAGCAAGAGTTAAGTTGAATATTAATTTAAAATAAAATAAACATGTTTACCAAGTATGATGTAAGTGATAAATAGTGAAAATGGTGATCATAATCTTGAAAAAGCAGAGTAACTTCATGGAGGTGAATTTTGCTTCTAGAACTTTCTATCTCTAGAAATATATTTTATAAACTGGGATATAAATGTCCTGATATGTCAGTCCATCAGTGGTAATTCTAGAATTATTAGGAATATGTTTTATAAATACCTCCAGGGTACAAGAGTTATAGAATTTCAGAGCTATAGTCTAAAACAATAAGCAACCATCTGACAAAAGACCAAACTGTCTTATTTGCCTTTCTGCTACTTGAAGCAGAATACATGCCTGACCCCTAATTCAGGAATGTGTTGCAGTAATAAGCTCAGCATTTCTTCCTGAATGATGCATAACAGTAAGTAAGTCATGGGCTTCTTGCCTGTTCTTATGCAAGTTGTCATGTGCTCCCTGCTGGGTAATAGTACTAAGCCCAGCCGGTTATATAGACAGAAGTCCGGAATGGCAGTACTTCAGGTCCAAAAGGGATTTTCAAAACATTGGATAGGATGGTATTCAAAGCCCAGCTCTAGAAAAGTGATGGCATTTCTGGAGTCTCAGCAGCAGAGCCACCTTCCCCAAGTTGGGTGTGACATCTCTTGCCACTGTGTTTGCCTCCTACTCCTCTCTGTCTCTCGAGCCTCCAGATGAGCAGGCTATGGCCTGATTCGGCCATCTGTATCATGCCAGGAAGGTCCCACCCCACATTTTGACATAACCAAGCACGGGAAGCAGTGACATTTAGTGAATCAATGTTATATAAACATGAGAATCTTACTAACATTGCCCCCCGCCCCCCGCCAAAAAAAAGTAAAAATAAAAAAGAAGGGGTAAAAGTCTAACTATCACTTATTGAGTGCCCTGTCAAATCCATTTTGAGGAGGATCTGGATGTATAAGAAATCACTCTTGAATAACTTATAAGTCACCTGCCATTTCTCAGGTTCTGACTGCTTTGTAGATGCATTGCGGTATTTAATATTCACAGCATCCCTTGAGGTAGGTACTGAATCCCAATTTCTGTAGATGGAGAAAGTAAGGCTCCGAGGAATAAATGGACATAAAAATAAATACCTAGCCCACCTCTCCAGCAATCTGTCTAGAGCTGTCCCAACCATAGCATTTGCTATGCTATGAAGAACAAGTGGAATGGTGACATCATACTGCATGGAATCATTGCTGACTAGAAGCCTAGGACTGTGACCCAGAGGGAAACAGAGACTCATAATCAAATCAGACAAAATTCAGTCAAATCAGATCTTGGTTTAGAAGCACAAAGAACAAAATAACCGCTAAGCTTCATGCCCAGGATTATTAGGAGTTGAGTGGTAAGAACTGACTCACTGACACACTAGTGTCCCATAGGACTTCATGTCTCTTCCAAGTTCTTTCCTATTGTTCTGTGGAATATTTTGTGTTTCATTTTTATATGTTTTTACAAAAACAAATAGTATAATAAATGTTTTCTATATTTACTTGTGAATAAATAATTCCATGCATTAAAAACTATAATATTTTTGTTTATGGCGATAGATTCTCTGTCTTTTTTTGTTTCCAAAGGCGAGTCATATTTTAAAAATAAAAGGAAGAATGCTCGACTAGAATCTAATAAGATTGCAAGTAATCAGAACCTTAAAATAACCAGAATTGTTAATAATGCACATATTAGAAAAGATAAATAATTGGTAAATAATATCAGTTATCCTTTTAAGAAGACATTATTATATCAGCACTGACATTATCTATCTTTTGAAAATCAATATCAATAAAATGGGACAAGTTCCAAATGTAAAGCTTATATTTAAAACTCAATTGAACTTCAAAGTGTCTTTATTAATTAATCTGCAAAGTAGAAATAATAGAATTAAATGCCACAGTGTTTCTAAAGTACCTGCACAGATCATTTAGTCCAAATCTGATCCATTGTCTGGTGGCGTGGCAAGCTTTTCAGCTTTTAAAAAAACTTTGAGTCGTGGCCATCATACTATTATTTCAAAGCACATGAGTGCCATTTAGTAAGGTTGGAACACAATTAAAAACAAAAGGGGCATTCTTGCAAATCAAATGTTCAATAAGCTAAAGAGCATCCCATTTTACTCTAGTAAATATGATTTATATTCAGTTAAAAAGTGATCGTTATTCACTGTTATTAAATTTTTCAGGTAACATCCTATATAATAAAAGGGTAGTATGCAAATTGACCCTAACAGTGGAATGACCAGTGCACGTCATAGTGTGCACTGACCACCAAGGGGCAGATGATCAACTCAGGAGCTGCCCCCTGGTAGTCATCTCACTCCCACAGTGGGGGCTCCACTCAGCCACAAGCCAGGCTGATGGCTGTGAGCACAGTGGTGGTGGTGGCGGGAGCCTCTCCCACCTCCTCCACTGCACTAAGGATGTCCAACTGCAGCTTAGGCCCAATCCCCCAGGGACTCCTGGGCTGCCAGAGGGATGTCTGACTGCCAGCTTGGACCCAATCCCCTGGGGAGCGGGCCTAAACTGGCAAGTGGACTTCCCCCCCAGGGGTTCCAGACTGCAAGAGGGCACAGGCCGAGCTGAGGGACCCTCCCACCCCCAAGTGCACAAATTTTCATGCACAGGGCCTCTAGTCTATATATATAAAAGCCTAGCGACCATTCAACCATTCAACTGGTAGCTATGACACACACTGACCACCAGGTGGCAGATGCTCCAACCAGTAGGTTAGCTTGCTGTTGGGGTCTGGCCGATTGGGACTGGGCAAGACGGGCCAGACATGCTTTGGAGCCCACCCGCAGTCCCTCCCCAGCCCAGATTGTGCACCGGTGTGAGGGACCACACTGGTGCATGAATCCGTGCCCCAGGCCTCTAGTTGGTTAATAAGATTATATAGGTTTTAAGTGTACAATTCTATGATACATCACCTGTATATTGTGTGCCCACCACCCAAATTCAAATCTTCCATAACCATATATTTAACCTTCTTTGCCCTATACTGTTCCCCACCCCACCACCCACCCCCACCTTCCTTCCGGTAAAGTCATACTATTGTCTGTGTCTATGAGTTTTTGTTTACTTTTCTTGTTTGTTCATTTGTTGCTTTCAGTTTTATATCCCACATATGGGTGAAATCATATGGTTCTTAACTCTTTTGGTCTGACTTATTTCACTTAGCATAATATTCTCAAGATCCATCCATGTCCTCACAAATGGCAGTATTTCATATTTTCTTATGGTTGAGTAGTATTCCATTATATAAATGTACCACATCTTCTTTCTAACATAAGGATAATGTATTAGTTTATAAAGGAAAAGTGAATATCTCCCCATCTGCTAAGAGGATAGCTTTTTATTTCACCTGTTAACTAAGAAGCAGGGCATATTTTGAATTCTCTACTTCATGCATTTATAATTAATGTTTTCATTCCTATAGTTTTTACATTTGCACCTTAAACAATTTTAATGGGGAGCTCAATGTTCAGTTGCCCCTTGAAGTAAAGTATTTGAAAGCTTTTGTTACTTTCTGCCAAGTAAAACAGACTTAGTCTTATAATAATTGCACTGAATGTGAGGCAAAATAAAGAATTTATATAATTGTGCACTGAAAGTAGTTATGTGCAATAATGTTAAAATTACATTTTCTGTTTTGAAAACACTATTTCTAGGAAGTATGATACATGTTACTTAGGTCCGTGCAGTAGTGAATGTCACCTGGAAATGGGCACTATTGGAAATGGGCATTAATTTCAGAAAATAGATAAAGATAGATATTGTCATTGGGGAAAAAAGAATATTTTTTATGCCAGCCCAACGAAGAAAATGAAATTGTTTAGAACTCAGTTTTTCCCAGTATTTATAGCACTGTATGTGAGTGTGTGTGTGTGTGTGTGTGTGTGTGTGTAATTTGGGGCAATTTGAAGAGTAACTCATGATACCCATGCAAGATTATAACTTTACAAAATTACTATAGGCACAAAGCAGTTAGATTTCTGGGTTCAATAGCAGTTGGAACATTTACACTTTTATTTGACCCGAAGTATATGGTGTTGGGCCAACAAATTCATCTGCTTCTAGTAATTTCTAAGACTAGGTAATTACTTAGTTCTATAACATTTTATATTATGGTTTCTTATAGCTTTGCTGTTCTAATGTTTTGTCCCCACAATTGCCCCAACTTTCCTGAGCAATAGGTAGTCCCATATTATAGTTCAGTAAATTGGGGAACCGGGAGATTAAGTGGTTTGCCCAAGGGTACACAGAATTAATGCAGAAATGAAGCTGAAAACAATGAGAAGCTGATTCCTACTATAGTTCTTCTCCAAAGACCACCATGTGGGAGCAATACAATCCATACATCTGAATCAAATGTAATAGTATCGTGTGAGTTTGCATCTCTCTCTGTTAACTCAGTACTTTAAATCCTGCACTAGCAGAGTCCTGTGGCCCTGACACTTGTAGGGGAGCCCAAAGCCATGAGCATTCCATTTTCATCTGTTTTAGATATAGTATGGGTCACATCCTTCATGCATCTATAATCCCAATGAATTTCAATCTTTTATCAGGGCAGTTCAAGTGTATTTGTGTTTAGTTTAACCACTACATTGCCTGCTAGAAAAAGACAACAGACTAAAAGTCGCCAGGAAAAGCAGTTTAATTGTAAATGGAGAAGGAAATGTCTCTTATTAATATCCCTCTCTCTGTTTCTCTCTGAGTCCTTACAATCCGCCTCCTTCAGAATTTTCTATATCCTGGAATTGACTGGCATTGTGTGGATGCCTCACTTTGCTCTAAGGCACGCCATAAAATGAAGAAACAATGAGAACCAAATGCTAGGCTATATAATGGCTTTTGGCAGCGTGAGTCTCTGAAATATAGAAAGGAGAGCAATGCAATTACAACAACAGTTAAATTGTTGAAATTTCTGAGAAGCTTGATGAGTAAGCTCTTCAGAAATGGTTCCCACTCAGGAATGGAGCTTTTTCGCTTCTCACACACGATCAGCCTCACCATGTAATCCCATCCACGGCATGCTATGAGTACGGGTGCTTTAGCAGGTGTGCTGGTGTCAGGAACTGGGTGATATCTTGAGAGGCCAACCTGTGCAAATAAAAACTGATAGCGATAGCTGGCCACAGCACTTTGTGGAACACTATTTGCCCAAAACACTGAGCCTAGATCATTCCCAGGGCAGAAGAACAGAGCAAAAAGTAGAATTACCCCTATATTTGAAATCAGGGTCAATTGCAAGCCTCCCCATCTCTCTAAGCCCCCGGCTGCTCCGTTCAACAATACAGCTTAACTTCCACTTCCTGAAGAAATCATATTTAATAACAAAAATGTGTCCACCTTCCCCCTTTCCCATGCTAATTAATGTACTCTGTGTTTTCACCTGTTTCCCTATGCAGACAGGGATGGAGTGATCAGGAGTGTGGGTGGGGACCACATGGGTGGGAACCCCCCTCACCATTTGCCAGGGTGCCAGGCAGGGAAGTTCCCACAGCTCTCCTTGCCTTGGTTTTCACAAAATTACATATTACAAAGAGCACGCAACACGCCGTCTTATTTCTCTTATTATTCCTTCTCTTAGGCTTCTAAGGCAGCAGCCTCTCCCTCTATATCTTCCTTTTTAGATTAACTTCTCTCAGTGCTTATATGTCCATTATATCTCAGAAAATTACGGGGGACACCAACATGTCTAAATGTATGCTTGACCCTCCAAGAGTCCTTTTTATTTTTAAATATTGAATCTCTTGTTGGGCTGACCTCCCTTTCCCTACAAATGTGTTTACGTTTCTGATTTTCTTCAAAGACAATTAACAACTGTTCCTAAGATTGTTACATACTAAAGTATGGGCTCCATCTCTCCCCTCTTCTACACCACCCTAGGTCTCAAAGGTGACCTCCACTTCTGTGAATCGCTGGAGACCATCCATCTCACTTCTCTCCCGTCATGACTTCGGTTTGCTCACCTGTAACATGCCAGGGAGGGAAAAGAGGAAGGGGAGACTTTAGAGATCAATGTGTTTAAGGGAACAAATACATTGATCTCTCAGGTTCTCTCCTGTTGGGATGTGATGGTGTGACTTCCTGTCTTGTCTCCTGCCAGTCTGAAATGAACACCGCCCCCCACACCCCAGCTTCTGCTTGTCTATGTCTGCATTCCTGTGTTCTCAGCCAGCCCCCCAGTTTCCACCACCACCTCATTGAGGGGATTGACACATCTGCGTCTCCCACGCTTCTCTCATTTTCAACCTCTGATTCGATGACTTCACATACCTCGTGAACACCCCTCCCGGGTTTTCTGCTAACACCTCACATTTAACAATTTCCTCACTACACCTGCTTCCTCTTCCTAACTCCACCCTTGCCACGACCCTTGTCCCGGTTACCAAGACCTGAAACCTTACCGTCGTCAGTTTCCACTCAGTGGTCTCCAAAGCCTATTTCTGTCTCTACAGTATCGCTCACATCAATACGTCCTGTACCTTCCAAGTACCAGCACCCCATGGTAGGAAATTCATAACTACCATGAAAGAGAAAGTGAAAGTGAGGGGTTATCTCTCATTTGGGCTAATGTTAAGGTCCTAAAGTATTTCTTTTCTTTTATTCCTTTATGCACAAATTCCCAGAATAATTATCTTAAGGCATGGTTTTATTGTAGCATTTCAGTGTTCAGAAATTTTTGATAGATTCCTCTTTACCCGTTAATTAAAAGACATACTCCTTGGGCAGGGCTACCATTATATGGTATGTACCCCTTGGAGGCAGCTGGCAGCTGTATGGTGGCTGGCCCTGTCCTCCATGGAGCTATGTGACATAATCATCCTCTCTTCCTTATGGTCTTGTATCAACTATTCCCCGTCTCCTATTACAACCTTATTTCTCAACTTGTTATATATATATATATATATATATACTAATAACAGAGGATTATCAAATTGTCCTGGATGCCATCAGAGTAACAGTAACGACCCAATAGCAGGCTGTATGGGGCAATAAGGCCAGCAGGGGGGGTTAGTGAGGGACAACCAAACGACAACAGCAGGCTGCATGGGGCGACCAATCCGGTGGGGGAGGGCAGTTGGGGATGAGATCAGGCCGGCAGGGGAAGGCAGTTAGGGGCGATCAGGCAGGCAGGCAGAGGTAGTTAGGGGCGATCAGGCAGGCAGGCAGGGAGGTTAAGGGTGATCAGGCAGGCAGGCAGAGGCAGTTAGGGGTGGTCAGGCAGGCAGGCAGGGAGGTTAAGGGTGATCAGGCAGGCAGGCAGAGGCAGTTAGGGGTGATCAGGCAGATAGGCAAGTGAGTGGTTAGGAGCCAGCAGTCCCAGATTGCAAGGAGGATGTCCAACTGCAAGTTTAGGCACAATCCCAAGGGGTTCCAGATTGGAGAGGGTGCAGGCTGGGCTGAGGGACCCCCCACTCCCCCCCCCCGGCCCCCATGCACGAATTTCGTGCACTGGGCCACTAGTATATATATATATATATATATATATATATATATATATATATATATATATATATACACAAAATTAAACACTGCCTTTTTATAAATGCTTTCTAAACTTTCCTGCCCACCTGAAATTAATTCTACTTGGAATATTCTACTTTTCTAACCTTTGCTTACTAAAATTCTACCCACCTTTCAAAATTCAGTTCAATATGATCTTAAGTGAACATAGTCTATCTGCTACCACTGTCCTCTTATAACATTGTGGACACCTTCCTCACTCTGCTCTTCATCATTGATGTGTGTCTTGGGTCCTCTGCTATATTGTAAGCACTCTGCATATGATGGCTACACTAGATTCCTCTTTGAATTCTCCTCAATGTAGATTGCCAACCATGTTTTTGTACATAATAACACATTCATTGAATGAATTGATGTATTACCAAATATATCTTATTTTTAATTGAGCCCCCCAAAAAGTTTATCAAAGTTGTAGACATACTAGTAAAATGCTTTACATAATATGTGAGATTATTATACATTACTTCTCTGATTTTCTACCAACATAATTTAAAAAAAAAATATTTTTCTATTTTCACACCCAGTCTTTGGTGGTGAATAATACATATCCATCTGGGAAAGTGTGAGTCACATGTCGTAACATATATAGTCCCAAGATTTTTGAATCAGAAGCCTTGTTTTTATAATGTCGTTAAGAGATCACTTTAGTCATAGTTTGAATTTTGAACTTTTGGCAACTAATACTGTACCTTAAGTTGATTTTGAAAAACACATTTAGCAATATTAATTGAAGTGAATGCAAGACATGTGAGCATTGAAAATTTATTGTGACAGTTCTTCTGAATACAGCAATTCATTTCTTAAACCATAATTTCTATTAGATAAGCTCCCTTCTAAGAGGTAAAAATCTTATTTCAAAATATCTACAAGAGATCCATCTATTTCCAATGAATTTTTCACAGCATTATTGTCATTTTTATTGTTCTTCACCTATCTTTTTAAATGTAATTGTTTGAATTAGAAATACGTTCTGATCATTTAACACCAGAAAGTATCCCCTTCTTACCTCCCATCTTCCCTTTTCTGCTCCCACCACCAAAATAGGTAACCACTGTTTCTTCTGTATCCTTTCAAGATTTATAGATTCTTATTCCCACACACACACTTTTTCTTTTTACAAAAGATGAATGCTGCTCAACTCCTTTTTTTTTCACTTGGAGATTTTCCATGAGTACATAGCTGCTTCATTCTTTTTTATCTTTTCACAGTGTGCTATTTTGTAGTTGCTTCGTAACTCAATTAACTAATCTCCTATTGCAAGGTATTTAGTTTTTAGTTTTTTTATATTGCAAACAATGCTGCAATAAAGGGCCTTGTATAGAGATATTCTGTATGAGTGCAGTACAATTTCTGGATTAAAAATGTATGTGCATTTATAATTTTAATAAATATGCCAAATTGCACTCTATCTGTGTTGTACTAATTTAGATTGTCATTATCTAGAGCAAGCGTGTCAAACTCAAAGGCTAACACGGGCCAGATAAACAAGGCATACAGCCCGTGGGCCACAAGTTTGACAGTGTTTGCTTCCCTTAGCTCTGTCAAACTTTTGGAGTTTGGTCAATCTGAAAAATGAAAAAAATCTAAGTATATTTTTTCAGATAACTAAAAGCCATTCATATTTTTCTTTTTTCTGTTAGTTTCTCTTAGAGCTTATGCTGATGTAAGGTAGGTAGTATGAATACAATTTACTTTTATTTTAGTTGGCTTAGCAGTTAGCTTACATATTAAGTAAATGATCTATCTTTAATTCACTTTTTTTGAGATGCCCTTTCTATTATATAGTAAATTCATGTATGTAGTTGAGTCTACTTCCAGATTTTCATTTATATAATCTTTCTATACCAATACTAATATTCCATTGTGATTTTTCCAGTAATTTAATATATACTTTTAATCCTTTTCATTGCTGTTCCTGGTTATTTCTGTTCATTTTTCTATTTAGACTTTAGGATAACTTGCCCAAGCCCATAAAACAAAACAAAAAAAAATTCTAATACTCTTTTATCAGTATAACACTATATTTATAAACTAACTTATAGAAAATCAACATGTAACTTATCTTGAGTCCTCTATTTCAAGAACATAACACGTATTTTCTATTTCTTCAAGTCCTTTCTTGTGTCCTTCAGCAGTATTTTAAAATTTTCTTCTGATTTATCTTGCACATTTCTCATTAAATTAATAACTCATGCTATAATTGAGATATTTTCTTCTAGTATATGTTCTATCTAGTTGGAAACTTTTTAAAACAAATAAAAATGAAATACAGTATATCAGAATCTATAAAATGGAGCTAATGCAGTGTTCATAAGAGAATCCTTAGCCTTATAAGAATTTTATGTTAGTAAGTATATAAACTGTATTAAAATGAAAATTATATTTAAAAGATGCATAACCCATGGACACAGACAATTGTATGGATAAGACCTTGGCGGGGGGGGGGGGGGAGGGCAGACATGGGGAGCTGGAGCAGGCAGGGTAGAGGGGGGTTAATGGGAGGATGTAGGGGGGATAGCTGTAATATTTTCAGCAATAAAGATAAATTTTAAATAAAAATAAAATATAGGTAAGTTAGAAAAGAAACAACAAAATAAATTTAAGGAAAACTAAAAATGTATCAATAAAGAGAATAAAATAGTGGGTTAGGAAACAGAAAAACAGTAAAGCTGAGGAATAAAATAAAAATCTAGTTTTTGAAAAAGATAATAAAATAGATTGGTTGAAGAGTAATGCACAAAATATATAAAATAAACACAGAATCACATAGAGGATTAAGAAAGTCATAAGGGATTACTTTGTTCAATTCTTCAGAAATTAATTTGTAAAAAGCTGATCACAGAAAAGATAGAAAATAAAAAACTTATGTCAAAAGAAGAATATGAGAGCATCGCCCCCCCGCCCCTAAAAATAGCAACATATCTAAATGGCTTTAGAGAGGAATTCTGCAACAAATATTTAAAGCTAGTAAAAATAACTTTCAAAACATCAGGGGGGAAATATTGCATTTTTTCCTGTGTGACGTGTGTATAATATTAATACCAAAACTTGACATTTGACAGGAATTGCACACACACAAAAAAACAAGAGACCAACCTCATTAATGAATATCAACACAAAAGCCTAACTAAAGTATTAACAAACAGAAATCAGGAATAAGACTATATCTTGACAAGTAAGGTTTATTCCAAGGATGCAAGAGTGACTTCATATTAAGAAATGCATTCATTTTACATAAGTTACATGATAAATCCACAGCAGTATTTGACAAAATTCAACACCCATTCTTTATTTTTAAAAGGTAATAAAATAAGACTCAGTGATACTTCCTTAATGTGATGGAATGCATTTATCTCAGCATAAAAGTAAGGCTCATGTTTCAAAAGTAGTCACAAGAATCAGTCCCATTACAGTAAAAATAAGACAAGGATTTTCCCTATAACAACCACCTTTAATACATCGAAATTCCTAGCCAATGTAATTAAGCAAAAGAAATAAAGATTATAAGCACTGGAAAAGACACACAAGGTAAAACTGTGCTTACTTGCAAATGATTTTGTGGTGTACTTGAAAAACTCAAGAATATCTAATGTGCCCTAGCCGGTTTGGCTCAGTGGATGGAGTGTCGGCCTGGGGACTGAAGGGTCCCAGGTTCGATTCCGGCTAAGGACACATGCCTGGCACAATTCCCAGTGGTGGGTGTGCAGGAGGCAGTTGATCAAAGATTCTCTCTCGTCATTGATGTTTCTATCTCTCTATCCCTCTCCCTTCCTCTCTAAAATCAATAAAAACATATTTTTAAAAAATCTTCTAAAAAATAAAAAGAATATCTAATGTATGCCCGACCAGCGTGGCTCAGGGGTTGTGCATCGACCTCTGAACCAGGAGGTCACAGATTCGATTCCTGGTCAGGGTATATTCCTGAGTTGCAGGCTCAATCACCAGTGGGGTACATGCAAGAGGCAACCAATCAATGATTCTCCTTCATCATTGATGTTTCTATCTCTCTCTCCCTCTCCCTTCCTCTCTGAAATCCATTTAAAAAAAAAATCTAATGTAAACCTACTACAAACAATAGGGGAATTCAAATACAAATTTAATATTAAGAAATTAATATTTTTCATACACACTTGGCCCTCAACATTTGTCTGAAGAAAATGTTTTCATTGTCTTTTCAAAAAGTAGGTATGTTTAACTGCCAAATTGGCACATTTTTATTTGACCACAGATAGAATCGGGGATCTCTCTGTCAATGATCTTGACTTCCTGTTCTTCATTTGGGAAGCAATCTACTCTAGACACTGATATGCACAGTCCACATGTAGCCCTGATTGTAAGCCATCCGATTCCCCTGATGTAGTTGTGTTGTCAACACTTTCAACTATTAGCATTTACAGCAGAAAATAGTAGATTTAGGAAAGAATTTGATAAGGTAATTACAATTAGTTATACTTTAAAATAAAACTTTTTGACACTCATGTTTATTATAGCTTTCCTTAGTATCTGCTACTTTCATGACTGAGATGGTTAAGAAAGTAACGTATGTGGGATGACTGGCTCGATGAAGGCTGAGCCCAGTTGGGAATCTCTAAATGAAAGACTACCCAAGTAAGAAGGTCACTCTCTCCTGAAACCTCTTAGGGTCTGTACCTGTTTTAGACTGGGCAGTAGCAATCCACTGATAGAATATACCTTGGGGCAATCATTTGGGAATAAATTGTGACATGTGTACCAGTGTGTGAAAACACGCTTCATCATCTGATTATATTCAAGGTCTCTACTTCAAGAGTATGCTGTAGATGGCATCATGATTTAATAACCCAATGAAGCCCGTATTGTTGCAAATGTCCTACTCAAGGTAATCATTTTGATTGAAGTTTCAGGATATCTATATATATATAAAAGCCTAAGCAACTGAACAACTGAATGACCGGTCGACCGGTAGCTATGACACTCACTGACCACCAGGGGGCAGACACTCGATGCAAGAGCACCCCCATAGTGGGAGCATCGCTCAGCTGATCCATGGGCACCAGAAGCCAGGCTCACAGTTGACAAGCGCAGCTGCAGCGGCACAAGCCTTTCCAGCCTCGGTGGCAGCACTACAGAGGAGCAGTGGCAGCAGGCATAGCAGGGGCCAGGATGAGTAGAAGCGGCCTGGTGCCTGACCCAGACTCGGGCTCCTCCCCGGCCACCTGCCATTTCACGCACTACTACATCCCTCAGGGAATGTTGGGCCAAAACTGGCAGTCCGACATCCCCTGAGGGGTCCCAGATTGGGAGAGGGTGCAGGCCAGGCTGAGGGATCCCACCGGTGCACAATTCCGTGCACTGGGCCTCTAGTATGAAACTTGCATTAATGGATTGGCAGCCAGATTGTACAGGATTGATATTATAAGGCCTCATTAAAGCTTAAACTTTGGAGATTGGATATAATAATTAACTTCTGAAAATCCCCATGGCAAGCACACCAAATACACCAGACCCCCCTGCAGCACTCCAGAGCAGGATTCCTCTTTTAACCATGGGCTGGAGCAGACTTTGTTATGAAGTAACAACAATACGTCACGGAAAGAGCCAAGGATAGGTGATAAGTAAATCTGAATTGAAATTATTTTGGGGTACTCTGTGGCATTTGCAGGCATACATATTGAAATTTGTTTTTCAGTAACATAGTAAAACTCCTTAGATAGCCAAATAAATTATTATTCCCACCTGAACAACCTTATTTGTGAGAACAAGTTCAACAGCCAGTGTGACTAGAGAAAGGCGGAACAGCAAGAGGTGAGATTTCACACACAGTTTAAAGCTACCCTGAAAAGAGATGTTTTGGACATAAACACACTTATAACGGTTTTTCAGCCAGAAATAACAACAGGTAGGTTTCAATATGACTACTGTACTCAACGAAAATTATGTGTTAATGCCCAGCCGGTGTGGCTCAATGGTTGATTCCTGGCCAGGGCTCAGGCCCCAGTTGTGGGCTTAATCCCCAGAGTGGGGCATGCAGGAGACAGCTGATCAATGATTCTCATCATTCATATGTCTATCTCTTCCTCCTTCTCCCTCCCTCTCTGAAACCAATAAAAATATTTTTTAAATTATGTGTTAAGTGCTTTATTAAGTGGATAGCAGTAGCCATAAAATTACTCCCTTTTGCCATGTTTCTCAATACACATAGGAACCAAAGAAGATACAGTAATTTTTTTATTATGTCTACACCCAAACTAAACAAATAGACCCCATTGGGAACCCATTTCTCTGTTGTGATGTTGAACTACCCTTATTACCAGAAAGCCCTTCCTGTTTTCGGAAAAAAGATTAATATGGATTTAACTTGAGCTTATTCCTTCTCTTTCTCTGGGGGACAAATTGTACCTGATCTTCTAAAAGCATCATAGGAATATTAAAGACACTGTTACACAGGTTTGGAAATAAACATTTCAGCCCATGCTCAGCTTTGAATCATTTTATTACAGTGAGTTCCTAACGTTAAATGCTTGAGAATGTATTTACTGTGCATGTTGTTATGCATGCAAATAATCTTTAGGGAGCAATTGCAACTAGAAATGCTCTAAGCATTTATTTGGTAAAGCTAAAAGAAATTTAATTATCAAGGGTCACAATGAATCTTTATAGAATAAACAAAGGAAAAGAGACTTTTGAAAGCCTTTGTAGGACAGGAATAATTGAAGGCAGGAATAAGGCTGTGCTGAGTTAAAACTTGGTTTTTAAACAAGCAAGAAACAGCCTCAGTTACAGCGGGTTTTGCTGGGTTGGTGTCGGCGTTAGCGTCCAATTCCGCGAAGCCATCGCAATTTCAGTGGAAGCACCGGGGAGCCATCCTGTGCCTGCAGACCTCTCTGACAGTCTGTTGTAATGCATTTCAACCAACTTATAAATCATTTTGGAGAGACTAATGATTTATTACTGCTGTAATGAACTTCACGGGTATCAATACATTAGTATCCACTTTGAAAAGAAACTTGTCAGGTCTCATTGGAACGATGATCAGTTTACTATTGTTATTAATGACCCTGATCAGCTCTTTGCATCTATGAATAACCTTTTGAGATGACAGAGGTCTTCCATTTGGGGAGAAATCAATGCATATGTAAAATAAGGGCATATGCTGCTCTTTTTCCAATCCCTTTATCAATTCCAGGGCTGGCTGTCAGCTGTCTAACCTTAAAGTTTCAAAATTACTTTAAAATCTACCCCATTCAACCTTATTAAAAAGCTGGCAAATCTATCCTAAAAGGATATTGGCATTCCAACCGCCTGTGTCTGTGTTACTAAATTACGGTGTGCTTTTTCTTTCTACTGGAAGCCTCAGCTGGACCCTGGTGGTCTGACTCAAATAGAAATGACCATGGTAGGGTTGTGGGTTTTTTTAATGTTCCGTGATGTCAGACATTTGACCTGCGAGGCTTTTGAAACTGACCTTGTTGCTTCTTTCCATTCATTAAACTACAACCTTTGCTCTCTTGTCATAAAAGATAAATGAAGATTCACACAATCTTTGTTTAAGAGAAGATTTATTGTTTACATTAATGTAGATTAAGTGGAAAGATACCAATTATTTTTTCAAGTCCATCAGATGTCTTCTTTGAGGTTTCAATTTCTATAGCCTGTTTCTGATTATTACAATTCCTGTATACTTAGTGGAACTTTTTTCAAGAAATAACATCCAAATGACCAATTTTTTATGGAAACTCCACATTCCATACTTTTTTTCTACTTAACCAGATAAACAAGTTCTAAAACGTGTTTTTGAATAAGTGGTTAAAATAGAAATTAAATGGTAGTTTTCATTCTACAAGATTGTCACAATGATTAATTTCCATATGGGATCAAAAACTTTGCAGAAAAATTTTGAAAGCAGCGTGATTATTTGTAAATTTAGAAAATGTGTTTTAAGAAGAGAAGCAATATAAAGTTTCATTAGAATAAAACTTCCTAAACTAAACATTCTAATCATTAGCCACAGAGGAAAAATAAAATAGTGAAATAAGTAATCTTTAATGTAAAAATTTTTAAGGTTTTAATGGGTCACACAGAGAAAATAGAGTGGAAAAAAATCTACATTAAAAATAGAATTTTTAATAATTATCAAAAAGGAAACAAATAGGTCCTGTAATCAAAGTTCTTTATTTTTCTGGTGAGAAAACTGTGGTCACACAAAATGTTTAAGGCATGACTACCAGTCAGAGGGTCCGAGCCCAGTGGTGACATGAAGCCTAGAGTTGTGTGTTCATGTGTTGACCAGCCTATGGGGGCTTCAGATGGGAACATTAAATCCTGCAGTTGTAACCCCAGAGCCTAACACCGTGCCTGGCTCAGCTCCCGTGCCTGAGAAAGCCATTAGGACACAGACTGCTGAGAAGACCAAATAAAAGAAAGAGAAACATGGAGCAGGTAGATCAGACTTGTGACCACAGAGCTTTTTCTGCTTCTTGGTCTCTCATTTAAACACTCTTACTTTTATCTAATGGTTTACCCTTCTAATGATTTTATTCAGAAATGTTTTTCTTCAAGGTACAGAAAAACAAATGGACATTGTTTTTCTGTACCTTAAAGAATAAAATCTCCAATTAGGGTGAATACTTCCCTCATCAACGTTAGATCTTATCAGTAAATAATGTTTGCATAGGACACTTTGTAGAATCTTAGAGATGACAGTGACATCACTCATAGATAAGCCCCTCCCTCTTAGAATGCTATATTCTACAGCATCTCCCTCCTGTCAAGATTGTGCATTTATACTTTCGGTGATGGGAGCTGACTTCTTTGCATAGCAGCTCTTTCCTATACCATAATTCGGCTGTTCAAAGGTCTTTTAATGTTGAGCCAGTCTTTTACAAACTTTTTTTCAAAAATGTAGTGACATTGGCTGAGTGTTCTCAGAGGAAATGGGTTGGTTTCTAGTGAAATGTCTTACTGTACAGACGCAGGTGTCCTCAAAGACACAGAGCAGTGGTTCTCAACCTTCTGGCCCTTTAAATACAGTTCCTCATGTTGTGACCCAACCATCAAATTATTTTCGTTGCTACTTCATAACTGTAATGTTGCTACTGTTATGAATCATAATGTAAATATCTGATATGCAGGATGGTCTTAGGCGACCCCTGTGAAAGGGTCGTTCAACCACCAAAGGGGTCGCGACCCACAGGTTGAGAACCACTGACAAAGAGGATGGCAGAGCAAAGCAGGGGCCAGCCTCAGTGAAACTCATTTTGTCAGGTTCTCTTAAGAAAGCTAGAGCTACTATGCAGTCAGAGTCACAGTTCAGGAAGTTTTGACCCGTAAGAAATGATTCTCAAACACCATTTGAAATTGTGTACCTTTCTGTTGTCCAGTATGACAGTAGTTGTATGTGCAATGAAAGGTAAAGATGAGGCAAAGCAAGACATAGGATGTGTCAGCAAATCAGGAAACAAGATTTCCAGCAAGAGGTATGAGTTATGACAGTCTACTTATGCCTTCTTAATGGCATTGTGTGAGGCATTGTGTGGCTGGAAAATGAGAGTGGTTATGTTCTCTGCCAGTCATGGCTCACTAGACATGCATGCACCATGGCATCTTGAACTGGCTACTGAACTGGAAAGATGGGTTCTAGTTGCAGTTTCTCAACGACCTGAACCTCAAGCAAGTGACTGAACCTCTCTGAGTAATGCTTTCTTCCTCAGGGGAAAAAAGTGAGTAGCAAGCTTTCTCTAGTTACCTTTTAGGTTAAAGATGGAGATGATGCATAATCAAATTAGATGATAATTACCATGGACCCTTAGCTAGCCCTGATATTGAGGCATGACATACATGTTATTTTTATTGAACTGGAGTGTAAGCTGTTAGCCTCCAAGTCAGTGGTTCTCATGTGCCCGTGTGTGGATGGGTGCTAGTTAATCCTAAAGTTTGTACTCTCCTCACAAAAATTGGAAAATGTATGGAAATTATTCTCATAAATCAAAATTTATTCTCTTTACCAAACAATTCTTTATTCAGAGTTGTCCTTCTAATTTATTAGTGTTAAAGTGCCCTTTCTATTATAAAATGGTGATGAGATATAATCATATTTCCTCATGTGCTCATTTAGGATTAAAAGTTGGTAAACTTGTCATTTCCATCACTTTGAAAACACTTTGTTGGTGAGGAAATCCTAAAGTTTGGGTATCTGTGTTCTGCATCTTTCTAGCTGAATTCCCCCTGCCCCACAGCACCCCCGCCCCCAGGCTCCAGTACAACGCCTCCTGTATAAGAGGCCCGCAACATTATTTGTTAAATAAATCAACTGTTGGTGCATTTCCTTTTGAGGCTAGCTGGTCTATCAGTCACATTTTGAGGTAGCTGCTCACGGATACCTTCAATCTGTGCAACTGAAGTGATAAAAAAAAATAAGGCTCTCAATATGCCCAATAAACCCAGTTGCTTCTTCTTAAGTAACGCTACATTAGAGCATAAATAACTTAGATGAATAGCATAGACATTTTATTTGTAATAAGATCCAAAGATAATCTCAGGTATATGTAAGGGTGTTTTCAGCTCACTGAATTGCTATCAGTTCCTTCATCATCCCACGCATATTCACAGCCCCTATTCCTTGCATTTCGCTTTGGCATGTTTAGCTTTGTGAGTCTTATTCTAGCAGAAAGAGAATGCCTGCATTTCCTAAATAACCTATCCGGTATCCACTAAGGATAATCAGCTGTCGCCATTCTGGTCTGTTCTTATATGCCCAGATATAAAAATGTAGCCTTAAGTATATTAAAACTCTCTCCAACTAATGGCGACAATAAGAATAGCAACCCTTTGTTAAGATCTTAATATATGCCAGATGATTTTCATGTATTATTTAATTCTCACACCTGAGAGGCTGGGTTTTGCTATCCCTCGTCTTACAGTTCAGGAGCTTTGAGCTCAGAGATGTTAAATAACCTTTTCTGCTTACCTTTCCCACTTAGTCATGGCCTCCCTCTGCAAGGCCGGTGATAGGCCTCCTTCCCCCTGGACTGCTGCCTCTGAACAGGCAGAAGGAACTTGCACTCCATCGTCTCTCCCTGTCTTCAGGGCTTTCTGTCCACACCTCCCCGGCCCCAGGAATAATTCTCATTGTAGGCCAGTAGCTGTGTAAGCTCCTCTAGTTCCTTTCAGAGATGAATTTCCTGAAGGACCAGTCTTTCATTTTAAATGTTCCAAGATAGATCTGAACAGTTTTAAAAGACACTGAAGGCAATAGAACATAACCACGTATTCAGTGCTGGTTTTTTTGACAAAAACGTAAAGCAGTGTCAGATATAGGTTGCCCCAGGGCCAACATGACATACAATGTGTGGGTGGCACTATTGGAAATATGTTTTTAATTCTTAGGGATCAAATAACTAAAAAATATATCCTGAATTTTGTCACAGAAAGTCGCTCTAATAGGGCATAATTTGTTTTGTAGTTGTTCAGCTACAAACCTAAGGTTTTTGCTTTGTTTTATTCATTTTGTTTTGAAGAATTGCTTTCTTTGATTTTTGCAGGGAACGTAAACTGTGTCATTTCCCAAAGGACTAGTCAACCACAATGAAGAATTTATTAGACAGCTAGATTACATGGTTGATCACTCGTGGGGCATATTCTTTATTTATAATAACCTGAATTTGTTTAATGTAAAAACTGATTAAAATTATGTTGCTTTATATACTTTTCAATTCCAAAAATTAGGTGGTGTCTTTTGGTCTTTAGTAGGAGTTAGAAGAGTTTTCTTAAAATGTGGTGATGCTTATTTGGAGAAAATTCATTTTTATTCTGTTGGGAGAACATCTGATTTTTACTTAAAATTCTGGAAGACTTGAGTGTAATTTCTAAATTATATGCACTTAATTGACATTTCATTTTCACCCTAATGGAAAAACAATCTAAAATAAATTACCATAGGAACACAGGACTTTTTAGCTATCATGTCAATAGTCTAGTACAATTTTTGTACCAAGAATCAAAGTGTCATTGATTTGATAGAAATCTAATTGGAGGCCTTTGCACATGAATGTAGCCCTTAATGGAAATGAGATCTTATTCATTTCCCTTCTGTTGTATTTACCCAAATAAAATTCTTAAGTGGGGATTTGTCTACTGGCAAAAAAAAATATAATATTCTCAACAAATACCTTTAAAAACCTTATTTATTTTCATCAGAAGAGAGCTGGAAGCTGCCAAAAGGCTCTGGGTATGATACAGGATCCAAATATGGGACAGAAAAATAGAATTCTTATTCAAGACAGACCAAACTGACCCTGTTTGACCAAGAACACATTACTGTGGTGTAGTTGCTGTGAAATGGAATTTGATTGATGATTTCTTTATTTTCAAATGGCATGCTCTACCCCTACATTCATCTAAGGATTAAGTAGTTAGTTAATTATTTCAGAACAAAATTAAAAAGAATAATGGATAAACCCTACTGATTTTAAAGATGATTGAGAAGAAAGATGATAAACCTATAATTATAAAATTTCTCTTACAACAGATTTCTTTGGGGATTTTACTAAAGGATGTTATGGAAGTGTTTTCCCTACAGAACATTGTTTGGCCTTGGCCCTCTACCTGCTCCCTGTTCTTTTGAGGATAGTGTGAACTTAGTGACAGCAAAGGCGGTTCTAGAGTTTCTTTTTTCCTTCAAGAACTGAGTTATTGCCTGCTCCCACCTTCCTATAAAAAGGAAGTAGAATTGTTAGTCGAGATAGGATAAATTAAAGGGGGATTTCACCGCTGGTGGTGACTTCCAGATCTGATTCTTCTGAAATCCAGGAGTGAGTCTGTAGCCATGGTGGTCGCTGGAATCCTTTGGTTACCTGGCTTCAGCACTTGACTCTTTCCTGCTTCCTGTTTGGAAATTGAGGTTGGGTAACATAAAACAGCATTTGTCATCCTCTTTGCCCTGAGCAATGAGAACAACACAGCTAGAGCAAGCAAAACCAATTGCAAAGTTCAAATATTATCATCTGCAACTTGTATTTTTTTTTAACATGCAGGCCTTCTCCAAATATTCCTCTACTTCTGCAATGAAGCAGAGGCCGTTGCCGGGATTAAAAAGTGTTTGAGAGGCCGGCACATTCTCGTACACTGCACAACTTCATGTTTGCTTTGATGACAGACATTTCAGATATTTTCTTTCAGGCTAAAGAGACTGTTTGTTTTGTGAAGTACAAGTTAAAAGAGACTGAATCTAACCTAGGGATGTCCTTTCAGATCCTGGCTTACATACATCTTTGGTAGTATGAGCTTTATTGGATTATGTGCAGTGCTGTGATTCTACTAAGTGTGTGTGTAAACAGCAGGCAAGGATGGAAGGTTATTAAAAAGCCTCATTGATTCTCTATTTCACAGGACTGGGAAAGTGAATAAATCTACTGTAATCAGAGTGTACCAATGCAGAATTAATAACATTTAGAGAAGTTTGTTCTAGACCACGCCTTTCCTCTATACAACTATAACTCGCAACATTTTGCTTTTCTTTTTTTCTTGCTTGATGCATTTATTATGTTAAACTGCATGTCACTGTTCCATTGCTGTTTTAAGTTGTAAAGACCACATAGTTGTCTACATGTTTACAGAGGAATTATTTAAAAATGATACATAATGCTGCAATAGAACATCTAGACACATCATTGTAATAATTAATGAAAGGGAAGACATATGGAAAATCATTTTGTACTGAAAAACACAATTGTCAAATTTGGTTCCAGCTTTGGCTCCTTTAATAAACCGAGATCTCAGAAACTAGGACATAAATCATTCTATAAATGCACTCCGTTAGTCAAAATACAGTCTCCATAAATATTTTAGCAGCATTTGTATGCTTTTAATTCTACATCATTTCACTGAAGTTCTCTTTAAAGTTAAATTATTAATGTGTCTCTTCTAAAAATTCAAAATATAATACACTGAAAAGATTGTGGTAAATGGAATTCAGAATATTCTCTGAATGTCTGAAGTATATTGTTCATGATTATTTTCATTTCTATGAGAAAAATAGAACTAGCGAAAGCAAACAGATAAAAGTAATTTAAACAGAAATGCAAATGATTGTGGTTGCCCCTGTTTTCTGTGATTTTAAAAGAGAAAAATGTTAATCCACATTAATGATTGCCTAAAGCTGTATTTTACCCAAGATACTTTGAGTCTGGGGGCCTTGTATAGACCACCTCAAACCATAACACATTCTGTTCTTACCACTAATAGCCAAGATTGCCCGGATTGGACAAATTAATTCTCGCAATGAAATTCAGGCTGATAAAAAATGCTTAAGTATACAATTTCTATTATATATTGTTAGGTAAATATCTGTATTTTCATTTGAAGGTACTTTGCTTTCTCTTAGTACATTATCTAGCAGAATCTTCCTCAAAAAATTTTAAAAAAACTATATTAATGTTTGAATGTTACAGAAATATTTATGTTTATAAATATCCCTCTTCTCTTTATCTAGTTTATTAGTCAAATATTACCATCTGACAGAAAAAATGAAACATTCTTGGAAGCTTTAGTACATGTTTTGGGTTTAGTACAAAGAGGGGAAAAAAACAATCTAGAAAAACTAGAGAGCCAGGGTGGAAAGCACCTGTCTTAAACACCAATTATAACCTTGAGGATATTGACTTAAAGCTGTTCATAATTCTTTTGTAATTCATACACTGTACATATGCTGAGCTACAGTCCCAAAAGAGGGAAACCTCAGGAATCATCTGGTCACACCCCTGTATTTTAGAGAACAAAAACTGAAACTTAGAGACAATGTATGATTTCCAGTGTGGCTAACTGAGAGTTAAGTCCAGGTCTTCTGACCCACGAGCCAAGCCCTCTGCTCACCCCTTACTTTCTCACTGCATACAAAACCAATTGCCAAAGACTATCATCAAGAGTATTAACCAGAATAATTTGGGTTTTAGTTTTACTAATGCACAGCCATGAGTTTATTAATCATAGCCTTTTTATTTATTAATGCTCTATTTTAGGTTGTTTTACTATTTTAAGAGGAAATCACTTTTTTTAATTTTATTTTATTGCTTACAGTCTTACAAAGGGTATTACATATGTGTCCCTTTTTTTCCCCCGCCCTTGACAATCCCCTGGCCTCCCCTACCCCCCAGTGTCTTATGTCCATTGGTTATGTTTATATGCATGCATACAAGTCTTTGGTTGATCTCTTACACCCCTCCATCCTGCCCCCCACCCCTCCCCGGCCCTCCCGCTGCAGTTTGACAATCTGTTTGAGGCAGCTCTGCCTCTATATCTATTATTGTTCAAAAGTTTATAATGGTCTCTATTATCCATGAATGAGTGAGATCATGTGGTATTTTTCCTTCATTGACTGGCTTATTTCACTTAGCATAATGCTCTCCAGTTCCATCCATGCTGTTGCAAATGGTAAGAGTTCCTTCTTTTTTACAGCAGCATAGTATTCAATCGTGTAGATGTACCATAGTTTTCTAATCCATTCATCTACTGATGGGCACTTAGGCTGTTTCCAGATTCTAGCTATGGTGAATTGTGCAGCTATGAACATATGGGTGCATATATCCTTTCTGATTGTTGGAAAATCACTTTTTAAGTCTAAGTTTTCATGGAGCCTGCCCTGGAAAAAACAAACAAACAAACAAAAAACAACCTCTGAACTCAGATAATCATCTTTGAGAAACTTAATGGCAAAAATAAAATGGGAAATATTAATGGGTTACTCTATCCTAGTGCATTCCTGTCTTGATGGACCACCATGTAATATCTTCATCCTTGAGGTCTTTAAGTTACATGATAAGAGTTTCTAAGGAAGATAAATTCTTGAGTCAGAATAATCTATAAAATTCATGCTTGCTCACCATGTTAGGAAATACTATCCCTATTTTCACAAAAATAAACATCTATAAAAAGGTAAAATATCATCTTAGTAGGCTTCCCACATGTGACACGGAAGCAATGACAGAAGTGTCTGCCAGAAAGGTCTTATCCTTAGTCCCAAACACTACAGCTGTGATTTATACTCAAAGGCCTTCCTGTGCTCACTGATTCCTGGGACAAATGCAGGAATCCCTCTCCTGAGTGTTGAGATGGAGCCTTCAGGGTGGAAATGATAGACACAATCTACAAAGGTCTCCAGTGATAGCAGGATTCCAGCCTTCTAGTGTTGGACACCCTACATGCTTTTGCATCCTTTGCAGCATTCTCTTCTACTCCTAAATGTCTCTCATGGCATAATAGCTGTTTTAAATTAGATTAGATTGAAATGAATTCTGCCTTTAACATTTTTCGGTCTCTATTGTCATTTTTAGACATCCTTTGGGAATTGAGTCTAATACAAGTAGACTTTCTTCTCTCAATAAATAGCACATGTTCTCATCCCTGGCTCTGATTTTCTAATCTTGGCTAAGACATGCCTCAACGAGGCAAATCCAGAAGCCAGCATTACCTTAGTGCTCGCAAAGTCTTAGGAAGCCAAAATGTTCTTGGGAACACATCTATTCCTACCACTGTCTACCCACACACACACTCAAAACATCCTTCACACTTTTCCTTCTCCAAAACAAAGTAAAAATTCCAACATTCTGAAAAGGCACTTCTGTACTTCTGTGGAAACTAAAAAGTTTCCCTGAAGAACATTTTAATACCAAAGTTTTAAAAATCCAAACAAAAACATGGATGGACTTGTTAACACACACCCAAGCACTTAAAAATCTGGTAGAATGGATGCCAGGCACAGATGGGTGAAGCCCTTTACAGTAGACTCTCCAGCCAAGTAAAAGGAATACCCTGAACTTTGTTTGCCTTCATTCAGTAAGATTAATGAGAGGGTCCAGCTCCCGTCACACGTGGCCAACAGTGGGCCTTCATCTATCATGGTGAGAAAAGCTTCCTGGCATTCGGGTTGTGAATTCCTTTCATAAGGGATTATTCGCGCAGGAAATCTCTGGTCTTTGCCTTAAAACAGATTATAGAGGAGAACTGTCCAGTATTCAGGGAACCCCTGGCAGCTAAACAGTTAAGTAGAGTCTCCCCTATTGGCAAACACCAAAGGGAGTAAGGTATACTCCTGGTATACTAATTTCCAGCCTACGACCAGTATCTTCCAGAGTTGTTTGGTGAAAGGTTAGTACCTTCTATCTGAATGATTTCTCAATGAGAACTTGGGGAGTGACAAAAATTCAGTACTCATGTTCTCTGCTTTACCCCGATTCAAGCATGTGACAGTACAGTATGTACACAACCTCGTTTAGACATAATGAAAAGTCTTATAATGTAGTCAGGAACATGAATGTTTTCAGTGGGGAGAGGTCCTCTTTTCCACCTGATGCTCATGGAAATAGCTTCTTGCAGCATCACAAGCAAGAAAAGGAATTTTCTGAGACTCGCATGGGAGGATGAGATATTGTAGAAGCTTTATTTCTGTGGAATCAAACCTCTGCGTTTCCAAGGCCCCATTTCCCTTTGCCCTGCCATAGAAGAAGTGTAGCTGTGGTTTCAGCAAAGCTAGAGTCAGAGCCCGTCTCCAGACTGTCCTTACCATGTGGGAGCAGAAGCCAGTCTAGTATCAGACTAGCTCAGCTTGTGCTCCCCACTGCAGTCCATCGGCCCATTGCATGTGGGGTCTGCAGGGCCACATGGCTATGGCGGACCCCTGGGCGATTGCAAGGAAGCCAAGAGAGCTCTGAGCCATGAGCCAAGAGAGCCGGCTCCTTTATTTAAGAGATTATCTACTCCCAAATGTTCTTGGTCTTACAGTGGCCCCGCCCATTCTGGCCCATGATCTCTGTTCCAAAGTCTGACTGAAAGGCACCTTCCCTAGTCACCTCAACTTCACTGCAAATGTGTCTGCCTTCCCCTTGTTGGACTCCTTCCCCCGGTGGTCTGTGGGGAATGGGCCAGTGGTTCCCTGGGGAGGGCAGAGTTTCAGCTTCCTGATGAAGCTCCCCAGATGGCAATCCTAATAATGTCTGGCCTTCCTTTTGCTCCTTTTCTATTGCAAATATCTAAGTAATTACAATGGTATCATGGCCACAGTAGGTCACTTGGCTAAAAAAGCTGTTAAGCATGTAAATGTCTGGTCATTCTGGCATAGAACCAGCACTCTTAGTGTTAGGGTTTATGATGCAGCCCTGGGTGGTCTTTGTAGTATGAACAGCAGCTATAAAACGTTGTCTCTGAATTTTCCCTTTAAAATGGTTCAAGAAATTAAAAATTCTTATAAGCTATCCAAGAGAAGATTCTTTATGGTTGTTTTTTTTTTTTACAATATTTTCCATGATCTTTTAGAGCACCATTATGTCATAATTATGCTGCAGGTTTATAAGTAGTATATCTTTATTCTGTCTTTTCCAGAGCATTAAATTTAACTTGTATAGAAACTATTCTGTTTGCATGTATGCAGATTTAGTCAATTTATAAGCTATTTGAATAAATGTTGCAATTACATTAATAAGTACTAATGAGCATAAACATGTTTGGAAACTAATGTACCTGTTTCTTATTTAGTATTTAGCTCAATTACTGGGAGTAAAACTGGGCCAGTTTTCTTTTAATAATTTCCTTTATTTTAGAAAAGTTTCAAAGTTACAAAGTTATTGTGAAGACAGAACAAAGTTCCTAAATACCCCAGATCTAGTTTTCCCTTTCGTTTACATCTTCTATTAGTATGGTACACTTCTCACAATTAATAAACCAATATCAATATTCTTATCTAATGAACAAATTGTTCTTATCCAAGGTCCACACTTTATTTAGATATCTTCAGCTTTTCCCTAATGTCCATTTTCTGTACCAGAATACCCTTCAGGACGATACATTACATTTAGTTATCATATATCTGTAGGCTCTTGGGCTGTGGCAGTTGCTCAAACGTTTTGTTTGTTTGTTTTAAATAACCTTGACAAATTTCAGGACTACTATCCCTTGATGTCATCTGATGTTTTTTGCCATGATTAGATTAGATTCATGTCGTTTGGGGAGGAAAATCATGGAGTGCCTTTCTCACCGGATCGTATCAAGGATTGATATTGTCAGTATTACATATGACTGGTGATCACCTTGATCGTCTGTCTGAAGAAGTGTTCAAGTTTCCCACTGTAAAGTTGTTCTTTTTTATTCTCCCTTTCCATACTGGATTCTTTGGAAGAAAGTCATTATGTGCCCCCCACAGTTAGGAGTGGGGAATTATGTTTCCCATCCTTGAAAGTGGGCAACTACATAAACTATTTGAAGTTATTCTGCATGAGAGTGGTCTCTTCCCTTTACTTAATCATTTGTATGTTTGCTTATTCAATTATTTATTTGTTTAGTATGAACTTGTGGGTTTTTATTTTTATACTTTGGGTTATAATCCAATAGTATTTTATCTGTCTACCTATCATCTATCTATCTATCTATCTATCTATCTATCACCTATATCAAATTATTCCAGCTTTTGCCATTTGGAGCTCTCTCAGTTGGCTCTTCTCTCCCTATCCCTGTGACAAACATTCATTTTGTGTATATGTGTGTGTTGCTATTTAATTTTGTATTTTGAACACTTTCTTACTTTCTACCATTACAATATACTCCAGGCACATCTTCTATGTTTTCTGATCCTGACCTAGAACTGGCCATTTCTCCAAGGAAGCTTGATTCCTCTTATTAGAAAATGGTATCTGAAACTATGATCTTGGTGGTAGGTGTGCTCATTGCTACTGGGGTTTCATTCTCTCAGCTAACAGAGCAGGGGGATATAGGTATGAATGCTTACAGTATATATGCACATTTCTGTAAAGATTTCTATATGTAACCATCTATATCTAAACTAAGCTAAACGTTCGTTTATACTGGTATCTTCTGCTCTAATAACCCCGCATAGCCTTCTGCCCTTGCTTATCTGTAACCTTCCACAGCAACACATGGTGGGAAACCTGGCCCCCACCATTCACTCCCCATTTACATCATTGTTCCAATCGAGGAAACATGCATGGTGGCATCAGAATCGTTAACCCATACTCCTGTAGGAATCGACTTAATCAGTTGGGTGCGGTGCTTATAGTAACTTCCTTTTACGTTTAGCTTTACAGACTGTGCTCATTTCCAAAGTCACGTAGGTCAGCCACTTATTACCCATCCCCTTTAATGAAATTGTTCCATATATTTGCGACACATCAAGATTCTTTTGTCACATTCTGCATTCCATCTTGGGATTCCCCAATCTCCTAAATATATTTTTTAATTTGCATGCATTAAAGTTTACTTTTTGTGCAGTAAAGTTATCTGGGTTTTGACAAATGATTAACTTCTTGTATTCACCATTATACTATCATACAGCACGGTCCTAATACCCTCAAATATTTGTTTTACCTGTTTAATCATTTCTCCCTCCTAAATGTCTGGCAATTGGTGTTTACGTCTAGTTTTGCAGATTTTCCTAACTGACTTCTTCACTTAGCAATATGCACTTATCATCCATGCCTTCTCATAGCTTGATGGCTTATTGAATTTTTTAAAATTTGACTTTATTGTTGAAAGTATTGCATATATCCCCCTTTTCCCCCATCGACCCCCTGCACCTCATCTTCTCCCACTCCACCCCTAGGCCTTCACAGCGCTATTGTCTGTGTCCATAGGTTATGCATATGTTCATATAAGTTCCATATGTGGAATCTAATGAACAAAATAGAGCCAGAGACATTGAAGCATGCAACAGGCTGAGGGATTACAGAGGGAAGGGGGGAAAGAGATTAACAGGTTTGTTATTTCATTTAATCACTAAATAATATTCCACTGAATGGTTATATTAGAGTTTGTTTATCCACTCACCTATTGAAGGACTTTTTGATGTTTCTGAATAAATCAGCTATAAACATTTCTGTGCAGGTTCTTGGTTAGACATAAGTTTTCACAAGATTTAGATAAATACCTATGAGTTTCATCATTAAATTTTATGTTTTGTGAAAAAACTGTCAAGTTGTCTTCCAAAATAGGTGTATCATTTTACAGTCCCACCAGTACTAAAATAACAGATCTTGCATATTTTTTTTAATATATGGATGTCCAATTGTTCCAGCATCATTTGTTGAAAAGACTATATTTCTCCATTGAATTGCCTTGTTCTTTTGCCAAAGATCAGTGGTTATATTTGTGTGGATCTATTTCTGGGCTCTTGATTCTGTTTCATTGGTCCATGTGTCTATTCCTTTACCGATATGCTGCTGTCTTTATTACAGTAGCTTTATAATAAGTCTTGAAATCAAGAAGTGTGAGTTCTCAAACTTTTTTCTTCTTCAGTACTGTTAGTTATTCTAGCTTCTTTGCCTTTCCATATAAACTTCAAACCACTTTGTCGATATCTGTGAAGTAACTTGTTGAGATTTGATTGGGATTGAATTAAACCTATAGATCAAGCTGAGAAGAACTGGCATCTTAACAATATTGAATCTTCCAGAAGTCTCCCAATTTATTTAGATCATCAGTGTTTTGTAGTTTGTGTGTATAAAACCTGTATATGTTTTGTTATATTCAGGTCTAAATATTTCATTTTTGGAATGCTACTGTAAATGGCATCTTTTTTTAATTTTAAATTCTAATTTTTCACTACTGGTATATACAAGAAAGCATTATATCCTGCATACTCATACTCTACTTGATTATTATTTCCAAGTGTTTGTTTTTATTGTTGTTGTTGATTCTTTGGGATTTGCTCCATAGACAATCATGTCACCATGTCATGTGAGGGGGAGGTGCCTGTCAGGTTCAAGGGAAAGTGGAGGGAATGGCCCCAACCACAAACCCACACAACTTAGTTACTAACACCCCTAAGTCTGGCCAGACCCCTATACCCGGTGCCAGGCAGCAGACTCCTCAGCAGGGCACGAGCCCTCAGAGTAGGTCCACAAGGAGTCTAGGAGGTGGGGCTATTGCATCCATGCAGGCTGATGCAGTAGGGAAAGGAGTGCTCTACCCAAGAAAGAGGGCATCTGCACTGAGGAAGAAGAACACGGCTCACATATCCTAGTGACTGTCCCTTCAGCTATCTCCCCAGAGCCACAAACCCAATCTTTCCTCACATGACTTTAGTCTACTCCATCCTCCTTTTGCCAGAGCCTAATGTGAGTGGCTGGGAATGAGATTTTGAGTGCTTGCCCTTTAAGAGAGTTCCTGTGTGTCTAGCAGACTCTTGTCCCTCCCTGGCAGACAGAATCCCCACTGATTTTCAAGCTCAGATGTTATAGGGGTGCCTCTCCATATAACATCTGACCTTGAAAATCAGTGGGCATTCAGAATTAAATTGCTCTTCTTTCTCTAGTTTCTGAGAAAAAAGCTTAGGTTATTGATTTTAGACTTTTTTTCTTTTCTAACATATACATTTAATGGTATAAATTTCCCTCTGAGCACTGCTTTTACTGCATCCCACAAATTTTATTTAGTTGTAATTTTATTTTCATTTAGTTCAGGCCTGTTATTAACATGTTAAGAAACTTTAAATAACTAATTACGTACTTTAGAAAGATTTTACTCTAGAATTTGAAAATTTTTGAAGGCAAAGAATCATAGTTTATTTTCACATTAACCAATGAATTCTGACTAGTTTGGTGGATGGGGGCCCCTCCATTCCTTATCCCCTGTTAATTAATAATAACCTGGAAGGAAAAAAACTTTATCATCAGTCCAGCCTACAGAAAAGCCAGATCAAATTGCCTGTTGTCAGTTGGTAATGCCATACCACAATCTCCTGGCATGATAATTAGCAGAAGAATCTACCATAATAGACAAAACCCTCCCGGGAAAGCTTGGCACTTTACCAGATGAGTCTGCAATTGAATTACTTAGTTCTTCAGAACCAAACCATCGAGAGACACGCTGATTGGTGCCTGGCCACTCAAGCTTGGGTTCATGTACCAGCCACATTGCCAATACCTGAGAGCTTGCTAGAAATGCTGAATCGCAGGCTCCGCCCAAGACTCCCTGGATCAAAATCACACTTTAGGAAGAGCCCCAGGGACTCCTGTGAATGTTAAAGTTTGCAGAGCCCAATTCTAGATTGTGATTGTGCCATAAAGAAGATGCCTGGATGCGAAGGACAGGTCTCCTCTTCAGACTTGTCAGGGCAAGTGTCTCTGAGAAGGCGGCTCTTGAGCCAGGGAAGGGGCGAGCCTTGTTCTCTTGACCCCTCCCTTTTAGTTCCTCCAACCCCAACCCCGACCATCCTGCTCCTCTGTCCCCAACCCCCTCCAAATCCTGGCCAGCACCTGTGTGTTTGTCACACCTAGTAACATCCAATAAATGTTTTGGGGGTGAGAGTGGCAAGAGACATAAGCCCCAAAAAACTATTACCCTGTCTCATTAAAAACAGGGAAAATTAATATATATATATATATATATATATATATATATATATATATATAGATAGATAGATAGATATCCTAAAATCCCCTAACACTGTGAAAGGGGAAATAAAACTGTAATGCACTTTTTCAAAAGATTCTGACTCTCTCTTTTCCAAGAGCATTTTCTTCTTCAGAAAATAAGTTGTAACTGGAAAATTCTATTCGCTTTTATGAATGTAGATGCAGAAAAATGATTAGATGGTTTTAATTTTAAAAACTGCAGGGTAGATATCTTTTTCTTGTTCCCTTATAATAGGCTCTAAACTTTAATGGTGGAGTTTTTTCTCTCTTTAGTTGATCAATGTAATTGAGATTTTTTTCCATTTATTGGAGTTGTCATCTTGTGGTCATATAATTATGCTAGAGATATTAAATATGTTTTCAACACAAAATTGTAAATACAATACAGAGGAACCATGAACTTATTTCTATATCATTAAACTACATTTTACCCATGAGCAAAGTGCATTTTTCATAACTTGCAAGAAATACCTTGCCTTGCAGTAGCACATATATTTAACATTCTTTTAAAAGCCACTCAATCTGGCATTGCTATTTAAATTATTTTAGCATTAGGAAATAAGGGGACAGCGGATTTACAAGTATGAATGAATGTATGTAACTGACCAGTGAAAAAGATTCTTATTCTATCTTAAATTGTCATTCTGCCAATTAATTTATTTTGATGGATGCCAGCTATCATTTGGGAAAAACATACCTAAGTTAAGATTGTCTCATGGCATTGCTTAAGAAAAGTATAGAAAGCACAAACGTTTGTGTATTTAAAAGTAAATTCTAATATAACAGCTAGGGGTCCGTTGTTACAGTTAAATTTTAGTAATAAATGGTGCTCCCATTTCTATTGTGGTGGCATTGAAATGTTTGTGGTTCATCAGCTTAGAAATTATGCAAATTCTAAAATAATTCGTCATCTCCAGTGTCCAGAACCCTGCTCCTGGTGGGCTTTCCTTTTGAACCAATGCTTAATGAATATGTCATTTCTCAGGCACCAATCTCTGTATAAGTAAATGCAAGTAAACGCTTTTACAATTCAGGATTTTAGTATTTAAATAGCTCTGTTAGTATATGGATTTAGCCTCTAAATAGGCTTTAAGGCTTTACCTAAGGTGATAGCAGTTCTTTTTGTTAAAAAAAAAAAAAAAAAAAAAAAAAAAAAAAAAGGTCAATGCTATTATTAACATTGATGGATTAAAGGAATAAAATAATAAATTTAAAAATAAATTCCCCTGGCAGATTAAAATCTCTATTAATGAGTCCAACCAAGCAGACTTCTCAGCTGACTAGTACTTTACTTTTCTTCTTGTCACGTGGCATTTTAAAGATCAGAAAGGCATTCGCTAGGGAGAGCAGGTCCACAGACCAGCAGTTAGTCCGCATCGCACAGCCACCGCACTGCCAAGTGATTACCCAGAGGAAAACCATGTTCTTGAAATACTTCAAGGTTCACTATAGAAAGAATATTTATTACATTTCATTGGGAACTGGGTGTTTAACTGGAGGAGAACGGTTGGCAAGGTATTCTAAGAACAGACTTCAAGCTACACCCACAGTGAGACATGCCTCCCCATCTTCTCTTGCAGATGTTCTGTTTTCTTTTTTCCTCTGGAAAAAGTTTCACTAACAAATGAATGGCACCGGTTGACAAGTGGGGAAATACAAAGAAAGGTTTTAATCAAAATGTTTAAGTCAGTGGCTCGTGAAAGCATAATTTATGTAGCAACATTTTTAGTTAATGAAATGGATGTTGTAAAGTTCCAGATTGAAATCGCTACTATTAGTATGACCATGATTTTTTTTTTATTATCTAATGAAGGAGCCCAAGTTATTTTTAAAACTTTTGGGGACTGATAAAATGGTCTTCCTGATAATGCAGCATGAAATGTTAGTGCATTTTATGGGCTTCTTTCAGTGAGAACAACTTGATACTTCAGAATACATTCTAACATATAGTCTTGAAACCAGAGACTGTACCTCTAACCATCCTGAGATGCAGAAAATAAAACATTTGAAGATCAAATTACTAATTCCCAGCAGAAGTCAAACGATCAGATTGCTCTACATCACAATTTTTAAAAATATGATTTGATTATGTATTGAATATTTAGGTCTAAAATCATTAATTACTTTAGTGGGAGAGTCACACAATTATTTTATGTTCAATTTTATTTCACATTATCTTAGACAAATCATTACTTTTATGAAAACATAACAGGTATAGTGACCATCCAATAATCAGTGTGTCTAGTGTCAATCAAATTGCCTTCAGAGTTAAATTATACTTATTCCATTTTTCAAATGCCTTGCTGTGTTAGAAAGCATTCTTAATCCTCGGAGATGCTCATTGCAATTTCAGTGCAATGCAGACAGACTCCTTGTTGCAGCATTATTTACACATTTCAGTCCCATCTGTCACTCATTAGTCCCTGGCTCGGAAGTCACACTCCTTCCTCTATAGCAATGTATTTCTGGTTACAGGAATTAATCCCCTCTGACTTGTATTGTAGTATGTCTCCCTACACTGTGAGCTCGTCAAGCACAGGGACAATCTTATCTGTCTTTCTTTCCTTTAGGACCTTTCATAATACTAGGCACCGAGTAAGTGTTCAGGAAAAATATTTCTAATTGAATTTCCTTCCCAAGATATCAGTGCACACAATTCAGTCATTCTAGGTTCCAGCTGCATCTTCCCAAGTCAGCTTTTCCAACCACCCTGTGTTAAAGGAACATCTGAAAACATCAGATCATACACAGGGTCCATGGCACGGGTGCTCTTGTTATGATATGGGCTTCGAGGTCCAGCAACCTGTGACAAATTCCTGCAGACCCACAAATTAAATAACGGAAGAAACCCCTCTCTGGGCCTTTGGATCTTCACAGGTGTGATGGTCTCACCTGGTTGTTATGAGGGTTGAGTAGGGCAATGCATATAAACTTCTTAGTACTGTGCTCGATATATAAGTTGGGGCCAAGAAGTATTAGATAATATTAAAAGACAATGTAAGAGCACAATTACCACAGGCTAGCTAGCACTGCGCAGTGGAGGGCACTGACTAACCCGTGGATAATTACCTATTCGTTAGGTAAAGCCCAGTTCAAATCGGTTGTAAATAAGTATACTTTCTTGGAGAAACAGGTTTACAATGTAAAGGATATTTGCTATTTTTTATCACTGATACCAAAACTTATTTTATGTCATCATCACCTAGGGTTATAATCATACAGAATTAAGATCTTTTAAAACGTTTTAGACAATAATTGTCAAATTTTAACATATATCGGGTAGATGTTTAACCTATAAGTGACAGATTATTTCGAATTCTTAATTTTAGTTTTAAAAAGAACCTATATTAAAACCTAATTATTGGTTAAGTGGGTCTAATGTTAATGGACATTGAAAGATCAAAAAAAAAAATCGAAGCTATTTGTCCAAATTAAAATTAGAACATGTAGCTCACATATTCTAAACGAACATGTGTGCTTCTGTAATAATAATTTTATTATCACCAAGTTACAGGATAGAGTTTTAATTAGGGCCTTTATATCAGCAGAAGCCATGAATTTGGGATTAAAAACCTACTGCTATAACCAGTCTGGTTAAAGACTATGGCGTGATACATTCGGGCTCCAACTTTTATAAAAACCAGAGAACACTTCTAATAACACTTTTCTAATTTCATGGTTCAGTGCACAGTCAGTAAAGATTTAAATAATTCAAAAAGAAAACCTATTCTCTTTCTTTATTAGAAGTTTGAGTCAGGCAAGTCTTTGACATTTAATAGGTTTTTAACCCTTTTAATAACTTTTTATAATGAAATTTATTGGCAGTTGTTTTAAAGAAATGGTTATTATATTAACATGAATAGCAGTCAGTAGTTCTTATGATTAGTTTTGAGACCTTGACCTTATATGACTCAAAGTGTATAAAAGCATAAATGAGTGAATAATGTTAATATTGACTAAATTACAAATACCCAGAAATATAGAAACTGTATAAAACGACTTTCATCTCATTATCTAACATGCTATAAAGTTTTGGCAGACAAATATTTAAATTTTTTAATTGTTTTAAAGAAGCTTAAGGTCACTTACAGAGTCAGATACTTTAAAGGAACTAAAAGACATTGTAATTTTCCTAGACTGATTTTACCCAAGTTATTAATACTATACTCAATAGAAGATGATTTCCAGCCTTTTCCTATCTTAGTTTCACGCTATTTTAACATTTTATAATATATTATTAAAAGGATTATTGAAATATTTCCATAATAAAATAGTAATTTAAAATTGTACTTTTTTTCAAGTCCCTAATAAGTTAGGAGCATACAGTCTGCATAGGAGAGCTATCTGGCAGAAGCAGAATATAAGGCTTTAATTTTGCTTCTTGAACTGTACTTGTAAGTGAATGTCATGTGTATCTAATGATTTAAGAGCCTCTAAATGAACTCAAAAATCACTTTTCTGAACTGATGTTGAGAAGTCAATATTCCACTTGACATCTCCACTTTTACGAACATCCCGTTAGCATGGCAGTGGAAAGGATGGGACTCAGTTAAATTTTCAGGTTTACATATAGAGAATCCTTTCAGCTGACTTGTCATGCTATAACTACACAGAGCTAGTTCTCATAGGTAAACCACAACTCCCGTAGGGCATGTCTTAGAGCATTTCCCAATTTTCTTATCACCTACCCTTACAATCCATTCTTTTTGTGTCAATGCACACACTCTTTTGAAAGTGTTCTGAAAATAAGGCACATTATTCAATCCCTTCCCTGGGCACATCAAAGTGGAGGAGATGTGAACAGACATCAGCATGTTGGAATACACTTTAATATAAGATTATAGCCCCATGAGCAAAGCACTGCCTACACTTTGTAGTACAGAAACAAAAGACTCAATTTATACAAAAAAAAAGTGTGGGGGAGGGCACTTTGTTGACTCTAATCACAAGTAGAGCCAAAGCAGACTCAGACACTCCTGTTTCCAGAGGTGTACAGTTTTGTAGGAACTACTAATTCGAATGTTTTGGGGACCACAGGGTAGACCATCTGGTCCCCCAAACCTTTTTAAAGAAGGCAGAGCTTTTAGTCCATGAGCCTTCATGTCCTGCCATTAACTGGAATTTTGCGAGATCCTCATTGTCAAGCTTGCCTGTTGCACATTGTGGTGTTTCCTTTATGTGATCTGAGCAGAGGGACCCTTTCAAGGGCACAGAGAAGCCCAGTGTTACGTTTGGAAATATGGGTGTTGATAGTGTATCAATAACAGTAGGCCACAAATAGTGTTGGCAGGTGCCTCGATGTGAGTCAGAAACATCTTTCCTACTGTGTGACTGAAGGGCATACCTATACCCAGAACCTCCTGGCCGTCATCATGATCCAAAGGAGAGATTATTTGTACAGAGTTGATAGAAGAGAGTGGTGTACTATGAACTGGAATGCATTAAATGCATTAAATTTCTTGAACTTTGTATCTATCAGTTAGCCTATTAACCTTGATCAGGGAGCTATTAAAATCCAGGTTATAAGTTCAACATTTATCTGATCTAAATCTACTTTCCCACAATAAAACCCTGTGCTCTGTGACATAAGCTGTCCAGCTTACTCCAGAAAAGGTCTCCACTAACACAAGCTTTGGCTACCAGAATGCTTGGTTGCAACTCTTTCCAAGGCTCATTGTGAACTAGAACTAGTCATAAAAAGAGACTCAAGGATGATAAAAATGCCAGGCATCCACCCATGAACCAGGAGGTCACGGTTAGATTCCCAGTCAGGGCACATGCCTGGATTTCAGGCTTGATCCCAGGAAGGAGCGTGCAGGAGGCAGCAGATCAATGATTCTCTCTTATCATTGATGTTTCTATCTCTCTCTCCCTTTCCTTTCCTCTCTGAAATCAATAAAAAGCATATTTTAAAAAGTGATAAACATCAGAAACTTCCACAAAAGGTAATGGATATGAGCAACCACCACACAAATGAGTTTACATTTGACAAAATATCTTCATAATCCCGGTTAACCCTTACAATCATAATATAAAGCAAGCATTTAGGTCAGTGCATTTCTCTCATATTTATCTCCTTAAAGCTTATCACAACCAAACTACATGAAATACTTATTTATCATATTACCTATTTCTCCCCCACTAGACAGTGAGTTGCATAAGAGCAGAGATTCCAGTGTGCTTGGTCACTATGGTTTACCTGGTACCTAGAGCAGTGCCTAGCACATAGTAGGCGCTTAATAAATATTTGCTATTAAAAACTTATTGCCACTATTACAGAGGTTGAAAAAGTTAGACAACTTGTTAGAAAGAGAGCCAACCTGATGATGTCATGAGCAGGGTTCCCTCCACTATAGGACAACACCTCCGATCTAGAAAAAGGAAGAGAAAGAAATCAAATAGAATGGCATAAAGTTGCTTTTGCATTATATTTATAAAAATGAATACAGATGCACACACAGGGGCAACTAAGACCCCTCTTTCTAGTGGATGTGAGCCAGCACCCAGCAAGGACACTGAGGACATTGAGAGGTCACTCCCTCTGTGGCTGTCTGACAGTCAGTGTCTGATCTTTGGTTCATCCCTGGGAGTTTTAAAATTAAAAACTGGTCAAATGATCTATGGCCAGTATAATTTTTAGCATGAAGTTTAAAACTCTCAATTATATTTTCCTCTAACACAACAAGTCTCTTTAGTAAGGAGAGGCGAGGCCACAGTTTGCAGGAGGAGGATGGCCAGGCACTGTGGAGGTTTCGGTGAGAATAAGGCTTTGATTTTGAGGTGGCATTAATCTTCTCCAGAGACGGTGGTTCTAGAGAGTGCTATGTCCTCTCATTTGACAAGCATCTAATGAATTGTGCTCCAGAGTTTTGCTTTCCCGTGATAACTGGTTTTATAATGACTAACTACAAACTACAAATAGTCCATTTTAGAGTATTCTAAAGAAATCTGAGCCCTACATGTTCACATTGTCTTTTGGGAGAAAAGCAGGTCCCAAGTGTCAAAATCAAAACTAATGTTGTTTTTAGAACTTTAGAGTTGAAATCAAGTTATTCTGATCCAATATTGAATTTAAAAAAAACAAAAACATTTTCATAAAAATGTCCAGTCTTTCTTTTGCACCTCTTTTTTCCCAGTCTTTCAAAATATGGCATGTGCTTTGCAAGTGTATTTTCCAGGTTTCCTCTCTTTTGACATTATCAGTCTTCAATGTCCCAAGTCTAATAGCAAACATGTTAAAGTTTATTTAAAGTACGCATTTTTTTAAATAATAAATAGGTCACACAAGAAGGTCACGTAGGAACAATCTAATTTGTTGGGACAACAAATAATTTAGCTTGCTCTTGGAAAATGCCTTTAGAAAAATAATACATAAAATTTGATTATTAAATTTACCCACACATTTGTTCTGGTATATACATTTACATATTAATTGAATTCCTGGCAAAAATATGCAATCAAATTAGGGAATTAAATAATATCAACATTTACATTCTTCTCGTAGCCTCTTAGAGTGCATTGTTCCTAAGAAAAATGGATCTGCTTAGCCTTCCTGGCCTGATTAATCATGCAAAAGCCAGGTTCAGAAGGCTTTATTTAGATGCTAAGGACGGCTAGTGTTTGATGGTGGGTATGAAAGGAACGGAGTATGAGCACTTGTCTCAGCCTAAGCCTGCAGGGTCTCCTTCCAGCCCTGGGGAAAGCACTCAACAGCAAAGGGTGTCAAACGCTGACAGACAGGGGTAAATGGAAGGGCTTCAGAGATTCCTCGCGTTCTCCTGTTCCTGCTGCAACTGGCAGACTTCCAGGCCTTGCCTGCAAAGACCACAGAAAGCAGCAGCTGGTGAGCCACATTAGCAAATAGGCCTCAGGCCTCCCCATGTTCCAGGCTCTGTTCACCAACTGCTGTTCACTCAAACAGCTGGATCACAGCGAGCCAAGATGTCGTTAGGGTTTTATGTGTACAACTGTTTTGATATGGATTGTCTGCTAGAGGCAGAGATAATGATAGCTTTCAAGGCTCGCATGTTAGACCGGGAAGGATGCTGATATTTGAAAAAAGAAAACAGACTCTGGAAAGATTGTGAAATGCACAGCTTTAAACACTGAAATGCAGGTCTTCAGTTCTGGTGCCATTCAAGTGCACAGTTTTAACACTCTGTAGTCACTAATACAACTGATGTTGCTCCAAGAATATATTTTTTTGTTGTTGTTATTACAGTTACACCAATATGTTGCTCATTTTAAAAAAATAATCCAAGATGAGCAACCTGGGTATTGTTTTTTCCTTTTCCAAGAAAATCCAAGGAAAATAAGGGCAAACTCAGGCTGAAACATGTATCAGAGTGCCCGGAGTTTCTCACATGAGGGCTGTCCTCCACCTGCAGTTTTTATCACTGTAGGTAATTGGGCAAGAGGAGAAAGGAACATGGTGTTAGCATCAAGCCATGAATTACAAGCCAGGTCATGAGGGAGAATATATGATATCTGCTTTGGTTTCCTAATTGGTTTTAATTGAGCTCTTGCTTTCTATTAATTGGAACAAGGTTTTGAAGAAACAAATGAAATCTTCTCTTTATCATCATAATCTTCCTCCATTATTTTAATTGACATTTTTTAGTTCCCATAATTATAGAACAATATTAGTCCTCAGTAGAAAGCTATAAAAGCTAAGGAAACAGTTCTGACTAAAAAACAAACAGTAAAATCTAGCACCTATTTTTAATGGATTGAGTTTCTCCGATGGGAAGATACATATTAAGAGCCATTCGAAACTAAAATGCCATTGCTATGCAGTACTTTATGCTGAGAAAAAAATGAATCTCACTGGCCTCAAAATCAACAACATGAGAAATACACATATTAGAAAGGACCTTTGAGACATTAGAGTCCTGGGAATGTAGCAAATGTAGTTCCCAAGAGATCAAGGATTTATAATACTGTGTATATGAAGCCAGCGTCACCAACCCTCATTGTACCTGGCCTACACATCTATTTAGTGTAACTCAGGAAATATGTGCTTAGCTAGTGGTTCTCAACCTTCCTAATGCCTCAACCCTTTAATACAGTTCCTCATGTTGTGGTGACCCCCAACCATAAAATTATTTTCGTTGCTACTTCATCACTGTAAATTTGCTACTGTTATGAATCATAATGTAAGTATCTGATATGCAGGATGTATTTTTATTGTTACAAATTGAACCTAATTAAAGCATAGTGATTAATCACAAAAACAATATGTAATTATATATGTATTTTCCTATGGTCTTAGGTGACCCCTGTGAAAGGGTCGTTCGACCCCCAAAGGGGTTGCGACCCACAGGTTGAGAACCACTGTGCTTAGCCCTGGCAGGTGTGGCTCAGTTGGCTGAACAACATCCCACGCACTAGGAGGTTGCTGGTTTGATTCCAGGTCAGGGCACATGCCCGGATTGTGGGCTCGATCCCCAGAAGGGGACATGCAGGAGGCAGCTGATCACTGTTTCTCTCTCATGGATAGCTCTCTCTTTCTCTTTCTCTTTCTCTCTCTCTCTCTCTCTCTCTCTCTCAAAAAAAAAATCAATAAAAAGCATTCTAAAAAAAAGAAATGTGTGTTTAGTACCTACAATGGGCTAAGATCTGTGCTAGATACTAGGCCTACAATGGTCAACAAAATACGTTCTACCCCTGCTTTTTTGAGTTTATAATCTGTTAGGGTATATCAGTTAAATTAGGCTCAGCTGCATATAATAGAAACTCAAAATGACGGTGATTCTAAAAAAGATAAGCATTTACTTCCCCTTCACATTAAAGACTCCCATAGTAAGTAGATTGTCCCAGCCTTGGTTGCTCTGTTATCGGTGGAAGTGGATTTCTTGCGATGTTGCCAGGAAAAGAATTTCCTGAGACTCACACGAAAGGATGAGAAGTATTTATGAATGTGGAAGTAAACCCCTGGGTTTCTAATGTCCCATCTCTGCCCGCCTTGCCATGGAAGAAGTCCGGTCTTGTCTTCAGTACAGCCAGCATCAAGGCCACGGCCCGTAGTTTGTGCTCCATATTAAAGTGCATTCCAGTCCAGCATCCTGCGTGTGGAATCTGCAAACCCTTGGGCCATGCGGCTGCTAAGACTACATGGCGATGGAGGGTGCAGGAGAGGAGAGAGAGAGAGAGAGAGAGAGAGAGAGATCCTTTGTCTTCTGGGATAACTACCAGGCGCTTAACCAACTAACTTTTCAAGATTTCATACATTTGCAGTGGATTCACCCTTTCCCCCCACCCAGCAATGATCTTTCTCCCAGGTTAGACTCCCAGGCCTCTGTGGTTCAGCACCTCTCCCTGTGCCATTTTGTCTTTACTGAGCATGTCCTCATCGTTCCCTGCTCTGCCCCTGCCCACCCCCATCAAGGATGGAAAGGAGGGGGTTCATCCTTGGTGGGCCGATGCTCCAGTCCCTGGAGTGAGTGTGAAGCTGTAGGTTCCTAGCGAAGCAGACAGGCCTCTGTTTCCAGCTGAACATGCCCACAATATCTGACTCCCTTTTGCTTTCTTTTCTTTATCAATATTAATAACTAGTCATTACGGTGATAACAGCTCCATAATAGACACTCGGGTCCAAGATGTTTTCCCAAGCTCTAATCACACCTTTTTGCCAGCAGGAAAGAACAAAACAAAGTGAATCTTTCCCTTTAGGAAGACTTCTCAGAAGTACCACCCAACACTTGCACTTACATTTTATTAGTCAAAACTTGGTCAGATGGCCATACAAAGCTACAAAGGAAGGTAGGAAATGCCCTCTGTTAGCTAGCTTCTTGGCTAGACAGCTAAATAATGGAGGCCTGTCCCTCAGGACAAAAGTATAATGAGTGTCAAGGAGGTTATAGCTTGAGGTTTCTGTCATAAAGGGAAAGAGACATCATTCAAATTTTTTCATCTTGTGAATAATGTTAGATCAAGGTCACAGAAAAGAAGAAAAATCATCAAACCGGTTATAGTAAGTTCATACTTGTAGTATTTATTTCTTCATTTATATGACTCAGCAAATAATTTTGAATACTTGAAATATCTAATTTAATTAGTTGTGTACTGATCAAGATTACTCTCTAGAAAGTACATACACATTAGACTAAGAGATTTAAAAGTGGTGTCCCCTAAAGAAATGCTTCCCAGTTCAGAGTAGAAAGGTTCTTAAAGCTTTGGAGATGAGCTGATTTTTGAACTTGACTTTAAAATATACTTAGGGCTTGGATATAAAAGTATTGTAAAAAAGAAAACACATATGTAAAATAAAATGATCATATTTCATTTCTGCTTTAATCTCTGTTGGTAGAAAGATCTGAGAACATTTAACCTCTCCCATCCTCAATAAACTTGTGCAAAACAGTCATTCCTAAGGGCTGCCTCAAAGGGGAATTACAAAGCTCAATAAGTAAAAACACTGTGCAAACCACAAATCACTGAGCAAAGTGAGATTTTTTAAACCGCTTTTTAAAACTTCAGACGGCAGATGCTCAGAAAATGAATGCTAAAAGAACAGCATAGACAAAGACACATGTTCAAAGGGGAGAGACATAGGCAAAGAATAGCAATTAACTGGGTTTGGCTGAACAATACAGTGTGTGAAGAACAGGTATAGGCAATAAGGTTTATTTGGAATCTTCAATGGCATGCCAGAGATTAGACTTAATTTGGTAGGCAGATATCATTGGGACGTTTTTGAGTCTATAGCTCATGAAGATTAATTTTGCAGTACCCTTCAGGGTGGATGTGAAGAGATGCTTTTTAGTCAAGTACTATTGTAAGTGGAGAGATAATAAAGGCCTGAAATACATGAATGGGTGTGGGAATGAAAGGGCTGATGGGAGGGATATTTTAGAGTAGACTCAATGGAACTCAGAAGAGTTTGAAAGGAAAGGAAAGAATCAAAAGTTACTAGAACATTTGCATAGAGGTGACATGGCTAATGAAGGTGTCATCAACAGAAATTGGACACATTTTACAAAATAGGTTTGAGAAAGAAAACATCGTTCATGTTTCTAGCAGAGGTGATGTCCAAGTAGTGATGTCTAACAGGCAATTGCAAAGTTAGACCTGGAGTTTTGGTCAGAACTGTACATTTCAGTGTAAAACGTTCCCCATTAACAAAATCATGATGAATCTTAGCTGGGTGGAAGAAATGTGAATGAGTAACAGAATGTTAGGGAATCATTTAGGGGTGGTGGGAAGTCGTAGGAAAAAGTCAGTAGAGGGGTCATGGAGAATCCGAGAAAGCAGCAGTTGTCATAAGCATGATGTAAGTGAATTATTCACAATAAGTTAAAAATATTGGAAATAATACTTTACAAGTTGAGGCTGTGTATTTGACATTAAGACCTGTAATTAAATCAATATCTTTCTAGAAGGAAGCCAGTAATCAAAACATTTGCTTTCATTCATGAGCTAATTGTCAGTAAGTAATCAGATTCCATCCATATTTTCCCCATATTATCTATTAGGCAGTGACTGATACTGAACTGACTCTTAAGAAAGCAAGATGAAATAAAAATACTCCAGCCCGGCCAGCATGGCTCAGTGGTTGAGCATCAACCTGCGAACCAGGAGGTCACGGTTAAATTCCTGGTCAGGGCACATGCCCGGATGGTGGGCTCCATCCCCAGTGTGGGGCGTGCAGGAGGCAGCCAAGCCATGATTCTTTCCCATCATTGATGTTCCTATCTCTCTTTCCTCTCCATTAATTTTTGTAGTTTAAAAAATAAAAATACTCCTCCTAATTTCCAAATGTCACCATGGGTGTTAAGATCTATTTCTAAGTGCATCAGAGACCTAAGAGAGGAGTATGCTTTCTAATTTGTGCTCCCTACCCTCTAAACAGAAAAAATTGTCCTTTGATTTGGTGTTAAAACTGCTGTTTGTCTGCCTGGCCTAACACCATTGGTGATAAGATATTTTCAACTACTGATGAGTCTGTTGAAAAAGAGGTTCCCTGTTGAGTACTTCACTGTCCCTACCCGAATTGATTCTTTACCCCTCTTTTGCCATGCACCACCCCCTTCTACCAATAGTCCAAAGGTGGGAACACAAATTTTAGCAGTCAGTGATCTACCCTCAACACTAATTAACATGAGCAAACAATCAAAAAGATTAAAAACTGATGAGAGAGATAGGTGATATAGGGTGAGATCGTTTTAGACTTTTGAGGACCCTTGGTTGTAGTCATGAATCTGGAAACTATATATAAGTTAACTTAAAAATCATACTTTGCAGTATCATGTTGAAAACAATGATATTTCTGAAAGAGTGAGATTAAGAAGCACGGTCCAAACAGATAAGTTACAAACTGTTCATGCTTTTAACCTGAGATTTATGTGAAGGAGAAATCGTGATATCAGTTAGCTAAATACTTTTGGAAAGATAATTTAGTTAAAATGTTTTTGTTAGTAAACATTTTTAATTTACAAGACTATGAAAATGTATTCTCCTACAAACATGTATGTTTGAACATGCATGTGAGTGCTTTGTTGGGTTGAGAGAGGGGCTGCCATGTATAGGAGAGTACCCATATATGCATCCATTACTCTGGGCTCACAGTGAGAGAGTTGTTCTAAATAGAATCTAAGAAAAAATACAATAGGACTTCAGAGTAGGACTTGAGAGAGTATAGTATATACTACCTCTTCTGTGCATTTTCAAAAGTCAGTTCTGATTTTCATGGTACCCTATGACAGTGATACAACTTTAAGAATATCTGTAGAAGCTAGTATCATTTCATATGAAAGGTCAGATTATAGAATTTGGGGACAGCTAAGAAGGAAGAAAAACTATTTTAGTAAATGTGAGTGGAGGCAACATGAATAGACCAGATAAAAATAATCAATTTAGGCAGATAACATTTGACAAGGTGTTTTTGATTATTTTTAGTTAACTATAACGCTCTCTGTGGGAAACATAAAATGTTGAATCAGCTGCTTAATACTGTAGGAAATATCAAAGACTGAAATCGAGAGATCTTGATTTTAACTCCAACTCTGTGGCTTGGGGAAGTAACTTAACTTCTCTGGGCTTTATTCATTCTTATTTATCTATCTACCTATTTCTTTTAATTCTACAGACATTCAACAAGCCAGTACTATGGCCTCCTCCTAATAATTCTCTTCCATAGATGAAAAAAATGTCACTAAGGATCTCTGAAGCTCTAATATGTATCATTGAATAGTAATGACTACTTAATGAGGGACTTCATAAAAAAGACAACTATGACCTACTTTTGAAGGATTGGAGGAATATAGTTTAAATTATGGGGAATGAGGGGAGTTGTTGATTTGGACCAGAAAATGAGCAGGTACAAAACCGTGGGCCATCCTAAGCCCTCACCAAGAAGAACCAGATTCTAGAACAGCGGTTCTCAACCTGTGGGTCGCGACCCCTTTGGGGGTCGAACGACCCTTTCACAGGGGTCTCCCAAGATCATCGGAAAACACATATATAATTACATATTGTTTTTTTTTTGACTAATCACTGTGCTTTAATTATGTTCAATTAGTAACAATGAAATTGGGGATCACCACAACATGAGGAACTGTATTAAAGGGTCGAGGCATTAGGAAGGTTGAGAACCACAGTTCTAGAATATCTAGGACTGAGTCTGAAGATGAAGCAGAGTAAGAGCTGGAAAGGTCTGAAGGGGTGATACTGACTAAGAAGAGACCTCATGGTGAAGACGGTAAACCTACCACAGGCAGGTACCTCTTCCGTCACAACATCAGTTTCAGATGGAAACAACTAAGTTGGTAAAATGACTGGAGAGCATTAGTAGAAAATGATTTTATTACCAAAAGGAAAAGAAATCTGTGACTAAGTTATTTAATTAACTTTTACAATATTTCCTTGTCATGATAACATTTGCAGACAGGTAATTACTAGGCATTCTGACACCATGTGGAATTTTTTTTTTAATGAAACCGAGAAAGATAACATTATTCATTTTTTTATTAGTTCCAAAATATAACTAACCACATCCCTTCATTGCTTTTCTTTTTTCCCATTTTTTTCTTTTATTCTCTCTCTTGTCATATAAAGCAAGAACTGCATAAAATCTCCAACGTCCCTCAGAATGAAAAAACTGAGCTGCTTCTATAAGCACCATGAAATATTCCCCATCATTCCCCATAAGTTTGAAAATGCCAGAGAAATGTTCAATGAAATCCACTATACTCCTCTTATACCACACATTTGATCTCTGGATACGTTAAGAGCTTCATCCTCCAATGCTTTTAATTCTAAGCCTTGCAGAAACAAAATTCATTGCTTGAATTACACGAGTGAGTCTCATTAAGGTTAAAAAGCAGTGACCCAGATAGCATAATGGATTAATATGGTGACCTTGCAACTTTAGAGAATCACTTTCAAATCTGACTGTGTCGTCAAGTCATTTCAATAGTCAGTTAATCAATTGGTTAATACCAGTCTGGGAGCGTTCTTAGTCTGGAAGTTAGTAGGTCATTTTGGCCAACACTAGCTGTATAGAATTAAACTGAGAACAACAGCATGCTTAACTCCCAGACCTTTCTTAAATAATCACAATAAAAAAAGGATTTCATGAATTGCTGTGAAGGCTGTAATCACTAATAATTATATAGTGCTGACACTCTAATAAGCATCAATATTTTGAAACTTATACCATAAATATTTGTAATGATGTTTACGTTTCATTAGCAAATAAGGACTATAAATATAATTAATAGGTTCTTTGGTAATGAACTGTGATGTTGATTGAACTCTCAAATTCTATGGTAACAGCACCTTTAGGGTGATACATACTGTTAGAGGGGTGGGGGAGGGGATGGAAATGTGTATAGTTCAGCAGGACATCCTACAGAATTTTTAAAGTCTAAGGAATATTTTTTTTAATTTACTCAGAAACATGTTTGTGAAAATTATTCCTATCCATTTTCTTGTAGATGCAAGATATACGGAACCCAGAAGGAGCTCAATATAGCTCCCATCCTCAGATGGCAGCCATGAGACCCAGGGGTCAGCCTGCAGACATCCGGCAGCAGCCAGGAATGATGCAGCATGGCCAGCTGACCACCATCAACCAGTCCCAGCTGAGTGCTCAGCTTGGGTTGAATATGGGAGGAAGCAGTGTCCCCCACAACTCACCATCACCACCTGGAAGCAAATCTGCAACTCCTTCCCCATCCAGTTCAGTACATGAAGATGAAGGCGATGAGTCGTCTAAGGTAGGACTACATTATTTATAGGACCTATAGGAAATGCTTGTTGCCTGAAAAGCTTTTCCTTGGATCCTTCCTTGACCTGTAGTGGGTGCAAGCTTATGTCATCCAACTTAAGAAACATTGATGGGGGACGTACTTTTATTATGAAGCATGAGGTTATAAACTGAGTGAATTGAATCACCTTGTCCAATTACATTTTTAACTCCCTAATAAATCCTTTGAATTTTCATTTTTTAAGCATAAAGTTGCACCCACAAAATACAGGGTCTTCACAGTGAGTAAGCTGAATTTGCCACTCATTCAAAAAAGTCAATTTCAATTTAACCATTTTATTTTAAGAAGACAAAGATGGTGGTGTATGTGTGTGTGTTTAATAGATAAAACTGTTGAGATCATCTGACCCAATCATTTCATATTGAGGATGAGGAATGTAAGGGGCAAGGAAATTAATGACCCCCTTCCAAAGGAAAAGCTGGGCAATTCATTGCTTACCTATTATTAGTCCCATGCCACTAAGTTTGTTTGACTATCTGCCTATCTGTCTTTGTCACATTAAGTTATCTGTATAGGAAGGTGTGTCTTTAAATGTCCTCAGATTGCAGAATTCAAGGCAGCTTTTTCAAATGACTTCACCAAAAGCAAGTGCATTCTCATTCAAAAACCAAAATTATCTCTTTATTGTCTTCCTTCTCAGGCAAGCATCTTTAGGATTTGTCCAAGTGAGGACTCTTGTGCCTAATTACTATGAAAAACACTCACATTTGTATGTGTACTTCCAGTTCCTTCTCTTTTTTAAATATTACTAATGAGTTGTCACTTGTGTCAGCCCTTAGATTTCTTTTCACTTTTGCAAGAATTTTGCTTTTGGGAAATGAAACTTGTCAACATGTTACCAAAGGCAGCGCTATGGGATTCTGATCTACTGTATATGGTTAATGTAAACTAATTTTTAAAAATCCAGATAAATAGTGACTCATACATTTATTTAGCCTGATAACAAATACAAGGCTGCTATATTGGCTACATTTTATTATTTTTGGTATTCCTACTGGTCTGGCATTTTTAGAGCCTTAATCTTGGAAAGACTGCCCTCCCAGGCTATCTAATTCCTAGAGGTGGTGCATGATGCCCCAGTAAGCCCACCTTTGATAAACAAACCAAGCAATCCAGAGCCCACATCCCAACTGTTTTCTATATCAAATTCTCACATAATTTTCTTAAGAAAATGTGTATCGTTCTGATGGTATTCAACAGCCAATGAATATTTGGACATTAAGAATTTGGGGCCAGTTATTTAAATGTTAGATTATGCATGAATAATTCAAGTTAAATTCTTAAATATAGGTGATATGTACTATACTTCAAGGGAAAAATACAATATATTCTACTCACTCTGGCTGAGTGGCTCAGTTGGTTATAGTATTGTCCTGTATACCAAAAGGCCAGGGTACGTACAGAAGGCAACAAATAGTTTCTTTCTCACATCGATATTTCTCTGTCTCTCTCGCTCCCTCTCTCTCTCTCTCTCTCTAAAGTCAATTAAAAAATCTTTTGGTGAGATATATATATATATATATGTATATATATATATATATCATAGCAAAGATTATTTATACATCTGGGCTATATATTTTTAAGTATTTGTTGCTAGAATTTCAGAAAATTGGTGTAAAATTAGTAGCATCTTTTGACAGTAAAGTTTATGCAGGATTATTCTTATTTACGTAACTCTTCAACCTAATTTAGTAGACATCTGAGTAGAAACCAGAAATCCCTGGAATTACATTCATGGATTCTGCCATTTTCTATTGGCCCATAAGGTCCATATCTTATCATTTTGCTGAGACATGAATTTGTATGTTATGAGCTTCCAAGCTGGTGTGAGAGTTTGCCAGTGAGTAACCTATATCCAACCACTCAACATCAACCTCTCAAAATGATTTGTAGCTCACTATTAATGACTGTATAGTATTTTATGGTAGAACCTATATTCTATAGTGGTATATTCTTGAATTAGTGATGTGTGAAGGCTTAGGGATAGATTTTTCAAGAAAGCCCTCATCAAAAATGGCTTTTTGTCTCTAGAAATATTTCTAAGCTCATGTTTAGTTTACGTGTATTTTCCATCTCGAGAATACCCACCCTCCCATTCCAAGGTTACATACTGTTCTTCACCTTCATTCTAATGCAAAATCCTCCTTACCATTTAATCAACTTATATTTATTAAATGGCTAAAAACAGTCCTCTGACAAAAATGTTCAAGCATTCTTCATCACAGTTAAAGATTAAACTGGGATTTTCCCCTGTATATGTGAGCAGGATTTATGTGGAGTGTTCTATTGAAATAGCTCCATTTAAATGTGAAATAGCGTTAAGTCAAAATGATCATTTAAGTCATTTCTAACAAGAAAATTAAAAAAGAATATTTACTCTCACTGCAGCAAAAGAAGCCTTTAAAGCTTCCCTCTTAACACTTTATGCTCTCTAAAGCAATTACATATTAATTCCCATTTATCTAATTGAACAATTAAATGAAATATGTTTGTTTTGACAGAGAAATACTGTAAATATATCAGTAAAACAAATTATCACCTTATAAATACTACCCACAGTTCTGATTGCTATGGAGCTGTGTTGACAGCCTAAAGTCATAAACTAGACATACAGTAAAACATCAAAGACATATAAACTTGGGTAGCTTGTGGTTCTAAGCCTGTAATCCAGCACTTGTAATACAGTAGACACTTTAAGACACAAAGTCTCTGGCATTACAAGTATATTTATAGCACAGTATTTTCTTTAAGGAAATTATGGGCTAAGAATCACAATTTATATTTTTCCATCCTTTTACTTTCAACTTTTCTGCTTAAAATATTCTTAAGTTTTGTATGTGTCTCTTGTAAATAGCATATGGTTAGATAATCTTTACTTTTAAATGAAACTGACTTTATTTACATTAACATCAGTACTAATTATTTTGGTTTATTTCTCCATTTAAGTATGTTGTTTTCTATTTATCCCCATATGTCCTATGTTTCTTTCTTTTTCTTACCTTCTTTAAATTTGTTTTTATTTTGCTCATTCCATAATTTCCATTTTAATATTGGAAATTTTATACTTTTTCTGTTCACTTAGTAGCTACCCCTGTAACACAAATGCATAAAAGTCTTACATTGATTGATATCTTTACCCTTCTTATTTACTTTAATTCCAAATCATGCTGGAACAGTTATTGCTGTTGTTTAGTTTAAAGATAATTTAATTAACTTCTATAATTTAATATACTTCACAAAACATTATTTATTATTTTTAGTCTTTTTTCTTCAGATTTATTCACATATTTAATATTTTTTCAACTGGCATCATTTTCTCTATCCCTTTAAAATTTTATTGCATGAGAATCTGTTGGGAATATAATTACCTTAAAAAGTACTTTCACCAGATATAGCACTTTAGATTGATAGTGATTCTCTTTATGAAGATATTATGTTACTTCATTGAATCCTGATTTTCATTATTGCTTTTGAAAATTCTCCTGTCTTTCCTTTGAAAGTAATCTGTCTTTCATCTCTGACTAGTTTTAAGATCTTCTCTTGCCATTGTTGTCCTTCGGTTTTACTGTGATATATGTGGGTTTCTTTAAATTTATCCTGAATTTAAATATTTCTATTTTCTATCAATTCTAAGAAATTTTCAGACATTATTGTTTTTCATATATTTCCTCTTGTGATTTTGCTCCATTCTCATCCTGTAGACTTTCTCATACTATTCTCTATGACTTGTTGCTTTTACATTTTGCATTTCCTTGCCCCTCTGTATTTATTCTGATAGATTTATTTAAATCAATTACCAGCTCATAATTTTTTTTCAGCAATACCTAATCTAAAACTAAAGCTGATCTATTGAAGTTTTCATTTCAATTATTTTATATTTCTGGTTTTATTTGGTTTCTTTCTCAAATATGTTTTGACTTTTTTGCTTGCTTCCTTTTTATCTATATACTTAATCTCTTTTGTCCCTTTAAGCATTTGCTAATTCCTATATATGAAGTCTTTTGGGGTCTGATTCTACTCTCTGTTAATGCTGTTGGCTCTTAGTTTTAATGCCTTGTTTTATATTGCTTTTTTGCTTTTGAAATGAGAGCTGATATTAATTATGACTTTATGAGACTTCTATTAGACTTTATTTGAAAGTGAATTCCTCTAAAGATGATTTCTGTTTGCTTCTGCCAAGCATCTTAAACCATTATAATCTAGAACGACACTTGCCTTAAAGTTCTTCAAATCACCTTATTTGGGTAAATTGTTATAAATGCTGGCATTCAGGATATAAATTGATACAAATGCTGGCTTCTGTTTGTGGATTATCACAAGAGATGTTTCCCCTGTCCGTTCCGTATCATCCTTGCAGCTCCTGGGTGGGCACATACAAGAGAAATCATTTTATGTCCCCCTTACATTGACACTGTAATTCTCTTCTGTCCTTACTTTAATAGGAAGACTTCTGCTAAACATCCAACTTCTGGTAAACAATGAGCTTTGTCTTCTATCTTCTGTGCCTTTAACTCAATTTCACCAGGCTTAGCAACTATCTTCAAGATGAAAGCTGGCTTTGGTATTTTGCTTATTTCTCTGGATTCCTGCTTTCATTCACTATTTGCATTTAAGAGAGTCTTATTAATTTGCTAGTTTCTCAGTGCATGTGCTTTTCCATAGTAACAGAAAAAGAAGTGGTTGTTGTTGTTTTTTGTGGGGTTTTTTTTCTCTCAAAGGCAATAGGATAAGTCACCAGAGCAACAATTACATAAGCCTTTAGAAAAGGACTTCTTATTTACCACTGTTCTAAAGGCAAGAAGATTCTTGGAATAAAGTAAAAATTATAAGCAGACGGGTTTCTATAAACAATGAAATCAAACAATGTTAGAGCTAGATGTCAAGTCACATTATGTAACAATAGGGCAGAATATTTAAAATTAGGACTTCAAATTCTGGTATTTTCCACCTTGAACTGTGTTTATTATGCAGTTGTTCAACACTTCACATGCTATAATGTGCATGATACTTCTGAAGAATTTCTTATACCTCAGCAATTGAGAAAATATATATTCCTTGCTTATAAAATATAAAGTGTCCCATTGATTGAGGCTGAACTTAACAAACTAGTTCTGGGAAAATAATAAAATTCAGTCAAATAGCCAGTTAATACTCAATTTCAAATAATTCATTTGAGTCTATTCATTCAAGTGTATACTAGGAGAGTATTTTCAAGGTGTCTTTGTTCTTAGATGATACATACCTTATGTGATTAAGCACATTTGATTAGTTCATAAAATAAAAATAAAGTGAGGCTGAACATAGGCACCTGGCATTTTATCCAGTGGAATGTTATCACAATAGCTATGCACTCTTTATAAGGCCGGAGAAACCCTCCATCCAAAATATGAAGAAGTCGCCGAAACCGGTTTGGCTCAGTGGATGGAGCGTCGGCCTGCGGACTGAAAGGTCCCGGGTTCGATTCCGGTCAGGGCATGTGCCTGGGTTGTGGGCACATCCCCAGTGGGGGATGTGCGGGAGATAGCTGATCGATGTTTCTCTCTCATCGATGTTTCTAACTCTCTATCTCTCTCTCTTCCTCTCTGTAAAAAATCAATAAAATATATTTATAAAAAAAAAAATATGAACAAGTAACCATGATGCCCCAGATAGGCAAATTTAGATAAGACCAAGTGAATCCAACAAAATGTATAAATGTAACTGATAGGTGTATATAATTGCAATCAACTTTCTCACTTTAAACTGATGTTTCCGGACAGTAGCCCAAATTTCAAATATCTTCCATAAGGCAAATGAGTATCTTTGCTAAACTTATCCTAAAATAATAACCAGCTACGTTTGGCAGAATCAAGGATCTTTAAAACTGAATTATGATATGAGTACCACGCCCCACACTTGTGAATCATTTCAAAAGTATAGCATCTCATATACATTTTTCTATCATTGATGTTTTCAGTCATTGAATGTACTGTTTTTATTAGTGACAATAATAAACCCGATTGTAAAATGAAAGAAGGATTACAGCCTTGCTGATTTCGCAGTAACTAGATGACTTACTTTCCATGCTTATTTGAAATTATTCTTATGAGGGGATTTTAGATTACATAGTTTAGACAAGAAGAGAGAGAGAAAGGATTTAAGTAGCAAAATTTTCACTTACAGAAACAGTACCATCCCAAAAAGTGCTGTGATATGCCCAGTTTCTATGGTGAAGGTTTTATAATATTTACTTTCTATGATAAGGGTTATAAGTGGAGTTCTATGTTGTTTGTTCAGCCTATTATGCAGATGGTGCTTGATTAAAATCTATTTTAAACTACAGCGATTACTGCAAGATGGTGTGCATTAAACAGCTCTCCCAGCTCCATTACAGGCTGTGGGACCGCCGCAGTTTATTTTAAATATGCTGGTAGACGTTTCTAGCTTCTCCAGGGACAATTCAATAGCAGTGATTCTCTTTCCTTGAGAGCTCTAACTCCTGTACTCTGTATTCTTAAGTATTATCTAAGCAACACTGTTAACACATGTTTTTTTAAAGTGAAAAATTATTGTTTTCTTGTGATAAATAAGTTAAATACATCACTATAATTAAGCAATAAGACATAAGAGGAGGTGGATTACCAGAAGCCTACGGATACCTCTAGGGGTTTTATAGAAGTAAATCTATATCTACAAGTAAGTTGCCCAGAGCACATGCACTGTGTGAAGCTTATGAGAGGAATTTTTTTGTGTTTTGGTATATGTGTTTATTTATTTTGTATTCTTTCATTGTGAAATGAGTCTGTGGGGTATTAGGATTAGAGTTAAGGCCTAGCCATGTATTTAGTTACTACGATTTTCATATAACTTTTATATGTGTTTTCAGATGCCCTTCACTTTGTCATTCTAAGCCTTTGCCCATTGCTGTAGAATAAAGGAGTAGAAATGGACGATGATCCATTGCATGTAAGACACTATAGTGATGCTGTGAGAATAAAAAGATTCATGGTACTTGGTCCTTGCTTTCAATGTGCTTACCATTGTGGGGAGTTTATATGTTTACATTTCATGGTGTCTTCTATATTCTAAAGATTATGATGTTGACATTAAATTTAACTCTCCAGTCTTGGGACCCTAGTAACTTTATATATATTGTACTCTAAAACAATGCCCCATACACATTGTACTCTAAAACAATGTCCCATACTGTCTAATACAGTAGCCACTGGTCATGTATGTCCATGTACATTTAAATCTAACTAATCTAACTAATTAAAATCTATATAATAAAGAGCCAGGGTCCTAACGACCATTACGACTAAAGGCTCAACTAGACTGGAAGTCAGTGCTGGGTTGCCGTGGCTGGGGCAACTGACTGGGGCCGCTTTGGGCGCCCTGACCCAGCACTGACTGCCTAGGGGGCTGCAGATCAGGCCCGGAGAGAGGCCTGCAGAGAGAGAGGCAGGTTCTGATCCATAGCCTCTGTGGCAGCCATTGATCAGAACTTGCCTCTCTTTCTCTCCCGGCCTGGCCAAAAGTTGTGCCTCCATTTCTCTCCAGGCCTCTATCAGGGCTGCTGATCAGCCCCGCCTTCCCGCCTTTCTGATCAGGCCCCGTTGATAGGCCCAGAGACGCTCACTGGCATAGAAACTGACAAATCAGAACCAAATCTGGGTCAACTATGAGGAGCCAATGGCTGCCTTAGGAGGCGGAGCTTTTGACACTGACTAGCATAGAAACTGACCAATCAGAACCAAATTGGCCGGCAGAGGAGGGTATTTGGGGGGAGATCAGGCCTGCAGGAAAGGGCAGTTGGGGGCAAGATCAGACTGGCAGGGGAGGGCAGTTAGGGGTAATCTGCAGGCAGAGGCAGTTAGGGGTGATCAGGCTGGCAGGGGAGAGCAGTTGGGGTTGATCAGGCAGGCAGAAGCAGTTGGGGGTGAGATCAGGCCAGCAGGGGAGAGCAGTTGGGGGCTCAATCAGGCAGACAGGGGAGGGCAGTTAGGGGCAATTAGACAGGCAGGGGCAGTTAGGGGTGATCAGGCAGGCAGACAGAGAGGTTAGGGGCAATCAGGCAGGCAGGCAGGCAGGTGAGTGGTTAGAAGCCAGTGGTCCCAGATTGTGAGAGGGGTGTTCAACCACTGGTTTAGGCCTGATCCCGGCAGTCAGACATCTCCCAAGGGGTCCCCGATTGGAGTGGGTGCAGGCTGGACTGAGGGAACCCCCACTGTGCATGAATTTCATGCACTGGGCCTCTAGTGAAATAAGAAAATGTTCTCAAACTGTGCAGAGAACATTTCCATCTTTCCAGAAAATTCTATGAGGGTACTACTCTAGACTTTAGCAGTCAGGGCCTCTTAAAAAATTAGGACATAAAATTATGCACTTTCATTCATCTAAGTAAGAATTTAGAATCCAGAAAATACTCAAAATTAAGGTCCAGAGACATAATACAAATCCATTTAGCTAATTTTTCCACCACAATCATATTCATCATCATTGTGTTCATTCCAAATAGTGGTCAAAAAAGCCAGATATCTTTCATTATGCAATCGGTTACTTGCATGTAAGGAGATCCAAATAATAGCTACATAATGTATCTTTCTTGAGGGAGGTTTTGCATATGAACAATGACCATGTGTTTTTCAAATATATGATGGAACTACCACCAGAAAAGTAGGCCTTACACATTCCCCGTTCATTATGCAGAACCTAAAATAGCAGCTCACTCCTGTATCCTCCCAAACAAAAGAAAAATGCAAAATAAAAACAATTCCCCCACAGATCAGAAGGTAATGGCCAGTGGTCAAGAGGCAGACAGCCTTACCGTTCATAGCACTGCCCGCGCACTTGAATACATTAGACACCAACCACAGCAGGGACTTTTCATTCCATTATAGTGCATCCTAAAGTGAAAGCAAAGCTAGGATGCAAACCCAGTAAGTCTTTATACAAAGAACATTGAGCAATAAAATAAATGAGTCCTTTCAAAGACTTTTTTTTTTAATAGAGATCTTTCATACATAGTTTTTGTTTTTTTCTTCTTACATCAGCCTTTGATGAAAGCCAAGGTATTATCTTAGATCATAGTTCATTTCTATGAGGGAAATTCTGTAAATGGTCAGAATATTACAATGTAAGAATACAATTTTCATGATCTAGTTTAATTAGGAAAGGAAGGCAGTGAATCTTGAGAAATGAACATTTTATGTGTGTTCTTTATGTTGGTCCTCTTAGATGTCAGTTTTCTTGAATGGCAGGTAATTCAAACTGAGTTTCACACGAGTATTTAAAAGAAAGGTATATCGATATGCTCTTGCTTTCAGGCATGGAAAAGAACAAAGTGATGTAATGTTGTGACTGGCTGACAGTCTGGCCACAATGGGGATGTCACCCCAGCTTCACAGCTTGGTGCCTCTCCAGTATTCAATCAGAGATACAGTTGAAGCTCCAGGGTGATGCTTCATGACACAGAAATGGCATCTCCTGAGCCTTGAAAATGTGGAGGCTGAGTCATGAAATGCTTGCTTCTAGTAAATGAAACTCTCAGGTTGAGCAAGGCTGATCTGACTAACCCTGCACAAGCCAGGAACATGGGGAAAGCCTCCAGTCAATGAACCGAATCAATTGGTTGCATGGAATTGTTTAGAGTTTCCTACAGAGTTGCTGTACATTGCCTCTAACGGGTAATTTGTTGTTTTCATACACTTGATACTTAGAGCTTCTTCCTGGCAGTAACAGGCTCTCCTGCTTCCTCAGATCATCTCCAGAAAGCAGGGCCATGTTGTCAAATATGTCCTTTCTGTTACAGCTGGGCATTACATCCACTAGAACTAAAACTTACACCATACTGTCCTAATACCAATTTCAAAAGGAAAGAAACATGGAGTTCAAACACAATTTTAGACAATGGAGCAGAGAAACTATTAAATAATTTGGGGAAATGTTTAATAAGAACATCTATATTGAATCATAAAAAAAATGTATCTCTATGATTGACTTTTGATTATTTTCCAAAACTCATTAATATACTATTATCTGCAATCATGGAGATTTCAATGTGTCCAATCATTAATTTTTTAGTTAAAATTTAAAACGATGAAGGCCTGGAGGGGGAAGGAGGACAGGTAGGAGTCAAGGGGTCAATGGGTATGAAAAAGGGGACATCTGTAATATTTTCAACAATAAGTAAATTTTTTAAATGAGTCCCAGTAATATTCCATATGGATAAACATTCATTTCTCTATACTTTGTTTCCTATTTCTAAATATTTTCATTCCTTCATGAACTATGACCTCCAATATCATGATCACTCCATTTTTAATTTGGTTTATTGTAGACTTTTTTGACTTCTTTTTCTTTTTAATAAATATTTTATTATTGAGAATATAGGAATGGTCATGTCTACAAAATTTGGAAATTATAAAAAAATATAAAAAGGAAAATCACAAAGACTCAGCCTTATAACCCGAAGAACTTACTATTAACATGTCAAATACTTTTTAAAAATCTATCCATGTTTTCTGTCTTCCCACATATTGTCATCAAGTACTCAAGTAAATTAGTGAGGCTTAAGTTCCTGTAACAGAAACCATTTATGCTTTGATTCATTCATTCTTTGAATTGTATTATTATTTTGTTATTATTTTAATTACAGTTATAACACATACAAAACACTTACTGTATGTCAGGAAACATAAGTGCTAGTGAGCAAAACCAGTAGTGGGCCTGCCCTCCTGTGCTTATATGTGGAACAGGAGAAGATCTAAATACATAGATTGTTGTATAATTACAAGTTTGATATGTAGGGAAATGGAACCGTTGAAAGAGAAAGTGCTCACAGTGAGAAATCAAGTCAAAAAGTCCATTGCATTCAGCCATGTGGCCCGTGGTAACCTCGTTGAGAGCTTAGTGATGATAAGGCACATTAAGTGAGTTGCAGAGGCTGCATACAGCCAGCACAGACAACATGGAGGAGCTGGTGCTGAAGACAAGAAGGACACGCCTATATGTATGTAGCCTTGAGGCAAAGGGAAGGTTCGCTTGTTTGGTTTGTTTCCTAAGTATTTAAATGCCAGTTGGAGAAGTAAAGTTAAGGGTATAATTGAGGTGTCTCCTAGGCATAGGCATTCTGATTTAATCAATGCAAAGAGAGCCTGGGTATCAGGATATTATTTAAAAGTTTCCCAGATGATTCTAATGTGCAGCCGTATTTGAGATCACTGTTATCGGTCATAATTGCCTATATGTTTAGTTTATAGTTATTACACCAGTTTTCCCCGTATCGACTCAATCTCAACATGCCAGTCTTCTGACAGATTCACATGGGACCAACCATTTCACAGACTCACCTCTTAGGTCCATCCTAGGGAAGTTATCTTCTGGTGTTAGAATACATTAGCTTGTCAGCTTAGTTCAGAGCATCCTGTCTCCATGGAGAGGTTGATCTGCCTCAGTAGACAACTTAAAAATGGTCATCTTTTAACTATCTCTCCCACTAAAGACAAAGAAAAAGAATTCACTTAGTTTTTATCCTGCCTTGGTTTTGGTTCTTAGACAAACCTTTTAAACTGTGACCATATGGCATCACAAATTAGTGCTAAGGTCGTTCCTTTCCATTCATTCAGGGAATTCTTTTTTGGGGAAGTTTCTAGCACTTCACGATTAATATTTGAATGTCATTTTAAAGTTTTAGAGATCATATAGTATCATATATACCATCTCACAAAATGACGCTGCAACTGGTTTGCAGAAGAAATAGAGGCCCAGAGAATTTACGTAATTTGCCCAAGATGGTAAATTAGGGCATGAGTGCAGATCCTCTGATGTGGTACCCACTGGCCTCTAAGGATGTCCTGGTTCCTCTTCAACGATGGCAATTATTTGACACAAATTACCCCATCAGTAATTTACCTGAGTAAACTATACATTACATTATGTTTACAGAGAAGAAAAAGCAACAGCAATAACAATAGAAGGTGAGGGTGTAGAATCTCCCATGATAATGGCAGCTCCATCAGGAAGTAATGTTCATGGACCTTTATGTTGGGGGGAGAGGCACTTGGAAAGAGGATTCCTGCAGAAACAGCACTACTTGATAATCATGTAGATTCATATCATTTTAGAGCTAGAAAGAAATCCTAGCCAAAATCGCTCCTTCTATAGAGATGGGTAAAGTGCCATTACATATAATTAGTTCAGATCAAAGTTAATATGCAAATGCCTGTCTTAAGTACATTGTGTTTTTTCCCACTTGCATCAGAATAACAATTTAAATTATCTGAATATTCATACTCAAACACCGTGGGAGAAAATAGAATCTATTTTTAAAGTGAGTATAAAGCTGTTCTAGAAATACTAGATTCTAGACTTACTGGCCAACATGGTAGCCACTAGCCACATGTAGCTATTTAAGTTTAAAGCCATTAAAATGAAATAAAATAAAAATTTTGTCTTATTTGTGATATCTTCCACTTCCCTTGCTCATTTGTTACATGTGGCTGGTGGCTACCACACTGAATTGTGCGGATTATAGGAGTTTACCTTCACTGCAGAAAGTTCCATTGGACATCACTGACCTACAGTCCAGATTATGCCATTCTCTAAACCATGAGCATCCATTCTACAGACCTAAGTGCAACATCGAAAGCCATTCAATTTTAATCATTGGGCATGTTGCCCACCATGGTTTAAAAGCAGGGGTGGGCAAACTTTTTGACTCGAGGGCCACAATGGGTTCTTAAACTGGACCGGAGGGCCGGAACAAAAGCATGGATGGAGTGTTTGTGTGAACTAATATAAATTCAAAGTAAACATCATTACATAAAAGGGTACGGTCTTTTTTTTTTTTTTTTTTTTTAGTTTTATTCATTTCAAACCGGCCCACGGGCCGTAGTTTGCCCACGGCTGGTTTAAAAGTCATAATTAGGAAGAAAAGGATAAACTCAGAAGAAAACAAGTTAGACTGTTCATACAGTAGGACTTCTACAAAAGGAATTTGCACCTGTCATAGTTACAAGGCAACTTAGCATTAAGCTTCCTAAATAGGAAAAGGAAAAAATTAAGAGAGTTAAGGGGTAATATTTAACAGTATTTATAATAATAAAAGGGTGATATGCTAATTAGACCAGATGTCTTCCGGGCGTCCCAGCTGAGGAAGTGGGGGAAGCCAGCCCCAGTCTCAGGTGCCTGCCGGAGGAGGGAAGCCTGGGTCCCGGGTGCCAGAGGGAAGCCAGTGCTGGCAGCCAGGGGAAAGAAGTCCTACGCTTGCACAAATTCTTGTGTAACGGGTCTCTAGTAATATTATAAAAAGAACCAATAATATTATTTAAAGCTATGTAAATTAGGCAGCAGAGGGATAAACATGAAAACTACAGGAAATATGAAGTTTTATCTGAAACACAGCATCAACAACAAAACGAAGTGTCCCTTTGGAATGTCTGTGCTTGTGTGATGTGTACAGATGAGTATGTCTGCGTAAGTCTCAAAGCAGAACAATACGATTTGTCTCCAAATTTTCTCAGTTCCTCTATAATTCCCATTTTATTTTTATTTCAGATCAACGGCGGAGAGAAGCGACCTGCCTCTGACATGGGGAAAAAACCAAAAACCCCCAAAAAGAAGAAGAAGAAGGACCCTAATGAGCCCCAGAAGCCTGTGTCTGCCTATGCATTGTTCTTTCGTGACACTCAGGCCGCCATCAAGGGCCAAAATCCAAATGCGACCTTCGGGGAAGTCTCTAAAATTGTGGCTTCGATGTGGGATGGTTTAGGAGAAGAGCAGAAACAGGTAAGATGCAAAATGGAGTGGGAGTCACCACGACTTGAGAAAGTGTATGCACCCCCAAAGAAATGGCTTCTGAGGATGTTGGGCGAATTCTTCAGCTGCTGGCACTGAGGCTGAGAAGCATGTGCCCCATCAGAACCAGCTTTCAGGAGTCTTTTTCTTTCACAGAATTTTATACTCCTTTATTGCCCCTCTATAAATAGCATGTTAATCTTTGTTTCAAAGTTTACATAGTGCAGTTACTTTTGGAAGGACTTTTATATATCCCAGCCAGAATTACCTCATTCCTTCATCTTGCCAATGTGATCATAAAGACTAAAAAAGTACTAAAAGTATTTTCAAAACTGTCCACACCTCTCTTCAGCACTTACTATTTACCCTTTTGTCATCAAAACCCTCTTTGCTCTTTGCTAAATGAACCTCAAATTTAAGGGTTTCTACCCTTAGCGATTCCCTAAAGACTGCCAGGGAATGTTATTATTAAATCCCACAGACACCATATTTCCAAGCTGTGTTAAATGGGACCAGATGCCTGCTTTTTTCTTCCCTCGCGGATTGCCACGATGTGACTGAGGACCATACTTAGGGAGGCCACATGAGACAACTTTGCATCTCAGCCCAGAAGGCCTTAAGGAGGATGGGAACCGAGGAGAGAGAGCAAGTGTCCAGTACATAGATGTAGCCCACCTCAAGCAGCATTGATCTCATAATTCTAAACCAGAGACTAGATTACCATTGCTAACATCTAGAATTTAATTGTCACAAAGAAAAAATTAGATAAGCACTATCATTAAAGTATAGTTATTGAAACAATTCTGTGGATGCAGCTGTAACTGTTACAAATAGTGAATTGCATTAATGATGTATTAGTTCCATGTTTGATTCTTGATAGAGACATTTACTTTTCTTCATCAGGTCCAGGAAAGTATGTAAAAACCAGAAAATCTCAAACCTGTGTACATCTAGAAGTACCTGTATATTGTAAACACATATCAGCATTTATGATGTATATAGTGTTTTATCCTTTTAAGAATGTTATCACATGATTTATGCCATTTGTTCTGCTCAATACTTGTAGACACTTTAATTCAAATTTTGCAGATTATGAAATAGGGCTAGATCAGGGGTGGGCAAACTTTTTGACTTGAGGGCCACAATGGGTTCTTAAACTGGACCGGAGAGCCGGAACAAAAGCATGGATGGAGTGTTTATGTGAACTAATATAAATTCAAAGTAAACATCATTACATAAAAGGGTACGGTCTTTTTTTTTTTTAGTTTTATTCATTTCAAATGGGCCGGATCCGGCGGGCCGTAGTTTGCCCACGGCTGGGCTAGATAGTTCAATTCATTCACTTATTCTTTCAACAAATATTTGTTGAGTATTTACTATGTGCCCCAGGCACTGTTCTAGACACTGGGGATATAGCAGAGAACAAGACAGAGTCCCTATTCTGTTGAATGATTTGTCTAAGATTATATGGTTGGTATATAGAATTCCGGTGACTAGAACTTATCACTCAACATACAGTTCTTGTCTGACAAACTCTGACATCAATTACAGTTGTAATGACAAAACCAGGTGCTAAGGAAACATAGAACCTACCTCCCCACTTCTCTCTAACCTCCCTTTGCCCTAAGCCAAAGCTGTCTTTTACTCTCAGAACTCTCTCTACATATTCTTATGCCCTTTCCACGACTGTCAGCCGCAGGGCATGGCTCCCTGGGCCTCTCGTGTGGAGCACCATGCTGCCCGGATGGAACACACGCTCCTGGAGCCTTCTCCATGCACTCAGTTAAACACCCATTTCCCTAATAAGAGAATAGTTGACATTGTGTTTGTGATTCTATCGAAAACCTAATAGAGTTGGTTCAGGATTTTAGAACTGGTTTCTATCCTAACTCAGATCAATGTGCTCTCACAGTCGCAAAGAGGGGTGTGGCTCCTCACTGATGCTGGCCATTCACGGTAAAAGTGTTGCAGTGACTTCATTCCTTCACCCAGCAGAACTTCGCTAAATGGAAACCCTGTGCTTGGACCAGGAGTCCCAAAGCCACTCCTGCGCCCTGGCTTTTGTGATTGCAATCCCGCCCTCCTCCACCCAGGATGCCACACATGCCAGACATGCTCCCTCTGCTTTGCTAGCCCCTGACCCAGCCCCTCTCCTCCACCCCTTACTCAGTCCCTCTCCCCCACCCCTTACTCAGCCCCTCTCCCCCCACCCCCGACTTAGTCCTTCTCCCCCACCCCTGACTCAGCCCCTCTCCCCCACCCCTGACTCAGCCCCTCTCCCCCACCCCTGACTCAGCCCCTCTCCCCCACCCCTGACTCAGCCCCTCTCCCCCACCCCTGACTCAGTCCCTCTCCCCCACCCCTGACTCAGCCCCTCTCCCCCCACCCCTGACTCAGTCCCTCTCCCCCACCCCTGGCTCAGCCCCTCTCCCCCACCCCTGACTCAGCCCCTCTCCCCCCACCCCTGACTCAGTCCCTCTCCCCCACCCCTGACTCAGCCCCTCTCCCCCCACCCCTGACTCAGTCCCTCTCCCCCACCCCTGACTCAGCCCCTCTCCCCCACCCCTGACTTAGTCCTTCTCCCCCACCCCTGACTCAGCCCCTCTCCCCCACCCCTGACTCAGCCCCTCTCCCCCACCCCTGACTTAGTCCTTCTCCCCCACCCCTGACTCAGCCCCTCTCCCCCACCCCTGACTCAGCCCCTCTCCCCCACCCCTGACTCAGCCCCTCTCCCCCACCCCTGACTCAGCCCCTCTCCCCCACCCCTGACTCAGCCCCTCTCCCCCACCCCTGACTCAGCCCCTCTCCCCCACCCCTGACTCAGCCCCTCTCCCCCCACCCCTGACTCAGCCCCTCTCCCCCACCCCTGACTCAGCCCCTCTCCCCCACCCCTGACTCAGCCCCTCTCCCCCACCCCTGACTCAGCCCCTCTCCCCCACCCCTGACTCAGCCCCTCTCCCCCACCCCTGACTCAGCCCCTCTCCCCCCACCCCTGACTCAGTCCCTCTCCCCCACCCCTGACTCAGTCCCTCTCCCCCACCCCTGACTCAGCCCCTCTCCCCCCACCCCTGACTCAGTCCCTCTCCCCCACCCCTGACTCAGTCCCTCTCCCCCACCCCTGACTCAGCCCCTCTCCCCCACCCCTGACTCAGCCCCTCTCCCCCACCCCTGACTTAGTCCCTCTCCCCCCACCCCTGACTCAGCCCCTCTCCCCCACCCCTGACTCAGCCCCTCTCCCCCACCCCTGACTTAGTCCCTCTCCCCCCACCCCTGACTCAGCCCCTCTCCCCCACCCCTGGCTCAGCCCCTCTCCCCCCACCCCTGACTTAGTCCCTCTCCCCCACCCCTGACCCAGCCCCTCTCCTCCACCCCTGACTCAGCCCCTCTCCCCCACCCCTGACTCAGCCCCTCTCGCCCCACCCCTGACCCAGTCACTCAGCAGGGAGTGTTATTCCAAGCTCCTCTGTGCTCCCTTAGCTTCTACTTTGTCAAAGTTGTATTTCAAGAAACCAGTTGCCTGTACTACTGGCCATCTGACCCTTTCTTATTCTCTTTCTGACCCCAGGTACCTTTTCCTAATTATTCCCCCCGCTTCCCCCCCTCCCCACCCCCCCTCCCCTCACTAGAGGAGGTCATATGGTTTTAAGACCAGTGGTTTTAAAAAGGCAGAGGTTTATAAAGGCCTTTCCTAACCCATGATTGGTCCTTCACATTAGCAATATAAAAAGTCAGTACTTGTAGCCACATTTCTGGTGGAAAAGAATAATGTTCTTTTTTTATTTTTCAATTACAGTTAACATTCGATATTATGTTCATTTCAGGTGTACAGCATAGTGGTTAGACATTTAAGGATTTATGTTCTTATTGTGAGAGTTAGGTAATTCCTCAAGGCAGCAAATATAAATATGTAGGGTTTAACAACTAATTCTATTACAATGGGGCCTTTTATTTTTATTATAGCAAGAGGGGAACATTAAGATAACATTTCACTCTCTTTTTTTAATATAATTTTTATTGATTTCAGAGAGGAAGGGGGAGGGAAAGAGAGATAGAAACATCAATGATGGGAATCATTGATCAGCTGCCTTTTTCACACTCCACACTGCGGATCGAGCCCACAGCCTGGGCATGTGCCCTGACTGGGAGTGGAACTGTTACCTGCTGGTTCATAGGCTGGCTCAACCACTGAGCCACACCAGCCAGGGCCATTTCACTGTCTTTTTATCTGATCATATAAGGCAGCTATTTTCAACCTTTTTCATCTCATGGTGCACATAAACTAACCACTAAAATTCTGTGGCACAATCTGACCAAAAAAAATAGGTATAATTTCGATTCATTCACACTGGATGGCTAGTGTTATGTTGGTTGTTGATACTTTTGAAATTTGACAATCTAAAAGAACGTGGTCAGTGCCCCTGACTAAATAGTCAGGTATTGCATGTTTTGAAATTCTTGTGGCCCACCCTTTGAAAATCGCTGATATAAGGTAATTACAGACCCAAAGAATATAAGAGTCACTATTTTTGACTGTCATGGTAAAAAGGGAAATTACTCCCATGGCCCCATTCTGCCTTTCAAAATTGGGGCTAACACTTTCTAATCGAGATGTGATCACAATGATCGTTTAAGGCTTTGACATACGATGGCAACATGTTTTCCTCTTTCTCTTCTGAATTTTATTTCAAACCTAATAAGTAACTTTGGGTTCTCTCTTAGTGGAAATAGTTGAGGGTCTTTGGGGGAATTTGTTTTATAAGTAAGGGATGAAATTAAATAATGGTTAACCCTAAATAACTCAATGGGTATTATAAAGCAACTCCATAATCCAAGTCCAGTGGTTTAAAAAAGTATGGTTTACGACACACAGAATGCAGGCCCATCCCAGGGACAAGAAGAAAGAGGGTCCAATAGGTGGACGCAGACACGGCGCTTACAATGGGGAGCATATGCATCCACGGGCCACGGCTCTGCTGCGCCGTGGCAGCCCTGCCCTGACAGTTTGCAGGAACTGCCAGCAAAGCGAATATGCCCTCCTAGGATGCACATTTGAGCATCCAGAGAATTTCAGCAAAATATCCAGAAGTGTTATTATGGTGTATTACCACCTGTTCTTTCCCTTTATGTTGACACATTGTGCCAACATAATGTAATATCTCTGTTTCAAACTTAAATTAATTGTATTTTACTCTCATTCAATATTCAAATTGGGGAGCACACAGGCTGCTATGTATTTGTAAAGGCATGTTGCTCGCGCAGATGAGAGGCAGACCGTTAAACTTCAAAACTTAGGACAAATGCGCATGTTATACACAACAGCCCCACGTGACGCGACCGGCATGGTGGAGGCAGCTGGTTCAAGTGGGAAGCTAGGATTTCATGAGCCACCATTGTTCAAAAATCCTGTTGTCATAATAGCCCACAATTAGGAACAGCCACAAAGAGAAACACAAACTGGGGGAAATGGACAAAATTATTGATGGCTTATTAGGGGGCTCCGAAAATTATAATATTTAAGGGAAAACATCCATTAGTGAGATTACAATTGAATGTTTTCTTAGCAGCCGGAGGGAACATGACTAATAGAGCCGCTGTGTGCATACATCACACGCTGCCTCATTGTGGAGTGCGGGCGGATCCATCCGACAGGCCGCTGCATAGGGCAGGTCTTTATTTTCAGAACTATGTGGACTTGGTTCCTGTGAAGCATCTCTCAGAGAAGAAAACTCACAAGAAAGCTGAAAGAAGCGATAAAAACCCTCCAGGAACACAAAACATCCCTTGTGACTCGTTCCTACCCAAGCCACTGAACAACCTTCACGTATCAGAACTCTCTCCGTTTAAATACTTGGGGAGATGGCACTGAATGTGGGATGGGGGCAGAATTGTGTTTGGGATGCCAACCGGAGGTTTTAAATGCTAATGAATCGTAAGACAATGCAGAGCCCATTTCAGAAGCATGCTAAGTTGTTTAAAAGGCACCAGATGGAGAAAGGGAAATAAAACATAAGTATGTTGGTCTTTGCTACTTCTCTTTCACTGCCTGGAACTACAGAGGGAGAAAAAGAATGCCGTGACAGTATCACGCCCTTTATGGTAGTACTCCTTGGAGTTTCGGCAACCCTCAGCATCTTTTTTATGAGGTTCCAGCTAAATTTCCTGTGTCATCTCCATTCCTTCTGGATTCTCTGATTCTGGTCATCGAAACCGACGATCCGGGGTCCGCAGGGACAGCAGAGAACAAATCAAGCCCTTCTCAATTAAAGGGTCCGTCCAGCTTCGAAGCAGAAGGGATTGGTCCAAAGAGCTATAAAGGGTTCTTGGGTCCTTTTCAGCCAGGGAAAGTCAGCTCGTAAGTGGAAAAGGAAAGTCACCTTAAATCAGAACCAGATGTAAATGACTAAATGAACCTTAAGTTCCTAATTGGAGACACAGTCGGGCTGTAATACGTTTAGCAAATTACAAACAAAATGTTCTTGTTTACATTACATTAAATGGCTTTAAAGCTCCAGCCAAAGAACTAAATAAACATGCTGTTAGGCTAAAAATGGAGTGGAAGGCCTGCTCAGAGTTTGATGTAGTCAGGAGAAACCACAGCCCACGGGGCCCAGCGAGTGTATTTTTGTAAATGCTAGCGATGTGGTGGATGGAAGAGGAGAGTAGATTTACCTTGAGATCCAGAGCCTAATGAGCAGAGAGCGCTTGCAGGGAACTGTTTGAATACTGTAACATATGCCTTCTTTCAGGATGCATAATTCATATCCAAGGATATTCGCCATAGCGGTTCGGCTCAATAGCAACACCTCATTATTTTATCCCCCCGTATTTATTCCTATGTTTGACGCCTCATGAAATTGCTGTTAATGTGTTTATATAAGGGGAGATCTGACACAAGTGGGAAGAATGTAATTTCCTACTCGTGCTTCCCCGCTGCTGTGTCCTCTTCCCCTGGCACAAGTGGCAAGTGTAAATAGTTAATTTGCTTCAATTATGAGCCTGTCCTGCTAAATTAGAAGCAGCAGGGATATGAAGAGCCAGAATTATACTTATGAGGCAGCTGACAAATCCTCCGAGCCCACGGAATCCAATCATTTACTCCTCATTGGTGCTCACACACCCACTCTCTACGTGCTGCCACAGTTTCCTTTTTCCCCCTTATCTTAGGCTAACATTTGGATTTTATGTCAACCGTACTTAAGGTTAGCCAAAGTCCTGTTGCACTATATAGCATTCACACGTGTTTATCTTGCCCATTTCCTTATAAACAGTATGCCTTTTCCCAGTTTTTTTTAAAAATATATTTTATTGATTTTTTACAGAGAGAAAGGGAGAGAGATAGAGAGTTAGAAACATCGATGAGAGAGAAACATCGATCAGCTGCCTCCTGCACATCTCCCACCGGGGATGTGCCCGCAACCCAGGTACATGCCCCCGACCGGAATCGAACCTGGGACCCTTCAGTCCGCAAGCCGACGCTCTGTCCACTGAGCCAAACCGGTTTCGGCTCCCAGTTTTTTTTTTAAAACTAGGAATAAAGGATATGTAAAATAATTGTTCATTTTCTAAAGTAAGAAAAGTTCATAGTCATAAAAATTTGAAACTGAGCCATTAAAACTACGTGAAATGGTGAGCATGTTTTCCTTCTAAGATGCAGGTATGTACACATAATGGCTGGTACATAGATGGGATTATTGCATGTGGCATACACATACGTGTCCACATACAGAAATACCCTATGCTCCTTTAAGGGTAAACATTTCACTTCGAAATTTTCATGACATTGTTAGGGAGAAAACTTGAACAAAACATTTATTCAAGTCAGTGGCGCTTTATGTATTCTTGGTAAAAATGTTTGGGGTGATGGGGCTGTGTATCTGTGTATCAAATCATCTATTCCCATTGATGTGGAAGATGCAACTTAGTACTTTTTTTAGGAGCACTCATGATTATCATGACTCACAGAAGAAAAAAGCTGAGACTAGGGACTATATCCTCAATAACGAATCCCCAGGAGCAGCTATTATGTGCCAGGAACTGCCCTGTATCTTGGGGCTTCCGCTGTGGAAAAGAGATCAGACCGCTGCTGTTGACTCAGAGGCATCAAGGGAGTTGTCTCGCCACTAGGAGGAGCCCCTGAGTAAACGAAAGTAGAACTTTGAACCTGATGAATTTGATTTCCACCTTGGGTCTGCCATACTTGCTGTAAAATGGCTACCCACTCTAGTCTGTTTTCTTATTTGTGAAATGGGGATAATAAATACCATTTAAACATTCTTGTTGAAAGAATTAAAGACAATATATATATATAAAGTGCTTAACAAAAAAATGCGTACAATAGAGGCATATTTTTTAATATATTTTTTTAACAGAGGCGTATTTTTAATGCTGATTTCCAATCCATAGTTTCAGTGCCCCACACCACACCAGTCACATATTAGACATTCAATATGTTGTTAAATGAATGACGTCATACTTGCCCCAGTCATCCTTTTTTAATAAATAAACAGATATATTTTGTAGCCTTTTTTTTTTTTTTAACAGAAAGGGTACTTCTTTCTGATACCTACCATCCCAGAAACAGGTCACAGCATTATTATGTGGGCCTTTTAGATGGATTCAGATGTTCCAAAAAAGAATCGATAGCAAGATTTTTCTCACATTGTATAATATTTTCAGTCCTCTGAATACTACTTTTGAAAGTTCTTTGAGTTCTGGAATGCTTAAGAAAATGCTGAGCAATTTACACAAGATGGAAATTTAACTGCATTTGAGGACTGAGATCTATATAAAATATAAATGTACTTTCTCTAACTGTCCTAAATAATAACAGCATTGAAAGGAGCTACAAACATTAATTTCTAAAGGATATGGCAGGGACTGGTGGCTAAATTATTATTTCTAATCCATAACTGTATTTCTAAGCATTTTCTATAAATATGAACTTGTAGTGGCGTAAAAAAAAAAACTGCATTTGAAGTCATCCTCCAAAAAAATGCCTTTTAATTTTTTATAGTGTTTGAGAAGAATACAAAATTGGAAGAATTATATATTTTTTCTTATTATTACTATAAAAACTTCATTGAAATAAAGTATGACTAGAGATTAACTGAGAGCCTGAGCAGAAAAGAAGGAAGGAAGAAGGAATTAAGTGGTATTTATAGGAGTTTGCTTTTTTGTATTAGTTGGATGGATTGTTTGGGAAAAGACCAGAAAGTAAAAGAGTACAATGACAGAGTGTATTCGATTTTTTTTTCTTGTTGAGTTTATTATAGTCACTCATATTGAACTGCTGATTTCAATTAGGGATGATTAGCCTGTGAAAACATGTGTACTGCTGGTATTTAGAGCATTTCAAAAATGATTCAGTGAATCACTAGATTACATGAACAGGATATGGATTCTGTAGAAATGCTATTTGATGTCTATCTACGTATGTTTTAGTTTAGCCGTTATATATGTTTTAGTTTAACCACTGAGATGCAAACCTTAGATCGGATATGGTAGCTTTCTTAGAATAACAAACCACAGCATATAACTAAGTTAGGACAGGATGAATTCAAAAGTGTTTGGATGAGCTGGGGAAAATGATAAATGATGTATTATGATATTTAAATCCCCATCTGGCCAACTTTGCACTTTATTTCAAACAGCTGTAGACCATTTGGAAGCCATTTTGTAGCTCAACTGAGCACTAATATTTACTGTATGAATCACATATCTTTAAAATATTTGTCTTTCCCTGAGAGAGAGACCATTTCTTTCCCAAACTTAACTTTGATATAAATCAGACCCATCCTCCTAGGTTAGAAGGTTTGATCACTGCCGTGGGTTGTTCATTGCCAAAGGCAGTCAGCACCATTGTTGGTTTCTTTACTAGTAAGTAGACTTTCTCCCTCCGTGAACAGAGGCTTTGAAACATTTTTTTTGTTGTTAATCCTCACCTGAGGATATTTTTTCCCATTGATTTTTAGAGAGAGTGGAAGGGAGAGGGAGAGACAGAGAGAGAGAAACATCAATGTGAGAGACATAAATCAATTGGTTGCCTCCTGCACGTGCCCCTACCGGCACCAGGATTGAGCCTGGAACCAAGGTACATGCCCTTGACAAGGATCAAACCCATGACCCTTCCGTCCATGGGCCAACACTCTAAATACTGAGCCAAGATGGCTAGGGTGCTTTGAAACATTTTTGAGAAATATTTTAGTGATCATTTTAAAATATGTTCTAAAGTAAGAATTTCCCCACTTCACCTATATGTTGAATATGCACATATTTTTATCATTCTCTCATACATTTGAGGTCTTTCTTCAGACATTTCCAACAAATATGGAATTGAAAAAGCATTCTCATAAAACGTTAGGAAGACATACAGTATAATATTGGAACTATTAGATAGTTCTCAAACGTGGAGGTCCAAACTACTGTTGAGGAAACTTGACTCAGATTTTAATTCCGATCAGGGCTACTTTCCTTTAAACTCAGTGATGGAAATATACCTCCTGATATTACTGCCCTTTGAGTCCTCCCTGTGAATATCTGCAGTTATTCGGGAAAGAATGGATCCATCAATCCACGCAACATGAAGTGATGAGTTTTCTCTTTAGTAAAGTGGTATTTAGGCACTTGTGTGATGATCCAACATAGCCAATCATCAATAGCCAATAGGGAGCCATTTGTAGAAAACAGGGCACTCTGAATGCTAGTCAGGCATCTCGTAACAACATCGATCCCCAAGTGAAACCAGGGGTTACATATTCAGCCTGAAATACATCGCTAGCCACCTTTCTCCTATGGTTGTTACTCAACAAATTTCAGGAACGTTAACACTTTGTGAGGTGTTGGGGTAGCACCTTAGTCACACTGTTGCTGTTTCAGTAGAAACCGAATGCAAGAACAAGGATAGATGCTACGATCAGGCCATCTGGCCACCTGTCTTAATCTGCTGCTGCTAAGAAAATGATGCTTTTGGCAATGCTGTGGGTGTTTTCTCTTTGCCTTTGGAAGTTAAGCCAACCCCAGTTAGCTGCCTGGGGGTCAGATGGAGTAGCATATTAATAAAAACGTAAGTGCTTCAAGCATACAAATGCATTACTACCATCAACAATATACAGTATTTACTAAATATTTGCTTTAAAGTCCTAAATAGGATGTCTATGTGTGTGGGAGAGAAATCCTCTAGAAATATTTTAAGGTATTAAACGTAAATGTAAACATTGTCAGCTTAAGCTCGTTAATTATAAATTATGTCTCAAAGAAGATGGTTGAAGAAAAGACTAGAAACAGCAATCTGTCTCTCAAGGTGAAAACAAATCAATAAAAAGCAGAGAGCTTTGGGTTTCTGATTGTGGCTGAAACGAGGCATGTCATATACATGGGTGGGTCATATTATTCAAAGGCATTTGCTGTACCCTAGTGTTATTTGTTTACACGTGCAAATTTCCAAAAAAAGAATCTGGATCTGACTTCCAATAATTAGCTCACTAAATTTGGAATACTCTTGTTCTTAAGCCAAAGAATTTATTGGTTTATTTATTTTTTTTAAAAAAAAAACAACTTTTAAGTCTCTTAATTTCATATTTAGTAAGAATGGCACAATGATTATATGATAATATTGTATGAATTCTTAATTGTCCTATTAAATTGCCTTTCATTACATCACAATGCCAAGAATAAAAGTCTAGGCTGCAGACTTCCCTAAAAGAAGAGCACATTTATTTCATAGGGACCTTTATAATTCTGGTCACAAGGTCAGTCAATTGTTTACCTTAAGTAAAATGTTCTGCTTTAATTAAAATATTCATGAGTAAATAATATTTCTCTCGGTCTTGAATTTCACAGTTGGGGACTGGGCTCCGCATACCCTCTTCGGCATTCAACACCATAAATTGACCTCTGCTGCCAACTTTGGCAGATATTTGGTCTGACTAATTCCAAAGCCACTTTTAAGTCCTTAATCTGTGTCTGTTTTTTAGTTCAGCATTAAAAATATTAGCCCAACCTCCTTCCCTGCTGTAAAATTCAAGATGTGGGAAATTTAAAATAGTTGTTGATAAAAATACACTTCTGTTTACACAGTCAATGATGAAAAAGAGTTTGCTCTTTAAGGCTGATTTCAAAAGATGGTTAAAAAATGATTCCAAAGGCTTGAAAGAATTGACATAATAGTAGCAGACAACCATGTGTGTTCACTTTGCTAATCTTTCATTTTCGACTCTAATGACTCCTTCCCATTTAACTTAGCGAGGTGACCTTTAGCATAGCAGCAAGTCTTTTTTCAGTACTTTTGCTCAATTTAAGAGGATTTTACTTTTATTTTCAAGATGATCCCCTCTGAGAAATGAAAACTTTTGCAAACTGAAATTCATTTCTGAACATCTTTACCTTTTCACCATGAGGAGTCCACAGATCCATGTCATCAGTGTTTTCATTGGAAAGGACGTGACCAGAGCAGGCTGCAGGGCAGGGCATGCACGCAGTCCTCGGCCACTCAGGGTTCCATTCCACCCCCAAATGTGTCTGTGACCTCCATCGCCAATTCCTGAGGCTTTGAAATAGAACCTTAAGGCTCAAAATTTTTAAATAGTGATGAGCCTGCCAGCTCCAATACCTTTGATTTTCTTACTGGACATCATTGGTCATCGCTAAACTCTGTCCTTGTTTTTATATTGAGCATGGAATGTGTATATCAGGATGAGAATGCACTGTAGGATTATCTGCTCATATATAAATGTGAATGGCTTCTTTACTCGTGTGTGGTTTCCCCGGGAACCTTCATCAATCGTATCTTTCTGAGCCAACCACCTCTACTCTCAAAGTAAACCAGATAAATCCTTTCATATGCTTTATGCAAAATGGAAAATTTCATTGTTGTTAATCTTCTTCTTATCTAGCCTATTGTCATGCTTCTTAAAAATCTGTTTCAGGAACAGAACACAATCTTTGAATATATATATATATATATATATATATATATATATATATATATATATGGTATATAATATTAATATAATATAATTGTGTTTTTCTGTGTGTGTGAGTGTGCATGTGTGTGCATGCAATTATCATTCTGCATTGTACATCTCTGGGAACAAAAGCAGATGCACTTTCTAATTTAAGACTCTTTGTTGTTGTTACAGGTCTATAAAAAGAAAACCGAGGCTGCAAAGAAAGAGTACCTGAAGCAACTAGCAGCGTACAGAGCCAGCCTTGTATCCAAGGTAACGTGCTATTGTGTGGTATTGTGTCGGATTGTGGCCATCTTATTGCAGACTGCGATGGTCATTTAAAGCCGTAAAAGACCACTTTAGCATTTCTGCACAATCTCCTTTGTTGGGGGAAAAAAGTAAACCCTAAACAAAGCAATATAGCTGTATGTTATGGAAATATGTGTTGATACCTAAAAGACCGGAGCAGTATCCTCCGAGCCTTCTATGAAATATTGTCCACCTGTGGATTATTGGTTTTGTGGATTAGTCACAGAGCATCCTTAATCCTGAGCCAATTTTCTATTTCTCTGCGTCCTGCTCTTAAATTGCCTCCCGCTTCATACCCCGTCCATTGACCTTTGCTGAGGAGATACCAACTGTTGAAATTTAGCCTCATTACAGCATCATCAGGATGTAAGCTGGCCTCCCCAGTCCTCACTCCCCCCCAAAAAATGTTTGCATTATTTTATTTGAAACTGAAATATGCCACTTAAAAATATTTTATGCTTTAAAATATCTTATACACTAGTCCTTTCTGTTATAAATACTCAAGAGTTGACTGTTTGGTCTCAGGTTATTAAAGATGTATTTCCCTTTATAGATTTCTCAGGGAGGCAACCTCAGTGAGATGGGGCTGTATTTATAGGTGCTTGGTGTTATGTCATCTCAAGCCTAAATCTGGCTGTTATTTGGTTCAGTGTGTCTTGGGGGCTCTGGAATTCATTTTATTCACCCATGAAGAATACTTTCTCTGTTATCCACAAATAGCCATCGTCCTTCTAACAACTCCAAAGTAATTATATAAATTCATTTTTTATAGGGGAAAATATATGCTGAATATACTGATGCAGAACAGAAAAGAGAGCAGAAATACATGTGGATAAAAATTTCAGTGTGCCAGTGGCCTAATACAACTTTATATTCCACTTCTAAGCCATGACATTGTGGAAAAACATGCTATTTATTACTTAACCTAAAAATTTCTAGCTCTCCTGTACTCTCTCACCAAAGAACTAGCACTTCCTAATTTATCTAACTCCTTTTGAAGCTATTTATATTTTCTGCTGATACTATCTCACATTTCTGTATATTTATAGAAGTCACAGAATGTGTATAAAATCATAGCAAAAAAAATAAGATATAAATTATTAGATCCATCCAGCCATTGGGTTAATTAGTCACACTGATATTATTCAAACTAATATGCCCAAAATGTAGAGGGCTTTAAAAAAGTGGAATAAGATTTCATCCAAGATGAAATTTTCTTTTTGAGCGTTTTATTTTCTTTATTTTTTATTTTTTATTAAACATTGGGGCTTTAATCCTCTTCAATAGATTTAAAAACTAAACATTCACATTTAAAATTTTTGAGCATTTTAAATAGAGAGTCAGAGCATTTTACATCCAAGAAAATCAATCCATAATGCCTCAAGCCCCATACAAAACCCTCTGGTTGATGCTATGTGGATTGCCAGAATGCTGTGACACTGACTAAGCCTTTGCTTTCAAAACAAGTGCCCTCAGATTTACTCTTAGCTGCAACTTTTCTTACTATTCACTCTCAGAGTTGCAGACCTCAGTATACGGCAATGTGTATAAATGCTGCGAATTGCCATATCTACATTTTAAAAACCGAGCATATTTTTTACAGCTTACTCTAACGTTTTTCTCCTCTTTGGCAGCAGGAATTCTGCTGGAACTGTTGAATGTCTGTTTATGGACAGCCATGTATTGTGTGTATACAAATTGAAGGAAATTACAAACACCCTCTCCAGGTTAGAAGAAGCGGCCCTCTCATGTTGTAGGGGAGTGGATATTTGCAGTATAACCTTGTAGGCATGTACAGAAAATTTACCAGCCTACTCTCCCATTGAGATGGAAGTGTGTAAAAATCTGTTTCTTTTTCACTTTGTGTTTTGTCTTGTGTGACTGTTCTGACACGTACAGTTCTTAGTTCGTTTATTTATTTATTTATTTATTTATTTATTTATTTATTTATTTATTTATGTATTTACTAGAGGCCTAGTACACGAATTTCATGTACTGGTACGGTCCCTAGCAGCTGCTGGCTGCCAGCCAGGTGCTCCCTCCCTTCCCACAGCCACTTGCCACCGCCACCAGCCAGGGCCTCCCTCCCTTCCCCTGGCCAGTCCCGCCCCCTGGTCGAACTCCGGGACAACTCCCGGTGGAGGGGACAATTTGCATACTACCCTTTTATTATATCGGATTCTCACCTACCCCCCCAAGCCCCTCCCCTATGGTAACCATCAGCTTGCTTTCTATACCTATGAGTCTGTTTCTGCTTTGTTTTGTTAATTCATTTGTGTTTTTTTCAGATACCACATATAAGTGAAATGAAAAGAAACCATTGCTATTTTAAGTTGTCACAAGGAAAATAATAGCCATTTATACTTATGCACATGTTTTTCTGTTATAATTTTTTAGAATGTTATAAATTATTTCCCTATTCTGAGAGATCTAAAGGTGCCGTCATAAAACACTCCATGGTACTGGTAGTGACCATTTCAGGTAAGCACACCCACCAGCCAGGTTTTGTTCCCATTCACTCAAGCATACGTTTATTCGGCAGCCCCCTGGGCATGTGATCTGTACCAAACACTGTGCCAGACTCACGGCACAGCGGGGACCAGGCAAATGCATCCCCTGCACTTAAGGAATTTTCTCTTTCGTCTGGGAGACCAAGAGTGAAAACGTAAAGGACCAGGATCTTTGAGAATCTAAGCATTCAGAAGGACATACAGCAAGGGACCAGACAGGGTGAACTGCAAAGTCCTCTTTGAAGGTGTGACCTTGGAGCTGAGGGCCAGAGGCAGACAGGAACTGCAGCCCCCAGGGAGCCGAGGGGGGCCTGCAGCAGGTGCAAAGGCTCGGGGACGAAGTGGCTCGGGGCACTGAGAGGTCAATGCAGCTGGAGCTGATGACAGAGAAAGCCTGGTTTGAAGTGAAGCTGGGGAGGTGGGCAGGGGCCACTCGCCAAGGCCTTGCAGGACATTGAAAGGAACTGTGTTTATCTGGTATGAAGGGAAGCCACTGACTGAGCTTCAGTAGGGATGGCATGATCGTATTTACCTTTCTAGCAGGTCCCTTTGTGTGAATGAATTTCCTCAGCTCTCTGACCCCACTCTCAGTCCTTGGGCTGGGCCGTGCTGCTCATGGGTCCGGACAGCGTGCTTGACCTGCTTTCTTACACTCCCCCCACCCCACGAGCCATGGCGGAGCACTGACTCTCTCCTCTGAGGTCACTTTGGCCAAGGAAACACTCTACTAGGCAGGGAGCACCAGGCCCTTAAGTTCTTGCTTTACTCCTCCAGAGCATTTGTCCCACCAAATAAGACTGCATTCCCAGGCCCATCGCCCCTCCCCTCACTAATCTGCGGCCGGGTCCGGTCTGCTGCTGCTTGTGGCTTCCAGTCCAGGCCGCACTCCGCAGAGCTGCACGACACCTGCTCTGTGTCAGGCACGGGGCTGGGTGCTGAGAGCACCGAGCTGAATGCAGCACATCAAAGGAAAACGTTTCACGGGACTTGAAAGGTTTGCCACTGCAGTCTAAAATTAGCTGCTTCTTACGGAACATAATCAAAAATAGAAACAGCCTGGCTCCACCATGAAACTGAGGCATAAGATTAACAGTGTCCCTCTCCTTTCAATATTTCATGTTATGTTTTAGTGGAAATCTACTTTAGACCATCTAATCCAACAAATTCATTAACATGACTCCAGGCCTGAATAAAATAGAAATCTACCCAAAATAAAAAAGCTCTGTCATAATAAATGACTGTTCTAACTGTCATAACTTCAAAATGATGGCACTGACACATCCTCAGAAGGACACTGAATTTTTTTCCAATAACACAAATACGAAGAGTGTCTTGCTACCAAGGTGCTTCTACGTGTCGCACACGGTGCTAGACATTTTAGGTAAATTCCTAGGAATCATCACAATAACCCTACAAAGCAAGATTTAGACCCATTTTCTAGACAGTCCCTGGGCAGGGAGATTAAATGACTCGCCCACAGTAAGGAGAGTGGCAGATTGAGGACCCAGACTCCTTGCTGTCTTGTTCCAAAGTTTATAGGTTCTCTCTATCATGATTACCCAATATGTGTGTATGTATTTATTTATTTATTCAAATTCTTTATTCTTTAAAGTATTACATATGTCTCCTTTCCCCTCCTCCCCCACTGGCCTCTCCCAACCCGCTCCCGCCTCCCAGCACAGGCCTTCACCGCCCCCCCCTATTGTCTGTGTCCATTGGTTAGGCTTATCAGCATGCATACAAGTCTTTTGGTTGATCTCTTACCCATCTCCCACTTACCCTCCCCTACCTTCCCTCTGAGGTTTGACGGACTGTTTGATGCTTCTATGTCTCTGGATCTATTTTTGTTCATCAGCTTATAGCTTAGAACTACAGCCTCTTGTTATCTCCAATAAAAGTCTATGCCAGCTCTCACATATTAGGCAGCTAAGAGGACAGCTGCCCTGGCTTAAAGGAAGCTGGGGGTAGAAGGCCGGAGCCCTCAGAGGAGCCAGGGGCCTGCAGACACTCTAGAAAGCATCGCTCTGTGCCACACTCTCCCAGCTGTGCAGCAGCCTGGCCTGGCCACAGGGAGCCTGTGACAGGCCACCCAGCCACAGGCCACGCCCTGCTGGGCAAACACATCGGAATTGAAGGACCCATGAACAGAGCACAGAGTGTTGAAACACAACACTGGTCAGACCCTGGAATAATTTATTCAATTTGGGCTCTATAATTTAAACAGGGAAGTTGGACAGATTTCAGAAGAACGAGACATGAAAGGGACTGAAATTATGCTAAGTGAAATAAGTCAGACAGAGAAAGACAAACACCATGCAATTTCACGTGTATGTGGAATCTCAAAAACAAGATAAGCGAAGAAAGAAAACAGAAACACACTCATAGAGACAAAAAGCAAACTGATGGTTGCCAGATGGAGAGAGGTTAGGGGACAGGTGAAAAAGGTGAAGGGATTAAGATGTACAAAGTGCCAGTTATCCAAATAGTCGCACGGATGTGAAGTGCAGCAGTGGGAGCAGAGTCAGGATTGTAACAGCCGTGTGTGGTGCCGGCGGGTACTAGACTTACTGAGGTGAGCACTTGGTAAGGTATGAAAATGTCTAATCACTTGCACACATGAAGCGAGTATCATACTGTATGTTAGCCATCGAAAACTGAAAGTTAAAAAAAAACAAAACTAAGTGACTGAAAGGTAAAGGGCAGAAGATAGTAGCTGAGAAGAGAGAGTTTGACATTTCTAAGTCTGAAAAACAAAGACTTAGGCAAGTTCAAGCCCATGGCAGGCATTCGACACAGGACAAGGGTTACTGGTGCTCCATTTTCTCTGGCTCCAGAACAAGAAAAAAGATGCTATTTGAAGCCAGAGGACTTTAATCTGAACAGAGGGCATTACTAAACTCTTGAATTATTTGGGTAGACAATTTCTTTCCATAGAGAAGTGTAAAAGCAGGAAACTAAGGTTTATAAATAAGGATTGCAAGAGTTCTTCCACGTCTGTGCTTCCACAGGACGTCAAGGGGAGCATCAAGGACCTCGAAAGTGCCACTCAGATCACACTGAGGAGTCCTCAGAGGGCAGAAGGGTCCACAGGCAGCGGGGGCAGGTGGATCCGGGTTCAAATTCCAGGTTTCCCGCTTCCTGGCTGCATGTCTTCATGCAAGTTATTCAGCTGTTTTAAGTCTTGGTTTACTCATGTGTGAAATAGAGACGATCATAGGACCTACATCCATGAGGCTGAAATAAAAAAAACTATATAAGCTGCATGATTTGGGATCCTGAACACGGGGAAACACTTAATATTCTTACCAGCTATTTTATTGTTGCTGTTACTAATTTTAGTTTAATGTCCTTGGTAAGTGTGCAAAGACTAGGAAAAGTGTGTGCATGATTGAAAATGTAGCTGGCTCATATTTTCAATTTGTCTGCCAGGCTGCTTTGATGTACAGAAAAACTGTAAGTGGCATTCAAACAAGAAACAATTTGTTTCAGGATACATCCCCTTATAAAGATGAGAAATGGTCTAGATATTTTTAAAACTCATCTACGCAGGTTTCGAAATTGAAATGGTCTTTATGAGTCTTTAGCAGGAGAGACTAAGAATAGTCTGAGGGCCAAGCAGATATGCTGTTTTGAAAGCTAGGACTTCCCGGCTGGAGCAGTTTTACTTGCTATTTAAGGTCGCTTGGGGTTGGCCTCTGAAGGAAAGCTTAAGGATATATAGCTTTTCCATAGACATGGGTCTAAATTATTACGTTGAGAACAATGTATAACTTTAAAGCAATTGGACCTGGTTTCATTTTACCACGTGGACCAGAATTTATATTCTCGAAATGAGTGTTGGATTCAAAGTAGTCACCTTGGGAGGCCACAAACTTATTTTATTATTGCTCCCCGAGTTCAAAAAGAGTCCTGAAACTCCTCTTTCAGAACTGCAGTCACGAAAAGGTTGCGAGCCCCTTTAGAAAGTCCAACCTGTTACATTGTTTTCACACCTCGTTCTTTCCCCCAAACATCACTCAAATGTAATCCGCAGGCTTGGCTCGAAGTGACTATTAGCCGTTTCCAAAATCAAACGCACCATCAAACAACAAAGAGTTGTCTGAGGATCTGTAAAGCAGCGTCCCACAGGCTCTGGAGAGGTATCCAGTGGGGGAGTCCTCCAGGGTTCCAAGCAAAAGCAGCCTTTCCTGAAAGAAACGTCCACCTTCTTAGAAGTGCCCACCTGGAAGGGGACATCATGTGGGCGAATATGTTCTGGTTTGTTAAACGACAGTCATCAGATTCATGACTTTAAGGTCACACACCAGAGAGGAGGTTTTGTTTCTACCTTGTGCCAAATGTATAGAGGGCAATGGAAGCTGGGTTTTTGTTTTAATGTACAGTATAGGACAGTATTGAATTAAATCACAAAAGTTCTCTGTTGCCATGACCCGTCATAAACAAAAAATCACAATGCTCAGTTCAATTAAGGGCCAGTAAGTTCAAAACAAAAAAAAAAGGGCATAATTTCTTTTTACAGGATGAAGTAATTTATAGAATTCATGCCATGAAGACAAATATTAAGTCCGAATTTGAAAACGGGATGGACCATTTTATGACTGTTAGCATAAAATGTGCAGCTCCGTAAGCCCAAACTGTGATTTAAAGATAATAAAAATCTCATGCTTCAAGGTGTAAATTAATCACAGGCAAGGACCAAGAAAATTTTCTGTCCAGAAGCAACAATGCACAGCTGAGTCGGTGCATAAATTTTCTTTAATTTCCAGTGTATCAAGTATTGGTCAGTGCTGAAAACAAGAATCAAATTAGATGGACGATTAATCTGATTTGGTCCAGCAACTCCTATATTGTTGCTTCCACTGAGTTTTATGTCTTGTATTTATACTTTGCTGTTTTAAATAACAATTGCTTTGTCAATTTTTTTTTTATTTTTATGGCACTTATTATCCCAGAATGGGATTATCTTTATTATACTGAGTAAATGGGATCAAAACTATCTTGGATAATCAGCAACTTGGATCCTAAGAAATACCTGAAGGTTTATAGAGTTGTATCTCTTGTGAAAGATTCCACTGAGAAGACCCAATGGTCTTTCTTGCCACACATGCATCCTCATTTTGCTTATAGAGTCAGAATAATGGTTTCAAAAGCAAACAGGAAGTAGAACTTATTCAGAAACTAACAGCCAGAACACCATTTTTGCATTAAAGTGTCTGATTTAAGGGTTGATTTTTCAGTTGTGTGTACAGTAGTAAAATCCCATTTATCAGGTTACCTACACAAAGCACACACACCCTAAAATGAAAGTAGTTAATGTGTTTGAAAATAGAAACAATCTTAAATTCTTTAGTCTGTATGAGAAAATAGTTCTAAGTTATGAATGATAGGTATAAAGATATTCATATACAATTAATTTGCAAAATTGTAGCCTTGCTCTCATAGTTTAATTGGAAGAAAATGAGAGTAAGAGTATATTAAATTTATGATTTCTTCATATTCCCGTTTAATCAGATTATGAATTCATGGCACTGTTCTGGAAAATGAACTTATTCTTCCTATCTTCCAAAATAATAAAATAGCACTATAATTAATAGATGGTCTGTTGTATTAGTCTGATTAAGAATTAATCAGAAATGAAGTTAGAAGTAGGTTTTTTTTCTCTGTCTGAATGAATGGATCTTTACATCAAGACGCAAATTCTCAAAATATGAGTGGAGCACAGTAAACTTCCCTGTTGCCTGCATCACCCAAGATCCAGTGGGGAATAAAGAGCAGAGTACATGACCAAGGGCCAGAGCTAAGGGTGGTCATTTCTCACCCCTTCTGGAAGGGTGTGGTTTATGCTGAGAGCAAAGGAGAAAGTGGACTATCACCCTGATATTCTGTAAGGTTTCAAAGATCTCAGATCTTTCCTCCCCCCTTGGGAAGAGGAGCAGCAAGCTTTGTCAGGAGCCTCAGCAAGGGCAACAGTCGTTGTGTGGAGTATTGCTCAAGAAGAGTCATTCAGTCATTCATCAAACATGTTGGTGTGCACTCTGTACTTGGCATCGTGCCAGATGCATGGGATGCAGAGATTCAAGTCACTATTGTAAAAAAGGTCCTTCCCTCCATGGAGAGGGGTCCAAAACTGGGGGACTTCATTCTAAAGAGAGAATACAGGGAGAGAACCCCTGTTGGGGTGCCTGCCATGTACAGTCATGTGCCTAGACACACTATTTATCTTGTCACATGAAGTATCTTGGAAAGTGAAGAGAAATCACATAACTTCCCAAGATTCTTTCTCTCTCTATGTTACAAATTATGGTTAAGTATTGTCTAAATCAGGGGTCCTCGAACTTTTTAAACAGGGGGCCAGTTCACTGTCCCTCAGACTGTTGGAGGGCCGGACTATAGTTTAAAAAAAAAAAAAAACTATGAACAAATTCCTATGCACACTGCACATATCTTATTTTGAAGTAAAAAACCAAAACGGGAACAAATACAATATTCGTATTTGCATGTGGCCCGCGGGCCATAGTTTGAGGACCCCTGGTCTAAATCATTCCTTTTAGAAATCTATTTAGCTAGTTTGCCCATATTCCTTCCAGTGATTTAAAGTTACTGCTAATTTCGGTTTAGCATTACTGATCTTTTCATGCCTTAGTCGGGAGAAGATAGATGACAAATAAATGGCTGAATAGACAATAGGTTTTGTGTTTGCCAGGAGAAAAGAGCCTTCACAAGGTTGGCAATCAAGTATCTCAGATTAGGTTGCAATCTATTTCTACTTATCTATAAGTCTATACTTCTACCTCTACATCTATCTATCATCCATCAATGTGGTGGACCACATGCTGTTATTTAAAAAGTGAAATTTGGGAGAATTTGGCTCATTGTTTTTTTTTTATTTGTTTTTTTGTTTTTTTTTTTGAATTTGGCTCATTGTTTATTTTGAATTCACCATTGAGGAAAACCATTAGCATGTCTACATCTTCGCTCTTCTAGGCTCTAATTGGGAAGCTGCCAACTGCCTTAACCCTTCAAGAAACTGTCACCATCCTTAGCGTGAAATATGAAACTTACTATGCAAATTGTATTCCAGGAAACATAAAATAATGATTATTTTAATATTGTACCTGGATGCACGAAATTTCACTATGCATTGTGAGGCAATAAAAAGTTAGTTTGAGGCAAGAAACATGACTATTTAAATTGAAATGTGTGTTCTATTTGCCAATTTAAATTTTGTGTGTGTGATTTATTAATTTTCCTGCACCAATATTTCTCATTGAACACTATTGCCATGAAGTGGCCCATTAAGAGAAGACTTTTGTGGTTCTTACTTATAGATTCAAGACATAGATTCGCAGAGTGAAGGTTCTAAGAAGTCCTGCTGGAAGGCACCCCCTTAATCTTCTCTAACCCAGTGCTGTTTCCACACATATTCTCTCATGGAACCTGGCTGTTTTAAGATATTTATTTTTCCACAAACCCCCTTCAGTACAGTTTGGAAACTATGTGCGTTCGGGTGTGAAGCTGGTGTTATACCTAGAACTGCTTGCCAGGACTGGCTATCCACCCATGAAGCCAGCCCTGCTGTTTGCTATGTGTCTATACTCACTAGGATTAGTCATTTCTAGGGTAGCATAAGTACATTTCCTTAGGTTTAATTTAAATAAATAAATGTATGTGATTATAAATGTATTGTAATTCTTGGGATGATTATACAATTGTCTGAACAACATGTCATATATACTTCTGTACGTTTGGTTTACATACACACAGGTGTATATGCAAGTGCAGGCTATGTATCTAAAGCTCTATATTCCAGGTCAGTAGATAATGAGGCAATTATTGGCTACCGAGATAAAAACATTTTACCATTACATATATTTCATAGTTTTGAGAGTACGGTAAATGTGAGTGATTTTTCTTCTGTTTGAATTAAAACATCTATAAAGCAAAAAGTAAAGATGCACTGACATGCATTAAGTGTGATAGCTTTCTGCTCATTGTGTAATCATTTATTTTCTGAATGACAGTGCCACAGTATGTGACTAAATATGAAATTAGCCCTTGTGCAGTAGGCTCAGAAGAGGGAATGCAAACACAATGAAAACACTTTCCCTGATGACTTAAACACACAGACACACAATAAACACATATCGTCTTGGCATGTACAGAATGATGTTTAAGGCATATCACCCCAGTACATGCTATTCTGATGTAGAACTAGTCGGTGTTTATGTGGCCTGAATTAACCTGATTGACCTTTTCCTTGAATTGTTCACTACTCTGTGCAACAACAAGACTTTTTTAAACGGGAGCAAAAATATTGACTTAATTTTATAATGGAAAACATCTTTTAGGTTCTATCTATAACAATAAAAGCATAATATGCTATTTAGACCAGACACCCTTACAGACATCCTTCCGGACGAAGCCAGGGCTGCGAGGGAAACCCAGGTCCTGGGTGCCAGAGGGAAGCCGGTGCCGGCAGCTGGGGGAAGGAAGGCCTACTCTTGCATGAATTTCGTGCATTGGGCCTCTAGTAATTAATAATGCTTCTTTGGTCTGAAGCCTCCTCTTGAAAGTTTCTGTGAACAATTTATGACATTCTTAATGTTGCTACAGAAGACAGGGCATCTGAATGTCCATTCCTAGTTTGGAAGTCTGCATCAACATGGACAGAGAGAAACAATGAGAGGATTCTTTGGAGGGACTTGAATCCTTTGGATACACCTTACTATAGACTGCATGGAGTATTCAGTATCATAGGACCTCACATTTCCATGTTGGGCATGTTTTTACACATGTTGTTCATGTCCTTCCTGTAGAAACACTATGTGGGGAGGTAGTTCATTTAACCAGCCTACCCTCCTCGAGTCAGCACACACATGCAACGTCATTCTTACTGTGGTTTTATTTAATTTCCCTGCCTTATTGAGGGGAAATGAGTTGTGCTGCTAGCAATGTTGTAGGCCTACATGATGCTCCCACATTGAGTTCCATATCACCACATGCGATGAACCAGTCTGCCTAGTGTACCTGTCAGTTGACGGAACCACACAGAGCAGGAGGAACTCAGAAGGACCCTCCATTGCTGGGAGGAACAAGAAACTCATTCTGACTTACAAAATGTGTAAGCGTGACACGGAGGTCGCAGGATAAGGGCATCGATGCATCATCAAGACCTTGTTTTTTCCCCAGAAGGACATTTTAGCATTTTCTTTCTCCAGCTGGTTTCACCTTTCACCATTTGTTATATCAGCCTCTTCCTCTCAGCCAAAGTAGGAGGTGGGTTCACGCCCAAAAAGAAATGCCTCAGGGCTGACTCTTGATTCTTTTCAGCTTCCACTGATATGCCTCCTTTTTCAGCCAATTAAAAGATTATTAGGAAATGACCCTATGAAGGTATGAAAAAAAATTAGGGCAAAATTATATTCATTTATGATGGAGTCTAAAATTTCTAAGAGAGATTATTTTTATCCAGTTCATTATGGGGGACAATTCATCATCAACTTCTTTAAAAACCAAGATGAGTTCTATGGTTACTTTGAAGATATATTAATGTGGCTTTATATGACTTCTGAAAGGTATTTTAGAACTCGTTGCTTCCATATCCATTTCCATCAACCGGCTTTGATTTCTTTGTGCAAATATCTAGGCCAAGGCTCTTTGAGAACACAAAAAGAAAAAAGACAAAACTAAACAGATAATCAATAGAAGAACTCCCAACACTGAATTACTTTCAAAGTGGGCTACGCATGCATTTCCTATTAGGACAATGATGGCATCCATCCCACCCTGATCTTTTTCTCTTTATTTGGAGGATGAGAAAAGCCACCAAATTCAGGCTTAGCATTTATACAAAGAAAACAGTCATCATAGATGGTTTTAGATTTTATATCAGAACCTCCTTGCAAATAATGGTGGCAGAGTTCTTAGGTAAGAGGGTCAAGAATAGTAATGGGGCCTTTGTCGGTTTGGCTCAGTGGATAGAGCATCAATCAGCCTGTGGACTGAAGGATCCTGGGTTCGATTCTGGTCAAGGGCATTTACCTCCTCAGTTGCAGGCTCCATCCCCTGTCCTGGTCAGGGCACTGTGGGAGGCAACCATTGATGTGTCTCTCTCTCTCCCTTCCACTCTTCCTAAAAAATCAATGGAAAAATATCCTTGTGTAAGGATTAACAAAACAAAAACCAAACAAAACAAAAAAAGAAGAGCAATGGGTGTTGAGTCACATGGAAGTTCGTGTATAAACTCACAGAACATCTTGTCAACAGGAATCACACTGTGTGGGTCAGTCTCTTAACTCCGCTCTTGCTTGTTTCGCCAACAGAGCTACAGCGAACCTGTTGATGTGAAGACCTCTCAACCTCCTCAGCTGATCAGTTCAAAGCCGTCAGTGTTCCACGGGCCCAGCCAGGCCCACTCCGCTCTGTACCTAAGTTCCCACTATCACCAACAACCAGGGATGAGTCCTCACCTAACTGCCATGCACCCCAGTCTCCCCAGGAGCATAGCCCCCAAGCCGAATAACCAAATGCCAGTGACTGTGTCTATAGCAAACATGGCCGTGTCCCCCCCTCCTCCCCTCCAGATCAGCCCACCTCTTCACCAGCATCTCAACATGCAGCAGCACCAGCCACTCACCATGCAGCAGCCCCTTGGGAACCAGCTCCCCATGCAGGTCCAGTCTGCCTTACACTCACCCACCATGCAGCAGGTACGTGCTCGCGCTCTCGACTCCCCTTCAGAAATGCTGGGGGGGCGGGGGGGGGGTCCTTCAGTCAAGGAGGGGGATATGTGTTTTCTATTTAAATGGAGAGAGAATTGAAGATATTCAACAAATATCTGCTTTCTGAAAAATATAATTTACAGGTGAAGAGTATGGGCAGCATTATACAATCACGATAATTGATAGCTGCTGCTTTTCATAATCACTGGTTTCCTTCTCCTGATGTCCATTTTGCTTCACCTTCTAATCGCCCTTGTTGTCTGCTTGAGTAAAGTACATTTGTTGTTTTGAGATGCCCACTGCTACTAAAGATCTCTTTGGGATTGAGACCTCCATACTGTTTTTTACGTTATTGCTCAGATATAAGGAACTCATGGTAGGCATGACTGCTGAGTCCAGTAAATGCTGTAAAATGAAATCAGGCACACTGTTTATGGCCAGAAGTATCAATGGATACAACCTTGAAAGTCCTAAGAAATGAATGTTTTAACCAGTTTTATTTTAAAATGGATACCTGGCTTCTGCATACATTAGAATATATAAGAGGTTTGGAAAACTCCCTGCCCACACCCCAATTATCGAAACCATTTGTGTGCAATCTTAACTTTTCTTTGAAATTAAGTTTTCCTTTGGGGTTTGGCTTTATTTTAAAATTTGAAAATGAGGAGCAAATGGTGTAAACTAAACTGGGCATAAAGCATTTAAAAAATCATAAAAACTTGTTTTAAAATATAGGTCAAAGTAAAACCTACAAACATATCAAATTTATCTCACTGCTATAAATTACTCTATTGTTTCCAGAGCCAGAGTTAAATATGCAAACATAGCCTTTCTATAGAATTGATATCTAGCCCAGCCAGTGTGGCTCAGTGGTTGAATATAAAACTATGAATCAGGAGATCATGGTTTGATTCCCCGGTCAGGCACATACCCAGTAAGGGGCATGCAGGAGGCAGCTGATCAGTGATTCTCTCTCATCATTGATGTTTCTATCTCACTCGCCCGCTCCCTTCCTCTCTAAAATCAATAAAAATATAGTTTTAAAAAAAGAAAAAAAGAATTGATATGTAGGCCTTTATGGAATTTGAGTCTATAGTTGTATTGCTGGTGGAAATGGGGTCCTTTTATGGAGTCCCAAGAAAAGCATTTTGGGGGCCCTCGTATGGGAGGATAAGGTGTAGTGGTAAGATTTATTGGGATAGAAATAAAAGACTGTTCCCAGGTTCCAGTGTCTTATTTCCATCCATCACGCTGTGGAAGAAGTCGAGTCTTGTCTTCATGAAGTCTAGAATTAGAAATTCTGTTAATGGTTCAGTCCATGTGAAAGTTGAGTTTAGTTTAGTCTCTGTTCCCATTTGGGTAGTTTAGTCTCTGTTTTCGGCTGGCTCTGGTGTTGTGTTGTTGTACCGAGGCCTGCGTTTGGGTCCATGTGGCTGCCGGGCCTGCACTGGGAGCCCTGCTCTCAAAGTTCATGCTTCAGCTGGAGAGGCTGTTAGGCCCTCAACACTGTTAGAGAGAATGTGCGAGCAAGGAATGTGTGTTTTACAGAGAGAGAGACCTTTGTTACATTTTGATTATATTATTTTGGGCTTTTTTTTTTTAAGTCAATCGATTTTTCTTTTCATGGGCTTGTGCTCGGCCCTTTTCCTAATCAATCTATTTTTTAGAACTTTCCAGGCTTGTGTTGGGCCCTCCCCCTACCCAGTTCAGTCTTCTTTTCAGATTAGGCATTTCCCCTTTTGGCTTCTATTATGCATGTGTTTCTTTTTTTCTGTGTCATTTTTGGCTTCTACTGGGCATGCACCTAGTAGAGGAATTTCTCATTGGACGGTGAGAGGGTGGAGAGGAAGCAGAAAGAGGAATTAAATATAAGTACTCTCAAATTCATTTTTATTATTGTATTTATAGACAGAATTTCTGAGAGCTGATAATAGCAAACCCTAATATAGGCCCTTATCTTATCCTTAATTTCAGAAAATTTATAATGTGGGTACTGCTAGCATTATCTTCATTTTACAGGTGAGGAAAGTCAGGTTGGCAGGGTTGAATAATGTGCCCATAAGGTCAAGAGCTGGAATTCACACTACAGTCTATTCAGACATCAGAGCCTGGATTCTTAACTGCTAGACCCGCTGCCTCTCACTTTTAATCATTCTTATAGACTATTACCAGTGTTGCATTAGAAAATCTGTGTCTTAATAGACTTTGGAGGGTCTTTAAATTCTAGTTAGTTCTAAGATTAACATGGTTGTGGAGAGCAGAGCGGATGTCTTGCTTGGTCTCTAAGCCAAGGATATTGATAAAGCTCTGACAACTTACGTAGCTATGCTCAACAAACTAGTTGTTGGCTCACTAGGGAAGAAGACTTGGGAAAGCCGACTTCCACCACTTGCCTTGTCCACAGTGGTGTTTGTGGACAGCAACTGATGCTCACAGGGTCAAATTTCCAGTCTTCCCATCAGACACCACTTACAATAAAAGGGACCCTCCTGGGTGTCCTTGCATCTTAAGGAACCAATAGTGTTTCTGTGAAGGATTAATAGTTTAAAAGATACAACCTTCCATTGTGTGGGTTGAATCCTGCCTCAGGGGACTTGCTGGCAGCTTGGGGCTCATTCTTTGCTCACAGTACTGTCCTACAGGGCAGTTTCTTCTCAGAGGAAAGAATATGGAAGTCACAATTCCCTGAACAAGTTGAGGAGTAGAGCTCTATCCAGAAAGGACACCTTTTTTCTAATTTATCCAATTAGAAATGGGTATATATATATATATATATATATATATATATATATATATATATTCAATACCTTAGGTGAGCTGGTCATGACCCTGACTAGTTTTCAACATTTCAGAATTACATAAGGCCACATGTGAAAATTCAAGAGATCTGAATAGGAAAAAATAGAACGAATCACATTGAGTAGGTTATTCATCAATCTTTAAGTCAGTTCTATTACTGTATCCCAAATCGTGTACTTACCAAAATGGTAAGACCTGGTTTCAATTTACATTAGTAAGAGAAGACAAAATGGCATGGACCCAATGTGGGACTGGAAAACTAGTGACTAGCCTCACTTTTAACAATGCCTTGATCCTAGTGGGTAGTCCATAAAATAATGTTGGACAAATGAGAGCATTTTTAAAAATCAATTCTAAAAGTGTTTAAACATTAGAAGAAATCATAGGGTAGTTTGCAGAACCTTATTTCCCTGGAAGTCTTTTTAATTTATTTTAAATGTTTTTCCCCTGGAAGTTTTTAAAACTTTTATTTATTCCAAAAAGATGAATAGAACCCCTAACGTGTGCCAGACACTGTGTAGGCTCTGGAAATTGAATGATCAGTGAGAACAGGTAAGGAGGCCTCTGCCCCCATGAAGCTCACATCAGAGTTGGATGGGTAGCAGGTGGTAATAAACAGATAAATTAGTAAAGTCTCATGGAAAAAAATAATAGAGGAGGGCAAACTACAAGGTGCATGTGGGGATGGCAGAGCCTTTGGCTGGAATGAAGAAGGAAGGTCCCGTCCAGGGCTGACACAGAGACCTGAAGGTAGGAAGGGTGTGGGAGGAATGCCAGGAGAGCAGGAAGGAGAAGAGGTTCCAGACTGGAAGGACCACTCTGAGGAGGAGTGTAGCTGGTCCCGGACATGGAAAGATGGCCTGTGGGAGCCCAGTGAATGAAGGGAGGCTGATGGGATTGAGATCAGACTCATGGGCAGGTCATCAGAGTACGGTCCTCCACGTTAACGGACAGGCCTCCCCAACAAGTTGTTAATCCTAAAACCAGGATCCAAGAGTCCATTACCCCGTGATGCCCCTCAACTCATTACAATCACAACAGGGTACAGGGGCCAGTGTCCAAGTCATCAAAGTTGGTCCTTAGCCTGTGGTCACGGAGCCAGTTTGTGGATGTAATTACACCTGTCCGATGCATCAACCAAAGCACCTTTATCCTAAAGGTGTTTGCTTCCTGGGCATGGGGGCCATGTTCACATATTCACACATCAAAGAAAAAGAAAGAGAGAAAGTTAGAAAAAGCTACTGTATTTTTAAATAATGGCTCACATTTCAGTATTACTTTGGCTATTTTATTATCCTTTTGAAAACGAATGTATCCTACAGAATGATTGCATAGTCCACCAGGAATAATGGTTTCTTTTTTTTTTTTCCTAGAGAAATATTTTATACACTAAACCCATAGACCAGCTTGTTTTGGTCCAGTTTTCTTCCTTTTTTTCTGTTCACTGTATTGTCGAATGAGGTCAAGAGAAAAAAAATCATTAATATCTGTCAACTTCCTTTATAACCTTAAGAAAATAATCTTTGTATGATATCACACAGACAGATTTTCAATTTCCTTGTGTAATAAACAGCTTCTTTAGGATTTGGGTGTAATTTAAAGGTTTTAAAAAAAATCACATTGAGATTGATGAATAAATCAGTTGTGAAGACAAACACATTGATGCCTGGTGAAAATACCTCTCCAGACAGGCAGGAAATGAAATTAGTTCCCAGTAAAGTGTGGATATGAGGATCAGTGTTTGGTTGTGCTGCAGGCTCTGTAGGACTTGCTATGGTGGCACAACAAAACTGCTAGGGCTACAGAAATCTAATTAAAGAGCAAATGTCCCTTCTGACATCAAATTAATCTTTATCATGTTTCCTATTTTTATTTCAATCTGGCACCAGAAAATGAAATTTAAAATTCCAGGCATGCTACAAAACAGTTGGTGATTTTTCTCTTGAGCATTAAAATGCAAACTATTCAGTCTTGTTTAATTAGACTGCTAAGCCAACATTTTTCAAAAATTTATATCATCATTGTGGTTTCATATTTACATCAATAATAAAAATGTTCTTAGCTCTAAGTCTGACCTCAGCATCTCTGTATATAGTGTTCAGGAGAATGCTTCCTCTTTTTTTATTTTTTTTTTAATTTGAAAGCAAGTAAAATGATTTACTTCAGGTTTTGCTTGCATTTTTCTAGGCCCTCTCTTGTTTTCATATTAGGGATCTTAACTTTAAGCACTGAAGTTAGCTGAATTTTAAATCTTTGAACTTTGTAGATAGCACATAATTTTGGTTTTATTTTATTTTGTTTTATTTTTATTGACTTTTAGAGAGAGGAAGGGAGGGAAAAAAGAGAGAGAGACATTGATTTTGTTGTTCCACCCATTCATGCCTCCACTGGTTGCTTCCTGTACATGCCCTGACTAGGGATCGAACTCACAACCTTGGCATATCAGGATAACACTCTAACCAACTGAGCTACCCAGCCAGGGCTAATTTGGGTTTTATAAACTGAAGCTACCCATTTAATTTTAAACTAATAACTTAAAAATTAATGTTCTCCAGATGTTCTCTTCCCAACCTTGAGAAACTATTTTCATTGGATTGGGGGGCTCGCGGGGGGAAAGCAATGGTGGTTTCTATTGTTGATTGTGCAGGGTTGGATGGAAGTGGTTTGGTTTGTTTTTATTTATTTTTTCTTTTTCATATGTTCCCATACTTTTAACTAATTCGAGATAGTTTTCAACTACTCTGTTTTTGAGATCCATTTACTTTTAGGTTACATTTTGTTGATTGTGCTAAAATCCAATGTGGAGAATTTTACATTAAAAAGATAGGAAAGCCCTAGCATGTACTCATTTATACTCCCCATGCCTTCCAACAGTAACTTCAAATATTCTGTGTTAAACTGTATTCATTGGAAGACATTGTTTGTTGAGCCACTACTATGGGGTGCTCCTGTGACTATCCAGTGAGCAAGGCAAGCGCTCTGAATCCCAAGTCCCTCTGGCCAGCTCCTAAGGCAGGGGCTGAAACGGAAGTTAACAGGAGGCTGTTCATTCTGAGAGCTTTTTGCTGCTGTTTGCCCAGCATCACACTACTGGACACTAGGAGAACAAGTCCCGAAAGCTGGACAATGGCTCCATCAAGACAATAGTATAGGACCATAATGAAAGGAGTACACTTCGCAGAAGCCAGACAGATGGGGGAGTGCTCTGGAGAGAGAGGAAGGACCAGGGACCCACAGCCTTGCTCTTTTGGGAAATGCTTATAGCTTGAGCTGCAAGTAGTGTCTACATAAACAAATGTATTTCCCATAAACCAGTTGTTCATTTAGGAAACATTCTATTCCCTTTAGTCTGTGTGAGGTCAAATAACCAGGCTGGCTGAATTCCCTACTTTTCGATAATTTGTTTCCAATTTTTCAAAGTTTTGTCTTTCATCCACAGCTTTGATGGGAGTTGGTGTGAACATTGGCTTGAAGTCTTTATCATTTAAACAGAAAATAAATTAGTATCTTAAATCCAATATCAAGAATTGAGGACATTTGATGATAGGTGTCTTTGAGTAGAAGAGGGTATTGACTGTCCCAATGAACATTCACACATGATAAAAGTCTAAGGAAATATCTTTAGTTAGAAATTAATTCTCTGACCATTCTGCTGAGTTTAAAAAAAAAAAAAAGGCAAGAACTCAACAATATTATGCCTTTAAAAGCTCCCTGCAACTAAATGGAGAATGGTTCATTTTAAAATATCTTGATTTTTTTTTTCAGTGGTTAAAAACCATGTATGAAATCGGCCATAGAAAGAGACGACCACAAGATTAATTAAGTTGCTTTTTTGGTCATTTCCAGCAAAGCTTGCTTATGCTGCTCTTGAATTCACCAGATAAGCTAAAAATAAATTGTAGTGTATAATGCTTTTTATTTACCAGATATAAATATATTCTTCAGAGATTCTGTCCTTGAATTTTTAATAGCTTTGCAAGGATTAAAAGTCAATACTTCACCACACCAGTGTATTAAAAGAATCTTCCTGAAGTCTGAGTATTGTTTGCCAGTTAATAGACTTTTCAATTAAAATTATTTGCTCTGTCTTACACTTTTCCTTCTCTGTATTTTTCAATGGCAAGTTGTTTTGAATCTTCCCTATATTAGTCCAACAACTGTTAAAAAGCTTTGGTTGAAATTTTTTAGCTGAGAAAAAAAAGTACAAATAAAAGAAGAGGCAGATGGTCCCTTTGTGAATGGATGAAGAAAAAGGGTTTTGAGAACAATATATGAATAGGTGTAAAACACTCAGCCACCTGCTGCCTGAGTCCTTCAAAAAAGATTCTGTTGCATATTCTGGGAGTTAACTATTAATGTATCCTTCAGGGTGATAGAAAATATAAACTTTGAGAGGTTTGGGTCTTTTCCCTTTGTTTGGATTGAGTTGGCTTCTCTGTATTTTAAATTGGGTTTTTTTTTTAATTCAATTTATCTGCTCAAGAGTGTAATTAAAGGTTTTCTAACAAATGGTTAAATGAAGGAAAGATACGCATGAGGATGTAGGCATTTCTTTTCTACCTTTGTTTTAAGCTTCCTGCGCCCTTTCAGATAAGCTTGCCCTCGCAGAGACACAAGCAAGAAGGCCCTGATTGTTTGCAAACAGTGGCTACATATTTGGGTGCATTTCTTCTTCCAAAGGCACTTCGATCCTTATGTGTGGACTGCTTTCCCTTTCAGGGATTTACTCTTCCACCGGACTATCAGACTATAATCAACCCTACATCCACAGCTGCGCAAGTGGTCACCCAAGCAATGGAGTACGTGCGTTCTGGGTGCAGAAACCCTGCCGCCCAGCCCGTGGACTGGAATAACGACTACTGCAGTAGTGGGTAAGCGGCCGTTCACCGCCACCTGGTGGTGGGCAGCTCTCGTTGCATGCCCAGCGTGCCCTGCTCCCTCGTCCATGCAAAGATCTATCTTTTCTTGCTGCTTTCTGAAAGATTATCTGGAATGGTACCCTCATTCCTGAAAGCAGAAGACACCGCGCCCGAAATGAGTAAGCACTCTACTAGCCGTACCGAGAATAACTGCCTTTAGATCCCCGTTCGCTGGAGATGGAGATGTAGGTTAACTAATAGTGCACGTTCCTAGGACACGCTTCCTCATTCTTCAAGCCAGAGCAAATAGATAGGCTTACATGCCCCGAGGTCACCTGCAGCGAGATTACCTGTGTGTAACAAGACATTCTTTGTCTGTTTCCTCTTCGTACAGGGGCATGCAGCGGGACAAAGCACTGTACCTTACCTGAAAATCTGAACGCCTCTTCTGTCCGCTGAGGAATTCAGGGAAGTCTTCACCGTGGGTTGCTTTGTACAGTCAAGGCAATTCTCCATTTTATTAGAAAATACAAGTTGCTAAGCACTTAGGACCATTTGAGCTTGTGGGTCACCCACTCTGGAAGAAATAGTCATGCTTCTTTATTATTTTTTTAATCCTTTTTGGACATTGTTTTTCTTCTTCCCTGAAGGAAATTTGGACCATTCAGATTTTATGTTGGTTTTTTGCTGTGAAGTGCTGCGCTATAGTAACTGCCTTAGCAACTGTAGATGTCTCGGATAAAAGTCCTGGATTTTCCATTGGTTTTCATAATGGGTGTTTATATGAAACTACTAAAGACTTTTTAAATGGCTTGATGTAGCAGTCATAGCAAGTTTGTAAATAGCATCTATGTCACACTCTCCTAGAGTATAAAATGTGAATGTTTTTGTAGCTAAATTGTAATTTGAAACTGGCTCATTCCAGTTTATTGATTTCACAATAGGGGTTAAATTGGCAAACATTCATATTTTTACTTCATTTTTAAAACAACTGACTAATAGTTCTATATTTTCAAAATATTTGAAAAAAAAAACACGTATTCCCAAATGATTTTAATTTAAAAACAAATTGGCTTTGTCTCATTGATCAGACAAAAAGAAACTAATGTTAAGGGAAGCGCAAACACATTTATTTTGTACTGCAGAAGAATTGCTTTTTGTATCACTTTTTGTGTAATGGTTAGTAAATGTCATTTAAGTCCTTTTATGTATAAAACTGCCAAATGCTTACCTGGTATTTTATTAGATGCAGAAACAGATTGGAAACAGCTAAATTATAACCTTTACATATGGCTCTGTATTATTGTTTCTCCATACTGTGTCTGTATTTAATCTTTTTTTATGGAACCTGTTGCGCCTATTTATGAAATAATAAATATAGGTGTTTGTAAGTAAATTTGTTAGTATTTGAAAGAGGTTTCTTTGATGTTTTAACTTTTGCTGGCAAAAAAAAAAAAATTCACGCTTGATGTGAATACTTTATTATTTAGTTTTTACGGTGACATGAATAAAGCCAAACCTACTTTTCATTTAGCAACAAATGAAAGTAACTAATCCTTATTTTTACATTTCGTTGGTTGATGCAAATGAAAAACTATGATATTTAAGAACTTTCTTTCTTCGCACAATTTAACAGAGAAATTGCCCTACAAGTCACACAAGCTCCAAGACCAAACGGACAGGTTCTTGACCTGAAAGGGTTGCTTCTTGGTTCTCAGCTGGTTATAGTCAATTCTGTAAAGCCCCCTCCTCCAAAAAAAAATTAGAAAAATTAAAGTCAAATCAACCAAAATTCCTCAAGCTGCATGCTTTTCACTAAATCCAGGAAACATTTAGGAATTGAGCCAGAGGTGAGAGGAAGGGAGGGAAAGCATACTGTCAAGAATAGATCTGAAAATGAAAGGTGAGTAATCAAACAGAATAAAAGGGGGGGAAACATCAAATTTGAAAGATACTGATAGAAATTGAGTTTCTAACCGTCTTTTGTGTCTCTACAAGCTACTTGTCTTTCCAGAATTCCTGGGTCTTCCAATGGAATTCTGAGGGTACTAGCGATTTTCTAGGAAACCAAAAACATTGAGAATCTGGCTGAAGGTTTGCATAGCTTTTATATCAAAAAGAACTAGCAAATTAATCCCTTACAGGGGATTGTATTTTTAAAAGCTAGTCTGGTTGGAAATCAAGAGAATGGCTGATGTTTCTTTCATGAAATGTGTGAACTAAACTTAACGATTTAACTAAATACCAATATATGCATTGTGTAATCCAGTCAGAATTAAAAAGACAAAGGGTATGCTTGCTTTGGAATGATTTTAGGCATTGTACAACCTTGAATCACTTGAGCATGTAATAACTAATAAATAATGCAGATCCAGTGTGATTATTAAAATGACTGTAGCTGAGAGCTCTAATTTTCCTGTCTTGAGACTGTATAAGAACTCATGTGATTAAGTTCACAGTTTATTGTTTGTCTGTTTAGTATTTCAGAAATATACCAGCACCACTAATTACCTAATGTCTTTTATTTATTATATGATAAGAAAGTGGAGTTTTTGGTTGTAGTAAGTCTAAACGGAGTAGGTAATTACTGGGATGAGAACAGCAAGCTTTGACTGTGACAGGAGGTTTGTACAGGAAAGTACAATGTTGTTTACACGTGACAGCGTTTCTAGAACAGGTGTGCAACCAGGGTAGAGAAAGTGTTCACACTCGATACCAAAAACAAAAACAAAAAAGTACAAAACCAATGTAGATAAAAGAGAGTACATCACAAACAAAAATTCTTCCCACGTGTGACCGTATTCTATCTGGACATCCATCAGCCTCTAAAGGACAGGCCCAGTAGAGGAGAAATCGCAAATACACTTGGTGGCAGAAGCCATCAGGCACAGCAAGGGTTCACGGGCTCCAAGGCCACAGATGGTCGTTCCTGAAGCACAGTGTCCTCTCAGCAACCTGGTACGGTGACGTGTTGCCTGAGAAATCCTCCACTTTAGAAAAGAAGCCAGCTTGTCGCTTGAAACTCAAAGGAATAGTAATGGGGTGCCCTGTAGTATTCTCTGCAGGACCCCTGCCCCTCAAATCAAGTCATTCTGGGAAATTCGGCAATAATACTGAATATAAACTATCTTTACCAACTCAACAAAACCAAAACTGTAACTCACTTGAAAGGAAGAAAGAAAACTATGCATGAGGAAGGGTAGGAGAGGGTTGAATTGTGTCTCTACCTTACACAAGAAAGAGGAATCCAAAAGCCCAAGGCCCATTCAAATGCGAATGAGCTAACAATGGAAAATTAGTCAATGACTCCTAGTTAACCAAGTCAGTGAACATAGCTAAGGATAAAAGTTGGTCTCTGTGATAGTGTTCATCTTGTTGCCTTAAAGAAGTGGTTCTCAACCTTCCTAATGCCGTGAAACCTTTAATACAGTTCCTTATGTTGTGGTGACCCCCAACCATAAAATTATTTTCATTGCTACTTCATAACTGTAATTTTGCTACTGTTATGAATCATAATGTAAATATCTGATATGCAGTATGTATTTTCATTGTTACAAATTGAACATAATTAAAGCATAGTGATTAATCACAAAAACAATATGTAATTATATATGTGTTTTCCGATGGTCGTAGGCGACCCCTGTGAAAGGTTGAGAACCGCTGCCTTAAAGGGAAAGAGTCCTGTCTGAATGGGACGTGAGCGATCCATCAAAAGCCATAACTACAAAGAACAGTGTGTCCTGACTGGGATTCATTACTAAGAGATATTTTTAATTTATGAATTTAAAATTTAAAAATAAGCCCATCAAAACCAATTTTCTTTTTTCATGGACCTCTCGCCTTTTGAAAAAAAGTTGCCCCCCCCCCCCCCCTATTTGAAAGGTGATTAGATGGAGCCATATGAAAGTGCCTGTAGTTGTCTCTTGTGTGTATAAAGATGACAAAATCCTAGGAGAAAATAGTGTGGGGAAAAAGTAATCAGTTATGGTTGCTGACAAGGTGCCCCACCTCAAATCAATCCAAACATTTACATAAAATCTAACAAAGAATATTTTAAATTACCAGATTCCAGTAAATCCCAATAAACATTCTTATTTCTTTGTTATAGAAAAAAAAATGGAAATTTGTAATAAATAGGTTCTCTGCTAGAACATGAAAGAATTTGTTATACACAGATGTTCTCTTAATGTTCAGGGTTGAAGGGGGATTTGATCTGCATTTTCTTATTCCATTCATAATTCTCACTTTAAGGTAATGATAGAAACAGAGGAATTTACTTCTTTTGTTGATGATCGAACATGGAAATAGTGGTGAGGCGAAGTGCAGAATTCACATCATAAATTTTACCCAAAATACATATCATATACTGAGTCACCTAATGGGTGAATTCATGTGAGCCATCCAATAGTACAAACTCTTTGTTTCCCTAAAATAAAATAATTTCTGTACCTCAAAGCAATTTGAAATGTCATAGCACATAGCAGGTACACAATAAATGTGATGATATCTACAAAGATCAATGACACATCACAGATGATCCTCAATAGGAATTGTGTGCTGTTTCTTTGGTGATTTGAAAACCCTTTCAATACAAAAAGGAATTAAATATTGCCAATGAGCATTAGGAGGTGAAGAAGAATGGAAATTTTCATTAAGAAATCTAAGGTTACAAAAAGATTGAAAAAAAAGAATTTCAAAATGAGTTGTGCCCTATTTTTTCAGTCTACATAATTGAACAAGGGTTTCGAGTTACAAAGTAGAAGATATAATACCCACTAGTCACATCGAGAAAGTAAGAAGCAAAGGAGAGAAAAGGTGCTAGACAAGTGGGAGGGCTGATAGCAGGAGAGAAATTTCAGGAGGCGAGTTTATGGAATGCTAAATCCAACACTGATGAGCAGGGTGCCAACTTTTTATTTTATTTATTTTTTGTAATTGCCAAGTGTTCGTGTGACTTGGTGAAATGAAGTAAATAAAAGAGCACATTCCCTGGCCTTTATGTAAATGACACCAGGATAAGAAGTAATGGCCCTATTTTCTAAGATTCCCCAGGTTTATTGGAACCAGATTCCAAAACAGAACAGAGAAGTCTCCAAATCCTTACACAAGACTTGCAGGAGGCAGGGGTAACTTGGGAACCAGCATTCACACACTTCCCAACCCACATGTGTACAGACACTAGACTTTGCCCTCTCATTTCTCACTCAGTCGACATCTCCAGAGCCAGATGACATTGAAATTGGTAAGAAGTGAAGATGAAGTTCTGGTTCCAGACCAGCAGGGAGCTGAGAACAATGACGTGTCCTATTTCAGCGCTGGTCAGAGTTGTGTCTTATTAAAGGGACCTCCCCCACATCCCCCCATCCCCCCCACTGTCACCATTTCACATTTTGTTAGCAGCTTGTTAGCAAAGACGGTTGAAAGTGAAATTTCATTCACACTGACATGAGACCAGAAAACAAACAAAAAAATGACTGGAAAATAAAATAGAAAGACTTACAATTCTATAGAAAAAGAAAAAAAAAATTCTAAAGGAAGACTATGAACCAAAGTATAGTGTTTTAAGGGCTGCAGCGTCCCTGTTTGACAATTGTGTGTTTACAATAAGCCTAAACATAATTGCTCTGATGGGCTGTCAGGGAAAAGATTAATTTGGCAAAGATTAGTATTGACTTGCTGTTTATTAAGGCTTTTAAACAGCTGTATCTGGCAGCATTCCTGTAAGTGCCTGTCATATCTGAAAATCAGCCTTACACCCCGGTGCTCGCCAGCTGTTACTAAACAATCTTCTACCACTTTGCATGCCTTTCTCCAGGCCAAACAGCAAGCGCAAACTATTGCCAAATGAGCCTTTTTCTCCTCCTGTCATTTTTTTTTTTTGAGTTGGGGGTAGGGAGCTTCTGAATGCTGAAATGTCAGCTCCTGGCCGATGGCTTAGCTGATAAGAGGTGCCGGAAGTCAGTGGGTGTTTGGGGTGCTAGATGAATACATTCCCCTCACAGAGAATGGTGGTGCTGTTAGTCACTTCGCACAGACACAAAACCACAGCTTGCAACTGTTGTAAGGCGAAAGGTTTTCAAGACAGTTTAGAAAGCAGCGATCAAAGGTTTAGAGGCAGCACATTTCCAAAACAAATGTTTTGTTTCCCCAGCCTGGCACATGCCTTGCCGGCCACCGCGCTGGGAAAAGACCCCACCGGGAGATGCTGAGGAAAAAACTTCCTCGTGGCCAGGGATCTTGATCCTGTGAACTGAGGTTTCCACCAAGATGTTGAGAGAGGACGAACCCCTGGGGGTCAAACATGCACCTCCCATTTTGATTCAGTGGAAACCTGTAGAACAAGGCAGGTTTGGGTGTTTTGAAGTCTGTGAGAGAGAAGGCAGATTGAGTTTTGTACTGGAATAAGACCCAGTATTTTCAAACCTAAGTACAGTCATAAAGTCAATGGAAAGAATAACATTCCAGGGCAGTTAAACATTAAGCCATAAAGAGCCCCGTGTTATGGTGAAAGGCACAGGAATCTTTCCAATAGGGCTGCTTTCGCAAGGATTAATCTCAATCTTTTCCAGTCGCATCGGGCTGGAATAAGTTGTTAGAGCAGATCTGAAAGAACAGTGGTCTCTTAACCCTTTCATCGCTGGCACTTTCCATCACCTTGTGGGGAGGAAGGGGGCGCGGGAGGGAGGGGAGGAAATTGGCCTAGGAGCTAAGCTTTCTGAATGATTATTTAAGGCAGGTGTTTGTGAGTGTTTATCCCCCCCCCCCCTCCGCCCCCCAAATAACTTTTTTTTTCTGCAAAAAGCTTTATTGTTCTTGTTTGGTCCAATGCATGGAAGAGGGCTTCAGGTGGTTAAAAGAATGGCTAGTAGTTTCGGGGAGAGGCTTGAGCAAAAGAGAGATACCAGGGAATGCAGAGGGGCCCCTCAAAGGCCTCTGGGCTCCAAAGGCTCCTAGTCTTGCTTGAGGGTGAGCCTTCCAAAGAGATACTCGCCCAGCCCAGCCTGGGGGCCAGCCAACCTGCGGAGGTGAGTCAGGTGTTGACCATCTTCTTGATGAGCTTCACCTGCTCACCCGGAAGTGGTTCTGCAGGAAGTCGCAGAGAGGAAGGTCTGTGCAGGTAGAACCCAGGGCCTGCAGCTCCCAAAGGGCCTGGTTCGGGTTCCTCTCCAAGACCAGGGCCACTTCCGTGGCGCCCTGAGTTTTGCCCACTCACCTTGGGGAGGCCTCAGCCCGTCCTGGAAGAGAATGCAGCTGCAGCGCTGGCTTTGCATCGTTAAGAGACGCTTAGAGCCCTTGTACTCCTTTTTTGCCAACTCGCAGAAGAAGTGGCCCATGCCCTCCATGGTCACATCCTCATGGTCGAAATAGAAGCCTGAGAGAGGTAGGTGTGGGGCCCGCAGAGGCAGGCTGGCCGGGCGGTTGGCCGCAGCCTCCACCTCGGTGGAATAATGCTGACAAATATGGGAGCTCATGGTTGTTCGGCAATAAGGAGTTAAGATAGAAAAAAACTGTGTGTTGGCTGGTCTCAGAGGTGGTTCTGAGGTGGTGACTGGATGAGACACAGGAGAGTGGCCTGAGGCTGGAAAAGGGGCAGCCCGGGGTCTGTTCTGTCCAAACACTGTTGAAGCAGGAGACAGAGCCGGGACGCTGAGGGCACTATCCCCAACTTTTTTTTTTTTTTTAAGTCGTTGGTATTGGTGCAGTCTGATGCTGGACATTAGAATTGAGATCCATTCTAAGACATGGACAAACCATACTGCTCAGCCCTAAGAGCCCACCATTACTCCTCAGACATCCAAGAACTCTATCCCTAATCCTTTCCATGTACCTTGATAGTGGGTGAAAGATAGATGAGAAATGATCCTAAGTCAGCTCTTATAATTAGAGAAATGGAGTGACTCACTATTTAGAACAGAAGCCAAGATACATGTTTCACTGAGCCCCACGGAACCCCGCTGAGCGGGGCTCATTGCTCAGACCTTTCATTCCCAGTCCTGCTGATGCTCAGGCTACAGACAAAGGAACATCTAAAGAACAGAATTCGCTTTAAAATTCATCTGTGAGTCAAAACTAACACGGTTGTGACCAAAGAAATAAATGAAGTGTTATCATAGCTCAGATATGTGAGTTTAAAAGACATTGTCCTTACTCGGCCAGTGTTTCTCAGCGGTTGAGCATCAGGCTATGAACTAGGAGGTCACAGTTCGATTCCTGGTCAGGGCATATGCCTGCATTACAGGCTGTATCCCCAGTGGGGGGCGTGCAAGAGGCAGCTGATAATGATTCTCGCTCATCATTGATGTTTCTATCTCTTTCTCTCCCTTCCTCTCTAAAATCAATAAAAAAATATTTTTAAAAAATTCATCTATGCCCACAAATCATACATAGTATCCTAGGTCTGTGGCCATGCTCTTGGGCAAGCTTGTCAAACTTGCAGCCCATGGGCCGCATGCCTCGTTTATTTGGCCCGTGTTAGCTTTTGCGTTTGACATACTTGTTCTAGGGCAAGAGCCACCACTGTCGGGGCCTCCCCATCCCAAGGATAGGCCAGGTGCCGGATTGTGCAGAATTGCACGCTCTCTGATCTTCACTTCCATTCGCCTTACTCAAAAAGGGCAGTTCCATCACTGGAGTCAAAGCACACCTGTTGCTAATTAAATTGAAAACTATAGCATCAACCTTTTATTTTTTTTAAAAAATCAATATTGTTTTGAATAAAATCTAAGAAAGGCCAGAAGGGGGCAGTAGTATCACTTAGGTCCATTTTTATCATGTTTTGCAGGAAAACATTTGGCAGAAAGCTTTTCTTCGTTGCTTTATAGGTTTGTTGCCTCTCATTTGGCTTATAATTCTTCAGTTATTCAGATGAGTAAACTCAATGTGGGCGGTGATAGAATAAACTAACTCAAAGATTAATTATGATAAAGTCAATAAACTAAGTGAAGGTCCCAATGACTTGTTGAGGACTCCACTGTGGTTACACAAGAATCAAAGAGAACAATGAATGAAAGGCAGCTATCCCCATGGCCTGTGTTCTGCCGATAAAGTCCTCCCAGAAACTCAGCATACTGGTATGATGTTCGAACGTAGAAATATACCACATGAAAGTAGCTTGTGCCAATAATCATTGTAAGATTTATCTTTAATCTAGTTTTATCCAGTTTCCCAAGTCTGGGGAAATCTTTTAGATTTCATCTCTCCTCAAATTGTATCCAATTCTGTGGAGGATTTTGAATTTTGTTTTGTTTTTGGATTTTTTGACCCATAGTAACCTAAATCTGGTCTTTGGCAAGAGAGTCATACAAGAAGAGAAGAGATTGCTGTATCTAAATAAAACTGTAATTTCCGGGAAATATTACAAAATATACCTATCTGCAAAGCCATACTAGCTGTTGAGTTGGGTCATTTTTAACACCTGGTTTCATGATGTGGTTTCAGCAGACCAACATAGCAGAAGTGACAGTCCGTTACAACACTAATCCCAGGGAAGGGTGGGGGGTTGTTTTAGGTTAGGTTCTCTCCCCCCACTACTTCCTTTTCTCTAAAAGAATCTGCTGCTTTAGTCTATCAATTTCTTGAAATGTTTCTGGTCTCACATTCGCAGAACATTCACCTTCAACACATGGACAGCTGGGGGAGCCAGACTGCCTGCAGCCAGCACAAGTTGGCCTCCATTGTCACTTTGCTGATCACTTTGTTAATTCTCAGATAAATGGAGAGAAACTCCATTTTCTCTCCTCCTCCTCCTCTTCTTCCTAATGTAGAGCAATCAGAAGTCTCTAAGGACTTTTCTGTATGACTTCCCATTTCACACCACAGATGGTTTAGATAAAAACTATTACGTTCATTTATTCAAACAGCTTCATTTCACCAAAATGAGCCTATTTTTAGCATTTTGCCTAAAGGTTTGTTTTCTCATTTTTGTAGACATAAAGGAGTTTTGCTGATGTCTCAGGCTTTAATCATCCCTGCCACCCAAAAACCTTTGGATTCAAGTAAAGTTGATGAGTTCCCTAAGAGGGAAATCACTTTTTTAAAAAGTGACATTAGGATTGCTTTACAAATCTGGTTTATGTATCTTTTCTTACAAACCTTGAGTGTTTGCATTTTTCCATGAGGTTAGTTTCAATCATTTCAGTTTGAGCATAAGTACTGCCTATGCCTGCCAAACATAATGATGCCAGTTCCTTATCTTGGTTTTATCTTGAGGTCATTACTTTGGAGAATATTTTCATTTGGACAGCACACCATACTAAAAAAAAGGACTGTTCCGAATACTGCAAATAAACAAGTTCAAAACTTCACCCACTGTGGTTGTTGTGCAGAGTCAGTGTACAATATTGGTTGCTAGTTATTTTCTATGTTCCATTCCTTAGTTAAGACAAGAATTTTCAAAAATTGCCTGATGTTACTTAAGGATTAAAATGGCAGGTGGAAATATATAATAATTTACTCTAGGGACTCACAGCAAGAACTATGTGGTGGTGTGAAAACCGACTGATTTCTCAAAACATAGCTGGTGTCAACTAACCAACTTGGCTTCCAACTCCAATTACCCTCCATGCCATCCTCTTTACCTCTGTGGGAAAATTTTTAACTTTGTTTTCCCCAGAAGTATAATGGGTGCCTTTGGGCTCAATGGCCAGAGAGATGAGAAGATTCACTCCTCTCATTTCCCCTTCAGCTGTTCAGTAGTCCTCAAGACCTCCCATTCCTTTAGAGATGTTAAAGGCACCAAATATTGATTTTTTTTTTATATGATCAAGCTAGAGCATGTCAGCATCCAAGCCTGACCACAAGGTTTTCAATTAGCCCTTTAATTATGTCCTTTACCCATTCAGATATAGGCATAACCATCTAGCCCCAATATAATGGACACAAAGTCACTTTCACTAGGTGACCATAGTTGTAGACTGCATGCCTACATGCACGAATCTGAGAGTGGTATAGAGGAATAATACATTAAAGCTGGATTTCTCAAACCTTAGTGTATGAAAAATAGATCCCCAGGCTCTATTCCCAGATGATCTGATTTAGTTGGTCTAGAGTTGTGTCCTAATGTCTGCATTTTTTATTGCTATCCCAAGAGATTTTGAGGCAGGTATTCAAGAACTAATAATATAAGGAAATGTCAAGTAATCTTACCACCAACTTTGAAGACTCTGAGATTCTCTGCTGCCAGTGATTGGGGCTAATACCAATGTGAGGAATCAGCTTCTGAAAATGAAAGCACAGCCAGCGAATATATCTCTAAGTTATCTAATTAAAGCTTCTTGGATAGTCTTACACAATAAGAACTTTAGGGGCAGGTAGGCTGTCCAGTGCTCAACAATGCCATCTTTCCCATCATACTGAATGTGTACCCATCCATCCTCATCCTTGTTGCCTCCTTTAGTATTCTAGGAAGGGAGAAGGAGGAACAAACAGCTAGGGGGAAAGATGAAAGGAGCAATATCTGTCAGGAAACCAAAAACTTCCCAGAAATCCCCAACAGATTTCCACTTATATCTCATTGGCCAAAACTATCTCACATGTTCTCCCTACATGCTCATTGCCCCTTAAATAAAATCAGAGTTATATTGGTAAGGAAGACAGGGAGAACAGATAATTGCAATAAAATTAGCAGTGTCCACCACACCAAATTCCATTCACTCAACTGAAGCTTTTCCTGTTGCACCACTACTGACTTTGCTCTTTAAAAATATCCATAGTAATCCCATATGCTTTGTATTTTGCATTCATCTTCTTTTATTTTCCTGCTGCTTTTGCAATATTAAAACCTCCTCCAAATATCTTCCTTTAGTCTTTTAAATACTAGACTGTAGTTCTACTGACAACAGACAGGCAACTCTATCTGGTTTCTTTTAACCACCTGACATTAAAAGTTACCTAAACCAATTCATGACCTTCCAATAAAGGTCTTCTCAAACTCCTGGAGAATGGCATGTAAACTATTTAGCCTCCCAAGCTAGGATTCTTCTTATCTTTAACTCTTCCTTCCTTTCATCCCTCACAAACATAGGTCCATTTCTATATTTGACACTGGTAAACCCTGATTGGTTCTCAAATTTCCTGGATTACTTTCTGTCCATTTTCCCTCAAGTTACTCCTCCCCCTCTACATTCTCCTCTCTGGAATACCAGCACAGTTACTTAAGTGGTCTCCAAGTTTACAGGTGCCTGCGAGTTTCTATTTTATAACCCAAATATGATATTATAAAGCCTTCATTTTTTAAACTCTCATGACTCCTTCACTGAGTATAGACTAAACTTTAAACAGCTGAGCCTGATGAATACAACCACACAAAATCTGGCACCGATCTACCTTACTTGCTACTGCGTCTCAATTTTTCATCCAAGATTCTAAAATCTGGCCACCAAATTCCTAGCCAATCCCAACCACATTAGACTACCAGGCTCTGGACCTTGAAATTATTATTCCTGTTGCTGTCTCTTTTCTATAAACTTCTCAATAAAATGAACATTTCTCTCTCAGTATTTCCACAGAACTCTGTTCTATTTTTGGAAGAAAGTTTTAAAAAACACTGTATTTATTTAAATGTTTATTTCCCTGAATAGACTGAGAGTTCCTTAGATCCTATTCATCTTAGATCTGATTCATTCCAGTGCCTAGTACAGTGTCAGGCAAACATGTGCAACAAATGATCATTGAGAGAATGAATTGTGTATTTTATTTTTCTAGATAAAATCTCACAAGAACAGAATGAGTCCCTGACAAAGAGCTGTAGTAAATCATTACCAATGGGAGTCCTTTCCCCAAAGCAACCAATAAATCAAATTCCTTTTATAATTTCAATTACCTTCTGAGGAGGCTGGGTCCTAAGAAAACAGGGCTTAGGTTCATTGGTTTTAGGCTGCAGAATGTCATAATGACAGTGAATGTGCAAAGATGAACCTGGAATTGCGTTTAGGTGCGAGGGCTAGAAAGAGCTGACTTGCTCAACCAAAAACAGAATGCAGACGATTTTGAGTGATAGGATATTTTATACAAACAGGAGTGAGGAAGAAGAATTTAAAAAGAAGAACCATTGGAATCAGCCAATGATATCTGGGAGAGGTAGAGTGGTGGGTGGCTTTTAGGGATATCCTCTAAGAAATTCTCACATGAGTGTTCAAGGAAAAATAAAAAGAATGTTCATTGCAGCGTTGTGCATGATAGCTAAGACTGAAAATAACTTAAATGTTCATTAGTAGAAAATGGATAATTTGAGGAATATTCATACAATGGAATACAGCTGTTAAAGAATGAACCAGGGATACATGCATCAATGTTGAATGGGGAGGGGGGGACAAATTGAAGAATGTTATGTACCATTTGATATCAATTATGTGAACTTAAAAACATGAAATACAATAATCTATACTGATTCTGGCTACATATATAGACATACTCACTTTACTGCACTTTGCAGATATTATGTGTGTTTTTTCCAACTGAAGGTTAATGGCAACCCTGAATTGAGGAAGTCTATTTGTACCATTTTTTCCAACAGCATTTGCTCATTTCATGTCTCTGTGTCACATTTAGGTAATTCTCACAATATTTCAAACTTTTTATTATTACATTTGTTACAGTGTTCTGTGATCAGCAAGGTTAAAGTTACCATTTTAATTGCTATGAGGCATTATGAATCATGCCCATATAAGACAAAGTTAATCCATAAGTGTGTGTATTCTGACTGCTAACTGAATGGCCGTTCCTCAGCTGTTTCTCTCTCCTTAGACCTCCCTGTCCCCTGAAACACAGCAATATTGAAATTAGGCCAGTTAATAACCCAACAAGTATCTCATCAGGCAGAAGGGTGAAGATGGCTTTCAGAATCTAAACTACTAATCACTCACCAGACAGAGTAGTTCAGTTATAAACGTCAGCACAAGTCCAAGCACCCTGAGTCTACAAGAGAATGCAAGACAGCTTCATGAACCTAATAAAAACTTACAGCTCTCTGCCTCTCATCAATGTTTCTTTCCAGTCATATTTTTGTGATCCTATCTGTTTGAGGGGGAAAAACCTTAGTGAAAAATGTGGTAGATGCCGGTTGCTTCTGGTCTGGGCAGAGTCAAGAACACTGCTCGGAGTAGAGGGGACCATTCCAGATTACAAAGGCCGCCTGCCTTCATCAAGCTATCTATAATAATAAAAGTGTAATGTGCTAATTAGACTGGATAGCTGAATGACCTTCCAGATGTCATTCCAGACATCCTTCCAGACAAAGCCACAGTGGCGGGGGCCGCGGTTAGAGGCAATCAGGCAGGCAAGCAAGCAGTTGGGGCAATCAGGCAGGTAGACAGAGTGGTTAGGGATGATCAGGCAGGCAGGTGAGCATTTAGAGGAGATCAGGCAGGCAGGCAAGCGGTTAGGGGTGATCAGGCAGGCCGGTAAGAGGTTAGGAGCTAGCAGTCCCAGATTGCGAGAGGGTGCGGGCTGAGCTGAGAGAACCACCTCCCCACCCCCTACCCCCCACCCCACCCCCCCCCGCAACCTGTGCACGAATTTCTTGCACCAGGCCTCTAGTAACATATAAAGACCATTTGCAAGGCATTAGAGGAAGCTCATGATATTTGGAGACCTGGACCCCAAAGCAAGACCACATGTCATCTGAATCCAGGAATGTGTGTGAATGAAAAGGGAGTACTACTAACAGTCACACTAGAACAGCAGAGTAAACAGGGCCAGCGCAGCGAGCGTGAGCACCTGACTGCGAAGCAGCACAGACCACGGCCAAGTTGTTTCACCTCACAGAGCATCTGTTTCCTCCTCCATAGGGAAATAATGCCAGTGTCTCAGGGGTTAATAGCAAGCTCTGGACGGACTTAAGACACTGCATATGTGGATGATATTTGGAAATGTGTCACTCAATAGCAGGACCTAGCGAGCCCGGGAACCGTTTGCAGACCTCCACCTTTTACATCACAGAACAACACCACAGCCCTCTAGCACTCGGCAGTCCTCTGCAGCCAAGGCCCCAGAGCCAAGACTCCTCGGGGCCGTGTGTGTTCCTCTTGTTTAAGAATGCATTTCACTGTCCAGGTTCCACAGAGGATCACAAACTGCTCTAAGAGAGAAAATGCTTTTTTTGTCACCATATGGCTACAAACCCTCAAGCAGACAGAGGCTGAGACTCTGTGGCCATTAGGGCCACACCCAGACCTGACAGAAGATTTTAAATCAGGCATATTTTTTAAACTCATTTCAAAAACACTTCCTCTCTCCGGGCTTTTGTCTGCCTATGCACACCCCAAAAGACTCATAAAGTCCTGAGCATACCAGCATAGCACACCCAGATATAGATAAAGATCAGGCAGATGCATGATCGACATAGGTATATGATATAGGATATTATATATATATATATATATATATATATATATATATAGAGAGAGAGAGAGAGAGAGAGAGAGAGAGAGAGAGTGTCCCCAAAACACATTTTAACAACCTATTGCTCAAATTTGGAAATAAAATGTATTTTTTAATGAGATGATTATTTAATCTTGGAATGCAAAGGACTTTTTAAGCATAAAAAAGGCTGCCCTGACCAGTTTGGCTCAGTGGATGGAGCATCGGCCTGTGGACTCAGGGGTCCCAGGTTCGATTCCAGTCAAGGGCATGTGCCTTTGTTGCGGGCATATCCCCAGTGGGGGGTGTGCAGGGCGCAACTGATCAATGTTTTTCTCTCATCAATGTTTCTAGCTCTCTGTCCCTCTCCCTTCCTCTCTGTGAAAAGTCAATAAAATATATTTTTTAAAAAAATTTTAAAAAGGCTTGACAACATACAAATGTACAACTGAAATGTCAAAAATATTATATGCAAAATTAAAATACAACTAGCAAAATAGGAAAATATTGAGGCACTATTACTATATTGTAAAAAGTATTTAATATATGTTTACTAAATTATGCGTTTGATTAAATGTTACTCATCTGAAATCATTAGGGAAAAACAAAGCTAATAATTTTAGATAATATATAGTAAAAGGTAATACTAATACCTTATTGAAAATAACAAATGGTTTTGATTGTCCATTCATAATTTAGTATAATTTTATTTTCATTATACTTATAGAAGTTAAAATACACACAGAAATAGGCTCATGTATTTTTTTATTTCTAGAAAATTAAATTTCTTATGATCAAGAGTGGTTATTCTATTTTATATTCTTCAACACAGATTCTCTGTGAATAGCTTAACTCAAATTGCTTAGGTTTCTCTGTTCAGTACATTACCTGTAGTTGCAAATATAACTTAAAAAAAAACTTGTAAAAATAATGTCATTTACCTGAAATGGAAAATAAACCACATAGAATGAACTTAATAAAGAATTGATTTAACTGCTCAAGAGATATAATTGAAAACATTTTTTTTTAAATACTTTGCTTTAAATACCAATTTTAAAAATCTGGTAAGAAAGATGAATAGTGGTGAAAAAAGATAAATGGGTACATTCAATGAGAATTTTTATTTCAATTATCCACAAAACAATATTATAATACTTTAGAAAAATACTAAGTTTTAGGCTACCATTATTTATTTTAAAAAGTGTTTGTGCTACAAAGTTGTTATTGCCAACTTTTTTTAATAAGCATTGCCTTTATAATTATTCAAAGGGTGTATATACATATTGGGGGGTATTGTTTACACACACACACACACACCACAGAAGAACTCTAGCCCCAAAACTAAGCAAACATGTTGGTAAGAAACAGAAAGCCCCATGGGAAGGAAATTCACCAGGCTTTGTAAAAATTTAAGGACTAAGCCACATACAAAGCATATAAGGAATGTCATGATTGGCCACCAGACCTCTTCCTGATTGGACAAAAGTTTACAACAGGAATTCTCTAAAGTTAATTAGTCAAAAACGGTAGCCCCCTGTGCCCAGTAGTCAAAAAGTACCCTTCAAGGTACAAGTTTTTGTTTTTTAATTTTGTTTTATTGCTTAAAGTATTACAAAGAGTATTACATATGTCTCCTCCCCCCGCCCCCCCTTGACATTCCCCCGGCCTCCCCTACACCCAGTGTCTTATGTCCATTGGTTATGCTTATATGCATGCATACAAGTCCTTTAGTTGATCTCTTACCCCCCTCCCTCCCGCCCCCAACCCTCCCCAGCCTTCCCGCTGTAGTTTGACAGTCTGTTCAATGCTGCTCTGCCTCTGTATCTATTTTTGTTCATCAGTTTATAATGGTCTTTATTATCCATAAATGAGTGAGATCATGTGGTATTTTTCTTTCATTGACTGGCTGTTTTCACTTAGCATACTATGCTGCTGTAAAAAAAAAAAAAAAAAAAAAAGGAATGCTTACCATTTGCAACAGCATGGATGGAACTGGAGAGTATTAAGATACAGGTTTTTTAATCATCCACAAAGCCCTGTGAGCTCAAGGGAAGAAAGACACTCACAGCGGTTCTCAACCTGTGGGTCACGAACAATGAAAATACATCCTGCATATCATGTATTTACATTACGATTCATAACAGTAGCAAAATTACAGTTATGACATAGCAACGAAAATAATTTTATGGTTGGGGGTCACCACAACATGAGGAACTGTATTAAAGGGTCACTGCATTAGGAAGTTTGAGAACCACTGCTAGAGTAATAGATCTTGAGTCCACTTTTAAATTTGCTCTATGCACATAACTTCTTCCTTTTAAATTGTGAACCATAATATATTAGTAATGAAATTGAAACTAATGAGTGAAATTCAAGAAACCAGAAATTATTACATAGCATTTGCCACACATGATCCTAGTCTATTTTGAATTCCTAAAAGCTCTGGCAGCAAGCTCTAAATAGATGAGGAGTTAGCACTGACCCATGGGTCTTGTCACTGGCAGATGTAAAACATTCCCTCATATTCACAGGCCTGGACAGTGGAAATTAACAGTGAGCTGCAAAACCAAATGCATTCAACAGGTGACCGTCCTCCCCTAGCTGCTCAGGGTGGCTCAGGGTGTCTAGCTAACCTCCAAGAGTCCTTTAGGAATTGAAATCATTTGCTCCTGTGGAATTTAATATTCTATTTGACTAACGATATAAATACAAACTGATTTCTAAGAGGAATCTCTTACCTGCATGGCGTAACAAATCCCCAAATGCATAGCTTTTATCCCCAAATGCATCGCTTTTATATGCCTGATGGAATTTATAACCTAGGGATGTGCTCAGGAACAGCTCTCAGGAATGAAGTGCCACAGCAATCTGAAATTCTAGAAATGGAGCCATCAAACTGCCACTAGCAGCAAGCCTTCTACTTTGCCTCTGGCCTTCTCTTTCCATTTATACATAGTGCTTCCTAAATGTGCCCGCACTGCAAATGGAGATCTTGAGTCCCAAACTATCAGAAAGACAGTTGAAATGGCAGATGCTTTTTGAGAAACATATTCAACAAAATGGTCCAGAAGCTTCTGAATAGTCTTGGTCAATGCTAGAGCTGCTGGAATTTTCCTCCTCACCACCCTGTCAATGAGACACATCCTGAAACAGGGTTCTGTCATCGAAAATAAGATGGATTGCCTGGCCAGCATGGTTCAGTGGTTGGGCATTGACCTATGAGTCAAGAGTTCAGAGTTTGATTCCAGGTCAGGGAAATGCCCAGGTTGCTGGCTCCATCCCCAGTGTGGGGCATGCAGGAGGCAACCGATCAATGATTCTCTCATCATCGATGCTTCTATCTTTCTCTCTCCTTCCTTCCTCTCTGAAATCCATAAAAATATGTTTTTTAAAAAGAAAAAGGGAGAATATTCTCTACAGAAATTCAATGCAACAAAAATCAGACATACCACTCTGTTATGGGACAGTAAGACAATTCCTAGAATACTAACCAACAGAAATTGAAAGTTCCATTTTGATCTGCCTTTGGTTATATTAAAACTTTCTATTTCCATAATAATTTGAACTTTAACAGAATATTCCCATCTATGAATTCAACTCACTCTATAGCAAACAGCACCAAAACTGAAACATAACCATGGACATAAATCAAAATATCCCTATGTGCATACTCCAAGAAAGAACCTCTGGTGAGTAGGGGATGCTCATAGACACTAAATATCCAGACCACAATGCCTGACCACGATGTCACCTAACAGTTCAAGACTACTTCATCTCTCAGCAATGCCTAGATGCAAGCAGCATATTGTCAGATGTATTTTTTGTGTTGTGGGATCATATTTTTCTCCTACTTTTGAAGGATTGTCAGGCTCTAGTTTAAAGTCTCTACAGTTATATTGTACATCCCTTTCATTTTGCTGTTTGATTTTCAATTGAGTCCTAGTCTTAAAGATAAACCAAAAAGAGGGAGGGTAGATGGAGCTATGTAACAAATATTTTTAAAGCATCACATGAATTTGTCCTAGTTTCTCTCCTGACATTCTGTGAACTCCAGAAGTATTCCGTTGCAAACAGAACTGATATTTTTCAGTCTGTAGACAAGTAGTCACCATTTTACAAATGGCAGAAAGGAAATGCCTAAAGATTTGTTCACATTGAGTTAGCATTAAAGTTAGAGTTTCTCAATTCATCACACCATACAGCTAAAGGATAGCTCTGTAAAAGATTGGCTATGGCTTTGTAATGTAACCAGTGCTTATCTCATTGAAGAGGTAGAGTAAAAATATTAGAAGCCATCAAGGAAAGCAAAACTGATGGAGGAGCAATTTAAAAGGCATGGAAGCTCTACGTTGAAAAGTTGTCTTTGCACAATACTATTACCTTCATCAGTATGATTTTCACCCATATAACATTACAAAGACTCTAGTCCATATTCTAAAATAGATTGTTGGGGTTTTTTTGCAATCTCTGATCAACATGAATTATGTGGCTCATGATTAATCTCTAATTTATCTTTTATTTTATCCTATGACTTAGAGTTAAGGTGACATCCCAATCCCAATACATTCACAATTTAACTTTACAAATTGAAAGAAAAAAGAAGTGATAACAAGGAGAGATGGTTTATTTATGAACTAGAACCCTGGTGCACGAATTTATGCACCAGTAGGATCCCTCGGCATAGCCTGGGGGATCTGGCTGAAACTGGCTCTCCGACATCCCCCGAGGGGTCTTGGATTATGAGAGAGCACATGATCAAGGCTGGGGAGGGATGTGGGAGGGCTCCAGGGCATGTCCGGCCCATCTCGCTCAGTCCTGATTGGCCAGACCCCAGCAGCAAGCTAACCTACCAGTTGAAGCATCTGGCCCCTGGTGGTCAGTGCACGTCATAGAGAGCAGTTGAGCAGCCTTAGCATATCATTAGCATATTACGCTTTGATTGGTTGAACGGACAACCAGACGACCCGACAATTAGCATATTAGGCTTTTATTATGTAGGCTAGTAAATTTACTAGATCAGATGGAGCAGGGCACAGATTTAGGTCACAGATGTCATAGTGGGTAATGACGGCATGCTGGCGGGGGAGGGGGACCTCCATACTAAATCATATTCCCATCTTCACAAAAGGAGTCAGCAAGAAAAGCATGAGAGCTTTTCCTTGTTCGAATGAGGGACAAGGAAAATCCAAAGCTTCTCTGCCTTTCTTTTTCCTTCGGAAACCAAAGGAAACAATAGGTTTCTGGAGCCAATGGGGACCACTCTGCTCTGACTGAGGTTGAGTGGAACAAGATTCTGGTTGCTCTGCAGATCACCACTGTCTCAGAGCTGCCTAAAATACATGATGAGAAATTAGAGGTGGAATGAAGAAAATTCCAGCAGGCAGTAGTTTTGTGTTCTAATGATGAAAGTTCAAATGCCATTCAGCTGTATTTGTTCACACAAAATTCACATCTCCTAAAAAAAATGCCAGGGCAACAAAAGACCAATATATCCCTTCACTGGCCAAGGAACAGAACCCTGGGAGGCCCAGGAGACAAACAGTAATCTGTTGCTTCAACCATTTTTCAACCATCATGCATAAAAAAATGTGTGCGATTTGAACAACAGTAAGAGTGAAAAGAAAGACTCAAAAGAGTGTCAGAAGGAAGGAGAGTATGTTGGCATCTTTTCTTAAAGGCTTGTTTACAAGGTGGTGTTTTTCAAATTACTCAACGACAAAAACAAAGACTTCCACCACAGTAGGCTGAGCCACCAAAAGAAAGACTGAAAGGTGCCAGATGGGATTTGTCGGGGCAGGTAGATCACATGTGGCCATTTACTACAAGGCACTGCCAAGGTGACAGCAGACTGTGCCTGGATGTAGTCAAATCCAAGTGTCATTCTGGAAAGAGCAGCTGCCTAAGGGAAACATCTGCTCACCATCACTCATGGCTTAACTGTGAGGTTCTTATCACCCAGAAGTGTTTGTCTACATACCACATGCCCTTCCTTCTGTCCAACTTCAAAGAAATAGCCCGAGCCAATACAGAAGCCACCCAGAGTGCTGACTAGTTATTTGACTCATAAGTTGGTACTTCCAACCAACTTGATTAGCTTCCTTGATAAGGAGGACAAACATGGAACAATGAACTTTGAAATTTGAAGGAATTGCTTTGAATTTTTTTTAAAGGCAGTTTGAAGCAGTCAAGAGATTAAGAAAAGAAAATGAAGCCCAAAAAAAGACAGAAAGAGACTCTAAGCCAGCACTGTAGTGGACCAGCTATGACTGTGGAATAGTTACTTTCTCTACCGAATACACAGAGAGTTGAACTCATGGATTCTGAAGTCCCTTCAGTTATAGAACCCTCCAACTCTGTGGTGTTGACTGGTACCCCGCATCCAAGAAAGAAGTCCCCAGCCTAAGACCTTCAGAGGTATAGGGAGTATGAGAGAGGGACTTCTCCATTGTTGGAACAACTCTAGGACATCTCATTCTTTTACTTCTGAATGTTTTAAAAACTTAATGAAATGTGTTCCTCCTCCTTCCATGCTCTCTCCTCCACTTCTGTCCTTTTTCCATGCCCTGATGCTTCTTGGCCAGCTTTATTCTCTTTGTTCCCCAACCAGTACCCAAGAAGGGTAGAGAAACCAAGACCTGCTTCCAGGCTCAGGGCAGCCTGGGTGTTCCCTTTGCCTAAATCCCCCTCAAGGCCACTGACCCTCCCACACCGCAGAGAGCTGGGTGCTATGATCACCCTAAAGGCCTGAAAGGAGCACCTTTCCCCTTTTGCTCAGTGAAGGTCCTGCTTGAAGGAAAATTGCATCCCTTGTGATGTGTCACTTCTGTGTCAACATAATACCCACAACACCCAGTTTTTGGTCAAACACCCATTTGGATATTGCTGTGAAGCTACCTGTGACATGTGATTAGCATTTAAATCTGTAGACATTGAGTAAAACAGATTAGCCTTCATAATGTGGGTGGGCCTCATCCAATTAGTCAAAGGTCTTAAGCAGGGGTCCTCAAACTACGGCCCTCGGGCCACATGCAAATACAAATATTGTATTTGTTCCCGTTTTGTTTTTTTACTTCAAAATAAGATATGTGCAGTGTGCATAGGAATTTGTTCATAGTTTTTGTTTAAACTATAGTCCGGCCCTCCAACGGTCTGAGGGACAGTGAACTGGCCCCCTGTTTAAAAAGTTTGAGGACCCCTGGTCTTAAGAGAAAAAGACTGGTCCCCTAAGGAAGAAGGAATTCTGCCTCCAGACTAACCTCAGTCTTGAGCTGCAGCATCAACTCTTCCCTGAGTCGCCAGCCTGCTGGCTGCCTGCAGATTTTGGACTATCCAGCCCCTACAATTGTGTGAGCCAATTCCTTAAAGTAAATCTGCCATTGCCTCTGTCTGCTGTCTCTCTCTCTCTCTCTCTCTCTCTCTCTCTCTCTCTCTCTCTCTCTCTCTCTCTCTCTCTTCACTTTGCCTGTCTCCCTCTCACCATATATATCTACACATACACACCCTATTGGTTCTGTTTCTCAGGAGAACCCTGACTAACATACCCCTAAAAGCACAAATCCAAGCCCCCACCCCCCCGAAACCAAAGAAGGGAATCTGTAGAATCAACAAATTTTTTGGCTCATTAGACCCTCACCTGGTTTATATGCTTCACCAGTTACACTGAGCACTTTGTAAGCCATTATCCAGAAGGATTTAAGATCTCTCTGGAGTCACCAGATGATTACAACAAGACTGAAGTAGGAAATTTGATTTTACATCTAAATTAAATTTTCAGATATGTTGGTTTACTAAAGCTGCTTCCCCTTTCTGGTTTGTTTCTTGGGTGGTTTTGTCTAAAACGTACATTCTGTAGCCCTGGCCGGTGTGGCTCAGTGGTTGAGCATTGTCCCATGCACCAAAAGGTCACCAGTTCAATTCCCAGTCCGGGCACATTCCCAGGTTGCCAGTTTGATCCCTGAGCATAAAGGAGACAACCCATCAATGTTTCTCTCTCATGTTGATGTGTCTTTCTCTCTCTGTGTACCTTTCCCTTCCTTTATCTCTCAAAACAAAATCAATTAAAAAAAATTTTAAAACTTACATTCTGTTTTCCTGTTCTGTTGTAAAGAACAATTTCTCTTTATTCTCTATAAAATCTTCCTAGTTGGTCTTAGTGCTTTGCCTAGTGTCTGGCACTCCTTTTATTTTTAAACTTGATATATGAGAACTTTTAAGACAGATATATACATCTTCTTACAGCTGAAACACCTAGAATTTTATAAGAGAAAGATGCCTGGGACCTTTTTCTTTAATTTAAAAATTTATTCTAACACTCAAGCCAATTATTGAAAAGGGGGAAAGTCATCTATATTTGCTGTCTTAGTATATTGTTTAATTCTTCTATAATGTCTGGGGACTTATAGGAGCTGAAACATCAACTAAAAGAAAATATTAGGAACTGATTTTAGTTCATGCTACACGCTTAATAGGTTTTAGAATATTTTTATTGCTGCAAACTCAGACTCACCAAATCACGAGCTAGATAATATGGCAGAGACGCCTGCCTGTCTCCAAGGAAACTCCGATAGGCTTCTCCTGTCTGTGTGCATTGGCCCAGCCCTCTCCCTGTATCTAAAAGGTTTGCTCATTTCCTTCTGGGCACAGACTTGGTTTTGCAGCCCTGGTCCTGCTTCGGCTCATCTACAAACTCCAGTTGGATACTTTGGTGAAAACTACCCCTGTATGAGTTCATCTCCTCAGAGATGATTGAAAGTTACGTATGGATGGAAATCATGTTTTCTATTTCTGTTGTACCTTCTCAAAGGTCATGCCCAGGGCACTAAGCTGCCCTCTGAAGTAAAGCACAGGAAACGGGTGGGGGGGGGGGGGCAAAAAGGCCATGACCACCCAGGATTAAGCCTCCGGCAGTGGCCCCAGGGGTTTGTTACGCTATTGGCAGTCTGTTTTGAAGGTCTCATGGTTAAGATCCTTACACATCTCTACATTGCTTTAAAAATTTCTGAGTAGCTTGAACATATTCTTCTGAAAATTACTCAAATCTTACTTAAATCTTCTTATACTTTTTTTTCCTACCTTCATGGGGGTTCTTCCGGCCACATCCTATGACTCATTTATTAAAGGCACATACCCTTTCACTGGATCTGAAAAAGCACTTTTTAAGTTTCATGTACCAGCATTCCAGGGTTTAATTAAACAGCCACCATTCACCGGATCCATCCCCCTCAAGATGTTAAAGGCTACCATCTTTATCCAAAGGCACTAGAACACACGTGGGATGGGAACAAAGTCCCTGCTCCAGTGAAGCTTACTTCCAGTGAAAGGGGACAAATAATAGACAAGCAGTCAAATAAATAGACTATAGTGGTGGCAGGGTTGGGCAGAACCACAGTCAGGCAGGGTCAGCTGCACAGGCGTCTACCTGTGAGGTGTACAGGGACCCACACTCAGAAGGGCCCCACACTTGGAGGTTTAAAGCCCTGTGGTCACTGTCTTGGAATTCTTACTAATTTTATCTTTGTTTTGGATTTCATAAGTGAAGTCCAATGAGAAAATGGAGTATGCAGAGGGGATATGGAGCCTCAGCATGCTCCTGCCTCCAGACTGCTCCCCAAGACAAGTTCTCAGTAGCCTCCTTCCACCTTTTGGCTCACCTGGTCTTCCCATCCATGCCCCCACCTCATGGCCACTGCCACCTCATGACAACAGTCATCTGACTGTTCCAGATGGACCTCAACATCCTCAATGGCTCAAACATAACAGAAGCTGATTTCTTGCGCACATAATCTTGTTCCAGGTTGGTGCAGGGTCATGCAGAGTAAAGGGCGGGTAAGGAAGCTCTGCCCCACACTGTCCTTCTGGGAAAACCAACTACTAAGTTTTCATCATCTTTAACAGGTTGTCCTGGATATTTACATACAGCCAAGGAAAGAGAGATGAGATAGGATCGTCGCTCGTGGTTGGCTTTTACAGGCCAGACCTGGATGGAGGAGGTGCCCATAAATTTTTATTCACGTTTCATTGGCTAAAACTTGGTCACATGGACATATACTACTGCAATGGCAGCTGGAAAGTGAATCCAAGTGTGTGCCCAGGAAGAAGCAGAAGTATTTTGGTAAAGAGCCAGCTCTTCTGTGATTTCAAAATCTGAGTAACCACTAAAAATTATCCGGCTATGATGCCTGGGCCAAACAAAAAATCTTTGGAGGCTGAATGTAGTCCAACGACCTCCAGTTTTCAACTCTGCACTGTATAAATGTGAAGCATCATTATTATTAGCTAGGGTGGACTTCTTTGAAATATTGAGAACTGAACACATTTAAAGTGGCATAAGAGTCCCTGAGTGGGTTCTTTTTAACTTTTCCTTCTCATATGGAAACCTCTCTAAGTCTTCTATATCATTTTCTGGACCACTGTTGTTTGAGGGGCAGCATGGAACCCTCCAAACCTTCCAATAGTCATCACCAGCCACCTTCTTTCACTTTTTCTCCAAATGAATTTTCTTCTTGAAACCACCCTTGCCAAAGCCTTTTCTCACACACTGACTGGGCAGAGGCATTATGTCTGGCTTGTCGGAGGTAGTGAGATGGACTGGGAAGAGGTTAGGGGGACAGCGCACTGGAAGTCACCTCTGTGCCTGCCGGGCAGCCTCTCAGACTTTCCTCCTCATCCTGTCTCCGTCCTTCTCTTGAGCTGTGGGTGCAGCGCCCAGCTGCCTTAAATCTATCTTACTCTGGAAATGCCAACAAGAAAGAAAGGAGCTATAGTTGAAAGGAAAGGAAATTCTAAATATAAATTTTAATTTCTAATCACTTGAAACCATCTCCCTCCCCAACCACTCTTAAATAAACAGGCAACTCTAAGCCCTGGATCTGCAGTACCTAATTGCTGTGGAAAGAGAGTGTTGGCTCTAGATTATAATGAAATGGACCACGGACAAGTAGACATGACCAAAATGAACGAGGGTGGTTGCCCCCAAGAAGCCCATAGTCTAGAACAGCCGTGGGCAAACTATGGCCTGCGGGCCAGATACGGCCCGTTTGAAATGAATAAAACTAAAAAAAAAAAAAGACCGTACCCTTTTATGTAATGATGTTTACTTTGAATTTATATTAGTTCACACAAACACTCCATCCATGCTTTTGTTCCGGCCCTCCGGTCCAGTTTAAGAACCCATTGTGTCCCTCGAGTCAAAAAGTTTGCCCACCCCTGGTCTAGAAGAAATAAAAACACATATGTTTTTAAAAGCCTATGTTACAAGGAATATATTTATGGCTTAAAAGGGATAGATGAAAAAATAAATCTTGACAAAGATATAAAAGCTTGATCAAGTCTAGTGTGGGCAGAGATGTCTAAAACAGGGGAGGTCCTCATTGGTGGGAGTGATAGGTACACTAGCCAGGAGGCCAATCTTTCAGCATGCATAAAATCTGTTAGTTAATTTTCTTTATCTAAGCTATTTTAATTCTAATCATTTATCTTACAGAAATAAAAGATAAGGTAGAAGCATGTGTATGTAATTCATTTGATTATAGTGTGGTGTATAATGAGAAAAATGGAAAACACTTGAATATTCATTTATAAAAGACTGATTAAATGAATTATGTTACACATATTTAAAGAAATGCTACGTAACCATTTTAAAAGATAAAGCAAATCCATATGGATTGAAATTTAAAAACAACTACTCTTTATGGTAAATGATAGATTAATTAAACATAGTATAATCCTAACTAGAGAAAATAATGCTTATGAAGGCAATAGAATGTCCAAAAGGATACTTACTAAGTTATGTACCATCATAAGTAGAGGAGGTACTAGGAATTGTCAGAGTTATAATTGCATCATCATCATTATACTCATCATCATCATTATCATCATCATCATTTGGGAGGCACATTCTGTGTATCAGACACTAAGCCAGGCAATTTACAAATATGACCTCATTAAATCCCTATGACAACTCTGTGTGTTAGACGTTAGTATTCAGAATTTAAATATGGAAAAAGTAAGGTACAAAAAGGTAACTTGCCCAAGATCTCACAGTTAAGAAGTTGCAGAGCTGGACACAAATATCTTTGCCTGACTGACTTACAAACTCCCATTCTTTCCAAAACACCATAAAAATATATTATGTATTACCCAGCTCCAAAAAAAGTGAGTTTATAATCTAATAAGGGGACAAGAGAGGAGGAAACACATACACCTGAGAATGATGAAGGTGATAACAATGATAATAATTACTGAAGCTTATTTAGTGTGCACTGTTTACCAAACTCTAAGTGTTCTATATTTAACATGTTTGAACTTTACAACAATTATATGATGGGCACTATATTATCCCCACTTTACGGAAAAGAAAACTGAGCCCAGCTGGTGTGGCTCACTGGTTGAGCAATGGCCCAGGAGTCGAGAGGTCACCAGTTCTATTACCAGTCAGGACACATGCCCAGGTTGCTGGCTCGATCCCCATTGGGGAGCATGCAGGAGGCAGCCGATTGATGATATTCCTCTCTCAATGATGTTTCCATCTCTCTATCCTTCTCCCTTCCTCTCTGTCTAAAAATCAATAAAAACATTAAAAAAAAAAAACTGAGGCCCAAAGAAGATAAGAAACTTTCTCAAGGTCACACAGTTTCAGGACCTTGGTATTTAGCTATTCCACTTACACAACCTGTAAAAGGCATATAAGAAAAGAACCAATGAATTTTCGTGAAACATCAAGGGACAAAATGACTTCCAAAGAGGGATCTGTAAGCTCTCTGAGGATGGAGACCTTGTCTGCTTGTCACCTCTGTGCTTTCAGGGCCTAGAACAGAGCCTGACAAATAAGCCCTACCATTATTTATTTTTGGCTGAATGAACAAATGAGGAAGCATTTTATCAGGACCTTAGAGAACTGTTCGATTTGGGCAGGGCAGGGGAAATAAGGATGGGGAGTGTCAGTGAGATCATTTCAGAAAGAAGAAACTGAGAGTTAATGCACTGAGGCTGTGAAGGGGCATCTAGAGAAGGAACATTAAAAATCAGGATGGGTGGGAAGAGAGAGAAGGAGCATCTATAATACTTTCAATAACAACAAAAATTTTTTAAAAAAAAAACCGGGTATTTGGCTGAATATTAAAGTACATAAAAGGGGCTATGGCAGATAAGTTCGGGAAGTTAGGTTAGTTTCAGGTAATAAAGGGCTTTGAATGGCAGAAAAAGTTTTATTTTAGCCCTGGCCAGGTGTCTCAGTTGATAGGAACATCATCCAGTACACAGAAATGTTGCAGGTTTGATCCCTGGTCAGGGCACGTACAGAAGGCAGCCAATAGGTTTTTCTCTCTCTCTCTTTGTCTCTCTAAACATACTTTCAGATGAGAATGATATAAATAAAATTTTTTTAAAGCAGTTGGGATTTTAGTTTGTAAATAAAGAGGGGTTTTAAAAATATTTTTCTTTGAAGAATACTTGACAGACACAGAGTGGGCCATTAGCTAGCAGCCCAAAAGGTAAACTGAAAGAGAGAGAAACTAGGAACAGATCAATTAAGAGTATTATCTAATAGTACAGACAGAAGATTGTGAGAATCCAAACTAATGAATTCACGCTATAGATGGAGAGGAGAAGGGTGCAAAAGATATTGAGAATGTAGCGTTGGGTAAAGTCTCTTTTAGATCTGGTTTATAACTAGAACATTGAGGGTTTTTTTAAAAAAAATGGCTACAAATTCTTTGAAATTCTTCCCAGTGGAGATGGGGTTTATGTTCCCACCTCTTGAATGTGAGCTGAGTAAGACAGAAGATACACCGTGTGACTTTCAAGGCAAGTTCATACAAATCCACGTGGCTTCTACCTGGCCAGCCATCACAGGAGAGGTCTGAGAACCCTGAGGCCACTATCTAGAGAGGCCGCATGGAGGCGCTCCAGTCAGCAAGCCCAGCTAACCCCAGTCTTCTAGCTATCCCCACCAAAGCGCCAGAATCTGTGAGTGGAGCCATCCTGGGCCCTCCAGGTCAGTCCACCTGCTTGCTGGACACCACAAAGTGGCTATATTCAAGGCCAATAAAGAGAAGAATCACCCAGCTCAGTCCTATATGAATTCCTGACACACCATATCATGAACCATATTAAAATTATTGTTCCTTCAAGCCACTAAGTTTTGAGGGTGATTTGTTACATGGTGATAGATAACTGGAATGTAGGGAAATAGTGTAATTTATTTCCAAAACCAGGACACTTTGGGGAATGCAAATACATGTTAATCATTATGGTAAAACAAGTGCTTAACTAGGATATGGTTATCTTAACCATAAGCTTCTTAAGATCGTGTTCATTATTGTATCACCAGCACCTACCAGTGTGTGTCAGCAAATCTTTATTGATTAAATAAATCCATTTTTTTCTTTCTAATGAATGTATAACTTCAATAAAGTTTATAAATTGCAAAGGTACAGCTCAATGAAAATGTGAATATAGATAGACCTCCATAACTAGTACCCAGATCAAGATATGGAACATTTCCTTCTCTCCTGTAGTCTCACTTACGGCCCTCCTAGCTTCTAACCCACCCAAAGGTAGCATTATTTTAATCTCTAACACCATAAATCAGTTTTGTCTATCAATTAATTTCATGAAAGTGGAATCATAGAGTGTATATTTGCTAAAACCATATCTGTGAAAGTCATGTATGCTGTTGTATATAGTGATAGTTTGTTCATAGGATTTCATTGTATGACTATATCACAACTTATCCATTCTACTGCTGATGGAGATTTGGGTTAATTACTCTTTGGACTATTATGAATAATTCTAATATAAACATTTTTGTACATCTCTTTTGACCTATCAGCTGACAACTCAATAAGATCCTAATTTTTAAACAAAGTTTTAGATATCACTGTCCTATTAGATTCATTCACTTTATCAATATCAGAGAATACTGTAAAAACTTTGCCAACATTTAACATTTAATTTACCTGCTACTCTTTCATTAAGTGGCACCTTTTTGAAACTAGTATACTCAGAAGGGTGGTGGGAATTATAATAGTGTTGTCTTCAAAACACCTTTGTCAACATTACTTGTTGTCCCAAGTTAATTATTTATAGAGCCTACTTTCATTCTCAGGAATGCCCCTGTTTTGATGGCATCTTTACGGTCACCTGACTTCCTCCATTCCAAGATAACACACCATAGTAAGATCCGTACTGAGTGAGAAACATGCCTTTCTTGTGTAAGGTAGAAGAAACATGATAATGATAATGGCAGTGGTTTGCATATGTACCCTCAGGAAAACTAATTTTAGGAAAGAATATATGTGGAAATTGAAGATCTGAAAATGATTTCCTTAAATGATCTTTGTCTATGGACCACCGGAAAATCTTTCCATCCCCAGAAGGACTTAAATCCCAGTTTGAAGACAGCTGGCTCAGTTCTGCTAAAGAAGAATTCCCCTGGAGATAAGATCATTGAATTTATTAAACTAAGATAATTGAAAAAAATCGCGCTAACTGGTTGTTCAGGAACTTAAACTCATTAACTATGAGAAAAGAAGTCCTAATACAAGAGCTTTTGTTTAATTGTTATACTTTTCAAAAAGTCTTTCATTTCTTTATTCAACAAATATTTCTTAGACACCAAGTGTGGACCAGGCATGGAACTAGGCATTGGGAATATGGTAATGAACAGGGTGACCACATCCCCACATGCTAGGAGTTTACAGACAATGGAAAATGTCAGAGACATACATAAGGAGAATGGATGGAGCCAGCCAAAGAGGTCTACATGAGGTACTCCAGTGAATTTCATGGGATGTTTTATTGCTTGGGTTTACAACTTAAAGAAAAGGTATCATATTCAAGTGTATATAAGTGTATGTTTAAATGTATTTTTTTATATTTTTTTATTGATTTCAGAGAGGAAGGAAGAGGGAGAGAGAGATAGAAACATCCATGATGAGACAGAGTCATAGATCGGCTGCCTCCTGCAAGTCCCCCACTGGGGATCGAGCCCACAACCCGGGCATGTGTCCTTGACCGGAATCGAACCTAGGACCTTTCAGTTCGCAGGCCGATGCTCTATCCACTGAGCCAAACCGGCTAGGGCTAAGTGTATTTTTGCTATTTAAAGGCATCAGTCCTAACACAAAAGGAACATAACTGACCAAGGAGTCCTGTTTGCATTTTTCTTGGGGTCTCCCATTGTATAGGGCCTGTCAGTGAGTGAACTTGATAGACACATTCAAATTTTACACATTTTTGCTTTTAAAGTCAGGAAGAGAGTGATATTTTACATATTAACACTTAAAACCAAAGCCATGGTGTTTTATTTAAATTTACACATTATGATCCTTCACAGAGCTATAACCAGAACTCTGGTTCATTAAATTAGTAATGACTGTTCCCTGCTGAGAACATTTATTTCTATTTAGTTGTAAGCCACAGTTCATTCTTACTCATAAGCAAAGGGACCTTGGATGACTGGTTATGTGAGGTTTGCCAAAAGGTTTGTCTCAAAATAACTGTCCCCTTTAGCTTGTTGAGCAAGCTCTCTGAAGTAACCAACATTGCAATTAGTCCGTTTCTAAGAGCCACTGATTCTGAAATCACCTAAAACACGTCTAGCACATATTCATTTATGCCAAGAGTGGGGGGAAAAGATCCTTTAATATTGCAAATTTATTAGCCAGAAGACCAATATATAAAGCTCTTATCAACATAAGTGAGCTTGTATTATCATTTTAATTGTCCAGTTACCTAATAAGAACTCAAGAGGAGGGAAGAGAATAGTTCTTGTCCTAAAACCTCTTTTCCTTAATGGTACAACTCTGATTAGAAAATGTAAGAGGGAAAGAGAAAACTGGGACTGTTCAAAGGTGCGAAAAAAAAATCACTGATTATACCTCAAACTCCCTTCCTCCAGCCCCCAAGTGCTAGAGGACTAAAAAACACTTTGTACTGATGAAGTTTTACTCTAGTTATTTGGAAATGGCTGACTGTGAACTCTGCCACAATGAATTCCTGGCCACATCTGGGCTCTGTGGGTGCTTTGATCTATTAGTTTTGTCTGCCACAAAGTAGATGGGAGGACAGGCAAGAGAGATGATGTCTGCTGTTTCTGGGCTCCATGATGATGTTTCAGGCAACAAGACTTGAGTTGGGTAAATGTCAAAGTTCAGGAAATTAGAACAATAATCTCCCGAGTAAGCGAGACTAGTTTATCAGTCATTTGATGCCCCACCATTCTCTCCAGTAAACTCTTCCAATAAACTAGTCATTCACTAGAACTTGTCTGAAAAATATCTATTGTAATGGGGGGAAAATCTTAAAAGTTAATTGAAGTGTCTTGTCACTTTCTCACTGAAATCTGTCAGTCCTAAGTAATACAATTCCATGATTCAGAACATTCACTTAAACCACCAATTCATACAAGGTAAAGCATCAGTTAAACAGTTAATTGGTGAATTGGCTGGTTGCATTCACATGTAGGAGCTCCAATTCTGGAGCCAGCCACGTGGGTTCCCTCCTGTTTCTTTCACTTCATTCCCATTATAACTTCAGGCAAGTTGTTTAAATCCTCTAAACTATGTATTTCCTTATTGTGAAACGGGTATTATACTAATTCCTTCTTTGCAGGTTGTTTTGAGGAAATACTGAGATAATCCTAGTTAAGCCCACGTTGTATGTGTTCAATAGATATTAGCTATCATTATCACAGTTTAGAAATACCTGGGAGATTTATGTTTTACCTCAATCAATAACCAAATGGAAATTTAATAAATTTGGTGTTACAAATTATTTCACATTTCTTTTTTTCTTTTTTCTTTTTTTAATTAAATCTTTATTGTTCAGATTATTACATTTGTACCTCTTTTCTCCCCCCATAACTCCCCTCCTCCCAGTTCCCGCCCCACCCTCCGCCCTCACTCCCCACCCACTGTCCTCATCCATAGGTGCACGATTTTTGTCCAGTCTCTTTCCGAATCTCCCACACCCCTTTCCCCCCCAGGAATAGTCAGTCCATTCCCTTTCTATGTCCCTGATTCTATTATGATCACCAGATTATTTATTCACTTGATTCTTAGAGTCACTTGTTGATAGATGCATATTTGTTGTTCATAATTTGTATCTTTACCTTTTTCTTCTTCTTCCTCTTAAAGAATACCTTTCAGCATTTCATATAATACTGGTTTGGTGGTGATGAACTCCTTTAGCTTTTCCTTATCTGTGAAGCTCTTTATCTGACCTTCCCTTCTGAATGATAGCTTTGCTGGATAAAGTAATCTTGGTTGTAGGTTCTTGGTATTCATCACTTTGAATATTTCTTGCCATTCCCTTCTGGCCTGCAAAGTTTCTGTTGAGAAATCAGCTGACAGTTGTATGGGTATTCCCTTGTAGGTAACTGGGTTTCTTTCTCTTGCTGCTTTTAAGATTCTCTCTTTGTCTTTTGCTCTTGGCATTTTAATTATGATGTGTCTTGGTGTGGTCCTCTTTGGATTCCTTTTGTTTGGGGTTCTCTGCGCTTCCTGGACCTGTAAGTCTATTTATTTCACGAGGTGGGGGAAGTTTTCTGTCATTATTTCTTCAAATAGGTTTTCAATATCTTGCTCTCTCTCATCTTCTGGCACCCCTATAATTCTGATGTTGGTACGCTTGAAGCTGTCCCAGAGGCTCCTTACACTATCTTCGTATTTTCGGATTCTTTTTTCATTTTGCTTTTCCAGTTGGGTGTTTTTTGCTTCTTCGCGTTTTGAATCTTTGACTTGATTCTTGCGCTCCTCTGGTCTGCTGTTGGGTGTCTGTATAATATTCTTTATTTCAGTCAGTGTATGCTTAATTTCTAGTTGGTTCTTTATCACAACATCGAGGGTCTCATTAGATTTCTTGAGGATCTCACTACATTTATCGGCGGTCTCACCAGTCTTTTCGAGGGCCTTACTAAGTTTATTGGCAGCTTCTAGACAGTTCTTGAGAGACCTTAAAAGTGTGGTTTTGAGCTCTGTATCTTCCATTTCTGACATTTGCGTCCTGTTTCTTTGTCTCCGCATTTTTTTATCTTTTCTTGGTACACCCCCTAGTGGTCTTTGTGCGCAGTCTTGTTGTAGTTAAGCCTTGATTGTTGTTGGCAATACCGAGGGTGGTTTGACCTCCAGGCTAACTGGCTATGAGAGTCAGCTGTGTCTGCAGTGGGAGAGCTTCTGTGCTGGATCTCTAGGGCAGTGCTAATCTATCCTTTGCCTGAGGCTATCCGGCAAATGGTTCTGCGCAGGGCTTGGGCGGGGCGGGTCCCAGGGGATCAACAGGGCGGGCGGAGCGAGCAGTTATGGCTGCTCTCAGTTCTGTCCCTAGGGGCTCTGCCTCTCAGAGTCCCAGCAACCGCTGCAAACCTCGGAGAGAAAGCTGCCTTCGAGTTCCGACCGAAGCCAGACAGTCCCGCTTCTCCCGTTTGAGTCTGGGTCCCCAGAGACTCGCCCGGATCTGGAGCTCAGAGTCTGAAACTCCCTCCCGATTGAAAACAACAACCGCGCCGCCAGCCCACTCCGCACGCGCACTCCGCACCTGAGTATTTCACTTCAGCACTGCGCCTCCTCTGAGTCTGGGTATGATATTCTCTTTCCTCCTAGTTGTAGAATTTCCACTCAGCCAGCCTTCCTGTGGTTCTGGATGATGTCTGTTCTGTCCTTTAGTTATATCTCTGAAGTGGTTGTTCGAGGCAGCAATCTCCGGCGTTAACCTATGCCGCCATCTTGGTTTCTCCTATTTCACATTTCTATATCTCTTCTTCCTTCCATGATTACAAACAACTGACTTCTGACTGTTTTTGAAGTTTTTAAATATATTTATGTTTAAGAATGTTCTACACGTGGAAGTTCTATAACATCCAAGTAATTAAAGTCAAAGTGAGGTGGGAATTCAATTATATCATAATTTCTATAATTCTCTTTGGAGTGTAAACATGATTTCAAAATACATGAGCACAAAACATATTACCGAGACAGTAATGTTTAGAAAGATTCCTCAAATGTGTGAAATTCCTCATAGAAATTCTAAGATTTCATGCCCGGGCTGGTTTGGCTCATTAGATAGAGCATTGGCCTGTGGACTCAAGGGTCCTTGGTTGATTCCAGTCAAGGGCATACGCCTGGGTTGCGGGCTCGATCCCCAGTGGGGGTCTTGCAGGAGGCAGCCGATCAATGATTCTCTCTCATCATTGATGTTTCTATCTCTCTCTCCCTCTTCCTTCCTCTCTGAAATCAATAAAAAAAAAATTTTTTTTTAAAGAAATTCTAAGATTTCTGGGACTTTCACAGAGGCAGGAAGAAGAATCAGGATCTAACTATAATTATTCAAAAGGGAGTAACTATATTTGAAAGATTTTCAACTGCCTGGTATTTAGTATTTTGACATATTTAATCTTACTGTCCCCATAACCATGAACTGGTCTGATGAAGGATTAACCTGTTTATCGTCTTAGGATATTTATGCATAACTCTTCTTCTTTCAGGCAAATTGATCACTGTCTACAATTACAATGTGGGAGGGTGCTCCTGGGGAAAGCAAGCAAATATTAATGTCTGATCATGCCTGCTTTATAGAAAATAGGTTCACCTGAATTACAGACACCATCGTCTTGACAGAGACAACATTTCTGTTCATTCTGTGGCATAATTTTTAATGTTATTTTGGTTCATGTGTGTCTTTCTTCACCAAAAAAAAGGCCTTAATTTTCTTATTCAAAACTTGTTTCATCCTTCAACCGTAATGGCATTCATCATTTCACTTAGTAACTTAAAAATTAGCTCACTCTGGTTAGAAATTAAAGAATCTGGTTACAGAATCTTGATAGCATCTTGATCTCTGTTGCAAGTTCAGTTTCCCAGAATCAGATACTGAGATGGATTTTGGGTGCACAGTTTTTCTTAGGAATCCACACCTGTAACAGGAAGGAAGTGAAAGTAGGTTTGGGCAGAGAAAGAACTAGAATTGCAATGCAGACAGGACCAAGCCTCCTTCCCCTGTGGGAAAGTCTGTAACGAGGGCTGGCCATCAGTGTATCTCACATTCATGCCTCGTCACATTCAGTCACTGGCACAGGCTGCCCCAGGAAGGCTGTTACCTCACCAAGGTGGCGCTCCACAGCTAGGTGGGTCCAGAGAGGCTGACAGCTGTACCGTTCACTGAGCACTCCCTGCTGCTGGTGGTGCATCCTTTCTTGAAGGGAGACCTGAGGGTGTAGACTTGTGTCCATCACCATCTGCCTGTTGACACACTTTAAAACTAATGGCCCGCAGAATGAGGAAAGTAAAAATGATCTGCTGGAGGCAAAAAAATAAAAAATCTAAAATTAAGAACTCACATTTATCTTTTACTTCATCTTTAAAAAAATTTATAGTAAAGTACACATAACATGGCCCTGACCAGATGGCTCAGTTGGTTAGAGCAGCATCGTTCTGTACACCAAGGGGTTGTGGGTACAATTCCCAGTCAGGGCACATATCTATGTTGCAGATTCGATCCCTGGTCAGGGGAAGCCTGGGAGGCAATTAATGTTTCTCTCTTTCTCTCCTTTTCCTCCTTTCCCCCTTCCTTCCCTCCCTCTCTTCCTCTCTCTCTAAAAAACCAATGAATATATCCTCAGATAGAGATAAAAAATAACACATAACATAAAATTTACCATCTTAACCATTTTTAAGTGTTCAGTAGTGTTACATATGTTCAAATTTTTGTACAACCAATCTCCAGATTTATCTTAGAGAACTAAAACTCAATATCCATTAAACAGCTCCCCATTCTCCTCTTCTTCCTAGCTCCTGGCCACCGCCCATCCACTTTCTGTCTCTATGATGTCACTACTACCTCATGTAAGTGTAATCATATGGGTTTTGTCTTTTTGAGACTGGCGTATTTTACTTACATTGTCCTCCAGGTTAATCCATGTTGTAGCATACATCTGAATTTCTTTCCTTTAAAAGCTGAATAATATTTAATTGTATGTGCATACCACATTTTATTCTTCTATTCATCCATTAATGGACACGTGGGTTGGTTTCACCACCTGGCTATTGTGAGTAATGCTGCTATGAACATGGGTGTACAAATACTGAGTCCCTGCTTTCAATTCTTCAGAATATATACCCAGAATTGAAATTGCTGAGTCAAATGGTAATGCTATTTTTAACTTTGAGGATCCTACATACTGTTTGTCAAAGAGGCTGCACCATCTTACATTTACACCAACAGTGCACATCCTCACCGATGCCTGTTATTTTCTGTGTTTTGCATGCAGCTATCCTAATAGGTATGAGATGCTATTTCAGTGTGGATGCTTCATCTTTTTAACTTGTGCCTGTGATTTGTAATACAAAACTCTAATATTAGAGTGGTAGATATATGAACTCACTCACGTGGCAAGGAGGTCAGAGAAGAAGCACGCCCTGAGAAAGGCATTTCAGCCTTTCTAAGCCAACTTGGAAACTGAGATGATTAGTATGTAAACATATATTGGGGGAGTGATTAAATATCCTATCAATCAATTTATAAGATCCAAAAGCTTCCAGACGACTATTTTAAGGGTAGATTGTTTTGGGGGGGAAGAGGGTTAGAAAACAGTCTAGAATCCTTAGACAGTGTCTGTCTCCTAGTTCTCAGCCAAAAACACAAATAAAACTGCTATAATTTGTCTGATGCAACACACACACACACACACACACGAAGACTTAAGTTAAAATGTGCAAAACTCATTTTTTTGGCAGAGAAGTAAAAATTGCATAAATAGTAATGAAAAATAAGTAGAACCAAAATGCATTTAAATTAACATTTAAGAATAAAACTAGGTAGTCAATGGGGAAGGGGGGAAGAGCGGTAAGGAATCTTTCATACTTTCAACAATAAGGATAATTTTTATAAAAATGTTTAAATTACTGACTAGAAGAGAGGGAAGCTCCTTATCTTTCTCGTTGTTCTCAAAGGTAAAAACTCAATTTACTGCATAGGAAATGTCAGTTTTTAGGTATTTAGGGAAAACTTGAAGTGGTCTGCATAGACTTACCCAGTTTTTTGGAGACTAGCAACTTAAATAACTGCTGCCAAAAACAGGCCTGAAAGATGATAACAGAAATAAATAGAATCAGACAGTCCTATTAGACACGGCTCTCTTCCATGTAAGTTCACCTACTGAGTGAGTGTCAAAAGATACAAGTGCACAAGTGAACTTTCCGAAAACTCTCTAGTGGCTTTTGTACTAAAAGCCAAGTCGTCTGTTCCATCCAGATCCTTTCCAACAATAGAGTGCTTGGCTCAGATTGAAAGCAGATAGAAGTTTTCTAAGAGATATTTAGAACACATCCATGTTAGATATAATTATGACCTGCTTATAACAATATGAAAGATTGACTTGGAATAATCGATTTATTCGTTAAGTTCTCCAGAAGGATTAGACTTAGCCCACTGGAAATCAAGAAGGTGTCTGGAGACCAATAGGAAGTGAGCCAGTGATGCGTTCCAAAGGGAAGCCTTAGATTTCATGGCAGCCATCGCAAGCTCCCAAGATTTGATGCGCCTCTTAAAAGAGTAGTAGCGGTGAAATAAAGCACTAACAAATGTGCTTTCCAAGACTTTACTTGCATTTATTTCCCAGATGCTGTTAGAAACCCAACTAGCTCAAATGATCTCTAACTTCTGAAAGTCACGGGAATAAAATGCTGTCAGTAAGTTGAACCATTGATGAAAATCCAGGTGCCCGGAAGGTGCCTAGAAGTAGTGAAACCATTGTAATGATAAAGTCATCTGGCTGTCTCCTAGGGTGCAGATTGGAGTTGTTATTTTCCACACCACCAGATACAAAGCCAACTGTTTCATGTTCATTAAAAATGGATCTAGAGCTGCCCATATTCATAAACAATATTTGCATGCATGAATTTCCCATTTCTTAAACAATATTTGCATGCATGAACTTCCCACCTCTAATATTAGATTTCTGATAAAGTAGCAAAACGATCTCCTAGACAATGGTTCAAAGAAGATAAACATTTACAATTAGCATCTGCTACTACCCAAAATCAGGCCAAGGTTTTGTGGTATTGTTTTTTGTTGGTTTGTTTTTTCATGAGTAAGTTGACACAATGTCAGAAAAGCAAATGTAAGCCCCAAATTTGAGGTCAGTTTCATTTTTCAAGGGCGATCATATCATGCATAAAAAAATGGGCTATTTGGCACTGATGATCTTATGATAACCAAATTATTCCAATCTGTTCATTCTAGTGGATAAAGTTACTTAAAAGAGAAAAATAAAGTCAAAATGAAAGATTTTAAATCTAGCCTAAGAACATCCATATATAAATATCAAAATGGAGGCCTAGACTTGTCATATTAAATTCAGCTGACTCTTGTGCTTTGGGCCCCAGCCAGGAGATGTCAGCTCCCAGGAAAATCACAAGGACAGACACGGCCTCGAACTACAGCGTTCCCGAGCCCAGATCTCAAAGGCAAGGGAGACACCAGGGTACAGTTCCTCCAGATTTACAGACTGGACCTCATTTACTAAAGAGATAAACATATGTGTATTTTTTAATGGTCACAATATCATATCGTTAATGGTGACTTCATTTACTATGTCTTTTTTCCTGTGCGCTAAGCAATAAGGCAATGTGCTAAGCATCTTTACACATGGATATTTTAATTTAAAAAAAACTATGAGGTAGGTACAGTACTATTATTGTTTCCACTTTACAGATGGAACTGACACTTAGAAAGGGTGGGTAATTAAGAGATAATATTGATTTGTTTGATCTTTTTAAATTTATATTTTGTAACTAGAAAAGAGACACCAGGATCTAAACCCTGGTAGACTAACCATCAGAGCCCCAAGTTGCAAAATAAATGCCCATAGGGAAGGTACATTAAAATATGTTATATACATATATCCTGAAATATATATGTATATATGAAATATATATACATATTCTCCCATGTTCAAAGGTTGTTAAATCATGTTGTTTACCCATATCTTCAGAAAAAAATCACTTCTGTTGTGGTAAACAACCTGCTTCCCTATTTATAATGATCTGGCCCTCTAGCAACTTCAGCACAAAATTATAGCTAATTTGCCTACAAACGTCAGGTGGTCATAATAATATGACCACTCAGTGTGTGTGTGTGTGTGTGTGTGTGCGCGCACGCGTGCATGCATGCATGTGTGTGTGGGAGGCCCGATGCAGGAAATTTGTGAAAGAATAGGCCTTCACAGCTGTGGTGGCTGCCTGGATCCCTCCCTTGCAGTCACTGTAGCTGCCTCAATCCCTCGGCTACAGACCAGGCTTTTGTCCAGAAGGACGTCTGGAAGGATGTTCAGTCTAATTAGCATATTACGCTTTTATTGCTATAGATATATATCATGAAATGTCTTATCAGAAGTTGAAGTTCCTTTTAGAAACAATCATTAGGACATCTCAACTTAATCTGGATGATCCTTTCATTTTGAAGTCTTACTAACTGTCCCAACTTACTGTTTTCTTTTGCCATCAGCCTCTCCAATTTCTCATGTCCACGATGTCTTAAACTCTTTTACAAAGTGCCAAAATACATGTGACCACAAGAGACACAGCTAAAGTACCAGGACCTCGGAATTCACAGAGCCCTTGCAGAGGGCCATGGACATAAGGCACAGCCAGCCTGAAGGGCTGCATCTCTCACTCATATCCACCCTTTAATACATACAGGCACTGTCTGTCTTAGAGGAATTCGAGGACTGGAGGGCTACTTTCAGTTTGCTCTGTTTACCTGCAGGCCACATCTTGCAATGAGCTCTGCAGAGACGCCATGGGAAAGTCCAGCAGTGAGAAGGCCCAGCGCTGGCTGGGTTTTCTTTCTGAAATCTTGAGTAGGCTGCTAAATGTTCTGGTATAACAGCACAAATACAAGGGAATGTTGAAAAGCACAGACAATCTCTCAGATATTTGATCCCCACCACCAAAGACTTCACTCACTGCCCCCAAACACTGGTATTTGCACAGCAGAAGGAGATACTGGAGGGAATCTGAACCCAAGGGTCTCAGTGCTACCCTGCGGGGTAGCTATCACATCATGGTGGGTCACACCAGGCTGCCTCTGGGGACTAAGCCAAATGCGGTTCAGAACGTGGAGGCAATGAGCAGAGAGCCTGGATTCGATTCTGGGCTCTCTCATTGGTACACATGCAACTTGGGAATTTTGGCCTTTCAAAACCTCACGTTAGGGATAAGCACAGAGCATTTGTAAATATTAAAGAAGTTGGTGCATGAAAAATTAATAGAAATCTTGGCATGTGGGAAGTACTTTATACATGTTAATTTTCCCTTTTTATTTTTAATGCTTTAACACTAGTTTTGGCCTACTTTCCCCTCAGTGAATCGAATTGAACAAATGCTTTGGCGTCATCACAACCCACAACTGTCACGCGTCTCTTACTTGAGTTTAAAATAAAGAAGAAATCTGGTTTGAATGTGTTTTTCATAAGGATAGTCCTAGTGGTAGTGACTACTTTTGCTCTGACTCTTCATAATGTTGCACACATCAAGGAATATTTTAAAAAATACATTGAGCCTATTATGGACAGCAATTATATTTTTTAAAACTCAAATGTTTGAAAACTTTAATACTCCTACCAGGTTTTGAAAATTCTGAGAAAAAGATTTTCTTTTCTAAAATTGAAAGACCCTGGAAGGTTACTTTCAGCTTTTCAGAAATAGCGCTGCATGAATAAAAGATGTTAGTCTGAAACATTTTTGTCCCTGAGGGCAAAAAAGAGAAACCACATCCTGGCTTTCCCTGTACCCTCCCCCACGACCCAGTGACTGGTACCAAGTACTGGCCAGTAGAGGGCACTGGGCAGTGTTTCCCACTCACACTTGACTTAGCGCCATTCCACCAAGGACCTTCTTGCATTTCTATCTCCCCAAATCCCACCCATTTCCCAAGACACGCTTCAATAAGTCTTTCCCTGCTACTAGACTCGCCCTCTACACCTTTCACAGTCTGCAGCAGACGTCACATGCTCTATCATCCACTGTTATTCTCAGCAATTTAGCTTTATTGTCCTGAGCAGATTATAAATTCCTCAGTGGTAGAAACTATATCCTTCTTTTTCCTGCTACCGATAGGATGTAGCATAATTGTTAAGTGCTTATACTTTCAAATGGGACTGTCTGGGTTCAAACCCCAGATTTCTACTTAGTAACTGTGACCTTGAGGAAAATGCTTAACCCCTGTGCTCAGAAATAACAAAAGTACTTGCCTTGTTTGCTTGCTGTGATTTAGTAACATAAAATCTTAGGAAAGGGCCCAGAATATCATACGTGCTATGTCATTATTAAAATTTGTTATAGCAGCGGCCCACATATTTAAGTCAAGTCTCTGTGTCACTGAATATGGAAATGGTAGATGAGGCAATGTGTGAGTCAATAGATTGTATGGGAATCCAGAGGAAAACATGGTCCCTGTGTCTAGAAACTTATAGTCACTCTGCCACTGATGGATTAAACAGAGGGCATCTCACAGGCAAGAACTATATAAGACTCATCTTTATTTCTCTGGAGCATGGTACAGTCCAGGGCAAATGGTAGGTATTCAACAGATATCCATTGAATTAAACAAATCCTTAGAGTGAAGAAGGAAGTCTATGTAGTAGACACCTATAAAAACATACTGCTCCTTCATGATGGTCCAAAAACAGCTATAAAATCAAAAACCTCATTGGGCTGAAAAACATGTTGGTATTTAAAAAGAAACCATCAAATTCATCATCTCAAAAACTTTTGTTTGGCTCCATTTGTGTTCTCGAACTGGTTTCTGTCCAGACTGACTGTGCGAATGTAGCCAAGGCTGCAGTATCAGGATGCTCCCCGTGAAGGCAGCAGCAAAGATCAGAGGCCACACTACAGGGTCACAGTGCTACCAGGCTTCCCACCTGCAAGACCTTCCATTAGGGACTCAGGTTGGAGATGCTCTTCCAATTAAACAAAGTAGAGCTGTGGATCCAGCTAGTGAGATTTCTGAGTTGAGTCTGAGTCGCCGCTCACTTCCCCCATCACCTGTTCTGAGAAAAGGGAGTTTATGCTTGATTTTCAAAGTCACTTTCCCACACCTCCACAGTGTTTCTCACTCCGTGTACCCCATCCACAGATAGTATACAGTGGTCCATCTTTTTCTTATGTTCCCCTGTCCCCGACCCTGCCACCTTCTTTGTTTCTGAATCCCACCCATTCTTGACCCTTGCCACTGATTGACAGTGTACTGGCCCATCACTGTCTACTCTACCCACCTGAGAAGACACATCTGGATGCTTTGGTGCTGGCTATTGACAGAAATGCTGAACTCTTTCGATACCATGCTATGCCTACCTGAATCTCCACTTATACCCAGGCTACACCCAGTGGTGGCCCAGTGAGTGAATCTCATGACAAGCCATAGTTCACTCCCTACATTCCTGCCCAACATGAAATCCCAAGATGTTTAACAACTAGAGCAGGATCCCACCTTGATGACTCCTTTGCTAGAATCCCAGGTGTATGTCCAAGATACTTTCACTATTTTTTGGTTTTTGGCCATGCCATCTAGTGACATAGAAAATCTTTTGTTTTTCGAGCTTTGGATATACCATAAGCACTTATACTGCATACTAATCATCTATGAATTTGTATTTTTGTTGCTTCCAAAATTTTCTTATTAGAAACTTATCTGTGAAAAAACAGCCTTTACATATTTGCATATATATCCATTTATTTTTCTTAGGATATATTTATGAAAGTGGAATTATGGAGTCAAAACATATTATCATTTTTAGGGGTTTTGATGTATGTGTTATATATAGTTCTTCAGAACGGTTGTAGCAGATCAAATTCCATCAAATTATATATGAATTATAGAATGCTAAGGCTGATAGGAAGCTTGGGACCCCACCTTTTACTTTGTAGGTGAGTATGCTAAGACCAGAGCTGTTAAGCTATTTACTAAAGATGGAAGTCAAAGTGAAACTTGACCAATGTATTTTTATGACACTTTTTCTTCTAGCATATAGATTAAGCAACCTCAATTATGAATTTAAGGATTTAAATGTGACAGTCAATTCTGTGTTCCCACCATCACTCCTATTTTTATTTTTTAATTTTCCACATCACGTTGTAAATACATGAAATGGAATTTTGGTATTCAGAGAATATCTCAAGCTTTGAATTGCCAAGAAGGAAATTCTATTTGGAAAAATGCCTGAAGCTTAATCCATGGTCCCGCCTCCTGGTCTCTCTTCCAAAACCATCTGTTTTATTGATGGACAGGCCTGGGCTCAGAAACCAGATGTGTTTTCCAAAGAAGTTGCTGTTATTCTAGAGGACAGAATGTCTGACAAATGACAAAAGGCAGGAATTTTCTTGTTTACATTAGTTGTTAAATGTGGAACAAATCAACAATATGTCTCTTCTTAAAAATACTTTGGCAGGCTGTAGCTCTTTTCTATTTACAAATCTTTGCTAACATAATTACAAGATTGCTTTCCTTAAATATCTTACTCTGAAGTTAGCTAGCCTGTAGCTCCCACAGCAGAGCCCAGAATTCTGTGTGCTCTTATGGAAATTTTCACAAATACAGCACTAATAGCAAACTAATGTGCCTCCTCATTTTTGCTCTCAAATAGCAGGACTCAAGCGAAGAAGGTACGACTCTATGTGGCAAGATTTTTGTGAGCACATGAACATTTTGCAATGTGAGGCCATAGAAGAACGGTGAATAGGCTGATCATTTCATACATTAATTCAGCAAACATTTACTAAGTGCTAACTGTATATCAAGTTCTGTGCCAAGCAATGTGGCTATAATACAAAAGTGAGCAAAACGCAGGAACAGAACTTACAACGGTGGAGTTTTCTTCCGTTTTCAAGGTTTGCAATGGCTTATGTCTGATTTATAATGAACTTTATCAACTTAGCTCTGGTTTCCTTGTAATGCCAAATATAGTATCCTAAACCCTTAATACATCCCCAGTGAGGTCTGTGGTGGAGGTCTTCCTCTCTTACTGCCTAAAATCTTGAATGCATCATGCATGTTCTACTCTATCAGGTAGAGAGTATACAGTGTCCTCCAGGACAGATGTGTCTGGTCTGTTTTCCCTCCAAGTCTGTTCCAATAAGACCAACTGGATCCCATTCATTGATGGGGGTGTTAATTTGCATAAAATGGAGAATCCATTCTAAGCTATCAAGGAACCTTGATGTGTAAAGATTGGCTTCTTACACACTGTCAGAAATCTGGAATTCCAAAACATATTCAGTAGGTCTTGGCTGGTTCATGTTTTTTTAAGTACTAAAATGTCTTGTAGGAATCTCTGTGTATCACTATAATAAGATATTTTGTCCCACATAATGTCCCTTAAAGGTCATTTGTAGTCAGGACAATTAGCAAATGACCTACAAGCTAAAGCTAAAGCATAATCAGTTCAAATCATACCTTGACTTATATTCTGAAAATTTCATTTTGGTATATCCTTAAAAAAATGAAAAAAAAAAAAGAAATGAGCACCCCTCTTCCGCACCCTCCATCCTCACTCCTCCTTCCAAAAAAATGGTCCCCAGGAATCTTTCATAACTTTCTCTATTCCGGTATCTTCTAAACTGTAAATTCATCAAAGGACTTCAATGTTGAGAGAACAGACATCTCAGGGTGGCACCTAGCAGCATCAAGTATCTTCTGGAAGATACTGGGGCACATTTTTGTGCTCTGGCAGACACGAGATGTTGTGATGGCCTCATTGTACAAATGAGCAAAAATTGAAGGCCCTCCTATCCCCCACATTAGTGGTGTTTCAGATCATTTCCTTGAGTTCAGAACTCTAGATATCACACTGCAAAGGCCTTTTCTTGGCATTCTTGTCAAGTTTTGTTTTGTTTTTAAGAATAGTTTTATTGACATTTTAGATAAAGAGAGAGAGGAGAAAGAAACATGGATGTGAGAGCAACATTGATCAGCTGTCTCCTGTATGCGCCCTTCCAGGAATCCAGCCCACAACCTGAGCATGTGCCCTGACCTGGAATTCAACCAGCAATCTCTCAGTGCATGGGACAATGCCCAACTAACTGAGCCACACCAGCCAGGCCTGTTTTAAAATATAGTATTAAGACTTTAAGGCTAAAACTCTAAGGATTCTCTGAGATAAATTGTAATAATTTTCTAGGATTAATAAGAAAAAAGATTTAATTATGTAAATTTTATAATTGATTTTTTTGTTTTTTTAATCCTCATCTGAGGATATTTTCCCATTGATTTTCAGAGAGTGTGGAAGAGAGAGGAAATGACAAAGAGAAACATCGATGTCAGAGAAATACATCAAGTGGTTGCCTTCTGCACACACCCTGACCAGGGCCCGGGCCAGGGAGAAGCCTGCAACTGGGGTACATGCCCTTGACCGGAATCGAACCCGGGATCCTTCGGTCCGCAGGCCGATGCTCTATCCATTGAGCCAAACTGGCTAGCACTTGTAATCGATTTTGGGTGTATTTTTTCTCCTGCAGTAATAGAGAGAATCTTTAGAAAGAAATTGGATGCAACTAAGGCAAAGCCCATTTTGAGGCAACACACATCTGTGGCTACTGAGTGCCTGTTTTGAATTACATTGAAATTGCCTGAAGAGCATTTGGCAAATGGAAAATTTTAAGTTGGTTTAAGCTTTTCCATGGACAATTTAGGTTTTGTACTGTTATTGTTGTATCTGTGCTTTTGCATTCAAATCTTTCCAACCAGCATGGAAAAGAGAAAACATTGTGTTAAAGGCTTTTTAATGACATAGTAACTCCTCTTGACAAACAGTGGATCTGCTCCATTATCTTATCTGCCAAAAGAGAAATATCTTCCAGGAGAATAATATGTGCTTAATCATGAAAGCCTTCAGCTTTGAAAGCTTCAAATGATAGAATCAGCAACAGAAATAAGTCCTCTACATCCCCAAATTAGATGTGTTCTTTTGATTATCTTTCAGTAACATCTGTGGTAACAATACTTTCTGGAAACCACTGCTGATATTCTCAGATAACTGTACTAAGTCGGCCTGGTTTGTCATGTAAAAAATCAGTGACTTAACCAAGCATGGGGTTGCCACTCTCCTCACCATTGTTCTTTGGTTTCGCTGCCCCACCAGAAGCACAGGGAGACTGCTGTGAGCTAAACACAGCAGATCTCTCGTTTCTGTTCCTCTCCATGGAGGTGACCATCATCCCACGTGCAATGAGGCCAGTCACCTCCAATGAAGCCATCATTACTTTTGTTGTTTTGCTGATTGCAAACGGCAATTTTTTAAAAATATGTTTTTATTGATTTCAGAGGAAAGGAGAGTGAGAGAGAGAGAGAAACATCAATGATGAGAGAGAATCATTGATCAGCTGCCTCCTGCATGCTCCCTACTGGGGATCGACCCTGCAACCCGGGCATGTGCCTAGACTAGGAATTGAACCGTGACCTCCTGGTTCATGGGTCAACACTCATCCACTGAGCCACACTGACCGGACAAAAGAGAATTTATAAATTTTAAAAATGCACTCAGTTATAATAGCTATACTGACAGGTTTCCAGATAATTTTCAATGGTTATCTTTATCCCCAAGGCCAGGCTACTTTGCAGGTAAGAACTCGGGTTAGAGTTCTAAAGTACATCTTACCTGTGTGGGCCCAGATCAGAGGTATCATTTATACATGTCCCACTGGCAATCTCTGATTATGAACAAGAAATTCTACGATTTGACCTCTTCAAGAACTAGAACCACAGCTTCCTCCAAATTTGTAGGGTTTTGTGCTATATGTTTACACATTTATTAAAACAACATTTATATGATGGTGATAGAATATATAGGATCCATTCCGATCAGCATCTGGGAGGGTGGTTTGCTTATTTGGGGAGGAGATGAGTTGAGAAACTGACCAAGAAGAATATTAAAATAGCAAAGGTTTTGGAGACAAATGTGTTCTTTGTTGTCAAAATACTGACAGGTGCTAACATGCTGAGCTTGTGGGATACTAAAGAAAATGCTAAGAACTGTCCATGTCACTGTATTCACCTCTCCACAAGGTAGAGAACCTACATTGTACAGCAGAACTAGAGAGAAGCACTTACCTTTCCAGAACCACTAAGCGGTCTATTATTCATGGTCCACATCAAACCTGGAGACAGAAAAAGCAGTCATATCTTAGATGAAATACTATCAGTGCCGAAACAGAGTCAGGGAATTTGGTGCTCACAATGTAATACTTCCTATAAAAAGCATGGAAATAGAAAACCCGGAACAAATTACATAATCTAAAAATATAATTTTATGTACCCTCCCTCCTCCGTCAAAAAAAAACACACACACACAATCAAAAGATAAACAAATAATAATATACATAAGAAGGATTGCAGTAATCTTATATATGCCACATTAGCTATAGATAACTTTGCAGAAAAGAATTTTAATATAAAATTTTAATAGTATTTTAGGTTTCTAAATAGCATGCCAAATTTAGGTTTTGAGTATGCTTATATGTCTTTTATTTTTAATCCTCACCCGAGGATATTTTTCCATTTATTTCTAGAGAGAGTAGAAGAGAGAGGGAAAGGTAGAAAGAAATATCAATGTAAGAGAAATACACTGATTGGTTGCCTCCTGCATGAGCCCCAACCAGGGCCTGGGCTGCAACTAAGGTATGTGCCCTTGACCAGAACTGAACCCGGGACCCTTCAGTCCACTGGCTGATGCTCTATCCACTGAGTCAAACTTGCTAGGGCAGCTTATATGTCTTAAAAGTAAGTTCATTTTACTCAAGAATTTTTTCCTCATGTGTAATGTATGGTAAAGAGTTTGCTGATCGTGATGGTGATAATGATGTTTTGAACAGCTGTGATTAAACGTACTCATCACCTGATTTTATTTAGTCTATGTTAGAATCCAGATGCAGAGACGGTCCACCCAAACTTGGGGGGAAATGGATGACTGCTCAAAATGAACTGAAATACATTTTGTGAAAAGGATATTAATAATGAAAATGCCTTTTATATCTGAATTTTAAAAAGCAGAATAAAAATGAAACTCATTAAAGAGTATTTGTGGGAAATGTAGATGTTAAAACCCTTTCTGAAATGACTGAAAAACAAAGAAAGACGGCCAAAGAGAACATGACGTAAGGATTTGTGTTAATTAAGGAGGAGAGAGCGGTCCTAATGATTTTGAAGGAATCTATGAAATTCTCTACACTAGAGCAGGGCTCATATGGACCATTGCCAACATCTGTGCCTTTCTGCAAATGGGCATTTTTAGCAGCACTTCACCACAACGCTTATAAAGATCAGCGAAATCTATCACAGCTTGGTTGTATTTTTCTTGGTTGCCATAGAAGCTGATCACCGAGTCTTCAAATCAGTAGTTAAAGGTCAATTTGATATGAATGCTAAAATTATCTGGGGTAACCATATTGTGGCCCAATTAGTTTGATAATTGGAATTGGATGAATTATGTGTTGTTCCAAACAACTGTGCTCCAATTACCCTGCACATGGTTGTTCTCAGAAGCTGTGGAGACATGTACATTCTCATCCTGCAAATCTCACTAAGGAATCGGGAGCATCACTGGGTTGTAGCTTGTCAACTCCAAGGTTCTGCAGGATACTCGTTGTATTTGGCTCTAGATTCTCAAGTGTCAGTAGTAAAATCAATTAAACGTATTTCTTAGAAAAATGTTTCTTATTAAAGATAGTCTTCTCAACGGGACTCATGCTCTGCTTTGGGAACTGACTTAGAAAAATGCCTGAGGGCTGAAAGAAACGCGGCTCCCTGATTCTCTATCATTCCCCAGGACTGAGAAATTGGATTGTTTTAAGGTCCTATCAAAATGCCCCACACATTTACCACCACCACCACTGTGCATGTGGCAGAGGAATGAAAGAACTCACCCTGAAACAAATGTTTACTGCTACTCACAATGTCCCTGAGGCAAGTTGGGCCTGCAGAGCAAAGTCATAGCCATCGGGAGAAGGCCACGTGTAAACAAGAAATAATCGGTAACATGCCAGCAACCCTTCTTTCCTTGGCCCAAAATTATTTTTAGGCAACAACTCAATGAATTCTTCTCTCACTGCTATTTAATTTTGCTGCCCATGATAAGCAAAGCCAACACGAACACAGGGTGAGATCTGGTTTATCCTCTCTGTTACATTACACTCACACAGAGAAGCCATCAGAGTTGAAAGTGACATCTTATGGTTGCTCCAGAAATCATAGTAAAAAGTGAACCTTGGAATTTGTGATAAAGAAGGAGCATATCTTTAGAGGAGTAAAATCTGATAGCATCTTCCCTCCACAGGACAGGCAGTCAATCAAGCAGAATCTAAAACCAGAACGGAGAGAGTACAGAAGCGCACTCTAAACTCACTCGCTGTGATTGAATTCCACGGCATGTCCTGTTTTGTTAGATAGGCTCTTGAGCAAAAATGAGTTAAGCCTCCAGACAGGTGCTCCAAATTATTATTCTTGCTTTTTGTACTGTAGATATAGCACAAGATGAATATACGTATACACACACAAGGTGGGGCAAAAGTAGGTTAATTGTTGTGAGTATGCAAAACAGAGTTTATTCTTGCATTACATTTATTAATTATTGTATTATTTTCCATACAAACAACTGTAATCCTATTTTTGCCACATCCTATATATATATGTATATATACATAGATATCATATCTTACCATTGTAAATATGTAGTTTAGATGAAATTAAACATATACATTAAATAAGTCAGCTTTCTTTTGTCCTCCCTTAATTATGCTATGTGTAAGCAATATGAAAAAGGATCAGGAAATTTCTCTTCAGTGTTGAATAACTGCAAAATTAAACAGAATGAGAGGCGGCTGTCTAATCTGGTATAATAACCCTCCTAAGACTGCATTATTACAAGAGGCTCTGTAATTGTTCTCGGGGAAAAGTCTGAAGCAGTGGGAGGGTAAAGAAGCCCATAACAATGGGAGGCTTTCTGCTGAGACTGTCCGTTGCTGTGTAAGTGGAAGATGGTTCTAGGGTTTATTATCCCTGTGACATGGGAAGCCAACCCAAGTACTGAGACCCACTCAATAATCAGCCAAAAACGGAACAAGCCCTGATGTCCTGATTTCAAATTCTTGTGACTTACCAACCAGGGGGGATAGGATTGGGAAGGATGAGGGGAGAGAAAAAGTGCTGGGAAGGGAGGGGCTTTTACCCGATCCCGAGTGGATAGGTTTTAGTGAACAGAACTAAGTCCTGGCTCTTCAATCCAAGGTATCTATTTAGCGAGGAGGAAAAAAGTATTTAAAATCAGAATTTAAGCCAGCATCACCCTAATACCAAAACCAGGTAAAGACAACACAATGAAAGAGAATTACAGGCCAATATCCCTCATGAACATAGATGCCAAAATCCTCAACAAAATCTTAGCAAATCGGATCCAGCAGTACATCAGAAAGATCATACACCATGACCAAGTAGGATTTATCCCAGGGATGCAAGGATGGTACAATATCCGCAAATCAATAAACGTGATACATCACATAAACAAATTGAAAGAAAAAAACCACATGGTCATATCAATTGATGCAGAAAAAGCATTTGACAAAATTCAACACCCATTTTTGATAAAAACTCTCAGCAAGGTGGGAGTAGAAGGATCATACCTCAACATAATAAAAGCCATATATGACAAGCCCACAGCCAACATCATACTCAATGGACAAAAACTAACACCATTTCCCCTAAGAACAGGAACAAGACAGGGATGCCACCGCTCACCACTCCTGTTCAACATAGTCCTGGAAGTATTAGCCATTGCAATTAGACAAGAAGAAGAAATAAAAGGCATCCAAATTGGAAAAGAAGAAGTAAAACTGTCCTTATTTGCAGACGACATGATATTATACATACAAAACCCTAAAGACTCCATCAAAAAACTACTAGACTTTGGAACTCCTATTTGACCCTGTGATCCCACTTCTAGGAATATATCCCAAGAAACCAGAAACACCAATCAGAAAGGATATATGCACCCATATGTTCATAGCAGCACATTTCACCATAGCTAAGATCTGGAAACAGCCCAAGTGCCCATCAGTAGATGAATGGATTAGAAAACTGTGGTACATCTACATGATGGAATACTATGCTGCTGTAAAAAAGAAGGAACGCTTACCATTTGCAATGGCATGGATAGAACTGGAGAGCATTATGCTAAGTGAAATAAGCCAGTCAATGAAGGAAAAATACCACATGATCTCACTCATTCATGGATAATAAAGACCATTATAAACTTATGAGCAAAAATAGATACAGAGGCAGAGCTGCCTCAAACAGACTGTCAAACTGCAGCAGGAAGGCCGGGGAGGGTAGGGGGACAGAAGAGGGGGTAAGAGATCAACTGAAGGACTTGTATGCATGCATATAAGCATAACCAATGGACATAAGACACTGTGGGGTAGGGGAGGCCAGGGGATTGTCAAGGGTGGGGGAAAAAAGGAGACATATGTAATACCCTTTGTAATACTTTAAGCAATAAAAAAAGAGAAAAAATAATAAAAAATAAATAGACTGGAAAGATAAATAAATTCATTTAAAAAAATAAAATCAGAATTTACCTCTAGGAAGGAGAGTTGGTTCTAAAAAAAATTTAATCCGGAAGGAAGAATGTGGTACTTATCTCCCAAGTGGTCAAACATCTGCGATGTCCCTGTCTTGGCTCACATCTGATATGTCAGAGATATGAGGACATGAAAGAAACAACTCTACAGCCATGTCCCAGGAAGGAGTATTTCCCATGACCAGAGGAGAAAGCTCCAAAATGGGAGTGTATGTGCAAGTTAATTTTTGTGAAATGTGTAAGGTAGGGGTCCAGTTTTATTCTTTTGCATGTGGCTACCCAGTTTTCCCAGCACCATTTACTGAAGACAATATTCTTTCCTCATTGTGTGTTGTTGGTGCCCTTCTCAAACATTAACTGACCAAAATGCCTTGAATCTGTAGATTGCTTTGGATAGTATGAACATTTTCTCACTATTAATCTCCCAACCCCAAAACATGGGATATCTTTTCATTTATTTGTACCTTCTTCAATTTCTTTCTTCAGTGTCTTAGAGTTTTCAGTATATAGGTCTTTTACCTCCTTGGTTAAATTTTTTTTCTTAAATATCTTATTGTTTTTGATGCTATTGTAAGTGGGGTGCTGTCTCTCTCATATAGTTCCTTATTAGTGTATAAAAATGCAACTGATTTTTGTATCCTGCAACTTTATATTGAATTCATTTGGAGCCAATTTGTCCGTAAGACTCAGAACAGTAACTATAGTTTTATGGCAAAGTGCACAGACTTCACAACTCTAATTTTATTATCTCAGTCAAATCTCTAAATCTTTGCATCTGTACAGTCTTCATATGTAAAATAATAGTGATAATGAGAGTTACTATCGCAGAAGCTATTGTGAAATTTTAATGAGAAAATGCCTGGACTATAGTAAGTCTCAATATGTATGTTGCTATTTCTACCCTTTCCCTCACAACCCAACCACCACTAAAAATGTTTCTTGCAGCAAAGATCAGAAGACACAGAGATGTGTATGTAATTTATGCAACCATAAAGATGTACAGTGGGGCCTTGACTTACGAGTTTAATTCGTTCCGAGACCGAGCTCGTTAAGGAGCTCATTAACTCAAATTACTCTGCCAACTCAATGCAAAAAAATCAGCCAAGAGACAGCTGGTATCTCAAAAAAATAGTTAGTCAGGACACTCATAAGTCAAGGCCCCACTGTACTTGTCTTCTCATATTTTCATATATATGTGATTATTATAGTGTCAGCACCCTCACCTGTCCTGAGCAAGAGTCTTAAGTTATTTCTTATATATGAATCTCATACATGGGGGTGAAAGAGAGGAGAGAAGTGGTAGGAAGTGGAAACACTGATAGAGGAGGGGAAGGGGAGAGTTAATTGCCTGTTCTTGACAATTCCTATAGTCAAAATCGGTAAATGTGGTGAGTTGGCAGAGCACCAGATTGGCCAGTTAAATTTGGATTGTGCAGGCCTGAATATTCTCTTTTTATGTAGCTCACATCTTTTTCTTATCATCAACATTTATTGTAGCTATCTTTAGCACTTCTAGGAATTGTAGGAAAAGCATTTAATATCTCTTTGTTGAAGAAGCAAAACACAGTATGAAAAATTGAGCTGTTTTTTCCCTTCAAAATTTGCATTAGGATAGTACGCAATTAGAAACTTTATTACCACAGCTTTTGTATATCCTCATTAAACATACATTAAGAATTTGTTTGAACCTTTAGAGCAACTTTTCATTTTTCTTTGTCAATAGAAATGTTTCCATTACACTCATGGAGCCACAAAATGTTCTCTAAGAAGGTAGTGAAGGAAGTGATAGTAACACTTGACGTACTCCTCATTTAGCTGATAGGCTTCCATTAAACATGCTATTAAAGTGAGACTAGATGGTTCAAAGGATGAGTAATGGTCCACAATGCTTTTTGCCTACATGTCAGTGGGTCCAGCATCTTCATTAGAAAGGCCAGACCATGTGGCCATTTTTTAGTAATGCAAAGGTATAATGCCAGTAGAGCTGCCCATTCTTCAAATGACCACTTAAGAGGAAAGAGCACTAGATTAGGTGTTATAAAACCTGAATTCTGATCTCAATGATCATTACTTTATTTCTGTCTTATCTAACTTCCCAGGGGAGAGGGGGCTCAATTTCTTCATCTGTCAAAAGAACATATAATAAAATCCCTGTAAATGTCACAGAAGCCCTCTAAATTTCACAAAAGTGGGGTGCTTTAAAAGTGCCGTAGAATGTATTAATCGCTATACAAATTGTAATCCTGTAATCCCAAAGCAAAATGACTGATCTGCTCCACCTGTCTTTTGAGTCTAAGGTCTTTACATTCCGGAGCTGTCTCTCCCATGTTGTGTCAGCCAGGTTTCCTAAATGCAGACACCTACTCCAACAAGCTTAAACAAAGAGAATTGAATAAGGAGTATACACACTTCACAAAATTGTTGGGAGGGTTGAAGAAACAGACTCCAGGCAGAGCTTCTGGGAATAACTCTCAATACAACATGGACCATCACGGTGATTGCTGCCTATCCTACAATCTGGGAGACACTAGAGTAGCAAGATCTGAGCACACATCATCTCTGCTACATTCACACAATATACATGCCTCACATTCTCCTTTTCTTCTCAGTGGGATGCCTTCTGAGGTAGAAGTCCTGAGTATTGTGTCTAACTGGTGGAAAATCATGACCCTGTCAGGAGAGATGTAGTTTTTGGCATTTTACTAGTAGAAGGAAGATGGCATAGGTAGTGCCACAGATGAGAGTCAGATTCTGCCATGTGTGCCTGCAAAATCCCTGGCATATCAATAGGCACATTTGGAAAATTTGATATAATTAAGGAAAACGTTGTAAATGCAATCAGGCAGCAGGTAGTGACTGGAGGCCTACTAAGTGCCAAAGACATTCTGCCCAGCTGAGAAAACCTGAATTACCAGAGCAACAATCCAGTAGGGACTGCGTGCACTTTCTCAAACACTCCATATTTCTTTGTGTTTCTAAACATTTACATAAACTTTTCCCTCTGCAAGTGGTGGCCATCTCTCACTCTCCTCCATCCAGCTAATTCCCAAGAACAAATATCTCTGGTCCTTTCAGGCACTACCCAAGCTTCACTTCTTTGGAAAGCCTTTCACATCAGTAGGGATGCCTTCGACTACATGTAATGTAATAACTGAAAGTGGCTTAAATATTAAGGGTTTATTACCTCACATACCAAAAAAAAGAAAAGATAGAGATAGAAGATTCCAGGTTTGTAATTCAGTGACACTATCATGTCAACAAGGACCCAACAAGTTTCCTTATTTCTGCTCCTCTATCCTCAACATGTTAGAGCTCATTCTCAAGCTGTCCTTTCATGACCACAACATGGATGTCACAGCCCAGATCATGCTGTCACACAAACGTGACCAAAACCAGGAAAGAAGTTTCTCCTTGCACGTCTCCTATCATGTGAAAAGCTTGTCCAACATCTCATCTGTAGAATTACTTTTACATCTCCCTTCCCAGGGTTGTGTAACATGCCCACATCTAAACCAGTCATTGAAAGCAAACATAGAAATACAATGATTGACTATGATGGGCTTAGACTCTTGAACATTCACTTTCTAGCCCCACTATGGAGGTGGAGAGTGAATACCTCATTAAATCAGAACTCTTCCAGCAAGGAAGGAGAGAGGAGCAGATAACCCATGGCACCAGCTATAGTTTCTCAACCACAACCATCACACCCTCCTGAGCTGTGTGGTGCCCCACCTCACTTCTCTCCTAGCAAGCCATAATTAGTGCAATTGTAGCACTTATCCTGTTGTCAACTCACTTATCAGTTCTGTCTCCCTGTGAGCTTCTCTAGGGCAGAGGCTATTTATTATTCATCTCTATCTCTAGACTTAGCTCAGTGTCTGGCACATAGAACGTATCCACTAAACACTGGTTGAACTCTAAGTGGAGTTACATGAGTCATAATTTTACCCATATTAATGGATATTAGCCATTCAGATGTGTTCTTATTTTATTATCTAACTAGATCACATTTAGATAATCTAAAATGATTTTCACAATTAAATGTAGTTATTTTGAAATGCCAGTGAAGCAACTGGTAAAATGGATATAAATACGCAAACTGAAAGCTATCTTCCTTCTGTTGATCCTGGTCAGTAGCTAATCTTCATAGTTATTCATTTCATTTCAGTCCTTTTATTTATATCATGTATACATAAACAAAAACGTGGTAACTTGACTGGATGAAAACAGTTTTGAAGTAAGCTCAGAGATGTGAACAGTCACACTAAATTTGTGTGCTAATGTATGGGGCACATAAAAAGCAGAACAAACTTTTTATGATCACGCATTTCAACACATGCTGGACTCACACTTACAGCTAAAAAAGAAGAAGCAGAGACCATATTTCTCCTCCACTTCAAACAGCAAATAAACAAATAAATATAAAATAATGGCTTATCATACAGTAGACAGGCAACAAAGAATCCTTGAGAAGGACCACAGATAAAGTTAACCCTACAATTGCCCAGCTTCCTGCCTTGAGAGCATTTCTAGGTAATGGATAAAGAAAATATTATTTCAATTTCTTTAAAGAATAAGTGAATGTTTAAACAAATATATTAGCAATGGCCTGGCCAGGGTTTCTCAGTGGTTGAGCATCAACCTATGAACCAGGAGGTCACAATTCGATTCCCTGTCAGGGCACATGCTCAGATTTCAGGCTCGATCCCTAGTAGGGAGTATGCAGGAGGTAGCCAATTGATGATTCTCTCTCATCATTGATGTTTCTCTCTCTCTTTTTCTCTCCCTTCCTCTCTAAAATCAATAAAAACAGTATTAGCAATGTAGTATGATGTTTCTCACATATGAAAAAGTAAAATGTTTGATAAAATAGCACAAAAGTTGGGAGGGGAGAAATGAAAGTATCTATACTAATAAAAGGGCAATATGTTAATTAGACTGGGAGACCTTCCAGGAGACCCTCTGGATGTCCTTCTGGACAAAGCCATGGTGGTGAGTCCAAAACAGAGGCGGTTAGGGCCGATCAGGCCAGGAGGGGAGGGCAGTTGGGGGTGATCAGGCTGCCAGGGGGGAGGGGAAGTTGGGGCCGAGCAGGCTGGCAGGGAGTTCAGCTGGGGGCAAGTAGGCCAGAAGGGGGGGGGGGCAGTTGGGGGCAAGCAGACCATCGGGGGGGGCAGTTGGGGGCAAGCAGGCCAGTGGGGGGGGCGCAGTTGGGGGGACCAAGCCAGCAGGCAGAGTGATTAGGGGTGATCAGGCAGGCAGGCAGGTGAGCAGTTAGGAGCCAGAAGTCCCGGATTGTGAGAGAGATATTCAACTGTCGATTTAGGCCTGATCCCTATGGGCTCGGCCTAAACCGGCAGTCAGACATCCCCCAAGGGGTCCCAGGTTGGAGAGGGTGCAGACCGGGCTGAGGGACACACCCCCATGCACGAATTTTGTGCACGAGGCCACTAGTACTATTATAAAATTCTTATACTATATGTAAGGTGAACAACTATCTCAGTTTACATGGGACAGAGGAGTTTCCTATGACATGTGACTTTCAGTGCTAAACTAAGACAGTTCCAGGAAAACTGAGATCATTAGTCACCCTAACAAATCAGATGGTATAGTATCACTTAAAGGTAAACTGCAATGGCCAAACTGACTTTGGCCTACGCACTTAACCTCTCTGTGTCTTGGTTTACTCATCTCTGAAATCAGGAATAATAATGCCTTCTTATTACTGTTACTGCAAGAATGTAATTATATGGCACATGTAAAGTGTTTGACACATAGTATGGATTAATGTTAGCTAGTATGATGATCTAATTTCATTTTAAAAAATAATCAAAGTTATATTGTAGAAAATGAATAAGAGAAAACGTAACAGTCATCAGAGAGACAACTTAATAGGTTAGTACAATAAATAGACTAGAGATGCGGAGGACCAGAACTAAGAAAATGGCATTGATATAAAAATAAATAGAAAAACCCAAGAGAAAGAAGAATGCACAGTATTTAGTGGCCCCTTCTTTCAATATGATTATTGAGCACCTACTACATTCCAGAAATTATGCCAGGGCACTAAGGACACATCCAAGTCAGGAGATATTTGTCTTCACTAAATCCAGTGTTTAGGGATTATTTCATGTTTCAATTTTCACCCATAAATTCAAATACTTGTTAGTTTACAGACTCAGCCAATGAGTAATATTTCTACTCTATGTATTAAAACATAAAAAATAGAGAAACATATAGAGCCAAAATTTAAAAATATTTTTATACCCAATCAGAAAGACCCATAAAAACCATTAAGTCTTAGCCATTCTTTTCTTACACAATAAAATTATTTTAGGTTTCAGAAATTCATCATAGCATATCATGGCAATATTGAATTTTGCCTGTGAGGGTTATTTTTCTATATAATGAGAGACTATCATTAAAGATGGGAGGTTTTGATTCATAACTTTTAAACTGTATTTTACATAAAGTTTAAACTGAAAATATACACTGTGATGTTTTCTTATTCCAATATTTTCAGAAAATATGTGTGGGCTTCATGAAATACAAATGGCTCACGGAGTTTTTCTGGCTGAATTAAGGTTAAAATTAATATCCCTCTTATGCATAATATTGCTTTTGGCATTTTGACAAATGGCTGATGACTCAAGAAACATAAAGATGAGATGAGTCCTACATTATAAGAAAGGATCAGATTTTTGGTTAGTTTTTCAGTTTTTTACATATGTGGGCTTTTGTTTTGTTTTTATATATTTTAAAGTCTTGAGGAGAACCAAGATGGCGGCATAGGTTAACACCGGAGTTTGTTGCTTTGAACAACTACTTCAAAAGTGAAACCAAAAAACGGAAGGGACATCACCCAGAACCACAGGAACGCTGGCTGAGTGGAAGTCCTACAACTAGGAGGAAAGAGAAACGCACACGGACACTCAGAGGAGGCGCGGTGCTGAGGTCAAGTTCTGAGGTGCGGAGTGCACGGAGCGGGCTGGCGGCGGAGGGCGTGGTTGGCGTTTTCAATCGGGAGGGAGTCGCAGACTCTGAGCTCCAGATCCGGGCGAGTCTTTAGGGACCCAGACTCAAACGGGAGAAGCGGGACTGTCTGACTTCGGTCAGAGCGAATGCAGCTTTCTCTCCGAGCTTTGCAGCGGGTGCTGGGACTCAGAGAGGCAGAGCCCCTGAGGACAGGACTGAGAGCCGCCATAACTGCTCTCTCCGGCCCACCCTGTTGATCCTGTGTGACCCGCCCCGCCCAAGCCCTGCACAGAGGCATTTGCCGGATAGCCTCAGGCAAAGGCTAGATTAGCACCTCCCTAGAGGACAGAAGTTCTCTCACTGCTGACACAGCTGATTCTCATAGCCACTTGGCCTGGAGGTCAAACCCTCCCTGGAATTAGCTACAACAATCAAGATTTAACTATAAGACTGCGAACAAAGACCACTAGGGGGTGCACCAAGGAAGCATAACAAAATGCGGAGACAAAGAAACAGGACAAAATTGTCAATGGAAGATATAGAGTTCAGAACCACACTTTTAAGGTCTCTCAAGAACTGTTTAGAAGCTGCCGATAAACTTAATGAGATCTACACAAAAACTAATAAGACCCTCGATCTTATATTGGGGAACCAACTAGAAATTAAGCATACACGGACTGAAATAACGAATATTATACAGACGCCCGACAGTAGACCAGAGGAGCGCAAGAATCAAGTCAATGATTTGAAATGCGAGGAAGCAAAAAACATCCAACCGGAAAAGCAAAGTGAAAAAAGAATCCAAAAATGCGAGGATAGTGTAAGGAGCCTCTGGGACAGCTTCAAGCATACCAACATCAGAATTATAGGGGTGCCAGAAGATGAGAGAGAGCAAGATATTGAAAACCTATTTGAAGAAATAATGACAGAAAACTTCCCCCACCTTGTGAAAGAAATGGACTTACAGGTCCAAGAAGCGCGGAGAACCCCAAACAAAAGGAATCCAAAGAGGACCACACCAAGACACATCATAATTAAAATGCCAAGAGCAAAAGATAAAGAGAGAATCTTAAAAACAGCAAGAGAAAGAAACTCAGTTACCTACAAGGGAATACCCATACGACTGTCAGCTGATTTCTCAACAGAAACTTTGCAGGCCAGAAGGGAGTGGCAAGAAATATTCAAAGTGATGAATACCAAGAACCTACAACCAAGATTACTTTATCCAGCAAAGCTATCATTCAGAATTGAAGGTCAGATAAAGAGCTTCACAGATAAGGAAAAGCTAAAGGAGTTCATCACCACCAAACCAGGATTATATGAAATGCTGAAAGGTACCCTTTAAGAAGAGGAAGAGGAAGAAAAAGGTAAAGATACAAATTATGAACAACAAATATGCATCTATCAACAAGTGAATCTAAGAATCAAGTGAATAAATAATCTGATGAACAGAATGAACTGGTGATTATAATAGAATCAGGGACATAGAAAGGGAATGGACTGACTATTCTTGGGGGGGAAAGGGGTGTGGGAGATGTGGGAAGAGACTGGACAAAAATCGTGCACCTATGGATGAGGACAGTGGGTGGGGAGTGAGGGCGGAGGGTGGGGCGGGAACTGGGAGGAGGGGAGTTATGGGGGGGAAAAAAAGAGGAACAAATGTAATAATCTGAACAATAAAGATTTAATTAAAATAAATAAATAAAAAATAAAAAAATAAAGTCTAAAAGACCTGTCTACATATTTTTGAATTCCTATTAATGTAGTACATTTATTTTTTGTTTGTTTGTTTCTTATGGGAAACATTTAAAAACTTAATAGACAACTAAAATTGTCAAATAATGCTGAAGGAGTGATCACAAACTTTACAGATTCTTGAAGGAAATAAGTGTTACATAGAATATTATGGAAAAACAACTGACCCTTTGCAGCACAAGAGGAAGGAAGTGGTGAGGAAAGCACAGAGTGGTGCTTTATTTTAAAAAGTACAACATTTAGATGTAACACCATGCACACAATGTATTCCATTTTCTGTCAGCTTTCCTACCTTTAAGATGTGATGGCCTTCATTCACATGTGGACAGACTGGACAACCAAATCTTCACAGAAAGGAAGGAAATAAAAGATCAGGTCTTAGATTGAACAGAATGACAATTCATCATATTCTGAGTCGTTGGAATGGAGATGAAAATAAGACACAGACCCTGCTCTCAAGAAGCATCCGGTCTCCGCAGGGAAACAGCCTATCACCTGCAGTGGCTATTGACGGGCAAATGGCCCCTTGAAGTCCCCACACAGAAGGTACCAGTATATGGACTTCGAAGCCCTTGCAGGGAATTTTTAAAAGAATTCAGATGGAATGCCTTACTTCATTACAAATCAGGAAAAGAAGAGAAATCCTTGTAGCTTTCTTTTATGATTATTATTGGTACTCCATGTAGTACCAATAGGTTTGTCAGTGGTTTTGCAGTATCAGTTTTTGGATACACATAAAGCAATATTTTTTCCCTCAGGAAGCATGTAGGACATTTTTTTATAGCCATATGTAATGTGAAACCAATTCTCAGTAAATGTGCCCAAAAGGTACAGTAGCCTCTCTCATTTCTTCTGTCTACCAATTCTCTTCAAGAATCAATTCCCCGTGTTTACAAATGAGGAGTCCTAGCAAAGTAGTCCACGTCCACTTTAAGATCCAAGAAAAGATGCTCCCTCAAGAAGGAAAGCAGTATCTCCCTTAAACTGCAGAACCCAGGCCTGGTTCACGGCGTCCTCGAGGCCAGCACACAGGTCTGCCCCATCCTGTCTCTGCTTTGCAGTACATGACCCATGGCATTATGGACTGAATGTCTGTGTCCTCCCAAAAGTTCTATGTTGAAACCTAATCTACTATGTAATGGTTGTAGGAGGTGAGGCCTGTAAATTATAAAGACGGAGCCCTCAAGAATGGGATTAGTGCCCTCATAAGAAGAGACACAACTTGCCTCCAGTCTCCACTCTCTGCCATGTGAGGTTACAAGAAGACAACATTTGTTTGCAAACCAAGAAATGGGCTCTCACCGAACGCTAGATCTATCAGCATCTTGCCCTTGGACCTCTCAGCTGACAGAACTGTGAGAAACAAATGTTTGTTGTTTAAGCCGCCCAGTCTGTGGTATCAGCCCAAGCTGACTAAGATACACGGGCAAAATCTTTTCCATTTAATTCTCCCCACAAAAGAGTTAAGTTTAAAATCTTGGAATATATATACATGTACCAAGTCTGATCTAAAATCCTAGAGCCAACATTATTTATTTTTCTAGGGTTCATAATTTGGAGATGTGGAAGAAGCTAGACAAGAAGACATGAAAAGTTCTGCTTGTCCTAGACAGTTTAAATATATCTTTCTTTAATTCCCAAAGCCATCTTTAATTCTCTAAGAATTTTTCTACTGAATAGATCCAAAGCTCGGAGCCAAAAAAGACCTTTAGATTAATGCTTCAAACATCTAAGGAGGATTAGCCCACATTCTATGTTAGTTTAGTGCCATCAAGTGGACTAGTCGAAGAAGTAAATTCAGAATGTTTTTATTGCACTCTGACAGTAGACATTTCAGCCCCTCTTATGCCTGGGGGCATTTACTGAAAAGGAAATACATTAAGGAAAATCTTGACTTTTAGCTTTACATTGCATATGTTTATAATAAACGAAATTGGCCCACATTTTCTGCAAAACTTGATATAACAGATGGTCATTGTCAACAAATTTTGTTAAGAATCTGTCTACAACACTTACGATAAAAAAGATATGACTCAATCCAAGATCAGAAATGTCTAAATATTAATGATTACAAAAATTAAGTACGTAAGCACACAATATCATTTACTAACTATGTTTGTAGCACTGCAAAATTTTTATTTGCCCAGAAAAGGCTGAATGGATATGTTTATTTCCACAGAAATAAATGTATAATTTAACAAATTATTATAAAATAGTTATGTAACCACAACCAAAGTTGTAAAATATAACATTCTTAGGAACCCCAAAAGACCCATGGCTACCCCTTCTCTTTTGTTCATACTTTAGCTTCAAACTAAGTAACCATAAACAAAGTTTTTATTTTTGCCAAAGTATATAAATAGAATATGGGGTGTGTGTGTGTGTGTGTGTGTGTGTGTGTGTAGGTGATTAGCTTCTTCTACCTACCTATAAATTTTTAAGATTAATTTACATTGAAGGTTATATAATGAGCTCATTGAAAGGTATATAATGTGCTCATTTCTCTTGCTATATAATATTCCATTGCATAAATTATTTGTCAATTCTGCTGTAGGTGAACATCTAGGTTCTTCCAATTTGAGAATATTATGAATAATACTACTATGAATGTGGTCATACATGTGTTTTGGTGCCTCTTATCATATAATTCTGAAGGTATATCTGAAGGGTATAAACATAAGAGTAGAATTCCTGTCTTGGGCAATGCATATCTTCAATTTTACTAGCTAATGCCAGCAGACTTTCTAGAGCATGTCTATAAATTTACATATCCATCAGCAATATGAGAACTTTTAGTGGTCCATATCATGACCCAGGTTGTTATTATTATATCATTTATTTTAAACAATCAACTGTATAATAGTGGTATTTTATTTTGGTTTTAATTGGCATTTCCCTGATTATCAATGTGGTTAAGAATAATTTTACATGCTTCATAGCTATTGTTATTTCTCTTTTTTGAGGAGCTTGTTCAAGTCTTTTACCTGTTTTTTAATGGGTTGTCTTTTTTAATGGGTTGCTAAATGAAATAAGTCAGTCTGAGAAAGATGGGTATCACATGATCTCACTTGTATGTGGAACCTAATGAACAAATTAAACTGATGAACAAAATAGATCCAGAAACACTGAAGCATGCAAAGACTACGTTATTTCAGAAGGAAGGGGAGGGAGGAGACAGGAAAAGATTAACCAAAGAACTTATATGCATATATGCATAGCCCATGGACAGACAACAGTGTGGAGAAGGCCTGGGGAGAGGGCGAGAGCAGGATGGAAGGAGTCAATGGGGGTAAAAAGAGGGCATCTGTAATACTTTCAACAATATAGATAATTTTTTTTAAGTCTGGGCTTCAAAGTCAGAATAAATGAATTAAAATACATGTTCTGCCACTCCCTAGTTGTGTGGTCAAGTACAAATTAGCTGATTTTTCTACACTCAGTGTTTTAATAAGTCAAGTGGGAATAATATTATCTTCCTCCAGGATTGTTACATTGGACATTTGTCTTCTGGGGTATGCCCAATTTTTAATCTATTTTTTTAAGGAATCCTAGTATTTATAGTCCTGTATTTATCCTAGAGAATTATTCCTGCTAGAGTTTCAAAGACTTTTTTTTTCTTGCCCCATTTTATTTATTTGTTTATTTACTAGTAGCCCTGCGCATGAATCCATGCGCCAGTAGCTCCCCACGCCCCCCTCATAGCTTGCTGCCCTGCCCCTCCTGTAGCTCTCCACCTCCCCCCGCCGCCCCCCTGCCCCCCCTCACCTCCCCCCCCTCCCTGCTTGTAGCTCCCTGCCCCACCCTCCTTCTGATCTGGTCATGACACGTTGGGTCATTACACTTCACAGCGTAAAGACCAATTGCATATTACATCTTTATTATATAGGATTTATTTGTTTGTTTGTTTGTTTGTTTGTTTGTTTGTTTGTTTTTAGAGAAAGGAAGGGAGAGGGAGAAAGAAACATTGATGTGAAAGAGGAACATCAATCGGTTGCCTCCCATACAGGCCCTGACTGGGGATGGAACTCACAACCTGGGTATGTGCCCTAACTGGGAATCAAACCTGCAACCCTTTGGTGCACAGGCTGGCACTCCAACCAACTGAGCCTCCCTGGCCCAGACTTCTCGCCCTATTTTAACACTTACACACTGTGGCGTAATTTATTTAGGTATCAGTCTTCTTCATTATATGTCTGGCTTCCATGGGACAGAAATTCACTTTGTGTCCCCAGCACTTAACAACAATCAGCCTGTCAACTTCCACAAAGAAATCAGCTAGGGTAATGATAGGAATTGCAATGAATCTTTGAGTATTGTCATCTTAACAATATTCAATCTTTCAATCCACTAACATAGGATATTTTCCCAATGATATAGATCCTCTTTTTTTTCTTTCAACAATGTTTGTGTTTTCAGAGCGTAAGTTTTACACTTCTTCTGTTAGATTTATTCCTAAGTACGTTAATTGTTTATGCTATTTTAATTGGAATTGTTTTCTTAACCTCATGTTATTGTCCATTGCATGTAGTATAGATATAGAACTGATTTTCACATGTTTATCTCATAACCTGCAACCTTGCTGAATTTATTAGTTCTAATAGTTTTTACCCTTAAACATTCCTTAGGATTTTCTACATATACGATCATGTCATTTGTGAATGATAGTTTCATTTCTTCCTTTCCAATTTAGATATATTTCATTATTTTCTCTTACCTCATTGCACTGGCTAAAATCTCCAGGACAATGTTGAATAGAGGTGGTGAGAGCAGACATTCTTGCCTTAATCCTGATCTTAGAGGGAAAGCATTCATCTTTTCACTGTCAAATATGTTAGCTACAGATTATTTTTAGATGTCCTTTGTTAGGTTAAGGAAGAATCCTTCCATTTCTAGTTTGTTGAGTTTGTTATCATGATTGAGTGCTAAATTCTGTTAAACTCTTTTTCTGCATCTATTGAGATGATAATGTAATTTTTGTTTTTCATTCTATTTATAGGATGCATGACATTAATTGATTTCAGATGTTAATCCAATTTTTCATTCCTGAGATAAATCTCACTTGTTCATGCTGCATAATTCTTTTTATATATTGCTTAATTAGGTTTGCTAGTATTTTGTTGAGGATTTTTGCATTCATATGCTAAGAGATAGTGATCTGTAGTTTTCCTTTGATGTCTTTGCCTGGCCTCATAAAATTAATTACAAAGTGTTTATCCTATTTTATATTTTGGATGAGTTTTTAAAGAATTAACATTAAAATTGTTTAAAATTTTGGTAGAATTCAGCATTAAAGCCATCTAGCTCTTTTTTAAATATACATATTTTTATTGATTTCAGAGATGAAGGGAGAGAGAAAAAATAGAAACATCAATGATGAGAATCATTAATCAGCTGCCTCCTGCACACCCCCTACCGGGTATTGAGCCTGCAACCCAAGCATGTGCCCTGACCAGGAATTGAACCATGACCTCCTAGTTCATAGATCAACACTCAACCACTGAGCCATGCCAGCTGAGCTATCTAGCTCTTTTTGTGGAGGTAGATTTTTCATTATTATTATTAATTTAATCTCTGCACTGTTTTAGATCTATTTAGATCATCTATTTCTAATTGGGCCCATTTTAGTAGTTTGTGTCTTTTTAGAAATTTGACCATTTTATCTGGGTTATCCCATTTGTTAGCATATAAATGTTCAGAGTATTCCTTTATAATTCTTTCTATTTCTGTAAAGTGAGTAGTAAGGTCCTCTCTTTCATTTCTTATTCTAGAAATCTAAGTTTTCTCTCTTTTTTCTTGGTCAAACTAGCTACAGTTTGTCAATTTTGTTGATCTTTTCAAATTTCTCAATAGAATTTTAAAAATATTTTGAATTAAGTAAAAATAACAATATGATGTATCAAAATTTGGGGAATGCAGTGAAAGCAGTGCTTACAGAAAATTTTATAGCATTAAATATGTCACAATGTATTTAACCAAGCCCCTATATTTGGATATTTAGATTATTTTCATTTTTAAATTATTTCAAGCATATAACCAATGCTATAATAAATAAACTGACTCAATTATTAAGATTATTTTAAAGTATTTAAAAGTATAGTTGTTGATTAGGCATATTTTTAGGCTTTCAAAATACATTACCAAATCCTCCAGAGAAATAGTAGACTAGTTTGTACTCCTACCCGAAATGCCTCTAATCAAGGTCAATTATTAATTTGTCTTCATCTTTACAAATTAAAAAGGTAATACATGGTATCTCATCTTTGTTTAAATTTGCATTTTTAGATGACATGTATACTCATTCAAAAGATACCTTCTAGAAAACAGACATGCAAATGAAATAAGAAAACGGAGTCATCATAGCATAGTTCTTCTGACAATGTAGTCTTAGCATTGTATAGTATATTGGCAATTGTTCTTTTTGCTGCTTAAAATCCCCTGTTATCATGACAAGTTTCCTGCTATAACTCTTCTGGATATCTTTCATACAATTGTTGGACAACAATACAGACTGCAGTGATATTTATGAGGCCCATCACAATATTAATGGATTTCCACCAATCCCTAGCCGCACACTAATCTAGTCTTTATATATTAGTTATCTATTGCTGCTTGACAAATTACCCTCACAATTTAGTGTCTTAAGACAACATTCCTTATTTCATGGTTTCTGATGGTCATGTGGGAGCAGTCTTCCTGGGTGGTTCTGTCTCAGGTTCTCTCATGAAGTTGCAGTCAAGCTGTCAGCTTGGGAATGCAGTGTTCTGAAGCCTTAACTGGAACTGGAAGGTCTACTTCCAAGGATGCTCATTCACATAGTTTTTAGCTAGAGTTCTCATTTCCTCCCTGGGTGTTAGCTGAAGCCTTATTTCCTCACCACATGGACCTCTCCACAGAGTTGCCAACTGTCTTCCAGACATGGCAGCTGATTTCTTCCAGAATGATGAGTGGTGAGACAGAGAAGAGAGAGAGAAGCACCCGAGTTAGAAGCTGCAGTCTATTTTAGCTCAGAATCCACATGCCCTCACTTCTACTGTATGCTATTGGTCATACGGACCAACCCTGGTTCAATGTGGGAGAAAACTAAACAAGACTATGAACACTAGGAAATAGGAGTTCTTGGAGGCCATTGTGACAAGCAGAATCATGCCCCTCTATGGTATTGTGATTTAGGATTAAAATATATATTTGGTCTTCATCCCTATTTCTAGCACAGGCTCCTAAGAGAGGAATATAGTGTCTTTTGGGCTTTTGCTATGTTAATGAGGTGACTTCTGGAATGCCCCTAAATCACCTAAGAATGGGGGCTGCTCACCAGAGGAATTAAACATGTGATTAAAGAGTTGGAATTTCCAGTCCCACCCCGCCCCACCCATCCCACCTCCGGGGAGAGGACAGGGACTGAAGATTGAGCTCAGTCACCAATGGCCAATGATTTAATCAATTGTGCCTATGTAATGAAGCCTCTAGAAAAAAACCAAAAGGACAGTGTTCAGAAAGCTTCTGGGTTGGTGAACACATGGATTTGTAGAGAGAGTAGTCTGCTCAGAGAACATGGAAGCTCTGTGCCCCTTTGCCATACCTTGCCCCATACATCTCTTTCATCTGGCTGTTTTCAAGTTACTGTATGTCCTTTTATAATAAACTAGAGGCCCAGTGCACAAAAATTTGTGCACTCAGGGGAGTCCCTCAGCCTGGCCTGTGCCCTCTCGCAGTCTGGGATCCCTTGGGGGATGACCACCTGCTGGTTTAGGCCCGCTCTCTGGGGAATTGGGCCTAAGCTGGCAGTCAGACATCACTCTGGCAGCCCGGCAGCCCTCGGGGGATGTCCACTTGCCAGCGGGGAGCAGGCCTAAGCTGCAGTCGGACATCCTTAGCGCTGCTGAGGAGGCGGGAGAGGCTCCTACCACCACTGCTGTACTGGCAGCCATCAGCCTGGCTTGTGGCTAAGCAGAGCTCCCCCTGTGGGAGTGCACTGACCACCAGGGGGCAGCTCCTGCATTGAGCATCTGCCCCCTGGTGGTCAGTGTGTGTCATAGTGACCAGTCATTCCCAGTCTTTCTGCTGTTAGGGTCAGTTTGCATATTACCCTTTTATTATATAGGATAGAGGCCTGGTGCATGGGTGGGGGCCGGCTGGTTTGCCCTGAAGGGTGTCCCGGATCAGGGTGGGGGTCCCGCTGGGGTGCCTGGCTAGCCTGGGTGAGGGACTGATGGGTGTTTGCAGGCTGGTCACACCCCCTTTAGGGTGGGGGTTCCCCACTGGGGTGCCTGGCCAGTCTGGGTGAGGGGCTGAGGGCCATTTTCAGGCTGGCCAAACCCCCCGGCGACAGAAGCCCCCAGCCTCTCCGTTTTTTCTTTTTTTTTATTCTGGGATTTATTTACCTTCTATAATTGAAACTTTGTTGCCTTCAGTGGAGCTCAGAGCCGGCCGGGAAGCTTGGCTTCCTCCATCACTGGAGCAACTAAGCTTCCTGCTCGCTTCAGCTCCATGGCTGCCAGCCACCATCTTGGTTGGATTAATTTGCATATAGTTGCTCTGATTGGCTGGTGGGCGTGGCTTAAGGCATAGCAAAGGTATGGTCAATTTGCATGTTTGTATTTTATTAGTGTAGGTGGGTAATGTCATAAGTAATATGTTTCTATGAGTTCTTTGAGCAGCTCTAGCAAATTGATCAAAACCCAAGCAGGAGGTAATGGAAACCTCCATTCCATAACCAGTCAGTCAGAAGCACAAGTAACAACCTAGAAATGGGATTGGCCTCTGAAGAGGGAAGGCAGTTTCTAGGACTGGCCCTTAGCACTGTCTCTAGGTAGAGAAGAGTCAGAAGTGAGTTGAATTATAGGACACCCAGCTGGTGTTTGAAAATTGCTTGGTGGTATGGGAAAAAAAATTATAATTTATGTCAGAATCTTACCTTCCCCCCCCCCCCAAAAAAAGATATCAAGTCCTGATTCCAGGAACCTGTGAAAATTACCTTATGAAAAAGTCTTTGCAGATGTGACTAAGTTTAGGATCCTAAAATCGGGACATTATTCTGCACATTCCAAGTGTATTACACCACTAAATGTCATTACGAGGGTCCTTATAAGAGAGTGGCAGAGGGATTTTTCACAGACACACAGAGGAGAAAGTCATGTACATGTGAAGCAGAGAGAAATTTGAAGATGTGGCCACAGGCCAGAGAATGCCAGGAACCACCAGAAACTGAAAGGCAAGGAATGGATTCTCCCCTAGAGCCTCCAAAGCAAGCCTGGCCTGCCAACACCTTGAATTTGGCCCAGTGATATATTTCAGATTTCTGGCCTTCAGAGCTGTGAATAAATACATTTCTACTTTTTTTAAGCCACCAGGTTTGCAATATTTTTAAAAAATAACAACCATGGTTAATGAATACAGCCATCTTAGAAACTGACTGTCACACATTTTATATCCTCAAACAATTCCTAAGATACTTTAAACAACTGCTGCTGATTTGCATTTTAGCATCCAGAGTGATGCACTATCTTTGATTCTTTGCACAGTTCAACACTATAACTTGCATACAGTTTTTACCATTATAGATAAAAATTATTTTCAAACACAAAGTAAATACCTTAGAGGGCAAGGGATTTCACATTTAGCCAACTATATGTAATTTGGCATAGCCCTCACTAGTTTAAAGTATGGCAGAGCTCACGGCTCAGAGTATGTAATCCTTTCTGCTTCTAGCTTTTATTAGCTGAAGTGTACCATAGGCAATGGCTGTTTTATACACACAAAAAGCTAGTGGGAGTGATTCCAAGACAAGTAGCATTGCAATCAGTTTTGTTCCAGATGGTATTATTTGGGTACAAGTATACTACACCAGCTATAATTTTTAAATCTGTTTTTAGATATTTGTATTTCTTCTTTTGTAAGTTGTTTGTTCTTATCTATTGTCTAGTTTTCTAGAATGCTGTTCATCTTTTCCATGAAAAAAAATCTTTTAGTGATCATGCTGATCACTTTTCTCCACTATAGATCTTGCTTTTAGTATAATCTTTAGCAAAGCCTCCCAGTTACTAATACATACAGATATATATACATTCACCCACAGCCCAAATTATTTCTCCAGAAATATAATGGCCTTCTCTTCCATAAGTGTCCTTCTTAGACTCCTCACTTTCATTTGACTATGTCAGGTAAAATGATCCCAGCACGTACCTGGTAATATAGACTATCTATATTATAGGTGCTTTTTAAGAACATGTATTAGCTTAAGCTGCTATAACAAAATACCATAGACTAGTTCTGGGAGCAAGAACTCCAAGTTCAAGGTGTTGTCAGGTTTGCTTTTTCCTGAGGGCTCTCTCTTTGGCTTGCAGAGAATCGATCTCATTGTGTCCTCACAGGGCCCTCTCTCGGTGCATGTGCATTCTGCTATCTCTTGTTCTTTTTATAAGAACACCAGTCCTGTTGGATTGGGGCTCCACCCTTATGACCTTATTTAACCTCAATTACTTCCTAGTTCCAGAAAACATCTTTGGGAACTAGGGTTTCAACCTATGAATTTTGAGGAAACTCAACTGAGACCATAACAGGGCATCATCTGAAACTGACTGCCATTGAGCACTTATGAAAAGAAAATGATCACATATCCCTCTATTCCTCCTGGAACCCAATGAAATAAAATTAGAGAAATGTAAAAAAAAAAATTATCCTGTAATATCCCTATAATATCAATGGACATGAGAAGGCTCAATAGCAAGTAAGAAATTTCAACAAATTGATGGACCATGTAAAGTGGAGGGAATGTGCTGTCAGATGAAACACAGCAGAGAGAACAACCATGGGGAATATGCTCCAAGGGTGCTGTGAGGGAGATGGGACAAATCGGCCATCGGGAACATAGCTGATTCTCTGGGCTCAGAGTCAGAAGACCTGACAGAGAGCAGGAGTAAGAAGTAGGGCTGAGAAACAGGGAATTTATTCAAGGTCTGGGACACAAGGATATAACCTTCAGTGCCCCAGCTTGCCTAACTACTCAACGTATTCAGGAAATCTAGCATTTAACTCTGGGAAACAATCCAGAGGACTATTTACTAAAAACATGAATGCTCTCTGGAGAGTTTTTAAGTTCCTAGTGTGGGTTTTGGCTGCCTGGAGTAAATATCTGATCTCATTTTGGCATTTGAGGATCCCTAAGCCTTCTCTTAAATGAGAATGTCAATCTTGGATCATTAGGAATAAGAGAAAACCCAGCATCAGAAAAGCCAAATTCAAAGAGAAATTCAGAAAATATAAATATTTTAATGTATTTTTTATATATATACAGAAACAACTGAGATATTATTACACCACCCCTCAAGGGGAAAACAAAACAAAACGGTATGCTATGAAAGAGAGCAATCTGAAAACAAAGAACTCTTGGCAAAGAAAATCTTGAGTGTTAATAGTAAAAGCAGAGTGTATAAAACATAATAGAAGAGTAAAGAACTCCTCTAAAAACGTAGAATAAGAGAAAAGAGGCACAAAGGATCAATACAATATGGAAGGTTGGGAGATAAAGTTGAATAAATATCACAGGAAATAGAACAAAGAAGACTAGAAAGTAGGAGAGGAAATATAAGAAAATGATTTAGTTAGGCTCAACATCTGAATAATAAATCCAGAAGGACAGAATCTTCCAAGTCAATGCAATTGTGAAATGAGTGGGGAAAATATCTACACACATTGCTATAAAATTTAGATAATCAATGATAAACAGAAATTCCTAAAAGCTGCCAAGAGAGAATAAACAGGCACTTACAAAATCTCAAGAATCAGACTGCTGCCTGACTTCTCATCTAGAACACTGAATGTGAGAGCAGAATAGAGCGAGACCTTCAGCATTTTGATGTAAACTGGGTTTTTACCTAAAATTCTGTACCCAGCCAAATTACCAATCACATGTGGGAGCAGAATAATGACATATTGAGACATGCAAAAACTTAGAGAATGTAACCCCTTCATACCCTTCCTTAGCAAGTTACTTGAAGATGGAAGAAAATATAAGAAAGAGAAAGACATAGGGTTTGGTTAACTATTAAGAGGTTGATCAGTGAATATAAGTCAGGGGTGTCACTGTTCTGCAGCTTCATAGAACACATGGACCAGATGGGAGCAGGGGAAAAAGGTTATGGGAGATCTCCCCCTGAGAAAGGAGATCCAAAGCTAAAGGACCCAAAACAGCAGGTAGCCAACTGAAAGGGGGTGAAAATGTGAGGATATTCAATACTATTATTTTCTGAACAAGAAAGAAACATTTATTAAAAACTCTAGGCAAAATCAAAAGCTGTAAAAGAAAACCGTGATCCATTTTAGTAAATTTAAATGTAGTATGATTTTACATGCTTAGAAAAAAAATGAAATTCAGTTGACTATAATATTAAGAACATTTTTCCCCAAGTGATTTATGGATTGTGACCCATTAAGAAGGAACTATAACCCTAGTATACTACTTAGTCTAAAAAGTGAATAATAATTTAATTACAATAAGGTTATTGATTTTCAAGTAAGTCAGCATATGAAGAAAAACAAGGTTACTTAATATAACACAATGGTAGCAACCTTTAGCAATATTTACAATGTGAACATAAAAGTATAATTTACAAAAGAAAAGAAGTAAAGGGGGAGAAATTTAGAGGTACTAATATTCATCTTATAGAGAGGCTAATTACATACTGCTGGAATATAAAATAGAGTACTATAAGTTTCCAGAGAAACTGAAAATAGTTGTCCATCAGAGATGAATAGTATAGCTCAGCTAAATTTAAAGTTAAAATTCAGAGATTATCTAAAATTTGAAAATCAAGAAATAGTACTTTATTTAGGGTTGTAGATGTACCCACTATAAGAATTAAGCATCTATAATAATATGCTGATTAGACCAGCCAGCTGAACAACCTTCCAGACATCATTCCAGATGTCGTTCCTGATGAAGTCTTGGCGGCAGGGGCCAAGGCAGAGGCAATTAGGGGCAATCAGGCAGGCAGGTGAGCAGTTAGGGGTGATCAGGCAGGCAGGGAGAGTGGTTAGGGGCAATCAGGCAGGCAGGGAGAGTGGTTTGGGGCAATCAGGAAGGCAGGCGAGTGGTTAGGGGTGATCAGGCAGTCAGGCAGAGTGGTTAAGGGTGATCAGGCAGGCAGGCGAGTGGTTAGGGGCAATCAGGCAGGCAGGCAGGTGAGCAGTTAAGAGCCAACGGTCCCAGATTGTGAGGGGGATGCAGGCCGGGCTGAGGGACCCCCTCCAACCCTGGTGCACAAATTTCATGCACTGGGCCTCTAGTAGTATGATAATTGCCTCTCAGGAATGAGTCTAGAGCAGGGGTGGGCAAACTTTTTGACTCGAGTGCCACAATGGGTTCTTAAACTGGACCGGAGGGCTGGAACAAAAGCATGGATGGAGTGTTTGTGTGAACTAATATAAATTCAAAGTAAACATCATTACATAAAAGGGTACGGTCTTTTTTTTCCCAATAGTTTTATTCATTTCAAACGGGCCGGATCCAGCCCGCGGCCGTAGTTTGCCCACGGCTGCTCTAGAGGGTGGGGAGGTCTAGGGGAAGATTGTTGCTTGTGTAAAAGCTGTTATCTACTATGTGATACTTTACCATATGCATGTATTAGTCTGATAGATCTTTTTAAAATATTAATTAAAAGTCATTGGGAAAAGCTATCTTTGTGTAAGATTGCCACAGGTCAGGCAATTGGACTCTTCCTGTCTATATATTCTTGGTCTGAAGCCAGAGTGTCCTAGTTTTGGATACTTGGGCCATATTGCTTAGACTCTTCACCCAGAAAGTTGCTTTTATTGAACTAGTTAAGCATTATAGTATGAATTTCTATTGAGATCATCTTCTCAAAAAGAAGTAGCCTTGAGTATTGTTGTATTTACGATATGAATATTTTTTTTCTGCATGGATATTTTTAAAGACCTTGTTCAGTTCATTGCACCTGCCCTCCTGATGAGAACCACCCCCCAACCCCCAAAAAAGAAAAAACAAAAAACACATTTTTCTCTGGACTTAGCACCAGAAATAAATGTGCCTCTCCTAAAGCACCCATTAGCTCTTATGGTCACTGATTTGGCTAAAACACTGCATTTCCTTCTCTGTGTTGTCTCAGAATTCAATAGGTGATACACTTATAGAGCTTTAAAGCCGACATTATTTCAACTAATGTTACCTACTTTGGGTCTCTCTTTGTCCAAATTTACTCACTTAAATATATTTACATGTGCCTTGTTTTAGCTAGTGCATGTCTGTAAACTGCCTTAAGTCCTTTCTGGAGAGAGATGGAGGGAAGGGAGGCAGGGAGGAGAAAAGTTAGGAAATGTAGTACTACATAGATTAATTACGGTTCTTAAGAAAATTTTAGCACATTCAGGAAATTATTTACAAAGAAATTATAAAAATAGTCTCATCTATATGGTAATTCAGAAATATTTTCTTGGTTCATAGAGAAGTTCCATTAACTTACTTCCACCAATTATGATGGTGTTATAATTCTAACACATGAAAAAATAAACTTTTGTACTTGACAGAAATCTCAGAGCAGGGGAAGACAGGAATTAGGTAATACATGGCCCATGGATGGTATTTAGATACCCACACAAATTCTCTGAAACTATAGGCACATTTTTTTAGATCACATACATTTTCCTGTGAGAGAGTTCACAATTCTCATTAGAATTTCAAAAGGGTTTTAAAAAATGGATTAAAGATTACTTAAGTCCAACCCCACTATATATGCTCTTATTCAATAAGAAGTTTAAAATCATTTCCTTTATACACATCTTTAGGAACTTATAACCAAAAAATCTCCCTTTGATCTTCAACCAAAAGCTCAATTCTAATATCCTAAAACTTTCTTTAAAGAAACTGCAAGTTCAGAGAAATGCAAATTAAAACAGCAATGAAAGAAAACTACATACCCATGAGAATAGCCAAATCTGGAACACTGACAACACCCAATGCTAATGAGGATTTGGAACAACAGGAACTCTCATTCTTTGCTTTGGGGAATGCAAAGTAGTAGAACCACTTTGGAAGACAGTTTGGCTGTTTCTTACAAAACTAAACATACTCTTAACATATGGTCCAGCAATCACTCTTCTTGGCATTTACCCAAAGGAGTTGAAAAAGTCATGTTCACACAAAAGCCTGTACACGGATGTTTACAGCAGCTTTATTTATAGTTGCCAAAACTTAGAAGCAACCAAGAAGTCCTTCACTAGTTGAATGGATAAATAAACTATGAACATCTACACAATGAAATACTATTCAGCACTAAAAGGAAATGACCTATCCAGCCTTGAAAGATATGGAAGAACCTTAAATGTATATTACTAAGTAAAAGAAGCCAATCTTAAAAGACCACATACCATATGATTCCAACTATATGACATCCTAGAAAAGGTAAAACTGTAGAGACAATAAAATCAGTGGTTTCCAGGGTTGGGAGGAGTGAGGGAGATGAGTAGGCAAAATACAGAGGATTTGGGGGTGAGGAGACAGTAAAAATATTCTGCATGATGCCATAATGATGGACATATGCCATCATACATTTGTCCAAACCCATAGAATGTACACCAAGAGTGAAACGTAATATAAACTATGAACTTTGGGTGATTATGATGCATCAATGTAGGATCATCAATTATAACAAATACACCACTGTGGAGTGAGATGTTGATGATGAAAGAGGTTATATATGTACTAGAGGCCCGGTGCATGAATTCGTGCATGGGTGGGGCCCCTCTGGGTGGCCTGCGGGGATCAGGCTGAAACCCTGCAGTCCCAAACCACCTGCAGCTCCTACCTGCTGCTCCCGCTCATACCAACCCCACTGTGCCTGCTGCGGGCTCACGCCCAATCAGTTGCGAGCAAGCAAGCGGGAGAGGCTCATACTGCTGCTTGCCAGCTGTGAGGGGAGTGGCCTGCAGGATTGGGCTGAAACTGGCTCTCCGACATCCTCAAGGGGTCCCAGATTGTGAGAGGGCACAAGCCAGGCCGAGGGACCCCACCAGTGCACAATTGGGCCAGGGAGGGACCACGGGAGGGCTCCAGGGCATGTCTGGCCCATCTCTCTCTGTCCCGATCAGCTAGTCCCCAGCAGCAAGCTAACCTACCATCTGCCCCCTGGTGGTCAGTGCACCTCATAGTGCCTTAGCATATCATTAGCATATTACACTTCGATTGGTTGAACAGTTGACTGGTCACCAGATGACCAGACACTTAGCATAGTAGGCTTTTATTATATAGGACTAGGGGCCCGGTGCACGAAATTCGTGCACTGGGTGTGTGTCGGGGGGAGTGTCCCTCAGCCCAGCCTGCCCCCTCTCACATACTGGGAGCCCTCAGGCGTTGATCCCCATCACCCTCCAATCGCAGGATCGGCCCCTTGCCCAGGCCTGACGTCTCTGGCTGAGGCGTCCGGCCCGGGCAGCGGGGACCCGCAGCTGCAGCGGCCCCACGATCGTGGGCTTCGCTTTAGGCCCAGGCAAGGGACCCCTAGCTCCTGGGACTGCCAGCTTCGACCGTGCCCAGCTCCCATCACTGGCTTCACCCCTACTTCCTGCTATCACTGGCCAGGGCGGAAAAGGCACCTGATTCTCTGATCATGGCTGGGGGGCAGGGCAAAGGCAGCCCCAGGGCCGCCTTTGCCCTGCCCCCCAGCTCTTAGCTCCCCCCTGGGTTTCCAATCACTGTCAGTGGCAGGGGGCTTCTTCCTGCTTTCCCTTTCGCCTCCCTGCATTGTGCCTACATATGCAAATTAACCGCCATCTTGTTGGCAGTTAACTGCCAATCTTAGTTGGCAGTTAATTAGCATATAGCCCTGATTAGCCAATGAAAAGGGTAGCTCGTACGCCAATTACCATTTTTCTCTTTTATTAGTGTTGATATGTGAGGTCAAGGAGTAAATGAGAAATCTCCGTACCTTCTCAATTTTGCTGTGAACCTAAAACTGCTATAAAAAAATAAAATCTTAATAAAAAGGAAGGAAGTTGTAAACTTAGCAATTAGTTTTTAGAATCGATTTTTACAAATAATACTTTTTTCTGATTATTAATACATACATGTTCATTGTTTCATGAAGAAAATAAAATTGTATTACCGACTAACTTAACAATTTTGGAGGAAAATTCTTCCAGTCTTTTTTTCTCCTCCAGCACATAGTTTCTGAATCTTACAAAACTGATAGGTTTGTGATGAGAAGGTATTTAATTTTCATTAAAGAACAAAAATACCATACGCTATTGCTCAAAGAATGCCTCCCTGAGTAGGTAGTCACTAGAGGGTCGTGGTGGAGTTGAGAGACCATAGGACTTTCTGCTCTACACCTGAATGTATCACTCCCACATTAAACCACTACAGTACCTTGAGGAGGTCATGTTACTTCCCCAAGTCTCCATCTTCTCATCTGCATGTTGAGGACAATAATCATTAATAATAATATCTATTTCATCTACTTTTCTAGTTTGACATGATCAGATGATAAAATATAAGTTGAAATACTTTGTAATTTCTATATAGTTCACGCAAATTTTCCTATTTATTTCAAAAATGCTGCTATATCCCAAGATACTTTTTTTTAACTTCATCTTCTGGAATTGCCCAGAAAAATCCATTTACAAGTTATACAAAAGAGACATCTCATGAATTAATCGTTCAGTTTTATTTTTGACCTATGTATGACTCAGCTTGATTATCTATGTCAGTGGATCTCAACCTTCCTAATGCCGCAATCCTTTAATACAGTTCCTCATGTTGTGGTGACCCCCAACCATAAAATTATTTTCGTTGCTACTTCATAACTGTAATTTTGCTACTGTTATGAATCATAATGTAAATATCTGATATGCAGGATGTATTTTCATTGTTACAAATTGAACATAATTAAAGCATAGTGATTAGTCACAAAAACAATATGTAATTATATATGTGTTTTCCAATGGTCTTAGGTGACCCCTGTGAAAGGGTCGTTCGACCCCCAAAGGGGTCGCAACCCACAGGTTGAGAACCGCTGATCTATGTTATTAACCATCTCTCCTCTGCCAGTCTCCAAAAATCAAGCCTGCTTCTGAAGATGGACTATTTAGCAACAGTGAAAATACAACTAAAATTCTATATTCTCTGAAGTAAAAAACACAATTTTATTTATTCTTAACTTTTTAAGTATTTTTCAAAATCAGGGCTGCGAGGGCCGAGGCAGCCGGGGCTGGGAAGGCCTACTCTTGCATGAATTTCATGCATCGGGCCTCTAGTTTTAGACAAAAATCAAAAGTTTTTAACTTCCCAATGTTCTAACTTTGAAAAGAAAAACACTCATTTTGATATATATCTAGGTGTGTTGTTTTGTTTTGTTTTTAGTTTTTCACATGGTTTTCGGTCACATCATGATGTAGCCCAGTTGTAATCCTTACATGTGTTTATTTCATTTTACTATCAGTACTTGAGTTTTACTTTATAGTTTGTATGAAATGCCAAAGAGAAGGGCATGAGAGGACAGGGAGGAAAAGATGCAGTCAGAAATGCACAGAAACTGCACACCTGCACGTGGTTAAGGTTGTAAATTTCACATCATGTGTTTTCACCCCAAAAAAGACAATTGTGAATGAGCAATTGTGACCACAAATGAGCTCTTTCTACAAATGTTTCATCACCAAATAAAAAAAAGTCCTGAAAGGAGCTGGTAGTTAGTCATATTGCCCCATTTTAATATGCTTGTTCTAAAAAGAGGCATTAAATGAGCTAAAACATAACACAAACTGAAAGCCCTCTCTCCACCTCCCCACCATTCCAAAAATTTAGCCAGAATTAGCAAACAATAGGAATGTAAACTGCATCTTTTGAAATATGTTTTATAGTGACAGGAGAAAGAATGACCATTTACTAGAATGGTGGTAACCTGCCTCCCAAAACTCTCCTGTCCTTTTCCTGACCATCACAATTTGAGTAATTATTCTTAATTTGTAAAGTTGGGCATCGTGTTGTTGCATTCTATTGCAAACATAGCTTCTATTATTTTGTTTTGATGATCAGGTTTTAGCAATCACCGCGAGATGAAATGGATGCAGATGCTACAGATGGATGTGTCATAATAGCTTTAAACCACCAGAAGGAGCTCTAAAACAGACTACAGGGAAATACTAGCGCTGCTGGCAAAGAGGGGGAAATATAATATTGTCTACAGATGGAGAGTTTAAACCACATTAAAACTTAATAAAGAATTACAGAGTGGCTGAGGGAATTATAACACTAAAAAGCCTTCAGAAGACAAAATACAAGTGCCTAAAGGCATTAGGTTAGTACTATATTTTTGTGTTTTGTTTTTTTGGTTTTTTTTTTAAGAGGAAAGAACACACAAGAAATATTGATTCAATTAGTGAAGTCAAACAAGCCAGGAGATTGTAAATGAGAGTAAATTTACGGAGAGTGAATTAATCCCCTTCCATCTGCCAAACTGTTCCTTTCAGTCAGCCCTAGGCAGGAACTCCAGAGGATGATTCAAAAGATGTCCAAAGTTTCCCTTCATCAGAAAGCTCTCTTCTGATTAACCTCTTTACCCGAAATTCTTAAGACATACATCCCAACTTAAGAGCCTTAATTATGTCTTAATATTCTTAGCATCTTTAACTGAGTTAAGGCTTGATCCCAATTTGGTTGGCTAGCATTGATTATTGGCAGAATTTTAGCTTAAAGGGCATAATCCTTTACTATATCAGTGGTTCTCAACCTTCTGGTGCTTTAAATACAGTTCCACATGTTGTGACCCAACCATAAAATTATTTTCGTTGCTACTTCATAACTGTAATGTTGCTACTGTTATGAATCATAATGTAACTATCTGATAGGCAGGATGGTCTTAGGCAACCCCTGTGAAAGGGTCGTTCGACTGCCAAAGGGGTCGCGACCCACAGGTTGAGAACTACTGCTATGATAGGAAAGCACGGTTTTGAGGATTAAGTAGGTGATTTTTAATCATGGGGAGAAGGCCAAGTGTACAAAGCACTGTCTGTACCCAATGCGATATTTTATTGGAAATCTGCCAGATCCATGAGCATCTATGAAAAGAGAACAATTCTAAAGTAATAGCAAAGAAGCACAAACACAGTGACAACAAACTCCCTGAATTCATTTACTAGGGCTGCTATCACCAAGCACCACAAACCGGTAGCTTAACCAACAGAAGTTCTTTTGCCACACTTCCGGAGGCTAAGAATTCAAAATCAAAGTATCCGCAGGGGTGGTGTCTTCTGAGGCCTCTCGCTTACGCTTGTAGATGGCTGCCTTCTCCCTGTTTTCACATTTACATGTCTGTGTCCTCATGGCCTCTTCTTATAAGGACACCTCTTCTCATAAAACTCACCCTGCCCAGCCGGCAGTGCTCAGTGGCTGAGCACTGACCTATGAACCAGGTCATGGTTCAATTCCCAGTCAGGGCACTTACATGGGTTGCAGGAGGCGGCCGATTAATGATTCTCTCTCATCACTGATGTTTCCATCTCTCTCTCTCTCCCTCTCCCTTCCTCTGTGAAATCAATAAAAATATATATTTTTTAAAGCCCACCCTAATAACCTGATTTTAACTTAATTACCATCTCCAAATATGGTCACATTCTGAAATATCCAGGGTTAGACTTTCAACATGTGAATTTGAGGGGGACACCATTCAGCCCGTAACTGCCTTTCTTCCCAGTGTTGCCCATGCTTCTGAAAAGTCTGCAGAGCAATGGACGACTATGAGGCAGTGGAGAGAGCCTGAGTTTTGTAGTTAAGCCCATGTTAAAATGCCAGCTTAGCCATTTCCCAGCAGTGTGACTGGGGGAAATTATTTAGCCTCTTAGCTTTGGTTTCCTCATTTGTAAAATAAGGCTAGAAATGCCTTCCTCACCAGGCAATAGTGAACGTGGAAAAGAAATGGTAAATGAAAAATACAGTCACAGCATTTCTCAAGCATGAATTGAAGCCCGTCTAAGGCTTCCACTGCCCAGGAGAGATGAATCCAGAAGACCCTTTGCACAGCCAACAAGATCCTTGAGCCAATTAAGCATTTGTGAGCATTTATTCCAATACTGCCAGCAGTATGGGAGAGCAGAAGGTCATCCACAAAAATCTGCTCTACAGGCCCCCTCTCCCCCGCTCCCCCCCCCCCGATAAGCCAGCCACTTATATTGGGTAGGACAAAGATTACATGGAGAAGCAGGAATCACAGACATGAGAAAGTAGGCAAGGTGGATTGGGAGGGGTGTGGGGGTGGGGCTAGGGGGAGACTCCATTGTTTGGGCAACAAGGTTGTTAATTTTTCTATGATAACAGGCAGTTCTTGAATGGAGATGGACCACATTCCAAGGCTGACCCCCAAGTCCAAGGTTGACTGCCAGGTCCTAGGGGTGTATAACTCCCAGCCGGGTTAGAATGTGCTTTCTTTAATCAGAACAAATCGGTTAACAGAACATGATTAATATTTCTTATAACTAAAATATAGTCCCCAATATTTTATTTCTGCCCCTAACACGGTCACTATTACATTTGAATCAATTGATAAGTGAATTTAAGGTGAATGTGGCTGTTCAGAACTTGGTCCTCTGAATATAGACTTTTGATGCTCTCATCTACAAATGTCAAGATATATTTACTCAAAAATAATTCCTGCAAAACTCCAAAGTTTGAAATATCCTCATTATATTTATTTACTCACATTGTGTACTGTAAGAGCAGGTAGTTATGATGAATAGAGTGAGGGGTATGACCAACAATATAGATGGTGTTATTTTTTAGTAACTAATGATGAAAACTTTTGGAAATTATATCATTCAAAGAATGTTGTCTTCTAGCATCTGTTGGATGATAAAATGTTGGTGAAAACAAAAACCATTTTCCTGATACTGGACTCTTTTGATGGCTTAATTTTAAGGAGCAGGAGTGAATATATATATATATATATATATATATATATATATATATATATATATATATATATATATGTATATATATATATATATATATATATATATATACACACACACACATATATATATATCCATTTTCCATGAAAACACTCTATATATACCAGTGATGGCGAACCTTTTGAGCTCTGCGTGTCAGCATTTTGAAAAACCCTAACTTAATTCTGGTGCTGTGTCACATATAGAAATTTTTTGATATTTGCAACCATAGTAAAACAAAGACTTATATTTTTGATATTTATTTTATATATTTAAATGCCATTTAACAAAGAAAAATCAACCAAAAAAATGAGTTCGCATGTCACCTCTGACATGTGTGTCATAGGTTCGCCATCACTGATCTATACTAATAAAAGCCTATGTGATTGTCACGCTCTCACACTATGATGCCCTCATGCAGTAATAATCCATTACCAGGAGGCAATCCATCAAGGAGCCCCGGATGGGTGGGTGGGGCCTACCTCTTTGGGGAGATAGATCACAGGGCTCCAGGCTAGGCTGGGGACCACCCCCCTCCCACACACACACCGGGCCTCTAGTTTATAAATAAAGAAACAAAGACCAAGCTGCTGGAGATATAACTACACAAAACAGTGTTTTACTCTGGTTCCCAGAACCCGCCACCAGTCTGTAGGTGGAATGTGGCCTTCACATTTATTTTTTACCCAGATAACTCACACCAATGAACTGAGCCCAGTAGGGCCCAATGACTGACCACTATTATCTTATCCCCTATTAATTAGTATCAATTAATAACAATAATGGGAGAAAAATGAAAAGTAATTACGTAATTCTCAACTGCTCAAATTTAGCTCTACTAAAATTTAAAATCAGGAAGCTGAGCTATTACCAACATTAAAAAGAGAGAGAGTGTGTGTCTAGCTTTTGTGGCCGATGTGCATTAGAGTTATCTGCAGCCAGCCTAAAGAAAGAGAGGGGAAAAAGAGAGGATTCAAGGCCTGGGCAGCCAATTCACTGAACAAATGTCAACTCCGTGCCTACTGCACACAGGGCCCTGTCCTGGAGTGACAGTGAAAATAAGGCCCTACTGCCACGAACCACACATCACATCAGAGATGGGTGAGAGTGTCTTTAGACCCTTCTCTCTGCCTCCTAGCTGCCTCCCAGGAGAGGTGGGTCCCCCCAACGCGCTCCTTTCCTCTGCATGCGTTCCAGGCACTAGTAGCTCAGGAGTTGCTGTGGTTAGTCAGATGATCCTGTCCTAAACTGAATTGTTATATCCTTCCCACAGACTTGCACATCATCTGTGTGCTTTATCTTATTTAGTAGTATCATCATCACTCCAGTGCTTCTGTAGTGATTTTGTCTCCTTTCTTTCCAGCCTCCATTTTCCATGAGTTATCTTCTTAAAATATAGGATGGATCATTCACTTGGTTCTGTTTTCCAATCCAAAACTGTGTCCAACCTCTCCACAGCCCAATGCATGCAACCTAAACTCATCCTCATGCCTGCATCAATGCTCACACACCCTGCTCTCACCTTCACGCCTGCGGTATTATGCACTCTAACCACCACAGACTTCTCACTGTTCCCCAAGCAGGCCATGATCTTTTATGATCTGTTTTTTAATCTTCCTCTGTGTCCCCTCTGTCTGAGGTACATTCCTTTCCCTCTCTAGCTGAAGAAATCCAATTTCTTTTCAGGCCTAACTCTTCCTTGAAGCAGAAGGAAATTGCTGCTTCTCTGGACCCCCAGAGCCTTTTGTTCACACCTCTGTTGTGGCACTGGCCATGTTGGTTTTATGTCATGGTGTATGTTTACTTATCGGCTAGAGTATACATTCTTTGAAGACAAGCAGACATTTTATGCTTATCCCCACATGTCTAATGTCTGGTCTAGGGTTTAGCAGAATGCATGGCACAGAGGAAGTATTCTACAGTGATTCTTGAATTAAGTCCTTTGTTCTCATGGATACTTGAGTTGTTTAAAGTGATGATGGTTTGGGGTATTTATACCAGCTCTCTTGGAAAAGGCTAAGGTTAATACTCTTTAGGTAGCATGGAATTACAAATCCTTTTAGCAGGTTTAAATAGTAGTAACGCATATATGGACACTTGTTTATATTGGGGTTCTTTGGTTTCAAGCCGAAAACTAGATGTTTACGTTCTGGTTTCCTTAAGCAAAAAAGGACATTTTCTAGAAAGATATGAAGAGTACAGAGAGTCAATGGGCAGGCTGGAGAAGCAGGGTTTTTATGGGCTGTAATTCAGGTAACTCCAGGGACTAGTGAACAAGAGCAGCAGGAATGAAGTGGCAGCAAGAACAGCTTTCCTCTGGTTAGTGACGCTAGAATAAATCAATTCAGCCATCCTCAGTCCCTGACACTACTCAAGATTTAAATTTCATGGAAGGCTCATCAAGCTTGGGTTATGTGCCAAGTCATTAGCTTGGTGAGGTAAGAACATTCAACGAACAAAATGTTCTACCAGATTCAAGTCAATGTGCAATAAGATAGTTCTCAAAAGAAAATTAATATGAAAAAGAGGCAAGGGATACTGGTTACCCAAAACCACAATCGTCTACACCTGTGTCCTAAAATTAACTTGAACGCAACATTATAACAGTGTCACAATGCAATCTTTATAAATCAATTTTTCATCTATAGCCTCTCACTCTGAGAGAATAGACCCTTTAACCCAATTTTTTTTTAAAAAAAAAAAGCTTTTATATATATTTTTTACACTAGTAATTTATGAGACACTAGACAAGCTGTGACAGGACTTAAGTGAATGAGTAGTAAAACAAATGGCCAGTGGTACAGCAACATCAGTAAGTTCTAGCCATCACCATCCATCTGGATCACCATCGAGTCATTATCATTGTGCAGAACGGTGTGTAGCAATGGAGTACTTCAACAGCCCTTTCGGGCCAGTGCTGTTATGGCCCATTTAGCATTCTGTGCGCAGCTAGTGGAGCCTGAGTGTTGAGGGAATCATTGGCTCAATTAACTAGCATTAAAATACTGTACCTCTAGAATCATAATCCGTGGAACATTTTCTCTGGAAAATATCGCAGACTATTTCCCTGCTGGGTAGAAAGGGAAAATTAAATTACATAAAACAAATTCTTCGTTCTCCATATGTGAACTATCCACATTACAAATTGTCAGTGCAAGAGCTGCTGTTTGTCACCATTGACATGGCCATGGCCATGACCCAGCTGGTTTGCGACATGCAGCTGAGAAATTACATGGGTAAAAAAAATATGTTTTCTCTGGTAATTTACACTGATTGTATACTTTATAAAAACTACAGAACTAAAGAATGTTTTTAAATTTGAGGTTTTATTTTAGCCAACATATTACTCTTCTTGTTTCAAATATCCTGCTGGCCAAGTAGGAAATGTTAGTCTTTCTGTAGTCTGTAGTCCTATTTATCACCAAGTTTTTTAGTGGCTAGTTTCTCTAAAATGGCTCCAAAATTTTTACCTCCTTGTATCAATTTCCATTCATTTTCCTTCTAACTTTCTTTTAATAAAGTACCATTTTCCTCATGTAGCAAAGGACAAAAGTGTCTTTCATACTTTTGTATTTTTTTATTATTTATAGGGTAAGGAAATCTCATTTGTGTTAAAGTGATTCATTTATAAATCAGTCAGTTTATCACAACAACCACAAATTTTAGCAATGGTGTAGATAACTGGAACTGTCCTTAGAACTGTGATATTTTAATGCTTCCATTTGGAATGCCTTTTCCTAAGATCTTCACATTCAGGTCTCCAGATTCATTCATTTACCAGCTCAAAGATTAATTACCTTCCAATCCAATCTATACTACTTTCTGACTGGCGACATCCCTTCTCTAAAACATACCTATCCCTTTCATGCTCTATCCCTTACTCTGCTCCATTTTTCTTCATGGTACTTACCTCTGCCTGGTACTTATTATTTGCTTTTTAAATCTGTCAAGCTCACCAGAATGTAAGTTCCATAGGGCTAGTTGTTCTTTTCTTCACAATTGTGCCTTTAGCATCTAGAACATTTCCTGGCATAGAATAAACAGCCAAAATATTTACTGAAGAAAAATAAAGAAGAAAGTAATAATCTCAAAAAGTGACCTTCCTACCCAGTGACCCCACTTCTAGGTATATCCTAAGAAACCCGAAGCGCCAATCAGAAAGAATGTATGCACCCCTATGTCCATAGCACCACAATGTACAATAGCTTAGATCTGGACACAGCCCAAGTGCCCATCAGTAGATGACTGGATAAAAAAGCTGTGGTACATTTATACCATGGAATACTATGCAGCAGTAAAAAAGAAGACTCTCTTAGCCTTTGAGACAGTATGGAGGGACCTGGAGAGTATGATGCTAAGTGAAACAAGTCAGTCAGAGAAAGACAAGTGTCATGTGATCACACTCATGTGGAATCTAAGTAACAAAATAAACAGATGAATGGAGTAGATTCCGAGACATGGAAGCATGAAACAGAGTGTGGCATCTCAGAGGGAAGGCGGGGGAGGGTGGGTGGGTAGGAGGTAATCAACTAAAGACCTTGTACACATAACCCATGGACACAGACAATAGGGTTCTGAAGGCCTGGAGGGAGGGGGGCTGGAGGGGGTCAATGGGGAAAAAGGGGGACATATGTAATACTTTCAACAATAAAGAATTATTTTTTTTTTAAAGTGACCTTCCTTAAGAACTATCAATGTAGAATCCTTGGCTGATTTTTATTTTAGTAATGGGTACACAGCATTCCCTACCTCCTCCTGCATGGCTGCTTTCCACTATACTGCCTGCAAGATTTAAATACTTGTTTTCTTAGCTTCCACTGCTGCTACGGACTTGCCTATGTTAACAGTTCTGGCAATGAGATGTAAGTGGGAGTCTGGAATCTGTCTCTTTGAGTGCTTTTGGTTGCCTGGTAAAAGGGACAAACAAGGCTGACTCTTTTTTCCTTATTTCTGCACAAAGGCCAGGCGCGATCACGGTGATGAAACAGCGTTCTTGTGACCATTGGCTACAAGCCTAAGAGAAAAGTCATAGCATACTACGGAGCCGTTCAAACAATGCCAGTGAGAAGAGGAACTCAACTGTTGACTGAGTTTTCTGTTACTTACAGTGCAACAAATCCTAATAGGCACAGTGGTGACAAAAGAAAGTGCAAAATTAAACAAATGCTTATTGAGCAACCACTAAGTGCAAGACACTGTGGCGAGAGGTAGTGTTGGTATTAAGACCAGCAAGTCACTGTTCCTGTTCCCAAGGAGTTTCCAACATAAATGTGGAGACAAACCCTAATAATTTAAGGTAGAATGAGATCACTGTGAAAATTCCCACCTGACCATGAGCTTTGTGAAGGCACTACCCACCATGATGCCTGACATACTGGTGTCAAGTAAACATGTACTGAGTAAATGCATGTGAGATGAATTCCACCTGAGTGCATCCGGGAAGACTTCAAAGTCTTGAGTGGCAGCTATAAAGTACAGGTAGGCCCCGTCTGGTGGTATGGCTCAATTGGTTGGAATGTTGTCCCATACACCAGAAGGAGGCTGGTTCAATTACTGGTCAAGGCACATACGCAGGTTGTAGGTTCAATCCCCATTGGGGCAAGAGTCAATGATCAATGTTTCTCTCTCTCTCTCTCTCTCTCTCTCTCTCTCTCTCTCTCTCATCAATTTAACAAAATTAGGGTAGAATTTCATCAGGGTGAAATGGTGGGCGAAAGGTAAAAACACATTTTAGGGAGAAAACAGGAAGCTTACAGGCATAATGGAAGGAAAGTGTAACCTATAAGAAAAAGGTGGTTGTCCCTTTTTTCTAGGTAAAACACATGTATGCTACCACTTCAAACGTAAGGGACAACAATCAAATGCTTCTGCCTTCATAAGATTTTTAAAATTAAATTAAGCATACCTCAGGAATATGCAATAGTGAAAGGTATTTATCTTAAAACAGAATGAAGACATTGATACCTAGTGATTGACACCTAGCAAATGGGAGGTACATAAAATATCCTCATCTGCAATCAAATGCAATTTAAAAAGAAATGAGTACAAAGCTCTTTGAAGTCTTTAAGACTCGGTCTGTAAAGTGAAAATAAAAACATCACTGAGAGCTCGAGGATGTGTTTTATGATTGCGAGAGAGCTCTGAATTAAAATTGTTTCAAGAGAACAAAGCTCTGTCTTTTATGAGGACAAGAATTGGGGTGGGGGTGTGAGGAGATGAGGTCTTTCCCAGAGCTTACTGTAGCTCCGGGGATGTGCAATCACCTTCATTTGAGGTAGGTAATATTACCTCAAACTACAATTTTCAGCAACTAAAGATCAAGGTAAGATTGGCTTCAGGCTGAGAAAAGCCTGCTGGAAGTTCAATGCTCTGTCCAAAACTTCGGTTTCCTGAGGGACATACAATTCAAAGTAATCTTTCACGCAGCCTCTTCGGAAATCTTTTCCTTTGCCTTGTATCCTGAGATTTTTTTGTCCTTTTGTCTTCTGTGGTATGCCTCTACAAGTTAAGTCTTGGAAGATTGCTACTCAATTTAATGCATACACACTTAAACAGAAGATTTTACCCCACTTTTTCTCCCCGACGCCATCTCAATCATGGTGTTATCCTGATTAATTATTAATATTAATAAAGGGAAAAAAGCAAAGTGAAGGCCAGACATCATAAGCAGGGTCACCTGGGTAGCTTCATACTCCCAGGGGAACCCCCAGCCCATTCCCTGAAGATCACAGGGGGAAGGAATGGAACAAAGAGGAAGATGGACAAATGTGCAGTGAAGTTGGGATGATGTCGGGAAGGTGCTTGCCTGCCAGTCTAGCCTGGGGAACAATGGATTGGCTAGTGGGGTAGAGACACTGCAAGCATGTGAAATCTTGACGAATTAATTGGTTGAGCTCCTGGTAATAATCACCAGACAAAGAGTTCCCTCTCTCTTGCTTCACTCTTGCTCCGTGACCCAAACTCACTTGTCTTCTTGTCACAGTCGTGTGGCCTTAAGCAGCCGCATGGCCCAGGGCCAGGCAGACTCCACACACAGGATGCTGGACTGGACTGTGCTTTCATAACGGAGCAGAGATTCTGGGCAGTGGCCTTCATTCTTGTCCTGTTGAAGACAAGACTGGACTTTGCCCACGGCGGGGCGGAGGGAAACACAACATTGGAAACCTGGGGGTTTAATTCCATGGAAATAGAGATCACTTGTCCTCCCGTTTGAGTCTCAGGAAATTCTTTTCCTTGCAACATCGCAAGAACTCCATTTCCATGGGTAACAGATGGGACACAGAGGATACCCCACTGATAACAATGGCACTGGGTGGAATGACCTGTACAGCAAGCCCAGAGAATCAACATGAAAAAGTTAAGCAGGAGAGAAACCAACCAAGGAAACAGAAAAAGAGTAAAATGCAAGGTGATTTAAAAGCAAAGGAACTGTGGGACTTTGAAAGTAATTGGGGGAGAGAGAAAGTTTTCCAACAAGGAGCTCTGTTGATTGCTGTGGTCAACTATGCTGAATTCTGCTGAGAGTTCGGGAAAATTGAAGCTAGAACAGTGAGCAATGAACCAATAGACATTGTGATTTGATAAGAACCTTTACAGTGACATGGTGGAAACAGAAGTAGCATTGGAATGGATTGAAAAGAATGCAAGGTGAGAAAATGGAGACAGCATGTGTAGGCAGATGTTTCAAGAAGTTTTGCTAAGAATGGGGAGCTGGAGGAAGATGGGGGATAAACGGACCATTTTTTTGAAACTATATTTATATTCAGAAGGAAATGATTTGATAGTAAGGGAGAAATAGACAAAGCAAGAAAGAGAAGAGAGAACGGGTAATTACAGAGGCTAAGTTTCGGAGAAAGAAATTGGCCTCAGATAGGAGCGAATACACCTCAAAATCGCAGAAATGAAGACAAGGGAACAGATGCTGGTAGGCTAGATGATTTGGTGGTGGGAGGATGAGTTCTTACCTGAATTCTTTTTTTTTTTTAATATATTTTATTGATTTTTTACAGAGAGAAAGGGAGAGAGATAGTTAGAAACATCGATGAGAGAGAAACATCGATCAGCTGCCTCCTGCACACCTCCCACTGGGGATATGCCCGCAACCCAGGTACATGCCCTTGACCGGAATCGAACCCGGGACATTTCAGTCCGCAGGCCGACTCTCTATCCACTGAGCCAAACCGGTTTCGGCCTTACCTGAATTCTTACCACCTCAGTTTTCTCTTAATCCTCCATAAACACAAACTCTGTGACAGCAGAAGCATCTATCTTCTGAGCTCTTCAAGAAAATCCTTTCTGGACCAGTTTGTCCTCCTCTCTGCCAAAGACAAAGCTGGGAAGTGAAAAATGACAAAGGCTTGATCACAGCAAAAGCTGTGTCTGTATCTCCTAGTTGGCAGTTATGTTCCCACAGCGACTGGAAGACAGAAGGCTCATGATTATATGCCAAAGGAATGGCTTTCCAGTCTATGGAAAGGCTTGTGTATGTAACTCCTGAGTTGCAGGAGATAGATCTCAAAGATAGAAAGAACTCACATTTGTAAGCCCTTTTTAGTCAATGCTCTAAGAAACGGAAGTCAGGGGCCTACGTCTGGTGTTGGGTAGAACAAACAATACATTTTGGGGGCAGCCTTGAGCTTCCTCAGGCAGGAACTTTAAGGTGGGCTAGGGTCATCCTAAGGATGAGGCCTTGCAGCTCTTAGAAACTCTGTTAGCTAAGTCTTTCAATGTGAGGGGAGGGTAGTGGACGAAATCATTTGTGCCAAGAGAATCTGTAGTTTTTATAGGCCAAGGTTGAGACCTACTTGAGGAGACGGCTCAGAGTATTGGCTAGAATTTGTTCAGGGAAGGAATCTTTGTCACTTGCCACCTACCAGGATCACATCATCCTTTAATGTTTAACTCAAAGAAAAAAGTTGCATGCTGTTTTCCCACCTTCCCTGTTCCAGCCAAAGTGATTTCTCTCTTCTGAACTAATAGCACCTGTTATAGTACTGCTCATGTAGAAAGTTACTGTTGTACCTCTTAGCAAATTTTACTCTCTTATTTTATCGTGTACCTGCTCATGCATTTGTCTCAGCTACCTGATTAGGTCACAATTGCCTATAAGAACATTGGGCTAATGCAGTGGTTCTCAACTTTGGCTGCACATTAGAATCACCTGGGAATCTTTTTAAAATCCTGATTTCTGGGCCTCGTCCTCCGGAAATTCTGTTTCTTTGGTATGGGATGAGGCCGCAACATTAGTAACAAAGAAACAGAATTTCTGGAGGATGAGGCCCAGAAATCAGGATTTTAAAAAGATTCCCAGGTGATTCTAATGTGCAGCCAAGGTTGAGAACCACTGCTCTAACATCTTTTTATTACTGCTGCAAGTAATTAGTTGATATTGATAACAGGAAGAGAGCAAAGGGAGGGCCAGACATTGTAAGCATGATCACCTGGGCAGCTTCGCCAAGAAGCTGCAGCTTCAGACACCTCCCTTCCCTGCTCCTGGATTGTTGGGGGGGGGGGGGGAGATGAGGGAATGAGTGTATATGCAGTGAAGTTGGGGTGATGTAGGAAAGATGCTTGTCTGTCAGTATAACCTGCCTAGAGGGGCAGAGCCACTGCAAGCACGAAATCCTAAAATGTTCATTGGTTAAGTTCCTGGTTATAACCCCAAGACAAAGGAGTACTCTCTTGTGCTCCTGTTTCTCGCTGGCTCTGTGACCCCCACTAGCACATACTTCCTCCATAGTAAAGTGGCCCAAGAATCTGTGGGCCATGTGGACCCCACACACAATGGACTGCAGCTGGGAACACAAGCTAAGCTAGCCAGATGCTGGGCTGGACTGTGCTTTAATATAGAGCGAAGGCTCCGGGCCAGTGATGGCGAACCTATGACACGCGTGTCAGAGGTGACATGCGAACTCATTTTTTTGGTTGATTTTTCTTTGTTAAATGGCATTTAAATATATAAAATAAATATCAAAAATATAAGTCTTTGTTTTACTATGGTTGCAAATATCAAAAAATTTCTATATGTGACGCGGCACCAGAGTTAAGTTAGGGTTTTTCAAAATGCTGACACGCCGAGCTCAAAAGGTTCGCCATCACTGCTCTGGGCGGTGGCCTTGATCTTAGCTTGCTCAAGATACAGTTGGACTTTTTCCATGGTGGGATGGAGGGAGATTGGACCTTGAAGGGGAACTCCCTTAATTTCACAACATCAATAAAGCTTTCCATGATACCACATCCTCTCATGGGGGCCTCAGGAAATTCTTGTTCCCGTGGCACCCCAAGCATCTCACTTCCACCAGTTACAGGTAGGGACACAGAGGGCATACCACCGATAATATTTTTACAGTTAAAGGTTCTGTGCAGCACTTGGTCACATGGAAGAGACTCAATCCAAGTCACAGGGGACCCATGCGCCTTCATTCATTCCAGAAAATTTTAATGGGTCTCACGATTATGCATATCATTTTTCCAAGTTCAGTAAGACCCAGCCCCAACTTTTATTCTTGGCTCCCCCATTTCCCCATTAGAGTCCAACAACATACTAGAGAGCTCAAAATACACAGTGGCCTTAAAGCTTTTTTAAAAAACCTAACCCTGTAGAACCTGACCTGTAAGGCAATATTAGAGATGTGTCGGCTACTACACAATTTAAACGTTCATTATTAAAGGATGCCTCAAAGGTAAACAATCATGGGATCACACTCAGGCTATATTAAGGAGTTATAACCACAGTGAAACACCACTCACACCCACTAGGATACCTATAATTAACAAGTCTTTGCGAGGATGTGAAGAACCTGGAACCCTTATACACAGCTGATGGAGATGTAAAATGGTGTGGCCACTTTGGAGAAGAATTGTTTTCCAAATGTTCCAGCCGTGGGCAAACTACGGCCCGCGGGCCGGAGTCGGCCGTTTGAAATGAATAAAACTAAAAAAAAAAAAAAAAAATGACCGTACCCTTTTATGTAATGATATTTACTTTGAATTTATATTAGTTCACACAAACTCTCCATCCATGCTTTTGTTCCGGCCCTCCGGTCCAGTTTAAGAACCCACTGTGGCCCTCGAGTCAAAAAGTTTGCCCACCCCTGGTTTAGACAGAGAGTGACCATATGACCCAGCAATTCCACTCCTAGGTGTGTAGTCAATAGAAATGAACACATATGTCCACATAAAAAACTGGTTCATTGCAGCATTATTCATTATAGCCGAAAAGTAGAAACACCCAGAATTTCTAGTGAATGGATAAACAAAACGTGTCCTATCCACACAGTGGAATACTCATCAGCAATAAAAAAAAAGAATGAAGTACTGATGCACAGCTAAGCGTCGGAAGATTATGCTCACTGACAGAAGCCAGGCAGAGAAAGGCTGCATATTGTACGATTGCATGTACGTGCCATGTCCAGACTAGGCAACTTCATGGGCAGAAAGCTGATGAGTATTTGCTAGCGTGGGGGAGAGGGGCTTGGTGATGCCTGAAGGGTATTAGTTGGGAGGGGTAATAAAAACGTCCCAAAATGACAGTGATGGTTGCACACATCTGTGAATAGACTAACAACCCTCGAATGGCACACTTCGAATGGGTGAGTGGCTTGGCGTGTGAGGGATATCTCAGTAAAGCTGTTAAGAGAAAGAGAAGTCTTGCGCCCAATTAGCGTTTCAATTCCCAAAGGCTGAGGGCCCGTGGCCAGCCAAGTGGTATCGGTTAAGGGCCGGCCTCCGCCCGGCGGGGAAAGGTTAAACGCGGAGCCGAGCGCCGGCCGGGAAGCGCGAGCGGCCGGCGTGGAGGGCAGGTCCCAGCTGATCTCCGGGCGCCGGGCAGCACCGGGGCCGCGCGCCCCCTCCGCCTGAGTCACGGCGCCCGAGTCCCCACGCGGAGATGCGGTGAGCGCGGCCGGACGCCGCGGGCCGGGGCGCAGCGTGGGCCTCGGGGCCGCCCAGGGCCGCACACGGAAGCCGGCGGGCGGCGCGCTCCCTCCCGGCGGCCTCCAGACCGGCTCCTGCGCGGCGGGCGGCGGCGGGTGGCCCGCGTCCCGCGCCCGCCGCCCTCCATGGCGTTCATCCGGAAGAAGCAGCAGGAGCAGCAGCTGCAGCTCTACTCCAAGGAGCGGTGAGCCCGGGGCCGCGGCGGCCGGGGGTCGGGGGGCGGGGAGGGGGGCTGCGGGCGGAGAGCGAGGGGCCCGGCGTAGCGGGCGCGCACCTTCGGCGCCCGGGAGGGGGCCGCGGCCAAGCCCGGCGTCGGGGCGGGGGCCGGGCCTGATCGGGGCTGAGGCCGCCGGGGCAGGCGCCAGGCCGGACCGGAACCCACGGGGAGCCCGACCGGCCCCTGCGGCCCCGGCGGCCGCGGCCCGGCTCTCCCGGAAGAGGCCGCGCGGGTGCGGGAGCGGGGCGGGCTCCTCGGGGGCGCCCTGCACCTGAGCGCCTGGGCTTCCGCGGCGCGCGCCCTGCGTCCGGAGGAAGCGGGGGAGTGGGAGCGAGCTCGGCGGACACCCCGCGTTCTCACTGCACCCCTCCCCCCGCCCCCAGGGAGCCGGGGGAGGTCGCAGCCCCCGCCCGGGCGCCGCGGGGTTGCAGCCGGGCGGCTCGCGGATCGGTGACCCCGAGGCTGCACCGGGGTGGGGTGTAGACCTACCCGCCTAACAGCACGGGCTTTTTGCTGCCGACTTGCACTTGGCTCAGACTTTGTGAGGCCGATGCCCTGCTGGGCCGGGCGGGAGGAGGGCCCCAAACCAGGCCTCATTCTGAGCAAAGCCAGGGTTCCACCCCCACATGTTCTCTCCTAACCGGTGAACCTTACACAGCTTAGTGGGGGGCACTGCAGTCCCCTCCGCACCCGGGAGGGACTTGGGGTCCCAGGAGGAGCTCAAGGAGCCGCAGGGCAGTGCCCTCTCGGAGTTCCTGATCCTCAGTCTCCGGGGGAAGTGTCTCATAAGAAAGCTCACTTCTGCCCCAAAGTATGCCCCCCAGTGCATTGGTGGGGACCGAAACAACAGGCTCATCCCCGGCCTGGAGTCCCCGGGCAGTAGGAAGTGGGGCTGGATTATTTGACACGTTATTTGAGCAGAGGGAGCTAGTTCTGTCGCAGTGCTGCTCACCTGTCACGTTGTGTCCTCAGTTGGACGCCCGCAAAGCAGCTGATACACGCAAGCGTAGGCTCTAAGGTCTGTGTGAGCTTGCGGCATCCACGCTTGTTCTACAGATGTCGCCTGGGCCTGTTTGGTCCAAACGTTCACTTTCCTTTCCAGTCTCTACTGTTGGCCTGGCCAGCATATCTATCGGTAGTCTGAAATTTTGTCTCCCTAGGTGTAGAGAAGGAGATAAAGATACACCAAAAATCATCTTGGATATGGCTCCCAATAACATTTTGGCAGTACGATTGGGTTTTATCCGCAGAAAGTCTTGCTTATCCCATCATAGCGGCCATAAAGGACTCACACCTGCAGAGGTTCTTCTGCCTTCGGTTGTAATGCTTGTTTCACGTGGAAAGAGCTTGAATAGAGTTTGTTCTGTAGCAACAGTAGGACATTCTGGTGTTCTGTGTTAAGTACGTGAATGTTCACATTTACACTGTAAGAACTTTGAAGCACTTTGAATTGCCCGTCATGCTCTGTGATCTAAGAGTCATTTGTAACAATTCCATTGCCTCGCGGATATACAGGAAAACCTGTTTTCTTTAGATCTGCCAGGTATTTCCATGGCAGTAATTTGAGTTGTATTTGGTTAACTTGTACAGCTCTGCAATGTCACACAAGTCTGCATTTAGTTTCTGTGTATAGTCGGCTTTGTCGGGATTCATTGATCAGATGTGACAGGCTAGCAGCACCCGGTAGAACTAGCTCTCACAACCAAAACATTTATTCATCAGGCAGGAGGCAGCAACTGTTTCTGAGCCCCAGTAGTCTGGAAAAGTTGGTGCCAGTTATTTTATATTTATTTAAAGCCTACTTGCTGACTGCCCTAGTTCTTTTTAAAAAAATCAATATATTTTTATTGATTTCAGAGAGGAAGGGAGAGGGAGAGGGGGACAGAAACATGGTAAGAGAGAATCATTGATTAGCTGCCTCCTGCACGCCCCCTACTGGGGATTGAGCCTGCAACCTGGGCATGTGCCCTTGCTGGAATCAAACCCGAGACCCTTCAGTCTGCAGTACGCAGGGCGACGCTCTATCCACTGGGCCAAACAGGCTAGGGCTCCCCTAATTCTTTTTTTTTAAGGTAATCTATTTTTTTAGTGTCTAAAGTTTTACATATGTCTTCTTTTTCCCCAATTGACCCCCCCCTCCCCCAGCCATTCCCACCCCAGGCAAGCCCCCACCGCCTCAGTACCTTTGTCCATTGGATATGCTAATATGCATGCATACAAGTCCTTTGGTTGCTCTCTACCCACCCCACCCCCCTTCCCCTACCATTTGTCTCTGGATCTATTCTTGTTCATCAAATTATGTTGATCCTTATATCCCACATATGAGTGAGATCATGTGATTTTTATCTTTCTCCTACTGGCTTATTTCACTTAGCATAATGCTCTCCAGTTTCATCCATGCTGTTGCAAATGGTAAAAGATCCTTCTTTTTTGCAGCAGCATAGTATTCCATTATGTAGACGTACTACAGTATTGTGTGTTTTTTTTAATATATTTTATTGATTTTTTACAGAGAGGAAGGGAGAGGGATAGAGAGTTAGAAACATCGATGAGAGAGAAACATCAATCAGCTGTCTCCTGCACACCCCCTACTGGGGATGTGCCTGCAACCAAGGTATATGCCCATGACCGGAATCGAACCTGGGACCCTTCAGTTCGCAGGCTGATGCTCTATCCACTGAGCCAAACTGGTTAGGGCTGTACCACAGTTTTTTAATCCACTCATGTGCTGATGGGCACTTGGGCTGTTTCCAAATCTTAGCTATTGTAAATTATGCTGCTATGAACATAGGGGTGCATATATCCTTTCTGATTGGTGTTTCTGGTTTCTTGGGATATGTTCCTAGAAGTGGGATCACTGGGTCAAATGGGAGTTCCATTTTTAACTTTTTGAGGAAACTCCATACTGTCTTCCACAGTGGCTGCACCCGTCTGCATTCCCACCAGCAGTGCACGAGTGTTCCTTTTTCTCCACATCCTCTCCAGCACATGTCGTTTGTTGATTTGTTGATGATAGCCATTCTGACAGGTGTGAGATGGTATCTCATTGTTGTTTTGATTTGCATCTCTCGGATGATTAGTGACTTTGAGCATGTTTTCATGTGTCTCTTGGCTTTCTAAATGTCCTCTTTCGAAAGTGTCTATTTAGATCCTTTGCCCATTTTTTGATTGGATCGTTTATCTTCCTTTTGTTAAGTTTTATGAGTTCCCTGTAAATGTTGGAGATTAAACCCTTATCAGAAATATCATTGGCAAATATGTTCTCCCATACAGTGGGCTTTCTTGTTGTTTTGTTGATGGTTTCTTTTGCTGTGCAGAAGCTTTTTATTTTGATGTAGTCCCATTTGTTTATTTTCTCCTTAGTCTCCATTGCCTTAGGAGCTTTGTCTGTAAAGATATTGCTACGACATATGTCTGCTATTTTGCTGCCTATGGAGTCTTGTAGGATTTTTATGGTTTCCCGTCTTACATTTAAGTCCTTTAGCCATTTTGAGTTTGTTTTGTGTATGGTGTAAGTTGGTTATCTAGTTTCATTTTTTTGCATGTATCTGACCAAATTTCCCAGCACCATTTATTGAAGAGACTGTCTTGACTCCATTGTATGCTCTTGCCTCCTTTGTCAAATATTAATTGAGCATAATGGCTTGGGTTGATTTCTGGGTTCTCTGTTCTGTTCCATTGGTCTATATGTCTGTTCTTGTGCCAGTACCAGGCAGTTTTGAGAACCGTGGCTTGGTAATATAGTTTGATATCTGGTATTGTGATCCCTCCAACTTTGTTCTTCTTTCTCAAGATTGCTATGGCTATTCGGGGTCTTTTTTTATTCCAGATGAATTTTTGGAGATTTTGTTCTAAATTTTTAAAATATGCCATTGGCATTTTAATGGGGATTGCATTGAATCTGTAGATTGCTTTAGGTAGTATGTACATTTTAATGATGTTGATTCTGCCAACCCATGAGCATGGTATGTTCTTCCATTTGTTTATGTCTTCCTCTATCTCTTTTTTCAATGTCCTGTAGTTTTCCGAGTACAGGTCTTTTCCGTCCTTAGTTAAGTTTATTCCTAGGTATCTTAATTTTTTTGGCGCGATGGTAAATGGGATTTTTTCCCCCCGCTTCTCCTTCTGTGAGTTCATTATTAGTGTATAAAAAGGCCATAGATTTCTGGGTGTTAATTTTGTATCCTGCTACATTGCCAAATTAATTTACCCTAATTCTTTAATGCTCTCTGCCCCATGGCTTTGCAACTTTGGGATGGGTGGACTTGAACCAGGATGATGTCCTTAGAATATCAGTTTGAATGACAGGAATCTGTCTCACAATCAAATGTGGGCTAGAATCAAGCAGTCTCTATATAAATCATAGAATTCATGCCTAAAGACAAGAATATTTCAACGAACTTTCTTCAGCCCCAAGTTTACTATTTTTGCACAGATTTTTCATGGCTCAGTCCTTTGGTGTCAATAAACACCAGTTTGCCGAATGATTGGTATGGGGCATTGGCTCAGGCATATATCCAAGAGAACTGTTACTTTCCTTGGGACTGTTTCATGAAAGGCCTCACCTCTTCAGAGTTATGAGTTCATTGGCCCTTCTCATGCTGCTTTAGAGATTTTAGATTTCTACTGCTACCAGATAGTGACCCCAGCAAAGGAAAAACTTGAAATTAGCGTTTATTTCTTTCACTGTTAAGTTGATGCTAGTGCATTTAGAGTAAGTGATGTTTCTACAGAGTAGAAGCAGAGACTGGCAGATTCTTGGATTGGTGGCTTAGATCAAGGTGGTGGTAGAAGAAATGGAGAAGTGGATGTATTTTTTATATTCTTGGTGTGGTAGATTGTGTAGGAGGTAATACAGGAAGAATCCCAGCTAGAGTTGTAAGATGAACAGTGAATAATCTTTTAGAATAAGTATATCCTGTGCAATATTTGATACATATTTATACTGAAAAATATTTGTAATTTATCTGAAATTCAAATTTAACTAGGTGTAGTTCATTTTTATTTACTAAACATGGCAGTCATACTCTCAGGTTTCTGGTTTGAACAACTCTAAGTAGTGCCATTTATTGGTGATGTTTATAAAGAGATGCTTTGATCATTTTCAGTATTCGAAAACAAAGAGATACTTGGCCATTCAAATTAAGTACACTAGTATCCTGGTTAAGATTTATTTATTTTATTTTTATTATTATTTTTTAAATGTATTTTTATTTCAGAGAGGAAGAGAGAGAAAGAGAGAGATAGAAACATCAATGATGAGAGAGAATCATTGATTGGCTGCCTCCTGCACTCCCCCTTTTGGGGATCGAGCCTGCAACTGGAATTGAACCTGGGACGCTTCAGTCTGCAGGCCTATGCTCTATCCACTAAGTAAAACTGGCCAGTGCCTGGTTAAGATTTAGATGGCAGGAACCATATTGATTTTACTGTGTGTGTTGTTTTGTTGTTTTTTTAATGTCCCTTGCAGTTGTTAAAGAAGATAAAGGGAAAACATTTCTAAAGGACAATTATATATCTTCATTTGGAATTGTTGTACACCCATGTGTACAGTGGGTTAGCAGATGAGCATATTCTACAAACTGCTGCTATTTAAAATATTTCTGTTTTAAGATTTAAGATAGGATAATTGTTCAGTGCTTTTTATCTTCATGTCTAAAAGTGGTGTGGGTGGACTAAAGCTATTTTCTTCTTGGGTGACGTAGAGATTTAGATAGTGAAGGCATGTTCCTGCTGGGGAAGAGTCAGAGTTTTCTCTCTATAGTGTCATAGAACAAATTTCTTAGCTACGGCTTGTAAGCTGTCATTCCAGGATAAAACATTAGTGATCGTGAATTCTATATTGGGCATACATATTATATTAATAGTTTTACAGGCATTTTTTAGACTTCAGCTTTACTTCAGACATTCTGTGTGTGTAATTCTCTTGGTGATGCTGATATTAAATTTCTTGGCTGACATTAAGTGTCTTTTGCTTCATGTGTTTATCAATTGACTATTCATTATACTTGTTAGAGAGCAAAGTGGTTTGTTATACTCATTTGTTTTATTTCTAAAACTGATCATCCTATTTTTTAAATGTCTTTATGGGATATACCAAGTGTTGAAAATGGAGACAAATTGCAGAATCAGTACTTACTTAATCAGGACTGCTGATGGGTTGAAAGACATTATATTAAGATCAATCTTTGCTACATATATTTTCAGGGTATGTTATTAAGTCTATATAAGTTTAGAATTTATATCTTCTTAGTTGAGTCTTTCACCAATATATAATAAACTCTTCTAGCAATGATATTTTTCTGTTTGTCTGATATTAATATAACTATATCAGTTTTCTTTTGGTTATTTGCATTATTTAGAATTTTTCATTCTTTTGCTTTTAACTTTTGTGTGTCCTCAGGTTTTAGACATATTTTTTCTAAAGCTTATAGTTGGACTTTGAAATAATTTATTCTGATAACTTTTTCGTTTGGGGTGGGATTTTATGATTTATTCATTTAATTTTTAAAAATTGAAATATTATACTCTATTAGGGGCAGAAAATAGACAAGCAAGTAAAGGGTACAGTGTGTTAAAGAATGATCACTACAGGGGAGGGCACAAGGCCGGGAAGGGGCTGCCAGTGTGAGCAGAAGACAGGGGTACACGGGGTCAGGTAGAGCGGCCAGGAAAGACCTCCCAGAAGGCCATGTGCGAGCAGGAGGAAAGGAAGTTAGGGCTTCCTTTTGTTTGTATGTCTTCACATGTATGAATTTGCATCCAGGGGATAATGATGAAGCCTAATGGGAGCTCGGAAGGGGCTCAGGGAGCATGCTGTAGGAACTAGTCCAGGGAGGGGAGCAAGTGAGCAAGTCGAGGCATTGTGGGTAGGCCGCAGTCACATTTGGTGAACTGAAGAAAATTCTTCTAGGTCCAATGTATTTGGGATTTTGTTGTTGTTGTTATAACTAGACTAAGCACAAATTTAGGCAGGAGTTGGGGACTCAGGTCTTGGGTGTATCCCTCACTCACACCCTTTAAGCTTAGGGTAGTGATAATATTTGTCTTGTCAGATTGGTTAATTTACGTTTATTATTGTTACAGATATATTTGGATCCATTTTTACTTTTTTATTTTGTTCTTTAATTTTGTCTTATATTTTTCCTTAGTTTGAATTAAGACCCTGCTTTTTCCCTTTCATTTTTCCTGAAGCATATGGAAGTTACATATTTTGTTTTTCTAGTGCTTACCCTTGAATTTTAATGTTTATACTGAAGCTAATCATTCTTTTTACCGTCCTCCGTAATAATATAAGGGCCTTGGAATAGTTGACTCCTGTTGTCCCATCCTAAATTATAACCTGGCATTGTCCAGAATTTTCCATCTGTATTTCAAAACTATAAATTAAACATTTCAGTTTTCCCTCCTTATGGGGGTGAGGGGGCGGGGAAACACAATGTAAGAACCCCAGTGAGTGCCTGCCACTGCAGATAGTACCGAATACTGTATACAGTATACTAGTACTAACTATGTTTTTTCTTGTACATACAAATACTTCACAGTTTCTATCTGGCATATTTGAATTGCCAGCATCACTACTCTTGCATTTGAGGGCCATTATTAAGCAAAACAAGGGTTACTTGAACACAAGCACTGCAGTACCACAACAGCCGATGTGGTAACTGAGACCACTACTAAATGACTAACAGGGTGGGAGAAGATTGACCAAAGGATGATTCGCGTGCTGAGCTGGCCCCAGGGGGAAGGCACTAGATGTTAGCACGCTCCTCAGAACAGTGCCACCGTTTACAACTTATGAGTTAATTATTTCTGGAATTTTTCATTTCATATTTTTAGACCATGGTTGACCACAGGTAACTGAAACCACAGAAAGTGAAATTGCCAACACGGGGGGTGGGGTCTGCTGTATAATTGTCTAGTTAATACTTCTCTGTTTTACATGCATATTTAGTTCAGCATTCTTCCTCGCATATCACATCTTCCCCTTGGAATTACTTTCTCTTTCCTGAAGAATAGCCCTTAGACGTTCCCCTGAGAAGGGTCTGGTGATCCTAAACTAAGTTTGCTTTGGTCTGTCTGAACCTGTCTTTATGCTGTCCTTGTTTTGAAAAATCAGTTTTGCTAGATGTATAATTCATTCCGCATTTTGGAAATGGTGCAAACGAAGGCAAATGGCTGGGGAATATGCTTGCTGGAGCAGCATTCCAGGGAGGAAGTTCAGCAGAGAAAGGGTTAGTAACACATGTGCCATGGCCCCTGCTGCAGCACTTAGCTGTCCCGCAGGGCCGGGCTTCAGACTCCAGGAGACCCTGGGATCCCAAGGACTAGCCTGGGCTAGGATACAGGAGAGCTAACCTGCGATGGAACCTTGGCTCGGCATGTCCAGCTCAGTTTTTGTGGCTGTGGGTTGGCCTTGCCCCTTTCCTGGCTTGACTGGGGGCTCTCTTGGCCTTGCACTTGGGTCTGTAGGATGTGGCAGGATGGGGCAGTATCTGTTGTATCCATGTTCATGGTTAAAAACCGCCAGCCCTTTCTCTGGTAGAGTAAGACACTGGGGTCCTAGCCTTGTGGTTGGCCAGGACAAGACCATCACAGGTTTCTATGTAGCTTGTGTCTCTATTCTGGGAGACCAGCCTGCAGTTAACCCATATCATTTAAGTTTAATTGTTCCCTGTAAGTAATGTCTTTTCTCTGTCTGCTTTTACGATCTCTTTGCAGTGTTTTGGTGTTTGTCTATATAGGGATGTCTTTCTATTCATCCTGATTGGGGTCCTGAAGCTGAAACAGTTTCGGAACTATCTGGAGCCAAGCCTTTAGCTCTTGGAATACTGCTTTTGCTAGTTCTTTTATGCCTTATAACCACTCTTTAATATTTATTTTTCTGTGTTGTGTTGTGAATTATTTAAATCCATCTTCTAATTTACTAATTTTCTGTCTAGTTGCCTAATTTTCTGTCTATTCCATTAGTTTAACTTCGATTACTGTATTTTTACACATTTCTAGTTTTATTTGGGTCATTTATAACTGCCTGGTCATTTTTTGTATCATTTTTTATTTTTCAATTACAGTTGACATACAATATTACATTAGTTTTAGGTGTACACCACAATGATTAGACATTACATAACTTACTTGATGATCATCCTGATAAAAGTGTTAATAGTGAGCATTTTACATTGAGCTCTAGCAGGTTAGCCTATGATTAACTCTTGTTCATGGATTTTAAAATGTAGAACAGGCCATTAAGAGTTGCTGGTTACGATATTAAACTGGTTCCTGTTCTTGTTATTTTTAATTGTGAGTTATGTTTCTTTTGGTTCAGATTTTTTTAATGAGCAACATCTTATTTCATGGGTGTAATTTCTTCTTTGTAAGGATATTAATTATAGTCCTTTAGCCTTTTCTTCTGTTCTCTACATTGTCTCCAGTCCTTCAAATTGTGTTCTTCTGCTTGTTTTGGTTTAGTTCTTTCATGTTAGAGGCTGGTGATCGTGAATTGTCCATTCATATTGAAGTGTGAAGTGTGTAATTCCGTGTCACTCTGGGCAGGCCTTATCTGTTGCTCTTCTCTCTGGGGATGATGTTGTAGAGAACCTGGCTCTTTCAAAAATCCATAGGTCTTTTTTCTCCTGCTAGTTAGTTTTTTCCCCAAAACAACCCAACAGACTGCTGCTGGAAGCTATAAAGTAATGATTATAAATACTAAATCTGACTGGCTATTTATTTATTTATTTATTTACTTACTTTTGGCATAGCCAGCTGGTCTGTGTGTTGTCTTCCTGTTTTTTTTGTTTGTTTGTTTTGCTTAATCACCCTCTTTTTGCTCCATAGCCCTCCTTTTCCTGTGCTGATGTGTAGTTTGAAGCCTCTTGTTCAATTTTTCTATAGAAAAACCGTGTGCCAGAGTGCGATAGGGATAACCATCAAGGGAGGAACCTAGACCACTCCTCATTCAGGCTCTGCGTCCTCCACCTCATGCTTCATCCTTCCTCCTTAGGACTGAAACCTGCAACTTTGGACTTTCTGGAAGACCTGAGACTGGTCTTGGTTTTCTCCTAATTCGGACCTTCTCTGGAGGCATCTGCTGTTCTGGTTTCAGATCACTCCTGAGTCCTCCTATCTGCTTTCCATTTCTTACTCATTTGTTGAGATCTCTCATCTGCTTTTATGTGTCTGTAATTTTCTTTAGTCTGTGGGTTTTACCATTGAAAAAGTGTTTTTGTTCCCCTTTTTAAAGTGGACTTTCCAGAGGAAACAGAAATAAATGTTTAATCTAAATATCTTCCTCCATCACACACCAGACCTTCAAGACCCATCTTAAGTCCCACACTTTTCATGAAAGCTTTTCCCCGTAACTCTAGATGCTGTTGATATTTCCTGCTTCTTATCATAAGACAAACAAAACATTTGTTTGCAGTTCTTTGTCATATATTTGTTTCTGTGGCCATACAACTAAATTTGTACTTTTCCTTATCACCTTAATTTGTTTTTAAAAGTTTAAAGCACTCAAAACTTTAAAAAGAACTATATCTTGAATTCCATTCAGTTCAGTTTACTTATTTATTAAACACTCATTGTGTACAAATCATTAGATTGGTTATTACAGGGGCTATTGTAGGAGTAGCAGGATAAATTCATCTAATCACAAGTCTTAATGTTTGAGGGTTTCTGGGTGGTGGGGAAGAGATGGGAAAACAGGATCAAAACTCCTCAGGTGGGAAAGCTCCAAGTTTTTTCAGGCAAGAATAAATTTTATGTCATGAAATTTTGGGTTTTTCTAAAGAAAAAGTAAATCTGCCTGGTAAAAAATTTATTTATTTATTTGTTTGTTTATTTATTTATTTATTTATTTTTGGCATAGCCAGCTGGTCTGTGTGTTGTCTCCTCACTACTGGATAGTGAGGAATGTCTGGCATATAATCTACCTTAATAAGCATCTGTTGATTTAATAAATGGAAAAGCGCTTTGGCAATGGATGCTTTAAATATTCTGCTTTCTTATACTTAAAAAAAATAAACATGAGGTATCTTCCTGCCCCTCAATCTAGGTTTTCCTTGCTCCTTCTTAACTTGGAGGAATACTTCTTCGAGCAGCATACAGCTCATCATATTCAGCATAAGGGCAGTCAGAAAGAAAGGTAAGGAAGATTTTGGTATCTCTATGGACTAGCAAACCTTTCTGTTGTCTGATGTTTTTAAAATTAAATGTATGATCATGGAGGTTTTTTTCACCCCTTCGTTCGTATTGGGAATGTAATGAGAAGAGGAGCGTTTATAAGTTGTTGTCACACTTCGAATATTTCCCAAAGCTAAGAATCAGTGTGTACTAATTCCTCCAAGGTTGTGAGTACCTCAGATCAGCTGGCTAGGGCTCTGATTCATTCCATCACTTTTTTCTTGATCCCTTTTGTACTTATACACTCAATTATTTGGGTGATGGTGTTATAAAGTAATGATCATAAAACACAGAATGGTATAAAAATCAGTACCTTCAATTTTAAAAATGTTCTTTAAAAAATTCTGGATAATAAACACAGAGGAATGATAAAAATTTCAATCTCCAATGAGTAATGGAGATACATTCATTAGGTAGATGCAAATGACAGCTCTTAGGTAAAAACATTTATTTTGTAAATAAAGTTTTATTGGGACACACACACTCATTTGTTTATGTATTGTGTGTGGTTGGTTTCCTGCTACAATAGCAGAGTTGAATGCTGTGACAGAGTTGAATGCATATGGCCTGCAAAGGAAAAAAATATTTACTATCTGGCCCTTCATAGAAAACGTTTGCTAACTGCTGATCTAGACAGAATCTTCAATGGCTGCTAAACCAGCAGGTGAGAAGCTGCTGAGAAATTTTATAATGGATACGCCAAGGTTGACATCACCTGAACCCAGCGAGCCTCCTGATAAGAAGGGAGTACATGTGCACTGCCTCTGAAGCATTCTTGTCAGAAAATCAAACCAGAATCTGGTCGTCTTTTAATTTTGCAAAATTCATAATGTGGGAAAATGAAAATTGTTTTAGAGTAAAGAGATAGAAGAGGCATTATCAATTAAATGTAATATGGACTTTGGATTAGGATTTGAACAAACCAACTATTAAAACCTATTTAGGAAATAGAAAAATTTCAACACTGACTAAATACTGATGACATTAAGGAATTATTAATTTTTGTAGGTGTGATAATGATAGGTCATTTATTTAATGAGTCTAAGAAATTTATTTATGTTAACAGTTGCAGAAGCTAGATAATTGATACTTGCAAGTTTTCTATTGTCTATTAGTATATGTTAAAAAATTTCCATAAAAGTACTTCTTAAGTTATTATTATATAATTTAGGGTGTTAGAAAAGTACATGCATTTAACAGCAGGAAAAAATTATGTAAAATCAGTGATGTAAAATATCCTCTGAGGACGAAGAATTGCAAATGAAATCATATGTATTAAGCACCAAAGATAGAAAGCTAAAGAAATATTGCTGCCAACAAAAGAACAGGGAGTGTTAATCTGGTGATGGTAGGAGGAAGGGAGGTGGGACTCAGACTATAAGACTATATTTCTCACTGTGATTTGTTTTTTTAAATACTGTAAATTTCCAACCACTAGATTATTTAAAGTATACAGACATGCAGAAATAAATCCAAGAAGTGGAATTAAAAGCCCTAAATCTAACGTTTGAATTGATCTTAAAATTGCTTATTATTATGAACAAATTTTTTCCTGAATTCCTCCATACCCCAAAATCACCATTAAAAGCATTTTATGAGATAATTTCAAACTCTGTTTATTTTTTCATTATGATAAGTAAGAAAAAAATCTCTTACATGGTCAATTTTATATATTTAGTGTTGCCTTCTGAATAGTTCTTTTAGATATAGGGAATTACAAGTCAAAAGGATTTTCTAGAGACAGGGTAGAATCAGTGTGTCTTAAGGATCAGTTTTCTGATCCTCATTTCCTTTCAGTGTAGCTGTGAATTCCAAATGACGTCATACAAATGAAGTGCATGGGACAGAGCTCACCAAAATTAGAATACATGCAGGTTTTGTTAACCTCTAGGAGATGAGGACAATTATTTTGCTGTATTTTCCAACCTTTCACACCCTTCTCTTTAATTCTGTTGTTGATCTTTTATTAGTTGATGCTTTAGCCAACTACTCTCTCCTTAAAATGTATTATGATTCTTTTGTGACTTTTATTAATGTTCACTAATAATAATATTTTGTACTTTGATCTCTAGGAGAGTCAGAGGCTCCTTAAAAATATGTTCAAAATCTGTTATTTTTGAACCAGATGCAATATCCCAGCCCATCATTAAGGTAAATGCATTTAAAACATAGAGACATTCCTATTCTTTGTGTATATGTTATCTTTGCTTATTTTTACATTTCTCTCTTGATTTTATCCAGATTCCTTTGAGAGATTGTATAAAAATAGGAAAACATGGAGAAAATGGAACCAATAGACATTTTGCAAAGTATGTCATCATCACTAACTGTTTGATTTCATGTCTACCAAAACCTTATATATGTTTAATAACTTTTATCTGCATTTTAGGGCAAAATCTGGGGGAATTTCACTCATTTTCAGTCAGGTAAGAGTAACATAGTAAATGTTTTGTTCTAACCTGAACGAACACTTTGCGTGTGTGTGTGTGTGTGTGTGTGTGCACGCTTGTGCGTGCAAGCGCGCACATGCACATGTGGGCTTAAGCATAATTAAATTATTTGTAGGAATCTCAAATGGAGATAGTTAGAATAAATGTTTGAATGCTTTTAAATAATTATTGAGAAATACATATTTTAAAAGATGTGATCCCTAATGAGATCTTTAATGTTTACTAAGGCTGTGATAACCTGCAGGCTTGTGGTTTCGTCTTTAGGAGTCCTGGCCATGTTTGAGGGTTGAAATGAAAGGACTGTGGTTCCTCCTATGACCTCCTCGTCATTGAGAAGGAGGAGGCCAGCACACCACTTACATGATCTCAGCCTGAGGCATGCTGACAGCCAAGGCAGCGACTCAGGATGTGTAACCTTGTATAATTATGACGCTTGGGGTCATGACTTGCTATTCATTCCAAAGTCACTTGGTATGCATTTATGCACCCAGCACTGTGCCTAATACTGGCAATACAGAAATAAAGTGAAACAGGGCTTTTCTCCTGTTATATATACTTAATTTGTCTGTAGATATTTGAAAAATTGGAAATAAGAATGGAGGAGAGATCATCTACCACTTTCCTTTGCCTCTGACTTCACCTTCATCTTTAAAATGAAAGGGTTAGAGGAGATCAGTGTTGCCTCAGCTATTAGTGAGAGCCCTCGTTCCTTAAAGTGTTCAAAGAAAAATCTTCCTGTGATCAAGTAAGTGTAGGGAATGCTGTGGGAACAAAGACACACAGACTCGGGACTTGACTCAAAGCCTTAACACACAGAAGTGCACTAAGAGTCCAGGAGGCGAATGGTTAGGGGCAGAGGGTGCTCCCCGCGGTTTTCAGATCGCCAGAACCTTTGATCGTGGAACACTTTTTCATGTCTACTGACGAGTCTGTTATAAAAGCTGGGAGATATCAGATTACGTGATTTTCTGGATCTGTATCCATGATTCCATTGATTTCAAGGAAGAAAACATTTCACAGGCTACCTTGGACTTTATGCTGTTGTAACTGGCATATATGAAAAACAGTTACAGCCATCTATTCCTCTGGGAAGGAACACCATTATTACTAATTCTGGGCTGCCCCTGTGCTCTCCTTACTCCTACAGCATCATTCGGCATCTTTGCCTTATTCTAAAACAAGGGTCCTCAAACTACGGCCCGCGGGCCACATGCAAATACAAATATTGTATTTGTTCCCGTTTTATTTTTTTCTTCAAAATAAGATATGTGCAGTGTGCATAGGAATTTGTTCATAGTTTGTTTTTCTTAAACTATAGTCCGGCCCTCCAACGGTCTGAGGGACAGTGAACTGGCCCCCTGTTTAAAAAGTTTGAGGACCCCTGTTCTAGAAGGTCTGTATCTTGAAAGGAAGTACTTTCTTGGTTTCCACTAGAAAAAAATACACATTTTGGTAAAATTTTAATAACTGGTCTTAGAAATAAAGCCCCCAAATCCTTCCACCTATTTTTAATAGTTTGTAGAAGAGGTCTTATATTAAACAAACTCAAAGTCAGCTTAACACTAGGGGGTGACTAGGCACAAGCTACTCTCTCAAGTATCATTTCAAGCTTCCTGGTTAAGTACACAACCTAGAAATACAACTTTTATGTTTTTTATTATTTATTAGGTCACAATGTTTCAGAAACACAGTAGTCTCCCCTTATCTGTGAGGGATACATTCCAAGACCCCCAGTGGATGCCCGAAACAGCAGATAGTGCTGAACCCTACATATGCCATATTTCTTTCTACGCATCATATGCGTGCGCTTAAAGAAACTTTACAGCTTCTCTTTGGCATCTCTGAATCGTCAGCATTGCTGCTCTTGTGCTTTGGGGCCATTAGTAAGTGAAATCAGGGTGACTTGAGCACAAGTGCTTGGACACCACGACAGTCCCCTGATAACCCAGGAAGCTACCCGGTGCCTAAGGGCGGGCAGCGTGTACAGTGTGGCTATACTGGACCAAGGGGCCATTCACGTCTGAATGGTGGAGCAGGAGGGTGTGAGATTTCATAATGCTCCTTAAAACAGCACACGTTCTAAACTGATGAATTGTTTATTTTCCATTTAATATTTTCAGGCCAAGGTTGACTGCAGGTCATTAAAACCGCGGAAAGTGAAACCTTGGAAAGGGGGGTGACTGTATGTTGGGTCCCTTGGATTTAGAGAGTTTGGCTTCCAAATGTCCTCTTACTGGCAGATATAGAGGGTGTGTGTGTGTGTGTGTGTGTGTGTGTGTGTGTGTGTGAATAATAGTTGTAATTCATGCACTCTATAAGTATTATACTCAAGGTTTTAGAGATATAGGGAAGAACAAAGTATCTGGAGCTCCTCTCCCCGTGGATTTTACTTTTCATGAGGGAAAACAGACAAGAATCAATTATCTTCTATAATGTCAGGCAGCGATAAATGTCATGAAAAAAATGAAAACAGGACAAAGGGATAGAATACGACAAGGGACACGTGCTCCTCTGGATAGAATGGTCAGGGATGCCTCGATGAGAAGGTCCCTCCTCTCAGAAGGCGTGAGGGAGCAAGCCCTGCGACCATCCTAAGAAATGGTGTTTGGGGGCAGAGAGTAGCCTGGGAGAGGCCCTGAGATGTGAATGTCTCCGGCAGCTGGGAGGCGGCCGCTGGGAGGCGCAGTGAGGGTGTGGGTGCAGCGTGGACCCTGGGAGTCAGAGTGCCTGGAAGGGAGGTGAAAGCAGTGGCAGAGACCAGGTCACGGAGGCCCTTGGGGCCAGTCAGGAGTTAGACTGAAACACCAAAGAAAAGTCCCTAGACAGAGGAGGGACGCGATCTGACTTGTGTGTGTTTGTAGATCTCTCTGGAGGCCAGCTGGAGGATATGCTGTTGGGGCGAGTGTGTGTGAAGCAAGGAGACCCGTTGGTGTCAGAAACCCGGCGTCTTAGAGCAGGACGGTAGCAGTAGAAGGGCGAGGCTGGTCAGTTCTGAAGAAAAACCCATCAGGTGTGCGCTGGGCTAGTTGCAAGTGAGAGGAGAACCGTCAGGAATGACTGGCGAGGTGGGTGGCCGTGCCCTTTGTTGTGGTGAAGGAGCAGCTTTGCTTGGAATGTGACCTCTCGGAGGGGAAGTCTGGCAGCATTTACTAGTGGAAGCGCCGGTCTGGGCTTCAGAGAAGCTGGAGGTCAGCAGGTTCCAGATTCCTTTCTAAGCCCTGGGACTGATGAGGTTTCCCAGGACGGGTGTGGGCAGAGGCCTGGGGAGGCCCTGCCACTCTCTGTAACCTCAGAGGCAGGAGAGAGCGGGAGAGAGCGCAGGGTTGGAAGGAAGACTGGAGGAGCAGCGGGTGAGGGGTGAGGTCGGGAGAACCAGGAGCAGGTGCCTGGGGAGCCAAGTGCAAGCTGCGCCAGGGAAGAGCCATCAGCTCTGTCACATGCTCTGGGAAGCTGGTCCAGGGCGCCCTGCGGAGGGACGCTCGCTGGCTTTGGTGACCTGGAGATCTTGTGCAGCTTCTGTGACCTTCCAGGAATGTTCTCAGTCATGTGGTTGGGTGGAAACCTGTCCTGGGTGCAAGAGAAAGTGAAGTGGCTCTTGCATAGAGTTTTACCACAGAAAAGAATGGAGACATGGCAAGGGGATGTGACCTCCTGGAGAGGTTTTTTACTGTGGTTTGTTTCCAATGGGAGAGAGTGCAGTGTAGCATCATGGGAGCAAAGTGAATGGCTGCTGGGTTGGGGGCGGGGGTGAGGGGTGGGGTGGGGTTCATATCTGTGCCCTAGGAGGTGCCTGGTCTGGGAGCCGGCGGACCCTCCACCCCAGCAGGAGAGAAGGCAGGCAGAGAGGACATTGCTGGCTCTGGCAGATGGCGTTGCTTGTTTGACACAGTTACTAACACGCAGGGTAAGGACAGGTGGCCGGTAAGAGCACGGTGTGACCAGATCGCCTCCAGGGAAGAGAAGTTTCTTGGTGTTAATGAATGTATTTCATGCCCAGTGATTTGTTTTACCCGTATTTTTAGAAAACTGGCACTTACATTAGCTTCCTTCACCTGTCTGCTTGGTTACTTGGTACCAGTGATGCCTTGTTGCCTTGATGCGTTTCTTTTTAATTTAGTATTTGTTATTTTAACATCAGAATCTTAAAACTGCACTAATATTAATGTAAGTGGTTTTGGAAAGTGGAGATTGTGTAACAATGATTTAAATTCAGTTCATAATTGAATTTATAGTAATGTATGACTATGAAAATTTTTATTTTACAAATATTGATTTGTTTTTCTCAGGTATATTTCATTAAAGAACACAACATTGTTGCACCATATAAAATAGAAAGAGTAAGTAAAGCTTTTTATTTATTCCCAGGAATTAATATAGTGCTTTTGAACAATAAGGTTTTGTAACTCTGTTAACATCTTTATTAAAATATAATAATAATGGGTATTTCAAAGCTTGTCACCTAACAGTTATGACAAAATTACCCAAGAGAATCACAGATTTTAGTCCAAGAGATTTCAGTGAACTTTTTGACTTAAAAAAGTGTTTAATAGACAAAAAAGAGCTTAGGTTATTAGAATAGAAATTGAAATCAAACATACATCATTTTTAAGATTACTACATATTATTGAGAATTTATTTTTTGAGAAATATGGGTTTTATTTTTATTTTTTGTTTTTTGTTGTTGTTTTTTTAAATATATTTTATTGATTTTTTACAGAGAGGAAGGGAGAGAGAGAGAGAGTTAGAAACATCGATGAGAGAGAAACATCGATTAGCTGCCTCTTGCACACTCCCACTGGGGATGTGCCCGCAACCCAGGTACATGCCCTTGACCGGAATCGAACCTGGGACCTTTCAGTCCGCAGGCCGACGCTCTATCCACTGAGCCAAACCAGTTTCGGCAGAAATATGGGTTTTAATACCCTTATTTGAGAGCTCGGTAATAATTTATAAATTCTCTTAATTGGGTGGAAGCTATGAGTAGACTTGAATACAGTATCTGTTAAGTAAGCTTAGAAATTACATTTAACCATCCTGTGTTTTATTTCATTCCTTATGCTTCAGCTTAATGTATAGGAAAGGGATAATTCCACCAGGACCTGGCGTCAGGGCCAGTGCTCCTTATGCTGACACCTCTGTGAATTAGGAAAAGTCGCCCTCTCTGGGCAAACACAGGCTGATCTCAGGGCAGTTCAGGCCAGCCCGCAGTTTCTCAGCCAGCAGCCTGTGGGATGCATGAGCTACATGTGGTGGCCTTGGGGTTTTATAGACAAGGAGTAGTGCATGCACCAGTTAGTCCAGAACTACAAATGCTGAGATGTAATGAGGTGGTGCTGTTGGCATTTTGGGCAGGATAGTGCTTTATTGGGTGGGGCTGTCTCTCATACAGCCTATTCTCACCCACGGAAAGCCCTAATACACTGTTTCCCCCATTGTGTGTGGCACCACATGCCCCCCCTCCCCCCCAAGTTGAGAGCCACTGCCTGGGGTGCTCCTCCTCTGAAGGCTCTCCTAGTAGCCACCTTGAAGTGCAAAGCTGCGCTCCGGCTGTGGAAAAATTAGGTCAAAGGAAATGAGTGAGGTTGAAGCAAAGAAGAGGTCTTTTATTCCAATGTGAATTAGAAAGCCAAGGATCCTCAGATTTAAAAAAGGGGGGAGGTAGTGACATCAACGGTGATGTCGGGTAGGAAGCCCCAGACCCTCATTCCTGTCATGGAGATACTTCAACAACCATCCACGGACCAGTTCCCTTCGTGAGCAACTCAAAACCAACGAAGAGCCTGCTGCACCGCAGGTCAGCCTCACTGAAGCCGGCGGGAAAATTGGTAGCGCCCCCAGCACAGTGCCATGACTGAGAGGAACGCCCAGCTCCCACCTTCTCCCTCGGGAGGGAACCACAACCATATGGCCACTGTTCTGACTTCGGGGCAGCTGCCTGAGGGACTGGCTTCTGTCTTGCCTGCCTTGGAGCATTGACAGTACCCGGCCGGGAACCACTGAAAGCAAGAGAGCGTGGGGCATCGCGCCGCTGCCCCAGAGGCCCTGAGGACGCACACAGAGGCCTGTGCAGCGAAGCAGACTCTCCCTCGGGCGCAAGGGAAAAGGAGAGCATGGGACACACAGAATTAACCATCACAACATATAGGCATCCAACCTCAGTGTGTGCACCCACACGTACGAAGCCGACATTGACAGAATTGGAGGGAGGCATTGACAGCAACACAGTCATGGTAGACTTCATGCCCCACTTCAATAGTGGATAGAACATCCTGATAGAAGATGAATGAGGAAACGGAGGATTCGACGCTATCGGCCAAATGAGCCGAACAGACACAGAGAACATTCTTCCCACCAGCAGCAGAATACACAGGCTTAAGTACACGTGGAACATGCTTCGGGGTTGATCACATGTTAGGTCACAAAACAAGTTTTCTGTTTCATATTGATTTTTAGAGAGAGAGGAAGGGGGAGGAAGAGAGAGAGAAACATTGATGCAAGAGCACAACATCGATCTGCTGCCTCCTGCACATCCCCCACTGGGGACTGATCCCTCAACCTGGACATGTGCCCTGACCTGGAATCAAACCGGCAACGTTTCAGTGCATGGAACGATGCCTAACCAACTGAGCTGCCCTGGCCAGGGCCGAAACAAGTTTTAATGAATTTAAGAAGATTGAACTCATACCAAGTATCTTTTGCAACTACAATGAAGCAAAACTAGAAATCCATAGCAGAAGGCAAATTTACAAGTATGTGGAAATTAGCGCTCTTGAGCAACCAGTGAGTCAACGGAGAAATATAAAGGGAAATTTAAAAATATCACAAGACAAACAAAAAGACAACATATCAAAACTTACAGGATGCAGCAAAAGCAGTACTAAGAGGGAAGTTTATAGTGATAAGCACCTACATTAAAAAAGGATCTCAAATGTTCAAATCTAACTGTATACCTCAAGGAACTAAAAAAAGAACAGCAAACTAAGCCCAAAGTTAGCAGAAGCAAGTGCAGCATAAATACAGCAGTAAATCCGATGGGCTCTGCTCCCCGGAGCTCTCATTCTGGGCGGCGTGAGGGAGGACACACCAGGCGGATGCGTGTGGCCTTCCGCCAGGGATTTGCAAATGCTCTTCACGCGAGGTGGACATGCTTCATCTCTTCCTCTGTTTTTATCCCTTTCTCTTCTTGGTAGGGCAGAATGGAATATGTCTTTGAATTGGATGTTTCAGGGAAAGTGGAAGATGTTGTGGAGACGTTGCTTCAGGTAAGCCAGTGCCTAACTCAGGCATTTACTGGGCTGATAATTCAAAACAAACGCAGGCAGAAACTTAAAAATGTTCTATGTATACATCTTACTGAAACCCTAATCTCTTTTATAAACATGAATCAGATTTACTTGGTTATGTTGAATTTGAAAACTGTATATTAGGAAAAAGCCAGACATACATCAGAAGCGATCTTAACTGTTACTAAGTAACAGAATGCTTGCTGTTATTTCATTGCTTCTAAGGAAATATCTTTATATCATCTGAGAGAAAGAAATAAATTCATGTATATTTATAATATTGTAGCTTCACAGAGCATCCTGCCTTGACAAACTAGGGGACCAAACTGCTATGGTAAGAGTTTCTGAAGATCTCTATCTTTATTTCAGTTTATTATGAATTAACTTGTATTGATTTTTACTTATAAATATTTATATCCATACTTTATAAATGTTCTGTTTTCATAGATAACAGCTATTTTGCAGTCACGCTTGGCAAGAACATCATTTGACAAGAACAGGTAGGTGTTTAATGATTTTGCTTACGGGTTATAAAAGCAGTGGACATCTCCATCTGTTTGCCTTGCTCAGCATGGCCGCACTGATGCTGTCATCCTCCTCACCCCTCACCTGCTTCCCTGAGGGAATGGCCCCACCTCAGTGCAGGAGCCGGGTCAGGGGCTTCCTCCACTCTCTCCATCCTGGCACCTGTCAGTCAGGACAGTAGGTGAGGCTCTCTAACATCCTTCCTGTCTGTCAGCTTGTCTTTTCCCACTGTTATTGCCTCAGGCCACCATCACCTCCCACTCCGAACACTGTGACAGCTTCTAGCCTGTCTACCTGACACCAGTGTTCCCTTCTCCAATCCCCTTTTCCCCATGGTAACTGTTGTACTTTTAAAATATGTTCTTCTGCCTCAGCCGGTTTTGCTCAGTGGCTAGAGCATCAGCCCAGGACTGAAGTGTCTCAGATTTGATTCTGGTCAAGGGCATGTGCCTCGGTTGCAGGCCACTTGGGGCAGCAACCAATCGATGATGCATCTCTCTTCCATCAATGTTTCTCTCTGTCTCTCTTCCTCCCCTCCACTCTCTAAATATCCATGGAAAAATGTCCTTGGGTGACAATTAACAAAAAATAATAAGTTAAATAAATAAATAGAATATATGTTATTTCTAAAGAATGTACTTAATTATATCACTGGTTTGTTTAAACTCTTCAAGACTGCCCATTGCCTTCAGGGTAAAATCTTAATCTTAGTTGGCGCACAGTCCACTTATGGTCTAGTCCTTGTTCACAACTTCCAGTCACTGCTTGCTCTTGGATTCCATGCTCCAGCTCTGCATTGCATGCAGTCCCTGGGTGAGCCACATGATCTCTCACCTCCAGGACTTAGTGCGTCTTCCCTCCGCTAAGAGTACTCAACTCTTTTGCACCTGGCTAACTCTTTCTGATTCTTCTGATTTCAGCTTATCTGTCAGTGTTTCCAGAAAGTCTTTCTTGGCCCTTCAAATTGTGATAGGTACCTTCTGGAGGTATCTTATGGGGCCCAAGAGACTACATTTTTATTGGTCTAATGTGGGTTTTTTAAATTATTATTGATTTTTTTAGCTTTTCTAAGTGTACAGTGTATTTTCTGAAAACAGTTATACTTTAATATTAACCTATTCTCTGTTTGACTGTCTAAATAATTTACAGTGGGCTAGTCGAGAAATCATCTTTATTTGATTAGTTTTACTGTAGTAAATCCACAAAAGAATGTACAGTTGACCCTTAACAATGTGGGAGTTAGGGGTGACAACCCCTGCATAGTCAAAACTTAACTACTCGTAGCTACTGTTGACCCAAAGCCTTACTGATCACATAAAGTTGATTAATGCATATTTTGTACATTATATGTATTATATACTACACAATAAAGTAAGCTAGAGAAAAGAAAGTGTTATGAAGAAAATCATAAGGAAGAGAAAATACATTTACAGTATTTATTGAAAAAAATCATTAGGTAAGTGGATCCTTGTAGTTCAAACTGTGTTGATCATGGGTCAGCTGGACTTCAGAACTGACATTCACGTTATTGTAATTGTGTATTCATAGTCTTATGAAGTGTAGTGTGAAATAAATGCTACCTATGCAAAAATGGCCTATATGACTATGAAAGTAGGCCTTAATGACAGAAAAAATAGAAAATGTTGTTAATTTAAGAGTAGTTTCTACGTCAGTTTATTTTAAGCTAATGGGTTATTTGGCTTCATTTACTTGTCTGTCTTTCCTTCTGCAGTACATAACCTCACCTGTTTTTTAAAAATTGAATTTTCATTATACCATTTAAAAGAATGTCAGTTTTATTTGTGGCCGATTTTTGTGATGCTCACCAAACCCTCCAGTAGAAGCAGTACTGATTTATATTACCATTTATGTTGTAGAAAGTCGGTATTTAGACAAATCTTATGCAAAGTCACACTGTAACTCTCTTAGGTAAAGTTAAACCTAGAAAGTAGATCGATTTCTGATTTTCTGATTCCTTTTTTTTTTTTTTGCTTTTGCTGAAATTATCAGGTTCCAAAGTGTTTCTGAAAAGCTGCACATGGAATGCAAAGCAGAAATGGTGACCCCTCTGGTGACAAACCCCGGACATGTGTGCATCACTGACACCACCCTGTACTTTCAGCCCCTCAATGGGTACCCGGTACGTGACGACTGCAGTGCAGGTGGAAACCCCGTTAGCACTGGGCCCTTCACCTTCCGCTCTTTCCTGTGAGCTTGACTTCACCATCTCAGTGTTCTCACATTTTGGTGAGGATCAGAATGACCTCCCGGCCCCTCCATCGCCTGTCTCTGTCACAGGCTCCCTGTGGAATCCTGAGGAATCTGAGTGTGAGCTCTTCTGATCTGTTTTCCTTTCGGGGTCACTTGCTCTCAGTGCTATGAAAAGGAACCCTGCTCCTCCCGACTTTAATAGAGGGTCATGAGAGCATTCTACCTTTCTACTCGGAGGCACTTCTGCAAGAGACAAATGAAATACATTAAGATTAAGAAGAAATGAATGTTTTCTGTATATCTGCTTACATATATGCCTGTGTTGGTACTTCTTGTTTTTCCTTTATTACCAAGTCAGGAAATCTGAATCGTTCCCAAAAAGGCAGTGGGAGTGGTCCTGGCCCCGCCAGAGCAGGTGCACGCAGCGATGCTCGGGGGCAGCTGCAGGGCGCCTCTGTGGCGATGGAACTAGTCTCCCTTTCACAGTGATGTTAGCCTTCCTAGGCCGATAAGCGAAAATAACTCAGATCTCCACGCTACATGTTATAGAGACGGGCTGCTTTATCTAGATCTAGCCCCTTTGGGGAGTGGCTCACTGAAGGAACAGAAATCCTAATATGCTCTAATGGTGCCACTGGACCATTTAGCAGGGAAGTTTAAAGAACAGGAGTGTCTCCTGCCACAGGCTCTACCGTGGAAATAATCCAGCTGGTCAGTCATTATATGGCCCTAAAACTTCCAATACTTTTCTAAGTGAAAGATAATGCTGTGATAATTCTGTCCACCAGGTGGTGGGGCACGCTTGCCAAACCCTCCAATAGAAGCAGTACTCATTGCTGATGGGCATTCTCTAGCCATGCAATAAAATTGGCTTACCCACTACTGTTATCATAGCTCAGGGTCAAAAACTTTTGGAAAAATATGAATATGTGCCATAGCTTCAGGATTCATACTATGAGCATTGATCCCTTCCACTCAGAAATAGGAAAATAAACTTGTCAGCTTTTAGCCAACCTCATTGCCTTTTCTAACCTCATTCATCTCTTACTAGCATTTTAAGGTTTTAAAGAAGTGAGAAAATTACCCTCCTTATGAAAGAAAAAGTTTTGAAGCCCTGCTTTATACTATAATTGTTTGTGAGCCTTAATACACTATAGTTTTTAAGGAGACAAAAAACAAGATTCTAAAATGAGTGAGGACTAAGGAAACCATTGCTCTATAAAAGAATAGCAAAATTCCTGAGAAGTTATCTATAACCAATCCTTCTTTTAAAAAATGTTTTTATTGATTTTTAGAGAGGAAGGGAGAGGGATAGAGAGAAATATTGATGAGAGAAAGACATCATCAGTTGGCTGCCTCCTGCACACCCCCTCCTGGGGATCGAGCCCACAACCCAGGCATGTGTTCTGACTGGGAATCGAACTAGTGACCTCTTGGTTCATGGGTGGATGCTCAACCACTGAGCCACACCGGCCAGGCTCTAGACCAATCCTTTAGCATTTTATAACACTTAACCACCTTGCGATAACCTGAAAGATGGACGCATTACCATATTTGTGGTGCTGAATGGAGGTAGGGAGACTTGTCCAAGGTCACAAAGCAAAAAAGGGCAGGCTGGAGTGTTAAACCAGATACACGTCATTTAAGATCTCCCTTTCCAGTTGTTCATCTTGTAACACATCAGGAAGGCAAGACTTGGTCATTTGATTCCGCTTTCTGATACTAAAGATCAACTTCTAATTGTGTCAGAATGTTGACCTTTGAGATAGTCTTTTTACTTTTACAGAAACCTGTGGTCCAGATCACACTCCAAGACGTCTGCCGCATTTACAAAAGGAGGCACGGCCTCATGCCTTTGGTGAGTTCAAGTGGAATGTCAGTTTTAGGTGAATGATTGTCCTAGTTTCAGTTTAACCAGTGAATTATTAATGTATAATAATACATTGGGCAGATGCTCAATGCAGGAGCTGCCCCCTGGTGGTCAGTGAACTCCCATGGCCAACCTCCCGCGGCCAGCCAACCTCCCACAGTCCCTCCCCCTGGCCAGCCAGCCCCGATTGGCCCCAATCACTGGCCAGGCCGAGTGATGCCACCTGTGCATGAATTTGTGCACCAGACCTCTAGTTAATGTATAAACACCTGTCTGAGAAGTGTAAGTATGCTGTATTGTAAGCAAGTGGACTCTTGGTCATGCTGTTCTTTCTTTTGGATGACCTAGAAATTTATAAAGGAATAACCCCTTTCTCTGCACAAGAAGGCTGCCGTGAGGAATGTTTTTGGCTCTAAGAGCAAGAGAGATAGGGTGTGCTGCCTTGAGTTCCTCACTTCTGTATACTAGGAGTTCCTGGGGTTATGCAGGGATAAGCTATGCAGAGCAATCCAGTGTGACCTGCACCATCTGCTCATAGCAGCTAGATCTCAGAGTAAAATTTGGAAGCTAGTACAAAGTTAACTCTTCAGTGGATCTGTAGTGTCTTCGGTTAGCTTAGAGTAATTCAGCCTTCAGCTTGGAAGGGAGAGAAATGAACAAAATAACCGATTAAATCATTTGGGCAGTTCTTCCTACCATTCCCCTAGGGAGGCGTATGTCCATACTTATGTTAGTCTTACATGCTGACCTTGGAAACCAATCCCCACATAAGGCGTGATTCCAGGGTGTTTTAATTTGACATCAGTATAAATTCATTTGTTCTTCTTTGAAGATTAACCAGTCACCTGGTAGGTAGCATTACCAAAGCACTGTTGAATGTTAAGCACCTCATTTTTGTTTCATATTTGTGAAATTTGCCTTTTCTACCTATTTAACTTAAAAGGATACTCTTCATTTCTAGTGCTAATAGAGAATTATGGACGCATACTATTGAAAATCTCCTCCTGTGGGTATAAAGACACAGTCAGAAAAAGACTAGAAATTGACATTAAGTGTCTTCTGTATACTGGGCAATTTATGTACAATATTTTATTATCATGACAGTCCCTGTGAGGTAGATGATATTCTATTTTATAAAGAAATTGAGATTCTAAGAGTTAATTTCCTCTGTTCCTTAACTAGTAAATGGTAAAAGCCTGTATTTAAACCAAGAACAAGTCTGCTTTTGTCATTTCTTTGTCTATTCCTGTCGTATCTCAGGCTTATCAATACAACATTCACAAAGCTCATAGTTTTCTTAAGAATAACTGCAAGTCGCCCTGCCCGGTGTGGCTCAGTTGGGTGAGCATCATCCTGCCTGTTCTATTCCCAGTAAGGGCACATGCCTGGTTGCTGACTCAATCCCCAGTAGGGCACGTGCAGGATGCAGTCTCTCATCAGTGTTTCTCTCTTCCTCTCCCTCTTCTTTCTTCTCTGTCTCTAAAATCAATAAAAACATATTTAAGAAAATAACTGCAAGTTATTAGTTGAATAGCTATTCAATTATCAGTTTGTTAGATTGGCATAATAATTATAATAGAAAGCTAAACATTTATATTTGAAGATGTGTGAAGACATGGATAAGCCAATTTTGAATTTCAAAATACTAAATTCACAAAAGGTATTATCAATAAAAATAATCAACACTAAAAGGGATTTTACAAAATTTAAAGATACAAGTCTTGTTCTCAGGAAATTTATATGTATATGCATCGCTGAATCAAATTTAAAGCTGGAGAATGAATACAAGAGCTACAAGTTAAAAATGTAGATGTTTAATTGGGAGGCTTTTGTGATTGTATAGCTTATATTGCAATTGTAAGATTAATGAAATGCTACTTGTTTTATTCTTTTCTTTCTGAATTTATAGGGATTGGAAGTGTTTTGCACAGAAGATGACCTGTGTTCTGACATCTACCTAAAGTTCTACGACCCTCAAGATAGAGATGAACTCTATTTTTATATTGCCACGTATCTAGGTCTGGTGTTCACCCTTCCTTGTTCTGTTCGTATGAAGGTAGTTCAACTCCTAAGTAACCAGGATAGGAAATAAGAGAAGGAAAAAGAAAAATGCTGGATCTAGAATCGCCTCTCTGTGGTTCTACCCATTGCTTCTCCATAGTAACTACAGTTGGCAAGATGGCATTTTAAAAAACTAAGGGAAACATAACTGAATTTTGGTAATAGTTCACTGTGTGTTTTAAAAACTTGATAAAAATATTAAATTTTTTTGGATTTTTAACAACACACAAATTGAATGGATTATAAAGACTCCACTTAATTATTTCTATGTCCAGTCATGTCTCATATTAGTTTATGAAAACCACGATTCAGTTCCTTAATGTGAGGCAGTGAACTCTCCAGTCGTATGTTTGTGTTCATTAATTGTGGCCTTAATCCCGAACCTAGAAAACAACACAAAAGAAACACGTGAACCTCGAGGCTCAATATAGTACCTGTGGGACTGAATTTGCTTTTAATTAATATTTTCTCAGTCTTACATGGGAAGTGTACATTTTCCCACCCTTGTTAGAGGGAACACCTGTATTTTTCTTTTCATGCGTAAATATATTAATTTGTATGGCTGACTGTAATTATTCTTGTTTACAAAGTTGCTAGATGACTAGAATAGAATGATTTCTAAAAATAGATGTTGGGATTTTATTAATACCATCTTAATTTCGTTTGCTCTTCTGGTGCACAGTGAAGCCATTTCTGAGATATATAGCGAAAACAAACTGTACCCTACTTTTCTTTTTCTTAAAATGCATTTTTTTTAATGCATTGAAAAGACTACACTTAAAGTAGCTAGTGTTTACATACTTAGCCAACATCTGCCAAGTTCAGTGGTGACCTTGCGGCCTGTCCTCCTCAGAGCACCACGTGGCGGAGCGCACGGCCGAGAGCTACACGCTGCAGTGGCAGCGCGGGCACCTCTCCAACTACCAGTACCTGCTGCACCTCAACAACCTGGCCGACCGCAGCTGCAACGACCTGTCGCAGTACCCGGTGTTCCCGTGGATCATCAGTGATTATTGCAGCTCAGAATTGGGTAAACGCCTCAAAGTTACTTCTTAAAGGAGAGAAAAATATTCTGTTGTAGACTTATGATGTGATCTTTGAATAGATTAGAACCCATTTTAACTTTATTACTAAAGATTGCTAGTTGTCATTTCAATGTTAATATAAATTATATGTGTTTTTTATGTTTTCTCCACTGTCTCTTAATTTTCTTAATCCAAAAAATAGTACTCACATATTCTTAAAGGACATGCCCAGAAAATATGTATATAATTTTTAAAATTCTTTATTGTTTAAAGTATTACATATAGTATTACATAGGTCTCCCTTTTCCCCCATTGACCTCTCCCTGGCCACCCCCACCCCATATGCATATAATTTTAAGCCATATTATCATTACTATCTACAAATACCAAGTTTTGAAATACCAAGTTTTTCACTTTGAAAATTGTCTCAGATTATCCTATTTTAAAATCCATTTTAATTTTGTGGTATATGTACTTCTCTCAAATTATTTTAACAAAAATAGTGATTGTATTGTGCCGGGGTCCAACCCCAGCGGGTCCAGGGGTCCCCAAAGGTGTAGACGGAGTCGGCGAAGAAGGAAGGGCACAGAGGCAGCGTTCAGTTGATCAGCAGCCTAGCCAGGATCTCCAGCCAAGTTCTGGTCTGGATCTCCAGAGAGGTTCTGCTTCGGATCTCCAGCGAGGTTCTGTAGCCATGTTCCCTCACTAGGTTCTCCAGCCAGGTTCTGTCCAGGCTCTCCAGTCAGGTTCAGTGTCCAGGTTCCAGTCAGGTTCTCCTGCCAATCTCTGTAGTCAGGTTCAGTCCAGGATCCCTTGCCATGTTCTCCCGCTAGGCTCTGTCTCTAGGCTCCGAGGCCAGTCCCTCTCCAGGATCCTCCGGCATGCTCTCTCCAGCGAAGTTCTTCTGTCTCTAGGCTCCGTGTAGGCTCTGTCTTCTTGATTCTGTTCTAAGTTCTGAGTGTTTCTGTCTTGTTACAACTGTATTTATACCAGTTGATTCAATCCTATCAATCTCTATTACAAAGGTTAGGGCGTTTCTTATCTCCATTCCAGGGAGAAAAGATTATGTAGTTTAAGCATGATTGTTCGTAGTTAAAGGGATTAATTACCCGCCTGGCACTTAGTTGAGGGGTTTTATTCCCTCCCTAACTTCAGGGGAAAATCCCTACCTGGGGATTCAACCTTTCTCGGAGAGGTGACTTTGGTTAAAACACAGCGCCAAGAAGGTGAGCAAACATATTAAGAACCGTATGCCATATATGCCAGGTCCCTTGAAACAGCAAGGATGGACCGGCTCCCAGCAGTATTGTGATTTTATTTTTTAATATTTAAAAATTATATATTGCGAACAATAAATTCCTTTGGACAGTTCACTTATTGAACTCTGTACTTGAAAGAGATAACAGATTTTCTAGGAATATGGTAATTGCTTTCTCTGATAATATTCAGGTCTCCAGTTCTCAAATTATGCTTGTAATTCAAACTTACAAAGTAAATCTTAGTAGAAGAATAATGGGCTTTTAAACTTTGTTTTTATTTTTTATTTATTTTTTGTTTTACTTGGAATATAGCTTGTTTCAGTAGGCCTTTAAAAAAAAAATCCATATTTATGATGTTTTCAAATTGGGAATCACCCTTGAATGGATGTTGCTAAATTAAAACTCAAAAGTTCTCACCTTTACAGCTATATAAGTAACTACCAGAAATACTGTAATTCTAATGGATCTGTCTCAGTTTTTTAAAACTGTTTATTTTGTGGAAATGTGTGCATGTGAATCAGTTCATGGAGGTAATGTTATTAAGTATAGGTTTGCTTGCTTTATTCTAATTAATTAATTTTTTAAAATTTATTTACTTATGTAGATTTGTCAAACCCAGGAACCTTCCGGGATCTTGGGAAACCAGTGGGGGCCCTAAATAAGGAGCGACTGGAGAGACTACTGGTGCGTGGATTTAAGGATTCTTGGTCTATGAGGACCTTCCTATATTTTTATAGTAACTGAAACTCATTTCATCAAGGCTTAGGGCAAACATTGTCCAGAGTGATCATGTTTTGTTTTTTTTCTTACTCCTGCCTCTCTGCTTGCTGCCTTCCCCAATGAATATAGCTGCTCACTATTTGCATTTTTTTGCCTACAATTCAGGAAGTAGGAGGCTGACCTGATTACCAGTGTATAACTTACTTTCATGGAGGGTTCTCTCTGGTAAATTGCACAAGAGACACATAAAATCCCTTCCATCTTCCATTCAATCCAGTCCCAATATTGTTACCACTGCGCCAAGAAAACCAAAATACTTGTCACAGGAATGCTGTATTTGTTCAGATTTTCCACCCTCTTTTTATCTTTCCTTTTCCTATTTTAAGAAAGAAATTAAGGAGTATAATGTACTCATGCCGTGATTTCTTTTAGGTTTTTACTACATGAGTCACTTGTTATTTTCATAGCCACCACTTAGTAGTCTTTTTTTCTCACATGTTATAGGAACGCTACCAGGAGATGCTAGAGCCAAAGTTCATGTATGGCAGTCACTACTCTTCCCCAGGTTACGTGCTGTTTTATCTTGTCAGGATTGGTAAGGTTCTTTGTCATTACCCCCAGTCAATGTTATTTCACGGGGACTCTTCAGTGTATCTGTATCTCATTACCTCCGATTTCCCCCCTCCAGCACCAGAGTATATGCTGTGCCTACAGAATGGAAGATTTGATAATGCAGATAGAATGTTCAACAGGTTTGACATAAATGCCTCACCTACCATTTTTAAACTTCCTAATTATATATGTGCACAATGTGTTTGTTTTAAAAAAACTAGTATATAGGGCCAAAAATGTAAAGATATGCAAAAAATCACTAATTGTTATATCTATTCCTTTCAGGCTTTTTCTAGTTGTGTGTGTGACACATATAAATGTGAGAACATATTTTAAGTAGTTTGTGTCCCACTTTTTATATCCATATTAGATCTTGAAGTTATCCCCATGTTATTAGAAGTTTTTTTAAAACATCTCATTTTTTTAAATATTATATCACATTCTAATGTATGCCAGAATATATTTTAACTGTTTCTCTATTATTGGACATTTGGAATGTTTCCAAAATTATTTCATTATTCTAAATAATTTTTTTAAATATATTTTCATTGATTTCAGAAAGAAAGGGAGAGGGAGAGATAGAAACATCAATGAAGAGAGACAATCATTGATCAGCTGCCTCCCGTACACCCCACACTGGTGATCTAGCCCACAACCTGCGCATGTGCCCCAACCGGGAATCGAATCCTGGTTCATAGGGCGATAATTTTGCTATGAGTTGAGTACAGTTCCCTGTGGGTCTGTAAATAACTTTTTTTAAATTATAAAAGTAATACTTCTTTACAAAAAAAAAAATCAGGAAATATAAAGAGGAAAATAAAGTTCAGTTGGCATCCGTCCACACTGAGAGAATTTTCATTATCCGTCTTTGGTCTGTGTCTTTCCAATCTTTGTTTAAGCTCTACACATGTTTGTTTACCATTCCTTTTTGAGATGAGCTGTTCGCATAGTTGTGCTGATTTTCTAGTGGTTAAGCACCTGCCTCCATTGGTGCTTCAGTGAGGCAATAGGGCGCAGAGGCTCCTGGCGTGGCCTTTGAGACATTCCATCTGGGCCTTGTTCTGACTCCCTGCTCACCCCCCTGTCTCCCATGTGAGCTGGGGAATTTTTCTCTTCTGTGAAAGGGGGATTGCGCTAACGAGAGAATGAGTTAATACAGGTAAAGTGTAGAACAACACCTAGGTGCAGAGAAAGCTCTGTTTCTACACCCCTGAGTTAAAGTCAGTTTAATTTTTTTTTATATTTAGTATTGCAGAAACTTGGAAAAATTGTTTGGATGGTGCCACAGATTTTAAAGAGGTAAGCGGTTTAAAAAGGTAATGATTCATGGGGCTGGTGTTTTCTAACTGCTTTAAAAAATGTTGTTGCTGTTGTTTTTTTTGTTTTTCACCTGGCACCTTCAGTTGATTCCAGAATTCTATGGTGATGATGTCAGCTTCTTGGTCAATAGTCTGAAGTTGGATTTGGGGAAGAGACAAGGAGGGCAGATGGTGGATGACGTGGAGCTTCCGCCGTGGGCACGGAGTGAGTACCTCAGCAGTGTGCCATTGTGAAAGTCCTTCCCTGACAGTGCAGTTTCAATGTGATTAATTACTTAGCTGCCTCGATTTTAAGAAAAATAACGGTGTCATTCTCTACCTAAATGAGGCAATACCAGTCCTATTCCAAATAAAAAATATTCTATGAATCTAGGCTGTAAAAATATTGACATATATTTGAGAGACCTAAATGTTGGGAAAATGATTTTGCCACTTTTTCTCGCCACAAAATTTATATTTTACACGATGGGGACAAAATGTCATTAAGAAATATGTGCCTCCTGCCTATCCGAGAAGCTTTATGTGCCTGTGGGTAGAGGACAGAAGTGAGAGAAAGTGAAGTGGGCGCTGCCGTGTTTTGATGGAGTCTAATCTGCCAGGTCCCGAGGACTTCCTCCAGAAGAGCAAAGAGGCACTGGAAAGCAATTATGTGTCCGAGCACCTTCACGAGTGGATTGACCTCGTGTTTGGCTACAAGCAAAAAGGAAGCGAGGCTGTTGGGGCCCATAATGGTATGTCACAGTCATTGAAAGTTCATTAGTGTTCGATGAAAGTGAAACAAACAAAACACAAAATGAGGGCAGAGTCAAGCTTATTCCTTCAGCAGAAACTTCTATCAGCAAACAGTGCCTACTGGCTCAGGGACCCTGGGTTAGATACTAAGTGAGAGAGGAGGAAGTCCTTTTGCCTAAAGAACATCTATTTCAGCATGATCCCAAGAGGTCTTGTTCTAAAGTCTTCTAATTTTAGCAAGAACTCGCTATCCCATTCAATAATTTCAATTAAAACTCAATCAGAACATGATGGAACAGCGACCTCAGTTGCTATGAAGGGCCAGAGTTTCCTTTGAATTGAGCTGGAAGAAACCAGCAGTAATATACCTCCTCATCGGTCTCGGTTCTCACCTGCCTCCAGGTTTCTCAGGGTTGATGACAAGGAAGTGGAGCTGGAAATTCAGGCCTGATTTCTCACAGCCAGAGCAGAGGGCCGAGTGACCTGCTTCCCCCCAGGGGAAGATAAGCTGACTGAGAAATACACTGAGGTGTATTTCCTCTGACCTGCCAGTGAGATTTCTGCTCAGCAAAGGATAATTCAAGTTGATATTTACTGAAAAGTTGGATCTTACTAGTCTTTTTTGCAGAGTGAACCATCAGTTACTTTGAATACAAGTTTAAAGTTGTCACTGAGTTTTAAATTTTTGAACAGAGTGTGTAACTCAACAGTACATCTCTCAGTGGTGTTTTATTTCTCTCCTTCCAGTATTTCATCCCCTGACCTATGAAGGAGGTGTGGACTTGAACAGGTACTTATGTCTATAAGGAGCTTCGACTTGAACAAAATACCTCTTTAACTAAATGGTTGATGCGCTTATTTGATAATGTTAAGATATGGGAAATTTACAGTGAATTGTATCTTGCTTTTACTATTCTGTGAGTTACTGAGCCTCAGAAAAATTTTTTAAAATCTGTGCTAAGGTTTAGACAATCCTGACACACAGTGGGTGTTTGAAACTCTCTGGCTGATCTGTACCATCTGAAATGTGTGCTTTCAGGAGATGGGAATCCTGGGGCTCACGGCATTATTTGTGTTCTGTCCTAAAGCATCGAGGATCCGGACGAGAAAGTAGCCATGCTGACCCAAATCTTGGAATTTGGGCAGACACCAAAACAGCTCTTTGTGACACCACATCCTCAAAGGATCACCGAAAAGTTCAAAAGTTTGCCCCAAACCTCCTGTGATAGCGTTTCCATAGCAGATTCTCCAGGTAAATTTTGCAAAGAGAATAAATGTGAGCACCTTTCGTTTTTCTTTAAGACGTTTCTGATGATTCTGAAGAGGAAACACGAATGTTGTGCTGTTTAGAGATAATATCTTTACCATCTTATTGCGGTTCTCCTGAAAACAACAACAACAAAACAAAAACCAAACCGAGCCACCTGTTTTTGTTGGTGTTTTGTTTGTTAACTATTCACTTTAAAGACAAGGTACTTCTGTTTTCTGGTCATTGAAACCTGGCAGGATTTTTATTGCGATTGTATGGTTCCGTTTCTTCTCTGTGCTTTTCCCTTTCTATTGATACATCCTGGCCATGGCTGTTTTAACTGTCACCCTCCGCCCTACTCTTTCCCCAAAATTACTTCCACCATCTCTCATTCTCCTCTCCATCCCCAGCTTACAGACCTTGAATTCAAGGTGCTCTGCTGTCTTTATTTGATTGTATTATTCAAGCAATTGACAAACACTTGCTAAGTATCTGTTCTGTGCCAGGCATATGCCAGGTGCTAAGATGAACTTGACACTGTCCTCACATCTCGTATTTGGAAAAGGTGGAATGTTCCCACACTTTCATCTAGTTACCCTTGTTTTATGTTTCACCTAAAACAGCCTCCAACCTCCTGGCTCAGGATTTTTACACTACATGGGACTTTGGGAGCAAAATCACTTACCTCCACTTCTGCTCTCTGTTCCAGGCACATTCAGACTTTATAGGCACACACTGCTGAGCATGCTCTCAGCTGTGGAGGAATAGCTCACTAGAGTCACGTGACCCAGAGCTGGCTGGGAGTATGTCTCAAGGCGATAACCCCATAGAGTTAAGTCATAAAGATCATAGGATTATCTTGTGACGCCTCTTAAACCCGTGCTCTGCTTACTCACCGGGCTCACATCACTGTCTTGTGATTATTTTAAAGGGTAATTGTCCCAGCCCTACTGAAAACAGAAGTGAAGGATTACTTAGTCCTGTCCAGGAGCACTTGGAGTCACTGCTTTCATCTCTGCTTTCTCCCCTGCTAAACCAAAACAACTGCAGCATTCTTAGTGAACCCTCTGATGTTTGCAAATATTATTGACAAGAAAATGGTTATTCGGGCTTGTATTTCCTGAAGTTCTTAAATTAGGGGCAAACATTGATAAAAGTAACAAAATACTCTAGTATTTAAATATACTTTTTAATCTTTCTCCAAATGGTTTTTACTTTATTTCTACTATATACTTTATTATTTTTCCTTAACTAACACGGAGCTATCTAACACATTTCAAAGCTATTACATTTTGGTGGGCTATTTTGTTTTCTTGGTTGTTTTATTTTAATAGAAGACACTGTGACTCGGATACGTGTTATTTGTGATGCTTGTTAGTGATGGAGTTGACTCACTTGGCAATAATCTAATGTGCTTCTCCAGGGGAAGAGTCTTTTGAGGACCTGACTGAAGAAAGCAAAAAACTGGCCTGGAATAACATAGCCAAACTGCAGTTGCACGAGCAACATAAACTCCACAAAGAGTAAGAATGTCTGTGTTGTCCTCGCAGAAGTTGGCGTCTTGCCTGGGGTGAAATTGTTTTAAACCAGGTCGGTGTAGCTCCTTGGTTGAGCATTGACCTATGAACCAGGAGGTCACAGTTCAATTCCTGGCCAGGGCACATGCCTGGGTTGCAGGCTCCATCCCCAGTAGGAGGTGTGCAGAAGGCAGCTTATTGATGTTTCTCTCTCATCATTGATGTTTCTATATTCCTCTCTGAAATCAATAAAAAATATATATTTTTTAAAAAAATTGTTTTAAGCTGAATCAAGGGGGAAGTTCTCTTTCAATGTCATCTTGTGGTTTTTTTTTTTTTTTATCTCCTTCAAGTGTTTATAGTGATCAGCCACCTGATGTCAATGTGGCAAGGGAACTTGTGGAACAAAATGGATTTGTGTCGGCCTCCCATGTTCTCATTTCTATAGTTGGTCCACCTAGAATTTTAAAAATAAGGCCTGTACTTCCAAGACACTGGGCTTCCTGCTGGACCTGGAGGGGTTACAGGTGTTCCCCGTCTTCCGCTATTAAGGATATTTTTATACTTTGGTAGAAAGACTGGAGAGGCACTGAAGTCACCTGATCCATCCTGTTACAGATGAAAAAAAACCAACACAGACCCAGACCTGCTCCTCCGCCATAGACATCCTGTCTGGCATTTTGAAATCAAATGGGTGAAACATGCCAGCTTACTTTAGATTAGTGGTTTAAAATCAGAGTGCAGCCTCCTAAAAAGAATACAGTTCCTTATCCATTGTAACAGTGGCCTTTTCTCAACCTCTCTAAATGGCATGAATCCAAGGCAGTGACGACACGAGTGAACCTTTTACAGGATGTGCTAGACTAGTTCTGTCTGGACAGTGGTCTCAACATTGTGCAGACGCTGGTAAATCCAATTCAGTGATCAAGCAAAAGAACTGATTTTAAATAAGAGTTTCAGTCCTTGGGTGATGTTCAAATAAAAGGGAATTGAAGAAGCAGTTTTCCAGCTGTCAGAAATGTGTTACACTTTGAATGTGGCAGCTCAGGAAGCTAAGAGTGGGAATATTTTCCAGCCTTAAGTCCTGCCAGAACAAAATTAGAAGTTGCCTAGTGATGCTTTGGTAAGGGCAGGTATCAGGTGGGACAGATGCAGCAGGCAAGCTGTTTAGAAAAAAATCACAGGAACTTGGTAAAATTAAACCAAGGGCTTGAAGGAGACCAGTGTGCTTGTGCATGATTGAGGCCATTCATAAAGCTTTGTTTTTGAACAGGGCGGTCACTGGAATAGCCGTCTCTTGCAATGGCTCATCAGTCTTTACGACGTCACAAGGTATGTTTTCCCACCTGAAAAATGGCTTTCCGAGGATCGTAGTGTCCAAGCTTCACGACTTTCAGCTCAAGGACTGACTGTACTTGCATGTGCTGCCCCCACATAAAATAAACTCGGAGCAATTAATTTGTGGCACAGTACATACAGTGTCATTGTGGTTTGCCAAAAGGTCATGAAGAGCCTTTCTGTGGCTGAGGTTTCCCAAACTTTAAGGGGAAGGGCGGAAAGCACGTTCCCCACCTGCTTGCTGGGGAGGAGCCTCCGGAAGAGGAAGGCAGCGTCGTTGTCATCTGTAAGAGGCAGGAAGTCCTTCTTACCTGTTTCTTTTCCTTATTAGATAACACCTTGAAAATGTTTTCTACAGAATCCAAAATGCTACAAAGAAGTATATCATTTTCAGATATGGTGAGTTCATTTTCATTTCCAGTCATGCTAGAAATCCATGTAGCACTTTGTTTTATACACACTCGTGTAGTGACATTGTTTCCCCCCAAACAATTGTTGATTCCTGTGTGATATTGACAGAATGCCTTAGATTACTTCTAAATTTACATTTTTTTTTCAAGTTGCCTCTTTCTCATAATAATGTGATTTCATTGGTAGCCTCAACAACATGAACTGCTACCCAGCAGAATTCTTAATAAATCATTCCTGTTTTGGAACCATCAGATGAATGTGTATGTGCTACTAAAATAACTTAATGCATTTCTGAGTTGGTGGGATACCTAATACTAGAACCCCAGTGATTCTGAAAGAGCGTTTTACTGTTAATGTCAGTCACCTGATTTTGAAATTCCCTGAAGAATTTTGGGAGTTTTCCTTACGCACATGAATCTGTAATCCTGAGAGGGTGTTCGCATTCTTGACAGTCCCCAGGCCACCCTCCCCCGTGATTTCCCACCGCTGAGGGGGTCCCTCCAGTGCTCCGGGGCCTTGCAGAGCCCTGAGCATTAGACAAGTCCTCGTGCGCTTGACATACAGACTTCCCTGCCATTGGGAGGAAATATGGCATCTGGAATTAGCCAGTTGAAAAAAACTGCCTATTTCAAAAGGCTAACAAACAGAATCTGAGCATTAATTTTGGGGGAATCTTGTATGGTGGTTTTGCCATGTTGGGGACTTACTAATTACTGTAATTATTAATGCCGAATCATTTGTATTTCAGGCGTTATCATCTTGTTTACTTTTACCAGGAGATGACACTGTCCTAAGTTCCTCATGGGATAATAATGTGTAGGTATCTGTGCATGCTTCTTTGTCATTCCACTCACATGTAACTGCCTCTGGGACACCAAGCAGCAAACGAGTCCCCCATTGGCAGGACACTGTTGTTTTTAAAAAGGAACACATATTGGATGAGGATGAAACTGTTGGATTTGAACATAATTATTTGAGTCTAATATTTCTCCAATTGGATTCTGTTTCTCTGTTTTAAATTGAGGTGAAATCATATTAAGAGCTAGACCTGGAAATTTCTAGTTTTAAATTAAAATTTTCAGTATTTTTATGAGAACAAGTAATTTGTAATTCTAGTGGGCCTTAGTAAGTATAAAACAACATAATGCTTCTTGAATATGTGTTTAAGAGGCTTAAAATTAAGTTGAATGCTGTTTTAATAGTTCTCGTTATCTTTTATGTTAGCTATTTTTATTCTATAGCATTTGGAAGGAGCCAAGGCACATTAATGGGACATGATGATGCTGTTAGCAAGATCTGTTGGCATGACAACAGGCTGTATTCTGCATCGTGGGATTCTACCGTGAAGGTTTATATATAATTTCTAACTTACAATGTTTGGATAATAAAAATATAAACCGTTCAACTGTTAACGTGTTCAATTCAGTATTTTTCACAAAGCATGTAAGTGATATATAAGGATATTGAATATTACTGCTTTTTTTTTAAACATGTACACTTTTCAATATAATAGGAACTTTTCATGATTTTTCTGCTGTGTTCCACTGGGCGTTGGGAGAAATGCAGCGCCTTTTATCTAACACAATTGGGACTAGCAATTGATCAGTTAAATAGAAAATGTCAAGTGAAAGTGGAGAATCATTGATAATGCATTTTATTAAACTTAAAACATACAAATGCACATTTATTCACTATCCTGCTGAGGTAGGACCATATATGAATACCAGACCAGTACTCATCATCTTTGGTTTCCAATCTGCATTTGTGTAAAAAGAAAGCAAAAACCTAAAACCATTAGAATTCCTTCAAATTTTTTTCAGTATTTTCCTCCCATTCTTGTAGATAAGTTTCTTGCTTACACCTGATGCAATTTAGTGCCTTGCCTTTTTGAGTCTTCTCAAGACATTAATAGACACTACACTTATGCACTCGTATTTCCTTAGTTCAAACAATGCTTAAATTACATATTTCTGACAGCAAGTGCAAGGGATGGAAATAGACACAGGTCCAGCCGCCTCTTGGTAAGCACAGAATGGCGGGATAAGGGCGCTGAGGGAGAGGAAACAGAAGCATTAGGCAGCTTCCATAGTTGGGGCAAGTATGTTCAATGGACGTTGGTTAGTCGAGAGTTCTTCAATGTGTTAGACATGATCTTATATTACATGTTTGCAAATATCTTCTGCACTCTGTTCCATCCTAGGTGTGGTCTAGTGTTCCTGCAGAAATGACAGGCACCAAGAGACACCAGTTTGACCTGCTGGCCGAGCTGGAACATGATGTTAGTGTGAGTACTGAGTACCGGCAACAAGAGTGCATGAAAGCTGAGCTTCTCAGTCCAGGAACTTGGGGGCCAGATTCTTACTAAGCCAAACCGGTTAGGTCTGGGGGCCAGATTCTTGATTTTACCTACGTGTTTATGATCCTTTGCTTTGTGTTATTTTGCTTACTGATCATAGACTCTCAGTTCTTTTCTTCGAGTTGACTCTTTGGGTTTCCAAGTCTACTTTGTCCTTTTTCCTCCCGTTTGCTATTTCCCTGAGCACAGCATTGAATATCTGGGTATCCTCAGAGGATCTGGGCCAACAAGATGTGCCCCATCGTCTTTCCTATTTTCTGACACAGAAGGTAGAAGGGACCATCTCTCTAGGACAGTGATGGCGAACCTTTGAGCTCGGTGTTGTCAGCATTTTTGAAAAACCCTAACTTAACTGGTGCCGTGTCACATATAGAAATTTTTTGATATTTGCAACCATAGTAAAACAAAGACTTATACTTTTGATATTTATTTTATATATTTAAATGCCATTTAACAAAGAAAAATCAACCAAAAAAATGAGTTCGCGTGTCACCTCTGACGCACGTGTCATAGGTTCGCCATCACTGCTCTAGGATAATGCACATCCACCACAGAGGACACTGACCTTATTATTTGGCCCAAGTGTGTGCAGTCAGGGGCAAAACCAGGCTGGCACCTGGTCCCTTTCTCACATTGCTATTTCCACTGGTTCCCACTCGGTTCTTGCTCCCAGTTCGTACTGCCTTTTCTCTGATGCTGGGAATTGATGCCTAGTTTGCATGGTTGACAGATCAACTGAAGTCAAGAAATATTTAGTATGTAACTCAAGATGAGTATTTAGGTATAACCTTGAGATACTACCCCCCCTCCCCCCGCCCTCCCAAATTCCTCAAATCATCAATCAGCTGTGTTTCAGGCAGTTTGGCAAATCTCTACAACTTAACATTCATGGAATTAGACTAACAAGTTTAGGCTATTTTAAAACAGCATTACATTTCCCCAAATAACACTTCATTTTATTGACTAGCATACGAAGAGATTAGTTATCATTCAGTAGGTGATGTTTAAATACATCTGCATTGACTACACCAGGACACTGTACCATAGAGTTTAATCTGCATCATTATGCCCACGTATTTGAACTGGCCTAGGGAAACATAGCTTATGAGCCTAATTCTAAAGGGAATACTATGTTTTCTTGCTCAGGTGGATACCATCAGTTTAAATGCTGCAAGCACACTGTTGGTTTCAGGCACCAGAGAAGGCAAGGTGACTATCTGGGACCTCACGACGGCCACCATACTGCACCAGAGTCAGTGCCACTCAGGGACTGTGTGTGACACTGCTTTCAGCCCAGGTATTGCTGTCCTTTTTAATGCAGACGATCCTGGGGGGACTCGAATTATTACTTTGAAATAAATAAAAATGTAAAAAGAAAAACACTTTGCGGATAAAAGTAGTTTTGCCTATAGCTAGAGCTTCTTCATGGCAGAATACAGTATACTTGTAGCATCTGTACCGAGTAGAAAAACTGTATTGGATATTATTACTTATTCCTCAACTCACTAGAGAAATTAGTATGTAAGATTTGTAATTGCACCTGCACAGTGTCTTAGAAACACAGCATTTCTGTTTTTGTCCCTAAGAATTTGAGCCAAACTGATGGCACATGCTGGTGAGCAAGATCTCAAATGCTCCAAAACAGAAGCATTTCAAAGAGGATAGTCATTGGTTAAGTAAAACAAGGAGCTCAAGGAAAATGAGAATGAACATTAGGCCACCAGACTCGGAAATAAAATCTCAGAATCTACGCTCTGAAGCTGTAACCTTTTATCTGTGTCCCTTGGTGTTACAGACAGTCGCCATGTCCTCAGCACAGGAGAAGACAGCTGTGTGAATGTAATAGACGTGCAGACAGGAATGCTTATCTCCTCCATGACTTCCGACAAGCCCCAGAGGTACATTTTTGGGGTTACTAACGGTGAAGACATTTACACACAAGTTCGTGAGCATGTGCCTTTGGGCTTACTTTGGCCAGAATAATATAGCTCTTTCTTCATGATGAATAATGAAATGATTATTTCTAAACTAGAGGCCCAGTGCACAAAAGCCATGCACAGGTAGGGTCCCTAGTGGCTGCTGGTGGGGGAACTTCCTTTGTTCTGCGCAGTCCCCTGGTGGTCAGCGCACGTCATAGCTAGCGATTGAACTCCCGAGGGGACACTTTGCATATTAGGCTTTTATATATAGACTATTCTTGCAGGTGCTTTATCTGGGATGGAAATACTGTTTTATCCGGAAGTCAGTCTGGTGAACTTCTTGTTTGGGACCTCCTCGGAGGAAAACTCTGTGAGAGAATACAGGGACATAAAGGTAAGGGGTTTTTAATTAGCCTGACCTTTCTTCCCAAAATACCAAACGCAAACCTGCTTTCCCGCAGTCCTAGCCACAGCAAGCAGAGAGAAACAGACACCCATAATGGGGAGGAAGAAGTAAAACTGTTATTACTTGCAGATGACATACTATGTAGAGAGAATCCTAAAGATTCTACCAAAAACTATTAGATCTGATAAACAAATTCAGTCAAGTAGCAGGATACAGTTAATATTCGAACTTGCTTTTCTTTCAGCCCCTGTGCCCTCTGGGCTCTAACATTCCCCTCCAGCATCCTGGCTGGCCTGTATCTCTTGGGTCCTTCAGAATTTAGATTTATGTTGATGGACATTTGACTCCAAAAAGGAAGTTTTTACATTAACTTCCATATGGAGAATTAAAAGCCATTGTAAAAGCTATAATATCTTTTAATACACTTTAAAACAATATAATGAACTACAATGAGAAAAGCTGTCAAATTCCCACCACTGTCTCCTACCCCCCACTTGTCTTCCTTAGAGGACTTTTCCAGTTTCAGTCCAGGGTGTGTCTCGTTGAGAGGATGTTTGCATAATAGTGTCATATGTCTTTTCACTTAGATTTCTGGAGATTCACTATATTTGCTTACGTTTGCATTGTTTTCTCCTGATCATTTGGAAGGTTTATGGCTTTGAATTCTTCTAGTGTCAATGGTTAAAAGTATCTGCTACCTTCCCACTGTGAGCAGTAACTTCTCACCTTCCTCTCGTCCCTGTCACCCAGTTTTGTAGGGTTAGTGCTCCTTAACTTAATAAAATGATGTATCTATGCCTTTTCCCCCAACTTACTAGCTTTAACATTTTTACTCTTTCCGATAGAAATAGATGTAAATCATCAGATTAACACCAATTCTCTCCCTTCTCTGCTTCCTGATTTTTGTTAGTACATAATACCTGCATTCTGTCCTGTACCCATAATTCCCAGTTCTTTTAGCTTTACTTATATAAATGGTTTCTATTCCTCACAAATTCCTCGGACTAAGCAGTTGTTATCAGATAAGAGAGTACAGTACTTCTTAGTGTATCTTTGGGGACCTTCTGTCAGCTCCATCCCTAACCAGTGTCTTTTCCTTGTAGGTGCTGTGACCTGTATATGGATGAATGAACAGTGTAGCAGTATCATCACAGGAGGGGAAGACAGAAAAATTATGTTCTGGAAATTGCAGTATTAAGTGCCTTTTCCTCTCCTGAATGTTAAAAACTCTAATGTGTTTTTAAACCAAACTTTTAAATGAACTGGTGAAAGTGCAATGGTAGTATTAGAAGTTTTACCACATAAATTTGTGGTTTTAAACTTTCTAAGTCATGGTGACGTCATTGAAAATTGTTAGTTGCCATCCTGAAAGGGAGGTAAAGGTACAGCACTGTTAGGGAGGAACATTACATTTGTAAGGCAGGTGATCATCCCCGTATGATGATGGTCAGAAGACAGGTTTGAGTGGCAGAGATGCTAAATTGGGCTGGGGAACATTCAGAAAGCACTTAACAATTTAGAATTTTCCAAGAAAATGTGCCGTATCCTCTACTCCTGAGTCACTACTTTGTCTTCCTGATTTACACCATTGCTGCCCCCTGGGTTCTGGGTGTTTTCATGGTGTGGTTACTTTCTATAACCTACTGTCCCCAGATTCCAGGGACCTGGGGAGGGAATAGCTGTTCTTACAGCAGTAAGTTTACTGTGTACAGGAGCAGTTTATTTCATGATAACTATTAAATGCTCATCTTTTCTACATTAAAAATATTTTTCTGTAATGCAACGTTTTCATTTTCTTACTACAAAAACTAGGACTTTTTAAGAACTTCAAGTATTCATCCTAGAAAACCATACTTAGTGATGTGAATGTTGTTCTTACACTTGGAACCATCTTCAGATCCAAGTCCAGACAGCAAAGTAGATCATCAAACTGGGCAACACTGGTTTGCTTTGCTAAATTTCAAACAAGGTAAGCTGCAAAGCAGTAACACTTTTCTAAACCACAATAATATAGGATTTAAAATTTTTCTATACTCTTTAAAAATAGTTTTATCTTGCAGGCAGTATGGCATAGGGGAAAACTTGAGTCAGACTAGGATGATAGAATTTTCAGTCAGTTTTAAGTGCCATTAAACATTACTTGGTCTCAAGTATCGCTAGGGAGAATCTACAGCCTCACCCAAGTTCCTGGTGCTCACCTTGAGGGCTGCAGACCTGTCCATCAGCTTCTCAGCTGGAAACACCTTTCCTGACACTGCTACTCCCCTAGCAGAGGGCCTTCTCGGGACCCCTGGACGTCAGCTGCTGCAGAGAGGACTCCCACCACAGGTCCCAGGTGAATTGCACATGTCCGTTTTCTAGGTCATGTACTAGTTTAGTGAAAGCCATGGACAGTTTCCAAAAGGTGCAATAGACAGTCTGGCTAAATCTTGACTTTATTTATACATACATATTTAATTGGAATAGGCAGAAACCAAAGAGAAAAAAAAAATCAGGATAAAGTGTCAATGCCATTTTGTTTTCAGGGCAAAGTTAGGAAATAGAACAAATCACCAGGACAACATGATTTGTAAGACCATCCCAAAGCAGTTAAGTGATATAACCTATGAATGAAAAAAAGTCAAAAGTTTATTCTACTTAGTATTAAGAATTTTTACATTAAATATATAGTAATTCATTTATCAGAAAATGATACCAGGAACTATGAGAAGTAGTTGCATTCATTACACAATGACTATAACTAGAAAATCTCAAATGCAACTAAGCAGCTACGCTATATATATAGCTCTTGTTCTGGGCTAACGTACATGTCAGTTTAATATGGAACTGCATTATGGGTGTTAGAAAGGCAGCAATAGTTATATTTTGGCTTTTCTTCTAGATGCTTAAGTTAAGGCAGCAGTTCAAGCATATTAAGTGAAGGTAGTTAAAATTTAATGATAATTAATACAACTTGCATACATTGTTTAATGCTTCCTACATGGAATGAAACCAGTGTTATTTAATTGGTGTTTACAGAAACATACTACACACAGAGATAACTAAAAAAAACAAAACACAACTATCGAAAGCAATCATTCTAAATGTCCTATGGTAACAGTAAAAATGCAAATATACCATAGAACTAAAGTAACAGCACTACTTATAGGACAAAGGTGACTGGCTCCAACACAAAGCTAAGCCTGCATCAGTCATTCTAATCATAATGGCTTGTAAAAGCATCAGGTTTCCAGTAGAGAAACTAATCTAGGAAAGTAAGTCTCTTGATTTTGAGAGTTTCACATCTGTAAAACCAGGATAAGGCTACAACTATTTTGAAGTCTGAACAATTATCATCAGATCAAACAGTTAGATTCCCAGCCATACTGTAAGACAGAAAGGACCTCATGCAGCATATGCTCTCTGGCTCCTAGGAAGCTTCCTGTGCATAATATCGAGTGAAGTTGCCAAAGAAGTAAACTGGAGAAATTCAGCCAAGTTTCCATTGTGTCGTGACTTTTAAACCTCAGGAATGGTGTGGTCCATCAGGCTTTTGATAATGCTTGGTGCCATCCTACAAGAGAGTCATTATGTTGATCCAAGAAAACTCCAATTCAAACTTAGCAGCTGTTAGCATGAAGCATCAAGTGGGATGGTGGGGGGGAGGTCTTTTTAATGAGTTCTGATTTAAGGGTCTCATGTAATCTACTTGTTTTGCAAATGTCCACTGTGAAAGACTATCTGTATCTTGGCTAGAAAAGTTAGGTAAGATACAAGTAAGTCTTTGTATATTTTTGTGTATTAAGGCTGATGATTTTTTAAAAAAATGCTGTTATGAACTGGGAGACAGCTATCACTTATGCAACAGTAACTCCTTTTTTTATACCCCAAAAGTAGCTAGCTGCTTTCTACCTAGCATCTGAAACTAACAAAAATACATTATCCGCCTATTTCCATATGCAAAATAGATCCTGAAAAAAAGGATTCTAAGTTGGCAAAAACAGTTCTGCCAGAGCCAGGATTTTAAAAGCTCCAGGGAAGGTAACCCATGCTGCCCCTTTTCTAGTCTCCTTTCTTAGCTTTCCAGTCTTCCCGTTACCTGCCTCCCGCGATGCCCGAGAGAGTAAAAACTGTGACTCCTAACACCCAGTAAGAATTTGTCATCATGAACCACAAGTAAATTCTACTGAGCAGAGGAACTATAGGCAGCGTGCAACCAGTCCATTTTTGGAAGCTGAAGAGAAAGTTTGCCCAAATCTGCTTGTATATCCTTTTCCTAGTAGGAAATGTCAAAATTTCCAGTGTGTAATGAATTTTATTCCAAGCTTAGAAAATTGTAAGGGGTCATCCTTACCAACCAAATCCTCTGATTTTAAATAATTTACTCCAATGTCACCCCTTAGGTAAAGAACCAAAAGTTTGGGAATTAATATATCTGTACTGTGCTTGCCTTTAAGTCACATTAGCATAAGCATCAAGTTAAAGAACTGTGTCCACTTACCGTTTAATAATATGTTCAAAGATAAAAGCAGGCATGATTGTAATAGTAACTACAGTCCCAGATGTTGACAATATGTCTGCAACTTGAGAGTCCTATTGAAAACATAAAATTGTTATTCTTCTTAAAGAAATATGTCCTCTTATGTTTTGCTAATCTCTCTAAAATCCTGACTCTTTGTATTTACAATTTTTTTCTAGTTTTCCTTACCAAGTTTAGTGTAGAATCACAATCTTAAGATTATTACAGTATCCCCTCAGTTAACCAAAGATTATGAAATAAGCAGGTTATAATGAAATCCTTTAGATCTTAAAAGAGTCTTACTCAGGAATTTGAATAGAAACTATTACTTGTTGCCCATAATCCAAATTGGAAAAAGCTGTACAAGCATTCATTAAAAATGCCATCAAACCTTTAATGCCTATGTCTCCATGAAATTCTAGTTCAAGGGACTTCCGAGATCATCTACTCCAGCCCCTTGTTATAGGAACAATAAATAATTCCTGGTAATAGCCCAGAAAACTACTTTGAGTGGCCTGAGTATAGCCAGCACAGCAGAACCCCAGATCCCCATATCACATATCTACCACTGTATTGCTATATTTTGGAGGTCAATATGAAAACAGCAACATCTGAATAGACAAAAAACAAGTTCTTTACCTTTAACCCAATGACATTCTGTCCATTAATTTCACAGATGTTATGTTCTGTGAGAAGACCATTTCTGGCTGCAGAACTGTCTTTTACTATGGATGTTATTTTTCCATTTTTAAAGATAAAACCAACATGCCCGGTACTATCCTTATGCATAGTAATTGTACGTTCAAAGGGCCTGTAAAACATAATGAATTCAATTGAAAATTGCACAGTAAACATTTTAATGGACTTCTATCCTGCCATACTAGTTGTTTTGTTATCATAAACTCAGTGTTTCCAATAGGAGCAACTAAGTTTGGCTGTGATATTGTACATTCAGAGAGTATCTTAGCATAAAAGATTACAGTTGATCCTTCAACAATGCAGGGGGTTAGGAGCACTGACCCTCCAAGCAGTCAAAACTCTGCATAGAACTTTTGACTCTGCATAAACTATCGTCAGCCATCCTCATTTGCAGATTGCCAACAGTGGCTCAAAAAAGTTGACCCTGTACCATACAGGTTTGAACTGCGCAGGTCCCCGTATTAATTTAAATCCATAGTGGACCCGCACAGTTCAAACTCATGCTCAAGGGTCGACTGTATTTTTCTTTTAAGTATCCAAGACTTAAATGGCTTCTAGAAAGTTCCTTTTAGAAAGGAAGACATGTAGCTATTACAATAAGGCAGACAGCTCTACCATGCCAGTTATACTTGCTCACCTTTCTATAATTCTGCTGCCATGTCATCACATGGGTTTTCTGATAAACCTGTGCTTTCATAAAATTCAGAACAGTCATCTCTTCCTATTGGTCCACGTTATTACTATTACTCTTTTCCTTAGATATAAAGCAAAAATGGCATTCATCTATAAAATGTTTACTAAGTACCTTCCACATGTGAGAAACTAGAAACACAAGAAATAATAGTTTTAGAAGAAAAACTCTAAAGCTAACTCTAACAATATGACAGAGGCCCACCCTTGACACTTGTGAGGGCTGGGGCAAGAAAATAAATGGATGCCCAGATTTCATGTGCTAAATGTTTCCGTTTTAAACGGACTAACTGCTAAATAAAATGTCCCATCTTCCCACCCTGACAACTAGAGCTTCATAACCAGACAAAAAGCCAGGTCTGTTTTTGGAACTTGTAGAGACTTGGAGTTATGCAGGGACCCTGGCATTTCCACCCTGCAGACTGGGTGTCTAAGTAGTAAATTAGAAAGTGAGCCCCAAGATGCATGCTGCTCACTTTTCCAATGTCCATTTTCTATTTTCTACAGAAACAGATTAAGATAGGAAAGTAACTTCTTAGAGGATGAATTTCTGTAAGCTCTGAAATAAAAGTGTATGCAAAATCAAAACACTATTTTTAAAAAAACCAAACTATGTAAGAAAAATCTGCACCACACAAAAATTTTAAGACTCTAAGGCTCATCAGTAACATTTGATTATTTTCTGCAACAAAATAAATATTATATTCACAGAATCCAAAAAGCCCAAGAAAAAGGGAAACTGGTCTTAAATTTCCATTTGAACTGTCCAGTCAACTTACCTGTCACGAATAGTCATAGTAATCTTCTCTCCAAAAGCCTGCTTGAGCACCTTGTGTGCTTTATCCGAGCTCCAGCCTGCACAGTTTTCCCCGTTGATCTGCAGCACTTGGTCTCCGAATCTCAGACCAACTAATGAGGCTGGAGAATTTGCCTGGACAAGCTGAACAAATATGCCCTAGAGAATAAGAAAATAACTTTGGTCATTTAGCACTGTTATGATATAGTTTTAAAATGATGGAAAATTAGGACCAACTGTTTAGGTTAGGAGTCTACTTTAGTAATTTTAACACATTGCGTACCGCATAGAAATCTCTAAGACATACGCCAGGGACCGCACGTTTTTGGGCAAACTGCACATTATTTAAATCATCGTGAGGCACTTTAGGTGTTGTTTTTTCAATAATTATAACATTTTTATTTACAAAAACAATTAAAGTTCCTAGTACTTTTTTAACGTATGGTACTGCGTAAAACATTTTCCTCTATGAAGAGGGACCAAACAAAATTTACGTAAGTATCTAGATTCGCTCCTTTTTCCATGGGCGTGAAAAACGAGAACACTCGTGAGCAGTCCCTAACAGATGGCGCGCGAAACACGAGAAAACTCCTGAGCGGTACGAAATGTGTTAAAAAAATTACATAAGTATATGTGTTACCCCCAAAAAAGAAATTGAAAATTTTATCAAGGCAAGAATCCCAAGAAGGCAAAAAGGTCAGATCTCAGTAATAATTTATACCTCAATTCATGACACATCTACCCATCCTCAATCACTCCTTTCATTTTGGAATAAAAAGACTACGGAAAACAAAGGTTTACTATAATAGATGTTACATCCGAGTCTGACAATACTGAATAGGTTTTGGCCACATGATCATTATTTAGGGGGAAAGCAAATCAAGTGTTAAAAGTTTTGTGATTTCTTTTACAGTTTAAAAAGTGATAGTTTAAGGTCCTAACTCACTTTTTGAGCTGAAGGATTTCTCTATCCACTTGCTAAATTATGCATAATTAAGAGTAGGGTTTATTTAACAGCCTAAAAAGGTGGGCACATTCAATACCACTCCCGTCCTTATAAAGAATCCACTATGAAATACAGAAAACTCAAATATGTTTTAAGATATTTTTACTTCTATAAACTCTAACTCAGATGAATAAAATATAAACAAGTATAGAAGAATGAACCTGACAAAATATGAAAGCATCTACAAGACTAGACCCTTTCTACCATCTTAAGCTGGGTTAAGACTTGACCTCTGTCGTGTGTCTGCGACTTCAGTTTAGGCAGTTCAGGAAAACTAGGCAGCATCTGTAAGTGGTCTGACAACGGACAAATGGACAAACCCACTGGAAGGATAACTGCAGTGGGGGGTAGGGGCCTATGAAGAATATCTTGTCTCTTTAGAACAAAGGAAGGTGCGGAGAAGAAACCCTGGCACAAGGGACAGAAAATACTTCATTCACTGAAAAAGGAGAGAGCGAAGTCAGAGCTTCCCAAAGAAGCACCCTGATGTGTCTTCAATAAGCTAGGAATGTTCAAAGGCATCAATGTCCTCAGCCCCTGGGTAGGCAGGCAGGGTTGGGGCTCCTGCCAAGATCAGCCTCAGTCATAAGCCAATAGTATGTGCCATGCTCATTTTCTATGTGAAAAGGTTGGACACAATGAGCTGAGGTCTCAATACTAAAAGGGAACCCAATAAGGCAATACCTGAAATCATACATCAGGGCAAGTCCTTAACAATCCTGAGTGCTTCCTTAGAGAGCAACCCTGTTTAATTTCTTCAGTACAGTTAAGAGGAGATGAGAAGCAATTATAAAGGTAAAGTAATGGCTTCCTTAATTAGAAAGTCACCTTTGCTCAGAAAATGACCTATTAAATTCAAATTAAAGGATGGCAATAACAGAACTGCAAAATCATTCCATAACAAGTTAAATAATCATTCTTTGGCTTAAAAATACTCATCACAAGACCACTGATTTTCACTGGTCAGTTTTTTCTTAACTTCCATATCCCTTGCCCTATTTCAGTGCCAGATTTCTATTTGTATAAACTATGTTATAATATATACAGACCAGTGAACTTTACTCCAAGAAGAGGACTCAAGAAAGAAAGAAAAAAATCTTCAAGGTAATGTTGGACGTCCCAACTCTGCTTCTTCAGAGTATGGCATCTCCAAGTGGGAAAAGTTTGTTAGATTTAAAGTAGTCTCAATTATAAATACACCATTATAATTTATTAAAGCATTTCAATTTAAATTATTCCAACACAAATCACTTAATGTCCTATAAGCTACTTAGACAAATAGACATCAAAAATACTTACATTATCTATAGATTTAAGCCTGAGCCCAATTTTTCCATCTTGATCCTTACACAAAATGACTTCACGAATCCCTTGCTTAATTTCTGCTCTACGAATGCCAACATCATTACCAGTTACAGGAGCCACCATATAGTTCATACTGGAAGGTCTTGCTACCAACTGCTGACAAAAAGATACACAATGTATCAGTATTTACAAACATTCTCCATGAAAAAAACAAAAACAAAACGAAAACGAGTAACTTGAATATACTCAAGTTGTGGTTTCCCAAAAAGTAATCTGGAAATTATTTCTTTCAGATCGTTTGATTCATGCAAAAATGACCCTGGTTTTTATTTACCAACTCCTCAGGTCACTTCTTCCCACATTTATCACCTCAATGGAGTAAATGCCTTCCTGTCTGCCTGCTGCCTTCTGAATTCACTGCCATTTTTCATATGTACTTTGGCTTGCCTTCAACTCAAATGTATGATCCTAGAACTTAAAAGGTCATATTGCACTTTTGAAACTTATGCAATGTTTTCCAGAGGTTCTATTTTATATGGTCTGATCTTTGGCAAACTCCTTACCCCTTTAAAGTTTCTATAAAAGGGCAATGTTCTTATCTCAACAGTGCCATTGTGAGGATTAAAAGAAAAGGGCATGTTACGTGAGTGCTGCACACCACAAATATTATTTCTCATCCCCTTTAATAAACATCTGGGGATTAGCCAATGGTAGGCACAAACCAGACTGCCTTAGAATAGCAGGGACTTGTGCCAGGTACCATATTTCAAGTTTCTCATTGTTTTCAAGTTTTCTTGACCAAAATTGGTTTATTTTTTTGTTTTTTTTATTTTATTGATTTTTAGCAGTGGTTCTCAACCTTCCTAATGCCGCGACCCTTTAATACAGTTCCTCATCTTGTGGTGACCCCCAACCATAAAATGATTTTCGTTGCTACTTCATAACTGTAATTTTGCTACTGTTATGATTTGTAATGTAAATATATGATATGCAGGATATATTTTGATTGTTACAAATTGAACATAATTAAAGCATAGTGATTAATCACAAAAACAATATGTAATTATATATGTGTTTTCCGATGGTCTTAGGCGACCCCTGTGAAAGGGTCGTTCGACCCCCAAAGGGGTCGCGACCCACAGGTTGAGAAACGCTGATTTTTAGAGGAAAGGTTAGGGAGAGAGAAACGTGATAGGTGATAGGCTGTCTCCTTCCTGCACTCCCCCTACTGAACCACCACAATTTTATGAAGAACTGCATCTTTTAAGGGAACACTATAAAGTTGTTATTGCTTCATATGAAGTTATAATATTTGTAGATGTGTAGGGACAGACTGCGCAGTCAAGGGCGTAGGCAGTGCCAGGTAACAAAATATGTCTGTTAGCTCCAAACCCACCCTTCTAGACCCTACTTGGTGATGCTGGGGGTTGAACTGTGCAAATAACGTTTTGCTTTGTCAGCAGGTTTCAGGTTAGCATCCATCACGTGAAGCACTAGAGGGAGGGAGACTGGAAGGCTGGAGGAGAGACAAGTGCTCTGTCTTGTTTGCTTCTGGGTACTGTCGTCATTGCCTGGTCCTAGAGCTTAACCCTGGTGGCAGCAGTTAATTCCATTTTCCAGAACTTACTGATACTCCCAGATTGCAACCTCTCAGAGGTACCAGCACTGCCTTTCCTCCAAGGTCTGAGGCCCAGCTCCCTGGAGCTCTTCTTCCCACACGCTTCTAGGTTCTGCTAACTCCAACCTCTTCCCTACGCTACCCCAATCCTAGGAGGTGGAACGACTTTCCACAATTATAATGATATTCCATTTTTGCTTTTTTCCATACTTCAACCTCTTTGTCTAATTTCTTAAGTCATCGCTGATAAAATATCTACTGTGATTTGTTTCTACAAATGCACCCTAACTGATATAAGCAAGTTTGCAATAAATATTTGATAAATAAATATCGGGTATTTAATTGTGAGCAAATATGATAGACCTGTACTTCATAATGATTACTCAAGCAGCGGCTTAGTGCTGTTTGTTATAAGAAGTTGCCAGAGAAGATGTAAGAGGCTACTATAATAATCTAGGGTAGAATTATAGTATAGAAGCTCTGAATACGGTTATAGTAGGACTGGAATGGATCAAATTAACATAAGAAACATGCAGAAGACAAAGGAGAATGGACTAGTCAAGGCATCTGCTTGTTTAACTCCTAATAAATTAGAAAAGTGGGAAGAGCACAAAGGAAATGGACTACTTAGAAGTAATATTCAGAAGGGAGTCTAAAATTTCTGAGAAGAGAGGTCAATGTTAAAGTTATAAATCTGTGAGTTAACCACAAAGATGACAGCTTATATTTATGCGTAAAGTGTGATTTTATACAATTCAAAATTAGTTCATTATACATACCCCCTGAGTTGGTGCTCCAGGGACCATGGCCATATTTGCCTCTATTTCTTCTCCATTTAAACTGAGGCCCATGTAGTGAGAAAGCTCCGGATACAATTTAGGATAGAGATCTAATATAAATAAATGAGTGAATAAAGAAAAAAACATTAGAATATTCAAAATGAAAACTGTTATAATGGGCTTCTACTTATGTTAATAATCTTAGGCTTCTAAAAATTCCCAAGAGTAGAAATAATTTTTCCAAATAAATTATCTTACCTTTCCTTTTTCTTAAAATAAACTGATGTGATTAGCAATTCTGTGAAAAACCACTGATTCTCCAGTGGAGAATAACTGAGCAAAATGTCTACTTGTTGAGGCAGTTACTTTATAACTCATTTAATAAACATGGCTATGAAATAATTCAATTAAAATAAAATCGAACGTTTTAAATTGATTTAGTGTCATAGCATTTTAAGAATGTTAACAACGCCCTAACCGGTTTGGCTCAGTGGATAGAGCGTCGGCCTGCGGACTGAAGGGTCCCAGGTTCGATTCCAGTCAAGGGCATGTACCTTAGTTGCGGGCACATCACCAGTAGGGGGTGTGCAGGAGGCAGCTGATCAATGTTTCTCTCTCATCGATGTTTCTAACTCTCTATCCCGCTCCCTCTCTGTAAAAAAATCAATTAAAAAAAATATTAACCACATTCCAATAAAATCTTGGAAACAGTATATTTAAATATTAACAGTATTTAACTTGGTAGTAGAGATAGGTACTATTCCCAAAAGATCCTTTGTACATGATTTATTTGTAACTTAATAAAATGGATTTTCTAAAAGAAACAAAGTTATAAACATTATGAGGCCACAAATATGTACTTAACACTCCTTTTGTATCTTGTCATATTTAGGGGTTCTCTCCTGAATCCCCACGAAATTAGAAGGAAAGGGGACCAAAGAGAAGGATATGGAGACTGAGTAGAGATTCTAGGAGTTGGGAAAGCCCCTCAACCCCCAAAGGGAGGCAAGGCAGTTGGACATTTCACAGCACCCCCTCCGTCCCCAAGACAGAAGACAGTTTTAAGAGCAGCAATATGGGCACAGTCCACATAAATGCATCAATCTCAAGTTATGAACTTATGAGGGTTAAAATTTAATTAATTTCATTAAGCCATAAAACACATCTTCATATTCATAGTTCACTTTCTTGATTAAAGGTTTAGGCTTTGAAATACACATTTTTCTTCTTCTTACTACTAGAGCTTTAACCACCAATTTTATGCTAAATAAAAAATTTTAAATCTTGGATTACTTATTTCAAAGAAAGGCTTAAAAATTTCTGTTTAAGGAGAATGAATCCAAAGTATAAACCTACTTCCATCTTGAGAGATGGGAGCAGATGCTTCAGACAAAATTGCTGGGTTGGCAGGGTTTGCAGAAAAGGCACTTTGAGCCTGAAAAAGAAAAGAAAATTCTAACAATGTCATATATGTACTTAAAATCTATATGTATAAAAGCCCAGCGACCCTTACAGCAGAACAACCAGAACAATTGGTCGCTATGATGCAGGAGCTGCCCCCTGGTGGCCAATGCGCTCCCACAGCAGGAGCACTGCTCAGCCAGAAACCAGGCTCACAGCTGGTGAGAGCAGCAGCGGTGGTAAGGAGCGAGCAGGCGAGTGGTTAGGAGCGAGGGATCAGAATTACAAGAGGGTGCAGGCCAAGCTGAGGGACACACACGCCCCCCCCCCTTCCTGTACACGAATTTCATGCATTAGGCTTCTAGTTCTTATTTATAAGTTTAATTCATTATTCCCAAAAAGAAACTAAAACATTAAAGTTGTACTCAAGAAAGTTTAGTTTCAAACATTTCATAATATATTTTTCAAAGAAAATCTATAAAAATATTTTTCATATTCTAAATATGTAACACTATCATAAAAAACTTGACTAAGCATCATTCCACATAGTTTGCTGTAGCAAATTAATATAGTAATATTTTAAAAATGCATGACCACCCATTTTATATTTTCACTGTTCTTTAAGAATTTTAAAATATTTTATCTGCATAAGAAGAAAGGCTCAATCATCTACACTAATAAAAGAGAAAAATGGTAATTGGCGTACGACGATACCCTTTTCATTGGCTAATCAGGGCTATATGCAAATTAACTGCCAACTAAGATTGGCAGTTAACTGCCAACAAGATGGCGGTTAATTTGCATATGTAGGCACAATGCAGGGAGGCGAAAGGAAAAGCAGGAAGAAGCCCCCTGTCACTGACAGTGATCAGAAACCCAGGGGGGAGCTAAGAGCTGGGGGGCAGGGCAAAGGCGGCCCTGGGGCCGCCTTTGCCCTGCCCCCCAGCCATGATCGGAGAATCAGGTGCCTTTGCCGCCCTGGCCAGTGATAGCAGGAAGTAGGGGTGGAGCCAGCAATGGGAGCTGGACACGGTCGAAGCTGGCAGTCCCGGGAGCTAGGGGTTCCTTGCCTGGGCCTAAAGCAGAGCCCACGATCGCGGGGCCGCTGCAGCTGTGGGTCCCCGCTGCCTGAGCCGGACGCCTCAGCCAGAGGTGTTAGGCCTGGGCAGGGGCGAAGCCTGCAACCGCGGGGAGCTGGGGGTCCCCTGCCCAGGCCTGACACCTCTGCCGGAGGCCTCAGGCCTGGTCAAGGGGCCGATCCGGTGATTGGTGATTGGAGGGTGATGAGGGTCAACTCCTCTGGCAGAGGCATCAGGCCTGGGCGGGGGGCTGAGCCAGGGATTGGGGGGATATGGTGGTCCCCTTGCCCAGGCCTGAAGCCTGGGTCAGAGGCGTCAGGCTTGGGCGGGGGGTGGAGCAAGCGATCAGAGGGAGATGGGGGTCCCCTGCCCAGTCAGGATTCCTGGGCCAGAGGCCTCAGGCCTGGGCGGGGGCCAGGGCCAGTGATCGGGGGGAGATGGGGGTCCCCTGTCCAAGCCTGACACCTCTGGCGGAGGCGTCAGGCCTGGGCAAGGGGCGGATCAGGCGATCCGAGGGTGATGGGGGTCTACGCCTCTGGCTGAGGCATCAGGCCTGGGCAAGGGGCAGAGCCAGCAATCGGAGGGGGCTGGGGGCAGAACCAGTGATGGGGGGAAATGAGGGTCCCCTGCCCAGGCCTGACACCTCTGTCAGAGGCATCAGGCCCGGGCAAGGGGCCGATCCTGCGACTGGAGGGTGATGGGGATCAACGCCTGAGGTCTCCCAGTATGTGAGAGGGGGCAGGCTGGGCTGTGGGACACTCCCCCCCCCCTCCCCAGTGCACGAATTTCGTGCACCGGGCCCCTAGTCCTATTTAATAAAGAGGGAATATGCTAATTGACTGCCCTGCCCTCAAAGATGGCAGCACCCACAGCCAATAAGGAGGGCATATGCTAATTGACTTACCCGCCCTCAAAATGGCAGCACCCACAGCCACAAGACGGCTGGCAGGGGAGGGCAGTTGGGGGCGATCAGGCTGGCAAGAGAGCAGTTAGATGTCGATCAGGCTGGCAGGCAGAAGCGGTTAGGGGCAATCAGGCAGGCGAGCAGTTGGGAGCCAGCAGTCCCGGATTGTGAGAGGGATCCCAGATTGGAGAGGGTGCAGGCAGGGCTGAGGGACACCCTCGCACGTCCCCCCACCCCCCGCCCACGCCACCCAGTGCACGAATTTCGTGCACTGGGCCTCTAGTATTCATATAAAAGTCATATCAGAAAAATACCTACATATTTAAATATTTATTTATTTATTTAATATATTTTATTGATTTTTTACAGAGAGGAAGGGAGAGAGAGGAAGGGAGAGAGATAGAGAGTTAGAAACATCGATGAGAGAGAAACATCGATCAGCCGCCTCCTGCACATCTCCTACTGGGGATGTGCCCGCAACCCAGGTACATGCCCTTGACCGGAATCGAACCTGGGACCTTTCAGTCCACAGGCCGATGCTCTATCCACTGAGCCAAACCGGTTTTGGCTTAAATATTTATTTTAAATATTAAGTTGCTAATATTTATTGCAGCATTTTCTACTGAAATAAACTTTATCTTCATTTTAGCAAGTATAACAAGCAGCTACACTATACTAAATACAAAAATATTACAAAGTATGCAAAACATGTACTTTATCACTGACACAAAAAATGACAAGATAGCCTGGCCAGCACGGCTCAGTGGCTGAGTGTGGACTTATGAACCAGGAGGTCATGGTTCCATTCCCGGTCAGGGCACATGCCTGGGTTGCAGCCTCAATCCCCAGTGTGGGGAATGCAGGAGGCAGTCGATCAATGATTCTCTCTCATCATTCATATTTCTCTCTCTCTCTCCCCCACTCTCCCTCTCCCTCTCTGAAATCAATAAAAATATTTTTTAAAAATTATTCCTTTTTAGATTGGTTATTATTTTCTATTCTTTCATTCATTGCTACTATTCCTAAGGAATACTGAAATAAGAATATGTAAGAATATGTAGGGTGTGGCAAAAGTTGGTTTACAGTTCATATGGAAAATACAGTAATTAATAATACAAGAATAAACTTTTTATGTACTCACAATTGTAAACCTATTTTTGCTCCATCCTGTATATAAAAAGTTCTCTGCAACCAAATATAATTATGTCATCTGGCATAATAAAAGAAAGATGGTACAAGGGCCTAAGGACTATGAGTCATTAAATGTACAAACTGTTTTTACACTCATTTGAAATCTCAAACTATTTAAAAGGGGCGCCCCCAACGAGCACAGTTTCTGCTGGGGCATGTTGTTTCTGTCATTACAGAAAGCATGTGGACAGACCATGCTTGTAAGCTACAATTGTCATTGTCCCCTCTGCTCACTACATTAGAAAACTAAGTACTGGATCTCTGTGTCATTGTTTCTTAACAGCTTATTTTAGATAGGTACAGCAACCACAGGCTCCTGTTAAGAATTTGTAATGGATAGAGAGGTTCAGGAATTATATGATGTGGAAAGACACAGACTAATGGCTACTGTAAGAATAGTTTACTATATATGAACTGCCAGTTTACAGCTGAATTTTAGCTTTGCTGTGGTGTAAAAGGCCAGAAGATTAGAAAATAAATACCTTTGCAGGGGCATCTCAAGAACAAAAATAAACCTAAGTATGAATTACTGTGTAAAAAGAACTATACACACCACACACACACACACACACACACACACACACACACACTAAAACTGCCCAAGACTTTAGTAGTTAAGAATACTTCTAAATCCAGTGAGAATTAAAAAAAACAACTATATGTCCCCCTCTTTCCTCATTATTTTATCTCTAAGCAGTTTTTTGCTGGAAACATAAAAGGTCTTCTAATGGAAATCCCCACAGAATTTGCTGCTTCTTAATGTAGGTCAGCCTAATGTAGACTAGAGCCTTCTAACATTTGTCAATATGAACTCTTTCATTCTTTTTCTGCTCTTTTCAAAATAAAAAACCTCTGCTCAAAGTTCAATAAAATGAAACGGAAAGGAAGAAAATAGGTTCTTTCCAATCCATCTGCAAATCCTTATCACTTAATGCTGATGTCATTACTGGCTTCACTGTTATTCTTTGAAGGCTAAATATTTCAGATAAGGACTTTTCAAAAAGAAAATGTGTGTGTTCAGATGAACTTTGTGGAAATAAAAACCACATGAGAAAAACACTAACAAAAAATGAAGAAAGAAATGATAGAGCATTTAAGATGACTGAACATGCCACTTAAAACTGAGGCATCAAAGCCTTGGCAGCTGAACAATGGATTTGAGAGATTTTACAAACCATACTGTAATATCCATAGATCTATGATGAAAAATATGTTCACTGACCTCCCCACATTAATTACATTACATTACTACAAGGTTAATAACTCGGCCACATATTTGTAACTATTACTGCCAAGGTTTTTCACTCTCAAAAGGCTAACAGTTTGTCTAAAAACACTTGTATTCTTCAAGTTGCTTAAGACTTCCCACAAGTTTGAAATAAAATGTTTATGCTCATTAACTAATTATTAAGTAAATCTCACTTCACATAAACTGAGATCAAGGTCTCAAGTAAAATAATCTTTAGAGTAATAAGAAGCTTTGAAGTACCAAACAATTCAGAAAGAATATCATATTAAAAAGATTTTAGAAATAAAGTACAACAGGAGTTTGAGTTATCTTGTCAATGCTATAAACAATAGCTGAAAAAATTCTAAGTTTGTAAGATATAAAATTGAAAGTAAACAGGAATCAAGATAGACTCACCCGTTTCAAAAAAGCATAATAAAAATTTACAAATAGAAAGACTTGATCCCCAAACTTTCTTAAGCAGAAACATGCCTCCAGAGCTAATACTTACATGAAGGATCACAGAAAGTTCTGACTTAATGAGATAATACTGTAATCTCTAACAGTTATTTAGAGCTCGAACGCGTGAAATGTCTGCTGCCTACATCTAAAAGGATATAGATCGCAACACTTTCCTTGTGCTTTCACATCACTATTCTTCTATAAGCAGCATGTATACTTCACTATTTCTGTAATTTTTAACTTCAGAGAGAAGAGAATTATTTTAAAGATTGATCAAAGCTGAAGATCCCAACATTCAATTTTTAACCAAAACTACATCATCAAAAAATTGGAGTGTATCTTACCAACTTATGTATGCTGTATTTAAATTTTAGTCATAAAATATACCTATCAGTGAGTAGTTTAAGTCCAGCTTTAAAGAAATAATATCCCATGCCCATTAATTCACAAAATAAAAAGGAATAGCTAGCGTTTTTATAACTATGTAGTCTGCAATTAATAAACTGAAAAAAGTATATGATGCATGAACATGAACAAATACATCTATTCAAATTTCTTGCTCTGCCTTAGCTGCAACTAAAATGCATGACGTAATATATGGGAAAAAGCACTTAAACAACTTAAACGTACCTGAATTACTTTGTCTACCTTCAGATCCTCAAGAGATGGGTACAGCGACATTTTTGCAGGATTTTTCTAAGGAAAAAACAAAGAAAAATTTATATAATTTAATTCTCACCAAAACTTAAATAGTACCCGCAACTAGCAAAATACACATAAAATATGGGAAAATATGAACATCTAGGCTATATAAAAACTGCTTACTGATTAATGGCTACCAAACCTCCTCTCCCTCCTTTACCACTACTATCAAACTATATCCAGAGACTTTAAACTTCCCTTCAAATAAAAGTCCTTCATTTAAAAAGTTTAGAAAATCAGAAAGAAGGGTTATGTGATTTATCTAGCTTACCTATCTATAAAGCCTCTATCACAAGGGGAAAATACATATATACAGGGGTGGGCAAAAGGTTTACAGCTGTGAATACACAAAACAGTTTATTCTTTTATTTATTATTGTATTAATACAACTGTAAACCGACTTTTGCCACCCCAATATACAAATATATGTACAGTTGACCTCTCAAGGTCAACTTGTATTTCCATTTTCAGTTTGAAAACTGAATATGGGGAGGGCCGACTTAAGTTATATTCAGATTTCTTCTGCAAGAGTGGTCCGTGAGCCTAACACCCTTATTGATCAACGGTCAACTAACTGCATATAGAAAATACACTGCACACCAACTATTAATAATAGTTTTATCTTCAGAAGACATGAACAAAATGGAATAAGGACCTGAAGAATAAGAGGTAAATTTTAAATATTTTAAATATTTAAATATTTTAAATATTTCTATATTATTCAATTTTTTTTAGTCACCATGAATTGTTTTTTGTAGTAGTATAAAACATTTTTAAAAAGTATTACAAGGATATATACTTTAAAGTTCTGTTTAGCTATTTTGAGATGAATACCTGACACTTTCTTTAAACCCAATATAACAATATATCCTAAACTGTATAGGGTTTAACATAGGCTCTTGATCCGGTTACCAGTTTATTACCTTTTATATCCACATCCACCCATTACTGGCTGCTCTGTGGAAATGGAGACGGGCCCTTAACATATTGCTCTTTTCCCAGCTGGCAGCATTGTCAGTAGAGAACTGAAGGTACACTGGAGGAGAAAGATTTTTTTCCAGCCAGGCTCCTTCAGTACCTGCTGGTAATTTAATACTATTTCTATTTTTAGTTCTGCCAGTAACCTAAATGTAACCTAAAAGATTCCATTTTACTTGTAAGAAATGAACTGTATGAGTGGTTCACTTCAAAACTCAATGAGTAGCCCGGCTGCTGCTGCGGCTCAGTGGTTGAGTATCAATTATAAACCAGGAGGTTATGGTTCAATTCCTGGTCAGGACACACGCCTGGGTTGCAGGCTCGATCCCCAGTATGGGGATTGGCAGGAGGCAGCCAATCAATGATTCCCTCTCATCACTGATGTTTCTTTCTCTCTCCCTCTCCCTTACTGTCTGAAATCAATAATATTTAAAAAAAAAAACACACAAAAAACAACTTGAGTAATTATTCTAAATTTTCTCCCATACAAGCTTTTTTTTTTTTTTTCAAATATTAACTGAAGTTATCTGACAAACTCTGAGATAACTCACATACCAACACACTCAAGCCAAGAAGAGAAATGGGTATTTCAGATTTTTGTTGTTGTTTATGTATTGCTGGATCTGGTTTGTTAATACTTCGTTGAGACTTTTGCATCTATGTTCATCAGGTATATTGGCCTGTAATTTTCTTCCATTGCAGTGTCTTTATCTGGTTTTGTAATTAAGATAATATTGGCCTCATAAAATGAAGTTAGGAGTCTTCCTTTCTCTTGAATTTTTTTTGAATAGTTTGATGATAGGTGTTAATTCTTCTTTGAATGTTTGGTAAAATTCACGTGTGAACCATTCTGGTCTAGGACTTTAATTTGTTGGGAGTTTTTTTTATTACTGCTTCAATTTCAATAATTGAAAATCTGTCTACTCATATTTTCTGCTTTCTGATTCAGTTTTAGAAGACTGTATGTTTCTAGGAATTTATCCATTTAGTCCAAATTGTCTAATTCATTAGCATATAGTTTGTAATATTTTCTTACAATCCTTTATATTTCTTTGGTGTCTCTTATTCTCTTCTTTCATTTCTGATTTTATTTTGGTCCTCTCTCTTTTCTTTCTTGACGAGTCTGATTAAAGGTTTGTCAACATTGCCCTAGCCAGTTTGGCTCAGTGAACAGAGCATTAGCCTGTAGATTGAAGGGCCCGGGGTTTAATTCCGGTTAAGGGCACATGCCCAGGTTGTAGGTGCAATCCCCAGTAGGGGGCGTGCAGGAGGCAAACAATCAATGATTCTCTCTCAACACTGATGTTTTTCTCTCTCTCTCCCTTCCTCTCTGAAATCAATAAAAAATATATTTAAAAAAAATGTTTGTCAACATTATCTTTTCAAAGAACCAGCTCTTGGTTTCACCAATCCTTTGTATTGTTTTATAGACCCCATTTCACTTATTTTTGTTCTGATATTTATTATTTCCTTTCTTCTAGTCACTTTGGGCTTTGGTTGCTGTTCTTTTTCTAGTTCCTTGAAATGCCAAGTTAGTTTGAGGTTTTTCTTGTTTCTTAAGATAGGCCTGTAATGCTATCCATTTCTTCCCAGGACTGCTTTCACTGTGTCCCACAGATTTGGGGTTGTTGTATTCTCATGTTCATTTGTTTCCAGGTATCATTTGACTTCTTCCTTGATCTCACTGAAAACCCATTCATTATTTAGTAACATATTATTTAGCCTCCATGTCTTTGTGTTTTTCAGTATTTCTCTTGTGATCAATTTCTAATTTCATACCATTATGGTCAGAGAAGATGCTTTGTGTCCTATCATATGATCTGTCTTAGAAAATGTTCCATATGCCCTTGAAAAGAATGTATATTTTGCTGCTTTGGAATGAAATGCTCTAAAGATATCAATTAAGTCAATCTGATCTAGTGTGTCACTTAAGACCACCATTTCCTTGTCCTTGATAGTCTGTCTGGAAGATCTACCCATTGATGTCAATGGGGTGTTAAAATGCCCTAATGTAGCCGAAACCGGTTTGGCTCAGTGGATAGAGCGTCGGCCTGCGGACTGAGAAGTCCTAGGTTCGATTCCGGTCAAGGGCATGTACCTGGGTTGCGGGCACATCCCCAGTGGGAGATGTGCAGGAGGCAGCTGATCGATGTTTCTCTCGCATCGATGTTTCTGACTCTCTATCTCTCTCCCTTTCTCTCTGTAAAAAATCAATAAAATATATTTAAAAAATAAATAAATAAATAAATAAAATAAAATGCCCTAGTGTAACTGATTACTGTAAATCTTTCCTTTTATGTCCATCCAGATTTGCTTTACATATTTAGGTGCTTCTATATTGGGTAAGAAATGTTTACAGGGGTTATATCTATCATTAGGTACTGTCATTCTTTGTCTCTTACCATAGCCTTTGTTTTAAAGTCTATTTTGTCTGATATAAGAACTGCTACCCCAGCTTTTTTTCCCCATTCCATTAGCATAAAGTAACTTTCTTCATACCTTTAAGTCTGAGTGTATCTTTCATTCTGAGGTATGTCTCTTCTCGACAGCATATATATGAGTCTTGTTTTCTTAACCATCCAAGTCTTTTGATTGGAACATTTAAGCCATTTACACTTAAGGAGATTACTGATAGGTATGTACTTATATCTTTTAACTAATCCTCTTCCCCTTCTTGAAGACCTTTTAACATTTCCTGCAATACTAGTTTGGTAGTAACAAACTACTTTAGCTTTCTCTTGTCTGGGAAGCTCTTAATTTCTCCATCAATTTTAAATGATAGCCTTGCTGACTAAAGTAGTCTTGGTTGCAGGTACTTGCTTTTCATCACTTTAAATATTTCATTGCAATCCCTTCTGGCCTGAAATGTTTCTGTTGAGAAATCAGCTGACAGTAATGGGAGCTCCCTTGAAGGTAAGTAACTGTCTTTATCTTGCTGTTAAGTTTCTCTCTTTGACTTTAACCTTTGCCATTTTTAATTATGATATACCTTGCTGTGGCCCTCTTTGGGTTCACTTTATTTGGGACTCTCTGTGCTTCCTGGACTTGTGTGAAGTCACAAGGTTAGGGAAGTTTTCAGTCATTATTTCTTCAAATAGGTTCATGATCCCTTACATTCTCTCTTCTTCTCATACCCTGATGATGCAGATGTTGTGGTTCATGTGGTCCTAAAGGCATTATGTTAAGTGAAATAAGTCACATGAAGACGAATACTATATAATCTAACTTATATGTGAAAAATAAAAAACAACAACAAAACTAAACTTATAAATACACTGGTGGTTGCCAGAGACAGGGGTAAGGAATGGACAAAATGGGTGAAAGGGGTCAAAAGGTATAAAATTCCAGTTATAAGATAAATAAGTACTGGAGATGTAATATATGGCATGATAACTATAGTTAATACTGTACTGTATATTTAAAGTTGCTAAAAGAGTGCATCTTAAAAGTTCTCATCACAAGAAATAATTTGTAATTAAGTGCAGTGATAGACGTTATCAAGACCTACTGTGGTAATGCAAATATTGAACCACTATGTTGTACACCTGAAACTAATATAAGTCAATTATTCCTGAATTTCAAAAATAAAGGAAAATTTTTAACAGCCCAAGTTCTAGCCCCAGCTCTGCCACCAACTTAATTTGCTTTCCAGTGTCTCAGCTTAAAGTTTGATCTAGTAAATCAACATATCTTTTCTGTAAGGTAGAAAAGTTAGGACACACTTGCTTTTTTAAAAAAAATCTTCTATAAGCTAATTGCTTTAACTCCTCAACAGCAAAGTGCTTAAACATTCTATTCCCATAAATCATTTTCACAGGAATCCAGGATGTCAAATTATTCCCTATTTAAACATAGGAGTAACCTATTAGCTTCAATTAGTGGAAAAATAAAACGGTACAAAATCTTTTTAATCTGTATAGGAAATAATGGAAATGCATACCGGGGTAGTAACCTAAAGTACAACCATAAAACCATCTTAAGGTCCTAAAACAGTCACCCTTCAGTTTGTATTGCCCAAAGTACTGCCTCCTCTTCCAAGGAGGTAAAGTGTAGAGATACCATGTTTGTAGCTGTTTTTTCTAAAAAGTATTCATTGAACGCAGCAGAGAATTTAGAATTTTTCACCCAGGATGGCAATGAGAAAACTGAAAGAGGAAGACATTTATTAGACAAGTCAGAAGATGAACACAAAGAAACAAGGAGATGTATTCTAGACTCTTATGAGAAAAATAATCATATAAATATACAAATATGAGTTTCCATGTGGCGAAAGCCTAAAATTGAAATTCCTCAAACTTAAAAATCATTACATAAACAATATAGCTTTAATTAATAAAAGAAATATGATTTTTCATTCAGTCAGTCATTCAGAAGGAATGACTTTATCATGCAATATTCTGAAACAAGTCCCTGAGATCTGTTTTACTTAAAGTGGGACAGGTTAGTAAGAAACTAGGAATGTTCCCAGGCAAGTGGAATGAGAAAACTGAGGCTGAGCAATTAACAATTGGCTGATAAATCACAAAACTACATCCCCCCTAACCAAAGATGTCTAAGAGCAGGTGGTCTAAATCTATTTTCCCAAACCAAAGATATCTAAGCGCCAGTGATTTAAATAACCTTAGTCAGAAAGACAGATAACAACAACAAAAACACACAATTAGAGCCAGTCTAATCCAAGATAGAGGTAAAACTAACCAGAGAATGACCCCTGATCCCACTATATGCTCATTTTTATACATCAGCAGACTAACCTACACATCAGGAAATCTAATGAACATTCTGTTGAGATCCTCTCCTGGGACCTCCCATAATATTCCTGCCTATAGAAACACACATGTCTAAGACAGTGCACTATCTTCTTTGAGCACAGCCTCACTCCCTCTGCTGTTTCTATGCTAAGCTAAGCTCTAAGAGTCCCCATGAAGCTTGCACGCAGGGAAGAAATAGACAGTGGCAGCTTGTGCTGGAGTTACCCCTAATCCTGTCCCCAGGGACCATTCCATTACCTCACTGAGCTAGGTCTTAAAAAACTTACTCTCACTTTCACCTAGAGTTGTGTCTTAAAATTTTTCCTGCATGAGTCAAGAACCTGGAGGTCACCTGACATATGAAAGGTGTCAGATATTGCCGGGGCAAGGCCAGCAAGGAAGCGGTAGGTAACAAAAGGATATTACCATCTTCTTCAATCTTTTATATTTGTGCAGCAAAATCTACTTGATATGACTTGTAAGTGGCCAAATGAAGGTGATGTTCAAACAAGGTGAGTAAAAGAAAACAGTAGAGATATTCTTAAAAACTTATTGCACTTATTATTCTAATTGATGTTGATAAAAAGTATAAATGAAAATTACTTGCAAATATAGAACACACAACATGATCATCCTCTCAATAAAATCATGTGCCATTAAAGTTTGCAAAAGTACTGCATTTTGACAATTCAAGTAGAAAAATTACCAGATAGTAATGTCAGAACCTATTAGAGATTTATTTGAAATCTAGAATTAGTATATTATTTTGACAACTGAGTACATAAAGAACCAAAAGTAATATAAGCCAGAACATATTAGAGATGTATGTAGAATTGTATTTATAAGATGTATATGCTCCAAATTCACTCATGACAGTTGAGCAATTAGTTGTATTCAAAAGACGTCGCCCATTTCAGCTAGAGATACCTTCAAAACCAGAAAAATCCTATATAATAAAAGGCTAATATGCAAATTGATCAAACAGCGGAACGACTGGGGGCAGAGGCTCAATGCAGGAGCTGCCTCCTGGTGGTCAGTGTGCTCCCACAAGGGGAGTGCCGCTCAGCCAGAAACCGGGCTCATGGCTGGGGAGCGCAGCGGCAGTGGCAGGAGCCTCTCCTGCCTCCGCAGCAGTCGAACATCCCCTGAGGGCTCCCGGACTGCAAGAGGGTGCAGGCCAGGCTGAGGGACCCCCTCCCCGAGTGCATGAATTTCGTGCCCCGGCCTCTAGTTTATAATAAAAATCTGGGTTTCTTATGTTCAGACTGTTACTAATTTTTTTTTACTATCTCTTTATTTTCACTTCTGCAAAATTATTCATAAAATGGCCTAAAGTATTTTTTTAAATGTTCAATGGACCACAATGGTAAACAGTGATGGCTGTGTTTTCTAATGTATTGAGAATTAATAAGCATTCAGATGGCTCATATACAGTGTCAAAGAACATGTATACTTCGATAAAGTCCTAAACGGTCATCTAGAGCAATGTTTATTAAATGTGTCTAAGCATCAGATCATAATTATCTGGGCACTAGTTAAAATAGTTCCCAGGTTGACACATATTTCATAGAAGAACAGTGGAACTCTTCCTTTTAATATGTCACATAAAGTCTACTCTAAGAAGAATTTCATTTTATCTAAAAGATTCTATTTCACACCTACTGAACTGGCAAAAATCCAGTTTGACAACATTCTCTGATAATAAGGCTTTAAGAAACACACATTACGCATGAAAGTGCAAACTAGTACAATTTTCATAGAAAGTGACATTGCAACACCAAAATTATAAATGCAAATACCCTCCAATCCAGCAATATCACTTCAGGTCTTTACTCTACAAATACTTTTGCACATAAAGTGACATACGTTGAAGTTTATTCACTGAAGCACTGGCTGTAATAGAACACAAGAAATAGAAGAGGAAGTTCTATATACACTATATTGAAAGAGGTTCAATATGTTATCATTAACTGGAGAGAAAAGCATGATTTACAGCACTGTACTATAAATATGCGAACAATTGTGTTAAGAAACTAGAAAAAGAGTACCAACTAAACCCAAAGCTAGCAGAAGGAAACAGATTAGAACAAAGATAAATGAAATAGAGAATTGAGAAAATTGATGAAACCAAAGTTGGTTCTTTGAAGAAATTAACAAAATTGACAAACTTTATCTAGATGGACTAAGAAATAAACAGAGAAAACTCAAATACTAAAACTGGAAATGAAAGTGGTAAATTTATATGGACTCTATAGAAATCAGAAGGATTACTAGAGAGTACTATGAACAACTATATGCCCCCAAAACCACATAACCTAAATGGACAAATTCCTAGAAACAAAACCTACCAAGACTAACTCACGAATAAACATATAATCTGAACAGACCTATAACTAGTGAACAGATGGAGTCAGTATCACAATCTCCCAACAAAAAAAAGCCTTAGACCTGATGGCTTCACTGATGAATTCTACTAAACATTTAAAAAGAGCCGAAACCTGTTTGGCTCAGTGGATAGAGCGTCGGCCTGCGGACTGAAAGGTCCCAGGTTCGATTCCGGTCAAGGGCATGTACCTGGGTTGCGGGCACATCCCCAGTAGGAGATGTGCAGGAGGCAGCTGATCGATGTTTCTCTCTCATCGATGTTTCTAACTATCTCTCTCCCTTTCTCTCTGTAAAAAATCAATAAAATATATTAAAAAAAAGAGTTAATATCAATCCTTCTCAAAATTTTGCTAAAAAATTGAAGAGGAGGGAACATGTCCTAACTCACTCTACGAAGATAGCATCACCTTGATATCAAGGCTAGAACAAAGGTACTGTAAGAATACTACAAAATTCCTTGTGAACATTGATGCAAAAACCCTTAACAAGATATTAGCAAGCAGAATTCGACAGCACGTTAAAAGAATTACACAGCTATATATCTTTAGCAAGTAGGATTTATTCCTGTAAGAGCAGGATCGTTCAACATGTGAGATGATCAAAATAGTATGTCATTATCAACAAAAGGATGGGGGGAAAACCACATGATCATTTCAATTGATGCAGAAATAGCATTTGATAAAACTCAACAATCTTTTATAATAAAAACACTCAACAAAATGGAAATAGAGGGAAATTACTTCCACATAATAAAAGCCATATATGAAAAATCCAAAGCAAACCACACTCAATGGTGAAAGGCTGAATACTTTTAAGATCAGGAACAAGGCAAGTAGGCACACTTTCACGACTTCTATTCAACAGAGTTCTAGCCACAGCAATTAGACAAGAAAAGAAAGAAAGGAAAAAAGAAAGGCATGCACATTGGAAAAGAAGTAAAGTATCTGTTTACAGATGATATGATCATCTATGTTAGGGTATAGAAAACCCTGGATTACACACACACACACACACACACACACACACACACACACACACACCAGTTGCATTTCTATACATAAACAATGAGCTATCTAAAAAGGAAATTACAAAAACAATTCCATTTACAAGAGCATCAAAAAATAAAATACTTAGGAATTAATTTAATTAAAGAGGTGAAAGAATTGTACAATGAAATCTGCAAAGCAATGCTGAAAAAAATTAAAGAAGATATAAATAAATGGAAGCAAATCCCATGTTCATCGATTAAGGCTTGGTATTGTTAAAATATCAACACTAGCCTAAATGATCTACAGATTCAATGCAATCTTTATAAAAATCTCCATGACTTTTTTTTAGAAATAAAAAAAGCCAAAATCATATGAAATTTTAGGGTACCCCAAATCCCCAAAACAATGTTGAAAAATAACAACACTGGAGGATCACCCTTCCTGATTTCATAATATACTATAAAACTACAATAATAAAAACAGTATGGTACATATTGGCATAAAGACAAATACACCAATGGAAGAGACTAGAGAGCCTAGAGATAAGCCCTCAGATATTTGGTGAATTGATTTTTGACAAAGGTGTCAAGACCATTCAATGAGAAAAAGACAAGACTTTACAACAAATGATACTGGAAAAACTGGATATACCAGGTGCACCAGTTAATAATGAGGATTTTTTTCAATAGATGGAGTTACATACATGTTGACATATATGCAATTTGATATGTATGCTATTTTGCTGTATTGACAGTAAGCTTCAAAACTTCATGTCAAATTTGCTAAAGGTGTTATCACCATAGATATTTTTACACTTAAAAATGTCGAATTTTGTGCCAAAAAAAAAAAAAAGAGCATTTGCGGGAAGTTTTAATTCATTACTTTATTTTGAAGAAAAAGTTATCGTATACTTTGGGATGCTTATGGTGAACATGCTCCATCTTAAGATACTTGTGAACGCTGGTTTAAACGCTTTAAAAAGTGGTGATTTCAATGTGAAAGACAAAGGACGTCCAGGTCAACCGAAAAAATTTGAAGACCAACAATTACAAGCATTATTGGATGAAGATGCGTGTCAAACTCAAAAACAACTTGCAGAAAGATTAAACGTTGCTCAGCAAACAATTTCCAATCATTTACAAGCAATGGGAAAGATTTTTTAAAAATATATTTTATTGCTTTTTACAGAGAGGAAGGGAGGGGGATAGAGAGTTAGAAACATCAATGAGAGAGAAACATGGATCAGCTGCCTCCAGCACACCCCTTACTGGGGATGCACCTGCAACGAAGGCACATGCCCTTGACCAGAATCGAACCTGGGACCTTTGAGTCCACAGGCCGACGCTCTATCCACTGAGTCAAACCGGTTAAGGCAATGGGAACAATTTTAAAGGAAGGAAAATGGGTGCCACATCAACTGAACAAAAGACAAAAGGAAAACCAAAAAGTCATCAGTAAAATGCTGCTTCAACAGCATGAAAGTCTTTTTTGCATCAAATTGTGACTGGCGATGAAAAGATTTATTTTGAGAATCCCAAATGCACAAAATCATGAATTGACCCAGGTCAACCCTCAACATCGACTGCAAGGCCAAATCGCTTTGGAAAGAAGACAATGCTCTGCGTTTGGTGGGATCAGGAAGGTGTGGTGTATTATGAGTTTCTAAAACCAGGTGAAACTGTTAATACTGATCGCTACCGACAACAAATAATCAATTTGAACCAGCTTTGATCGTGAAACGACCAGCATGTGCCAGAAGACATGGCAAAGTAATTTTGCTTCATGATAACCCACCATCACACACTTCAAAACTAGTTAAAGACACATTAAAAGGTCTTGCCTGGGAAGTATTAACCCACCTGATGTATCCACCAGACCTTGCTCCTTCAGATTACCACTTGTTCTGATCGATGGCACACGCACTTTCTGAGCAGCACTTCAAAACGTATGAAGTGGTGGAAAATTTGGTCTCTGAATGGTTTGCCTCAAAACAAGAAAAGTTCTATTGGGACAGTATCCACAAATTACCTGAAAGATGGGGGAAATGTGTAGCTAGCAATGGACATTACTTTGAATAAAGCACTTCTGATTTTTCTCTTGAAATTATCGTGTTTTCTTTGACTACAAAATTCGCCATTATTAACCGGTACACCCAGGACACTTTCAAAACAATGAAGATGGATCCTTACCTAACACCATATAAAAAAAACTAACTCAGAATGCATCAAGAACCTAAATATAAAACCTAAAACAATAAAATTCTTAGAAGGTAACATAGGACAAAAGATTCACAATGATTTATTGGATATGACACCAAAAGCATAGGTAATAAAAGAAAAAGGATATATATTGGGCTTCATGAAAATTTTTCCATTTTGTGCAGCAGAAGGCACTATCAACAGAGTAAAATGGCAATCCACAGAATGGGAGAAAATATTTGCAAATCATATATATGATAAGGGAGTAATATCCAGGATATCTGGAGAACTCCTAAAACTCAACGAAAAAACAATTGTCAAAAAAGTCGAATACACATTTCTCCCAAGAAGATACAGAAATGACGAATAAGCACCTGAAGATACTCAACATCACCAATCACTATGGAAATGCAACATTGGTGGGAGTATAAATTGCTGCAGCTGCTATAGAAAACGATATGACAGTTCCTCAAACAATTAAAAACAGAATTATCATGTAATCCAGCAATTCCACTTTTGGGTATATACCTACAAGAACTGAAATCTGGGTCTGAAGGATTACTTGTACACCTATGTTCATAGCAGCATTATTCACAATTGCTCAGACTTACAAGCAACCCAAGTGTCCATGGAAGGATGAACAGATAAGCATAATGTGGCATATATGTACAATAAAATATTAGTCAACCTTAAAAGGGAAGGAAATTCTGCAATATGCTACCACATGGATGAACCTTGAGGACATCTAAGTGAAACAAGACATCACAAAAAGACAAATACTCTGACTCCACTTATATGAGGTGATTAGTCAAAATCCTAAGGACACAAAGTAGAATGGCTGATGTCGGGGCTGAGGGGGTGGGAAATTAGTTTCATGGGTATAGACTAGAGCTTCAATTTTACAGGTGAAGAAGTTCTGGGGATGGATGGTGGTGGTGATAGTTGCCCGGTATCAATGTATTTAATACCACTGAACTGTACACTTAAAAATGGTTATCTTTACGTTACAATGTATTTTACCACAATAACAAAAAATGGAATGAAATGGAAGGGGTGGAAATACATTTGTACACAGGTACAAAATATCCCCGAATAAATAACTAAGAAATGCAAAATGGTTGGCTCCTACAGAAAGGGATTATGGTTGGCTGGGGAAACTAAATGGGAGACTATATACCATTGCTTAACTTTATTGCTTAACTTGCAGTCACGTTGTTGCTTACCTCCTCAAAAACGAATTGTACAAAAAATATTTGCAGCAATTAGAAAGAAATTAAAACGCACTAATGTAACTATTACTGGGTGTAGGAAGTATTTTTAAAAGTTGTTTGGGGGAATCTTTCTTTTTTTAAACTCTTGGCATATACTACCTTACAAAGGTACCTAAATCTGGCGAAAACAGGGGGGAAAATAGTTGAGTCATGTTCCGGTCAAGGAAGTGGTTTTTTTTCTTTTTAATTGAACAGTACACATTTGAGTGTACTTAGCCAACTATTAGGAAATTCTCCCTCCTTGGGTCATGATCTTTTTACATCTTTATAATGCACAAACATAACTAAAAATGAATGTTGCCTAAGTTATACTTAGGTAAATGCAGTGACTATGTCCTGAACCTTTAAAAAGACGTTCCACTTCCTTATTTTTATTTTGTGGCACAAGTCATTTGATGTATCCTATCCACCACGAGGAAAGTGATTTACAGAACTAAGCTGGTAGCAGAGACAATAAAATTAAAAAACAAAACACGTTTTTTACTGTCTACCCACAACCGCAAATAAAAACTAAAGGCGATAATTTTGAGTTTAAATGAATCACGTCTACACATTTGAGATGAAGCGAACCGACTGCAGCTGTTTTTCAATGTCATTTTCCTTTTTAACCAATTGTGTGTGTTTTCTTTGAAGCGAGTGAATGCTGAGAGTGTGGTAAACCAAACGGACTTTCTAAGTAATGGGCTTACATAATGGAAAATGACAGTAACGTGTCTGCGGATCATGCATCCAGGCGAGGGGAACCGAGAAGCTCCCCTCAGTAAAGCCGGCGCACACAGGGAGACTCGGGATGAAATACGCCCACTGAGCGAAAGGGAAAGGTCCCTCCGCACCAGGAAATCCTGCCCGAAAGCTCTGAGTCAGACCTCGGGGACACTTCCCGGAACACACCCGAGAGGAACCCGGCTCCCTTTCTTCCAGCACCGCCTCCCCCGCTCCCCAACCCCCATCGGGGCTGCGCCCTCCGCAAACACCCCTCCTCCCGTCCGGCGCCGCGACCAGCCCCGCGGAGGTGAGAAAGCTCAGCCCCCAGGCCCGCGGGCTCCCGAGGAAGCAGGCCCGCGCCTCCTTCTCCTCCGACAGGAACAAACAGAGTCGAAAGGGACCGGAATGAGACAGTCCCCGAGCTGCGGCTCGGTCCCCGGCCCCGTCTCCCCGCCCGGCCGGGTCAGGACCCCGAAACTGGCAGGGGCGCGGGCAGGCGGAGCGCGCAAACTTCCCCTCCATCCGGGCCGGCTGAGCGCGCAGAGGGCGCGGAGCCCAGCGCGGCGAGGGCGTCGCCGCCGCCGCCTCCCGAAAACCGTTGCGACCCGGACGGTCTCCGCTAAGTGACCCGGGGTCCCCACGCCTCTGCCCACGTTCCCGCGCCCGGGACGCGGCGTGAGCGCCCCTCCTTCCCCGCCAGGGCTGCTTACCGAGGCCGCAGGGAACCGCTCGCCGCCGCCGCTGCCCCCGGTCACTAGCACCGACTTCCCCAGCCCGAGGGAAGAAAAGCCGCGCGCGCGGGAGGACCGCCCCCGAGGCGCGTCACGGCGCCGCCCCCGCCTTCCGCCCGCGCAGGCGCGCAGCGCCCGGTCAGGTGACCCGTCCCCTTGGTAACGGAGCAGCTGGGTGGCGGGGTGAGCAGGGTCCGGTGCGGAGCTATCCGGGGGTTGGAGAATGTAGAGCCTCCCCGCTGCCGCCGTTTAAGCTCCTCACCTTCTCCACCCCGACAATCGTTAGTTTGTGCCCAGAGCCAGGTGCCACCGTCCACTGCTGGTCTGCGCTCAGGGTCACGTGGATCCCATCACATCCAATACAGAGTCCTGGGAACCTACCTTTTGGCGATTTTCTCTGCCGGCCTTGGATTTCCACCATTGGGCCCAAAAACATGCCTCCCACTAACTGTTCTCAACTCCTGCCCTCTTCGCACTATACCTTTTTTCTTTGTTTTTTATCACTCATTGTCCGTCCTTGGCTGTTTGTGTAGTAGTGCGCAAAAGTAATAGCTATGTCCTTAGGCAAAAACTAAAAAACTGTTATTTCTTGAGGGCTATGTTCCAGGCACTGTTCTAAGGCCTTGATTTATATAGTCTAATTTGGTCCTTAACATCAATTTATATGACAGAGATACATCTGCATTAGCATACAAAGAAACAGCACAGTTTCCCTACTACTTGCTGTTAGGGAAAGCCCCAACAGTCTGCATTCAGGACTGATTCCAAAGAACTGACGGGTAGCTTTATTAAAATTCGTAAGAGCTGTAATACATGGGTAAAGCAGCTGTCCTCCCAGTGGTGGCCGGTGGATGCGTAGTAGAAGATGTAAGGAAGTAAGCAGAGATTGAGATGAGGTGGCCAGGAGCCAGAGGAAGCTGGCAAACTCTAGAACAGGGCTGGCAGGGGTGGGGAACCATTTTTTTTTTCTGCCAAGGGCCATTTGGATATTTGTAACATCATTCAATTGATATAACTCACTTAATATAAATTTATGTTGCTATGAAGAAAGCTCCTAGATTTATTGAATTTCCAGTCCCACCTGCGGTTGCCTTGGCAGGGCCAGACCAAATGATTTCTCCCGCCTTACAGGGCAGGAGGGCCGGATGTTCCAAGCCCCTGCTCTAGAACTTGGAAAGATAAACATTCTCTTCTGGAAACTCCAAAAGGAACCGGTCCTGTCAACATCTTGATCTGCAGAATCACCTTGATGTGTCCCTCACCTATATCTGCAGAAAACTGTAGACTAACTCCCTAGCAAAAGGAGTATGAGTGGAAATCTATACACTGCTGATCCCTTTTTCCTATCTGTTCATTGGCTTAAAGGTTGCAGTCATCCCATGCACCTGCGCAGGCAGCAGATTGAATGATATCTCCCTAGGAAATTCAAGTGAAAAAAACCTGAGGATTCGGACAGTTGACCTAATCACCTTATAATGAAGACCTCCACTTAACATGCCCCATCTTTGTTTTTAGTCCTGTTACTTATTGTTAGGGAAAGCCCCAAAAGTCTAAATTAGCAGGTACTACAGATTCCCAACAATTTGAAGAGGTTTCTAGTATGAAGAAACAAACAGAAAAAAAAGGAAATAGGAGGAAACAGTGACAAAAATATTTAAAAATCCAGTATCAATCTTTTTTTTACAGAGAGAAACAAGGTATTGCATTCATAAAAGAGGAACAGGGTGATAGTTTTAAGCAATACTAGTGTTCAAAATATTACATTGTAAAATGAGACCTTTGATACTTAAAAGTATTATGACAAAGGCATAAATGATTTCTAGGTTTAGAAGATAAACTCAATGATATCTTCCAGAAAGGAGAACTAAAATTACAAAAAGATCTACACTAATAAAAGAGAAAAATGGTAATTGGCATACGACGATACCCTTTTCATTGTCTAATCAGGGCTATATGCAAATTAACTGCCAACAATATGGCGGTTAATTTGCATATGTAGGCACAATGCAGGGAGGCGAAAGGGAAAGCAGGAAGAAGCCCCCTGCCACTGACAGTGATCAGAAACCCAGGGGGGAGCTAAGAGCTGGGGGGCAGGGCAAAGGCGGCCCTGGGGCCGCCTTTGCCCTGCCCCCCAGCCATGATAGGAGAATCAGGCGCCTTTGCCGCCCTGGCCAGTGATAGCAGGAAGTAGGGGTGGAGCCAGCGATGGGAGCTGGACACGGTCGAAGCTGGCAGTCCCGGGAGCTAGGGGTCCCTTGCCTGGGCCTAAAGCGGAGCCCACGATCGCGGGGCCACTGCAGCTGCGGGTCCCCGCTGCCTGGGCCGGACACCTAGGCCAGAGGCATTAGGCCTGGGCAGGGGCGGAGCCTGCAACCGCGGGGAGCTGGGGGTCCCCTGCCCAGGCCTGACACCTCTGCCGGAGGCCTCAGGCCTGGTCAAGGGGCCGATCCGGTGATTGGTGATTGGAGGGTGATGAGGGTCAACTCCTCTGGCCGAGGCATCAAGCCTGGGCGGGGGGCTGAGCCGGGGATTGGGGGGATATGATGGTCCCCTTGCCCAGGCCTGAAGCCTGGGTCAGAGGCGTCAGGCTTGGGCAGGGGGTGGAGCAAGCGATCAGAGGGAGATGGGGGTCCCCTGCCCAGGCATGATTCCTGGGCCAGAGGCCTCAGGCCTGGGTGGGGGCCAGAGCCAGTGATCGGGGGGAGGTGGAGGTCCCTGGGCCAGAGGCATCAGGCCTGGGCTGGGGGCAGAACCAGTAATGGGGGGAAATGAGAGTCCCCTGCCCAGGCCTGACACCTCTGTCAGAGGCGTCAGGCCTGGGCAAGGGGCCGATCCTGTGATTGGAGGTTGATGGGGGTCAACGCCTGAGGGCTCCCAGTATGTGAGAGGGGGCAGGCTGAGCTGAGGGACACTCCCCCCTCCCCTACACCCAGTGCACGAATTTCGTGCACCGGGCCCCTAGTAGTAAATAAATAAAATTTTTTTTAAATGCTTGAAGCTGCAGGTCAATGGAACAGTGCCTTCAAAATTATAAGGGAAAATTATTTCTAACCTAGAAGTCTATACTGAGCCAAACTGTAACATTCAATTGTAATAGAATGAAGATATTTTTATATATACAAGGAGTCAAATGATTTATCTCTCATGCTCCCTTTGTGGAGAAGTAAATGGCCAGTAAACATGTACTTTCATCACAAAAATAAAAACACAGGCGACTCTCTCTAGGGAGCACGTCCATGCCTCCCCCACCCCCTTCCCCAGGTGCATTTTCCTTGCCACTCTCTCCTAAACTCCAAGGGCCTTCCTGTTGCCTCTGTAACTTGTTTCCTAAGCCCATTTGGTATACAGCTGCTTCTCCTACCTCTGTGTCTTTCTAAATAAGATTTCTCTTATAGCTCAAAAAATATAAAAAGAACACAAGAAAAAGGATAGGGGGACAAGAAGGTTCCCACAACAGAGGTGTCAGTGCGCGAGAGAGGTAAAAAGAGTGGAAGGACGATGCTGAAGGAAGAACCTGGGATGACAACTACACGAAAGGCCTAGAAAGCAGCCGTCCCATTTGAAACTGGGGAGCTTTAGGAGGAAAGTCTCCAAGAAAAGTCATATATGTGAACATAGAGGGGAATTCTTGCTTCTGGGGGTGGGAGATGAATTAATGATAATAAATTAGAGTAAAAAGCAGTAAAAAAAAAAAAAAAGCAAATTGACCAAGAACAAAAATGTAATCATATCACTCTACATGACTTATCTTTGAGTAATACTTATGCAGGCATAATAAGATCAACATGTTATTAGTTTAGGCCCAAGCTATGATCATAGTTGAGATGCAGATGCTAATTAGTTATTTTCCAGAACACATTACTTTCTTTGGGGTTTTCAGTGGTCTGATGCAAAAATAGATCCACAAATATAAATACACTGTAAAATTACCATGGTAGGTCACACTTAACCAAAGTTATATTGATTCTCTTTTATTAGAGTATTAAATATTAAATTCTCTCTTTAATATTCCGTGCTATTGGAAAAGTACAGTACTCTTATTTAAAAGGATCTATTCCTTGTTTATAATGTTGTTTATGGGTAGGAGTAAAGATGAGAATAATTACGTTTTTATTCCATTTTCAGAACTGGGGAATTTGTCTTATTTAAGGCTCCTAAAATAATAATAGTGAATAGTACTATTGTAATTAGCATTGTTGTTATTTCTAAAGATTTAATTTTACCATAAAACAAAAACAGTCGGTCATTTGCAAGTCACTTACACTATTGAATTATGTAACTTCCTCTTCCTTTTAAAAATCTCAGTCACATTGTAAACCAGACTGCCCTAAACTTACAATGCTAGCCTTTATTCCGGAACACATTTCTCTCCTCAGGGTTTCATATCAACAAGATTATGAGCAATGTTTTGTTAAACAATGAAGTCACCACTTAAAACACTCCATAGCTGACTTTCCTAGAACCAATTTGTTTTTGCAATTCTAGAGAATCTCACTTAGAAGAGAACAGGTTTTTGAAAAGAAATATATGTACTGCAAATTATATTTTGTCAATTCAATCACTTTTTAAATGCATTTTTTAAATAGGTGCTCCCTATTTAAAAAGAACATTGAAATAAGTCACTTTGTAACACTTGTGAAAGTAAATAATTATTCCTTAGTAAATATCAATTTTTCAATTTGGATAGGTGTAGCTGATTATTTTATAATAAAACAATCCTGTGTAATAATAATAGTTTCTGTTTCTAAATGATCATTTCTCCCAGGTATTTACAATGTTTACAAAGCTATTTTTAAAAGTTCTTTCAACATAGATGAGTTTGCCATAGGGAAGTAGTCATCTATACTAAAAATTCCATCACAATCATAAGCCACACCTTTGACAGGTGATAAAAATATGGTTGGTTGACATACCAGTGTTTAGCTTGTAGATATAAGTTAAATTAATTTATAGTATGGCATTTGGCTCCGCTTTCAAAGGTGTGTGTTGAATTCTCTCTCTTAAAAAATTAAAATAAATTTGACCATAGTTAGAAAATCCTTCCTTCCACAAAATAGAAATATTGTGTGAGCTTATCAAAATTTCTTCAAGCAAAGGTAAAGTGACTTGTGACTTAAAAAAAAGGGGAGGGGGGATTTCAATTGTCAATTGGGTCACTTATTTTGTTTCAAGGCTCTATTTTCTTTCCTTTTTTGCCTCCCATCATCGTATATAATAAAAGGGTAATATGCAAATTGACCAAATGGTGGAACAACCAGTAACTATGCCATGCACTGACTACCAAGGGCAGATGCTCAATGCAGGAGCTGCCCCCTGGTGGTCAGTGCACTTCCACAGGGGGAGCGCTGCTCAGCCATAAGCCAGGCCGACAGCTGGCAAGCGCAGTGGCAGTGGCGGGAGAGGCTCCTAGGTAGTGCTAAGGATGTCTGACTAAGCCATCAGTCGGACATCCCCCAAGGGATCCCACAATACTAAAGGGCGGGCTGAGGAACTCCCACGCCCAGTGCACTGGGCCTCTAGTGATAAGTAATATTTATTTGAAGCTTGAGAAATAAAAAAGAGACCTTCTAAGGCAGTGGTTCTCAACCTTCTGGCCCTTTAAATACAGTTCCTCATGTTGTGACCCAACCATAAAATTATTTTCGTTGCTACTTCATAAAAGTAATGTTGCTACTGTTATGAATCGTAATGTAAATATCTGATATGCAGGATGGTCTTAGGCGACCCCTGTGAAAGGGTCGTTCGACTGCCAAAGGGTTTGTGACCCACAGGCTGAGAACCACTGTTCTAAGGAGAGCTCCTAGTGGCTTGGGGTGAAATTAAAACAAAACAAAAAAACCCAGTGCCTAGCAGCCATTTCTACACAGGGGCCTCTCAGGCGAACTGCACTTTACCTACCTGCACGGTCTTTTGGTAATCTGAACCAGCCCTTATAATGGAGCTCCCGGAATCCTATTTTAACCAATAGGACCAAGGCTTTCCCCATCCAATGGGAGCTGCCATAGCGATATCACCATCAGCTTCTTAACCATCCAGTCAGAGCAGTTTCATTTTGACCAATCAGGATAGTCTTTTGGACCAACCAAATGCAAGGATTTGGATCTGGAGTCCTTATTTACATGAGGAAAACCAATCAGGGAACAGAGCAGGGACTTCTGTCTGTATAAGTCAGCTCTCTTCTGGCTTTGAGTGCAATTTTCCTTTCCAGAGAACACTGAAGACTGTGTTTCCCCTGCTGCTGCTGAAATACCAAAGATTTTTCACAGGAGCAGAGCGGAGCAGACTAGACCAGACCAGACCAGACCTGGGCAGAACAGACCAGCAGGGAGCAGAGCAGACCTGTCTAGCCAGAGAGGGCCTGGCCCAAGGGCCACCTGGCCCCAACCTGGCCCCAGGGTCTCCTCACAGCTATGATGTATCACAGTTGAGCTGTTTGCACTGAATAAAGTTTCCTTCTTCACCATATCCCAAACTGGGGATTCCCATTGGTGTTGAGTTGATGCCAACACTTTCATGGACACTTACAAGGACAGAAATTTAAATGTTAGCCGACTCCATGCAAGATCCCTCTAACAGAAAATATACAAAGGTGATTGATAATATATGAGAATTTACTACAGTACAGTTGAAATAGCCATGTTGGTAAAAGGGTACAGCTCTTTCTACATCAGGGTTCAAAATGATCACCATAGGAACACTAACGACGCTATTTCGTGGCCACTTCCATTAAGGTTTAATACTACCTGGAATACTTAAGAGCATCTGGGTCCTGTTAAGAAAGTAAAATCATTGAACTCTCTGAATACATGCACATGTCACAGGAGAAGCACAACACTGACATCTGGGTGGCCCTGGGTTCCAGAATTCACTGGCTGGTATTTCTTACCACACACGACAGTACTCCTTCAGTCTGTTAAAAATTGTATTTGCTTTTAACTGTAGAATTCTAGCTGGGATTCCTCTCTAAGATGTGAATACACACACCCTTCAAAAGAATGCCAAAGGCTCTGCTCCAAATTACACAGGGCCAAACGTGTTCCAGATGTTCACACTAGTTGTATTTACACGGCCAGGAAGATGCATGATGTCTGAACTGTATTTACATGGAAAGTTACTGCCGTTTCTTTCACTCATTTAGTTTCGTTTGTGTGGATAATGGGGTGATTACATTAATTTGACCTTTGGGTCCCACCCTCATCCTTCAGCTCTTGTTTTTGTCCTTACCGTGTAATATTACTTGTAAACAGAAACGGTCTATTTTGTACTAAACATTACTTCATCTTACAGAAACTTCCTGAATGCCGGGGCTATACTTCAAATGGTGTTTAATGCCTGGCACAATGCCTGAGGAGCAGAAAAACTTTCTAGAATTCCCCTATTTTTCTGTTTCTAGGACCCACATTGTTTTTCACCTTATAACTCTTCAGAACTGAAGATTTCTGTCAGAATCAATGTTAATGGACTATGTCAGCTGCCAGGCCAACGAGTAAGAGGAGACAGTTTTCTTTACCTGCTCACCTATCCTGTTTAGCCATGCTCAAAGGTACCCCTTGAACAGATTGTCACCTAGTTGTGTTATTTGCATTTATAGCATTTCCAATTGTTACATTTTCCCCCACCATTTTCTTTCTTTTAAATATATTTTTATTGATTTCAGAGAGGAAGGGAGAGAGGGAGAGAGGGAAGGAGGGAGGGAGGGAAGGAGAGAGAGAGAGAGAGAGAGAGAGAGAGAGAGAGAGAACAACATCAATGATGAGAATCATTAATTGGCTGCCTCCTTCTACTGGGGATTGAGCCAGAAACCCCTGCATGGGTCCTGACTGGGAATCTAACTGTGACCTCCTGGTTCATAGATCAATGCTCAACCACTGGGCCACACTGGCTGGGCTTCATTTTTACCTTAAGTTAGGATTCCTGTTATCCTTGAAAATGCCTTCAAAAAGAATTACACAATGAAGTAATTCAAATTCACTAGGTACAAAGCCATAGCCTATCCCGTGGTCGGCAAACTGCGGCTCGCCAGCCACATGCAGCTCTTTGGCCCCTTTAGTGTGGCTCTTCCTAATCCTTAGGAGTACCCTAATTAAGTTAATAACAATGTACCTACCTATATAGTTTAAGTTTAAAAAATTTGGCTCTCAAAAGCAATTTCAATCGTCGTACTGTTGATATTTGGCTCTGTTGACTAATGAGTTTGCCGACCACTGGTAAAGACAACAAAACAAAGGCCAGAAGGAGGCGGGATTTCCTTATCTCACCCTGCAGGTATTTTAGGAGGTCTAGTTTCCTCTCTGAGGATTGGCCTCTTCTCCAGTGACTGACTCTATGAAGGCCCACCCTCTATAAGGAAGACCTACATCACAATAAACCTAACATCTGTTAAACAGCTGTGTAAAATGAGCAGGGGAATCTTTCAGGTGCGAGCTCTAGGCCGGACATAGGAAATTGGGAGAAATAGGTGCTGCTGTTATCTGAAGCCAAAGGTCTGGGTAAGGATACTCAGGAAGAACAGCATGGCTGAGCAGAATTTACCCGCGTGAGAGGGGCAGAGATGGGGCTTCCTGACCAGGATTTTGGGAGGTAGAGCTATGCCACGGCACAAAAGCAGGAAGTACTCCATGTGCTTAGTATAAGTGAATCTCTGATTAAAGCTACAGATTTATTACTGGAACTCTTGAAAAGTAACAGGATAACATCCATTTTTTAATTCTTAAATTCTAAGAGCCAGTGTAGGATGTGTAATCCACTCTCTGTAGTGGGAGGGGCAAGCACTGTCATAGTTATTGTTTCTCAAATCCAGTTAGAACTGGCTCTCTAGTTATGGTCTTATAGCTAATTCTTCCTGGTGTCCCCAAAAGATGTGTAAAATACCTTTGGATGTAACTCAAGCATATCCCCTCACTTCCATTTCCCCGGGAACCTCCCTCTCAGAGCTTCATCTGAGCGATTTGCTCTTCAGCAGCCACAGAGCTGTTTTCCAGGACTTTCCATCGTCTTCATCCTTCTCCTCACCCCACCATTCTAGGCTGAATCCCTGACTCCTGCATCGCCTCCTTCACTCGCTCATTTTGGAAAAGCACTTCCTCTAGTAGCTTCCTGAGAAAAGGACCATGAAAGGTAAAAATGCTTAAAGCTTTGCATTTTTCAAATTTTATTCTAGATGATAAAAGAAAGTAAAATTACAGAGGAAAGGAAATCAGAAAGCCAATCTTGACTGAAGAACTGGTGTTAAGATGTGAAAGAGAAGTATTTTCCTACTCATCGTTTACTCTGATGGAATTATTGTTTTCTTAGTACAGTTTTTTATAAAATCGTACATGCATTCATTTAAAGCTTTGCACGCTACAAAAGCATACACTAAAAATAATAAGACATATGGGATAAATAGGGCTGGGGCACACCACACTGCTCAACATTATAATAAGAGACCAACAAAAGCAATAAACATCTATGTGAAACACACACACACACACACACACACACACACACACACACACACACACACACACACAAACGGCTCAGTTCATCTCCCTAACAGCCTCTGACATTGGATTTGCACTTTCTCCTTTGAGACCCAGGGGCATTACATCCAAAAGACCAGATTTATCAAAATTAAAAACCTGAATCAGAAACTTTCATCATTTTTTTCAAATACAGAGAGAAATATTTTTGCAACCTCCTCATCTGTCCTCACAGCTTCATCAGATAGCTGAATGTCATAAATGCACAGCACTTCTTGAAACCACGAACCCGGCCCTTGCTTTCTCTAATGGAAGTAAGCTCTGTAGGATCTCTTTCTTAAGGTGTTTACATATTGCTAAGGCTTGTTCTTTCATGGTAGAGGAGGTTTGCTCCTGATTTCCTGGAAATCACATGCTGGGGAAAATTGTGTATGAATCAATAGAACTTCAGCATTACTGCGCTGATATTATTTCCCATTTACCCTGTGTCTGAGCTCATTCACATTGCTGAAACATGTGATAACAGAACAGACCTTCAGTTTTGTTATTTGACAGACTTTGGGGAATACACCACCCCTAGAATCCTACCACCGTTTGGGTTTGCTCTTTCCCCTCATTTCCTCAATCTTCTCTCCATGTTTCCTTCTTTTTCTGTACACGCATGGAAAATATGCTTGATTTAGTTAAGATTATGCTCCGTTGCACACAGAAGTCTAAAATAAAGTGGCTCAAGCATAATAGACATTGATTTTTCTCACATAAAAGAAATCCAAAAGTAAGACCACCTCACGATGTAAAATTGCTGCTCTGCTCCAGCTATCACATCCACATCCCAGACAGCAAGAAGGAGGAACAGCAGATAGGTGAAAAGGCACAAGCCCTCCCTTTATGAAGCCTTCTCAGAAGCTTCAGGGAACACTTATATTATCTCTCATTGGTCATACCTAGTTCCAGGTGGATCTAAGAAATACTGTCCTGTAGACAAGCACATTTCCCAAAGTTCTGTTATTAAAAAAGAATGGATATTGTGAGGCCATCAGCATTATTTGCCACAGTGTTATTTCAAAATATTTAATATATATTGAGCATATATGTTAGAAACTGAGTCAATAAGTAAAACTTGATTTCTACCATAAAAGATACATGACAGGCCCGGCCGGTGTTGCTCAGTGGTTTGAACCAGGAGGCCATGGTTCAATTCCCAGTTGGGGCACATGCCTGGGTTGCAGGCTCAATCCCTAGTGTGGGGTTTACAGCAGGCAGCCAATCAATAATTCGCTCTCATCATTAATGTTTCTATCTCTCTCCCTCTCTATTCTTCTCTGAAACCAATAAAAAAATAGTTTTTTTAAAAAAGATACATGACAATATAATGTGCAAAGTTAAATTAAGAATTCATGGTAAGTCACAGAACACGGAGTCAAGCCCAGTTATGGAAGGGTGCCCTACCTGGAGTGCACCACCAAAAATTACATTTGTTTATTTTTCCTTTTTACAGCAATATTGCCACTTGCTTCACAGTCACACCTGGGGACAGAAAAAGCCCAAGAATGTTCAGGACTTTATTGTAAGTTCTTCTCATCAATAAGATGTAAGTACCCAAAGGAACCACTTAATCCGAACACCACGCAGAAAGACAAGTACAAAATCCCAATTGTCCACCAGTGGATTCTAGTTTTAAAACATCATCGCTTACATTATGGCACTATTAAAAACTGGTTCTAACTGACAACACCAAAGACTGACAGAAATGTGAAAAACAGGAACTCTCATTCTTTGTTGATGAGAATGCAAAATGGTACAGTCACTTTGGAAGAGCATTTGTCAATTTATTATAAAGCGAAATATAGTCCACAATATTATTCATTAGGCCCGCTCCTATGTATTTTCCCAAGTGAATTAAAACCTTGTGTTCACACAAAAAATGGTACACAGATGTTTATAGCAGTTTTATTCATAATTGCCTAAAATTGGAAACAACCGAGATGTCTGTCAATAAGTGAATGCATAAACAAATTGTGGTACATCTGTATTAGTCATGTTCTTCAGAAAAACACAACATATATATATGTAAATATATATATGATTAAGAACCAGGCGAGTTGATGGTGTAAGTTCCAGTCTGAGTCCAGAAAAAACTGATGTCCCAGCTTGGAGACCCTCAGGCGGAAAAAGTGAATTCTAGCTCAGCCTTTTGTTTTATGCCGGGGTCCAACCCCAGCGGGTCCAGGGTTCCCCAAAGGTGTGGACGGAGTCGGCGAAGAAGGAATGACATGGAGACAGCGTTCAGTTGATCAGCAGCCTAGCCAGGATCTCTAGCCCGGATCTCCAGCCAAGTTCTGGTCTGGATCTCCAGAGAGGTTCTGCTTCAGATCTCCAGCCAGGTTCAGTCACCAGGTTCTAGTCAGGTTCTCTTGCCATGTTCTATAGTCAGGTTCAGTCCAGGATCTATTGCCATGTTCTCTCCAGCGAAGTTCTTCTGTCTCCAGGCTCCGTGTAGGTTCTGTCTTCTGAATTCTGTCTGTTGTTGTCTTGTTGCATCTGTATTTATACCAGTTGATTCCAATCCTATCAATCTCTATTCCAAAGGTTAGGGCGTTTCTTATCTCCATTCCAGGGAGTAAAGATTATGTAGCTTAAGCATGATTGTTCATAGTTAAAGTGATTAATTACCCGCCTGGCACTTAGTTGAGGGGTTTTATTCCCTCCCTAACTTCAGGGGAAAATCCCTACCTGGGGATTCAACCGTTCTCGGAGAGGTTACCTTGGTTAAAACACAGCGCCAAGAAGGTGAGCAAACATATTAAGAACCGTATGCCATAAATGCCAGGTCCCTTGAAACAGCAAGGATGGACCAGCTCCCGGCAGTTTTATTCTGACATGTTTGGATCAGACGAGGCTTGCCCCCATTGGGGAAGGTTACCTGCTTTACTCAGTCTATTAATTCAAATCTTAATCTCATCCATAAACCCTCACAGACACACCCAGAATTATGTTTAACTAAGTATCTGATACCTGGGGGTCAGGTCAACTTGACACACACAATGAACCTTCACAACATCTATACAATTGAATTTCATTCAGCAATGAAAAGAAGTGAGCTATTAAACCATGCAAAGACATGGAGAAACCTTAAGTGCATATTGTGAGTGAAAAAAGCCAATCTGAAAAGGCTACATACTATATATGGTTTCAACTCTGACATTCTAGAAAAGGAATAGAGGCAGTAGGAGGATCAGTGGTTGCCAGGGGTTTGTAGGGGAGGCAGTATTGACGAGATGGAGCAGGAGCAGGGCATGGGGGTTAGGGCAATGAAACTACTCCATCTGATTCTGTAATGGTGGATATATGGCACTGAACATTCATCAAAACTCATAGAACGGTGCAATACAAAGGGTGAACCCCAATGAAAGCTATGAACTTTAGTTAATAATGTTAACCTAAAAATAAAAGGCCAAAGGAAGAGGCAACACGTATTTATTGGAGATTCACAAAAATGTGGGAAGCACTGATTCAGGCAGAAACTCAGTTTTCCAGTTAGGAGGTGATGGCAGAGGTATATTTATGAGAAAGGGAAGGGGAGTAATTATGTGAATAGAAGAAAGGAATGTCTATGAGTTTAGATAAAGTAACATAGTGATGCCAATTCTAAAGAATGTTTTACATTTTCAGTCCCATAGTCATATCTGCTTTTCTGTTAGCTTTGCAAATAGTTTGGAATACTATGCTGCTTTAAGCCCACTCGAAAGGTTATTTTGTCCAGTTTTAACATTCCAAAGGTTTGAGGTGTAAGACATGCAAAGTAGCTGTCTGGGATGGCATTCCGATTCCATTTTAAAGTGGCTTGGTTGGCCCAGCTGGTGTGGGCTCAGTGGTTGAGTGTGGAACCATGAACCAGGTTTTGCTGGCTCCAAAATATGTGAGAAACTGAGTTTGGTTTCTTTAAGTTGGGTTTATATAGTGCTTTCTAGAATTCTAGGACATGGTTCTGTGAACCCTGAGGAGGTATTTATCTGTTGAGATGGAATTCCCATGTGATCAACCCAGGGCTCAGATTTTATTAATAAAAAGATTCTAGCAGCATTTGCTGACAGAGGCACCTCGCTGTGTACCAGGAAGAACCTCAGGGTAGCACTTTAAGTACCGCTCACGAGTTTTCTCGTGTTTCCGCACCATCTGTTAAGGACCGCTCACAAGTGTTCTTGTTTTTCACGCGCCATCTGTTATGGACCTTAGATGTCAACACACTGTCTTGTCCACTATGGGGCGCAGTTACAGTGTTTTGGCCAGGTTCAAGCTCGGACTAATGAAAGGACAGGGTCCTCTCACTGCCACATGCAAGTCCCAGCTGGAGGGCAGGGCCCTCCCAGCACAATCATAGCCAACGGCTGTGGTTGTAAGCTTGAACCTATGGTCCGAACACGTAGCCTCACGTGCCTTGTGATAGAGTTTAGGTGCATGTAGTTGAGTAGGGTTGAGACTCACGAGAATGCTGTAAACAACGTGATCACGCCCCTACTTTGCCTCGTGGCATCTGCTATAAAATAAAGACACGGCTGGTGGGCGCTGGCGTTGTCTCTTCAGGGAGCAGCATCCCACCGAGACCCAGCTATTATTCTCATGTCTGTCTTTCCTTAATCCTTTCACTCCCCCACTCAGAGACACCCTTGGCCGTGCTGGCGCGGCACAGTCCACATGGAATGAAGCGATCTCATTGGTGGAAACCATGCAGGTCAATCTAGGAAAAACTATATAATTGCACGAACCCATAAAGCATTGCAGTTACATTGTATTTTGGTCATTCGAATAGTCTTCGTCTTCAAGTTCCTGGCGCTTTTAGAAATGCCCTCTCAGAAAAAGGAAGGAAACCAACTAAACTGATACACTTCCGCAAGTATTTAACGATAATTTATCAGATATTCCTAATGAGATCGAAGATGCGGATGACTGTTTTGACAATTCCGGAGACGATTCTACTGACAGTGAAATTATTAGACCTGTAAGGAAGCACAAGGTGGCGGTGCTTTCAAGTGATTCCGACACTGACGAAGCTACTGATAATTGTTGGTCTGAAATTGACACACCACCATGCTTACAAATGTTTGAAGGTCATGCTGGGGTCACTACATTTCCGTCTCAGTGTGACTCTGTACCCTCTGTGACCAATCTCTTTTTTGGTGATGAATTGTTTGAGATGTTGTGCAAAGAGCTATCCAACTATCACGATCAAACAGCAATGAAACGCAAAACATCATCTAGAACACTAAGGTGGTCTCTGATTACACAGAAGGACATCAAGAAATTCCTTGGCCTAATTATTCTGATGGGTCAAACAAGAAAAGATAGCTTGAAAGACTACTGGTCAACAGATCCTTTGATATGTACCCCTATATTTCCACAGACAATGAGTCACCATAGATTTGAACAAATATGGACATTCTGGCATTTCAATCATAACGCCAAAATGGACAGTCGCTCGGGGAGACTTTTCAAGATCCAACCTGTGCTGGATTATTTCCTGCATAAATTTCGAACAATATACAAACCAAAGCAATAGGTCTTTGGATGAGGGAATGATTCCATGGAGAGGACGTTTAAAATTTTACACGTACAATCCAGCGAAAATAACAAAATACGGTTTACTTGTTCGGATGGTGTGTGAGAGTGACACCGGCTATATCTGCAATATGGAGATATATACTGCTGAAGGAAGGAAATTGCAAGAAACTATTCTTTAAGTCCTTGGACCCTCTCTTGGAGTATGGCACCGTATTTACCAGGATAATTATTACAATGCTACATCTACTGCTGAATTGCTGCTACAGAACAAAACTAGAGTCTGTGGGACTATTAGGGAGAGTAGAGGTTTACCGCCAAATTTGAAAATGAAAACATCAAGAATGAAGAAAGGTGACATCATATTTTCCAGAAAAGGCGATATTCTTCTCCTAGCATGGAAAGACAAGCAGGTTGTCTGAATGATATCAACGATCCATGACACTTCTGTCTCGACAACAGGGAAAAAAATAGAAAAACGGGAGAGAATCTTGTAAAACCTACCTGCATCAAGGAATACAATGCCCACATGAAAGGCGTTGACCGTGCAGATCAATTCCTTTCGTGTTGTTCCATTCTAAGGAAAACGATGAAATGGACAAAAAAAGTAGTGCTGTACCTTATAAACTGTGGACTTTTCATTTAGAGTGTACAACGTCCTCAATCCACAAGCAAAAATGAAGTATAGTTTCTGCTATCAGTGGCGAGAGACTGGATAACGGATGACAATAATGAAGGCTCTCCGGAACCAGAGACAAATCTGTCCAGCCCTTCCCCTGGGGGTGCAAGGAGAGCACCTCGTAAAGATCCACCCAAAAGGTTGTCAGGTGATATGAAGCAGCATGAACCTACGTGCATTCCAGCGAGTGAAAAGAAAAAATTTCCTACGAGAGCCTGCAGAGTTTGTGCCGCCCATGGAAAAAGGAGCGAATCTAGATACTTACGTAAATTTTGTTTGGTCCCTCTTCATAGAAGAAAATGTTTTACGCAGTACCATACGTTAAAAAAGTACTAGAAACTTTAATTGTTTAATTGTTTTTGTAAATAAAAATGTTATAATTATTGAAAAACAACACCTAAAGTGCATTATGACCTGTAGTTATGACGATTTAAATAACGTGCAGTTTGCCCAAAAACGTGCGGTCCCGGGCGTATGTCTTAGAGATTTCTCTGCGGTGCGCAATGTGTTTAAGGTCCCTGCACTGTAACCCACTTATTAAGCATTTGAGTGAATCACTGCCGGAGACCTTGGTTTCCTCCTTCTGCCAATGGACTGAGACCTGCCTGTCCAAACAGAACTTCACAAATTGTATCCTCATTTGCCTCAATCAGTACTGCATAATTTGGACTGCACAAGTTGGAAACCTCATCTGTATAAAATTCGGAGCTTTGGTGGGAACTTTCTCTATAAAAAGAGAAAGTCTCGGTGGAAAATAATTTAGTTTTCGACCTAAATCTGTGTCTCCAAGGCTGCAGCTCATTTTGCTCAGACAAATGCCTTTTATTCTTTAAAAGTCTAAAATTAATTTGGTTTACAGCTCCCTCAGAGTTGGCTGCTTCCTCCAATTTAACTACAGAGGAAGTGTCAGTGCACACGGTTGTCCACTAGAGGGTGATATGAGCCTAACTTCTTAAAACATGAGACCAAAACAGATTCTCGCACAAATGTATTAGTACATTAGAGACAAAAATGAAAAACTCCCAAACAACTAAAATTTAACTAATTTTTATATTTCCTTTTGGTTTGTGCTATGGTTGGAACATATTTCTAAAAATGCATATTAATAGAAAAAAATAAGCATTATTGCTAGATATTCTAGAATGACAAAAGAATCAATCCATCAAGAAATTATAACAATTATAAATATATAGGCACCTAACAGAAGAGTCCTAAAATACATGAAGCAAAACTTACAGAATTTAAAGGAGAAATAAGCAATTCAACAACAATAATTTTAGGAGATTCAATATCTGACTTTCAATAATATACAGAATAACTAGATAAAAGGCCAACAGGAAGCTAGAAGACTTAAACAACATTATAAGCAAACTAGACTTAATGGACATATATAGGACACTCCATACAAAGCAGCAGAATACAAAGTCTCAGGTACACGTGGAGTATTCTCTAGGACAGATATATGGTAGGCCATAAAACAAGTCTCAATACATTTAAAAAAACGAAATTATACAAAGTATGTTCTCTAATCATGATGGAATGAGTTCAATAACAAAAAATTTTTTGGAAATTTACAAATATGTGGAAATTAAATAACACGTAAAATTTATTTTTATTTTTTAATATTTTTATTGATTTCAGAGAGGAAGGGAGAGAGAGGGAGAGATAGAAACATCAGTGATGAGAGAAAATCATTGATTGGCTGCCTCCTGAACGCTCCCTACTGGGGATCAAGCCTGCAACCTGGGACCCTTCAGTCCACAGGCCGATGCTCTATCCACTGAGCCAAACTGGCTAGGAGGTTAAATACACTTTTAAATAAGCAATGGATCAAAGAAAAAAAAACACAGAGTAAAATAGAAAATATTTTGAGATGAATTAAATAAAAAACATACCAAAAATTAATGCTGTAAAATCAATGCTTAGAAGGAAACTTATATCTACCTATATTAAAAAAGAAAGATCTCAAATTAATAACCTCATCTTTCACCTTAAAATGTTAGAAAAAAATATATGAGCAAGATAAACCCAAAGCAAGCAATAGGAAGGAAATAATAAAAACCAGAGGAGAAATAAATGAAATAGAGAATAGAAAAACAAATAGAGCCCAGCTAGCATGGCTCAGTGTTTGAGCATCAACCTATGAACCAGGAGGTCAGTCAGGGTTTGAGTCCCGGTCAGGGCACATGACTGGGTTGCGCGTTCCATCCCCATTGTGGGATATGCAGGAGGCAGCCCGATCAATGTTTCTCTCTCTCTCTCTCTCTCTCTCTCTCTCTCTCTCTCTCTCTCTCCCTCCCTCTCCCTCCCTCTCTCTCTCTCCCTCTTTGAAATTAATAAAAATATATTTAAAAAACAAAACAAAAAGATACAATCAACAAAACCAAAAGTTGGTTCCTTGAAAAGATCAACAAAATTGACAAGGCTTTAGATAGACTGACCAAAAGAGAGAAGAGAGAGAGAAATACAGAGAGAGAAAATTCAATTACTAAAATAAACAATAAAAGAGGGGACATTACTACTACATTAAATAAATAAAAAGGGGAAAATAAATACGTGAATGCTAAGAGCAACTGTATGCAAACAAATCAGATAACTCAGATGAAATGGACACATGTCAGAAAGACACAAACTATCAAAACTTACTCGGGAAGAAATTATATATCTGAACAGACATATAACAAGAAAAAATACTGAAGTTGAAATTTTCAAAAATTTCTACGAAGAAAAGCTCAGAACCAGATAGCTTCACTGGTTAATTCAACTACCAAGAAATAACAATACTTCACCATTTCTCCAAATATTAGAAAAGGAGGGATCACTTCCAACTCACTATGCACCCACTGTTGTCTGTTACCAAAATCAGATAAAGATATTACAAGTAAATAAACTACAGACCAATATTTTTATGAATACAGATGCAAAAATTCTCAACAAATACTAGCAAATTGAATATAGCAACACACAAAAAAGCACTGCACACCATTACCAAATATGGTTCAATATCCAAAAATCAAGCAATGAAATATGCCATATAATACAATAAGGACAAAAACCACATGATTACCTCGTAGATGCAGAAAAACTATTTAGCAAAAGCCCAATACCTTTTCATGATACACACACACACACACACACACACACACACACACACACACACACACACCACACAATACCAACAAACAAAAAACAACAAAAACCCTAGAAATAAAAGGACACTGCCTCAACATGATACGGGTATCTATAAAAAAACCACAGCTAACATCATACTTACCGGTGAAAGACTAAATCTCCCTCCCTGCCACCCCAAAGATCAGGAACAAGACAAGGACATCTGCTCTCGCCACTTCTACTCCACACTGTATTGGAAGTTATATCCAGGGCAGTTGGGCAAGAAAAGGAAATAAAAAATATACATATTTGAAAGGAAAACTATTTCTATTTTCAGGAGATATAATCTTGCTTATGTTGAAATTTTTAAAGAATACACATGTACACAAAAACCCTCTTAGAGCTAATAAAAAAGTTGAGCAAAGTTATAGAATGCAAAAGTCAACATCCAAAAATCAGTTTATTTCTATACACTAACAATGAGAAATCTGTAAATGAAATTAAGAAAACAGTGATTGATATTAATGATTATCACCATAAATTACACAAAAATGATTTGTGTTCTCTGTTTAATGGGGGGGGGGGGGGGGAAAGCATGAAATAAATCTATGGGTTTTATGGCCAAAAATTGGGCACAAACTAAATATCCATCAGTAGGGAATCAGTAAACTATAGTACATTTAGTCAGTGGCAGATTATACACACATTAAAAATGAAGGTTTATATCTATTACACATAGATATGTGTTGCACAGGAAATGTCCACAATATGTATTCATTGTTCTACATGACATAAAAAGTTATTTCATATACCCCATCTGTGTGTGTTTCTGTGCGACTCACCAGCTATCTACATGTTGTCAAATCCATTTCTTTGTCCTCTTACTCTATCTACCTCAGAGTAGCATATGATATAATCACTCATCTTTCTTCAAATGCATTCTCCTCTTTCTTTCTGAGACACCATATTTTCTTGTTTTCCTGCTGGTTCTTTCCTATCCAACTCCCCTTCTGCTCTTTGCCTGACTTCAATTAATGGAATGCTCTGTGGCCTGGTGTTGGGCTCTATTCTTTTCTCAGGATTTATCGTCTCCCTAGGTGATCTTATAGTGTCTTCTGGCTTTAAATACCACCCAAATGCTGATGACTTGACATTTTTATTTCCAACCCTGGCTTTCCTCCCTAGCTTCAGACTCTTGAGCCCACTATCAATTTGACATTGATCCTTGGATATCTAATAGGTCTCTCAAATTTAAAAGGTCCAAAATAGTATTTTGACTGGTTGCCTTCCAAAATCTGTCTCTCCCTACTCTAATGCATCCCTGTGTGTGAACTAGGTCTTGACTACCTTTTGTCTTTATATCTTATCCACATTCCCTCTCATTCAGTCTGCTTTAATCTATCTTTTCCTGGTTCTTAGATATACCAAGTTCATTTTTGATCAGAACCTTTGCATTTGGTGCGCCCTCTTCCTGAAATTCTCTTCCTTCTGATTTTCATTTTCATACAGATCTTTTTTTTAAAATATATTTTTATTGATTTTTTACAGAGAGGAAGGGAGAGGGATAGAGAGTTAGAAACATCGATCAGCTGCCTCCTGCACACCCCCCACTGGGGACGTGCCCGCAACCAAGGCACATGCCCTTGACCGGAATCGAACCTGGGACCCTTCAGTCCCCAGGCCGACTCCCTAGCCACTGAGCCAAACGGGCTAGACTTCATACAGATCTTAATCATCACTTCCTTGCAGAGCCTCCTGATCACCATATCTAAAGTTGATCTGATCTACCAATAGCTCTCCACACCTGGTTTTATTTTGTTCATAACATTTATGTTTCATTATCTGTTTCTACTGAAATAGAGCCTCTATTCAAGAATTTGTCCATCTTATGAACACCTGTAACCAGAATACCTTTGAAGAGTTCTTGACACAGAATAGGTGCTCAGTCAATACATATGTGTGCATAGAAATAAAGTGTGAAAGGATATATACCAAACAGTTAACAGTGGTTACCTTTGAGTGAGGGATAGTAAGGAGTGTAAATTATGAATTGACTTTCACTTTCTACCCAGATATGTTTCAGATAGTTTTAAGTTATCTACACTAATAAAAGAGAAACATGGTAATTTTGGCGTACGACCGCTACCCTTCCCATTGGCTAATCAGCGAGATATGCAAATTAACTGACAGCCAAGATGGCGGCCGGCAGCCAGGCAGCTTGAAACTAACATGAGGCTTGGTTGCCTCAGTGACGGAGGAAACCAATGTTCCCCGCCTGCGCCTGCAGGCCTCTGAGCCTGCAGTTTAAGAAACTATGTAACAAATACCACCGGACTTCAGCCAGCAGGATCACAACATTGTAAGCAAAGGCCAGAAACCTACTTTCAGCAGTGGAGGCCTAAGAGCTGGAGCCAAGCCTTAAGCTAAAGCTGGCCCAGAATAAAAAAAAAAAAAAAGGGAAAAAGGAGCGGTTGGGAGCTTCAGTCACCCCCAGCCTGAAAACAGCCCTCAGCCCCTCAGCCAGGCTGGCCAGGCACCCCAGTGGGGACCCCCACCCTGAAGGGTGTGTTACCAGCTGCAAACAGTCATCATCCCCTCATCCAGACTGGCCAGGCATCCCAGTGGGGACCCCCACCCTGATCCAGGACACCCTTCAGGCAGACCAGCCTGCCCCCACCCGTGCACCAGGCCTCTATGCCATATAGTAAAAGGGTAATATGCCTCCCAGCACCGGGATCAGCGGAGCCACGAGGCCTCCCGGCACCGGGATCAGCGTGACAGGGGGCAGCACCCAAACCCCCTGATCGGCCCTGCTCTGTGTGTGACAGGGTGCGGCGCCCCAACCCCCCTCTCCCCCCACGGGCCCTGCTCTGTGTGTGACGGGGTAGAGCCATAACCTCCCCATCAGCCCTGCCCTGAGTTTGACAATGGCGGCGCCCCAACCCCCTGATTGGCCCTGCTCTGTGGGTGACAGGGGACAGTGCCCCAACTCCCCTATCGGCCCTACTCTGTGAGTAACAGGGGGGAGCTCTTCAACCCCCTGATGGGCCCTGCTCCATGCATGACAGGGGAGAGCTCCCCAACCCCCTGATGGGCCCTGTTCTGTGTGTGACAGGGGAGAGCTCCCCAACCCCTTTATCAACCCTGCTCTGTGCGTGACAGGGTACGGAGCCCCAACCCCCCTGATGGGCCCTGCTGTGTGCGTGATGGGGTGGCGCCGCAACCTCCCCATCGACCCTGCCTTGAGTGTGACAGGGGGCGGTGCCCCAACCCCCCAATTGGCCCTACCCTGAGCGTGACTGAGGGTGGCATCTCAACCTCCCAATCCGCCCTGCTCTGTGCATGACAGGGGCGGCGCCCCAACTCCCCAATCAGCCCTGCTCTGAGCCCGACCAGGGGCTGCACCTAGGGATTGGGCCTGCCCTCTGCCACTGGGGAGCAGGCCTAAGCCAGCAGGTCGTTATCTCCCGAGGGGTCCCAGACTGCGAGAGGGCACAGGCCGGGCTGAGGGACGCCCCTCCCCCCCGAGTGCACAAATTTTTGTGCACCGGGCCTCTAGTTTGATATAAAATTGTGTTAACAATTATAAAAATTAATAAACACATTTTCAATTAGAAATATATGATTGATAACGTTTTTAAAAATAGCTATTTATTTTTTCTATCACCATTTTACCCCCCCATACCCTCCTCTAGCTCCCCCCCCCAATATTTGATAAAGTTTTGATGCTTACATAAGTGGTTTAATTAAAACCATTTACATGGGATACTTTCTTCATGTTGTTAGGTAAGTAACATGTTACTATATCTAGTAAAATAGCTATAATTTTGTAAAAGCACTGAAACATGAAGCCCCAGAAACATTTCACCCAGTTCTCTTTCTTTGAACTTGACCACTGTATCTCTTGTAAATCATTTAAATTGATTTATTTTTCAAAAGGTAACAGATCAAATCATTGGCTTGATAATAACTTATCTTCATTTGTCATTCAATTATTATGTTTTATATCTCTATTTAATATGTTCATCCTGAAAAGGTTTATTTGTTTTTTTTATAAGCATACAAACCTTGTAATATTAGCTGTCATTCCCAGGTCTGAACATTTAGTCAACATGTGTTTGAGAGACCTTCAACTTATCAAGTATTGCAGGTCTCTGATTGTTTTGGAACGTCTTCTGATACCTGTGGACTTAGTTCAAGGCCAGTTTTTTTTTTTTTCTAATAGGATGAACAAATGGTTAATTGTTTGCTTTGGTCACTCAAGTGCAAGATTTTACCATGTATAAAAGTCTAGCTGCAGCTTCTGCTCAGTTACATCCTTACTTTTCTATTCAGATTCTCCTCCTGGAGGTTTTGCATTAGATTTGCAAAATGATGAGCATATCTTTGATCTGGGGGATTGTGGTAGCAATCTGCTGTTGTTTGTGGCTTATTCTTGGAATGAGGAGAAGGTAAAAAAGTTTTATCTTTAAATTGCATCTAAATTCACTCAGTTAATGTTCTTTTACTTTCATTGTTATACAATAAATTTGACTTCCTGTACTTACATACACTAACATTTTCTTCTCAAATTAAAACATTTTACTTTAAATTTTTAGTGGTATCTTTTTAATTATATCTAACAAGATAAAATGATAGTTTTCCTTTTAGTTTTGGCATACCAATGGCAATGCAAAAATGTACTAACTTGTTAAACATAACTGACAGCAATGTATGAGATTTCTGTATTTTATATGTGTGTATAAAGAGGAAATCTGGATTAGTGAGGATACAACGGTAAGTGGGTTCTGCCATGAAAAGGACTTCTATCACGTGCTTCAAATAAGATGCTCTGACTAAATAAATATTCTCTTTTCAGCTAGTTCTTGTGCATGGTATAGACTCAGCCTAAGTTTAGACAAGAGCACAGAGTCTGCATCGATCATTCTACTATTTTTTTCTTAGTAAAGATATTTGACCATGATGGATTAAGAAACTGCTAAATGTATGTGACATCGCTTTTATTTTTGTGACATTTATAATGGGTCCAAGAATGCAAGAAATACGAATAGAGTCAGATGCATAGCCGTAGTTTAACTTCTGATGGGCTCAAAGAGTATTTTCGGGGATATAGGGGAGAGTATGTAAATATTCTCTATGTCAATCTCCAAAAGATAGAAATGCCCACAGCATATCTTCAGCTATGTAGTGTGTTATGTGTTGTATACCTTTAGCAAGTATTTTTTTGTTCCTTAAAATGCTTTAATTCAGGCCTGATAGTTTCTAGGTTTTTTTATTTTTTGTTTTGTTAAAATATATTTTTATTGATTTCAGAGAGGAAGGGTGAGGTAGAGAGATAGAAACATCAATGATGAGAGTGAATCATTGATCAGCTGCCTCCTGCATGCCCCCCACTGGGGGTCGAGCCCACAACGCAAGCATAAGCCCTTGTCTGGAATCAAACCCGGGACTCTTCAGTCTGCTCACTGATGCTCTATCCACTGAGCAAAACCAGCTAGGGCCATTTTTTATTTTCAATTACAGTTGACATGATTATATTAGTTTCAGGGATGTTTATATCCTTAATAAAAACACTTAAAGTAGCATGAAAGACTACTGAATTACAATTGATGATTCTGTTAATACATATCTTACTTAATTTTATAATAAGCTAATTTCTCAAATGAGATTCTCCTTATCTTTAATGATCACCATGGTATAATAGCTTTAAATGATGAAGATTGTGAAAACTCTAATTCTGCAATCTTTTCTGTTATTCAGTATTCTATATCTTTAAGGAAAACAATCCAATACTTGGTCAAATGACACTTAGAAAAAATATACATGCTAGAATGTAGGTTGATCTCTGTACTGAGAGCAATCATCTTGTTGGCCTTGTTTAGCCTTTGATCCTCAGTGCTGGGAAAGTGACTAGCATGGAGTGGGTATTCAGTAAGTGTTGTGGAATGTAAGCATGGATGGATGGGTGGATTTGGTAACCATTTTCACCAACATGTCATCTTACTAGGTTAATATAAACTCATTATTTTAGAGGAAGAGCAGGACCCCATCAACACTAAAACATAGCTATAAACTGTAGTTTTGAAGTTTCAAGTCAGTAGTATAAATTTAAAAAACCTGGTATAAACATAAAGCTGTGTACTTTTCCATAACCATCACACTGTTGTGCCTTACAGAAAAATGGGTGAACCTCCTCTGGAGAATGGGCTGATCCCTTACCTGGGGTGTGCTCTGCAATTTGGTGCCAACCCTCTTGAGTTCCTCAGAGCAAACCAAAGGAAACATGGTCCTGTTTTCACCTGCAAACTGATGGGAAACTATGTCCACTTCATCACAAACCCCCTGTCATACCAGAAAGTTCTGTGCCATGGGAAATACTTTGATTGGAAAAAATTTCATTTCACTACTTCTGCAAAGGTAACCACTTTTGCATTTATACCGCATTTATACAACATTCTGTTTATTTTCTACTCTTTAATATGTCACTCTACTTAGTCATTTTGAGGAACAAGGAGAGTCTTATAATCAAATTAGATAGGACCTCTTGGTGCTAATCATTTAAAAAGTTGAAATAGGTATAGATTTGTAATTTCTTAACCAGCTAATGAGAGTGAAATAAACATTAAATATTTTACTGAGACAGATGACACTGTATAAGTAAGATATTGCAAACTCACTCATATCAACCATGTCTATACAACTCCCAGAATGCATGTGGTGAGAACTGAACATGGAACAATAGTTTTGCCACACTCATGCCATACCTTTGTTTAATCTTATTAAGGAATTGGCCAGATATATTGGCATCATTTAGATGTAATGTAAGAGGCTTTTTTTATAGAGAAAACAATTTACAAACATTAACTGAGTCCCTGCAAAGAACTATTAGACATGGTGTCTGCCTGTAAGTAACTTGAAGTCTGGTTAAAACTCATCTACAAAGAATATAAAAGAGAATGATTAAAAACCATTATTGATTAGTATCAAATTAATATGCAAATAAATGCCCTTTCAGGGGTCCTCAAGCTTTTTAAACAGGGGGCCAGTTCACTGTCCCTCAGAAAGTTGGAGGGCCGGACTATAGTTTAAAAAAAAAACTATGAACAAATTCCTATGCACACTGCACATATCTTATTTTGAAGTAAAAAACCAAAACGGGAACAAATACAATATTTGTATTTGCATGTGGCCCGCGGACCGTAGTTTGAGGTCCCCTGCCCTAGATCAGTGGTCGGCAAACAGCAGCTCGCGAGCCACATGCGGCTCTTTGGCCCCTTGAGTGTGGCTCTTCCACAAAATACCATGTGCGGGCGCAAACGTACAGTTTGATTGAAACTTCGTGGCCCATGCGCAGAAGTCGGTTTTCGGCCTGGGCAAGTCTATTTTGAAGAAGTGGGGGTGGAAAAAGTGGGGGGGGTGGACATATAGAGAGGATGAACGAAAGGAGATAGACGAAACAAGTATACAAGATGAGTGTGGACGGGAGGGTTGGAAGGGGTTGACCTCAGCGAACATACCTCAATCAGATTGAGAACATTTTTAGCAAAGGCCAGCTTAGGCGTACCCTAATTAAGTTAATAACAATGTACCTACCTATATATATATATATATATAGTTTAAGTTTAAAAAAATTGGCTCTCAAAAGAAATTTCAGTCTTTGTACTGTTGATATTTGGCTCTGTTGACTAATGAGTTTGCCGACCACTGGGCTAGATAATAAAAACAAGAAATAGACAGAGTAGTGGAGGGAAGTTTCACTGAGGAGCTGGGGTTTAAACTTGGCCATAAAGAAAGGGTACGATTTGGCCATTTACTGGTAAAATGTTATGAAACTTATTATGTGGAGAGGCCAATATCCATGCCCCCTTTTTAAAAAATGAAACTTTCCCAATTATAAAAGTACCTAATTTGCTTTTCAGCCATTTACTAGCACTAGGTCAGGTTTAATTTCTTTTTTTCCGACACATTTTGTTTATCGCCAGGCATTTGGGCACAAAAGCATTGACCCGAGTGACGGAAATACCACTGATAACATAAACAAAGCTTTCATCAGAACTCTGCAGGGTGATGCCTTGAATTCCCTCACAGAAGCCATGATGGAAAACCTGCAACTTATCATGAGAACTCCGGCTGCACCTGAGTCAAAGATGCCTACCTGGGTGACAGAAGGGATGTATGCCTTCTGCTACCGAGTGATGTTCGAAGCTGGGTACTTAACGCTCTTTGGCAGAGATCTTATGGGACAAGACGCACAAAAGGCACTTATTCTAAAAAAACTCGACAACTTCAAGGAATTTGACAAAATCTTCCCGGCCCTGGTAGCAGGCCTCCCCATTCATGTGTTCAAGACCGCACACCACGCCCGGGAAAGACTGGCTGAGGGCTTAAGGCACGAGAACCTGGGAAAGAGAGACCACATGTCAGAACTGGTCAGGTTTCTGAATGACATGCTCTCCACCTTAGACGACATGGAAAAGGCCAAGACGCAACTCGCTGTCCTGTGGGCCTCACAAGCAAACACCATTCCGGCCACCTTCTGGAGCTTATTTCAAATGATGAGGTAACTAGCAACTTCTCCCGTTCTTTATTTCTTTCAGTAGGAGGCAGAAGGTCACCTATTAAAAAGACATAAGCAGCTGTGACTGGTAAATGTGCCTTATAGAAGCAGAGTCTCCCAGGGAAAGGAATGGGCTGGTGCAGGGTCCACTGAGGCCACCTGGGCCCAGAGCCCTTGCTCTTAACCCTAAGCTGTTCCTTCTTCATAATCATAAAAGTATATTTAAGTGATTACTGACTTCCGGACAAAAGGCCAGTTTTTTTTTCACTCAGTCATTTCCGTCTTATTATTTATTTGACCAACTAAAATAGCTGTGGATCAATTATTCTTGATGGGATTTAGCTAGATTTTGCCTTTTAAAACTGTATGTAGCAAAAAAAAGAAAAAACAACTGTATGTAACACTTTATTTTACACAAAGATGATTTCCCTCCAAAGTCTTTGTTTTGGAATTTTGGCATTCAAATGGTTTATTGAATTATTTCAGTTAAATTGGATGTTTAGTATCATGTAGATACAAAATTATTACTCCCTAGGATCGGAAATGCCAAATTCCATTGATGGCTGATATTTTTATGTGTGTAATAAAAAAATATTCTCAAAACAATTTCAGATTTAAAAACCCATTACCAATCTGTCTCAAGTGCTAAATGTCTTCCAGAGTTTTTACTTGAGAGGGCTCTGTCCTTACTGTAAATATGGACACAACATCAATATGTCATGTGGGTAATGGCAGCCATTGTATGGCAACCTCACAAATACTTATCAGTCAAGCATTTCTGAGAGTCATTTGCTGCAATCATGTCATGTAAATTCCTTACCGGGGCTCTGAGGAGCCAGTCAATTTCCGTGCATGAAAATGAAGCAGCATTCATTTCACAAGTCAAAGTGCTAGAATAGTTATAAATGGAAAAGCTGTTGTTCTGCCTGAAGCTGTGGTACAGATTTTAGGAGTAAATTTAAATTTGCATTTACAATTTAGCCAGTACTTTAAATTGCTATGCTAGATGCAATCTGTCTACTCAGTTGCTATGTCAGTGACTAATTTGATCATTTAATCTTTACTAAAATGATTTATTCATAAAAATCTGGCCAAAGTTTTACTTCTACATAGCAAGGTCCTTTTAAGGAAATATCCATTTCCCACCTTCTCTGGTAGTTTCACCCATTTAAAAGATAGGGGAAAAGCAGAGTTTTTGGTCTAGAAAAAATTTATTTTATGTACATTTCTTTTCTCTTAACTTTTAATAGGAGCCCTGAAGCAATGAAAGCAGCTACTGAAGAAGTGAATAAAACACTAGAGAGTGCTGGTCAAAAAATCAGCTTAGAAGACCAACCTATTTGTTTGAATCAGATGCAACTGAATGACATGCCGGTGCTAGGTACGCTTACTGTTACGTTCACTTACTGCCCCTACTAACAGTAATAGTCAGTATAGGTTATGCACTTGCCTGTTCTAGGCATTGTGCTAAGTAGTTCCCATGTGTTGTCTCTTTTAATCCTAGGCTTAGGGACTGTTACTACTTCCATATAACAAATAAGGAGACCGACACTTGGAGGCTAAGCTGCTGTCTAGGATGGAATGGTGGGACCAATCACAACATTATTGTGGGTGGGACTCTTGACCTCACACTCGCAACCATTTCTCTGCACTCCTGTACTCGCTCTTTTGTAATTGCTTTTACACTAATTTTACAGTTAATTGGGAGCATATCACTCATTTTCATGATATCAAGAGGAAAAAAGCACCATCAAGAAACTACAAATAGATGCATGGGTTAAGTAATGGGACTGAAGTTTATTTTTCTTATTTTTGCTTCCATATTTTAAAGAAACACAAAGAATATGCTTTTATAGTAAGAAAGACTTTTCTTTGTGTTCTTTTTGTCTATAGGAAAGAAACCAAGCTATCTTTTAGGGGCCGTGTGTGTCAGTGGAAGGGGTGGGGGGGGCAAGAAGCACAGGTTCACAGTGGGCTCCCCAGGGGAGACCTCAGACATGTCACTTCCCTTCTGGGGCCCTCACTTTCCTCATTTGTAAAAGAAATGGCTAGTAAGCTATTATTTTATACACAATCCTGTGAGGAGCACCCAAAACATGTCAATTAAAAGGACAGAGGCTGGAAGGCCAGGTTGGACCTTCTCAGTCGGTTGGTATGTTTCAGCTGCTGACAGGGTGGTCCTGTTTGTCCCTGACGTCTTTACCAGGGAGCAGGGCATTGTCACACATCATCAACTAGTGTGAAGCTAAAAATGGGTTCTTGTAAACATTGAATTGAAGCTGCATTAACCATATGGAAAAACATTTCTATATTAAAGTATTATCAGTAGATTAAATCCCCAAAGTGATGAACTTTGAATAATTCACAGAAAAGTGATTTGTCGATTTTCCCAATTGTATTAGATGTCTAGTGACATGTATAAATAAGAATATTTTTTTCTATAAAATTATGAAAGTCTAGTTTCTATTCATCAAGATATCTTCTCAAAAGATTATTAACGCAGATTATCAGATTAAAAGATACATGCAGACAAAACTGAGTTGTTGATCACAGCATAGTGGTAACAGAAAAAAGTGGGAAATTTGTGTCTGGCCAGGTTCCCACAGTCGGTTTAGCTGCTAGAAGTATTTCAGACTCTATATTATGCGGCCTTTAAATACTTAATTTGTTCTCCCTTCTTCCCTCTCTCCCTCCTTCCTCCCCCGACTTTTCCTCTTTTCCTCGCCTCCTTTCTTCCTTTAAAACTATTTAGATAGTATCATCAAGGAGTCGCTGAGGCTTTCCAGTGCCTCCCTGAACATCCGGACTGCTAAAGAGGATTTCACTTTGCACCTCCAGGACGGTTCCTATAATATCCGCAAAGATGACATCATAGCTCTGTATCCTCAGTTAATGCATTTAGATCCAGAAATCTACCCAGACCCTTTGGTAAGTGCCTGCTCATCAAAGTACAGTAGCCAGGTGATATCTCCCAGATGGAAATCAAGAGGAAATTACCATTACAGAATTGATGTAATCATGGAAACCCTAGGTCTCCTTTATTATGTCAAATATTCATATATTTTGAAAAGCCTAGACAATGGCCTGAATTCTTCATTTTTTCTGATATTTGTCATCACATAATCTCTGCTAGATTACATATGCAGCCATGATAATAAAGCTGCTGCCACTAGGCTGGTGTGGCTCAGTGGTTGAGCGTTGACCTATGAACCAGGAGGTCATGGTTCAATTCCAGGTCAGGGCACATGATCCCCAGTAGAGGGTGTGCAGGAGGCAGCCAATCAATGATTCTCTCATCATTGATGTTTCTGTCCCTCTCTCTCTTCTTTCCTCTCTGAAATCAATTAAAATATATATGGATATGTATGAATATCTATCTATCTATCTATACACACACACACACACACACACACACACACACACACACACACACTCTGCTTTTCCTTAAAAAATGCCTGCTCCCAAATTGAGGAAATTAGAGGCTTAGAGACTACTAATAAATATACAGACTCTTCTAGTTTTTGAGCTGAACTCTCCTTTCTAGTTCTGCCTCACTGAGGAACTAGTCACCGAGGCAGGGCAGGAGGCATCATAAAGCTTTCTTGTTCCCATCAGTTCTTGTGAAGCTCCGGTTCTTTGTGGCTTTCTGATTCATGGTGGGGTTTTTCTTAAATTACTAATAAATTGGATTTAAAAAAGAAAATTATCCTTTGGAGTTTCCAGATCAAGAAAGAGATACATTTATTTAAAACTAGCTTATCGGTTTGTTTTCTTTGTATTCTCATTGCAGACATTTAAGTATGATCGCTATCTTGATGAAAATGGGAAGACAAAGACCACCTTCTACAGCAATGGACTCAAATTAAAATATTACTACATGCCTTTTGGGTCAGGAGCGACGATATGTCCTGGAAGATTATTTGCTGTCCAGGAAATCAAGCAATTTTTGATTCTGATGCTTTCCTATTTTGAACTAGAGTTTGTGGACAGCAATGTTAAATGTCCCCCTTTGGACCAGTCCCGTGCAGGCTTGGGCGTTTTACCACCATTAAATGACGTAGAGTTTAAATATAAATTCAAACATTTGTGAATACACGGCTGGGAGCAAGAGGAAATAAGCTGATACGACAGCGTGTGCAATGCCACCACTTCCCCGTCCACTTGGACAGATGCATGTAGTGGTGTCGTGCTGGTCATCGGTGCTTGCTTGTGAATCCTAACATTTTGGTGGTGGTTTCCAGAAGCTATCTCAGACTGTGTTAATGAAAGAATCTAGTTTCCAGAAGCACACTGATGTGTTTTCATTTGAATAAGTTAATGAAAGCTCATGTAGCCAAGGACTAAACTTCATTATTTTCAGAGGAAAAAGTCTTTTGTTTTCCCAAATGAAGATTTTCCAATTGGCAGAATTTTTTTCCTAAGGAAAGTGCTTTTATAAAAACCACCCAACAATTGTGAAAAAGTTATAAATTCACGTTTTAGTGAAACTGCATCATTTTTTGACTAGATGTGGAACTCTTCGGGTGTAGATGTGTATTATAAAGGATATTTTAAAGGGTTATGTTTTTTAATGAAAAGAACATGTTTTTAAGTTTCCTTAGATCCAGTATTCAGGAATTTTAAAATAATGATCTGTTGTCCTGATAACATTAAAATGGCTTTAATGTTTTCCCTTTTTATTTCAGCTACTCTTTCTAGAAAATCTAATGTCTATGTCAGGTTTCAGTTATTTTATTTATACTTTCATTTGATTCCATCTTAATGAGAAGATTTTATTTTCCAGAGAAGGGAGGTTTTCTGGAATTACTAAACATGCATCAGTGAAAAGAGTGAAGCTCTCATGTGATGTTTTTAAAATTAAAACTGGATGAAAATGACCATTTAAAAGCTTTGGATATGAAACATCAGAAGAGTTTGTGACTTCACATTGTATTCTATTTAAATAAATTACTTTTTTAAATCTTTAAATGACTTTTAATTGAAAGAAAAATAATTTAAATCCATATGATAGTGTTTAACTACTGTGTACAACAATGCTTTGGTAAAATAGTTTAAGTATGGGAATTATCAGCTGTAATATTTTTATTGATATTCCTGTATGTATTTATATATCAATTATATTTACCTTTCTCTTATACTACAAACATTAAGAAAATATTGTAACATTTGATAATTTTGAAATGATTCATCACTCAGAAATAAAAGTGTGAATGTGCATGCTTAAACATTTTTTTGGAGTAACCAAAGTTTGTTCCAGTCAGAATTACAGCAGTAAGGGACGGTAGGGGGGGACTTTATTAAAAGTATGTATAAGAACTAAAAAAGGCCCAGTAGGACTCTGGCCAGGTGGGTTAGTTGGTTGTAGTGTCATTCCATACACCAAAAGGTGGATTCCCCATCAGGGCACATACCTAGGTTGTGTGTTTGATCCCTGGTTGGGGCGCATATGGGAGGCAACGGATTGATATCTCTCTCCTTTGCTCTTTCGTGTCTTCTCATTGCAGTAGGGCCTTTTAGTGTGTTCTCTTGGAGTACCTACTCTCAGTGGCAAAAAGGAGGTGATGCATTTGAGAAAGTTTCTCTCCTATAATGACTTGCAGAAAATCTTCATTGTACTGGACCTACCTCCTCGTTTCTTCCCCCTGTGGAGATAAGATCTGGCCTGTGGGCCATGCAGAGAAGAGCCCAGTCTGTCTTCACCTGTGCAAAGGGTGAAGATGGCTCTGGAGTCTCCAGTCCTTGGAGCCAGCACATCATGGCTCTTCTCGCTCTTGTCTCTCTGCCTCTGTTTAATGTCCCATCACCCCCACACCCACGTGCCTGCCTCAGGTCCCTGGATTTCAGTATATTTCTCTGAGTCATGACACTCAGCCCTGTACTGACCATCTTTTCTTGGGGAGGGTACTTGAGTGAGGGCACAGGACTCCAAGCCTCAGAAGGTAGTCACTGTGCCTTGGGGTGGAGGACCATTGGGTGAAGTCATGTGATGGTTGGTGGAGCTGGGTGGGTCCTGGTCACTCGGTCCAGTACCCAAAGCTCTGTCTGGGCTTGAGCAGCCTTCCCCACCCCCACGTACCCTCTCCCTCACTGCAGCACAGGAGGATTGGGGCACTACAGGCTGTGATAGAGGAGGAGCTGCAGGCGTGAAAGGCCTGCAATAGCTGATTGCCACTGAGGAAAGGACTGGCCTTGCTCTTAAGTGGTTAAATATTCAGAATGTTTAAAACATTCACCTCCAATAAACTGCAACAATTTGGTTCATTATTCATCTCTTAGAAAAAGCAAAATAATCACTCACTCAAAAATCCCCATCGTACCTCATAAAATTCATTAAAGGTTTGTAACCTTGCTATTTCATATTACCATGGAATTATCGCTTACACAGGTTTTTACATCAAGAAAATTAAACTCATTTAGATGTGGTTTAAGAGTAACAAAATTCTGTCTTATAGTAAAATAGAGGCCTGGTGCACAAAAATTCGTGTACTGAGGGGGGTCTCCCAGCCCGGCCTGCACCCTCTCACAGTCTGGAAGTCCTCAGGGGATGTTCTACTGATGGCTTAGGCCCGCTTCCCCTGGGAGGCAACCAGATGGACCAATCAGGGGACGGTGCCAGCCCACCCAATTGCCCCTCCACCGCTGTTGGTCATTGGCCCCCCACACCCACCCATCGCCATTCCCTCCCTTTGCCCGCTGGCATGTGACTTGGCTGGCCTGGACCTGCCTGCTTGCTGGTCCCACCCCCTGCCTACTGGTCATTCTGCAGTTCGGTCGATTTGCATATTATGCTTTTATTATATAGGATGGTTTGGAACTAAATTTCTGATGTGGTTTTCTAGTCTATTTCATAACTTGCTGGAGGCACCCATACATATCTTTTTTTAAAAAGATTTTTTGATTTTTAGAGTGAGAGGAAGAGAGAGAGAGAGAGAGAGAGAGAGAGAGAGAGAGAGATCACCGTGAGAGCGAAGCATGGATCAGCTGCCTCCCCTACACGCCCTACCAGGGATTGAGTTCGAAATCCAGGCATGTGCCCCAATTGGGAATAAAACAGGCAACCTTTCAGTGCATAGGACAACTCTGAACCAACTGAGCCACACTGGCCAGGGCCATCTTTGCATATATTTATTCTTGTGGACTAGGGTTTGGCCAGTGATAGAACTATGGGCCAAAGGTGCCCCTCCCACCTGTTTTTGTGTAGATGGAAAGCCAACTATAGTTTTCACATTTTAAAATTATCGGGGGGGGGGGGGGCGGGGAGGGGAATCAAAAGAAGAATATGTCTTGACGTATGCAAATTGTATGAAATTCAGATTTCCACATCCAGAAGTAAAGTTTTGTGGGGACACAAGCTCACCCATTTTTTTAAAATTATTTTTTATTGATTAAGATATTACATCTGTGTCCTTATCCCCACATTATCCCTTACCACCACCACCACCGCCCCGCCCCCGTTGTCCATGTCCACTGGTTAGGCCTAAATGCTTGCATATAAGTCCTTTGGTTGATCTTTCCCCCTTACCCCCACCCTCCCCTACCTTCCCTCCAGGGCCCGAGAGTCCAATCAATGCCTCTCCGTCTCTGGATGAGTCCTTGTTCATCAGTTTATGTTGTTCATTATATTCCACAAATGAGTGAGATCATGTGGTATTTATCCCTTAAAGAATATCCTTCAGCATTTCATATAATCCTGGTTTGGTGGTGATGAACTCCTTTAGCTTTTCCTTATCTGTGAAGCTCTTTATCTGATCTTTAATTCTGAATGATAGCTTTGCTGGATAAAGTAATCTTGGTTGTAGGTTCTTGGCATTCATCACTTTGAATATTTCTTGCCACTCCCTTCTGGCCTGCATGGTTTCTGTTGAGAAATCAGCTGACAGTCGTATGGGTACTCCCTTGTAGGTAACTAACTGTTTTTCTCTTGCTGCTTTTAAGATTCTTTCTTTGTCTTTAGTCCTTGGCATTTTAATTATGATGGGTCTTGGTGTGGTCCTCTTTGGATTTCGTTTGTTTGGGGTTCTCTGCATTTCCTGGACTTGTAAGTCTATTTCTTTCACCAGGTAGGGGAAGTTTTCTGTCATTATTTCTTCAAATAGGCTTTCAGTATCTTGCTCTCTCTCTTCTTCTGGCACCCCGATAATTCGGATGTTGGTATGTTTGAAGTTGTCCCAGAGGCTCCTTACACTATCTTCATATTTTTGGATTCTTTTTTCGTTTTGCTTTTCTGGATAGGTGTCTTTTGCTTCTTTGTATTTCAGATCTTTGACTTGATTCTTGGGATCCTCTCGTCTGCTGTTGGATCTCTGTATATTATTCTTTATTTCAGTCAGTGTATGTTTAATTTCTGACTGGTCCTTTTCCATTTTTTTGGCATTCTCATTAAGATCCTCGAAGGTCTCACTAAGTTCCTCGGAGGTTCGTAGGAGATTCTTGAGTGACCTTATAGCTGTGGTTCTGAACTCTGTCCTCCATTTGTTTGCTTCCTCCATTTCTTTCATTTGTGACATGTTTCTTTGTCTTCGCATTGTTGGCTGACTGCGAGGAGCCACTGTGTCTATAAGAAGAACTGCTGTGCTGGAGACACCCTTACGCGGTAGCACTGCCTTCAGTGGGGCTTTGGTGCTCACTGAGTCTGCTTCTTGAGTGTGTCCCTTATAGGTGTGAGGAGTTAAAATCTAGTATCTGACCCGGAGTATCCTGGCTCCTGGATCTCCAAGTCAACCACTGTGTGGGTCCACCCAGCAGGGACTACAGCAATATCAACAGATTTCTCCTCTTTGTTTGGAGTTTGGAAGTTTTGGAGCTCTCTGATTCACTGCAGTTTGTTAGGCTGCAAAAGCACAGGTGCCTCCTTTGTGCCGCTGAGCACAGCTTGGGAGGGGATGTAGTGGGGCGGGGTCTCAGCGAGTTCCCAGGGTGGGGCAAACAGCAATGGTGTTGTCAGAGACCCCCCCCCCCCAAACTCCGACTCCGCCACTCTCCGAGTGCTGTGCTCCCCTACAGCAACAATGATCCCTGTGAGCAGCTCTGTGAGAAAGTCACCTTCGCTTTCCGACCTGCTGCAAGACAGTCCCATTTCTCCCCATAGGAGCCTGGACCCCAGTGTCTCGCCATATATGAGTTCAGAGCTTGTCCCCTTCTGATTGAAAAAAACTGCGCACCCAGGTGCAGCAGCCTCGCCCGCTCCCCGTACCTCTGTTCTTGGTGCCTCTCCCCTCCTACTTGGTCTCAATGCGCTGTTTTCTTTCCTTCTAGTTGTAGAACTTCCACTTGATCAGCTTTCCCGTGGTTCTGGATGATAGCTGTTTTGTCTTATAGTTGTGGTTTTAATGTTGTTGTGGGGGGCAGCACGTACAGGTTTGTACCTTATGCCACCATCTTGGTTCTCACAAGCTCACCCATTTGTTTGTGCTCTTGTCTAGGGCTGTTCTTGCAATGCAATCACAGTGGAGACCATGAGGTTGCAAAGCCTTTTGAAATATTTACTATCTGGTCCTTTACAGGAAATGTTTGCCAACCCCCGTGGTATAGCAATCTCAAAGCCTATTCGATGCTATCATTTTATCAACTTAAAAAAATGCATTAGTGCGTGAGATCTCTTTTCCACCTTTTAAAAACACATGTGAGAAAATGACATTAAAAAAGTACAACACACGATTTTCTTGTAAACAACTTAGAACTTTACTGAAGGCTGAACCATTTTATTTAGGCAAGAGATCTCCATTTGAAACCAGGTCCTAAAATTAAGAAAAAATGGTAATAACCTGTTGTAGGATCAACTAGGCCTCAAAGATCATATATATATAAATAAATTTACTCAGGGTTACTGTGATCCAGGCCCAGGCTTACTAGTAAACATTTTGCATGTGTCATCTCATTTGCTCCTTATGAGTCCTTGGTGGCGCCTGTCACTATTATCACGTATTACTGAGGGGAGAGAGGGAACGCCAGAAAGGTTAAGTCAGTCACTGACCTAAGGTTACAGTGTTGGCAAGTGGCAGAGCTGGGAGTATTGGGATCCAGGCTGTTCTGATTCCAGAGCCAGCATTCTTCACTCTGTAGAAAGTCCAAGTGACACACTATCTTGACTCCCGTCAATGAGATAAAAATCCATGATGTCATTTCTGTCCTATGGTCTCCACTGCTTGGGAGCGTCATCTGGCCAGAGGGCGAGGACACCATAGCTGCCACACTCAGTTGCTCCCAGTTGCCAAGAAGCTGAGGACTCCTGCCTTGCAATGACTGTGAGCCGGTGAGGAACGAACACATAATCAAATACAATATTGCAATGTTAAACTATAATCCACCCCTGCACACACACACAGGAAGATACTCCTCTAACTCACCAATAATTTGGACTTGTAACTGTGGAATTAATAAGTCTTGTCCTTCTAGGATCAGTGTTTGATGTTTTGTTTTTAAATATATTTTTATTTATTTCAGAGAGGAAGGGAGAGGGAGAGATAGAAACATGAATGATGAGAGAGAATCATTGATCAGCTGTCTCCTGCATGCCTCCAACTGGGGATCTAGTCTACAACATGGGCATGTTCCCTTGACTGGAATTGAACCTGGGATCCTTCAGTCCACAGTCGAATGCTCTATCCACTGAGCCAAACCAGTTAGGGCAGTGTTGGATGTGTTTGAGATAGTTGGGATTATGGCTCATTGGGATTGGTCTCATTAACAGATAACAGAACACCAATACCATCCTCACCAGCCCCTTCCCCACACCACCTTGGCTGATACCAATTCAGACACTTGGATGTAGAGAGTGACATCAAGTTACTCCACAGCACTGAGGCTTCATGGAGGATCATAGGTCACTCAAAGTCATCTAGTCTAAGCCGTCATTTGAATTACAAACTGACATTTGGTGAAAGAGAAATGATTGTGTTAGAAAGGTTGCACTTTAAGTTCCAGGACAGGCCTGGCTCTAGAAACTTCCTATTTGCATGGCAAATACTATAACCACTGAATGAACTGGGGTACATTTAACATTAAGAACTTCATCTTCCAAGCCAGGGGCATTAGGTTTCACAGATTCCAGGAAGTCCATATCTTTATCTATAAGGTTATGTTGCAGGAGGAATTAATGGGCCAGATTTGCCAGACAGAAGTAGGAATGTGGTTCTTACATGACCACTGAAATAGACATTTTTAGAAGCCCCCACGGGAGGGTGGGGTGTAGAAAAAGGCTTTCTTTGCATGAAGTTACATTTTTGTGTTCCCAAGTCCCCTTTACCCCAAGCCAATCCTGAAAGAGGGGCAGCTGGGAGTTTAGCAAAGTCAAAAGTAAGGTCAGTGTCCAGAGTTTCTGTCTCATGTTGCAGCCAGAAGTAGTTCAACGTCCAAGCTAATGCAAGTCCATTAGTTCATATGTGGAGCTCCACAGGACCGTGAGCCATGTGGGCACTGGAGAGCGCATCCCCTGCAACAGGAGTCCCAGAAGGGCCTGGTGCATGTGAGAGAGAGAGAGTGCTGGTGAGAGTGTGGTTACCGAGAAGTTCCAGGGAGCCTGGTGAAAACGCGCACCGAGGCACTCAGCACTCCAAGTAACACAGTGTGTCTGCCAAGCTGGCTGTCCTGGAGATACCTGAGTAATTTGAGGCGTGACAGCAGGTGTCCCTGGGTGTGCTTTGGCCACGAAAACATGACAATCAAGCAGAGTCAGCAGTCAGTTTCTCAGAAATTTGGCTGGAAGTGCTTTTACTTCACTTTCCTGGAGCGATTCCAGGGAATGGCAGCTCCAAAAGCAGATTGTTAGTGGTTTAGTCAACGCTATGGCCCACCAAAGCTCCTACTCGGTGTCTGACACATAGTAGGAGCTCAGACTCCTGAAGAGAGCAATGAAGTAAATCAATGATCTGTGTGGAGGCGTTTTGCACTCTGGGGTCTCTGTTTCTCTTAGTCCAAGCTCCAACAGGTTGTCCATGTTTTATTTGGCTGCTTTGCTAGCAAACCTTTTTTGCTTCTCTCTATTGATCTCCCACGCTATTAAAATATTGAGAAAGAGTTACACTCAGAATTGAGAACACAGCTAGCCGGAGCCCAGGCCCACACTGCATGATAGGGCAGTTTACTATTTGCTAAAATAAAGTGGAGGTGCAGAGGGTCTCAGCTCAGAGCACAGCTGAGCAAACTGCTGACAGATCTCAGAGAGACCAGTGAGGTGGGCAGTGTCAGACACAGGAAATGGAGCTGAGGCTAAGCAAGCTTCAGACAGAACTCTTTGTCCTTCTGTTCAGTCGTTAATTTACTGAATACCCTATATTTACACTCTATTTGGTTATGAAGTAAATTTCAGAAATGTTCAGCCTGCTGAGGGTCTAGGCCTATTTTTGGTTATAATCAAGCCTTGGCTTGTGGCATGATGAAGTCACCGATTCATAGTAGTTTTCTAGGGCTAGAGGATGGAGCTGTGATGTCAGCCACCTCTTAGATTTCTGCTCCTATTATAATCAGATCAAGCTACTTGTCTCATAATAACTAAAGCTGATTGCCAAATAGCATCAAGATTTATGACTTCTTTCAATTATACCATGTTTAGAAAGTCCCAATTTATAAGTAATACTAGAGGCCCGGTGCACGAATTCCTGCACATTAAAAAGAAATTAATTAGAAGAAATATTTTAGAGGCCAGGGAGGGACCACAGGAGATTGGCTCCAGGGAGTGTCCAGCCCAGCTTGCCCAGTCTGGATTGTCTCACCCAGTCCCAATTGGCCAGACCCCAGCAGCAAGCTAACATACCAGTTGGAGCATCTGCCTCCTGGTGGTCAGTGTGCATCATAGTGACTGGTAGAACCGTCAACCGAATGGTCAGACACTTAGCATATTAGGCTTTTATATATATAGATGTTCCAAAGATTCTCTTGTGAATAAAATATTTAGAACTCAGAACATATTTTACTTAAGAAACTACATTTTATAAGTGGGATTTAAATGTCCAGAGAAACAAACAAAAGCTAATTTAATCTATAAGATCACATGGTGGAATATGAATATTTTAAATCAACTAAGAAATAATTCACCTTGAAAACAGATGTCTCAAAAGAGATGGAAGATGGAACATCAAGATTCTGGGGTTATCTAGGTACTTTCAAAGGAGATGGCTTAGAATCCTAGAGTCTCCAAGTTATGAATACTTACTTATTTTGCAGCTGAGAAAAAACAAGCAGCAGGTTATTTCTAATTGTACCTTAAAGCTTATTCACTTTATTTACTTTCTCACAGCTGTGTCACTCACTAAAGGTGAGATGCTGCCAGGGAGAAGGCTAATGGCATGTAGAGAAGAATTTGAGAAAATGGGACAGATCCGAGTATTAGTTTTTTAGGGCTAAATACCACAGACTGGGTCACTTCAACCATAGAAATTTACTGTCCAAGATCAAGGTGTGGGCAGGCCCGGTGTTTCCTCAGGCCTCCCTCAGCTTGCTGATAGCCATCTTCACAATGAGTCCTCACATGGACCTCCTCCGTGCATGTATGTCCCTTCTTATAATGAATCAGTCAAATAGGATCATGGCCCAACCATATGACTTCATTTAAGCTTAATTACCTCTCTAAAGTCCCTATCTCAAATATCACCACATTCTGAGGTGCTGGGGGTTAGGGTTTCAACACAGGAGTTGGGGGTGGGGCACAATTTGGTCTATACAAGTGAAAGGCAACAAGAAGAACGTTAAGGAGGCTGCAGTCCTGCCAACGAGCCAAGCAAACAGGGCAGAGTGCACAGAGCGATGGCTGGGAAGAAGAGAACTGGGAGCTTATGCATGGGGTAGACGGTGGAGTGGGGTATGGAACTTGGCCTTCTGTGTGTGTCGGTGGGGGGTGACTAAAGAGGCTCAATTTTCATGGCCTTGAATTTTACTTTTTCTAGGGCTGAGGGCCTTAAATCCCAATGCCATCACACACAGGCTCCGTGAAGCGCACTTTTATCCTATTTTTTTCACAAGCATTAAACAGGAAGCTGGCTGAGATGGCTGTGCAGCCCCCAGTGAGGGCACACTTCCTAGTGCCCATTTCAGACATGGCAAGCAGAGAGCAATGGTCAAGGGATTCCCTCCCAGACAGTGTGACCCAGGACCAGTCAAAGAGCTTCCCCAACCTACAGAAGGTCTTCCCTGTGTCTCACAGAGAATTTCAGAATGGCGGCAGGGCAGTGATCACTGTGTGTCTCCCAGTCTTTCGTGTTCTAAACGGGAGTATTTTCTTGCCTTATCCTACCCCTACTCCACCCTGGTTCATCAGCTGAGTGTGTTCCTGTATCTCCAGATCAAGAGCAGGTGCCTCTGACTTGATGGAGTCTATGCCAGGGAGCCCCCATACTTTCTGCAGGATACGGGACTCATGGCCCCGAGGAGTATCCCTTGGAAAGGGGTGTGTTCTGTCACTGAGAAGAAAGGAATCATTGTGAGGCGATGAGAGAGTGGATTGTTGTAGAGACAATGCTGTGGGTTCAGTGAATTCCATCTCTACAGCCTCTTTCTAGAAACCTGGGAAAACTACATCCTGGCTTATTGTGCAGTTAGGTTGCAGCCAAATGACTGGGTTCTGCCTAACAGGATGAGGTCACAAGTGCTAGAAGCCACTCCCAGTGGGTCTTTATTTATTTATTTTAATGTTTTTATTGATTTCAGAGAGAGAAAGGGAGAGGGAGAGAGAGATAGAAACATCGATGGACTGCCTCCCGCACACCCCCTACCAGTGATCGAGCCTGCAACTTGGTCATGAGTCCTAACTGGCAATCAAACTGGTGACCTCCTGGTGCCGGGGATGATGCTCAATCAGCCTAGCCACACCGGCGAGGCTCCCAGCTTGCCTTTAAAAACCTCCTTCTAGATCCGCCAGTTCTCTTTTCCCTTGCCATGATCACCTCAGATCATATATTGGAGACAAGCAGAAGGGCCTTCTGACTCGCACCGGATGTTGCATCAATGAGACATAAATCTGCACTATGTTGTCACTGAAATGTTAGCATACCTCAGCCTTTTTCTAATATTGAAACTGCCTCACTTTTTAAATGATTCTTTCCTTCTCTATTTCTTTTCTGATTGTCCTTGACATTTACTTTTATAAAGATTTTTTTTTTTTACATCCTAGCAGGTTCCATGTGCTAACTCAACCCCAATAGTCCACTACATAGCTCATTCTCCAAAACTTTGGAGCAACTTCACAAGTGGATTACCTAAGGTTTGCTTCCCAGTTCTCAGCCTCCTTCTCCGTGTTGTACTCCAGCTCCATTGGAATAAAAATCAAAGTCAAACCGGTAGCCAGTCCAGGAGAGTCACCCCAAACACTGAAATGCAACAACGTGAGGACAAGTGCATTTACCAAAATCCATCTCCAGCATTCTTTGATCAATTGTTTGTGGTGGAGGTAGGAGTGAGGCCCTCAGGGGCACATTCCGAGAATGGCTGGTGTCCGCTCAGAACTAGGAAGGAGAGGCTAAGAGCCCTTTCTCCCACTCAGTGCTCAGCTCTCCTCTGAGAACATAGGCAACAACTTGGCTTGGTCTGATCCTGACCCTTGTTGCTTTGTGGTCAACTTATTTGTTCACTCTAATCCCAGAATAAGATAGCGTAAATATCTATACATATCTACCCCACTCCTGTTTTCCACCGAGTAAGCAGGTGAGTGCAGGACTATAGGGACCATAGAGCAAATCTCAGCCTCCTTTGGTACTTTGTATTTACATGTAGCAGTGGGCCCCTTAGAACCTAACAGGTAAATGCTGTAACTCCCCAGATCCTAAAGCATTCACGCATCCAGTACGACCCCCACTGAACTGCAGGACTAACCCAACATCATTTTAGTCTGACTCCAGAGCAAGGCAAGGCACAATCATGAAGCGAGGCTTATTTTTGGTGGCCCCTTCCTCATCTCACAGTGTCCATCTTTCTTTCTTTTTCTTTTTTTAATCCTTACCTGAGGAGGATATTTTTCCATTGATTTTTAGAGAGTGGAAGGGAGGGGGAGAGGCACACAGAGAGACACATCAAAGCGAGAAAGACACATTGAATGGCTGCCTTCTGCACACATCCTGCACGCACCCCGACCAGGGCCAGGATTGAGCCTGCAACCAAGATATGTGCCCTTGACTGGAATCTAACCTGCAACCATTCAGTCCACAGGCCAACAATATCCACTGAGTGAAACAGGCTAGGGCACAGTGTCCATCTTCATTCACAAAGGAGTTAAGGGCTGCTGAGTGCTCAGGCTGCACTAGCCATGGTACATGGTGATTCAAGATTCAAGTTCAACAATTTGAAATCCCAGGAAGATCTAATTCCAATACCTCACATACCGAAGGGCAGATCTAAATAACATGATACCTTTTTGTGGGGTGGGGTGGGTATTCAAAATGTAAACTCTAAGTGCAGAATAAACAGACGTCATCCTGTATTAGAGGATTTCAAGTGGCAGGTGGTAATAGAGGGTGAGGATGTCTTCCTAAGACACTGCAGTCAGGTCTGAGGACAAATGCACTTTAGAGGCTAGCCCTGTTTCAGGGATTCGATGGCTGCCCCTTCTACCTGACTGCTCACCTACAAAACACCAAGGGTTGTTTTTCTGAAACTGTTTGCCTTATTTTCAAAACTCTTGCCCTTATCAACCCTTGTGTGCCATATGAATCCTGCAAAACAACCCTAGTGCTCAGTGCTCCAAGCTATAAACTCGCATTGGATGTCTTCCAATGCTGTCTCACGGTGTTTGAAATTTTGGCAGGAGAACTAGAGTCAATAGTTGTTTGCAAAGCATTCACCTTGGTACCTTGGTTACCTCTGGTGAAATGGTGTACCCATCAGTGTGTCTCTATAAGTCAGGTAGTCTTTGACTCTAAAGTCACTTAAGGGCAGTGGTAAGGCTAATCAGTAAGAATGTAAAAAAACCCACACACCCTGATGTGGTTGCCCAAATGTGGCATGTTTAACACACACACACACACACACACACACACACACACTACTTTGCATTCATCTATAATAATAAAAGTGTAATATGCTAATTAGACCAGATGCACTTCTGGACAAACTTCTGGATGAAGTCACGGCGGCAGGGGCTGAGGCAGAGGCGGCAGAGGCGGGTCGGGGCTGAGGCAAAGGCAGCAGAGGCGGGCAGGGGCCAAGGCAAAGGTGGCAGAGGCGGGCAGGGGCCAAGGCAAAGATGGCAGTGGTGGGTGGGGGCCGTGGCGGGGGGCCGAGCCCCTTGCACCAATTTCGTGCATCGGGCCTCTAGTATAAAATAAGAGGGAAACAGTATTTTCAAATAATGAAAAATCTTCAGACTAGTTGGCAAACTAAAAAATGATGCAAGTCAAAGGACTCTGAGAAGAAGTAACGAGAGGGCAATAACAGCAAAAGATTAAGTAGCCCTGGGCACTTAGAGATAACTACAACCGTAACATATAATTCCTCTACAAAATACACCTGCCACAAATAATTAAGATGTTGATGTTGGGCTGATGGCCAGGTGTTAACTCACTAGGTAAATGCCATGCTCCTGTACACAACTGGCAGTTGGCAAACCCACAGAGTACTAAGTGTTATGCATGGTGGGGAGACCTTTCTAAACGTCCAAAATTGTGCTGGCAAATCCTTAAAGGAGGATTCTATGGGTCCTCTCATGATTATGGGGCAAAGACTTGAGGAAGAAAGGGTGATGACTCAGAATAAATACACCCTTGACCTCTACTTTTATTGAAGAAGATGTTAAAGAGGTTCTTATGCTCAAATTTATTCATAAAATGTACAAATTAGATGGACAAGATCATATGCTAGCAGTTCAGTATTTCTAAGCTAAACTGATAAGTATTTGAAAAAAATGACTGAACCCAGATGAAAAGAATTTTATATTTTTATAGAAATCTAGAGGAAAAAATAATCATGGTCAGAACATGTTCACTTGTGCCAGATGAGAAGACTACAAAAGGATTTCCTATACAAGATACACACAGAAATACTCATGCACTTACACACTCACACACAGATAAAGAAGAAGTTAAAGTAAAAAGAGAGTGAAATAAAGATAGTGAAAGGACCAATTAGGGAAGGTAGGAAAGGGTAATTATGGCTAATACTTCCATACTGTCCACGCTGGGGTGTAGGTGGGAGCCTATGCTATAGGGCATGATTGCTCCCCATTAAACACAAGTTGTCCACATAATTCCAGTAAGGTATGCATGACACATGCATTTCTTTTGGAGAGGAAACAGATAACAGAAGCAGTAAAGAGATTTAGAATTTCAGAAAGTCTTTGATAAGTTTTAAAAAATTAACCATCAGGAAATTGTTACAGAAATAATTCTGCTTGAAGTAAGCAATCAGCACACGTACCACGAACAGCGAAGTACCCTCACAAACTATAGGCCTTCTTAAGAAATGCAACTTTTCACTGTAATATAATGCATACTTTAAAACAAATAAACAGAAACCTAGCGGTATAGTTTAGTGGTTGTACTGTTGCTTTATAAGAAAATACCCGAAAACTTAGTGGCTTAAAAGGAAAAACATTAACTTGTGGTTTCTGTGGGCCAGGCGTCCAGACATACTGAGCTGGGTTCCTGTGGCCCCAGGTCTCTCCTGGGGCTGCAGTCATCTCAAGGCCAGATTGGGGCTGAGGACTCTGCTTCCAGGCTCACTCTGCGGTTGTGGGCAGACCTTAGAAATCTGCAAGATCAGCTGGGTGGGCATCTGCTCCGGGCTGCTTCACACCATGGCCACTAGCTACCCCCAGGTGAGTCATCCAGGACACAGCAAGAGGGAGTTTCCAAAATGGACCCTGCAGTCTTTTTATAACCTAACCTCAGAAGTACTATCCCATCACTCCTGCTGTATTCGAGTTGTTAGAAGCAAGTCAACAGTTTTAGCTCCTGCACGAGGCCATGAGCACCAGAAGGCAGGGACCATAGGGGTCATCTTAGAGGCTGCCTAACACACTGGCTAGGAGTCTGGATTCTGGAACTGAAACGCTAGCGCTCACTTCTCTGCTGGCCCACATATGAGCCTCATGATCTTGATTTCTCTGTGCCTTGATTTCCTTACCTTTAAAAAGGTAATATTAAAGCACTGACCTCATGGAGCTGTTAGGAGTAAATGAGTGTTTAAAATGTTGCATAATATTAAGTTATCTTTATAGAAGTTTTAGTTATGATTACAAGTGTTTACTTTATGCTTTAGATTTCAGAATGTTATGGGGATAAAGATGAGAACTTTCAGTTCTAGTTTACATAGTTGGCAATATGTTTGTTAAATGCATTATCCATGGAGAGTTAGGACTGAAGGAAAAAGGAAATGGTTGAACATCAAGAGTGACAGAACTGCCCTAGCCCCGTGGTCGGCAAACTGCGGCTCGCGAGCCACATGCGGCTCTCTGGCCCCTTGAGTGTGGCTCTTCCATAAAATACCACATGCAGGCGCATACGTACAGTGCGATTGAAACTTCGTGGCCCATGTGCAGAAGTCGGTATTTTGTGGAAGAGCCGGTATTTTGTGGAGAGCCACACTCAAGGGGCCAAAGAGCTGCATGTGGCTCGCGAGCCATGGTTTGCCGAGCCGCAGTTTGCCAACCACTGCCCTAGCCAGTATGACTCAGTTGGATGAGCATCATCCAGTACACCAAAAGGTCACCAGTTTGATTCCTGGTTAGGACACAAACCCAGATTTCAAATTGATCCCTGATTGGGGTGTATGTGGGAGGTAACCAATTGATCTCTCTCTCTCTCTTTCTCTCTCTCTCAAACCAATAAAAACATTAAAAAATAAAAATGATTGAGATAGCTTTCCTCAAAAAAAAAAATAATAAGGAAAGAATGGCAGAACTCTAAATCGCTGCCCAAGCAGAGCGCAGTCAGAGTTCCTTATCCTCAGATGAAGGAAACACTGGACTGGATGAACCAACAATCTCACTGTGCAAAGTCCTTCAGGTTTAACTTCTCAGAAACTGAGAAGCAGAAGCTTTGTCCTGTTTCTGATGGTTCCCTCTCTCTCTTCCTAAGGAGAAAATAGGGGGTGGGGAACCTCTTGACTTTGCCCTTCAGAAAAAATATATTTAAGAACTGTCCATTTTAGCCCAAGGTTACAGAATTCTGCTAGAACTGAAGCCAAAGTAAATATATCTTTGCAAGTCATTATTGACTTTAGGGTACGGCTATGCCTCCCTCCCAGCCAGAAAACCATGCAATTGCCAGCAAAGAAAACATGGAGAGCGCCCTCATGATTTACCTGTGAGGCTAGACAGTGTAGGAAGAGAAGAAGCCAGAGACCCACCTCCAGCTTCTTAAAGACAATCATCACAGAAGGCACAGAGGTACAGTCCCCAAAACACGACTTCTTCAAATCATTGCAGTATGAGAATGTTAAAGACTTTAAGACCTTCACTTCATCCATCAATCCATGTGTTCTGGAGAATCCTACATAATAAAAGCTTAATATGCAAATTGTCCCCTTGACTGGGAGTTTGACAGCTCACTATGATGTGCGCTGACCACCAGGGGGCGGTGCGGAACATGGTGGGCATTGGCCACGCGGCACTGGCAGCGGGCAGCAGTGGAGGCACTCCTGGCCCCGATGGGCCCTTACAAGAGCGGGACTGCAATGGGATGGTGGAGCAGGTGAGCAGGTGGCACCAGGTCAAGGCAGGCGCGAGCACCCCACCGACTGCCCCGCAGACAGCGACTAACAGTGGTGGCAGGGGATGGGGCCGTTGCCTGGCTCTCAGGCACTGAGGGAGCTGGGTAGGGTCCCAGTGGCTCAGGTGGGGGGGGTGCCCAGGTGCTGCCAGAGCCCAAAGGTCAGCTGGGACCTGCCCTTCCAGGCCAGATGCTCATGCTTCGATCCCCATCCAGGCATAGGGGCTGCACCTGTGCATGAATTTCATGCACCAGGCCTCTAGGGTATATATAAATCACCTAGAAGTTATTGTAATTAATGAAGTTTTGTGATGGCAAGTGACACAGGAATTCTGCTGATTTTCATAGATTAGACCTCTTGATTTATTGAATCAGATGGAAGCCTCAGGTGTCTAATCCCATTTAATATTTTGAACTGTGATTACTAATAGTAGTAAACTGATTGCATGCTTGTTGTGTGTTAGACACTGTGTTGAGGGTTTTCATGTTTTGTCTCATTTCATCCTCATAACCACCTTATAACATTTGTATTATTCTTTCTTTTTACAGATGAGGAAACTGAGACTTAGAGAAGTTAAGTAATGCATGGCCAAGTAATGACCTGAACCCTGCAGGCCCCAATGCTAAGCCCTAAACACCTTCTATTGTTGTTGGTTTGAAAGGAAGAGCAGAAGCTGTTTAGTAACAGTTGGTTGTGGGATGGGAGCAGTTTTCTCTCTGAGGCAGGGCCTGTGCTGAAGACATACTATTAATTTTGGAATGTGTGGAGTCTCAGCAGGACCAGATGCCTAAAGACCAGCATTAATATGCTAAAGATGTTGGAAAGCCAAAGGCTACATCTCAAGTCACTAGCCATTGATTAAATGAAGGAATTCTTTCTGAGGAAAGATCTGAGGTGTACACCAGCTGGCTCGACAAAACATACAGGAAGAAAGGGGGGGATGCTGTCTTTTGTTCCCGTCCTAAGCCATCCATGAAAACAACTGGGGAAGAAGGACAGGGGAGGGAGATTGGGACAAAGGGGTCAATGCAGATGGTCCCCCACTTACAGTGGTTCACTGTATGACTTTAGGATAGTGGGAAAGTAATATGCAGTCACTGTAAACCTTACTTTAAATTTTGAATTTTGATTTTCACCTGAGACAGCTATAGTCGATATTCGGTAAGGTGTGCTCTGCTGATGTTGGACATCGGCAGTTGCTGCAGCTCCCAGTCAGCCAAGTGATTACACAGTAACCAAGCCACACTCTAGCAGGTGTTGGCAACAGCCTCCAGCCTGTGGGCCCTTTAAGGCTCTCAAAATCATTTGGTCTGGCCCTATTTTCTGCCAAGGCATTAGGGGTGAGTTAATTGTTTGACTGAATATAGAAGGCAAATTTTTTAAGTTGATAATTTTGTATGGCCCATGAATCTACACTAATAAAAGAGAAAAATGGTAATTGGCGTACGACGATACCCTTTTCATTGGCTAATCAGGGCTATATGCAAATTAACTGCCAACTAAGATTGGCAGTTAACTGCCAACAAGATGGCAGTTAATTTGCATATGTAGGCACAATGCAGGGAGGCGAAAGGGAAAGCAGGAAGAAGCCCCCTGCCACTGACAGTGATTGGAAACCCAGGGGGGAGCTAAGAGCTGGGGGGCAGGGCAAAATGATCAGAGAATCAGGCGCCTTTGCCGCCCTGGCCAGTGATAGCAGGAAGTAGGGGTGGAGCCAGAGATGGGAGCTGGGCACGGTCGAAGCTGGCAGTCCCGGGAGCTAGGGGTCCCTTGCCTGGGCCTAAAGCAGAGCCCATGATCGCGGGGCCACTGCAGCTGCGGGTCCCCGCTGCCCGGGCTGGACGCCTCAGCCAGAGACATTAGGCCTGGGCAGGGGCGGAGCCTGCAACCGCGGGGAGCTGGGGGTCCCCTGCCCAGGCCTGACACATCTGCCGGAGGCCTCAGGCCTGGTCAAGGGGCCGATCCAGTGATTGGTGATTGGAGGGGGATGAGGGTCAACTCCTCTGGCCGAGGCATCAGGCCTGGGTGGGGGGCGGAGCCAGGGATTGGGGGGATATGATGGTCCCCTTGCCCAGGCCTGAAGCCTGGGTCAGAGGCATCAGGCTTGGGCGGGGGGTGGAGCAAGCGATCAGAACGAGATGGGGGTCCCCTGCCCAGGCATGATTCCTGGGCCAGAGGCCTCAGGCCTGGGTGGGGGTCAGAGCCAGTGATCGGGGGGAGATGGGAGTCCCCTGTCCAATCCTGACACCTCTGGCGGAGGCGTCAGGCCTGGGCAAAGGGCCGATCAGGCGATCGGAGGGTGATGGAGGTCCCCTGCCCAGGCCTGACGCCTGGGCCAGAGGCATCAGGCCTGGGCTGGGGGCAGAACCAGTGATGGGGGGAAATGAGGGTCCCCTGCCCAGGCCTGACGCCTCTGTCAGAGGCGTCAGGCCTGGGCAAGGGGCTGATCCTGCGATTGGAGGGTGATGGGGGTCAACACCTGAGGGCTCCCAGCATGTGACAGGGGGCAGGCTGGGCTGAGGGACACTCCCCACCCACACACACACCCAGTGTATGAATTTCGTGCACCAGGCCCCTAGTGATGTTATAAATATCCAAGTGGCCCTTGGCAGAAAAAAGGTTCCCACTCCTGCTACAGTGTATCTGTTATGTTGGATGATTTTGCCCAACTGTACGCTAATGTGTGCTCTGAGCATGATTAAGGTAGGCTAGGCTAAGCCATGCTGTTTGGTAGGTTAATTAAATGCATATTCAACTTAAGATATTTTAAACTTACGATGTGTTTATTGCAGCGGTTCTCAACCTGTGGGTCGCGACTCCTTTGGGGATCGAATGACCCTTTCACAGGGGTCACCCTAAGGCCATCGGAAAACACATATATAATTACATATTGTTTTTGTGATTAATCACTATGCTTTAATTATGTTCAATTTGTAACAATGAAATTGGGGGTCACCACAACATGAGGAGCTGTATTAAAGGGTCGCGGCATTAGGAAGGTTGAGAACCACTGGTTTATTGGGACACATTGTGCCGGGGTCCAACCCCAGCAGGTCCAGGGGTTCCCAAAGGCGTAGACGGAGTTGGCGAAGAAGGAATGACACGGAGACAGCGTTCAGTTGATCAGCAGCCTAGCCAGGATCTCCAGCCAAGTTCTGGTCTCGATCTCCAGAGAGGTTCTGCTTAGGATCTCCAGCCAGGTTCTGTCCAGGTTCTCTAGTCAGGTTCAGTCACCAGGTTCTAGTCAGACTCTCCTGCCAATCTCCGCAGTCAGGTTCAGTCCAGGATCCCCTGCCTTGCTCTCTCACCAGGCTCTGCCTCCAGGCTCCGAGGCCAGTCCCTGTCCAGGATCCTCCGGCATGCTCTCTCCAGCGAAGTTCTGTCTCTAGAGAACGTTCTGTGTAGGTTCTGTGCCTAGGCTCTGTCTCTCTTGGTCCTGTCTTCCAAGCCCTGAGTTCTGACTTCTAACTTCTGTGTGTTGCTGTCTTGTTACATCTGTATTTATACCAGTTGATTCAATCCTATCAATCTCTATTACAAAGGTTAGGGCGTTTCTTATCTCCATTCCAGGGAGTAAAGATCATGTAGCTTAAGCATGATTGTTCATAGTTAAAGTGATTAATTACCTGCCTGGCACTTAGTTGAGGGGTTTTATTCCCTCCCTAACTTCAGGGGAAAATCCCTACCTGGGGATTCAACCTTTCTCGGAGAGGTGACCTTGGTTAAAACACAGCGCCAAGAAGGTGAGCAAACATATTAAGAACTGTATGCTATATATGCCAGGTCCCTTGAAACAGCAAGCATGGACCGGCTCCCGGCAACATTGTAAGTGTCCCAATTTAAGCCGAGGAGCATCTTGTGTAGAGCTGCATGATTAAAGACACATAAGAAGTTGAGACCACGCAGAGGTTCTGCTTGTGCTAACTTCCTGCTGAGGACATGGTGAAACAAGGCTTGGGGATGATTGCAATAAAAACTCCCATTCAGAAAAGAGGAAGCCCAGCAGCCACTGCTCCACAGTGAAGATGGAATCACAGAGAGCAGGTACTACACACATAGAGAGAAGGCTGAGGCTGACCGAGAAGAGACAGATAGATATGAGAGAGAAAATCCTGATGACATTTGAGCTCACAGGTCCAGCTATTCATGTGGTTCTAATAAATCCTCCCTCCTACTCCTTAGATTCTCTTTAGATGCTATAAGATACCAATTGAATCCTTGGGAACTCAGAGCCTTCACTAATCTAATCCTGTACTGAATCCAACCATCAAAGGTATTTCATTCACAGGCACTCAAGTGCTTTGGCCTGGACTAGAGTTCTAATAATTTTTGCCTCTTTTCAGTATATGACATCCATTACACATTGCCAAGGCAGATAAATCAAATATTGTGGCCGACTTATGAACTGATGCATTTACTTAAGAGGGCTAGTCAATAAAAATGAATCATAATATAGTGGCTTTTGCATACCCTGATCTTACTCCAGATGGTCAAGTAAGTTTGTATCAATAATAAAAACATCCGCAAAACATCAATGAGTTAAACAAAATGTGGTAGATACATGCAATGAAATATTATTCAGCCTTTAAAAGGAAGAAAATTTTGACATATATTATAACACATATGAACCTTAAGTACATTATGCTAAATCCTGTATAATTCCACTTATATGAGATACTTAGTCAAATTTATAGAGACAGAAAACAGACTGGTGGTTGCCAAGGTAATTGGGAGCTGTTTAAAGGGTAAAGAATTTCAATTTTGTAACATGAAGAGAGTTCTGGAAATTGGTTGCACAATGTGAATGTACTTAACACTGTTGAACTGTACACTAAAAATGGTTAACATGGCAAAGAACTTATATGCATACTAGAGGCCTGGTGCATGAATTTGTGCATGGGTGGGGTCCCTGGGCCTGGTTGGCAATTGGGGCCAATTGGGGCCATCTTGCCCAGTCTATATTGGGGCCCACAGACTGGGGGGAGGGACCATGGGAGGTTGGCTGTGGGAGCGCACTGACCACCAGGGGGCAGCTCCTGTGTTAAGCGTCTGCCCCCTGGTGGTCAGTGCATGTCACAGCGACCAGTTGTTCTGCTGTTTGGTAGATTCGCATGTTAGGCTTTTATTATATAGGACTAGAGGCCTGGTGCACAAAATTTTGTGCACTCGGGGGGAAGGGGGGTCCCTCAGTTTGGCCTGTGCCCTCTCGCAGTCTGGGACCCCCTCAGGGGATGACCACCTGCTGGCTTAGGCCCGCTCCCCGGGGGATTGGGCCTAAGATGGCAATCAGATATCCCTCTGGCAGCCTGGCAGTCCTTGGGGGATGTCCACTTGCCAGCGGGGAGCACGCCTAAATTGCAGTCAGACATCCTTAGCACTGCTGAGAAGGCAGGAGAGGCTCCCACCACCACCGCTGTACTGGCATCAGCCTGGCTTGTGGCTGAGCAGAGCTCCTCCCATGTGAGAGCGCCCTAATCACCAGAGGGCAGCTCCTGCATTGAGCGTCTGGCCCTGGTGGTCAGTGTATGTCATAGTGACCAGTCATTCCCAGTCCTTCTGTTGTTAGGGTCAGTTTGCATATTACCGTTACTATATAGGATAGAGGCCTGGTGCATGGGTGGGGGCCGGCTGGTTTGCCCTGAAGGGTGTCCCGGATCAGGGTGGGGGTCCCGCTTGGGTGCCTGGCCAGCCTGGATGAGGGGATGATGGCTGTTTGCAGCTGGTCACACCCCCTTCAGGGTGGGGGTCCCCACTGGGATGCCTGGCCAGTCTGGGTGAGGGGCTGAGGGCCATTTTCAGGCTGGCGGGTGACTGAAGCTCCCAACCTCTCTTTTCTTTCTTTCTTCTTTTTTTTTATTCTGGGATTTATTTACCCTCTATGGCTGTCACTGGAGCTGAGAGCTGGCTTTAGCTCTGAGGCTCAGCTCCAGCTCTGAGACCTCGGCTGCTGAAAGCAGGTATTTGGGCTTTGTTTAGCTTCTATAATTGAAACACTGTTGCAACTCCAGCTCTGAGGCCCAGATGGCTGAAAGCAGGTTTCTGGGGATTGTTTAGCTTCTATCATTGCAACATAGTTGCTTAGAGTGCAGCTCAGAGTTGGGCGGTGGCAGGCGGGGAACCTTGGCTTCCTCCATCACTGGAGCAAGCAAGCCTCCTGTTCGCTTCAGCTGCCTGGCTGCTGGCTGCCATCTTGGTTGGCAGTTAATTTGCATATCACCCTGATTAGCCAATGGGAAGCATGTCGGAGGTACGGTTAATTACCATGTTTATCTATTATTAGATAGGACATGCATGACCCCTGGACACAGACAATAGTGTGGTGAAGGCCTGAGGCAGAGGGCAAGGTGGGGGCGGGGGTGAGGGTGAGTGCAGGCTAGAAGGGAACAATGGAGGAAAAAGGCGGACATCTGTAATACTTATTGTTAAAGATAAATTTTAAAAAATTGTTAAAAAGGGAAATTTTATGTTATGCACATTTTATCACAATTCAAAAATATAAACAGGTTAGATAAAATGTTTGGAACCTTGCTGTTGTTAGAAAACACATATATTAGTTATAAATTAGTCTAGCTCAGGGGTGGGCAAACTTTTTGACTCCAGGGCCACAATAGGTTCTTAAACTGGACCGGAGGGCCGGAACAAAAGCATGGATAGAGTGTTTGTGTGAACTAATATAAATTCAAAGTAAACATCATTACATAAAAGGGTAAGGTCTTTTTTTTTTTTAGTTTTATTCATTTCAAATGGGCCAGATCCGGCCCGCGGGCCGTAGTTTGCCCACGGCTGGTCTAGCTATTAGAATAGATGACCGTCCAACCTGGATACTTAAAATTTTGATGATGGCTGTTAGCCAGGTGAGTGGTTCTTAAATTTTCCCCGTCAAGGTACACATAGAAAATAATTCTATTTTAGGCACATGTGGATTAACTGGAGGGCCTGCTTGAGGCTGGAGGACATTGGTCCATGGCCTCTGGCTGTTCTAGCATCCAACTGCCTTGCCAAGTGCTGACTATCTGCACTCTCGTCATCCATTCCTGGCACACCTGCTGGGAAGCTCCCACTAGGCATCTGTTCACGTGATAGTGACGTCAGTCAAAGCTGGCAAAGCAAGTTTATGTAACCTGCAGCTCTAAAAAGATGGAGCAGTTCTGTTCAGGTTGTTCTGGAACTTGCTGCTTTTACCTGCAAAGCCTAAACATTACAGGCGATGCAGCTGTTTAACTGCTATTAGATGGTCCTCAGATGTTAGTTAAGAGACTAGGTTGAAAATAAAAATAAGCACTAGTTGTTTATTAATGCAGATAAAGCACCACTACCAGACCCTGAGAGATTATTTGTAGCATTCAGTATTACTTTTGGATATGAATACAAATATTAACCACTCTTGATAGGGTTAATTTTTCTCCCTATCCAACCACCCACGACTTCTAATGACATAACTTATCCTAACCTGGAGAGGGTATTTTCTAAAGACATATCATTAGGAAAATAGATCCCCCATATAAGACATTACCATTGTGCTACATCATTACATATTATGTCTGGGTACCCTTAATTCCAAAATAAAACAAGAATCTTCCTGTATCTTAGATCAAACACTGCCTATGTTGTTATTAGACTCTATGTTGGCTTTTTGAAATGTCATTTTAGGTAAAAATGAGAGTGATGTTTCTGGAAAATGAGACTGAAGCAGACTAAAGGTGAAAGATAGTCTTCTCTTTTTTTGATTTCCCCTCCCCTTGAGTCCGCCTGGACGCTGTGACTTGTCTGATTGTGAATGATGCTGCATTATAAAAGGCTAGGTTAGCCCTAGCTCAGCGGTTCTCAACCTGTGGGTCGCGACCCTTTTGGGGGTCGAATGACCCTTTCACAGGGGTTGCCTAAGACCATCGGAAAACACATATTCAATATATTACATATTGTTTTTGTGATTAATCACTATGCTTTAATTATGTTCAATTTGTAACAATGAAAATATATCCTGCATATCAGATATTTACATTACGATTTATAACAGTAGCTAAATTACAGTTATGAAGTAGCAATGAAAATAATTTTATGATTGGGGGTCACCACAACATGAAGAACTGTATTAAAGGGTTGTGGCATTAGGAAGGTTGAGAACCACTGCCCTAGCTGGTTTGGCTCAGTGGATAGAGTACTGGCCTGAGGACTGAAGGGTCCCAGTTTTGATTCCCTCAATGGCATGTACCTCAGTTGTAGGCTCAATCCCTGGCCCTAGTCAGGGTGCATGCAGGAGGCAACAAATTGATGTGTCTCTCTCACATAGATGTTTCTCTCTCTGTCTCCCTCCCTCCCACTCTCTCTAAAAAGACAAGGTGGTGAAGGCCTGGGGCAGGGGATGGAGATGGGCTAGAAGGAATAAATGGGGGATGAGGGGAGGGAAATATGTAATACATAAAAAATTACTTTAAAAAAATCAATGGAAAAATATCCTCAGGTGAGGATTAACAACAACAACAACAACAACAACAAAGGGTAGGTTAGCAAAGCCTGGCCTCACAGAATTCAGCTTTCTGAGTAAAACGGGTTAAGTCCAGCTTAAACAGTACTGACTTCCGGAGACTAAGAATTTCGTCTAGAGATAAAAATTGAAACAGAAAAAACACATTTTAGACATCTCTCACAAAGTGAGGAAAATGGGGAGAAAAGCATAGATGGAGTTAACCTTAGCTAAATATAAGACAGATAATTCATCCAATGAAAAATTCAAGTAATACTTAACTAAGAATATAAATGACTAATATGCTGCATCTATACTTGTTTTACCTCTTGGCATTCTGGTCACAAGCCCCCAGAAATCTTCAAAGCATTCCAAAATTGAAACAATCTTCACAAGGACCCATCAACATTGAGTTCCTGTTTTGGTTGAAATAATAGGCTTCTCAAGGAGCATATTATCATTACGATTAAATGTTGAGAGGAGTTTTGGGAGATGATTCTAAGAACAATAGTGACTTTATTTTTCATCACATTTCAAATTTTGTAGTAAGTACTATCTATACCTTTTAAGATGTAAACAAATTTTAGAACTAAAAGAAATGATCGCTATTTCACAGTCAGTAGTGGGTCATGCAAGGATTGCCTTAAATCAATCGGTGAGAGGTGCATAATCATTTATTTTGTTCTGTAACATTTTAGAGGTGAGGTGACTTGTCTAAGGTCTCACTGATGCTAAATGGTGGCGTAAGGAATAAGATCCAGGTTAGAGTCATTTTCTTTCCCCAACTAGGGGTGGGGAACCGTTTTCTGCCAAGGGCCATTTGGATATTTATAACATCGTTCGAGGTCCATACAAAATTTTCAACTTAAAAATTAGCCTGCTACATTTGATCACACATTTAATTAACTCACCCCTGATGCCTTGGCAGAGCCAGACCCAATGATTTTGTGGGTTTTATACGGCCCATGGGCCAGACGTTCCCCACCCCTGTGCCTAAGCCAGTGATGGCGAACCTTTTGAGCTCAGTGTGTCAGCATTTTGAAAAACCCTAACTTAACTCTGGTGCCGTGTCACATATAGAAATTTTTTGATATTTGCAACCATAATAAAACAAAGATTTATATTTTGATTTTTATTTTATATATTTAAATGCCATTTAACAAAGAAAAATCAACCAAAAAAATGAGTTCGCATGTCACCTCTGACGCGCGTGTCATAGGTTCGCTATCACTGGCCTAAGCCATGCTGCATTTATATACTAGTACTACCTTGCTCCTAGAGAAATCTATAGGGGACACAGACATTTGAGAAATAAACCACTTCAAAGATGTAACCTGATTAGCTCATTGCCATGATTTTTTAAAAATGTGTTTTTACTGATTTTGGAGAGAGAAAAGAAGGGAGAGGGAGAGAAAAGAAACATTGATCGGCTGCCTCCTGCATGCCTCTACGGGGATTGAGTCCACAACCCAGGCATGTGCCCTGATGGGGAATAAAACCAACAACCTTTTGGTATATGTGACAACGTTCAACCATCAGAACCACACCTGCCAGGGCTCATTACCATGATTTTAATCTACTAAAACTTAATTGAAAAACTGGTTCAAGCATGTGACATGATGGGCCATGCTGTTTTTGTTGGTTGGTTAACTGAAGCTCAAAGACAGATAGCAAGAACTTTCTCTACACTCCAGCCTCCAGTTCACCTTGGTTCATGTTATATTGGCCACACATTAAGTTCTATGACTTTAAAAAAAAAAAATCTCAAATAAAAGCAGGAGGAATCAAAATTCGTTCTACTGAGATGAGTTAAATTTATTTCCCACCTTTTGCTCTGCTTACCTTTAAATGGCATATTTTTCAAAACTTATAAATAACAGATTTATACAAAAAGGTATCAAACTCATAACTGTATCAATAGGACAAGGAGATATCAGCAGAAATGAAGTGTGCATTTGTGTGCATATTGGGAAGCTTAGAAATGGCAAGCGTTTCCTCACTGAAAAGCTGTAAACCCTCCAAAGTCAACATGCGCCAGTAGGTTCATACAGAGCCTGCTCAGCTCTGGACCCAATAGCCAAGATCAAGGCCATTTACTGGTAAGAACAGACCTTGAACAGGATTTATCAAGGTCTTTTTTATTTTTTTAAGGCACCACAGCTGTTTGGAACATTGAAACCAAACTACACTTGCATAAAGCCTTGGTTTTTTGGGTGTCCTGCTCTTTATGTTTAGGCTGAGGTAGTTCTCCTGTCTTAGATCTCTAAGCTCTAGAATAAATGACGTTAAAAAAACAACAACACAAATTGCAATACCATTACCACACTGTCACTAAAAATCCAAACCATGATGTAATGGATGGGGAAAATGCTATTTACAACTTCTAAGGTAGGCAAATCCTATTGAGTGAACTCCGCACCTTTTTCTACTGAAGCCCTCAGTTGGTTTGACTAAGGGCCTAAGTTTATGACTAGAGTCAGAAAAGAGCTCTACTTAATAGGAAGAATTTGGAATTCTAGGAAGCACCAACCTCCAAGCACAGAGCATGGAGTTGGTGCAATGACATAACCTGGGGGAGCAGCGGAAAAAGGTCAAGGAAAGCTCTCTAGGGCCGAACAGCAGGGCTTTTGAAAGTAGAAATGTGTAGTGTCCTATTATAGTTGTATTTTGTTTTTTTGCTGAAATATTTCTTTCTCTTCCTATGCAATAAAATCAGCAGCCGAAAGGAAGAAGGCCTTGTGTGTGAAGTTTTGTTTTTGCTGGGCTTTGCATTTTTTGGGAGGGGAGGAAACCACCGAGAGTTTTCAAGTTCGACATCTGTGTCAATGTGCCAGGTTAATAGTGCGGTGTACCGGTTAATAATGCGGATTTTGTAGTCAAAGAAAACACTCTAATTTCAAGAGAAACATCAGAAATGCTTTATTCAAAGTAATGTCCATCGCTAGCTACACATTTCCCCCATCTTTCAGGTAATTTGTGGATACCCAATAGAACTTTTCTTGTTTTGAGGCAAACCATTAAGAGACCCAATTTTCCACTTCATACGTTTTTAAGTGCTGCTCAGAAAGTGTGTGTGCCATCGATTGGAACAAGTGCTAATCTGAAGGAGCAAGGTCTGGTGAAAACGGCGGGTGGGTTAATACTTCCCAGGCAAGATCTTTTAAAGTGTCTTTAACTGGTTTTGAAGTGTGTGATGGTGCGTTATCATGAAGCAAAATTACTTTGCCGTGTTTTCTGGCTCATTCTGGCCGTTTCATGATCAAAGTGTGGTTCATTAGGGAATGTTATATTTCTATTTTTCATTATCTATAGTAGCTGCCATTTTTTTGTAAAGTATAGCTTTCACTTATCAACTAGGGCTACTGGTTGCTCAGAAATACAGGTCTTACTAGAAAGACAGGATAAATACATACTTTTCTCTACCCATTTCAAAGAAGTGATTTAATGGCTACCTCAACAGTGACAAAGAAGTAAATCATGAAGAACTTACGAATTTTTACAGACTTGATTTCAGTAACTATCATCTTGATGCCGAAGTGGTATTAAATTAGGCCAGTGGGGACCTCAACCTGGCTTCTGTGCCCTTTTGCATGACTCCACTGGTCTTTAAAACCATCTGTACTTTCAGTCCCAAGATAATCTGTGCTCATCTTGTATTTCCCTTTCCCAAATCTGGAATCAGTCATTTCTTCCAGGAGTCCTGGCTACTTTGAGTGAGGAATTATAAAAGACCATAATTCTGGCTAGAAATGATAAGCAGGTTTTTGTTGTTGTTGTTTTTTAAAACTAGACTTTTAATCCTATGGTGAATCTTTTCTAACCTGTTATTGTGAATTTCTTTCACATCATTAAATATTCTACTAAACATTTTAAACTGAATAGTGTCATATGAAGGACTCTAATAAAATTTTTTAAAGCTACTAAAAATTTGGCCTAAGAAAATTGTATTGGCCTGCAAAACTTTCATTGACTATTCTATTTGTTAATGCTATCCTTTACCAGCTATTCCACATATATTAGATTGAAAATATGTATTTATTAATTTATTGGGTAGGCATCAGTTAATAAAATTATATAGGTTTCAGGGGGACATCTTTTTTAAACTATATTTTTATTGATTTCAGAGAGGAAGGGAGAGATAAAAACATTAGTGATGAGAAAGAACAATTGATCAGCTGCCTCCTGCATGTCCCCTACTGGGGATCGAGCCTGCAACCAGGCCATGTGCCCTGACCAGAAATCGAACTGTGACCTCCTGGTTCATAGGTCAATGCTCAACCACTGAGCCATGCATGCTGGGCTTAGGGGGAAATATTTTTAATAAGAATTCTCAAATTCTCTTACTAGTAGATAGCCCCAGAAAGCCAACTCAATGGGAAGAGAACAAGCAACAAAAGTTATATTTTTCTCTGGATTTTTTTTATTGGTTTCTGTTGTATCATTCGTCCATCTTTAACTCCATCATAATATCTTCAGGCATGTTGTGTTGATCAGTGCTTAATTTTCTGACAAAGAATCAGAATTAAGAACTGAAGGACCATGTTCTAATCTTGCTCTGGAGATGAGAAAATTGGGACCTGCAGAGTTGGTCCTAGAGCAGCCGTGGGCAAACTACGGCGGCCCGCGGGCCAGATCTGGCCCGTTTGAAATGAATACAACTATTGAAAAAAAAGACCGTACCCTTTTATGTAATGATGTTTACTTTGAATTTATATTAGTTCACACAAACACTCCATCCATGCTTTTGTTCCGGCCCTCCGGTCCAGTTTAAGAATCCATTGTGGCCCTCGAGTCAAAAAGTTTGCCCACCCCTGTCCTAGAGGAATGATGAAGAACTTAGGGGATCCAACTTTTATGCAGGTGCTCCCTTTTCATTTTACAATCGGCCACTCATGTCTCTATTAGTGGACCTGATGATTGTAAAGTTGCATGCACAATTTTGAAAGAGGGAAAAGTAAAGATCAAAACAGAATTCACTGTGGTGAGAAGTGGTGACTGCAAAGATATAAAAGATCCAAGAATTAAAATCTGAGTAATCAGAATTTAGCCAAAACAAGAAAAAACGGGTGGAGGGAAGAGTTCAGGAGTAATTTTTGGCAGTGCATAAAAATGAAGAACACATAATTGAAGGAGCTGAAACACTAGTGGGGTGATTTAAATAATTTCCAGGGAAAATTATCATCAGTGGGCAATACACCGAAGTGATAAACATCTGGGCAATGTTTAATGGGTAGTATCACACTGAAAAAACCCTAAGGCCTATAGTACACTGACACTATCAATACTTTTACAATTAAACATGATTACATTTCTGAAAATGCTAGTTTTATTTATTTTTAATTGAATTTATTGGGGTGACATTAATAAAATTACACCGGTTTCACGTATACAATTCTAATACATCCTCTGTATATTGTTTTCACCACCCCAAGTCTCATTTTATTACAATTTGTCCCCCTTTTACCCTCTTCTACCTCTCCCACCCCTGCCCCTCTGGTAATCACCATACTGTTGTCTGTGTCTAAGAGTATTTTTTTTTCTTTGCTTAATCCCTTTACATATTTCACCCAGCCCCCAACTGCCTTCCGCTCTGACAGTGGTCAGTCTGTTTCCTGTAAGAAAATGCTAATTACATTTAGCCTAGTGTTCCTTATCTATACTGCAGGAGGTCAGGAAAAAGCAGGGCTAACTGATACTGATGTCTAGGTAATTCCTTGCTCTATCGGAACAAGTAACTTTTATTCTCTTCCTTTATTTTATTAAACCTGCTAAGGAGAAGCTAACGATGGACATCCTTTCCCAGGGCCCACACACCCTCTGGTGGAGATGATAAGTAATCAAATTCCCACACACCGCTGTCCTAATTGTTAACTTGGTAACTCCAGATTTTGTTTTACTATCAGGAGCTTCTTCATCTTCGTAAAGATTAACAGGGCCTGTGGCCTTCAGCATTTATTTCCAGATGATGACATCTGAAAAAAATCATTGCTGTTCCCTCACGTGCCTCCCCTCCATATATACATTTTGGCAAGTGAAAATGCAGTTTTTGTCATATTACACCCTAGACTGTTGTATAAGATTGGAGTCCTTTTATGAAAGAAGTTAAATAATAATCAAAAATAGCATTTTTTATATTGTTAATTGCTCCCAAGCAGTGATATTTGCTATAGTAATCTCTTTTCTTATATTAAAAATAACCATCTCCTCCCACCCCAATGTTTTAATATATGATTTTTAAAAGGTTGTATTAAGAACTTTTCAGATTTCTAGGTTTATTAATAAACTTTCTGGCTTACAGTTGATTAAGAATGCCAGATTTTTGCACTAAATCAATGTAAAAAGAATCTGATATTCATATCTCCAGTTTTTTTTTTAAAAAAGGACATAATATTCTTTTTTTTAAAATATATTTTATTGATTTTTTTACAGAGAGGAAGGGAGAGGGATAGAGAGTTAGAAACATCGAAGAGAGAGAAACATTGATCAGCTGCCTCCTGCACACCTCCTACTGGGGATGTGCCCGCAACCCAGGTACATGCCCTTGACTGGAATCAAACCTGGGACCCTTCAGTCCACAGCCTGACGCTCTATCCACTGAGCCAAACCAGTCAGGGCAAGGACATAATATTCTTATAGAGAGTGCCAGACCCTTTCAAACACTGATTTTTCTGCCACATCATTTCGGATGTATTAAAATTGCAAGGAAGACAGCAAACATTGAGGAAAAATGTAACAAAACATTGAACTGCATTAGAGTAATCCATACAAAAATGTTACATAGGACCAATATTATCAAATCATCGTAAGTTAACATTTCACCTGAGGATGTTTTTGGTGGTGAAGCTAAGAGTTACCATATTTGCTGACTATCCATTTTTAGGACTTAACCTTTCAGTGGTAATCTATGAAACCAGTATCCAGATATTTCTGTGTGTACACATCAAATGAGCAATAAGAAACGAGATGCTGGTTACCCAAGCACTGCAAGGTGATGGGAACGGAAACACCCACGAAGAAGGAGACACTGGCGTCCACTCTACTCAAAATGTGATTGTTCCAAGGCATTTACCTTTGTTCCTCATGAAGATCATGGGGATAACATTTACCTGTTTATCTCCCAGGTTTCTCAAGGCCTTGCCCTACCTCATCCTGTTCACACGTGGCCCTTCTCCCTACATATTTTAGGAAGGAGAACTTATTGTTTCGAGAAAAGTTCCCAGTAAATCAGAAAGTTTGGGAAGTAATATTTAGAAATACATAGAGAACAAAGAGAAAAGAAAGAAAAGAAAGGAAGAAGAATGGAAGTAAAAGTTTATGTATTGGTTGGAGGCTGTGTTGGTTAGATAACAAACCTATCCCACCATTACCCCCAACCCCCACATACATATAGTACAAAAATGGTAACTTGGCAGATAGTCTATGAGTAAAAGTAAGTACCATTATTTATAACAGAAAGAATAATGAGAAAATAACCCAATGAACTTTTATGTACTTAATTATTTAAGTAAAATCTTAACTTTGATTGGAGAATCACCCATAAAAGTGGAATTAGGGGACCTATTTTCAGGTATGAAATAAAAAACTTAAGTGATAAAATTTAAAAACCTAGAAATGCAAACACCTTTTATAATTTTATTTTCACTAAGAGATTACATTTAAAAAATCTTGTTTTAAAAAATTTAGAAAAAAAATACATACAGTTTGTGAATCATCGGTGGTCCTGTGCATCTGAGGTGAGATCAAATGAATGCATGCCAAGCACTCACTGAGGCAAGGCGTGGCACGCAATTTAATCTAGCTTCTCTGCTATTTTCCTTATATCTAAAACAAAAGGATTGCGGTGTCTCAGGATATCATTCTGTATTAAAGTAACTTCTTACTTGGAGGACTGCACATAGAGAACTGGTCATTTATAATTGTAAGCTCTGGTGCCATTTTCAATGTCAAATGTACTTAAGATTTGTGCTTATGTTTTAAAAATGAAATCTATGCAAATTAAAGAAGTACTAGTTGAGTATGTTAACATACATAAAAGATTGCTATTAAGGAATATCAAAATTAGGAGAACTATATAACATCATTACGTTTCTGAAAAATAAGAACATTGAAACTCATAGATGTTTGCAGATATCCTTGTCTGTTTAAAAGGTTATTTGGAAATCGGTTACTCCAGGTCATTTCTGCCTTCTTTGCTTGCGTGGAAGATTGGGCAATGGTGTTAATTTAGAAAACAAGAACAATATCTAATCACTAGTGAGAATTTTCTTTATAAGTTCAGCCAAATTGAGAGTGCAGCCAAAGTCAACATCTCCTCAAACTAGTGTGATTTCAAAGGCACGAGTGGTAGGTGATTAAACCTCCATTATCATCTTTCGGTGGCTTTTTAGTTCACAAAAGTGTTTACATATATTTTAGCATACTCCCAATTTACTGTGATTAAATTTCATTAAATCAATGTTCACTTTTGGGGGTTATCAGAATTCAAGTAAATAAATGATGAGGTATTATAAAATAAAATTGTAATTATAAACAATCAGATTACATGACGAATGACCGGCATACTTTTCTGAGTAATCAAATACTGCAGAACTTACCAGGTTGAGTCTCCATCATGTCTTCATAGAACAGTGTTCTTCCTTACCCCTACACTTCTAGACTCACAGCACCTTCCCTCTTACTGAGACCCAGACAATCCAGGCATTTCACATACTGTTAGGATCCCAGGAGGGCATTCCTTAGCCCTCTTCACCCACCTTCCACCATTGGCAACTACCAGGACCATTCACTTACAGGTATAGGTGCTACCATGCCTGGAAATGAGCCAAAGCTGCCACTTCTACAACACTTCTCTGCTTCTTCCTTTACAACCCAATCAAAATGTACAAATATTTTCTACTGCCATTATTTACTTTGTTGGCACTATTCAGAATCTACCATTTTTAAAACACAAATGTAGCCTTGGCCGATGTGTACAGTGGTTAGAGCACTGGCCAGCACACTGCAGGGTTGCAAGTTTGATCCCTGGTTGGGGTGTATGCGGGAGGCAACCAATCCATGTGTCTCTCTCACAAAGATGTTTCTTCCGCCTTCCCTCCCTCCCTCTCTTCCACTCCCTCTAAAAACAAACAAACAAACAAAAAAAACACAAAGGAAAAAATAATCCTCAGGATTAACAAAAACAAAAAATACACAAATGCATATATTCCAATGCTCAGAAGGTCCCATTCTTAAGTCATTGACTTACTACTTTTAACCATTTACTCAGTGACTCCTACATTGAAGATACTGCTCTAGGCTCTAAGGATATAGCAGGGATAAGAAAAACCAAAGCTCTCACAAACTCTCATTCTGAGAATCTCGGTGATCAGATTTAAAACGTATACTGGGACTCACAAAATGGAGGCCGCTCCACATCACAAATCTAACCCCAAGTCGGCTGCATTTATGGGAAAGACCTCTCAAGGAAACCTAATCTACACCAACCACAATCCTTGACCTCAGCTTTAGCCAGCTCACCTTGCCCTAGAAACAGGACCTCCTAGCTTTATAAGGAAATTCTTGCCCTCCTAGCCAATCCTGCTCTGTGTTCAAGTTGCCTCTTCTAATGCTCTATAAAACTCACTTCTTGCCCCAAATTCTTTGTGAACAGTGCTCCACGCTTGTGAGGCACCATACCCCCCAATTCACGGATTATTTTCCCCTTGAATAAAGGACATTACTGTGTTCCTAAATTGCTTTGGCATATGGCAGGAGGGAGGGACGGGAAAGATTGTCTCCATGTGACTGAGAGAGACGTGGGGATGATTTCAGGTGGGGCATCAGGGAAGGGTCTCTGAAGAAATCACATTTACGCTTAGGTCAGAATGACAAACTGTGACACTGACCATAAGCAACAGGCTGCTGCCAATACGGGATTCTGCTCTTTGCAAGCCCTCAATAAATGTGAAACTCAAGTAGTTATCTCTGAGATATGTGCTCCTTATTGTAAATAAATCACATAATGCTTCATATTAAAGAATATATAAAGTCAGATTAGTTTGTGTTGCCCTAGAACACCTATGTAGACAATATTTCAAATAGTAACATCTACTTACATCATAAATATTTAAAATAGGTCTCAATGGGAAAAAGATCTCCTACTCTTGATGTTATCATTTTATGTGATGCACATATAAAACATTTATTTGCATACAGTTTTACCACATTAATAAAAATGTTATGGGGATGTTAAACCTGACACTGATTTGTAGAAAGGAAAAGCATTTCTTTCCATGAGATTTTACTTCATCCTACCACCTACTATGCTCAGAAGTCCAGGCACAACAGAAGATCCCATGCTGCTGGGAGCAAGGCTCCACTTGTACTCAACCATGCTCATGCTTTCACATTTACCCACTGATGTTCTGAATATCTCTACTTGTTGTTCCTCTTTAAATAACAGATTCTGATAGAAAATTCAAAATTATACTTTTTACTATTCCCGATCCTAGGATAAGAATAATAAAACCTGTTGACATTAAAAAAGACAAGCCCTGACCACTGTTCAAAAGTAACAACAAGCCCCAGATGGAGTCACTTGTGCTATGCAAGCCAAGACTTAACACCTAAGCTAACTGGGCTTCTACTTCACCCCGGAGTGTCTTCAGAACTGGTCAGTGTGAAGTGCAATCTTTCGCCCATCACCAATAAGGTCATCTGCCACACAGGCCTTTCCCCACTCCTCAAAGGAATATAGAGGAAAGATCATCCAAACCTATAGGAAAGTTTTGTAAGAGTTTATTTGAGCCAAATTTTACAACATGCCTGGAAGCAAGATCTCAACAGACTGAGAAAATGCTCCAGAGAATGGTAGTTCTGCAGTCTCATTCATGCACTTAAATTCAAAGAAAAAAAACATAGGGAAGGAACATGAAGTCCATTGCTGGTACATTAGAGACAGGAGAAAGCAAAGTGGGGAATTTCTAGGACTAGATAAAAGGCAAAATGGAGAAACACATACTTCTTCTACATTGGTGGGTAAAGGGTAGTAAATACTTAGCATTTATGGTACATAGAGATGGTATGCGGGGAACAAGACAACAATGAGGGCTTCTGTGGTGTGCTCTGGTGGGCGCTTGTGCTCTGCAGTCTATAAAACGAAATTACTCTAACATTTCAAAGGTATGTTATCTTAGATTCATAAGAACAATGGACATGGCTCACTTAAGGTAAAGAATGGCTTTTGCTAAGAAAGTGATAGGCCTGGGCTGTGGCTACTCACTGTGACCTACCCCGTTAGGAATATGTGATCAGACCGCCCTGTGTGGTTACTTTAGGTCAGGCTTGTAGCCTGCCAAGTGGCCCCCTGAGCTTGTCAGGTTTACTACACAGCCCCTCATTTAGTTCACAGGAAGATGAAGTAATCTGCCACAGACCCTTTCTGTCCCCCACAGATATGTTACCTAGACCTGAAATAACTTTTTTTGTCCTTGCCTTGCCTTTAAAAACCTGCCCCTTTCTATAGCCCTGGATGCTGCCTGATTCATGAAAAGCTCAATGAAGCCCATCAGATTTTCAATTTTACTCCACTGAATTTTTTGTATCACTGATCAAGGACAAAAAGTCAAGGGGAAAACATGACGCACTTTATCAACAATATATGTTGTGACAGGTTTTCAGAAATCCAAAAAATTTGCACCTTTATTTTTGTGGGATAAAAATAGAAACAGTAATGGGAAATTAAGATAACATTGCTCCAATTCAGGGTCTTCTCTGCCCATTAAAAGCTGTACCACAGGAAATGTTACTCATCCTTAAAAGACTCTATTAAGCCACTCAAATAAAACTACAAATCAAGAAAAATTTGAAAAGGATTTTCAATGAGTTTCAGTGAGAACATTCTTTATTGGTCAGCAAACACTTAAAAACTTTTTGATTACACACATCATGCAAAACAACTGACTTCACACATGGTTGTCTAATTGTGACATATTCTCCTTTGAGATGATTATAGATTTTAAAAGTTACAGTGACTGTAGTAAGTAAAAAAAAATCAGGAAAATGACCCTAAATGAAGCAAAATACTATGTAGTTCATGGAAAAGTCTTGTTCATCCTTTCTAGATGTTTAATTTTCTCTCCTAATGAAAATCTGTATATTTTTGAAGACTATTATATACAAAACTGGCAGCTGTTTTATATGTGCGAGGCACTCTACACAACTGATAAAAAGAAATTGCAAGGCCCTAACCGGTTTGGCTCAGTGGATAGAGCGTCAGCCTGTGGACTGAAGGTTCCCAGGTTCGATTCTGGTCAAGGGCATGTACCTTGGTTGCGGGCACATTCCCAGTAGGGGGTGTGCAGGAGGCAGCTGATGGATGTTTCTCTCTCATCAAAGTTTCTAACTCTCTATCCCTCTCCCTTCCTCTCTGTTAAAAAAAAAAAAAAAATCAATAAAATATATTTTAAAAAAAGAAATTGCAAGAATAAAATTTCAAATATTACAGGGTCTGGTTAATTTCCCCCTGGTTTTGGTAATCCAAAACAGGAAAATGCCCTTTTATTTAAAATGCTCATTTGTTTCAATAGATTATTTCCTTAGAAAGATGATTTTGCTCCTGAGACAGTGTAGTGTATCCCTGGACATCTTTTTGAACAAAGAGTGCTTCTTTGAACTAAGAATGCTTCTTTGAACTATTATTTATATATTCTCCAAGTTGTTTTCAATGAGTGGAAAGAAACAGGGCTTCCTATTCTGAGGGGAAAACAGGAATAATCTTCTTACTCTATGTATGACACTCAGAAAAAGTTTTCTTTGTGGTGGTGGGATCAACACTTCTATCTGTGGAATTTCTGGTAGCACTCTCAGTATTAGAACCCCTAATACAGGCAAATTCACTGCCTTAAAATAACCAGAGCCCCCACCTGGTCAGTATGGCCAAGTGGTTGAGCGTGACCTATGAACCAGGAGTTCACATTCGCTTCCTGGTCAGGGCACATGCCGAGGTTGCAGGCAATCCCCTGTAGGAGCGTGCAGGAGGCAGATGATCAATGATATTTCTCTCTCTCTGATGTTTCTATCTCTCTCTCCCTTTTTCTCTAAGAATCAATAAAAACATATTAAAAATAAGTAAATATCCAGAGCCCCCTGAGAAAAGTGAATTCCAAATCTCCTATTGGCACATCAAGTCAACTGGCAGCGAGTTGGCACAGAACACATTTTTAGATCCCTGAAAGTGGGGTGCTGCCACAGCAAACACCTGAAAATACAAATGGCTTTGAATTTGGGCAGTGACTAGAGCAGGGGTGGGCAAACTTTATGACTCGAGGGCCACAATGGGTTCCTAAACTGGACCGGAGGGCCGGAACAAAAGCATGGATGGAGTGTTTGTGTGAACTAATATAAATTCAAAGTAAACATCATTACATAAAAGGGTACGGTCTTTTTTTTCAATAGTTTTATTCATTTCAAACGGGCCAGATCCGGCCCACGGGCCGTAGTTTGCCCACAGCTGGACTAGAGGATGAGAGAAGTTTTAGGAGAATGACAGAAAAAGTCAAGATTTCCTTGAACACTGTTAGTAGATATATGGATGAATGTTAGTGAGGGCTCAAAGGAAATGGTAGAGAGCATGGTAGAGTGGGTAAACTGTCATGGAGAATATCTAAATTGTCGTGAGAAATAAGGACATTAAAGGTACTGCCAGTGAGGGCTCAGAAGGAAATGAGGACCATGCTGTTGGAAACTAAAGAAAGAGAGACTAGAGTTATATACTAGCAAAATCTTAGCTGAAGAGTGTCCTGCGGTAATGTGGAAAGCAGAACTTTTAAGTGATAGACTTAATATATTTAGCTAAAGAGATTTCTAAGCAAAGCGTGGAGGATGCAGTCTGCTTTCTTCTTGCGAATTATAATAAAACTAGAGGCCCAGTGCACGAATTCGTGCATGAGTGGGATCTCTCGGCCTGGCCCACAATCGAGGCCTATGGTGGGGGGGGGCAGCCGGCTGGGGGAAGGGACCCTGTGAGCTTGCCTGGCCAGCCCCCGATCGGAGCCTATGGGGGGGTGGAAGAGGTGGCCAGCAGGGGCAAGGGACCGTGGGAGGTTGGCTGTGGGAGCACACTGACCACCAGGGGGCAGCTCCTGCATTAAGCATCTGCCCACTGGTAGTCAGTGTGCATCAGAGCAACTGGTTGACTATTCGTTCCGGTCGCTCGGTCGTAACCGTCACTTAGGCATATATATATATATGGGAGGAGACAGATAAATTGAGAGAACAACTGTTAAATAAATATAAAGAAAATAGGACTTGATAACTTGGAAATTCTCAGCCTACTCAGATGGAAAAAAGACATTAAAATGAAGAGATTCAGGCCTGGCTGGTGTGGCTTATTGGTTAAGCACTGACCCAGGCACCAAGAGAACATTGGTTCCATTCCCGGTCAGGGCACATGCCAGGGTTGTGAGCTCGATCCCTAGTAGGGAGCGTATAGGAGGCAGCCAATCTATGCTTCTTTCTCATTGATGTTTCTATCTCTCTATCCCTTTCCCTTCCTTTCCCTCTAAAATCAATAAAAACATTTTTTTAAAAAAATGAAGAGATTCAGGAAAGCCTACTCTAGGGAAAAAGATAAGGGGGTAGTTGTACAACTTTTGCTAATACTCAAGAAAGATAAAAAAGGCCTGAGTATTTAGTCACACAAAAGATTCTTTGAAGAGATTAGGGGTATGACTTACAGACCCTCCAGCCATGTCAGAAAAAGTCAGAAAGAGTTGGGATTATCCAGGAAAAACATGTGGAGGAGCCTCTGGTCTACAGGGAATCCCCATAACATAAACAGAAGATCCACATGTTTTTTGAGAATGTTATACCAGCAGACATGGCCATCTTAAATGGAAAGGTATAGAGAGTGTGTGAAATGAAGAGATGATCAGACCTCCCAGAATTCCACAGGTAAGAAATAAGTTGACAAAACTACTCAGCTGCACACATGTGCTGCCTTTCCTGAAGAAGTTACGACTCTGAAAGGATGTCCTCTCGGACAGTGGTCGGCAAACTGCAGCCCCTTGAGTGTGGCTCTTCCACAAAATACCACGTGTAGGCGCGCACGTACAGTGCGATTGAAACTTCGTGGCCACACTCAAGGGGCCAAAGGGCCGCATGTGGCTCGCGAGCCGCAGTTTGCCAACCACTGCTCTAGGATTTCCACAAGCCTAGAGAATGGTGCTGCCAGCCACAGAAGACTATGCCCGGGCTTTGAAACTGAACGGAGTGTGCCTGGCTGATTTTCTAAATTGCCTGGCACTGGTAGCTCCTTTTTTCATTCCGTTTTCTGATTCTTTGAACAGGAATGTCCATAACTGTTATTCTATGCCTGTCCTATCTTCATATTTGGGAGAAGATAACTGGTTCTAGGTTCACAGACGGAGAAAAAGTATCTTTCAGGAATCACACCCAAATCCTTACTCATACCTATCTTAGATGATTAAACTGAGATTTGGAATTTTTGAGAGGGTGAAATTCAGATAAGATATTGCATTTGAAGTTGATGCTGTAATAGTCTGAGACTTTTGAGCACCTCTGGATGGGGTAACTTTATTTGGGATGGATGTGAACTTTTTGAGGTGGGAGTAAACTGTGGTAGATAGAATGGCCCCACAAAATGCTCATGTTCTAATGCTCAAATGTGTCCATTTTGCAGATGTAATTATAATAAGCATTTTGAGAGATTATCCTGGATTATCTAGGAAAACAAAATATAATCACAAGGATCCTTGTAAGACAAAAGCAGAATTAAAGCTGGGACTAAAAGAGGTAAGAAGAGAAGCAGAGACTGGAGGGATACAGCCATAAGTGAGGGGATGCCAGCAGCCTCTACAAGTTGGAAGAAGCAAAGAACAGATTCACCCCTGGAGCCTCCAGAAGGAACCTGAGATGCTACTTTACATGGTAAAAGGGACTTTAAAGATGTGGTTAAGGTTACTATAGACCTTAAGATGAGGAGATAATCCTGGATTACCTTGTGGGCCCAATGTAATCACATGAGTCCTTAAAAGCAGAGAACCTTTCCTGGCTGTTGTCATAGAAATATGATGGCAGAACCGTCAGAAAGATACAATGTTGCTGGCTTTGAAGATGGGAACAGAGGGCCACAGGTCTACCAATGCAAGTGGCCTCCAGAAGTTGAAAAGGCCAGGAAATGCTTCTTCCGGAGTCTCCCGAAAGAATGCAGTCCTGTCAGCACCTGACTTTAGCCCAGTGACACTAGTTTAACCTATAGAATTAGAGGATAATAAATCTCCGCTGTCATGAGCCACTAAGTTTATAGTAACTTGTTATAGAAGCAATAGAAAACTAACCAGGAGTGGGTGACCTAAGATGAAGTGGTGTCTGGGAAGAAGAACAAGCTTTTCTATCATTCCTGATGTGCCTGCCTCACTCAGGAAATACCTGGCTTCAGCAGGAATGCAAACCTTTCCACTGGTCTTTCTTCAGATCCATTGGGCCTGACAGAACTGACATTCCTGTATTTCTATACTAGTTTTGTTCTGAAGTAGAAAACATTCTGGCTTTGACACTAAGAACAGTTTAGTATCTATAGTGGGCCCCTAGAAAAATGTGTTGACTGAATATATGAATGTGATCAAGGCAAGCTCTGGGAGGGACTATAATTCCTCTTTTTTAAAGTGCTGTTTACCACATCTCAAGAATAGCTGACCTTTATGTTTGTTTCAAGTTTATAATGTTCACAGTTCCATAAAATACAAGGTTGAACAGTAATATAGCTAAGTCAGTAATATAGCTAAGTCAGTAAAAAGGATGCATAATATCTTAATAGGAGAAATAATCATTGCATGATCAAAGTATTTCAAAATCAGAATAAAGATACTCTTTAGTATATATTATAGATAAATTTTCAAAACATATGATCAGAAAATTCCTTAATGGCTCTTGATCAATGCATCATCAAGAAACTTTACTGCAAATTTTACCAAATTTATCAAAATGGAATTGTGTTAATTTTCTCTGCCAACAAATGTTGTTACATGAACTCTGGGCATATAACAAATTGGTTTGTGGATATTTAAAAGCTATCAACATAAACCAGCCCTACAAATAATAATTCAAAGATATTTATCTCAAGATCTACTCCTAGTCCAAATTCATCTATACTAAGGCTGGAGGATAAAATAAAAATAAAACCAAAATGCATCTGTATAAATTATAAAAACAATTTGGTACTTGTATAAGTAAGTTTTCCTTATTAATATGGCACATCATCTCTCCTTTGTGTTACTACATGAATAGGAGCAGCATTATTTCAGTTGCTGGAGAATCACAGTGTTAATAATACCTGCTTCTTGTAGTGTCAGGCTTTCATCGGTTAGCTCTTTGCTTGGAAATGAAGTTATAAGAATAAAGTCAAGATTTGCAAATTCAGGACGGGACTGTATAATGAAGTCCCGAACATCCAGGATCCTGAGAAATAAGATAAAAATAATTTGTGATACAAAAATCTTATTACCATGTAAGCTTTTAGCTAAAATTAGATAATAATAAAAATCACACAATTCTAATCCTTATTTAAATGTGTTGTCATTTTCTTTAATTTACACTATTTCAATGGATGGATTTATTTTAGCTGTAAGACAAAATATGAGGATTAACTTTGGAGTGTACCTAGTATCTACTTTTACTGTAAAAAAGAGACAATCTTCAGATGAGTTATGCACAAAATAAATGCCAACCATGTTATTATAATGAAAAGTGCAGGCCCTACTTTTATCAGAGTATAAAATATTTTAGCAGTGCTCGATCCAGAAAAAGAAAGGTACCTCAAATTGGCCTCTGTCAAAGTGAGTCTGAAACTATGAAAAGTGTAAGTCATAAGAATAGTTTTTAAACATTACTTTCACACAGGGCTTCTGGTCAAGATGGTGGCATCAGTAAATGCCATACTCACATTCTCCTACAACTACATCAAAATCAAAACTACAAAACAACCACAATTCAGAACCAACTGAAATTTAGCTGAACAGAAGTCCTACAACTGAGAATATAAAGAAGTCACATCGAGACTGGCAGGAAAGGCGGAGACGCAGAATGGGGCTGGTCCCACACTCATATGTGGCAAATAAAAGTGGGAGGGATATCTTGGCTGCGGCAGCCCCCCTGAGGAGTGAAGGGACCCAGCTCCAAATCAGGTCCTCCAGCCCAGGGTTCCAATGCTGAGAAGTCCCCATACCTTCTGGCTATATAGACACCAGTGGGGATTGTGGATGCGTGAGACAGAGGGCTTCTGGAGTTCCAGGCAGGAGAGAGAGAAACATCAATTTGTTGTTCACTTATTTATGCATTCATTGGTCGATTCTTGTATGTGCCCTGGTGTATGGGGATGAGGCTCTAACCAACTGAGGGCCACAGGCAGTTCCTCCTAAAGGGCCTGTGCATGGACTTACTTGAATGCACTTCCTCAGAGCTCCAGCACTGGGGCAGCTGCTTGAAAGCTACCAGGGACATACTGAGAAGAACTGACTTGTCTGACATGGGGTGGGGTGGCAGCAGGAAAAGAGCTGGAGGGGTAGTTTTTCCCCAGAGAAAAGTGCTGGCAGAGGCCATTGCTCCTTTCCTGAGCCCTCCCCACATAGAACTGGCAGGTGACTGCCACATCTGAGTCTCCACCAAATTGGCTAACACTGCTAGTCCTGTCCTGGTGATTTCCTGAGACCAGCCCCACCCACTTTGCAGGCCCACCCAACTTACAGGCCTACCCAAGTGATTCCAGTGGCTTTTCCATACAGCCTGTCTTGGCTCATGCTTCACACATTCCTAAAATCTTTCAAATGAGTAGCATCTGGTTTTGGCATGCCCTTTACCTCTCACTAAGTGGCCCCAGGCCGGACACTGGTGGCACCCAGCCTTGGTCCACAGCTTGCCCTCTCCTGGGCACCTCCAAGCCCAGCACACGTAGCAGCCATCAGCAGGCTGCTTTGTAACTCATTCCAGTTGGCCCCAGGCAAACACAGGGGGCGGCTAACCTTGGCCTGAACCTCCCAGGAGGTCCCACAGCCAGCACAACTGATGGGCAGCTTTAGATCACATAGAAGTAACACCCAACCACCTCCACAAGTGACAAACTCAAATGGCAGACTCAGCAGGCAACAGAGCTGCACTGAAGTAAGTCCTACTCCGTGGGTGGGTCCCTGCACAGCTGATACTCCATGGTGGTCCCAGCCAGTCCTCGCGGTCTATCAGCTGGGGGTAAATCCCTCCCATTGAGGTGCCAACAGCAATCAACTACAAGAGGAGGGTGTACACATAGGGGAGGCAACTGGACTGCCCATCTCAGGTGAAAATGAACGATAAAATGGCAATAAATACATATCCACCAATAATTGAACCTAAAAAACAAATGAACAAGCAGAACAGAAACAGACTCATAGATGCAGTGAACATTTTGACGGTTGCCAGATGCGAGGGGGAATGAGTGAAAAAGGTGAAGGGATTAAGAAGTACAAACTGGTAGTTACAGAATAGTCATGGGGATATAAAGTACAGCATAGGGAATATAGTCAATAATATTCTTATAACTATATATGGTGAGAAATGGGTATGAGATTTATCAGGATGATCACTTAGTAAGTGATATATGTCTAATCACTGGATTGTACACCTGAAACTAAAAGGATACTGTATCTCAACTGTAATTGAAAAATTAAAAAATGGTTTAAAGTAAAAAAAGAATTTCTTTCACATATACACAATACTCAACTTAAATCATAAATGTATCCCTGCAAAGGCATACAATAAACAAAAATAATCGTATTAGCACAAGTGTTAATTTACAAGTGAATGGTGAAATGGCATTTAAAATGGTTTATTTGAAGTACTTGACAAGCACAATTAAACTTTACAGTATAAGTTTATATTACAAAGTTAACCCAATCAGTACTACCATAAATTTTTATATGAGTAAAGTCCAAATAAGGTTTTAATATTAAATTAAATCTGATTCCACTTTATGTGGTTTTAGCAACAGTGCAAAACTGCAGCTTTTAATGATTTTGTTTTTTTGAGTAGTACCTGGATTTGCATTAATATTTGGAGTTTACAAAGGATGTTTAATTACTAAGTATTTCACTTCTTACACATAGCTATTACAAGATTTTTTCCCCTTTGTCAAAAACTTACTGCATATCTAAAGAATTTCATATTCTTCATTACTCCAGTCACATTGAGTTTACACAGATCAGTAACCCTATGTGTGAGAGTAAACTAGAAGCTTACCTGTGTGTACTATTGAATCTTTGTATCAAACGACTCCCATCTGCCAGCCTGATTTGAATTTTTGTTGTTGGCATTGAATCATCAATCAGAACAGCTGCATCAAGTATTGACTTCTCCTCCTCTTCTGGGGAGGATGGTGTACTGACAATTTCAGGGGTAAGGCTATGAAATAAGAATGAAAGAGTTAGAAAACAAATGCAAACACATAAGACATGTAACAAACTGAAGACGGTGGCATAACCACTGAGACTGATCCCTGACTCTCCAGCTAGCCCCTCCTCTGGCTTCTGGACTAGCAAGAACATGGCCCCTTTGGTCTCCTATACTTCTTCCAAGCTCTTTCATTATATTACAGTTATTTTGGACCCTATGATTTTGATTTAGTTTATCCAATCTCTTTAAAAAGCCTATTTGTGTACTCCTTCCTTCTTTATCCCTTTGAAGTTTCATGAAACTGTTTAGCAAACACCGGCCTTTAGTCAGAAATCTGAGCAACTTTGAGTTAACATCAAAGAATGACTAAGAGCACAGACAGACTTGGTTTCAAATCTCAGCCATGTTTACTGTGTAAACTTAAGTAAATTAATCTCTTTGAATCCCAGCTCTGTCATTTGTAAAATGGAGGAAATATTGGGGTACAAAGGTACGTGATACAGGCATATCTCAGAGATTCAGGTTTGGTTCCAGACCACCACAATAAAGCGCGTATCACAATAAAATGTGTAACACAGTAAGGCAAGTCGTAATCTTTTTGCTGGTGAAGGGTCTTGCCTTCAGTTTGTAAAAAAAATGCACCATCTATGAAGCTCAATAAACTAAAGTGCAATAATACAAGGTGTGCCTGTACCAGTAAGTCCTAGAACACTTTATCAAACAAAATCTAGTTGCTGGGCACTGAAGGATGTGTTTCGGTCTTTAAAAAAGGCAGGTTACCATATGTACTTGTATTTCCTACATGTCTCAGAAATCAGTCTCTAAAAGTGATGGCATTATAATTAGCTAGTTATTAATAACTAGAGGACCGGTGCACGAATTTGCGCATGGGTGGGGTTCCTCAGCCTGGCTGGTGATTCGGGCCTATCGGGGGGCCAGCCAGCCAGGGGGAGGGGCCACAAGAGGTTGGCCGGCTGGGGGTAGGGGCCGCAGGAGGTTGGCTGGCTGGAGGGGGAGGGGCCATGGGAGGTTGGCTGGCCGGCTTGGGAGGTTGGCTATGGGAGCGCACTGACCACCAGAGGACAGCTCCTGCGTTAAGCGTCTGCCCCTTGGTGCTCAGTGCATGTCATAGCAACTGGTTGACCAGTCATTTCGGTAGTTCCAGTCGTTCGGTTTTAACGGTTGCTTAGGCTTTTATATATATAGACTAGAGACCCAGTGCATAAAATTCATGCATGAGGTGGGTTCCCTCAGCCCAACCTGCACCCCCTCCAATCCGGGAGCCCTCAGGGGATGTCCTACTGATGGCTTAGGCCCACTCCCCGTGGTTTTCTGCTCTCTGCAGGGCCCGCTTGCCTGCTCGCCCGGTCGCTGCAGCAACCTGCAAGCAGGCCCTGCTGTCTGCTCTCTGAGGGGCCTGCTTGCCGGCTAGCTGCCAGTGGGACTGAACGGACTGGAGGACTTCTGGGGGCAGGTCCAGCTGCCCCGCCTGCCTCTGCTCCTCCGGCGGAGCTGAGGGGCCTGGGCGCTGCCATTTTGTGATGGAGTGATGGTCAATTTGCATATTCCTGCTTTATTAGATAGGCTTGGAAAGCTGAAAAGGGAAGGCCAGACATTACAGGCATGTTCCCTGCAAAACACTGGGGAGAGAGGACTGGACATAGGGAAGATAGACGCATGCCCAGTAAAGCTGGGATGACAAAGGAAAGGTATTTGCCAGTCAATCACACCTGGTGACAGAGATGGTTGGCCAGAATGAGTGTGGCCACTGCAAGTGCATGGAAATTTGGGATATATAATCCCCTAAACAAAAGCTCATTCTCTTATGCTCTTGGCACACTTGGCTTCCTTGCATTCTCCCATGTGGCCCACGACCATGTGGACCCCTACACTCAATGGACTAATGGACTGCAACTAGCTTGATACTGAACTGGACCCGACTCCAACATGGAACAAAAACTCTGGACCCTGGCTCTGATTTTAGCTTTACTGAAACCCCAGCTACACTCCTTCTATGACTGGACTAAGGGAAAAGGGACTTTGGAAACTGAGGGGTGTAATTCCATAGAAATAAAGTTTTCTACTATATCTCATCCTCCTGTGGAAGTCTCCAGAAATGCTCATTCCAGCGGTACCTCAAGAACCCCACTCCCACTAGTGATGGGGGAAGATGAGGAACGTTTTTCTCCAATAACAAAAGCAGAAAATGATACAGAAATGGAGACTCGAGATATGAAAGACAGGGATAAAGAACCGATACTGAATTCTTTCCTATTTTGAGGAGAGGGGAATAGAGAACCAGTGTGCCCAATGCAAATGAAAAGATCTTGGAAGGGAAGGAATTATATGAAAAGGAATAAAACATGCACAAAAGGGTATGTGGGACACATGACTGATGCATCAATTCCACAGGTCACCTGTAGTGATAATGTGGACAAATAGAGGATAACCTGTACTAACTTATTTTACAAGATTTATGAAGAGTCTTTTAAGCCAGGCTGTTATAAAGGAGTCCACTCATACACTATACCATGCACACTGGTTTCTAAATTATGCTCAGCAGAATTCAAGGGGTTCTTGGGAAATGTCTGAGATAATACCTCCTTCTCTTACAACCAGAGGAACTCAGGTTTCATATGTGTTTTAAATACATATTGGGCTTCCGTAACTTGAAGAAAGACTTTGGCTGCTTAAAATGTATTGAGAAAAGCCAACTTAAGCACACTTCTTTGCTGCAAGAGCTCAGTGGCACCTAAGCATGCTTAAAGCTATGATCTAAGATATCTATTGTTTTATCTAATCAACAACCCCTTCCAATATCCCCCTTTGACACTATGTATTTAGATAGAGACAAGATGGTCTAATGGTAAAAGCACAGACTCTGGAGCCAGAGTTCCTGGTTTGAATCATACATGCTCATCACTTCCCACCTCAATCAATGTGGGCAAAATACTGCATCTGCAAAAGGAGGGATAACAGGGTCCATAGGGAAAAGTGGTGTGAAGATTAAATGAGTTAATGTATGTAAAGTGCTTAGAGGGCCAAGAATGTGGTAACTGCTATCTAAGTATTAGCTACTAATATTGACACCAGATTTGCATATCTAATTCCATCAGCAAAGTTTTAGTTTTTACTTTCTAGATTATTTTGATATATTTTCTTCCCAAAGGCAATTCATGTTGAACACACACAAGTATTTTTCTCATTTTAGGATTCTACCTTCCAAGTTTTTGTCCATCTCCACTAAAAGCCTTGAACTTCAATCTGGGTTTTATGTATTCTTGATCCTGATGATCCTCCATATCCAAGTTCACTTGGCCACCATGAACCAGTCGCTGAAGCTCTGGGGGAATTTCTCTTTTAAAAAAGGGAAAAAGGTTTTAGTTAACTTTTGGGAAAAAAAAAAAGAATCTATAGTGTTGATATTGATATAATCAAGTTGTGAGCTATACTGGAAAACCACAATTTTTGCATAAATTTGTAATATAAACGTTTCTGTGATGATTAATATTTCTTTATCTATAGATATTTCTTTCTTGAAGTTGCATCACATCATTCCTTAGAGATTCTCAACATAGAGATTTTTTGTTGTCATAGTGATCTTGGAGTGCTTCTGATAAATTGCAAGGCAGCAATTCTTACCTAAAATAACACTAGGAAATTCCTATGAGGACATAACAGTTAATGCAGATATTTCTTTCCAAACTCCTGGAAGAGGTTTTCAAAATGATAGGGATATTTTTGATTGTTGTGTGGCTGCTGAGTGCTGCTGCCCAGTCAGGGCGGGGGATGAATGATGCTCTGACACGGGGGAGCCATCTTGCACAATGAAGACTTGTCTCAGGTTCCACAGAACCACTGAATACCCTGCCAGAGAGTCATATGATGACGAATGACACTGTTTATAATGTCTGAGCCTAAAACCCAAGGCTTAGGCTCTGTCTTACATATAAGCAAAACCTCAAAACCTGTTTTTGTGTGTGTACTGTTTTAATATGCTTTGCAATTTCCATCTTCCATATAAACGGAGGGAAGACTGCAACTTCTTTTGTTTAGAACAAATCCCTGTCTGCACTGCCACTTATAGCAATGAAGTTGCCAACTTCCTATACCTCCCTATTCTGTTTTTATGCCTGTCACATTGATGTGAGAAGTGCTAGTCTGCACATAAGTGCAAATTATCTGGCTGCTTTGTTGTATCTTCTGGTGTGGTCATACTTGGGTATTTAGAAACTGAAATATGTATAATTTTATGGTAAATTACTTTCTTTTAGTCCCTCAATATTTGTAAGATAAAATTTACTTTAATTTTTTGGAAATAATATACATAGATTTATGAATTTTTCTTTGGAGATACTGAAGATGTATTACAAAATATTTGTTATAAAAAGGGAACAACAATTACATAGCTGACAATCACTGTCTGTTATCAATCACTGCTTTCAAGGAGTCTTTTCTAAAACTATTCTTGATCATAATTTGTTTGAGAATATGGTGTGATTCAAATTTTTTAAAGAAGTAGTATATCATACTGTGTGAACGGTAGCCTACAAAGTTTATACATTATTTTCACTTAACAAATTAGTTTTCATCTATAATACATTCGTCATCAATAAGTTCTTTTCTTCTACCATCTTGAAATAAGCATCAATTTCAACTGTACTGCTGATCTTCACTTAGCAGATGAACCCATTCCCTACTCATCACTCCCATCTCTTCCCAGTGACTCTGCAGGGTTCCCAGTCCGAAGCATTGACTTAAACTATCATATACTGCCTCCCAGGTCAGCCTCCCACCTTTCTCAATGACTTCAGCATACTACCTACAGCTTACAGCATTTCTTGCCTTTTTTTGATATCCTGACATTATCTCTGATGAATTCAAATTCAAAATTCATGCTAATTAATGTTCTAAAATACCCTTTCTCCAGAGTGTTCTTTCCCTATCTCAACTCCAATGAGTTTCATCTCTACTCCACTTGGATATATTTCATCACTTGGAAAAGCCCTGTCTTCAGTTCCTGGGTGGAGTATAACCTCCTACTCCAGTCCCTTTACTGCTACTTAAATTTCCCAGTTCATCACCAATATCTCAGTAAAATATCTTATTCTTCAGTAAGGGCTAGTGAGCTATGATGTTCTTAAGGCGGGTCAGAGTACTGTATATTGGTTTACTTTCATAAATTATAACTTCAAACTAACCTTTTGAAATCTTCTGCCAGCAGTAATGCCACTTTAAAAGATTTCTAATATAAGCTGCTGAATTTCAGGCATACATGCAATGAGTCACCCTGTCAACAGTAAGCAGGACAGTGGCTTAGTGGATGGCAACTACATGCTAATCAATTAATTGATTATACTGAGGTGGTTCTTCTTAGAGTTGGGAACATAGATAGCTTCATCAGATTTTTAAAGGGACGATGTCTTACTGCTTTCCCACTCCCCACAGGTGAAAACAGTAACTTATAGACAATAATATGTCCTTTATATATTTAGAAATACCCTTCCCCCAGGAGTCACTTACATAATCCAATTCTTAGATACCAGTAGAGTCCTACTGAATGGCATTCTGCTTAAAAAACAAAAACAAAACAAAACAAACAAAACAAAACAAAAAACTCCCACCCTGAATAACAAATAGAACACAATAATACAGCTTACCCTCTTTTAACAGACTCCAGAAATTGAGCATTCACTGGATCATTGTAGGGTCTCAATTCTCCATCATCTAAACTGAAACCATTGCTCCACAACTTAAGCAAAATCTGAACCTTTTGAGCACAGAAAAAAAACAAAGATAAAGAAAATACAAAAATCTATTTGCATCAATCTTAAGTTTTAAATGTAATTTTAAACAACTTACTTAATTTAAAATATGGAGTTATTTGTACTCTCCTTATTCACAGTTAAAATAAAGACATACGTGAAACCATGTGTGTCTGCTAAGCAGATCTGTAGTTAGCTTAACAAATGGACCATGGCTGAAACACCAAAGGTCCCACAGGTCCCACACCTGGGCCCTGGCTTCAAGGCACAATTATTTCTAGTTCATTGAGAAAACAAAAGCAATGAGATCATTCAGCTGCACTCTGCACCCACCTTCTCCTTCCGTGTCCATATTTTCTAATACAGAACTTAAATATTTATTCCAAGGTGCAAGACAGAATTTCTAGGGACCCGCCAAGGCTAAACTACATGTTTAAAATAAAGTTATAACTCCGAAATTTCAAAAGGTAAATGAAATAATGACTTAGGTATTGCTATGTTTACAACTCTGCTCACTCTATGTCATAACTACACCATTTATAATAATCATCATCATACATATATAAGCTTATTTTACAGTGAATCATACAATTCTGTCAACAAATAGTTATGTATCTCTAAGTGCAAGGCACATTAGGGATACAAAAGATAAAATTTGAGACTGAAAACTTACAAATTAGGCCTTTTAATCTGCTTTACAAATTAAGAAAACAAAAAGATATTTATATTACCAACTTTTAATTTTAAAATAAACAGTAGTAACTAGAGGCAAATATCTATAATTTTTCACTTTGATTACTGTACCTACATCTTGCATCTGATTTTCTCCATAGATATATTCAGACTGTTTACAAATGGAATTACCCAATCTGTATCCTCCACCTGTAAAGGACTAAAATACAAAGCAAGTGAGTTAAAAATTCTCTAAGGCTTATTAAGCAGTATGTTGCAATAATCCTATATAATAAAGGCCTAATATGCAAATCAACCGAACGGCAGAACTACTGGTCACTATAACGCACTGACCACCAGAGGGCAGATGCTCAATGCAGGAGCTGCCCCTGGTGGTCAGTGTGCTCCCACAGGGGGAGCGCTGCTCAGCCAGAAGCCAGGCTCACCGCTGGCGGGTACAGCGGTGGTGGCGGGAGCCTCTTCCACCTCCAAGGCAGAGCTAAGGAGCAGCAAGCCCAGCTTCTGACTGGTAAGCGCAGCAGCAGTGGCGGGAGCCTCTCCCACCTTCTCTGCAGGTGGGTGATAAGGAGTGAGGGGTCCCGGATGGCGAGAGGGATGTCTGACTGCCGGCTTAGCCTGGGGGATCGGGCCTAAGCTGGCAGGCGGACATCCCCCCGAGGGGTCCCAGACTGTGAGAGGGTGCAGGCCGGGCTGAGGGACCCCACCATGTGCATGAATCTCATGCACTGGGCCTGTAGTGTGTGATATATATTTTAAAACTAAATTAACTATAATTAGTCAAACTGGTTTATATTTTCCAGGAAAACAGCACATTAACATTAAAGTCTTATGTTACAACACAAAGAGGTGTATTCAAGTAAGAAGTTATGTTTCTTGCCCTGGCCAGTTGACTATATGGTAGTTTAGGAAACCTCCCCAAATGATTTGACAAGAGAAATCAGGTTGGGAAATGTTAATTATGAGAACACTAGAGGTCGGATGCACAAAATTTGTGCAAGAGTAGGCCTTCCTTCCCTCAGCTGCTAGCACCAGCTTCCCTCCAGCACCCTGGACCCAGGCTTCCCTAGCAGCCCTGACTTTGTCCGGAAGGTTGTCCAGAAGGATGTCCAGTCTAATTAGCATATTATGCTTTTATTATTATAGATATGGCAATTATACACAAAAATAAACTTTAGTATACCAATACTGCATCTAGAAAGTTTTGCAGAAACTGAAGAAGTTACAAAAATAATCCAATGAAAGAAAAAGAGCCTTTCAACATGGTGGAGCAATTCGTCCTCTGCACAAGTAGAAATAAGAATCTTGACTTAAACTTAATCAAAATCAACTCAAAATAGGTCACAGGTTTAAATGGAAAACTATAAAACTTTTCTAGATAACACAGAGAAAATCTTTGGGACCTAACGTTAGGTGAAGAGTTCTTAGACAAGATACTAAAAGTATAATTCATAAAAAAAAAAAAAAAAGATAAATTGGACTTCATCAAAATTTAAAACTTTGCTTTATAAAAAACCCTGGTACGAGAATGAAAAGACAAGCTACAGTCTAGGAGGAAATATACACACAAAAAAATAAAGAACTCTCAATTTTGTTTATAACAAATAATCCAATTTGAAAATGGGTCAAAGTAAAGAAGAGACATTTTACTAAAGAGGAAAAATAAAGAGAGTGGCAAATAAGCACCCGAGAAGATGTTCAACATTATAGGCCATTAGGAAAATGCAAATAACATCATTAGCCATTAGGGTATTGGGGAAAACTGGGTGAAAGGTACACAACACCTTTCTGTATACCTTTTGCAAGTTCCTGTGAGCATAACTACTTCAAAATAAAAAGGTAAATAGAGATGTTGCATAGAAATGTAAGAAACTGCCTCAACTGTCAATCATCAATAGAAAGATTATAACCTTATAAAAATGAATCAAATATTTAAAGGAGAAATATACAGTTAGAAAAATAGTGTTATATAATAATATAAAAGACTATAGCCCTGGGAGAGTAGCTCAGTTGGTTGGAGTGTCTTCCTGAGATGCTAAGATTGCGGGTTCAAACCACAGTCAGGGCATATACAAGATCAACCAATGAATGCATAACTAAGTGGAACAACAAATCTCTCTTTCTCTCTCTCTCCTCCCTCACTCCCTCTCTTCCTTCCTCTCTCTCTGAAATCAATTTTTAAAAAACCTATAGAGGAGATTAAATATATAAGTAGCATCCTTAGTTTTGAAATTGAGCTTTACCTTAGTTTTGTCATCACCTGAAGCTCTTGTGGCTTCCTGTAGAGGGACAGCCCCATGTTCCTTTGCCTCTTTGAAAAGTTCATTCACTATTTTCCCAGTTGAAGGTCGAACGAGATGCAATCCACTGTATTCATGCTCACTTGAATAGAACCTTTAAACATTACACTTCGTGAATAAAAACTTAGAATACAACCATAAACTACTTTAAAGTAAAAAGCTACAGTCTTAGAAAGTAACTTTAATGTAAAAAGAATAATTTATACGCCTTCTGTGAAAATATTTAATTTTAAAAATAGGATTAAGGAATAAATAGTGAACAGTTCATATCATTTCTTGTGGAGTTTGCAGAGATTCCTGTAGCAAGCTCAGCATGCAGCATGAGAACCGGCTTGGTTCTTCCTCTCTCATCCTTTGCAATCACTTATAAATGCGCTTTTGGAGTGTGGTGGGGAGAAGTGTTGGCAACCAAAAGCGAAGTCTTTTCCCTGAGGAATCTACAATCACTAGGGACTTCGTTAGTGAAGAGACCTTTAGAGAGAGTGAACACCTAAATCTAGACTGCAGAGCTACACATAGAGGGTTTACTCCTAAGAGTCCTCTGGACTAAAAAATTATAACCCTGTGTTAAAGGTAAATAATTTAGACCACAAACAAGTTTTTTAGTGTATTAACTATGTAGAAACTGATTTCTACTCACTCCAACTTCATAACGGTCTTCCAGAACGTAAAATTGCCTCTACATTAGTATCCTATTTTATCTTTTAAGATTTTTTCAATCAAGAATAACAGATAATATAACCTATGAAATATCAACATGGAGACTTCAAGGATAAGGTGACAATCAGAGCTCATGTTTTTAACTACCCATTCCCTCCAAATCAGTTTCAAATCTGCACTGAACTGACCCACAAAACAAAAAGTGGGCAAATTATATCAGCACTAGAGACGAAGAATGAAGGTCACCTTCAACACTTTCTCCAAAATTAGTATGTGCAAAACTGAACAGAGAGGGGGCAGACCAGCTCTCAATTCACTGTTAAGTGAAGAAAAAGTCCCCCTGGAGAACCAGTGGATACTGGCAAGCAGACCCTCCTAACGGAAGCTAACATAAGGCTGGCTCACACAGCTGAGGGCAGGGGGAAGTGGAGGCGGGATTGCCCCCATCCTGCTAGAGCTCCGGCAATACACTGAGGCCCAGGTTACCCCAAGCAGGAAGCTTTCCTGCCGAGCTTATACTCAGGGTCCACGTGCTACCATGGGTGGCTCTTTTTTCTTTTCTTTTTTAAATTTTATCTTTAAATTACAGTTCATATTCAATATTATTTTGAATTAGTTTCAGGTGTATGCATAGTGGTTAGATAATCATATACTTTACAAAGTGATCCCTCAATATCTCCAGGACCCATCTGGCACCATACATAGCTGGCTTGTAAGACACGCGTTAGGATTAGGAGCTGTACAACAGACAGGTAGCAATGAGAAAGGAAGATGAAGAGAAAGGGAGAGAAAATGATAAAGAAAGGAAGGGGTATTGGTGAGAAAGACCTCACTGAAAAACCTATATAATGTTTATTTTTAAAAGATTTCAAGGCCATTTAAACAATTTGGGATTAGTGAACTAAAAAGGGGTAACATTTTTAAAAACAAGAGAAAAACTTACCTTTGAGGTGGTGTTCGTGGGCTTTTAAAGACTGAAGCTTTAGGTCTATCAGTTTTGGAAGATTTGCATTTCACTTCATCTTTGTACAATTCTGCCAAGGCCAGCTATAAAATAACAGATTTGTTACACAGTGTGACACTAGAAATAAACTCTCCTACACAACTAGAAATTATGAGTAGAACATTAACTTGTAAGTGCACAGCAAAGAGCTCCAATGAAGGCCACTGCTTACTCTCTTTCAAAATAAAACCAATGCATACTCTTCTTTTATAAAACTAACCAAAATGCTGCAGATATTAGAATAAATTAAAATTATTATTTAATTATTTTCAAATAACTATTCAACAGTTTAAAAAACAGTATTTGGTGACATCATTTTCAAAGCTGAACCTAAATTCTACAATCCTTTTAAAGATGTTTCACAACCTGCTCTCATCAGATGTCAAAAATTATTTCCTTTAGCTGTTCAAGTTTTCAAAATCCAAACACAGAATAATTTCAAAAGTATTCTTTTTAAAAGCCTACCAGACATATAAGTGTCATAAAGTTTAGGAAATTAAGCCGCTGGAAAATGACAGACAATGAATTAAATAGATGGTTTATATAACTTTTAGAAAGCAATACTACCAAGTTATGCATTGTAGATATACTAGAGGCCCGGTGCACAAAAATTTGTGCACTCGGGGCAAAGGGGGGGTCCCCTCAGCCCAGCCTGTGCCCTCTCGCAGTCTGGAACCCCTCGGGAGATAACAACCTGCTGGCTTAGGCCTGCTCCCGGGTGACAGAGGACAGGCCCAATCCCTAGGTGCAGCCCCTGGTCGGGCTCAGAGCAGGGCCAATTGGGGAGTTGGGGCGCCGCCCCGTGTCATGCACAAAGCAGGGCGGATCGGGAGGTTACAATGCCACCCTCAGTCACTCTCAGGGTAGGGCCGATTGGGGGGTTGGGGCACCGTCCCGTCACACTCAAGGCAGGATCGATGGGGAGGTTGCGGTGCCACCCCCTGTCACGCACAGAGCAGGGCCAATTAGGGGGCTGGGGCGCTGCCCCCTGTCACGCACAGAGCAGGGCGGATCAGGGGGTTGGGGCACCTCCCTCTATCACCCACAGAGCAGGGCTGATCAGGGGGGTGGGGCGCTGCCACTGTCACACTCAGGGCAGGGCCGATGGGGAGGTTATGCCTCTACCCCATCACACACAGAGCAGGGCCCATGGAGGGGGGGTTGGGGCGCCGCCCTCTATCACCCACAGAGCAGGGCCCATCAGGGGGTTGGGGCGCTGCCACTCTCACACTCAGGGCAGGGCCCATGGGGAGGTTATGGCTCTACCCCGTCACACACAGAGCAGGGCCGTGGTGGTGGTGGTGGGGGGGTTGGGGAGCCGCACCCTGTCACACACAGAGCAGAGCCGATCAGGGGGTTGGGGTGCTGCACCCTGTCACACACAGAGCCGCAGGGCGATCAGGGTGTTGGGGAGCTCCCCCCTATCAGGCACAGAGCAGGGCTGATCAGGGGGTTGGGGCGCCTTCCCCTGTCACGAACAGAGCAGGGCGGTTAGGGAGGTTGTGGCCCTGCCCCCTGTCACACACAGAGCCGCAGGGTGATCAGGGGGTTGAGCGCTGCCTCCTGTCACACTGATCCCAGTGCCGGGAGGCATATTACCCTTTTACTATATAGGATAGAGGCCTGGTGCACGGGTGGGGGCCGGCTTGTTTGCCCTGAAGGGTGTCCTGGATCAGGGTGGGGGTCCCCACTAGGGTGCCTGGCCAGTCTGGGTGAGGGGCTGAGGGCTGTTTTCAGGCTGGCGGGTAACTGAAGCTCCCAACTGCTCCTTTTTTTCTTTCTTTTTTTATTTTTATTCTGGGCCAGCTTTAGCTCTGAGGCTCCAGCTCTTAGGCCTCCGCTCCTGAAAGCAGGTATCTGGTTTGTTTCGGTTCTATAATCGAAACAATATATAACTCCAGCTCTGAGATCCCAGCTCGCTGAAAGCAGGTTTCTGGGGTTTTGTTTAGCTTCTATATTTGTAACTATGTTTCAAACTGCAAGCTCAGAGGCCGGCAAGGCAGGCGGGGAACGTTGGTTTCCTCCGTCACCGAAGCAAGCAAGCCTCATGTTAGTTTCAAGCTGCCTGGCTGCCGGCCGCCATCTTGGCTGGCAGTTAATTTGCATACGGCCCTGATTAGCCAATGGGAAGGGTAGCGGTCGTACGCTAATTACCATGTTTCTCTTTTATTAGATAGAATGGCTGGCTATCTGCAAAATGAAATAAACAAAACATAGTTCTTGAAATTGGAATTTTAAAAAGTTAACCAAATATTTCAGTGTTATTTTGTTCCCACTTTTGATATTTTTGGACAATAACTCGAAAAACTTTCCTTAATGCCCTTGTGGTTATCTATCTATATAATAAAAGCTTAAGCGACTACTATGGCAGAATGACCAGAATGACTGGTCACTATGATGTGCATTGACCACCAGGGGGCAGATGCTCAATGCAGGAGCTGCCCCCTGGTGGTCAGTGTGCTCCCACAGGGGGAACGCCGCTCAGCCAGAAGCCAGGCCACAGCTGGCGAGCGCAGTGGAGGTGGTGAGAGCCTCTCCTGACTCGGTGGCAGCACTAAGGAGCAGCCAGCGAGATGAGGTAAGGAGCAGCGAGTAGGCAGGCAGTAAGGAAGGAGGGGTCCTGGACTGCAAGAGGAATGTCCAACTGACAGCTTAGGCCCAATCCCCCCTGGGGAGCGGGCCTAAGCCAGCTGGCAGACATCCCCCAAGTGGTGCTGGACTGCGAGAGGGCGCAGGCCAGGCTGAGGGACGCCCGCAACACCACCACAGTGCACGAATTTCGTGCACCGGGCCTCTTAGTGTATGTATATATGTATGTATGTGTGTATGTGTGTGTGTGTGTGTGTGTGTGTGTGTATGCGCCTAAGCAACTGCTATAATGGAATGACCAGAATGACCAGTTGCTATGATGCGCACTGACCACCAGGAGGCAGACACTCAATGCAGGAACTGCCCCCAGCCCGCAGGCCCTGATCACCGATGGGGCTTGTCGACCAACCTCCTGGTCCCACCCCCTGGCTGGCAGGCCCCGATCGCCTGATTGTGGCCGGGCTCCCAGGCTGGGACAGGGAACCAGGGGTGGGTGGCGGTGTACACGGTCCCTTTCCTAAGGGGGCCAAGGGCTGGCTCCCTCCTCAGGGCTGACAGCCAACCTCCTGGCCCCTCCCCCTGGCCGGAAGGTCCTGCTCACCCGGTCGGGTTTGGGCCCTGGGCTGGGACGGGGCACCAGGGGTGGGTGGTGGCGGGTGGCGAGGGGAGGAGGAGGCGGGAGGTGGGGAACTGCATGGTGGCAGCATGCAGGCGGCAAGGGAAGGAGGAGGCGGGGAGACAGGGAACCTAATCGGCCCTGATGTCCGGCCAGGCCTAGGGACCTCACCCATGCCCAAATTCATGCACTGGGCCTCTAGTTCAATTATAATTGACATGGTCATAATCTTTGAGAGAAAGAAAAAACCAAAAACCAAGAAACAAAACAAAAACACACAAAAAACAGATAAGGTACTCCTTCTAGAAACATAAGAGATAAGAAAACTACTTCCAGGGTTTCTTTCCTCTGGAGGAAAAGAACAGGGAATTGGGGCAAAGTTAGTTCTTTGAAGATTCTATTAATAAAATTTTAAAATATACACATTAGAAAACAGAAATAAATGGCTTTATTTTTCCTCCCTAAATTTTTACCCTCATTCTACCCAGATCAAACAGCTTTCATTTTTCTAACAGCAATTTTGCTAGACATCCTAATTATAAAAGTGCTTTGTAATCTAAAAGAACTGAATTAAATCCTAACTTATGCTCTTATTGTGACGGTGGGCAAATTTTTTAACTTCTCTGAGTGCTTCCCTCATCTTTAAATGTCTATTAAAAAATTATCTTAAAGGGTTGTCTTATGGAATACATAGTGTATGTAAAATGTAAGACAAGTGCTCCATTACTAGGAAATATTATTTAAAAATGTTTAATGATGATTATATCAGTGTTTCATTTTCCCCAAGATTTCTTTTCTTTCTGCAGTGCTGTTTGTATATCACCTACGCCCTTTCCCTACTTTACCTCTTAAAAACAACAACAAAAATGAGAGTGAGAGAGACACATAGATACAGAAACAGAGACAGACGTTGTGACTGACAACTTGGGCCCAAAGTTTTTGGGAATTTTACCTGCCTGAAATCTCTTCAAAAGAATATCCCTTTATGGATTTCCTCTGGAGCTGATTATATTATTTGGGATCTATGAATTACTTTTATGCTCTTCCTCACAACTCTCTTATTACCAAGTTAATATTAAACACTAGAGAGCCAGAGCAGAAAATATGTGCACTGGAGGGGGGTTCCCTCAGCCCAGCCTGCGCCCTCTCGCAGTCCGGGACTCCTCGGGGGATGTCCGCCTGCCTGCTTAGGCCCGATCTCCTGGGCAGCGGGCCTAAGCTGGCAGGTGGACATCCCCCGAGGGCTCTTGAGCTGCCAGAGTGATGTCTGACGGCCAGCTTAGGCCCGATTCCCCAGGACTGTGAGAGGGCGCAGGCCGGGCTGAGGGGGACCACCCCCCTCCACCGAGTGCACGAACTTTCATGCACCGGCCTCTAGTTCATAAATAAAAAAAACAAAAACCCTATCTTCTAATTGATGGTAGCACTATCAGAATATCTGATCATTAATCATGTGTTAATCCACTGGATTGTTGGTAACTTTGCCAAGAATCAGGTAATCAATGGTCAATTACATCACCCCTAGCTTATAAATAAAGACACTGAGCATGAGAGAGGTTAAGTTCTCCTAAGGTCACCCAACGGCTAAGTGGCAGGACCAAGATGCTAACCGCAGTTGCCCTGACCGGAATCTCCATTTCCCCCAGCATCCCACATTGCCTCTTGGTGAGGGGGTCTACAGTAGAAAGTAAGACAGACAATAGCTTTGCTATTCCTCGATGCTCTTTACTCCTACTGAACTGACTTATGGGCACTGGTTCATCTCCTAACCTGACCTCACCATTCTCCAAGTCCTCATTTCATGCACTGCTTATTTTGGCATGCCATCATATGCCATCTTAAATATTGCCCAAAATATATTCGTATCTTATTTCTGTAACAAACAAACAAAAAAAAAAGGTAGAAATGTCCTTTTCCATTGTATCCCAGCACCAACCGTGGGTGCGATGCCCTATGCATGTACCTCAGCATCCCCAGAGCTCAGCAGTGTGCTCCGTGGCAGGTGGTCAACCTGTGCTCAGAGAAGCGGAGAAGGAAGGTGGGACTATAAATAGAACTTTTCCACCAAGGCTGTGCGTTCAGTGTCATTCATGCTTCATTAGGTAGCTCGCTATAGGCGGCCACTTGTTGGATTTTATCAATGATCTCATAAGGAGGCCGAAACATAAAAATAAAAAAGCCTAAAATGAGCCAAGCCGTGTTAAGCATCCGGTAAAGGCAGAGTCCGGTGCAGCCTGCTGAGTAGCTGCCTCCCGTCCGCGTCCTATAGCTTCGCGCCGTTTCCACGCCCCGTCTCCCAGGTGCAACGCTGCACAGGCTGCCACTCCCACCGCCAGGCTGGGCACCCCTGGGGGGAAAGCCTGCAGTTCCTCCCTTAAAAGGGAAAAGCCACCTGATCAGAAAGCACCGTTTCTGTCTATATTCAAGACAGAAACAGCCTCCGGGAGGCAGATCCAGCCCGACACCTGTTACTCCTTTCTAAGCGCGCGCCCGTTTCCCCTCCCCACAGTCCGCCTCCCCTCCGCGGCCAGGGCCCCGCAACGCCCGCCGCAGACCCCACGACACGCCGCTCTGAACGGAACGGGGCCTTCTCACTTTGCAAGCAGGGCACAGGGGAAACCGACACTTGTTCCCACGAACACCCGCGGACGCTGCGCCGCCCGAGTCCCAATGCGGTCCCCAGGTCGGCCTCCCACACGCCCCGCCCGCGGCCCCGCCCGCCGCCAGGCCCCGCCTCGGCCGCTCGCTGCACCTGCAAGTCCCGCGCGCTCGGGGGTCTCGGCCCCAAGGGTCGGTCCGGCTCCCCCGGCCCCGCATCGCCGCCTTCCGCCATCTTGGACCCGCTCGCAGGTGCCAGCGCCTGCGGAAGAGGTGCCTCCCGCAACTTCCGGGCCGGTTGCCCGGCAACGGGGGAGGCCGTTCCCGTGCGTCCGGCTTCCGCGCGCGCCCCCGCTTCCTCCTGCGCCGGTGCGCGCCCCTCCTTTCCGGCGCTACCCTACCTGTCCTAGCCTCCTTTTTTCCTTAAAGGAGATTGGCTCAGTTTCTCCGTGGAGAGGCCTCTGCCAGAGCTTCCTGTACCCCGAGGCATCCCTGCAGATTCTGTAAGCCGCCAGAGGGGGCAGCAGAGACTTGCAAGTTCTTTGAACTAAACAATGAGAACGTCCTTTGGATGTTTTTCTGAGCAAAACTGCCTCCTTACTTTCCTAGTGGACTGGGTGGCATGTCGCCCCAAAGCATAAACTGGTGTTGGGAATAAAGACCATCATAAATGCTCTTTGCAGTCAGAACTAGACTCTACTAAACCCTCCCCGTTCATCTGAGGTTTATTTAAACTCTCCTCTTAACCCGGGCACTTGTATGCCCCCTGGATGCAATGGTAAAACCTGGTCCCACTCAATATAAAACTCACCATCTAGTGGGGAAAAGAATAATGCAAACAGATAATAAAATGCTATTTGCAATAGAGCTTGCAGGCAATGTTATTGTTACCAGACAGTCCCCGCTTAATGGGAGGGGGTGGAACTGTCCCCTCTTTGACTATAAAGACACTGAGGATGGATGAGAGAGCTTTTATGCCAGTTTCTGTTGAAAGACACTTTATTTAATATATATTCTTGGTCCATTAACACTGAACTCACAGTCAAAAGCACTATAACTCATGCCTGAACAGACCTCATCTAACACATATTTTCTCTGCAAGGTACATCACAGCCTTCTTGTGCTTAGGAACTTGGACTTGCAAACAGCAGTTCTGCGTTATGCTTGGGGCCATTTTCAACAGCGAGTTTACCAATAAAATGCACAAAAAATGCAAAAATGATGACATAAATAGACTGTGCATTTATTTACAGTACAACAGCTGAATCAAGAAGGTAGGACATTTTCTCGTTTGCCCTCAGCTGGGAATATTCTCGTTGGGCAGTTCATTTTCTTTGCTTCCGTGTGCATGTCTGTGAATGACCACTAAAGCCCTAAGAGTATTGACTTGGGGTTACAAATGAATTTTATTGGGTAGGTGTATTTGCAGATATGGAATCTGCAAATAGACAACTGACTGCTTTTAGGATTTACAAATCTATTTTCCAATACCTACGTCTTGACATTCATTTCCAATTGTCTTTTTAATTGTTATTTTTATTTAGGTGTCTCAAACCCAAACTTCTTTTTCTCTCCAGTGCATTCCCCTAGAACAGCCATGGGCAAATCTGGCTATTTGAAATGAATAAAACTAAAAAAAAAAAAAAAAAAAAAAGACCGAACCCTTTTATGTAATGATGTTTATTTTGAATTTATATTAGTTCACACAAACACTCCACCCATGCTTTTTTTCCGGCCCTCCAGTCCAGTTTAAGAACCCATTGTGGCCCTCGAGTCAAAATGTTTGCCCACCCCTGCCCTAGAATGACAAGTGGCCAGATGCTCCAAAGGTGAGAGAAAGAGAAAAATGGGTTTCTTCTGCTTGTATCCAGGAGAAAGAGGCAACTGCCCGAAAGGAGGGAGCCAACCTTTGCTTCCTGGAGATGGGATGGAGAGGGTGCTGGGCTCCCCCTCGAATTGTGTGTAATGTAAATATATCCCTCCAAGGGCCACGGGAGCCTGGTGTCTCTTTCATAACCTGGAGATGTCTCCACAGTCCTGGGCCTCATTTTCCCTTGCCATGCAAACACATACCATGAGACCCCCTGCAGTTCTCTCTCTGGATCTCTCACATCTATAAAGTTGTAAATTAACTTCCCGAGACTTGCTCTTAGCTCAGAATCGGACCATTATTATTATTATTATTATTATTATTATTATTATTACTTTAGCAAAATGTACTCAGAAAGCCCCAACTCTGTAGAAACACAAAAAGATGTTCTCTAAGCCCCACAAATAATTGACTGACTGTGCCAAAGCAGCTGCCATCCTCTTTGACTCACACCTGACTCTCCTTACTCCTTAAAAATGTCAGAGAGGTTCATAGCCAAGCTCGAGGTTTATGTCTGTTATATTTTCTTAGGTTTATTGCAGAGGCCACTATTTTTCTGTCTTCTCTGCTGAAGGCTTGAAGGGTTTAGGGAAGGGTTTGGCGTCTCAAGTTACCCAAAGCGGGTCACTCAGACACTAGTTAGCATGTTTTTTCTGTGGCTCCTACTCTACTGTGCAGCACTGTCCCCAGGGTGAAGGTGGAATTTCTCCCTCTCAAATTTCCAAATCCAGATTCCCCGTGATTTATCAATCAGAACAAATGTTTTAAATAATTATTACTGAGAAGTCCCTTGCTGTTTTATCTGCCATTCCAAGCTATTATCAAGCCATTACTTTTAACAAGTTCCTTTAGGAGAATTCTGGTGAATACAATCAGTTCAATCTTATCAGATTCATGCATATTTGATCATGCAGCTATTTTTTTGAGTTTACTTCCTGATTGGTCTTGGCTTTATGAGATGTTTCTTGGCCTATGAATGAAGTGTTCCTGCACTAAAAAAAAAAAGAAAAAAAAGTATGTGCAATGCAAAAATGGTTCACCAGAGGGAGCACCAGCTCACAGACTTCCACTGTAAGTGGAGCATCCAGCTCCGGCTTCACACTCTTCCCAAACTTTATAGAACAGGAGAATACAGTGTTACATAAAATATACACAAGAGAGGATTAAATATGTCACTGTGATTGCTATCATGTATGGATGTAAAGTTGAATTTGGTGACAGCGAGAGAATGAGATACTGATGTGAAATTCCCCGGGGATTATTTCCATTCATTTCATAATAGCTCAAGAAAGAAAGTTTTATTATTATTATTTTTTTATTTTGAAATATTTTATTTATTTATTTATTTATTTTTAAATTAAATCTTTATTGTTCAGATTATTACATTTGTTCCTCTTTCCCCCCCCCCATAAATCCCTTCCTCCCAGTTCCTGCCCCACCCTCCGCCCTCACTCCCCACCCACTGTCCTCATCCATAGGTGCACGATTTTTGTCCAGTCTCTTCCCGCATCTCCCACACCCCTTTCCCCCCCAAGAATAGTCAGTCCATTTCCTTTCTATGTCCCTGATTCTATTATAATCATCAGTTCATTCTGTTCATCAGATTATTTATTCACTTGATTCTTAGATTCACTTGTTGATAGATGCATATTTGTTGTTCATAATTTGTATCTTTACCTTTTTCTTCCTCTTCCTCTTCTTAAAGGATACCTTTCAGCATTTCATATAATTCTGGTTTGGTGGTGATGAACTCCTTTAGCTTTTCCTTATCTGTGAAGCTCTTTATCTGACCTTCAATTCTGAATGATAGCTTTGCTGGATAAAGTAATCTTGGTTGTAGGTTCTTGGTATTCATCACTTTGAATATTTCTTGCCACTCCCTTCTGGCCTGCAAAGTTTCTGTTGAGAAATCAGCTGACAGTCGTATGGGTATTCCCTTGTAGGTAACTGAGTTTCTTTCTCTTGCTGCTTTTAAGATTCTCTCTTTGTCTTTTGCTCTTGGCATTTTAATGATGATGTGTCTTGGTGTGGTCCTCTTTGGATTCCTTTTGTTTGGGGTTCTCCGCGCTTCTTGGACCTGTAAGTCCATTTCTTTCACCAGGTGGGGGAAGTTTTCTGTCATTATTTCTTCAAATAGGTTTTCAATATCTTGCTCTCTCTCATCTTCTGGCACCCCTATAATTCTGATGTTGGTACGCTTGAAGCTGTCCCAGAGGCTCCTTACACTATCCTCGCATTTTTGGATTCTTTTTTCATTTTGCTTTTCCGGTTGGGTGTTTTTTGCTTCCTCGCATTTCAAATCATTGACTTGATTCTTGCGATCCTCTGGTCTGCTGTCGGGCGTCTGTATAATATTCGTTATTTCAGTCCGTGTATGCTTAATTTCTAGTTGGTTCCCCAATATAACATCGAGGGTCTCATTAGTTTTCTTGTAGATCTCATTAAGTTTATCGGCGGCTTCTAAACAGTTCCTGAGAGACCTTAAAAGTGTGGTTCTGAACTCTATATCTTCCATTGACAATTTTGTCCTGTTTCTTTGTCTCCGCATTTTGTTATGCTTCCTTGGTGCACCCCCTAGTGGTCTTTGTTCGCAGTCTTATAGTTAAACCTTGATTGTTGTAGCTAATACCAGGGAGGGTTTGACCTCCAGGCCAAGTGGCTATGAGAATCAGCTGTGTCAGCAGTGAGAGAACTTCTGTCCTCTAGGGAGGTGCTAATCTAGCCTTTGCCTGAGGCTATCCGGCAAATGCCTCTGTGCAGGGCTTGGGCGGGGCGGGTAGCACAGGATCAACAGGGTGGGCCGGAGAGAGCAGTTATGGCGGCTCTCAGTCCTGTCCCCAGGGGCTCTGCCTCTCTGAGTCCCAGCACCCGCTGCAAAGCTCGGAGAGAAAGCTGCACTCGCTCTGACCGAAGCCAGACAGTCCCGCTTCTCCCGTTTGAGTCTGGGTCCCTAAAGACTCGCCTGTATCTGGAGCTCAGAGTCTGAAACTCCCTCCCGATTGAAAACAACAACCGCGCCCTCCGCCGCCAGCCCGCTCCGCACACTCCGCACCTCAGAATTTGACTTCAGCACTGCGCCTCCTCTGAGTGTCCGTATGCGTTTCTCTTTCCTCCTAGTTGTAGGACTTCCACTCAGCCAGCGTTGCTGTGGTTCTGGGTGATGTCCGTTCCGTCTTTTAGTTTCACTTTTGAAGTAGTTGTTCAAAGCAGCAAACTCTGGAGTTAACCTATGCCGCCATCTTGGTTCTCTGAAATATTTTTTCTGTCAAAAGTTTTAAAAAATTATTTAAAGCATCTAGTATAACAGTTTTATTAATTGCTTTGATTGCAAATTTTAGCCAAGTTATTCCTTAAACCTTCATCTTTTTTTGTGGGAAGCACACTCCCCGGAGATTTAACAAACATCCAATGCTTTGCTTCTCCATTGCCCTGGGCCCTTCCCAACTCCCACCCTTCACTCCTCTCCCTGGGCCTCAAGACAAATACTCCCAGTCCCCACTCTCAGAGTGAAGGACAAGAATTGGGGCGGTAAATATGAACAACAAAAATGCAATATGTAAAATTTCACCCTGGATTAACTATGAGACCAAGATCCTCCATGCCCGGAGAAGTGAGCCTGACAGTTGAGTTCACATTTTATAAAGCCAATAAGTTATTCTTCATTGTCATAGTGCAGCACGGATCTGAAAGGGGAAATCTTTGAGAGAACTGTGAGGTAGAAGACTAAAACAAAAATCGTATTCTTAAGTAAAAAGAACTCTCTAGCTTTTGAAATTGGGCGAGGCTCATTTGGGCCTGTTGCTCTTTGACTCTGACTGCAGCCAAGAAGAGATGAGGTCAGGCTAAACAGCCTTGGCATTATTCCCGTCTATGCGTCTTTGCTCTTTACAGTGGAGAAGAGAGGGGAAGCTTTCGCTGGTTCCCTCTTTTAACTTTAAAAAAATATTTTTTAATTGATTTCAGAGAGGAAGGGAGAGGGAGAGAGATAGAAACATCAATGATGAGAGGGAGTCATTGATTGGCTGCCTCTTGCACGCCCCCTCCTGGGGATCTGGCCGAAATCCGGGCATGTTGCCCTGACTGGGAAGGGAACCTTGACCTTCTGGTTCATGGGCCGATGCTCAACCACTGAGCCACACCAGTTGGGCTTCACTTTTTACTTGTCTTCTATTCTTGCCAAATAACATGAATTAATCTGATCAAAATACTTGGCCTCAGGCTCCCATTATTCTTCCGCCATCAACAAAAGCATCAGCCAGTGCCCTCAGACTAAGCACAATTCTGTAAACAGTGTCTGCCCTGGGACGAACAGCCTTAGATTGAGGGATTAAAGGAGCACGTCTATTAAATAAGTAAACATGGCCAGGGTAAGTGGATGCATTTAGGGCTGCACAAAGCAGCAGTAATGGGTATTTCCATTGTTGTCCAGGCACAAGTCAGAGACTTTCAAAGAGCATCACTGACTAGAATGAGATATCACCTAGGGAGCTGAGGGATCCGTAATTAGTTCAGGTCATAATGCTAAGTGAAATAAGCCAGAGACATTTAAAAGACAAATACTGTTTGGTATCTTGTAGAAATTTTTTTTTTTTTTAAAAAAGGCTGAACTCATAGAAACAGTTGACAGTAGCTGGTGGAAATGGGGAGAAGTTGGCAAAAAGATACCAACTTTCAGCTGTAAGATGAATAAGGTCTGAGGATCTGATGAATAACATGGCGACTACAGCTGGTAACACCATATTGTAGAATTGAAGTTTTTACCCAGGGCTCCCACATGGTCACTTTTTTCAGGATGTCTGACCGGTGTGGGGCCTGACACAGCTCAGGGATTGGACACAGGCTAGAGGGATGTGACGGGGAAGAAGTAGGAGGGGAGAGTGTGGCGGGCTTGGCTGTCTGGGCACCTGCTTCTGCAGGCAGGGTGGGGGCTTGGGGTGGCACTGCCATTCCAGATGCCCAAAGGGGCTGATGCAGGACACATGGAGCAGCTTAGGGGTTGGAGGTGAGCAAGGCTTGTGACTTATGCAGTGGCCCCAATTTTTATCTCCATGTGTATTATAATTTAAAAAATTTGTACATACACATGAATTTAATTACCTGCTAGACCTTCCAGATGGAAATATGCACTAAATGGATGAAAACAAGGGTCATAAACTTAAGAAAGAGGCAGGCATTTTCAGACCAGCTTAGGTTTAGACATTCACCAGACTGGACTTTTTTTTTTTAATATTCAACAAAGCCTCTTTACCACAATGAACAAAACAACACATTAAAACTCACTTCCAGAATTATCCAAATTATTTTTTAATACAAGTTATTTTTTTTCACATTTCTAATTATCAAATTTCCTTGGACAAATTTACCTAAAAGAACAAATGTTTATTTTAGAGCTTACTTTATATTTATATAACAGAATGCTCTAAATTGATGTTCACAAGGTTAGCTTTCTCTAAGCCCTAATAGCTTATATCTTCCCTTAAATTTATTTGTCATTCTCAAAGATATTCTGGAGGAAAAAAAATCTGAATGAAACACTTATAAAATCTTCTTCATTTCTGTTCTCATGTAGCAATTCATCATGGAACCCACAGTGGTCTGTCAACTGAGTAAAGAGCTTCTTATTCTCAGACATGCCTGACTGCAGCTCTCAGAGTACCAGCCGGTAAGCTTCTTTACATCTTTTTTTTTTTTTAAATATATTTTATTGATTTTCCACAGAGAGGAAGGGAGAGAGATAGAGAGTTAGAAACATCAATAAGAGAGAAACATCAATCAGCTGCCTCCTGCACATCCCCTACTGGGGACGTGCCCGCAACCCCAGACACATGCCCTTGACGGGAATCGAACCCGGGACCTTTCAGTCCGCAGGCGGACGCTCTATCCACTGAGCCAAACCGGTTTCGGCTTCTTTACATCTTTAACAGCTGTAACGGAAACAGGCCATTCTTTGAGTTCTACGTTTTCACCAGTTTTAGCCTCTGAAGAAGGTTTTTTCTCCTGTACCTGCGTCCCCAATTTGCATTTAATCCTGGTGTGGGAAGATTCCCCTCCACAGTATCATGTTGGATATCACTTGCAGGACCCAGGATCAAGTGATTGAGATCCACGTGCACTGATATTCTTGAAGGTATTTTTCAAATATGTCCTTTCGTCCAGTTCACTGTCTGTGTGTCTAAACGTTGTGTGCAATTCCAGTTTCCTTCTGTGGAAAGAGCTGGTTTCTCGGAAATATTCTGATGGCTTTCTTCCTTCTTCCATTCCAAGATGTTTTGTCCCACTGGTCGAAGGACGATCTGGTTTTCCTTGGTTGTCCTCTAGGTGTCGCCCTCATAGGTTGTTTTCATGAACTATTCGTTTGGGGAGATGATGGACTGGAACAGGCCTGTGGGGTGCTGGGTAAGGCTGAGGCTGAAAGTGAAATCTTGAAAGTGAAATTTTGGTTTACCTCCAGAAAAGGGAGCGCTGCACTCCTCAGCCACAGCTGACCCTGGGGATGGCTACATGTGATTCCTTCTGCAGAAAGTGTGGCAGCAGCCAAGCCCTGAGAAGTCTCATGGGGGGATGGGAGGGGGGGCGTGCAGGTGGCATCCATAATACCTTCGCGCCCCAGGGCTGCCATGACAGATTATTGCAAACAGGGTGGCTTAAAACAGAAACTTAGGCTCTCACATTTCTGCAGGCCAGAAGTCTGAAGTCAGTCTGTCCCCAGGATTGGTTCTTTCTGGTGGCCTGAGGGAGAGTCCATTCCTGCCTTTGTCCCAGCTTCGGGCGGTGGCCCTCAATCCTGGGCATCTCTTGGTTTGAAGATGCATCACTTCAACCACGGCCTCTATAGTCACATCACCTTCTGCTCTCTGTCACCAAGTCTTCTGCTTTTCTGGCTCTTTTAGGGAAAGTCCTTGGGTTTCGGTCCCACCCTAATCCAGGGTGATTATATTTTGAACCGTACCTTAATGACATCTTCATAGAACCTTATGCCAAGTGAAGTCACATTCTCAGGTTCTGGCTGTACACGAATTTCGAGGGGGACACTATTCAACTTAGTACACCACATCCTATCTAATAATAGACAAACATGGTAATTGATTGTACCTTCGCTACGCTTCCCATTGGCTAATCATCATGATGTGCAAATTAACCACCAACAAAGATGATGGCTAATTTGCATACTGCAGGCAGGGCAGGCCAGTGTGAGCCACCATCTGGGCCCTCGTGTGCCGCCTATGCCACGCCGCCAGCCGGGACCCCCATGAGCGGCCCTGGGCAGCGGGGCTTGGCGGTGCGATCGGCCCAAGGAAGCCCTATTCTTGCAGGAATCCTCCTGCAATGGGCTTCTAGTGTATTATATATTTCTGTCTGCTTAGGGCGCATGAATCCTTTTTTGGGGCATCCAGATGACTTTGAGGGTGACTGCTGTAGCAAGGCATATGCCTTTTTGCAAATTAGAGGTTATTTAAATTGTGCAATAAATGGTATGGAAATATTTAATTCAGTTGGGAATTCATTTGCATCATCAAAGAAATTTTAACATTACAGTTATCAGTGACAGAAAAGGAAAACCTATTCAATTAAAGATAGGCTCTCAGCTATGTGACAATTTTCGCATGGTTGTAAAATTTTTTTTATTGTATAGTAGTGCAATAAAGCTTTTTAAATCAACCATAGGTATCAAAAGTTAGACTAAATCATTTTTAAAAGTCTTGATTAGGAATTACATGTAGCCATTTCAAGAATAAAATTATATATGTATTAAAATTATATTAATTATAGCAAACTTACAAGTACTTTAATATTTGACAACTTTTGAAGCTTAAATTTAGCAATTAATGTCTTTCCAAATACTGTATAGATTTTATATTAATTTTGAAACATAGAAAAAAATCCATGTGTTTTGGGTTTTTTTTTGTACCAAGCTCCACATAGATGTTCCTGAATCCCCTCCAGTTTACCTCAGAGTGTAGGATAATTTTTTGTTATGAATCATAACTTGAAAAGATGGAAAATGCCTTAGAGACCTTTCTAGGCATAAACAAATGCACTTTTGTTTATGTGTATATACATTATCATATATTTATAAAATTATATTTATGTAAAACCATATTTTAATATGTATTTATTGTAAATATAAAATTATATAGTTTTATACCAGTGGAATGATAGTACACATATAACTGGCTTTTTTTTCTTTAAACATAAGTTTACCCTTCTTATAAGTACCCATAGAATTATGTCATGTTAAAAAATAGCTGTAGGTATTTCATATAGTATGGCTGTATCAATGACCTGTAATTTACCTTATCAGTTTCCTGTTAATAACAGGTTGTCTCCAGATTTTTTTACTTTTGATATCACCAGTAATGTTACAATTGATATTTGTAGAATAAATTCCTAGAAGTGAAATTGTGGCATCAAAGGTTATTTGATCTAAATTCTTGATAGACACTGTGAAATTACTAGCATCCTTTAGCACCATTTTATTCTCTAATATACAGTTTCAGAGATCCTGCTTTCCCACACATTTCCAGTGGTCTTTTAAATTGTCAATCAGAGAGTTGGAAAGTACTATCTTCTTTCTTCAATTGTGGGTGAGAAAATAAAAGAGAGATAGGAGAAACTAGATTGCTCATACTAAGTAATTTGATCAATGCTTATCTGCAGGATACAACATAAGAACTTAATAGAAATTTAGCTCTTAATATGGGAAATTTTGGTAAGTAATTTTGATAGGAAAACCAACTTTGCCTTCACTTCAAGAGTGTTTTAGCCAGTATTATAATGAACACCGTCTGTCACCCTGGAAAGGCAAATTATAGAACAAAGATAATGGGAGTGAGAACTAGTAGATGTGCATCATAGGCTTATATATCCTTGGTCTTATATAAACATTTTATATATAACTAGGGGCCCGGTGCATGAAATTCGTGCACTGGGCGGGGGGGTGTCCCTCAGCCCAGCCTGCCCCCTCTCACATAGTGGGAGCCCTTAGGGGATGTCCTACTGACGGCTTAGGCCCGCTCCCTGCTCCCCTTGGGGAGTGGGCCTAAGCCGCAGTCTGTCCTCCCTTTGTGGGAGGCAACTGGGCTGATCAGCGGAAGGCACCAGCCCCATCACCCCGCTGCTGCAGCTACTGCCAGTCACCGCAGCCAGCAAGGTTTTTTCATCAAAACAGACTCCAGTCCCTTCATCATGAAAAAATGACAAGTTTCTTTAGGCATTTTCAAGATGTGTCTTTCATAGGATATGACATTTCTTTATTATTATTTTTTTAATCCTCATCTGAGGATATGTTTCCATTGATTTTTAGAGAATGTGAAAGAGAAAGGGAAAGACAGAGAGAAACATCAAAGTGAGAGGAACACTTTGATTGGTTGCCTCCTGCATGAGCCCTGACCTGGGCCCAGCTAGGGAGGAGCCTGCAACCTAGGTACATGCCCTTGGTCAGAATTGGACCCAGACCCTGCGGTCGGCAGGGCGAGGCATTATCCACTGAGCCAAACCGGCTAGGGCAGGATATGACATTTCTTAGCCCTCCAGCAGCGGACCTTTGTTTTTTTCTCCAGGAGTGTGGTGAAAAACCCTAGATCACCTTTTTGGATTCTTATTACCCAAGTTACTAAGAATATTACCAGTGGCATACGGGAAGCTTAGTCAATGAGTGGTCAGAAAAGGTGTTTCCTCTGTAGTTCACACCGATCTCCGGCTAGGCCCCCCACCTAGACCAGATGCCTCAGCCAGAGGCATCGGCCCCCATCACCCTCCGATCGCCAGCTCCGCCCCCTGCCCAGGCCTAACGCCTCTGGCTCAGTCATTAGGCCTGGACAGGGGACCCCCAGACCCCTCCGATCATCCTCCGATTGCCGGCTCCGCCCCCCGTCCAGGCCTAACGCCTCTGGCCGAGGCTTTAGGCTTGGGCAGGGGCCCACCGCAGCTCCGATGGCCAGCTCTGCCCCTGCCCAGGAGCCCCCTGGCTCAGGCCCTTCCTACGCTGCTCAGGGCCCACATGGAGCCTACCTCAGAGTGACATGGGTGCCAATGATGTTCCCAGAACCCAGGCCGCTGGGCGCCTATGTATGCAAATTAACCACCATCTTTGTTGGGTTAATTTGCATACTCATCCAATTGGTTGGTGAGTGTAGCGGAGTGACACCAATTTGCATGTTTCTCTTTTATTAGTGTAGATTAGTGGTGTGATTTGGGGCAAATCATTGAACTGTTTAGCCATTTTGTGTCTATTTCCCATATTTATAAATATAGGGTTTAGGACCTTAACATGTTAAAAAATGTTATGAATCTAGGAATGTTTAATTCAATCAATACTGCTGTTGATGAGGATTTCCAAAGTAAAACCTTCTGATTAAAATCTCCAGTAGGTGGTGATATTAAAACACCCAAAATAATTGCTGATCTCGTAACTGACAGCAACTCTTCTCTTAGGATTCATTCTAGAAATACTCTTTGTCATTATAGTAAAACTAGAGGCCCAGTGCATGAATTCATGCACAGGTGGGGTCTCTCGGCCTGGTGATTGGGGCCGATCAGCCTGTCTCACCCAGTCTGGGGGGAGGGATCATGGGAGGTTGGCTGTGGGAGCGCACTGACCACCCAGCTGGCCGGGGGGAGGCACCGCAGGAGGTTGGACGGCCGTGGGAGTTTGGCTGTGGGAGCGCACTGACCACCAGGGTGCAGCTCCTGTATTGAGTGTCTGCCCCCTGGTGGTCAGTGTGCATCATAGCGACCAGTCAACTAGTTGTTCAGTCTCTTAGGCATATGTATACGTGTGTGTGTGTGTGTGTGTGTGTATATATATATATATATATATATATATATATATATATATATATATATATATGTATATGTATATATAATAAAAGGAGTACATTTATATAATTTAATTATATCGAAAATCAAAGACATCAACCAAAACATTGGAAGTTTAAAAAGTTGCAAGATTTTAAATGTAATATTTAAAAAATCAATTGCAGCCCTATCCAGTTTGGCTCAGTGGATAGAGCATCAGCCTGTGGACTGAAGGGTCCCAGGTTTGATTCTGGTCAAGGGCATATGCTCAGGTTGTGGGTTCGATCCCCAGTAGGGGGCATGCAGGAGGCAGCCAATCAATGATTCTCTCTCATCATTGATGTTTCTATCTCTCTCTCCCTCTCTGAAATCAATAAAAATATATTTAAAAAGATCAATTGCACACTTAGATTAATGACATGTAGTTAGATAATGAAGAAATAAATGTGATAACAGCAAAAGCAATAAATCATGATTTATCTTGAAACATAACATATATATTAACAGAATGTAATAAAACCTTAGTAGGGAAATAAATTAAGATATTCATCATTACAGAGTTTAAATATAGTGCATATAAAAATACTATTTATGCTGCAAATAGATGAAATGCAAATATACATTAAGAGTCCATATGCAACAGTTTAATACAGATTGACAATAGTAAAAACCTATTTTCCCAATAGGAAAAATCAGGAAGCAAGTACATAAGATAGTTTTTTAAAAGATAATAATAATGATTGACTTATTCTATAAAATTTCCAAATATTTTACTTTTCTTAAAATTAAATGGTAACTGGAGAACAATGGAAAAGTGATCATTAAAATAGAAAAAAAAACCATTTTAGAATAGATTATTTTGATAAAGATTTTTCACTGCCAAAATATAATGTTTACAGATCCTTATATAAAATATGTATGTTAATATAAAAGAATCAACACTGATGAATGCTACCAATGCATAACCAAATAGTAGTTATTAATATGCAGGTTAGAAGATTTAAGTAGGGTATTTTGTGCTACTTAGAAAATTTCTTTGACATTTTGCTTATTCTTCAAAAAACCCCCACAGAAATATGTAGATTAGGAATTAGGCATCACTTACAGAGAGGATTGTTACATGTTGTTTCCTTGGCAAGACATGCAATCTTGCTGTAGAATTTTTAAATCGGACAGGCAATAATCTGAGTTGATTTAGGAGGTGTCTGAAATGAAGAATAAGGGATAATCTCAGAGACACTGCAAATTTCAATTTCCTTTCTTTAAAGAAAGAAGTGATACATTATCCTACCTATCAAATCTCTTCCTATCTGAACACAGGAACCTAATCGACTAGGATAAGTGCTAGCTGCATTCTCATCATCTGGACTCAGGAACAAAACTGAGGAAGGTAATATGGGGTACTTATGTGTTATTACAGATTAAGCAAAACTGAAAGGAGAAAGGAGCCTAAGAAAACCGAATCTCATTTTGTCAAGTGCAGAGCATCCTTCTGTCTCCTTGGCACACAGGGGACCATTGATCTCAGCTTGCCTTGAAGGGAGGGGTGCCACTTAGGTGCAAGTGAGTTCAACCTTCCAAACCCAGCCCATAAAAACTTCCTCTGTGATTCCTCCTCACACTCTTGTTCATCTCCCAGCCAAATGCAGAGGGAAAAATTGGCCAAGCACTCACTGCATGGCCCAGGGGATGGTAGAGTCAAAGATGGGAGGAACTTGTCCCTTAGCTGATGTTTACCTGAAACATTTGTATTCAACTTTGCATGAGTGAAAAGTAAACTTTCACTATGAAATAGTGGGGCTTGTTTTTATAGCAACTTAGTGCTACTTATTCTAACTAGTACCTGTTACTGAATTTTTAATTGTCAAATTACATGTTTCGTTAGTTGAAATTAATGTATACATGATATTTTATCTGTTACTTTCTTTGTTAATATTTCCATGAACTGATTTTTGTATGTAAAGAATGTTGACATGGGAGCAATTTTTAACACAATATCCATTTGTATTTCATATTGTTAGTATTCTCTTGTATTACTTATCCAATTTCAAATGTTTGGCCTTAGGTTTCTAGCTTTTGTTGTATTGTACCCCACGAATCACACAATTAAGGAGCCACATCTATTTCAAAGCCAGGACTGCGAGGGGGCAATTTGCTCTCCAAATCTTGTAGTGCCCTCTTGGACGAAACATCAGACTTATGTAGGCAAATATCACAAAGGTATTGATTACATCTCGAGGTTTGGAATGAGGAACCTGGTTTGCAAAAAGCAGTTTGTTACAGAAGCTTAGACTGAGCAAGTTAGTTACAAAGATTAATTATAGTTTTGTGTCTTGGGACCACTGAGTCAACGGAAACACGTTATCTGGAGCAACTGAGGCAATTTAGAGTAATTGTGCTGTCATGGTCTCCAGGTGCAGAGGAATGTGTTTCGAAAGACCAGTAAGATCACTATCCATGGGGGTATTCAAACCACAATCAATGGAGTACTCAATAGAATGGGATAACTTATATAAGTTCAGAAAATCAAAATAACTTTCCTATTATTTTAGCAAGCACATAATTACAGAAGCCAAGTCAGCAGGGTTAAAATATTAAACAGCAATTTTTACCCAAGCATGGTTGCTACCATGTTTCACTTTTCACCATAAGTTATGCTACTGAGTATCTCGACTTATTATTTTGGGGACTTTATTCAAAATGGAATTATCTGATCAAAGGAATGAATGGTTGAAAAGGATAAATGTGGCCAGTGGCTAACACACAGTCTATGAATTCCTAAAAATCACCGAGTTGTGCAAAATTGTGCATATCCACAGAAAAGAGAAAGGGAAGTTACACTTACTGGAAACTAAAAACTTCTGCTCTGTGAACGACACTATTTAGAGAATGAAAGCCAGATTTTGAGAAAATCTTTACATATTTGATACAGGACTGTATCAAATATACAAAGACTTCTTAAAATGCAACAATTAGAAAAGAAACAACCCAATTAAAAAGTGTCACTAGGAAATTGCAATGAAAACAATAAACAATTACAATACTACACAATTATTAGAATGCCCAACCTCCAAAACACTGACAGCACCCAGGGTGGCCAAGGAGGTGGAGCATCAGGAACTCTCACTCATTGCTCTTGGGCATGAAAAACGGTACAGTCCTTTGGAAGATACTCTGTGGTTCCTTATAAAACTAAAGATATTCTTACCATATGATCCAGCAATCATGTTCCTTAAATTGAAAACTGCACTCAAAATGAACTGAAAACTTATGTTCACACAAAAATCTACACACACTTGTTTATAGCAGCTTTGTCCATAATTGCAAAGACTTGGAAGTCACCCGGATGTCCTGCAGGAGGTGATGGATAGACAAACGAGTGCATCCATACAATGGAAAATTACTTAGTAATAAAATAAAACGAATTATCAAGTCATAAAAACACATTGTAGAATATTAAGTGCATATGACTAAGTGAAATAAGTTAATTTGAAAAAGCTATATACTCTATGATTCCAACTATGTGATATTCTCTAAAAAGCAAAACTATGGAAGACAGTAAAGAGATGAGTGATTTCCAGGTGTTGGGGGGAGGGCTGAACAGGCGGATCACAGAGGATTATTAGAGCTGAGAAACTATTCTGAATGATACTGTAATGGTGCACACATGTCATACATTGGTCAGAACCCAGAGAATGCACAACACAAAGACTGAACTATGGACTTCAGTTAATAATAATGTGTCAATATTGGCTCATTAAATGTAACAAATGTACCACACGTTTGCAAAATATTAATAATAGCAGAAACTGTGTATTGGGAATGCTCTGTGGTTCCTGCTAAATTTTTCTGTAGAACTAAAACTGCTCTAAAATAGTCTTAATGAAAAAATAAACCAACAAATGCCACAGGCCAAAAATGAGGTTAGGGACATAATACTCAAATACTTCATCAATGACATACAATGATTAGGAAGAAAATCCTATTTTAAAAATACCTTAGTTAAGAGCAAAACTTATAAAAACTAAAATTGTCAGTGTTGGTGTAACAAAGAAGAACTGTTGTACTTATTTATTGCTGGTCATCTTTATGCGTAAGATGCCTACATAATAAGGGCTGTGGATGCATGTGGCTCATACACATGGTGCGTGGAGGGAGCTGGTAGATATTTGAGGGTGTCTGTGTGTGTTTCGTGTATTCCAGTCTCAGCTGGTGCTAACTACTGCTAACTACCTCCTAGTGTTTGTTGCAGACGAAATTGCGCATAGGGAAATGCGAAATTTACGGTAAGCTCAAGTTGTTCTCAAATCAATTAACTGCACTAGAAAGAAATTGATTTTCAAAGGAAGCATTATCACAAAGCTGACTAGAATGAAAACATTTCTAAAAACCAGCAGTCCTCTACTCCACATTTCTCCTTCACAAGCCCAGCCTCCAGTCATGACTTTCCATTCCTTTTGTCTGTTTCTTCATGTAATTAGGTCCATATTTATTTTTTTTAAATGCTTCAATTGCTATTTCATTAGTTACAATGTTAGAAATTAACTACTGCAACCACTTAGCTTTTGAAACTCTCAGGCCTGCCTCCCCCACTCTGCATGTTATGTCCATGGACACTCTATGTTATTATGGCTTCGTAAATATTGTTTCACATTCAGTCAAGTGGTTTACTGTGAATGTCTTCCCTTCCCTGCAGAATTTTTGTCTTTAACATTTGACTCATATTAGTAGTATTTATTATGGTTGGTTTCACAGCTGTGTAGTGGTAAGTGAATTTTGATTTACATTTCTTTTCTAATTCCAGTGAAATGTGAGCATTGACATTATTTGTATCTGTTCTTTATATGTTTGGAATTTGAGACTTTCATTAGTTATGTTGTCAGTTTGGAATTTCATCACTTTCTTTTTAAATCATTTATCCATGTCATTTTACAAATGTGTTTTCTATTTTTTTCTGACACATATAGTTTTTAGTGTGTGTTTTACACTTTAATTTATTATGGTGTATGATGTGACATTTGGATCTAATTTATTTCTTCTTCTTACCAATATCCAATATTCTAGATGTTCCTTTGCCAGTAATTTTCCTCCTCATTGGCCTTGCACTCTTTGTTAGTTTTTAGAATTATGTTCATGTCATCTGTTCTCTCAAGACCTGCACTATTCTCATAGAAATTGGTGCTTCTTCTACAATGTCTACACTGGGATTCCCTTTGTATCCTGTTGAACTTTATTTCCTTGAGTATTTAGTATTGCTGGGCTCTATTTCCTCTATAATCTCTATTATTTGGTGGTTGGATTGCCCCATCTCTCTCTCTCTCTCTCTCTCTCTCTCTCTCTCTCTCTCTCTCTCTCTCACACACACACACACACACACACACACACACACACACGAGCATCATCTGTTGGAAGTGACTTTATTGTGCTAGTATACCTTAAACACTATTCCACTACTATGGAGAGCATTTACACTTCCTAATCTTGTGCTCTTTTTGATCTTTTAACCTCAGGGAGGCAAACATTTTAATGTAATTTTGGTTAGTTGTTTTTTTTTTTTTAAATAGCCATGGTTTTTTAAACATTCAGAGTTTGTTGCTTTTAATATATTTGTTGTTGGATTTAACCCAGAATAAGCACTGTGATTATTCATTCAACATCTGTTCAGAGGTATGAATACACCTCCCACACTCTGTGAATTCTTGAGGGAGGTTTTCGCTTGGTCCTTGCAAATTAGGAGGGAGACACTGAAGTCAAGTGAATAGAGTAGCTTATTAATTGATTTTTAAAGAATCATATGATCAAGGAACTTGCCCAGGGCAAATACTAGAATGTAAAGGACTTGCTTTTGACAACAAGGCTCAGGGTCACTTATCATCTCCCTCTGCCTGGGAATAGTCAGCGACCTCCCTGGCTCCAGGTAATCTTCTGAGGCACAGCACTTACTGTCTGTGCCACCTCCTGGTCATGTATATTCCGCCTCTGAGAGTTGTCATCTTTCTACGTGTTAGCGTTTTTTGGCCCAATTAAGAGAAAAGTTAGCTCCTTAAAGGTGGGTCTCTAATAAGTTCCTTCTCTTGTATGCCTTATGGTGTCGAGATCAATTCTTCACATAAAGTAGATGCTCAAAAATATTGATCTCAATTAGTCGGTAACTATTGATTGTAGAATGCCCTAGTGTAAAACTTTGCCAATAAACTATATTTTTTTAATGTTCCCCCCCCACACACACACAACACACACACACACACCTTTCTTGCTTTCTTGTCAGATATCTTTGCTGACACATTAGATTTTGTGACTCCCTATTTTGCCAGATCATGTGTGACACAGTACTGCTAACTACCACCTCAAAGGAAATATCAGAGGGTCGTGAACAGCATGTATCAGCTGCACAGCTCTCTCACCCTTTTCTGTTCTGCAGGATTGTACTTTTAGGGATGTGTTTCTTCTCACAGCAGACACACAGGAAGTTCAACAATACATCTGTAAATGTGCTTCCCCGAAAATGTTTTGGCACATAGGTTTACTGATTGGAAGCAGGAGGCTCTGCTGACTTCAAGAATATCCCGGTTCGATGCCGTTATTTCCTTTGTGGCTTAAATAACCATATATTTATCTGAATTCGAAACCATTGGTTCCAACCTCTTTTTAAGTTGCTAGAAATTGCTGACCACTAGCTTAGTAACAGGGGTAGAGCTAAAATCGTCGTTCATTCTTATGAGGTTGCAGAATAAATGAAACCTCAGAAACAAAAGATAAATTTGGCTCATGTGGCACTGACTGACAGACATTGTTTAACCCAGTGATATCAGCAAAAATACACAGGCAGGAAAGTTCTAACTGAATGTATAGCTTCACAACATGAAAAACTTATGGGGTTAGACCACAGCCTCATAAGCATTCAGAGCAGGATTATATTTATAGGGAGTCTCTCTAGTCGTTGTTATTTTAAAAATGAACATCTGTTGGCTTAAAAAAATCTAATTATTAAGCAAGGTCTTTGACATTCTGAAAGGAAGATCCTATCACAATGTCTCAAAGAAATAGACTCCTCTAAGACCATTTTGTAAATCAATTTTATAACTTTATTGAAATTGACAGCCTGCACTTAGTGGGGAGTGTGTATTTTAATGGATTAAATCATCCTAAATTAGATTCAGAATCTTTAAGGTTTAATGCTGTGCCTTTAAAACAGCTGTTCCATTTGACCGAAAAAGACGGCAATACTATTGTGAAGTGTTTCATTTGTTTTAAATGAAGCAGGATTGTCTATTGTTTAGTAATTTATTCTTTTGATGGTGACGAGAAAAGAGAGAGCTGCCTGCTTCATTGCTAGCGAAGCCCTTCATTGCGGGAAGCCCTGAGTAGCCTATTGGCGCTTAGGTCTGGGATATTGCTAACTTACAGGGTAGACTGTGTGAAGCTTGAAATGTGAACACTAAAAGTGTTTTAATGGGAAGCATCATAATGATCCCCCTCTCATAAAATGCCCCTTTCTCTCCGTTCTCCAATAACAGACCCATCCCTTCAGGCTTTCTCCAGCCACGCTCTCACTGGCACCCGGGAAAAGCTCCACAAAAGGGGCAGAAGGATGGAAATTCATTTAAATGGAGTCATTTTGCTCATGTGTAAATATCGCACCCCTCCATTTTGTCATGAAGATGGCTGGCGAAGGATATAGTGGAGAGATAAGAAGAAGGAATGGTGGAAAGCTGGATTTTGGCACTTCCATGTGAGTGAGCATCTGTGTAGACCATACGAGAGGCTTACACTTGGTGAGGGTTATCCATGGAGTTTAGAGGGGAATGCTTTCTTGTGGGAGAGCAGAAACCAAGGAAAGCTCTAACCACGAAGTTCTTTAAATTTTTACAGAGTGAGATTGGTCTTGGATATCAGAGTGAATAGAAAGAGAGGCTCGCACACAATTAAACTAGTTGGTGCAACACACATCTCTTGGGTGCTGGTAAGGGCGAGCCACTGTTCTGTTGTCTGTATTTATGAGTTTGTTTGTTGCTTTTTGCTTTATATCCCACATATGAGTGAAATCATATGGTTCTTGTCCTTTTTATACTTATTTTACTTAGCACGATCCTTTCAAAATCCATTCATGTTGTTGCAAATGGCAATATTTCATCTCTTCTTTGTATATCTATATACATAAAACCCTAATATGCAAGTAGACTGAATGTGGAACAACTGAACAACCAGTCATTATGACGTGTGCTGACCATCAGGGGGCACATGCAGAACATGGTGGGCATCGGCTGCGGCGGGATGGTGGAGCAGGTGAGCTGGGCGCCAGACCAAGGCGGGGCGCCGGTCACTGTCATCGGGGCAAGCCTCTGGTGGTTACTGAAAATTCTTTTCTCCCATCCACCGCGGTCCCGCCCAGTACTCACACCAACTGCTGGCATCAGGGCAGCAGCTGCTGCTCACACCCACTGCTGGTGCCTGCTCCAATCACTCTGCACTGTCAGAGGGTATCAGAGTGTGGGAGCAGGGCCAATGGGAGTGGGCCTGCCGGCAGATAGGGGACCAGGGGCCACGGCGGGAGAGGCTAGGTTGGGGTGTGGAAGATGGGCCAAGACCCTCGCAGCCCACAGTTCCTTTCAAGGTGCATGAATTTGTGCACTGGGCCCCTAGTAGAGAGATATAGAATACCCCATATTCTATATATCTACATATCTATATATCATCTATATGTCTATATATCTATATCTATACATATTTATCTATTTACCTACCTACTCATCTTCTTTATCCAATCACCTCAGGACACTTAGGTTATTTTCATGTCTTGGCTATTATGAATACTGCAGCAATAAAAAGGAAGGTGGGAGGAGGATGGACAGGGTGAAGAGGATCAAATATCTGGTGATGGAAGGAGACTAGACTTTGGGTGGTGAGCACGCAATGGAGTGACTATACAGAGGTCGTGTTATAAAGTTGCACTCCTGAAATTTATATAATGTGATTAACCAATGTTACTCAATACATTTAATTCAAAAAAGGTGCCGAGATATAAAGATCCATTAAACAGAGCTCCTCTCATAGAAACAGGGACAAATGTAGTCAGAACACCGTCTTCCAATTGCATGTAACATACTTCCTTCAAATCCATAATTATATATCACCTTTTAGACACATTTTCCTACATATATGTCTAGCATTTTCTACACATTTATATATGTTTTTCCATTATAAACTGAATGTGTAAATGGTCACTTTAAGACAAATGAGGATGCTATTGAGGTTTTAATATTTTAATTTCAGCACGATAGTAATTTCACTCTTGTAATAGTTTCCCCTTTCTAAATACCATTACTCTTACTTTCTCCATTTCCACCAATTGTTATAAACTCCAAAGCAGCATTCTGGTAGCTGCATCACAGACTACTGACTCATGAAAGTGGTAATTGTACAAAAAAGCAAATGTCTGAGAGACTAACCATGGCACTGTGAAGTGAATGGTGCATTTGGGAGCTGATATATTTAAGCCCAAATTGGCGCAAAAAGAGTGTTTTAGGGCCATAGCCGGTTTGGCTCAGTGGATAGAGCGTTGACCTGTGGACTGAAAGGTTTCAGGTTTGATTCCAGTCAAGGGCATGTACCTTGGTTGCGGGCACATCCCCAGTAGGAGGTGTGCAGGAGGTGACTGATTGATGTTTCTAACTCTATCTCTCTCCCTTCCTCTCTGTAAAATCAATAAAATATATTTTTTAAAAAAGAGTGTTTTAGGCACAGCAATGATTGATCACAAAAATTTTGGTTGCAAGAAAGGCTAATAATATGAAGTCAAGGGCCACCTATAGAGTGGTCCAATGTTGTAAGGTGGGCATTAGAGATGTGCATTGCATAACTCATGAGACTGGGGAATATTATTAAAAGGAATAAAATCCCTCATCTCAGAAATTTAACACTTGAAAAATTTAATTGCTTGATGAGGGAATGAAAGCAGGTGTGCAAATACATGGTGCCAACAAGGTGAAATCACCTGATATTGAACTTCGAGGCTTTCCAGCTTGGCATGAATTTATAAATTTCAGCTCTAGGTAAGCATTGGAAGTCAGTCTCTCTTTTTGCCTATCATTTAGTTTGATGGTTTCCAAACTTTTGAATATGGGGACTTCTCAGTTGCCAGTGGTACCCTTACCTCTTCAGTCTATAGACCAGGGGTCCTCAAACTTTTTAAACAGGGGGCCAGTTCACTGTCCCTCAGACCGTTGGAGGGCCGGACTATAGTTAAAAACAAAACAAAACTATGAACAAATTCCTATGCACATTGCACATATCTTATTTTGATGTAAAAAACAAAACAGGAACAAATACAATATTTGTATTTGCATGTGGCCCGCGGGCCGTAGTTTGAGGACCCCTGCTATAGACACTACCTGGTACAGGTATACTGCATGGTAGTTCTATATGGCCTATGCACACTGAAAAGAGCAGTGGCCTGAAAGAGCATTTTTGAGCATAAATTGGATTTCCCCCAAATATTTAGAGAAAATACATGACTCATGGATAGACAGTTTTAGGGTCTAAGAATTACCCAGATTTTATATGGGAAGGGAATAAAGGGAGAGTTCATTATTGTGTATAAAACATCCCAAAGCCTGAATACCAAGTGTCCTTGCTTTTCTTAGAAGTTTGCAATTTTTAAAGCTTTCATAAGATTTGACATAAATGTGAAAGGGAGTAAGGGATTTCTATTTTTAAAGGATGTAAGTATAGTTAATAATAATTTGTCCCACCCACTCTTCTTTCATCTCTCTCTCCTTCCAGTTTCTTAGCAGGATCACTTATAAAAATTAATGAGAATTCCTGTCTTCCTCTCTCCCTTTCTTCATTCTGTAAACATGTATTGAGCACCGACTGGCTCCAGGAATTCTGGCTCGGTGCTCAGAATAAAGGGAAGAAGAAAGCAGAGTCAAATGTATAAGTGACCTAAACATAAAAAAATTCCAAAACTACAAGAAAATAGAGTAGTCTTTTTTCCCACCTCTTCAATTTAGAAAAAATGTCTTCAACAAATAACCACAAAGAAAAAAAGAACTATCAAAACCCAGAACTTTCATAGAACAATATAATAACAACAACACAAGCAATACTGCTAGGCACTGATAGACATGTATCAACCTAATCCATAAGGTCGGTTTTATTACTACTCCAGCCTTACAGATGAGAAATATGATATACGTAGGTATTAGGTAACTTTCTCAAGGTCACAAATCTAGTACATGGCAAATACCATAAGCAAGGTTAAAAGACAAGCAACAGATTGACAAAAGTTATTTGTAGATTGTGTAACAAACAAGGATTAATTTTCCAGTCTATGTAAAGAACTCCTATAATTCATTGAGAAAAATACTGGCCAATTTAAAGTCAAGGAAATCCAAACGACTACTATGCATATGAAAACATGCTCAACTGATTAGGAGGAAAATGCAAATGAAACCAGTAATAAGATGGCATAAATGAACATATCTGGCAATGTCAAGCCTTCCTAAAGATATTTTAAGGCCGTACTTTAATTTGCTGTCAGGTGGGAGTAGATAGATAGGCTGCATCCAGAAAAAAAAGGAAAACAAGCATTCTCTAATATTTAGTGATTTCACTTCAAGGAATATATATCCAATGTGGGTTGTGGACAGGGAGTTTGATTGGTAGGTTTGCCATTTTCCGTGGTGTAAATGCTCCTACCATGGTCATCATGGAAGGCAGAAGGAAAGATGGGCGCCATTGGCTCTCAGGAGTCACTGGAGCTGGGTCCAGTGCACCGCTCTAACACATTCTGACACACAAGCATGAGACACAAGCAAGCTCGTTCACCGAAGATCATTGGTAGCAGAAAAATTTTAAAGCAAACTAAATACCCAGCAACAGACAAATGAATATATAAATTGTGATTTGTGATAAGGTCACACTGCAATTAAAAGCAATGAACTATTCCTACAGATATTACTATAGGACTGTGTCTACCCATATTGCAATAGTACTCAAAACCTAATGTGGAGTGATACCAACAAATCACACGACAATATTATTCTGTCACTCTATAATAGAAAACCATCCAATATTATAACAGATATTTTAAATTCCCTATATCTGTACATGAAATAAAAGGCTGTATGTCAAAGTGGACAATGAATTGGAAGGCTATACAGTGGGGCTTTGACTTACGAGTTTAATTCGTTCCGTGACGGATCTCATAACTCAAATTACTCGTATGTCAAATCACTGTGACGTTCGCTGCGCCAACTAGTGGTGGGGTATCTGAAGCTGGCTCATACATAACCCGAATTTTAGCTCTCAACTCAAAGCAAAAAATCGGCCGAGAGACGGCTCGTAACTCGAAAAACTCGTTAGTCAGGACACTTGTAAGTCAAGGCCCCACTGTATATCGGAGTTATACTCGCCTTTAGAGTCGGGGAAGAGATAATGATGTGGGGGGAAGGTGTGATGATGAGTAAAGGCTGTATTAGTAATATCAGTAATATTCTTTTCTCATAGCATAAACTACTTTGAACAGTACATGAAAAAATTTTAAAACGATTCCTATTTCTTTAATCTATGAAGCTGTCAGTCAAAGATGCATTGTTCTTAATAGCAGCTTTTCTGGAACCCAAGGAACAGTATCACATCAAAAACGCCTATCAATTGTAAGACTTATCTCAACTTCAGAAACATTAAAATGTTTATTCAAGTGTGCTCTAACCGAAGGAATATGGTAATTCAGCCGACTGAGAGAGTTCAGCAGCTGTCAGACATAGCATTTCATTACGACTTGATAATAGATATATGATTCTAAAAACAACACAATCATTGTTAATGTATGTGGAGGTATATTAACCATTCAACATTTGAAACGAACATCACTGATTGTATGTACACAGGACCTGTGCTTGACATGAAGCTATCCATCAGAGGCTCCCAGAAACTGCCAATCTCAGCCCCTTGGAAAATTGGCAGCAATGCAGAAGTAAGTAAAAATGCCTCCGAGTGGCAAATTCCGCATGCTTTGTCACAGGATACGTGCCTTTCCCAATAAAATGGCATTGAAAGTAAGGGAGAGGATGGGAAACAGCACCAAGGAGAAATGATGACCTATGACAGCGATGAGAAATGACAGCACTGTGAAAGCCCACAGCCGGGGCCACTTAGCATAAGTGCAAACCGTGCTCCACGTTGCAACGCCTCTGGAAGCCCTCAAAGTAGAAAATCTTTTCATGCATTTGTTTCTTCTTTCCTGGTTTTGTGTAGCACAGATGGCCCAATAACCGAGGTTTTTAATCTTGCCTCAGACTCATCAAGAAAATGCAAATTTTTCTTCAATATGCTCAGAGATGCAAGATTGAGAACTATTCTTCTCAAGTCTTGGCTTATTGTGGCATGCTCTCTGAAAATGCCAGGGAAATGAGACATCAGTTTATTTAAAAAGAAAGTCCTATTTATACATATTTCCTGCCATCCCGGGTCCTTCTGAGAGGTAAGCATTTTTTAAACAACGAGGGTAATGTTTTCCATTAGATTTCAGTTTTTGTCAAAGAGTTTCCATCTTAGTCTTGTCATACTGCTTTCAGTGGGGAGATGATGGGGTTGTTGTCAGCTCCTATTGGTGGAATGCCGGGGGCCACAACAATGTTGAAATGACTTGCATTGTTTAAGCAGAGGGTGGTGGCCAGAGCCAGAAAGGAGGTCCAGGTTTCCCCAAGACTCACCTCCTTCCGTTGTTGCTCCTTTCTCATGTTCAAAGGCACGAGGCCACGCAGACGTCTTCTAGAGCAGGAAGTCCCTCTGATGTAGTCTGGGCTATGCCAGCATCTGGGACGTTGCATCTTCTACCGAGAGCCCAGGATCCAGATCCCTGAGTGGACCGTTTTCTCTCGGGGGAAAGCTGGGGAGTTATCATAACATAATCAAATACAACATCTGTCCTTTAAAAAATTCCCACTGTTGTCATTGATTCAGCACAGAGAGAGACACGATGTGACAGGTGTAGCATAGAAAGAAAAAAAATGGAACTCTGGGAATCCTGCAGTCAATTTCGAATTTCCTTCTTGGGAAATTCCACTTCCTACTGCTTGGGTAGGATTGCCAGAGAAAATACAGGGCTCTCAAATGTAATAGTTGGGACAAATACAGTTTGCTGTTTATCTAAAATTCAAATTTACCTAGGCATCTTGTACTGTTATTTGCTAACCTGGCAATGTTACATTAGGGACCCACCTCCCCTTTCTGATCCACAACACGAACATCCCTAACTGGCAAAGTAAAGAGGCTCTGAGAGAAGCCCCCTTCCTCCCCTGAGGCCAGATGGTAGGAAGGAGAGGACCACCTGCCTCTCCCTCTTCCTCCTCCTCCTTTGATGTAGAAAGTCCTTATGCCGACCAAGTCCTGCTTTTGCTTGCTCAGCGCTCTTTCCCTGCCCTACGATGTCAGAATTCTTCTCTTTAACAAAATAAACGGGCCTTTTTGGATGCCTGCGAAGCTTCCACAGCTGTGTTAAACGGTGAAATGTTTCAAAAAATGTGAGACTGCTGTTTGCTTTTCTCAGTAGAACAATGATACCCATTCTCTCTTCCATTGTTCTATGTACACATTTGCACTCATATACATAAAGTTGTATCCGTACTTATATTTACATACTCATATATATTTTACTAGAAATTATACTTTCAATACAAATCCGTGAAATGCTAACCTTCATGCACAACGTTTCTCAGCATCTACCATCTGTTCGACATTGATGAGGTTCTGGGATGTGGAGATAGGACAGACATATTCTGTGTCATCAGAGAGTGTCACAGAAGTGGGTCAGACAACTTACAAACTTTACTGTATCGCATGATTAATAAGAGGACGAGGGAATACAGATGTTTTGGTTAGAAAATCATTTGGACCTTTTTGTGTGATCAAATTACATTTCGACTAGCATTTAATGAGTTTTTAAACATTCATGCTTTGTGCCCCTAGGAAGAAGTCTCTAATACGAGGCCGTGGGAATTTGGAATACAAGTCAATATCTTACAGTCATATGGGGGTCCTATCTGGGTGCTTGCAATCATTTGGATTGCAACTCACCAATTAGATTACCAATAACATTATTTTAGGAATTAAGACAAATATGGTAGCAAATTACTTTCTCCTCTGTAATCTAGCAAAGAAAGCTGTATAATTAAGAAGCCCAAGTTAAGCTATGGGACTTCTGTGCTGAAGTATATGTATGCATGTGTGTGGTTGTGAGATAATGAGCGCCTGAGGATTATGGGATGCTAATGTTATTTACTCTGCTTCGTAGACTTGATCTTGCACAGGGGTTGCCTTCTATTGCAATGCAATGATCCCTTACAGGGGAAACAGAGGTAAGATTAATGAAATGCTATCATGGCAGTGTAGTGAAGTATAACATAGCTGTAACTAGAGTTCTAAATAGTGTTTAGTATATTCATGGGCAAGTCATTGAAATTCATCTCACATTAGCATGTAACTTTGAATTACTCTCTCCAACTATCATTTTTCTATTAATCAATAAAAATTTTGACTGATTCAGGAAATATTGAGTTAGATAATTAAGGACACCTCCAATCACCCCTTCCCAATTGACCTATGTTGAAAAGAAACCAGAGGTTTACACAAATGCAACTTAGTTTCCTGCTAGTCTTGTTAGGCTGTAACCATTTTAGGTCATTTCCAAGATTTTATTTATTTATTTTAGCAACAAATCTTTAATTTATCTGTTTTAAAACGTTAAGTTACAGTAGTCTCAGAAAACACAGGGAACGGTCAGAAACAAAAAAGGCATAATCAGGAGTATTGAATTTTTTGTTTAACACTGTCATAGCTTTAGTCAAAACACAATTGCACAAAAGTATTAACCTCAAAGATTTTTAAAGAGAGTTTTGAGGAATTTAACACACTATATACATACTGCCTTAAAAAGAAGCATTAACATAGGACAATTACAGTATAAAACCCACCCTTATTTGCATGAGAACATCACCTACAAAGCTAAATAAGCCTTAAAAAGCTATGTGGAGGCTCTTAAGTGTTGTTTACAAACCAAAGAACAATAATATTGATTGCACAATAAGATGATTGATAAGAAAGTCAATATATAAATTTAATTTTAAAAATAAGTATTCTATAATCTGGCAAACAATGTGATGAGAATTCTTAGGAACTAAAACAAGGGCTTTCTATTGTTAAAAAGGAATTAAATATTAGCTATTTGGATATTCAAATCCCCCCACTGAACTTATCCCAAGAGTTCTATTCCAGTCAGTTGTGCCACATTTTTAGTTTAAACTAAAAAAGAAGCAGTACTATACTCAGTTATTGTGAAGAGTTACATTATCCGTTCTGTACTAGCTGTAACATGTGAAAACAGCATTACTACGAAATGGCTTTATTTCTTTATTCCTTTCCCTAAACACACCACTCCTATGCCAGAGCAATATTATCTATATATGGCAGCTTTTAACTGCAAATGCTTACAAAAGTTTAGAAAGACCTGATTAAGTTGGAAAAAGTTTTTAATACCTGTTAATTGAAAATTAATCCCTCTTACACACACACACACACACACACACACACACACACACACACACACACCAGTTAACATAGAAGCTCATTACAAGGAAAGCACCTTCTGCCGGGATGAAAAGGGGCTTTCTGCTGAGTGTGCATTACTAGAAAGTGTTCCAAGGGAGCAGGAATTTTTTTGTCTGTTTTAATAACTGCTTTATCCCCAGCACGTAGAATAGCGACTGGCACACAAAAGGCACTCAGGAAATACTTGTTCAATGACTTCTGAAGTGAAAAATGAAAAGATGCACTGGGGAGAAGAAAAGATGGAAAGTACGTGCCCTCTCCTTCTTTGCCTCCCTTGCTCTGTCTTCAATAAATATTACGCGAGTGACTGTCCTACACTTATATCCGCGCGTGTCCTACACTCCAGAGAGATGGCAGTGAAGGGAACAAACAGATCTCTGGCCTCTGGAGCGTCACGTCGTTTAAATCAGTTTGTGCACTCCATGATTATGTGTCTCCAAGATTCAGGCTGCCAATCTGAAGTTAAGAAGGCTGATGGCACATCCTAACACCTGAGTTGAGCTTCCACAATGTTAGCACCATTTAATGGACCCCCACCAGTGACAACTGTGTGGACAAGAACCAGAGAAATATGTGAGGTGACTCAGCATAATTCATAAAATATATGTGTGGTAATCAGTGAACAAAAGAGTGTCTTCATGTTTGCAAAGATATAAAAATGACTTTATTACATGCACGTTTTTTATTTTTCCCAATGGTACCCATTGTCCCTAACTGTTAATTGTCTTCTTATTATATTCAAGTCAGTTCTTATCTTGATTTAAATTCATCTTCCAAATCTTCTCCCCATGTCCTCAAACTATAGGCACTGGATCCCCAGAAGGGTCTAGTAATTGTTCCCCAAATATAAGCCTTGCTAAAACCTTCTCTGGTTTGTTGTGTAACATCTGCATGCCTAACATGTGGATGTTTTGAAGCATAGCAATAAATGAACACCGTGATTCTCTTCCTCTCCCCCAGGACATTGCCATTGCCCCTACCTGTGTGTCGCTTCTCCATTCTTGCTTCTCAGGTTTTGTTTGTCCTCTTTGTCCCCACCTGGAATGCCTCTTTCTGCTCCTCTGTACTCAAGCCTTCACCGTTCAAAGCTGTGGGCAGGTCCTATCTCCTGCATGAAGCTTTTCTTTATGCAACCCTTCATGTCCCCTGCCCGGAGTCTTTATAGCACCTGTGGGTCTTTCTGCTCGGTGAGCATTTCAGTATATGCTGCCTTTGGCATGTGGTGCCTCTCCTGTGCTCTGTCCACCAATGAGACAATGAGAGCTCCACGGGGAAGGACTTTCCTCCTCCCACGGTGGACTGGCATTGCACTTAACAGTTGCCTACTGCCCTAGATGGAAAATTCTAGTGTCAAGATAAACAATGTACTGGGCAGAAAAATGTTTAATTCTAGCTCTCTGATCCTTACTAGGTCAGTGTAATTAACGTCTCTGAGAAAATAGGCCTAACAATCCTGCTTATTTATTTATTTATTTATTTATTTATTTATAGAGAGGGGAATGGAGAGTGAGAGAGAGAAAAACATTGACGAGAGAAACATTGATCAGCTGCCTCCTGCACATACCCTGACCAGGGATTGAACCCACAACCTGGGTATGTTCTCTGACCTGGAAATGAACCAGCGACCTTTTGGTGCATGGGACGATGCTCTAAGTCTAACCAACTGAGCTGCACCACCCAGGGCCATATATTCGTTTTTAATGTTTGCTTATCTGACTTAATGTACGGTATAGCCATACTTAGCAGTATATTCAAGATTTTATTGGTGACAGAGCAACACTTGCTGTGACATATGGAATAGACTTGAGCTCTTGGGCAGGCATCTTTCATCTAATCATATCTTTTTAAAAAATATATTTTTTTACTGATTTCAGAGAGGAAGGGAGAGGGAGAGAGGGAGAGAAACATCAATGATAAAAGAGAATCTTTGATCGGCGGCCTCCTGCACACCCCCCACTGGGGATCAATAATTTTTGAATTATAGAGCTCATATTCTCTAATCACCTTGGGGTGCTAGGGATCTACATTTAAGTTCAATTGAACCACATAATTTAAATAAATAATAAGTTAAAAAAATTGAATAAGAGGTCTGGTTCAGACTTTGGAGTTTCCAATCAGGCAACCAAAATCAACAGGGACAGAATCTCAAGGAAAGAACTGAGAATAAATACCCATTATGAGAACTGTATTCTACAGATAGATGACTCCCACACATTACAATTATTATATAAAATGTCATTGCATTGAGATATAAAATTCCTTGTAAAATATCTGAAGCAGAGATTGTGTTTACATATCCACAAGTGATTATTAATATCATTTAAAAAGTTTCACTTGAATTTCAGAATATTTGAGCTGAAAATGACAATAGATTCTTATCCATCACATCAGTTTTCTGATGAGGAAATAGAGGCCCAGGAGGTTTCTGTGGCTTGTCCAGGGTTACAGGTCTAAAGCTGAGTCCAGGCTGGATTCCTGTTGTTCTACACCTGAGCCCTGGGTCCTTTCCATAAGATTCCGATGTCCTGGGATTTCTATTTTTTTTTGAAGTACAGTTATTTTGAATCACCGAATCACTTATACAGATGACAAATGTGCAAAACAGTGAAACCCAGACTTGCTCTATTGGGAGAAGTTAGAACCTTAATCCCCTTTTCTGTTCTAAGTAGTGGCAGCCAGGACACTTCCAAACAACCCCAGGGCTCTGCAGAACAGGGTGAAATGTCTGGTTAGGGGTGTGTGTGTGTGTGTGTGTGTTAATTGGGTATCCTTTTGTTTTTGTGGTAGATACTCATCCATACTTTTTTCTCTCTGCAGTTTTACTGAGAAATATGAGACATACAGCAGTTCCTTGACTCTTTTTATTCATTGTTGTTTTGTTAATACATTGATGAAATGCTGTAGGAATTTAACTCTTGTTTATGCTGATTAGCTTATGGGTAAATTGGTTTCATTATATGTTGTTTTCCTTGAAGTCACAGAACCTACAGATTATGTTAAGAACTTACTGTACATTACTGTGTATGTTTCAGGTATATAGCATGATGATGGTTTGACTTACATTGTGTTGTGAAATGATTTCCACAATTGATTCAGTTAACACCATCATCTCGTGTAGATGCAATGAAAATAAAATACATATATTTTCCTTGTGATGAGATCTCTTAGGATCTACTTTATTAACAAATGTCCTTTATATCATACAGCAGTGTTTGCTATGGTCATCATGTTGTACATGACCGCTAGTACTTATTTATTTTTGTAACTGGAAGTTTGAACCTTTAACCACCTTCCTCCAATTTCCCCTCCTGTCATCCCCACCCCCACCTCTGGTAACTAAAAATCTGATCTTTTTCTATTAGTTTGGTAAGAGTGTGTGTGTTAGATTACATGTATAAGTTAGACCACATACTATTTGTCTTTCTCTGTCTGACTTATCTCACTTAGCATAATGGCTTCAAGGTCCATCCATGTTGTTGCAAATGCATATTCTTAAAAACACATTTGCAGGTTAGGGTTGATGGATAAAAATCCTTTTTTTTTGTTGTGTTTTTTTTTTCAATACCTAGGTAAATTTGGTCACTTAGGAAAATAAAACAAGAAAATTCTTGACTAAAAACTAAACACAATGAATCTGGCATTGTATGTGTTTTCTCCATACATTTATGCCAATGCATCTCATTTGGTTTTCACACACTTCTTTTCTAATGCTGGATTCTTGCTAGCAGCGGCAAATTGTGTGTAGGTTAGCAAGATTTGCCAATAGCAATTAACACCCTGGAGAAGTATCTACGGTAACCAGCAGGCTGGAAGGTTTATTTAATCTTCATTATATGTTGCTACCAGGCCTTCTCCACAAGTATACTGCAGCATTTTTATGCAGTTGAAAGTGCGGCGTTCGCTTGCATCCCTCTTTCGGGAGAGACTCTTTGTAGTTGACGCCATTGGGAGTTGGAAGTCAGCAAAGTTAAGTCCCACCCTCTCTCTCCAGGTGAGTGGCTGTGCATAAGTCTCTAATCACAGTTCTCCTGAGTTGACGCCTCAAACCCAGGTGCCCGTTCAGATGACAGAAGAAAGCAGACAGCATTCAGAGAGGACAATGGAGCTATGCCAGTCTGTCACTGCTTTCTTTTTTACATCTCTTTCAACTCTTTCTTTTGTTAAATAATCTAATCCTTAGTTGGGATTAGTTCTCTTGTTATTGACAGCTTCATATTGGGATGCAGGGAAAAACAAAACCAATACGAGACCATTTTAGAGAACAGAAGACGAAAACTATACAGGATACTATTTTCAAGTTTCGAAAGTAGTGAGAATTTATGGTTTAATTCTTTTATTCAAAGAATATTTACTGAATGCCAAGTATGTACCATTTACTGGATTAGGCCCTGAGGGTCTGAAGATATATTTAGTGGGAGCCTATGATAGAAAGGAGGAAGTACCCATAATTAAAATAATTGCAATTGATCAGGGCTGGGGCTACTGCAGTGCACACAGGTTTGGGAACACCCTGTGGAGAGAGTTTCAGAGAGAGGCTAATATTTGAATGGGGGTCTTTAAAAGTGAGAAATACTTTGCCATAACCAAGGCCAAGGTCAAAAAGTTCAAGGCTGAGAGGGAGCATCACTGTGCTGACGGCCTTGGAAGTCCTCCAGGAGCCACTCAGGGTTGAGGTTGCACCCTAGGTGAGCAGAAGCTACGGTGCCACAGGTTTGGGATGTACATGCACATCTAGGGGGTGGAAAAAATGGCCTGATTTAAGTTGTTGGAAACAATCCAAGTGTCCATCCATGGATGAACAGATAAACAAAATGTGGCATATACACACAATGGACTATTACTCAGTATTAAAAAGAAAAAAATCCTAATTAAAATGTGGGTTTTTTTTCATTCAATTCCAATGTGGGCAAGGGTATTCCTCACATCACCCATTTTCTTTTACCAGCTGGGTGTCCCGCAACTCAGCTCAGTTCCAACATTCTCTACCCAGACATAGCATCCGACCCCACAGGTTAGGGCTCAATATCACAGTCTGCCCACTTCAGATGCCAATCACAAGTCCAGGTGGTTCCCTGAGCTTCTGACCCACTGGCTGCAGATTAGAGGTTCCCACAACACCCTCCTTGGTTTAATTAATTTGCTAGAGTGACTCTCAGGACTCAGGAAATCTGTTGACTCACTAGATTTCTTGGTTTTAATAAAGGATATTAAAGCATATGAACCAACAGCCAGATGAAGAGATACATGGGCAGTGTTTGAACCTTCCATGTTTTCTCAGATCAGAGCACTCTCCCTGAATCTCCACCAACCTGCAACTCTCCGAACCCCCTCCATTCAGGGTTTTATGGAGGTTTCCTTATATAAGCACAATTGGTTAAATCACTGACCAGCCTTCTAATCACTGGTTTCCTCTGGTGACCAGCTCCACACGTAGGTGAGCCAGGGCCAGTCCAAAAGTCACCTTGTTAACACAACAAAAGAGACCTTTATCCCTTTCAACATTTAGGAAATTCTAAACATTTCAGGAGCCCTGTTCCAGGAACACTGAGTTCTGTACTGTGAGCTCATGTGTGTCCTCCACTTGTCTTTCCAGCACTCCCCTTTCTGCTCTAGAGAGCCTGGACAGGTTTTGAGACAGGACAGTTTACCAGCAGTTTGCAGCCATCTAGAAAATCTAGATGCCAAGCAATTTGCAGTCATGGAGTAAATCCTATCTTCCCTACACCAAGGGCACTTAAGAGTCCATGGTTTATACTCCTCCTCCCCAACCATAAGGTAAATAGCTTAAATCGCCCTACTCAAGGAGGCAGTTGGCAGAAATCCAGTTAGTGCCATTTGCCAACCACACCCAAGAACAGATGAAGTTAAGAGAATAAATCTCATTTTGGTACATCAGCATAAAGCTGATGAATATTCTATGGATCCTCTCCTAAGGCCTCCTCTAAACGCCCAGCCTTTAAAACCCCTCAAACAGAAGGTACCAGGGAGCCTTTCCCCTTCATTCCTCTCCCACAGGCATGCATCTCCTAAGCTCTAAGGGCCCCCACTAGGCTTGCAACCAAGGGGGCAATGGGTAGTGGTGGTTCATCCCAGGCAAACCCCTTGAGCCTGTCCTCAAAGCCCCCTTTTCTCTGACTTCTCAGTTAACCCAAGCAGCCTGGCTGAGGCTCATTTCCCCACCTGTTATCCTAGTAGTCCCTCTTTTGTTATCCTAGGCAAGGGGTGGGCAAACTTTTTGACTCGAGGGCCACAATGGGTTCTTAAACTGGACTGGAGGGCCGGAACAAAAGCATGGATGAAGTGTTTGTGTGAACTAATATAAATTCAAAGTAAACATCATTACATAAAAGGGTACAGTCTTTTTCTTTTTTTTAGTTTTATTCATTTCAAACGGGCTGGATTCGGCCAGTGGGCCGTAGTTTGCCCACGGCTGTCCTAGGTCCTTCCTTGTTTCACTGTCCCCAACTCTAATGAAACATCCTCTAAATTTCACCTGGACTCATGTTGTGACATTTTTTCTGCACAAAGTCAAGAACCCACACACTACCAGCCGGCTCTAGGCAGACCCGCTCAGGGCCAGGTCCCTTCCGGTAACAGTTTAAGATGTTTGGCTATTTTCCTTGTGGTATAAAATTCCAAAATGTAGCCCTTTTTCTATCAAGATTCAAGAAAACCTTTTTGTTCTTTCATATCACTTTATACATCCCCTCCAGCCCTGGGCTTGTCTGTCCACTTCCAGATCCTTTGTTTCAGTCTAAAGTCAACAGTGTAATATGTCCTAGTAAAATAAATGACTACTGATCATTTCCTGTTATGTCATTTACTCACTGCTAGAATAGAGTGCTTTATTCTTGTCCTACTTGGTCTTTTTTTCTTATTTGAAAAAAAATCACAGAACAAACAAAACATCTCTTGAACTTTTGAAAGAAGGCATAGAACACAGAGCCTATTATGAGAAACCCACTCGATGGCTGATAGAATTTGTTCATTTCTCAGACATTTGTTGAGCACCAAGTAAACCCTGGGATGGGGGTCCCAGTGGTAAACAAGTCCTAGGTCCCTACCCTCACAGGGCTTCCCATGTGGGCGGGGTCTCCCCCGAAACAGAGCCCGAAGTGAGGACTATGTGAAAGTGATGAATGTGGAGCTACTCAAGACATTGCAACCAAATAAATGTCATCTCAGACACATGAGTAAGAAACCTGCAAAACAAATCCATATTTTTCGGATTGAAATACAGGCTCTAAAGATAATCAGGAGGAACAGACAGTGAATGGAGTGGGGACAACTTGAGTGTAGTTGGTCAGGACAGACCTCAAAATCCAAATATATTTGTCATGGCTTTTCCTTAAATAGGAAGAGGCTATTGTCTTTTGCTCTGGGGTTGGGGGGGTGTGTGTGAGGTGGACACATAACCCCAGTACAGCACCAGCCTTTCTGGGAGAGGATGAGGCTGTTTCAAGACTCTCATGGCCTTGGGAGGAGCTCGGTAGCAGCTCCCGGGCCAGACTCCCACACTCTTCCTCAACTTTTAGGGCGCCAGTGCCTACATCCCATAGCTTGTCTCTTGCTTAGACCCTTTTCTGATGGTTGCTCAGGAATGCCTTATAATTTCCCAGCCCACGTTTTCATTTTGAACATGTCCTATGTAATAATCGAGTTATCTGTTATTTCCCTTGTGTTCCAAGAATTTTATATGGCCACAATTTTTATTGATGATAAAGTCAAACTAATGATATTGTGGACACAATCACAGTGCTTTATCAAACACTGTAGGGCTGTGCTAACCTTCTGGCTGTCATGTTTTAGCACGCCAGGGTCTGATGGTGTTCAATATGAGACACATGTCAACCTTGTCGGTAACAACTCTTCTCAGCCCCCCAGGGGCATGTCAAAATGTTCAACCTCTGTTCCATCCAGGAACTTTATAAGCCACTCAGCTCCTGCAGTCTAAAGTTTGTACATAAATATATACTATCTTCATAAAGGAAGTGTACACACACACACATACACACACACACCCCTTCATCTAAGTTACACCCACATGTGGAATTGTTTGCTTAACCTGCCTGTTTCTGTTCCCAAATATCTCTCAGCTCTTTCCGTACTAATCTTTTGCTTTTTCTCGTTGTTATAGACTGTACTTGTTCCTTAGACATGATGCTTGGGGCCCCTCCCTCCCGTCTAACTGTGTCTCACACCTACCCTCACATTTCAGTGCTTTCTGGTTGCCAAGGGAAACCAGCCTTCCCTGGCAGTGCCCCTGCTGGATGAGGCCCAGGGAATAACATTGGGGGACATGGGTAAAATGTTTCCCTGCTTTACATACACTATCTACATGACTTCCTTATTTATAAATGACAGATCGGGGGACAATTATTCTTATTCAAAAGCATTTTTTCACTTATAAAAATTCATCATAGAATTTTCCTCATAATTTTAAGTATAATTTGAATAACAAGAGTTTAATTTATATAAAGGTTTTCAGAAATACACTGTGTAAAATTGAATTTCTATTATTATGGCCTTCAAAAATTATTATTATTATTTAGGTTGAGTGATGAATGATATCTGCTTGGTCATATATAGCATGACTAAATCTATATTACACTAACAGAATGTTTGCTTTTTTAAAATAGTAGAACAAGTGAATTTTCTCCTCTCTCATCTAAAATGGAAAATTCTGTGATGAAGTGGAGGATTATAGCTATTGGTTTAGTGTGTTTGGGGATAAACTATCTTTTTGGGTAAAAGGATGATTTGAAATCAAAATGGCATATTCGAGATTTAAAGAGTGGTGGTGGGAAAATTTGTATTGATCTATGCACTTTTTTCCCCCTAACATTTATTATACTCTTTAAAAATTTTTTAAAGTGTAGTTGGCATACAATATTATTAGCTACAGGTGTACAACATAGTGATTGGACATTTATATATTTACAGTGTTATCATCACTCTAAGTCTAGTAACATCTGTCACCAGACCAAGTTACTTCAGGGTTACTGACCATATTCCCTGTGCTGGACATTACAGTCTGGTGAGATGGGTGACTATTGTTCGGGGGTGTCTACTCCACCATAATAACCTTAATCACCATGTAAATGAAAGGTAGTGTTTTCTGACATTATCTGAGAGTGCTCAGGGTGACACCTGTAGAGGATACCTTCCTGTTTTTCTTTTGAGTTGTTTTCAGTTTTCAGGAATCCCTGGGGTCCTCGTTTCCTCAGAGGATGAATCAATGTGACTTGCTTATCCTTGCAGGATTGAGATTGTGGTGGAATAAAATGTAGAGACAACGATCTCATGGGAACATATCGCGATGTAAGTGAACGTAAAATGCATCACCTATCGATAACCCACTTGAACTGGTAACGAATATGCAACCAGGTGCAGAGAGCACCGTGTCCGATTGCAGCCCGTCTCCCCGAGGCCCAGTTTCGGATGCGCTTCCCAATGGTTGTGATTTCCCGTCTGCCTTCTCCCAGGTCATACCCCCCTTGTGATGGGTTCCAGCTGGGGTGGGACTCCAGGGTCTGCGCTGCTGGCTGCTTCCGGTGTGCACTGAGGAGCCACAGCTGCCACAGCTACATCCCAGCTCTGACAGTAGGTATCCGCCAGCTGTTTTCACTCAGCATCTGGAAGCCGGAGCTGCTCAGCAAGACTGCCCTGGGCTCCCTGGATCCCTCCCGAGATGCTGCAGTGCTCCTGCCTGCTCCCTGTGGGCATCGCGTGGTGAATGAGGTGCCAGCTCCAACCAACCACTAGGTAGCAGCCTTGTCGATACTGCCTACTGTTCCTCCTACAACTGGCCGAGACCCAGGAGAACTTCCCTGAGATATTCTTTTCAGTCAGAAAAAGGAAGTGAAGTGTGGAGAACCTGGTCCAACTCCACAATATTTTCCTCCTAATCACTGCCAGGATTTACTGTTTCCACAGGGCTCAGCTGGTGCTTGCTTTCAGCCAAGGAACTGTTACTCCTTCCCTCTCTCAAGGGAAGTCATGGCTTAGAATGTCTCAAGCTTTGATTTGTGACTTTGAAATCCTTTCCTGATTGGACAATGTTTTTGTTTGCAAAAGAGTTACCGCTCAGACCATGTAAAAATATAAACAGTGCATGAGAGAGAGAGCAGCCACATTGAAAAGGAATACAAGTGTATATATTTCTGTATGGTTGTATCATCTATCATGTTTTCCCTCCGTGTATCTCTCAATGCCTGACCATCCTTTTTAGTTAACTGAAAAAAATCTTTTTCATTAAACATCAGCTTTGTTTTGTTCTGGTCCTTAAACTATTTATATGCACCCTTTCATCCCTTCCTTAGCAAGAGAGTAAGAAATTGCCATCTTCTTTTCTAAGGTTAACCCCTACCTGGGTCCCATGCCTGAATAATATGCTTATCAATTATTCACAAAGAGCCTTGGGTGGGCTAGGTGTTAGGTAAGAAGCAGAGGACCTATGTGCACAAGTCAGAGTGGTCCCCAGACTCATGGGGCGCCTGGCCTTGCTTGGCAGATTATTTCCCCAGTCATCACCCTCCCATTGTTTCCACTTCTACTTCCTTTTTAACTCATTCTGCCCTCCCTGCCTTAAAATTGTTCATATATATATATATATATATATATATATATATATATATATATATATATATTATTCCTGATGCTCCATTTAGCTATTCCCCTGTTTCTCTTTTTTCCCTCTCTATCTGCTCACTCATTTCTCCTTCACTGGTTTTCAGAAATTTGCCTAATCCAGGGTTAGATATTTTTTGATGAAGCTTGCCTGTTCACCAGAATAAAAGGAGCCTTGTTACAATGTCACTTCCCGAGTCCATCTTCGGAAGTTTCTGGTACAATATGTCTGGCCTGGAACCAGGGACTCATTTTAATAAGCCACATCATGTCAGGCAAGTTGGTTCACACTGGGCTACATGACTTACAACTCTGTTTCCCCATCTGTCTCTTTTACATAAAGTGGACACTCCCTGTGCCACACTCTCCAGCCCTTGCTCTTCTCCTTCCCTGCTCTCCTCCAGGGACCCCACCCAGAGACCACCCAGATATTAAGGCCCCAGCTTGATGATCCAATCATTGGTCCATATCTAGAACCTGAATTTTGTTATCATCTCATTTCCCAGACTTCACTCTCCCTTTCTCGCCTGCTTAGTGAGTATTTCCCCTTATGTTTGTATGTTCCACCGTCACTCACATTCAGCCTGTTGAACTCATCAATGACTGCATCACCAGGTTGGGTCTCTTGGCTCTCTGGTTTCTATTCATGATACCATTTCCTCATTCATCTGGGCTTAAAGGCTCAGTATCACCCTTGATTCCTATCTCTTTTCCATCTTACGTCCAACCAGACACTGTCCTGCTAACTCTCTCTGCATAGCATCTCTCAGATCTCTTTCTTTCTATTTTACTGCCATTGCCACTGTTAAGGTCTTTTTTACTTCGTGTCACAACTGCTGCTATAACTGTCTGCCTTATTCCCCTGATTTCAGAATCTTCAGAGACTCAAATTTATCCCACACTATCCTACTGCTCCATTTTCACCAGGGTGCCCACATTCTAATTCAAAAGGAGAAAGCAATCTATCAAGGGGCCACACACATGCTGTAGGCAGCTAATATGCGTCTCAAAGGCAAGCTATATAGCAGGCTGTTGAGCAAAATAGTTTCTAGTGCTTAACGTGACCAACATCATCTTAAGAAGCAAGTTGTTCTCAGTGACCTCCCGTTCACCCCAGGAGGGTGGGCCCGTCACCTGAAAGGAATATTCTTACCTAGATAAGTAGGCCCATTAAGTTTATTACTGTTTGGAGTATGAAGCTCTTATCAAGTGCGTGCCACATGGCTACAAGCCAGCTGTGTCCCTAGAGGCTGTATACAGGGGTGGCAAAAATAAGGTTGCAGTTGTGAGGACGTGAGTTTATTGCATTATTTATTCATAGTACAACTGTAAAACTACTTTTGCCTACCCCTGTGTAAAAAGCCCCCAGTCGCTTTTGGGTGAGAAATCCAGGAGGTCCACTGTCTAGCTGCTGCCCAAGACCCTGCTTCTGTCTGTAAGCTTCCTTAATAAACTCCTTGTTTACTTCTGGAGTTGTCAGCCTCTTTCTTAGGTATCTCCTTTGGAGGTCAGTTCCATTTCAACTTGGGAAATTTCCCGACAGAAATCTAATTGTAATCAGAAGGATGATTGGTATTTGTGGCATCAGAGCAGGGGAGTTAATTACAGAATTGGGCTGTGTAATGGTATGAAAAGAAGTTAGCTGGATACACTGGCCTCCACAAGGAAGATAAATGTACTTACTGCTCAGACTAGACCTATGTCCTTGCCCCAGCACACCTTCTTTGTGGACTGTGCTTGGATGGACAAGGCTGACATGACCTCTGTGATAGTAATTTTTCAATGCCTCCATGGTGCCAACCTCTCATGAGCTGCCCCTTGGAGATGTCAGCACATCCATTGTTACCATCAAATTAGGTGGCCTGGGAACCGACCTCTCATTTATGTTACCTTTACATATCTTTGTGTGGACCCACTACAAATTGATTGTAATGTTAATTCCTGAGTGGTGGCCTGATTCTCCTCATTTTCAAGTTCTTAGTGGAAGATAGGATCCCAATATCCACCATCTATCAAGAATAGCAATATAATAATATAAATAAGATTAGGAGAAAAATTGCCTATATTCTCATGCCGTAGCATGATTATTATTAACATTTTTGTGCATTCTCTAACTTACTATGCATTTTATCTCATTATAAGTATAGTATAACATCCATGGAGGATGCTCTTCCCTTCATTTCACCTTTTCCAAAGAAACACACAGTAAACAGCTGAAAATAGAAACTAGAGGCTAGAAAACATGAAAGAAAACAAACGCTGAGAAATAGGAGGGCTGATAAGAGCAGGTATAATGAGGAGATAATAGTGAATTGAAATAAATTGTGCGTGAGAGGTGCGATTAAATTGGTTGGCAAACCCTTCCCACAAAATCAATAATGAAACTGGACTAAATTGTCAAAACCATTTCTGGTTCGGGAAATAAACCAGAAACAAACAAAACATTGAAGTGCATTTATTGATTTAAAAAATCACACACAAAAAAACCCCTCTGAATTTCATGTATGAACAGCAAAAGTATATAAGCATTCTTGTCCAACAAGGCTGCCTTCTCTACCCTCCTCCAGCTCGGTAGATGTGACGGTTTTACTGGGTTGGGATTGACCACAAACACCAGCAGCTCCACTGGTGGGGGCAGATTTGACCTTGAGCGGAGGGAGAAAAATCCACTCTCAGTGGCATTGCCAGTAAAAGTAGCTAACTTGGTAAGAAATGAGCAGGCAGACTTGAGGTTACAGTCCTGGTTGGAGGAACCACAGACTGAGATTCTCCAGATATTTAACAGGGTGATCTTAAAACTCAGAGAGCCAGAAAGGTGGCAGATAAACTCTCTTTACCACCTGGCTGACTATAACCTCCTCTTTATACCTGCCCTTACCAACCTTCCCATGCATGCAGCTCATTGGAAGGCTGCATGCCTGTTCCGGGAAGATGTGAAAGGGCCAGTGGACAGTGAAAGCCAGCAGACATGAAAATGCCTGGACTTCGAATGTGTTTCCAAACCAAACTTGGATGTATTGGCACAAGGTGGAAACCTAATGGGCATAAGATGTTTGAGCACAGCCTTTAACCAACTATTGGCTGACTACGAAGTCACGCAAACACTGGAAAGTCAGTCTAGAAAGTAAGAATAAGAATATAAACAATATTCAGAGACATCAGCAGCTGCACATCACGGGCCTTATAGATCTGGTAGATTTAGTCCAGGGAAAATTAGTAAAAACAAACCAAACCAGAAAAAATAAATCAGCAATGATTCCCACAGACAAAACTCAGAATCCAGACCTACTACATATATTATCTAAAATGCTCAGTATTCAAGGAAATATTATGCAGAGTCACACAGAGAAACAGGAAAGTGTAACCCACACTCGGGGGAAGAAAACCACATAGATTATCCTTGAGTAGACTCAGATGTTGTGTTTAGCAGACCAAGATGTCAAGATGTCAGCTGTTATATAGATATTAAAGAACTAAAAGAGACCATGTTTAAGGAATTTAAAAAGTTAGGTAGTGTCTTAAATAGTAAATACCAATAAACACAAAAACTTGAAAAAAGAATCAAGTGGAAGTTCTAGTGCTAAAAGCTATTAATTGAAACAAAAAATACCCTAGATTCAACAGTGAAATTAAAATGGCAAAGTGAAAAACCATTGATCTTATAGATACATCAATTAAATGTATTCAATTTAAAGGACACAGACAGAAAAGACAAGAAAAATTAACAGACACTCAGAGGTCTGTAGGAGAACATCAAGTTTATCAATATATGAGTAATAGGAGTCACAAAAGGAGAGGAGAAAGAGGCAGAAAAATATTTGAAGAAATAATGAACAAAAAATTCCAAATTTGATTATATATATATATATATATATATATATATATATATATATTCAACAAACAGTGAACATCCTTAATCCAGTAAACAGCACCTTTTAAAAACCTATAGTTAACATTATATTTCATCATGAAAGACAGAATGCTTTTGATGCGGATGTTTACTATCACCATATTATTCAGCATTGTATTGGAAGTTCCAGGACATCCTATATAATAAAAATCTAATATGCAAATATACCGAACTATGGAACAACCAAAACAACCAAACAACCAGTCACTATGACATGTGCTGACCACCAGGGTGTGTGTGTGGAACATGGCTGACGTCAGTTGCAGCGGGATGGTGGAGCAGGTGAGCGGGGGTGCCAAACCATGGTAGAGAGCTGGTAACTGTCATCGGGGTGAGCCTCTGATGGTTATTGAAAATCCTTTGCTCCCACACACCACAGTCCTGTCTGGCGCTTGTACCTGCTGCTGATGCCGGCCTTGCTCACACCTGCTGCCAGCGCCAGAGCCGCCGGTCACATCCATTGCCGGCGCCTGATGCCATCAGCGGTTGCGAGTGGCGACTGCTGGCCCCAATTGCCCCTCAGGGCTTCTCCACCTCCCCCTGCTCCTGAGAGGCGATAGGGGCAGCAGCTGCCACTCGCACCAGCTGACAGCACCGGCCCCATTCACACCTGCTGCTCGTGCTGGCCCCGATCAAGTGCTGCCAGCAGACAGGGGACCAGGGGCCATGGTGGAAGCGGCTGAGACCCACCTCTGTGCCTACTGCAGCCTCGCGGCCCACAGTTCCTTTCAAGGTGCATGAATTTGTGCACTGGGCCCCGAATGTAATAATAAAAAAGAATGAAGGAAGGAAAGAGGGAAGGAAGGAAGGAAAAAGGAGAGAAAAAAGAGGAAAAAAAGAGGGGAAGGGAAAAGGGAGGCGAAGGAAAGAAAAGGAGGTTGGAAGGGCATCTAGATTTGAAAGGAAGAAGTAAAACTTTTTTTTAACTTTCAGACATTATCTTGTATGTAGAGAATTCTAATGTCTATGAATTGATGACTAGGAGAACAAACTGTGGTATATTTTTACAGTGGAATACTATTTGCCAGTAAAAAGGAAAGGATGACCTATACAAGCTACAACAGTGATGGATCTAAAAGACATTTTACCAAGTGAAAGAATCTAGACATATTGCGGATTCTATTTCTATAAAATGTCCAGAGAAGACGCTTATAGAAAAAGCAGATCACCTGTTTTTAGGAAAAGTTCACCCTTTTAGGAAAGCCATACTTGTAAAATAATAGGGAGGGGAAAAAACCCAAAGTTATTTAGTCCTCGACTCTTCTTACATCTCTTCAAGAATAAGTAGATAATGAATTCCCTTGAGTAATTGTGGCTAATGAGTTGGAAGAATGGAGCCAGATAGATAGCAAAATGGCATTTTTCTTCCCTAAAGTGAAATTTCAAAGCTGGCATTTCTTATACAGCCAAGCATTTCCTAAAAGTAGTTCACAGTCATCTCTGCTGAAATACTGAGGAACTGCCATTCCTCTCTGACTTGTGATACGTGCAATGATGTAATGCAAGTGATTATTTCTGCTTAAAAACCTCAAACTCGTGCGAATATTTTCTAGACCCGAATCCCAATTATTTACAAATTAATTACATCACATATCTATGTTTCACTTACCTGCACAGTGATCATGTAACGCTGAAGGAAATGTGATTATATTCTACCTGTATTAATTCAGAGCACAGTTGTCTGATCATTAGTTTAAGTCCCTAAGACAGAATCATCAAGAAACTATAATGCAGTTCCTGTCTTCTCCTACCATATTCTGTATTCTGCTGGCGATAAACTGTATTCTGTTGGCAACAAAATGATTGCTCAACAGCACAAATGTGGTATTATTTTCCATTTATAAGCCTGAGACCAGTCTCTAAGGTTGTTTCGCGTACACCAGCCTTCAGCATTCCCACAGCCAGCCACGAGTACTTATGTAATAATCATCTGTGCCCAATCATTAAGGGAGACTTTGTTTATGACCTTCTGAGACGCATTCTGTTCGATAAGCAGGGTTGGTGGACTCTTGGCCAAAACACAAGTGACAGAAAACACTTCTGTTACAGTGAATGCCCTTCTTTGATGCGCAGAGCTCATTTAGGAGTCGAGTTGCCAAACGGACATTCTGTAGAAGAGCAGATTATATTCTGCGCCCCTGATTCATTTCTTCCCAAGGTGTTTTGGGTGGTCACGTGTGGCTAAGTTGGGCAGAAGAGGCCTCATTGGAATAACACATGGCGCTTCCATTGTCAGAGGGTTAGCCTGCTTTCGATCTTCAAGTGACAGACCTCTCCTTTTCTGCTGAAACCTAACTGATTAGTTTCACAAGCTATCTATTTCGGCAGGCCATAGTCATAGACATCCTTTCCAAAGAGGGAAGTGGCATGGGAGGGAAAATAAGCATGGAGATAAAGCTATAGATGGCACAGGGTTTGATGGTGGAGATTCTGCATTCTGTGCTACTTGGGTTCCACTTCAGTGATCACCTCAAATTACCACGGGCAGTCAACAAACCTCTCTACGGCTCGGCCTTGAAATGGGATGGACTGCTTGTTTTTTTCTTTTAGTACTAATAAGGTATCATATGTAAAGTACTTAGCATAGGGACTAGCACTTAGTAAGCGTGCAATTGTAATAACGTATTTTATTTGTTCCATTAGTATATTAACTATGTCTGTCTCTCTGTTTTGTTTTATTTTTTTCAGTGATTGTTCTAGGCTTACAATAAGCATCATTAACATTACCATCTAACTTTGTATATGATGTCGCATATATCACATCACAGAATATAGTGAACATATTACAGTGTGTAATACTTTCATTTTACCAATTGTATCCCTTTTGCTATTTTTGTCATACATTATACTCTACATGTTATATGTCCTACATTATTATTATTATTATTATTTTAATCACTCAATTATCTTTAAAGAAGTTGAAAGAAAAGATTATTTGTTCATATTTACCATTTCTTTATTTGTGAAGATCATAATTTCCTTTGGTAGTAATTTCATTCTTGCAGTGCAGGTCTGCTGCTGGTTAATTCTTTCAGCTATTTTCTTTCTGAAAATGTTTTTATCTTGTTTTCATTTTTGAGGGATATTTTCAATGAACAATGAATTCTAGAATAGCAGTATTTTTTAAAGTACTATAATGATATAAACTTATATCTTTAAGAACTATCTATCTATATAAAACCCTAATATGCAAATAGACCAACCAGTAGAACTGAACAACCAGTTGCTATGATGTGCGCTGACCACCAGGGAGCGCACGTGGAACATGGTGGGCATCGGCTGTGGCGGGATGGTGGAGCTGATGAGCAAGGGCGCCAGACCAAGGCAGGGTGCCAGTTGCTGTCATCAGGGTGAGCCTCTGGTGGTTACTGAAAATTCTTTGCTCCCACATACCACGGTCCCGCCAGGTGCTCACACCTGCTGCCCATGCCAGCCCTGATCACTCGGTGCCATCAGCGGCTGTCGGACCTGATTGCCCTTGAGGGCTTCTCCACCTCCCCTGCTCCTGAGGGGCAATCAGAGCAGCAGCTGCTGCTCATACCCGCTGCTGGCACTGGCCCCAATAGCTCCATGCCATCAGCAGGTGCGAGTGGGGCCAGAGCTGTGGGAGTGGCAGTGGGAGCAGGGCTGCTGGCAGACAGTGGACCTGCGGGCTGCGGAGTGAGAGGCCGGGCAGGGGCACAGAGGATGTGCCAAGACCTGCCTCTGTGCCCACCGCAGCCTCGCAGCCCACAGTTCCTTTCAAGGTGCACAGATTCGTGCCCTGGGCCTCTAGTAAAGATATAAAGTTCTGACTTTCATAATTTCTCATGACAAGTCTGTGTACCTTCTTAATTTTTTTTCCTAAAAAAACTGTCTTTTTTCCTCTGAATACTTTTTAGATTTTTTTCTTTGTCGTTTTGTTCAGTACTTTGACTACAAGGAGTCTAGGTGTGTTGTTCTTTATCTTTATTCAAAGCTTAGGGTCCCCTAGCTTCTTAAATCTGTAAGTCTTTGTTTTTCACCAAATGTATTTCTGCCCCATTTTCCCTCTCTCTCTCTCTTTTTGAAACTCCAATTATATTTAGACTGTTTGATGTTGCCCCACAGGTCATTGACTCTGCATTTACTTTTTCCAATTTTCTTTATCTCTGATCTTCATATTGTAAAAGTTCTATTGAGCTACCATTAAATGTGAGCACTTGTTTTTGCTGCTTACAGTCTGCTGTTAAACCCATACAGTGAGTTTAAGGGGCATTGAGTTTTGTTTTGTTAGCCAGTTATATTAAAGGTGAGTCCTTTTGTCCTGTTAGTCTTCTTTATCTTCTTCATTAGGAGAATCTCTTTTATTTTAGTCGTGGGGCATGCCTCTTACTCCAGGGTGTGGCCGCTTAGTGAGCAAACTCTACCCTGTCTGGACTGGAGCTCCAATGTCTCTCAGCTCTTGGTATCCTCCGCTCTCACCATCCAGGTCTCAGCCCTAAGGCTGGGATCTTCTCTAGGCTTCCTAGAGTCTTGCCTTGCAGATGTGTCCTACAGATGCTGGCATGGTACAACCCATGGCCAAGGACTCAAGCCTTTGCTGATTTATGGGGTGACCCTCTGTGCTTCTCTAATCCCCCTATCAGGGAATCGCCTTCCCTGCAAATTCCTGCTCCCTCAGCATTCTAGAACTCTGTTCTGTTCTCAGTTCATTGAAACTGCTCTTTCCTTGGACTCGACTTCCTGGCCTCTGAAGAAATATGTTCCCAGGCAGAAAACTGGGGTTATTGTGGGACTTATTTTGTGTTCCTCTTCTCAAGGATCCTAGTTCTGTGCTGCCTATTTTTCATTGCCTGAAAGCAAATGGCCTCCTATATTCTGTTTAGTTTTATAGTTGTTTTTGGTGGGAGGGCAAGTCTCCTAGGTGCCCTATCAAGATGGTAGTGGAAGTTCTGTATTTAACTTTCATGTTCTGATTCCAGATTATCAAGGTTGAGCTTTAAATCTCAAAGTGATTTATCCTGATACCTTCTCTGGGCCAATCCTATTCATTGTAAATGTGCTATTTAAAAAAAAAAAGTGAAAAATATCTTAAAGGTAGTAGTTTTCCAAGAGAAAACAGTTGACAAGATGAATCTATGACATATTATGAATATCAAAGTTGATTATTAATTATCTTAGCTCTGTTTTATTTCTTGATTCTTATAGATAAGAATTGACTGTTTCAATACTAAATATAATTTTCTGTATCAGGCCTTTTATCAAATGTCAGTCTCTCTCTCTTTTTATGTTTGATGATAGAATTTTGGTCAGAAGGCAGTTTTAAATGTCTGGGCACACGAGAATCATCAAATGAATGCTCTAACACTAACTGTATGCTCCTTTAAAAAGATCAGACTTTGCTTTGACCAGAATTAATAAGAATCTTAGATTACAAATTCAATATTTATAGTAGATTTCAACTTCTAGGCTTAGCAGTGAAATGTACTGGTTTCCTAGAGGTTTCAATATAGCTTTGTAACCAGCTGTTTCAGTTAATTCTGTCCTTTTGTGTGTCTAAGAGAGACAGGATGTTAAAGTTTTCGTCTCAAGTTTATTTTTCTGCTTTGCCAAATATACTAGGATGAAAGGTTGAATTTCATACAAATTCAGTGCATCAGTTTATTGAATCAAACATGTTTTTATATCACTTGAATTGCAGATTTGCTTGACTTTTACCTTACTGCACTCTTTCTGTTATGAGGCTTTTAAGTGGCTGCCCTCCCACCCCCTTGGTTCATGTCTTATATGAGCTTTGGGGGTCAATTACAACTGTGCCTCACTGCTTGCCTTGTTCTCTGCCAGCAAGATAAACACTGAACAGAGCCTTTTATCTTAGCAGGGCCTCTCCATATACCGCATTAGGACGACTTTTCTCTCTTCAGTGTATTATTAATGGGATTTTAAGTTATTCTTTCACTTTGGGTGTGAAACCAAAGTGTTCTTATGCAACGTAGCAGGTGTGGCGATAAGTTCAACTGATTGCCTGTCTTCCTGTGATTTCGTCAGTGGCACTTCCTTCAGTTAATCACTTTCTGCACTAACATTATGAACTTGGCTTTACAGTCCTTTGTGACTGAGAAATAACTTAAACGTGGGTCTGATGAAGGGTGACATACAACTCTATTGGGCAGAGGCTGTTTATGGTGACAGACAACCACTGATTCATTCACAATTGCAAATCATTGTCCTACTTACCGAGATAACCAGTTGACCATACTAGAGTGAAGACTGCCTTTTGCTTTGGGTAAATGCTCCCTTAGATGGCTGATAACCTTTCATCGGAAAGATTGTTTATCAACCACCGCCATCAGAATCATCCTGGATGTTTGAGCCACCCCCTGCCAGACCTGTATCGTCTTTGGGGTTTAGGCCTGGAGCCTGCGTTTTAAACAAGCATTCAAGGTGATTCCCATGCACTTTCTTGAGAGGAGATATTTTAGATTCAAATTGGCAAAATATGTACCAGTTAAATCTATGAGCCGATGAGCTCATATGCCAGATGATTTAGAAAGGCCTTTCTGATGATCCTTAAGAAGTGTGTGCCACCCCTCCATCAATTTCTATCCCCCTTCCAGACTTTACTTCATAGAACTTCTCAGGCCAACATTTTATTACATACTAGAGGCCTGGTGCATGGATTTGTGCACAAGTGGGGTCCCTTGGCCTGGCCTGCAGGATCAGGCCGAAACCAGCTCTCCGACAGCCCCCAAGGGGTCTTGGATTGTGAGAGGGTGCAGGCCAGGCTGAAGGGCTCCACTTGTGCACGATTGGGGCCAGGGAGGGATGGCGGGAGGTCTCCAAGGCATGTCTGCCCATCTGGCCCAGTCCCCATCGGACGGGCCCCAGCAGCAAGCTAACCTACCAGTTAGAGTGTCTGCCCCCTGGTAGTCAGTGTACGTCATAGCAACTGGTCAAACAGTTGAATGGTCAGAGGGACAATTAGCATATTAGGCTTTTATATATATAGATCTATTTGTGTTTTATGTTTCTCTCACTTAAATGGGAGGTTTATGGGGTCAGTCTTGTTTACTTCTTAAGAGCAGTGCCTGCCACGTAGCAAACACTCAATAAATATTTTTGAATGGATGGATGAATTATTAAATAAATGCATAAATGACTCTCAATGGAAACAACCCACTCATACAAAATAATAGGGATGAGAATGTATATTTATTTTGCTCTCCTTTTTTAAAATATATTTTTATTGATAAAAATATACTTTAAAATATATTTTTAGTTAAAAAATATATCAATAGGGAGATGGAGAGAGAGATAGAAACATAAATGATGAGAGAGAATCATTGATTAGCCACCTCCTACACATCCCCTGCTGGTGATTGAACCCACAACTCAATGCCCTGACTGGGAATCAAACCATACCTTCTGGTTAATAGATAGACACTCAACCACTGAGGCACACCAGCCAGGCATTGCTCTCTTCTTTTTAATCTTCATATCTAATATATATTTTTACATATCATTATATGTGCATGTCTTAGCTCTGCCATTTATTGGCTGTGTGACCTCTGTTAAGTTATTTAACCTCTGTGTCTCAGTTTTCTTAGCCATAAAATGCAGATAATGGGGTTCTTGTGAATATTAAAGTGGTTAGAACAATGCCTGGAAAATAGTAACTAGTTTACAAGTGTTAATTAACTGCTTGTAAAATTATTCTTATATCCTTTGATTTAAAATTTATTTAAAAAACTTAAAAATATTCTATCATAAGTATAGTTTCTTACATAACTACCTTTTGTTTGACCTTTGGGTTATTTCCAGGTTGCTTCACTATCATAAGTAGTGCTGTAATAACATCCTTGGACATAAACTTTTTTGAGTATCTGTAATTATTTCCTTGGACCAAAGCCTATAAATGGAATTATGTCTGCAATTCTACACATTTCTATTATTAGGGTGGGCTAACTGCTGTAATAAATAGACTAAAAAGGTATAATGGCTCAAATACAGTGCAAGTTTATTTCTTAGATTTCAAAGCGTGTTGCTAATTCCCTCTGTTACAGGCACCTCTCACAGACACCAGAGAGGGTTGCTGGGCAGCTGCCTGACTCAGAGAGAAAGGACATTCTCCAACATGGGTTCTTTCTTTTTGCAAGTCATATTTGAAAATCTATTCAGACAATATAAAGAATTCTTACAACTCTATAACAAAATGATAATCTAACTTAAAAATGGATGAAGGACTAAGAACAGATATTTTACTAAAAAAGATGTGCAGCCCTGACTGGTTTGGCTCAGTGGATAGAGCGTCTGCCTGCGGACTAAAGGGTCCTGGGTTTGATTCCGGTCAAGGGCATGTACCTTGGTTGGAGGCACATCCCCAGTGGGGGGTGTGCAGGAGGCAGCTGGTCGATGTTTCTCTCTCATTGATGTTTCTAACTCTCTATCCCTCTCCCTTCTTAAAATATCTTTTTAGATATTTTAGATATCTTAATATCTTTTTAAAAAAAGATATACAAATAACCAACAAGCACATGAAAAGATGTTCAACATCATTAACCATTAGGGAAATGTAAATCAAAACCACAATGAGATGCTGCTCACATTTGCTAGAATAGCCATAATAAAAAGGACAGACAATAACAAGTGCTGTCGAGGATGTAGAGACATCAACCTGGATTCTTGTTTTCTATATAAATTAATTTAAATGAGAAAACTCCAGGTGATTGTGTTGTGATAAGGCCCATTTATTACAAAAGTAATTTATTAAAATGTAAAACATGCACATGTATTAGAGAAGCAAGGCAAGCAAATACATACATCTGGCTTATGATGCACAGACAGGCTCTCAGCTAATCAGAAGAGTGAGTTCGTTGGGGGGTTGAGGTGTTATATATCCTCCTGTCTATAGGTTTCAAAATTCCTCTGCTGAATATTTTGGTACAAATTAATTCTCAAGGTCCCTTTTTACTTTGTTGCAGCCCTCCCAGAATTCATGAGAAGCACCTGGCAATTTTATCTTGCCAAACCTGAGACTGCTGGCTTCTCTGCTTAGGAAGTAAAACTGCCCTTTTCCCTTTCTCCTCCCCCTCCTTTCCTGCATTCCCTTGTCAGGGAGGCTTTTTCCCACTTGCTCTCAAGTGTCCTTGGTTTGAGGAAGATAATGGCTTGTTATTTACAAGCCAGCTGCAAATTGCCCACTCTGGCCTTGTTTTAACTTCCCTGTCTCAGTTTTCCTATTCCTCTTGCCCTGGAATTTTGCTGGTTTTTCACTGCCCTGTAACACCTCTTCTCTAGCAATATTGAGCTCCACCATCATCAAGATAAGGTCTCTGGTGTTATCAATCCAGTTTGCTTCAGGCCCCGGGAAGGGGAAACAACGGGTGAGGAAAGCACATCCCTTAAACTCCATAGCATAGACATGATGCTCCTCCAGCCACTCACATCCCACTGGTGAGAGGGAGTCACGTGGCCTCACTTCGATGTTAGGAGAGCTGAGAAATGACCCTGGCTTAGTCACTCTACCCTGCTTGAGCGGAAACATGAACTGGTGCAGGACCCATAACGGTCTCAGCTACTTGAATATTGTTGATAGACAACGTCAAAGAATCCTCCAGAATGACTATACCCAATGAGCCCAAATTCGTATTTCTCAGAGCAGAGGTGATGTAATTAAATATATATTTATTGGGTCTTGTGATATTTCCTTGTGGTGTTACCCTCCCATTTAGCTATTAAGGTGCCAAACAACTACATCCTTCTTTCTCTGAATGTTCCAAACCAAATTGAGAGATCCACCCAGAAGTCAGGTGAAGATCATAATACAGTAAATCCAGTGATTTGAATAGAGACTATGTTGGGCCTGAAGTGATAAAAGAGCTTTCAACTATCCCTCCCTGCCCCCCCCTCCCCCGCCCCCACTCCCAACCTAACCTGGAGGCCTGCTGCTATAAAAGGTTGTGTCTAAAGAGAGGATTTTGGAAGGGCACTTACAGAATCCAGACCTGCCCAAGGAAGGCCAGCCCTGACCTCTGAGCCCCGTATTTTTGTTAGCGAGGTGCAGAAGTGACTAAAGAGGAGATGTACACCTTCAAGATAGAACGGTACCCAGAATGAGAGCTGCCAGACCAGGCCAGATGTGAAGAGTGAATCTTGTGCCTAACTTCCCTGTTCAGATAAATCAACCCCCTTCCATTCGGAAGAACTTATGAGAAGTAGACACAGAGTGCATGCTTCCTTTCTAATACTCATGAAGAAGCAGAGGCCTCCAGTCTCTGGGCTGAGGTGGGGGTTGACTCCCTCTTCTACTTACATGAATTCTTCCGGTAGGTTTCAGTTTTCAAGAAGGAAAGTAAGAGTGGTGGAAGTCAAGGCCTCGTCATAAGATTCAGGCTCTATGGAGATAGCAGATCTCATTTTCTCAGCTTGGATTATTGAGACCTTAGTCATATGGTCACACATGACTGAGGGGGAGACTCATTAATATAGTCTGGCCATGTGCTCAAAGTGAGAACCGGTTTTGGTGGGCACTCAGCTGTCTCCATCACATTGATCTGCATACCATCCTTCCTCCCAAGGCACTGATTTACTTTCCTGAATTTCCCTTCAGTAAACACTGCCCACTAGGGGGGGGGGGGGGGAGGTAGGGAGAAGAAATTAAAAAGTTCACGTCCAAGGGTGTCATTTCAGCATTATTTATGATGGTGAAGCAACCTGGAAACAACCTAAAGGTCAAACAAAAGGTAGTTATGTACGTAGATATATTTATGATAGAATATTTTTAAGCTTTTCCTTCGTCAGGATCTTAGATGGCGTCCGCACTGATTCTAGCTGGGGATGAGGTGAACTGGGAGATGCTGTTGCTGTGTCCTGGCCCTGTTTTACCTTCCAGAGTCAGGAGGTGAGAGGTTTTATTTGATTGGCCTGCTAGCCCTGTCTTGTTTTTCTGTTTCTTAACCCACAGACCTGTGGTCTAGACTAGAATGTTCAGTGCTTTGCGCCAGCGCCTTCACACTTAGTCTGACATATTTGTTCGGTATTAAAATTCCTGGAGGACCTGAGAAATGTGCATTGACTTACTAATGCATTCTGACATATGCACTGATAGGTAATTTAGATGAAACCTTTGGTAGTTCAGAATTTTTTGAGAGCTGTGCTGGGCAGTCAATTCCAGCCAGGATTCTTGGAGTAACCAAGGAATTACTATAAAACTCTTTTTTAAAAAAAAAAATATTTTTTACTGATTTTAAAGAGAGAGGAAAGGAGAGGGAGAGATAGAAACATCCATAAGCTGCCTCCTGCACGCCCCCTACTGGGGATCAAGCCTGCAACCCAGGCACGTGCCCTGATTGGAATCAAATCAGTGACCAGTGCATGGGATGATGCTCAATCCACTGAGGCACACCGGCCAGGCTACTATAAAATTTTTAAACAAAACCCTAATCCTTTCTCTCAAATAGCTTAAAATATGTTAAAATGAGTGACCTATGGAAAATGTAAAAAAAAAAAAAAAAGAAGAAGCCTATTTTATACATTATAAATTCTATAATCTGATCCTACTTGATTATCTTAAATAAGACTATTTTGCTCCTACTTTGCTATTCAAACTGGGAACAATAGCGATGAATAATTGTATGTCCTTCAGCATTTCAGCCACTTACACAGATGTCTCAAAAGATAAGATTTTATTTTGGGCAGATGATATGACAACTGACTGATTTGTAAGCCTCAGGCTCAAGTTTCCTAGGATAAGCTAAAAATGTTCACAGTATTTTTAACTGTGAAATAAACTTTTATCATTTCATTTGAAATGGTCCCCCAAGCTTATTCCGAATATCTCTATTATGAAGATGAAATATTTTATCTAGGTGTAAAATTACTTCCCAAATATAATTTTTCTCCCAAAACATAAATCTAATGCTCGGCAAAACTTTTCAAAGCTATTTAAAATCGTAAATCCTTTGAACGTTAAAAAATGCCCCCAGGCATGTTATCACTAAAAGTCCCAACTAAAACCTCATGCTTCATCAGTAAGGACCAAATTCATCTAATTTCTGCCAGAGAACAGGTTATGGCCAACTCATTCACAGATGCTGTTGGTGGGATGCTGGATATCTTAGTCCGCTCAGGCTGCTGTAACAGAATACCATAGACTGGAGGGCTTGAATGACAGGCATTTATTTTTCACAGTTTGTAGGCTGGCAAGTCCAAGATCAAGGTGCCAGCAAGATCCCTCTGCCTTGCTTGCAGATGACTTCCTTTATGCTGTATCCTTACATGAACATGATGTGGGGAGGAGGGGGAGGAGGAGAGAGAAAGAGAGGGAGAGATGGTTCTCTGGTATCTCTTTATAAGACCACTAATTCCATCATGAGCATCCCACCCTCTCAACCTCATCTGAACCTAACTAGCTCCCCCAAATCCCATCTCCAAATCCCATCACATTGGATAGTAGAGCACCAACATATACATTCTGGGCTCTACAAGCATTCAGTACATATCAATGGGTTGACCACATCTTGTAATGAGTATACACATCGCTACCCATGTGTCTTTGAGACTTGGAGCCAATATAAAGGCATGACTCAGGCTGGAGAAGGGGTCAGGGGCACAAGAAAGAAATGCAGCCCCATGGCCCCCACTTATCTCGAATGCTCAGAACTGGCTGCTTTGCTCTATCATTCAAGGCTAGAAAATATTTCTATCTATGGTCATGCCTGACTTTGAGACAATGTTAGAATCTCAAGGCAAAATTTCCAGAGAGGATGATGCAAGCTCTTGAAGTATGTCAAAGGAGAGACTTTAAAGTTACAACTTAAGAAAACTTGGCAAATATTGGGCCTACAGCTTTCTAAATAGTCCATGCTATTAGTGTTCTTGAAAGATTGCTTGTATATACAAGAACACTATTCAGTGTTTTTCTTCAATAGTTATAATTGCATTATAGTTATATAACAACAATATATTGAATCTTTTGTTTCATTATTTAGTATTACTTACTGAATTTTAGAAAATGGATTACTATTGGGCTATTAAACATTTGAGTAACATAGTTCTTTTCAACTAATTCTAGTCATTTTTAGACATTAATGTTATCAGTGCTAGATATTTACTCAATTTTAAATTATTTGTGGGTCACTGTTAATACACCAATAATATGGGATTTAAATAAGGTGAAGGGCACGGCATTATGAAGGGTGACTGTATAATTTATTATCCAAAATCAAGGCGCTTTTGAGAGTGAAAGGGGCATATTAATAATTTTACTAAGACATCAGGCCTGAACTGACACTGTCCTGGTCAATATGTACACGGGTCACCTTGTTTCTTCTTTGTGTCAAATTACTTGGTCTACATTTTTGTAGAAATGACTGAGATGGATTAGATCAAGGGCCTGCAATTTATAGCCTACAGGACAAATTCAGCCTGATGCATATTTTTGTAAATAAAGTTTTATTGGAACACAGCCACACTCATTCTGTGACTGCTTTTTCTCTACACCAGCAGTGCTGAGATAGTAAAGCAAAGACTGTGTGGCTCAAAAGACTGAAATATTTTCTATCTGGCCCATTATAGTAGAACCTTGCAGTAAGACTATCTATGAGCTCACAAAGTTCTCACCTTTCTGAGTCTTTATAATTCTTGGTGCTTTAACTAACATTGTTGGATAAATAAAAAGCTGTGCTTGGCAAATTTTATTTCAAGATTTTTAGATTAAGTCTTGGTACAAAGCAGCTTTTAGACATAAAACCCTGCAAGTTAACCTGGTGAGGATTTGTTGCTGTTCCTGGGAAGCTGTGGCAGAGGCATGGTGAGTGAGATGACCCTGGGAAGCCCAGCAGGAGTGGGGGTGGAATCTGTGTTCCCATCGGAAGCTGCCTGGAAGCAGGAATAAGGCTATGACTGGCTATCTTAATAAATCTTATCAACGGGGCAGGAAGTGAGGGCAAAGCTGTAATTAGTAATAAAGCATCAGTCACTCATTTGAGTCAGGACCGGGGGTGGGGGTGTTTGACAGTTTTGTGGTTGCACAGGGGCCTTGATTTTGACTGTCCTTAGATAAAAGTAGGAAGTGGTCTTGTCTTTTGACTACTTTATCATGGTCATGAAGTGACCTTGTCTGATATCGATATTCTGTGAAACTGTTTATGTTCCAAGGAAGAACGCTGTTTATGTTCCAAGGAAGAACGCCAAGGCCTAGCTGTGAACACCACTGTGGAAGGACTCAGCGGGAAGAAGTGTTCGCCCATGGATGAGTTTTATAACTGAGTGTTATTTGGGATTTATCTCTTGCTCACAAAACAAAAAGATTAACATGTTTGTTTCTTTTTCTCTTTTTTTCAGTATAACATTTTCAATTCTGAGGCTCTATGTTTTGGGGATTAGCATTTGCCTAGGACAGGGCATTGCAAATTTCATAAACTGAGCAGAAGATGGTGGTTCATGAAATTTTAGTGCAAGCCTATATGTCGTAGTCCCCCAAACTGGCACACAATAACAAAACGTGTTATTTAAATAGAGAAAAGATGGAGTCCACAATAAAGAGCTGATGATTTTTAGTACCTATCTGCCACATAATATAGCTTTAACATTAATAAAACAAAGACAAGACATGGAAAACAGACAAAAAACACATTAGTAGAAAGGCATTATTCAATCTAACTAAATTTATTTTTATTAGATGGGTAAAACCAAAGATATATAAAACAAAAATATAATCATATAGCTCTATGTGAGTATGTAGATATACATATCTACATATTTACACATATATACAATGAATAGGAAATCTTTTTCCATATTGTGGCTATTGTCATTTTATTTTCTATACTATGCTGTGAACTCCTTGAAAGCAAGGAAAGTCTTTCATTTATCTTTGTATCAAAGTCCACAGCACATAATTTGTTTATTTTAATATTGAAGGAGGTGGAGAGCAGGGACGATGCTTTGTTGATTGAGCATTTGGAAGTGCTTTGTAAGAATCTTCCAAGGTGAGTAAAGAGTGTTTGGGGGAATAAATTTCATGCAGTGTTCTCACAAGTAACTTCCAGCTTGAAGCCATCTGGACAGAGGGAGTAGCAGGGGTGCTGAGTGGGCCAGGTGGTGCAGCTGGGGGAGTCTTCATGGGCCCTGCTTCTTGGGAAAGTAGTTAAAAGGATTAACTCCCTTCTTCTGTGACCTCAAATGCAAATGATTAAGGACAAGGGAGTAAGAAAGAATCTTTAGTTATCAAAACACAGTAACCCAATCCCTCAGAGAAAAAAATGGGATGTGGATTTCAGAGGGCTGGGTTTCCAAAGCACACGGAATAAAACAATGCATTGCTACAGTTGTTCAGTTTTCACACATTCCCACTGCAAACATATCAGGGGCAGCTTTCCCATGCTGGACTCAGGCTGTGTCATTTATTTCTCCCTTCAGATTCATTTTGCCAACCGAGTCAATTCTTTGCTATTTCATGAGAGCCTGGGTAATACAGATATGATCTAGTGCCTGTTCTTTAACTTTTCACTTCTGTTTTCTTTATGCATCTTTATCAGCTATCTTTCATTTGTGGCCTATTTGCTAATTCTCCAGGCATGCAGTACTTAATTGGTTGTATGCATTAGAATACTCAGCAGATTTTGAGAGTGTCGGAGAGCTTTCACAAGTGGAGGGTAAGCTAAGAGGAGGGTAAGCTAAGCAGCCGGCTGAAAGACTAAAAAGGCATGGTTTATCTATGAGGTCATACAGACTGTACATAGACAGTCCTGGGCTAGAATTTTGACTATTGTTTATTTGCTGTGTGACCTCTGATAAGTTACTTGACTTCTCTGAGCCTCAGAGTCTGTACACTGAAAATAATATTGCTTACCTTGTAGTATTGTAAAGATGAGAGCGACAATGCACTTAGTGAATGGGAGCACTCAGCAATTGTGAAGTCTTATTAATAATGTCCCTTGTGGCCCACTGTCCTTGGAAGGCATTTATTTCTGTGGAAAGGATGGATTAAAGATGACTAGGGCGTGTAGGAAATCTGGAACACAGAGGGACCTTGAGAAGCTATTATTTTCATTTAGAGGAACGTCTAAATCATTTATGATAGGTAGTTTTGATTTTCTCCTTTAATGTCTCTGGGAGTGGAGACTTTCATGCTTTACAAGGAAGTTTATTCTAGTGTTTCATCATCATAATGGTTAAGCAGTTCTTCTTTACAGTCAGCAGAAATCTGTCTGGTTTCAATGCAACCTCATTTCCTCATACTTGGACCTCAGGGGAAAGGAGAAAAACTGTGGAATCTTTCTGTTGAGAAAAACCTTCCCATATCGAGTCATCACTCCTTTCTCACTTCTCCCTGAGTCTGAATGACCACGGTCCTTGCACAGTTCCTCATGGACACTGGTCCCTGGTCCTTTGTCATCTTTGATTCTTTTATAGGAGGCGTGTTTATTTTCTTCACATCTGGTCCTCTTGTCAGAGTCAGAGTCCTGCAGAAGAGAAGAGAAAGATGTCTTCTCAAGGCTGCAAAAAACAAAATGAAAACTTACTTCGATGGCATGCTAGCAAACCCCAGAGCTTATTAGAAAAGAGTTTCCTGTAATGAACAGGGCCTTTAAGAAGGATTCTAGTGTCTTTTATGATGAATCATAATAATACAGCATGGTGGTTAAGAACTTGAGTTCTGGAATCATATGGACTTGGGTTGCTCCTCCTCTTGCTATATCTGTGGTCTTAAGTTCCCCAAGCCTCAGTTGTCTCCTCTCTACAAAAAGAACAGCACACATACAAACCTCCTGGGCTCCCGAAGTGGCCGCGGGTTCCAGTTATCAATGCGCTGCCTCTCAGCTCCAAGCTCATCTTCCAAATACGCTGTGTAATGGACAGCATTCTCCAAGCCCCTCTCCTCCACAGTGAGCATAATGGTGCCTTTACTGTACTTGCCTTTGGGGTTAAATTCACAAAATGTTCTCTATGACCAAGGTCCATAGGTTTAGTACCTATGTTTTCTTCTATGTACTGTATTGTTTCAGATCTTATATTTAGGTCTTTGATCCATTTTGAATTAATTTTTGTACAAGGGGACAAACTGTAATCTAGTTTCATTCTTTTGCATGTGGCTTTCCAATTTTCCCAGCATCATTTATTGAAGAGGCTTCCTTTTTCCCATTGTGTGGTTTTGGCTCCTTTGTCAAAAATTATATGACCACATACCTGTGGTTTTATTTCAGGGCTTTCAATTCTATTCTATTCCATTGGTCTGTGTGTCTGTTCTTCTGCCAGTACCATGCTGTTTTGATTATCATAGCTCTGTAGTATAATTTGAAGTTAGGTAGTGTGATACCTCTGGCTTTGTTCTTCTGTCTCGGGATTGCTTTGACTCTCTGGGGTCTTTTGTAGTTCCATACAAATCTCACAATATCTTGTTCTATTTCTTTCAAAAACAGCATTGGAATTTTGATGGGGATTGCATGAAATCTGTATATTGCTTTAGGTAATATGGCCATTCCATGTTTGCGGATTCTTCTAATCCATGAACATGGAATATCTTTCCATTTCATTGTGTCTTTTTTGATCTCTTTTAATAATGCTTTGTAGGTTTCAGTATGTTGGTCCTCCACATCTTTGTTAAGTTTATTCCTAGGTATTTTATTCTTTTGGTTGCTTGCGCCTGATGGTGTACCTGTTGCTATATCCATAACTTACTCCTGGTGGTAAGGCAGGCTGCATGGAAGCCTGAGACTTATGAGACATCATCACTTCCGGCATTTGACCCACTGGCAGACCTTCCACTGGGGACATCATTTGAGGCATCCTTCATGAGGGACAGGAGGCATATTGGCTCTCTGACCCATAGTGTGCATTCCCATTGGGGCATAATGCATGCCAGGATGCCCCATCATGGGGCCTCCACGCTTGGCCCCCATCCCTGGCCTCATTTTCTGGCCCAGATTGTTCTGCCATGGACACTGCATATACCAACAAGAAGTGCTCTGAGTGGCCCTGTTACTATTTTTTACGTAGTAGCAAAATACATGTTAGTTATTCACAGTATTTTTGAAATTTGCTAAAAAGTATATCACTGTTCTCATGGTTTAACACAGAGTTAGCAATAATCAGAGCTCTCTTTATCTCTGCAAATGGCATACTGAGCTGAGTGTCCTTTTTGCATGGAGTTTGCCTTACCTCATGGAAGGAAAAATAGATAAGAAACCTGAGACGGCTAGTCGCATCCTGTTTAATGTGAGTTCGATACATGACACCAATTGGTTTATCATTCTCAAGACTTCCCTGCCTCTAGCTTTAAAAGACTCATTATGCATCCTGACTGGTTGCTCAGTGGTTAGATCCTCAGCCTGCACACAGAATGGTCTCAGGTTTGATTGCCGGTCAAGGGAAGGTACCTGGGTTGCAGGTTTGATCCTTGGCCCTGTTGGGGGCACATGCAGGAGACAAACAATTGATATCTCTCTCTCTCTCTCTCTCTCTCTCTCTCTCTCTCTCTCTCTCTCTCTCTCTCTCTTTCTCTCTCTCTCTTCTCCTGTCCATCCCGCCTTTACTTCTACTCCCTTTAAAAATCAATGGAAAAAATATCCTCTGGTGAGTAAAAAAAAAAAAAATACTCATCAAGGACCCAAGCCACTGAAAGTTGTGTAATAGCTTTCCCTGCCTAATTCTGACATGATTTCTTATATTTGTAACCAAACAGTATTTGGTATCCAGTGCTTTGGTGGCCTGAATATGTGATGCATAGCATGGTGCCAATTTTCAATAAGGAACCGATTGCAAGAAATTTTACTGTAAGTGAATAAGAAGCAATTTTATAGGGTTTGATTCTCCAGGGAGCCCACCTGGATGCATTTGGGACTTTCCAAATTAATTCAGAGCCAGAGCCAGAGAACAAGGCTAAATATTTTGGCTGATCCAATCATGGCCCGAGTGTTGTGACTGGCAATATATATTCTATAACCTCAATTCAAAGAGCAACAATTTAACCTCAGAAAGGTAACCTGGATGGGGAGTACTGCTATGGTAATTTATTCTTTCAGTTATATTCTTATTGCAGCAGAAGAGATGATTTTGGCAATTGAAAACATTTCTAGATTTGTATGCTCAGACACATCCACCATTAACATAAGTACGCCTTTTCACTCAGGCCTTGGAAATAGTAGCTGTGCTTAATATGCCCATCCATATGCTTTTTATACCCTTTAAAAGCAAAAGATGGTTTTTAAAGAATTAAACGTGGATGGGAATTCATTCTGTAATCACACTAACAAATGACATTTTAAAGAACATAGCAGAAAAACATTGTGCTAAGCAGAAATGGCAGCTAAGAAATTGATTTTATATGACACTGAAAAGCTTCTGCCTCCTTATTTTCAATGGAGTAGGAAGAGAATTCTAAAATCTATATATATAGAAACCCAGCGACCATTACAGCAGAACGACCAGGACGACCAGAACGACCGGTGGCTATGACAAGCACTGCAGCAGCCAACCAGCCTGATTCCGCTGGTCGCCCCCAACACCCTGATCAGGGCAGGGCCAGCCGGCCAACCGCCTTGGCTGGCAGAAATGTGGGATCCAGGGACCTTGGAGACTTAAAGATTAAAAAGGAAAATTTCATGATAGAAAAATACTTTAAAATATTAACCATGATTGGCTCAGTCATTCTCTTGTAGCCCCAAATGGGTCAGAGATCAGTTCTTGCCGAACTCTCTTGGAAAAGTTACCTTGACCCGTCTGTGACTATTTCACCTTCAAGTACAAGGATAAACCTTGGCAAGTATCCTCAGAGTCTGGAGGGGTAGAGAAGCAAGACTGAGGAAGGGTGCACAGCCCAAGGATGAGCCGTATTCTCAGGGACTGATGGGAAACCAGGGCACCTTGGTCTTTCCCCCTGCCCTGCCCTTTCCCCCCAACCTTAGCCCTTCTCTGGGGAATGGAGACATGCATGAATGTGAAGACACAAAGACTTTCCAGGGCTCAGGATTCTTTTGTTCACTCACTTATTCCACAAATACTTATGAACCCCTGCTGCATGCGAGGCTCCATGGTAAGCCCTGGTGATACAGTCTGAGAACCACCATCTAGGTCCTAGGTTCAGGAAGCACCAACAAATACCCTATCTTTGCTTTGTGTCCCTTCACCAATGGGCAGATCCCATACTGCACCTCACTCCCCAGACCTTCTCATGAGGGACTCAAGCCCACTCATATTCCCATTTTTGGTTCTTTTGTCTTCAATCCAAGTTATTTGGAAGGTTTTACTTCTCTTCCATACCATTTCATTCTCCTCTTCCTTTCCAATTAGTGTCCAGTTACCTGAGGAAAAATCTCCTTTGCACTGCCTTAACTATAGCTGATATTAATGATGATTTGCTTATGTCAAGGGATAAGAAATGTTATATAAAATTAGAGAGAAAAAAACCTTTAAAATCTCTGTAATGGACTAAACAGACCTTTATGATTTCTTTACTAATCTGTTTTACTACTTCTGATTAATTTTATCTAAAAAATAAGCCTTAAACATAAATATTAATCTATTTTAAATACAAATTTAATTTTTTTTCTGTTTTGTTCTTTTTTATTTAGTTTAAAATGTACAGTATTTTGGCAACTCTATAATTTGTTAAGAGTTTTAGGGCTCCCCTGAGGGCCCAGGCATCATTTATTACTACATTACTTGAATAGGAAAATATGTTTTAAATTTGAAATGCATGCCAGTAGCAAGCAGGGTTTTTAACTCATTATAGAATAAATGGTGAAATTTATTTGAAAATTCATGGCTATAAATCTATAAAATGCTGGCACTTGCATGCTACTTTATATATTAACTCTTCCGCTTTCACATTCCTTGAACCCCATCAAGCTCCTTACCCTAACAGCTGGGGAAACTGCAGGCCCTGGGCCTACATGATCCCCTGGAACAGAATCTTTCAAAAATTCAAAATACAGTCTGCCAAAGAATGTCCCTAAGGTCCTCCAGAGAGAAACAGCTGGTTGAGGACCAGACCTTCTGAATTGATCCTAAACTGTATCGAACCAACTTGGAGCCCACAGTTTCTTGCCTTTTTTGTGTTCTTCTCCTCTAAGTAAATATTTTGTGTACTCTATAGATTTTTGTTCATTCAAAAATAGAAGCATAAGTGGAAGGCTGATAATCCCTACCATATACGTTTTTTAATTTAACAGTTTAAAACAGGAGAGGCATTCAAACAACAAAAGCTTATCTTCTGGCATTTTCATCATTCCCTCTTTCCAGATGGATCCCCAAATATTTGCCAGGAACACTGCCTTATTCATAACCCAGAAAAGAAATACATAGACAGCCATAACAATTGGCCCCACTAAAACTATTTTCTGCAATTACCAACAGAAATAACAGAAATGCTAAGAAAACACATATTCATCAGAATAGCAGATTTTTTTGTGTGAGCTGTAATTAGTTTCTGTGCCAATTTCCATTCTCTGCATTGCATACTCCATGATAGGCATTTTTATTTATTTATTTTTTTTTGGTGAGAAAAATGAATGTATTAGCTCATAAGCACATCCTGAGAAGATTACAAATTAGTTCCTCTGGAATGCATAAGTAAATTTTTAAAAAGTCTTTCTGAAAGAGAACCCTTTTTTCCAGAAAAGGTGATTTGGGAACATTAATTTTTACCCTTCAAGCACCTTTATATTTTTGGTTTACATTAGCCCCTGCAAAGTCATGGGAATAAGGGGACCCTTTCTAAATACAATACATATGCATTGCATGTTAACAGAAGTCATTTCAGAGTAAACTAAGAATTATTTCATTGCAGTAGTCCTTTCCTTCCCCATTTCCCTTATCCTTTTCATGCCAGTAAGCTCAAGTTAATAATTAATATGGGCATTTTGGCTACCTTTTAATATAAAAATTATTGAGCACTTAGTGTGTACTAGACACTATCCTAGGGATTTAAAAAGAAACATCATAACCCTGACCAATGTACTCAGTGGTTAGAGCATTGGATCACAGACTGAGGGGCCCTTGGCTTGATTCCCGGTCAAGGGTCAAGAGCACATACCTGGGTTACAGGTTCAATCTCCTTGTGGGAAGCAACTAATTGATGTATCTCTCTCACATGGATGGGTGTGTGTGTGTGTGTGTGTATTTTCTCTCTCCCTCACTCCCTCCACTCTCTCTAAAAATAAATGGGAAAAATATTCTTGGGTGAGGATTAACAAAAAGGAAAAAACAACAACCCACACACCATAAAATTCCTTCCTCGAGAGCCCCTAGTTTAGGCGGTGCCTGTGAGCAATGGGAACCGCATGCCCTGTCTGAAGGGGTCAGGGATGCCCACCACCTCAGCTCACGGTGCTCTATGGGGACGCTGGTCCAGCGCTGCTAGACTGTCTAGTGTTTGGCTGTATTTTTTTTAAATATAAAATGTAGCATTTTTATGTATAGCTATTGATTTTCAAACATTGACAGTGAATTAAAAAAAAAAATTAAAACCTTGTGTGGGACAAACAATGTATATCTGTCTGAATGGCTAGTTCCAGATCTGCCTTTTACATTTTTTTAAAAAAATAGTTAATACATGAATATAACTCAAAATCCAAAAGGATCAAATGATTATATAGTTACAATAAGTGTCCCTTTCATCCCTTCTCGCATCCCTCACAGGCTGTTCGTCCAGAGGAGTCTCAATTTACCAATTTCTTCTGGCCTATTTGTTCACATACAAACATACATGCACATAATCTGTGTGAGTACACAAACAGCGATGCTCTGTTCACACTTCTTACAGCTTGCTTCTTTCACTAAAAATACTGTAGCCCGAGAGGTGTGGCTCAGTGGTAGAGTATCGACCTTTGAACCAGGAGGTCACAGTTCAAGTCCCGGTTAGGGTACATACCTGGGTTGAGGGCTCAATCCCTAGTAATGGGTGTGCAGGAGACAATCAATCAATGATTCTCTCTCATTGTTGATGTTTCTATCTCTCTCTCCCTGTCTCTTCCTCTCTGAAATCAATATGTATTTTAACTGTACATATAGGTGATTGCTCCAAGTCACAGTACATAGAATTGCCATCTGCATAGTGTTCCATTATGGGGAGGCACCTGGGCTCATATAATAGGTCCCCATTGCTGTTTAGTGTGTTGTGTCCCTGCTACTGAAAATCACTTTTCCAAAACCGTCTTTTTGGTGCATTATTTTCTATGTGTATGTCTGCAGAGCCCAGACTCTGATGGAGACTGCCTCATGCTTGAAGGAGGAGAGACATGGATCTCTACAAGTTAGTTTCCACTTCCATTTGGGGCTAAATGTGGTCTGCATGACTCTCATAGCAGTGACAGGGGCACATATGAAAAAACTCCTTTTTTTTTGGCCCTGAGAAACCAAAGTAAAGCCAGGAAACTGAATGCTGGAGAGAATGGGATTATCCTTGAAGGGAAAGAGGCAGGAAAGGGATCCCTAACCTTTGTCCACAATATCTCTGACTGACCCTAAGTACATATGTGCATGGAACAGGCTCAAACCAGCTGGGCTGGAGACAAAAGACCTAAACTGAAACTGAACTGCTATCCAAAAAACAATTTGCAATTCAAAAGCAGCCAAGAAAATTACCTGCTAAAACAAAGAGAACAACACAATCAGAGGAAATAACAGTATATAGGAGCTGTTAGCGTTCATACCATTTAAGATACAATCCCAAATTATTCAACATACCCAAATCCAAGAAAATGGAACACATTCGTAAAAGAAAATGAATTGTGTCTGATCTGGAGATGAACCAGATATTGGAACTAACAAATAAAGACATTAAAGCAGTCATTGTAACAATAGCCAATGAAGTCAAACAGAACATGTTTTCAGTGAATGAGAATCTCATCAGAGAAATAGGAAATCTCAGCAGAGAAATAAAAACAATAAAATAAGAAACAAATGGAAGTTACATAACTGATAATTAGAATTGTGTTTTTTCAAAAACATTAGAACAAACTAATCAAATGGACATAACTGAGGAAAGAGCAAGCGACTTTAAAGATAGAGCATTAGAAAGATCAAAGGTGAAGAATAGAAAAAAATAGACTTGAAAAATGAAAAATGTCTTGTTAAATTGGATAAAATGATCAAACATACTTACAGTAGGAATATAAGAAGGATAAAAGACAAAATTGGGCAGAAAAAATATTTCAAGAAGTAATAGCTGAATGTTTTCTAAATTTGATGAAAGGAATGTTTAGATACAAGATGCTATGCAAACAACAACTACAATGAACAAGGAAACCCACGGCTAAGGCGCATCATGGTAAATTGTTAAAAGCCAAAGGTAAAGAATAAATCTTGAAAATTGACACAATGCATATAGAGAAACAGTGATGATTAACAGCTACCTTCTCATCAGAAGCCTGAAAGACAGAAAATAATGGAATAACTTTTGAAAACACTGAAAGAAAAACAACTGTCAAACCAGAATTCTATGTCCATTGAAAATACCATTTAGGAATGAAGCCAATAGCTCAGAGCAGTGATATATTCTCCCGGACCTCTTTGTTTTGTCTTGTGCCTAGGGCAAGAGTAATGCATTGTTTCAGGGCTAATGGACATGTTCTGGAACTCTCTTGCTGACTTTTCAATTCCATTGGACATTCTGTTCATTGGGACTGTCATTGTAAATATGCTATCTAGTACTAACTATTTAAAAGAACTAAAGAGGTAGAATCATATATATAAATATAAGAAAGGTAAAAGAATGCAACATATCTGCAATCAAAGACCTTATAGTGACAGCAATGGGAAATCACATGAAAAATTCATTAGTTGAGGTCACATAATTGGATCAATAAACAAAAAGACAACCAGTTGTATGCTGAAATTCTATGTGGAGAGTAAATGGAATCCTATCTAATAAAAGAGAAACATGGTAATTAGCGTACAACCGCTACCCTTCCCATTGGCTAATCAGGGCAATATGCAAATTAACTGCCAGCCAAGATGGCAGCCGGCAGCCAGGCAGCTTGAAACTTGCTTGAAACATGAGGCTTGCTTGCTTCAGTGATGGAGGAAACCAACGTTCCCCGCCTGCCTTGCCGGCCTCTGAGCTTGCAGTTTGAAACATTGTAACAAATATAGAAGCTAAACAAAACCCCAGAAACCTGCTTTCAGCGAGCCAGGATCTCAGAGCTGGAGTTATACATTGTTTTCATTATAGAACCTAAACAAACCAGATACCTGCTTTCAGGAGCGGAGGCCTAAGAGCTGGAGCCTCAGAGCTAAAGCTGGCCCAGAATAAAAAAAGAAAGAAAGAAAAAAAGGAGCGGTTGGGAGCTTCCATCACCCGCCAGCCTGAAAACAGCCCTCAGCCCCTCACCCAGACTGGCCAGGCACCCCAGTGGGGACCCCCACCCTGATCCAGGACACCCTTCAGGGCAAACCAGCAGGCCCCCACATGTGCACCAGGCCTCTATCCTATATAGTAAAAGGGTAATATGCCTCCCAGCACCGGGATCAGTGGAGCCGAGAGGCCTCCCGGCACCAGGATCAGCGTGACAGGGAGCAGCGCCCAAACCCCCTGATCGTCCTGCGGCTCTGTGTGTGACGGGGTAGAGCCATAACCTCCCCATCGGCCCTGCCCTGAGTGTGAGAGTGGCGGCGCCCCAACCCCATGATCAGCCCTGCTCTGTGGGTGATAGAGGGCGACGCCCCAACTGCCCACCATGGGCCCTGTTCTGTGTGTGACGGGGTAGAGCCATAACCTCCCCATCGGCCCCGCCCTGAGTGTGACAGGGTGCGGACCCCAACCCCCTCACCCGCCCTGCTCTGTGTGTGACAGGGGGCGGTGCCCCAACTCCCCTATCGGCCCTACTCTGTGAGTGACAGGGGGGAGCTCCCCAACCCCCTGATGGGCCCTGCTCTGTGCATGACAGGGGGAGCTCCCCAACCCCCTGATCGACCCTGCTCTGTGCATGACAGGGGGTGGCGCCGCAACCTCCCCATCAACCCTGCCTTGAGTGTGACAGGGGGCAGTGCCCCAACCCCCCAATCAGCCCTACCCTGAGCATGACTGAGGGTGGCATCACAACCTCCTGATCCTCCCTGCTCTGTGCATGACAGGGGGCAGCGCCCCAACTCCCCAATCGGCCCTGCTCTGAGCCCGACCAGGGGCTGCACCTAGGGATTGGGCCTGCCCTCTGCCACCCGGGAGCAGGCCTAAGCCAGCAGGGCGTTATCTCCCGAGGGGTCCCAGACTGCGAGAGGGCACAGGCCGGGCTGAGGGACCCCCTCTTCCCCGAGTGCACAAATTTTTGTGCACCGGGCCTCTAGTTTAATATAAAAAGAAACGTTCAAATAAGATATGCTCTCACTTAAGACATCCTCACCATCTGTGATTGCATTCTGCTCTTTTCCTATTTAAGATTTAATATCCTATATAATAAAAGGGTAATATGCAAATCGACCAAACAGTGGAACGACAGGTGGCTATGACATGTACTGACCACCAGGGGGCATATGCTCAATGCAGGAGCTTCCCCCTGGTGGTCAGTGCGCTCCCACAGCGGGAGTGCCACTCAGCTGACCAATGAGCACTAGATGCCAAGCTCACAGCTGGCGAGCGCAGCTGCGGCAGGGCGAGCCTTTCCTGCAGACACTCCCCCTGTGCGCCCCTCCCCCATCCGGACCAGGACCAGGACTAGGACCAGGATTGGGACTGGCATCCGACTGACTGGGTGAGAGCCTGGGGTGGCTTCTTGGTCATGGGTGTGCTGGTATTACCCTAGGATGCTTTGCATACTATTACATCCCTCGGGGGATGTTGGACTGCTGGTTTTGGTCTGATCCCCACAGGCCACACTGAGGGACACCACTGGTGCACGAATCCATGCACCAGACCTCTAGTATATTATAAATATAATGACTGAGAAAATATAACTTCTCTGGCTAGCACAGTGGTCAGAACAGCAGGCTCTTCTTAAGGTAATAAAGGAAAACTTCATAGAAGAGATATATTTGAATTGCATGTTAAAGATTTAGGATAAAATTTCCACTCAAAGGACTGGTTGGTAGAGGAGAAAGGACTTATTGTTAAAAAAAAAAAAAAAAAAGCATATGCAAAATACAATGTAATTTCAGTTAAGCACTCTACCTCATTAAAAAGTTTAGAAAGACAAGGCTTAATGTGTCTACTTAATCTGTATTCCTCACACACAGTATTTTTAAAAAACAAGAACAAAAAAAGACATTTTCTGATAAAGAAAAATGAAAATAATTTGTCATTAGAAGACCTGAATTATAATAAATGCTAAAGGGTGTTCTTCGGGCTGAAGGAAAATCATGGCAGATGGAAATTTGAATTCTTGGGACCAAAAAAAAGAGCATTGAAAATGATGAATATCTGAGTGATGCAAAATAATATCCTTTGACCCCTTTCCTCCAAATATCTCTGTAAACACTTGAACTATTTAAAGAAAAATATAATCTTGTCCTATAGAGTTTATAATTTGTATTGCTGTGGCACAGATAGCAACTATTGCCTGAAGTAGCACATTTTAACTGTCAGTAGACAATGAAAATTTAAAGGGGTATATTATAATTCTTAGGGCAAATACTGAAAAATTGCAAATAGCACAATAAAGAGTCAGCAGCAATATTAAGGTGTGATTTTTAAAATATTCAAATAATCCAAAAAAAAGCAGGAAAGGGGATATAGGAGAACAAAAATCAGAAGAGACGAACAGAATGTTTAAAAAATAGACCAAATCAAACTATTACTAATTATATTAAACTAGAGGCCCGGTGCACAAAAATTTGTGCACTCGGGGGGAAGGGGGGGTCCCTCAGCCCGGCCTGTGCCCTCACGCAGTCTGGGACCCCTCGGGAGATAACGACCTGCTGGCTTAGGCCTGCTCCCGGGTGGCAGAGGGCAGGCCCAATCCCTAGGTGCAGCCCCTGGTTGGGCTCAGAGCAGAGCCGATTGGGGGGTTGGGGCACCACCCCCTGTCACACTCAAGGCAGGGTCGATGGGGAGGTTGCGGCGTGACCCCCTGTCACGCACAGAGCAGGGCCCATCAGGGGGGTTGGGGAGCTCCCCCTGTCACTCACAGAGTAGGTCCGATAGGGGAGTTGGGGCACTGTCCCCTGTCACACACAGAGCAGGGCGGATCAATGGGTTGGGGCACCGCCCTCTATCACCCACAGAGCAGGGCCAATCAGGGAATTAGGGCGCCGCCACTGTCACACTCAGGGCAGGGCTGATGGGGAGGTTATGGCTCTACCCCGTCACACACAGAGCAGGGCCCGTGGGGGAGGTGGGGGGGGGGCGGGTTGGGGCGCCACCCTCTATCACCCACAGAGCAGGGCCGATCAGGGTGTTTGGGTGCTGCCCCCTGTCATGCTGATCCCAGTGCCGGGAGGCCTCGCGGCTCCGCTGATCCCGGTGCTGGGAGGCATATTACCCTTTTACTATATAGGGTAGAGGCCTGGTGCATGGGTGGGGGCCAGCTCGTTTGCCCTGAAGGGTGTCCTGGATCAGGGTGGGGGTCCCCACTGGGGTGCCTGGCCAGCCTGGATGAGGGGATGATGGCTGTTTGCAGCTGGTCACACACCCTTCAGGGTGGGGGTCCCCACTGGGGTGCCTGGCAAGTCTGAGTGAGGGGCTGAGGGCTGTTTTCAGGCTGGGGGTGACTGAACTCCCAAACGCGCCTTTTTTCCTTTTTTTTTTTTTTTTTTTTTTTTTTTTATTCTGGGTCAGCTTTAGCTTGAGGCTTGGCTCCAGCTCTTAGGCCTCCACTGCTGAAAGTAGGTTTCTGGCCTTTGCATACAATGTTGTGAATCTGCTGGCTGAAGTCCGGTGGTATTTGTTACAGAGTTTCTTAAACTGCCCTCTCAGAGGCCTGCAGCTGCAGGCGGGGAACGTTGGTTTCCTCCGTCACTGAGGCAACCAAGCCTCATGTTAGTTTCAAGCTGCCTGGCTGCCTGCTGCCATCTTGGCTGACAGTTAATTTGCATATCTCGCTGATTAGCCAATGAAAAGGGTAGCGGTCGTACGCCAATTACCATGTTTCTCTTTTATTAGTGTAGATGATAACAGAGTAACATTAAAAAAGATTGTTGGAGATTGTCAGAATGAGTTACAAAACAACCAAACAAAACCAACCAAGACATACCTACGGGGTTTTTACCAGTATTACATCTTATATAATAAAGAGCTAATATGCTAATTAGACCAAACAGCAGAACGACTGTTCGGATTACCTTCCGGACGAAGCCAGGGCTGCAAGGGCCGGCTGAGGCTGCGAGGGGCTGCAAGGGCCGAGGCAGCCAGGGCTGCGAGGGCCAAGCCCTTGCACAAATATCGTGTATCAGGCCTCTAGTTTAAATATAAAGATATAGAATGGTTGATAGTAAATGGTTGGGAAAAGATGTGTAATGCAAATAATCAGCATAAGAAAGCTTAATTGTCTATGTTATTACAAAAAGCATTTCAAAGATATCGTATTACCAGAGATAGAGACAATAAAATGAAAGGGTTAAATTAATAAGAAATACATAACAATTATAACTATGTGTATACCCAATAACAGAGTATCAAAATGCATGAGTCAACTTTGACAAAATTAAATGAAGAAACAGTCAATTCTATCTCAGACTTGGAGAATTTAATACTCATCAGTTAGCAATTGATAGAACAACTAGACCAAAAATAAAAAATCATCAGAATATAGAGGATGTGAATGTTATCAATCACCTTGATTTAATTGAACTCATAAATATTCCACCACTACCAGCAGGATAAATATTTCACATTCCTTTCCCCTCATTGCTTTTTAGAGAGAGAGAATCATTGATGTGAGAGAGACACATCGACTGGTTGCCTCCTGAATGTGCCCAGAGGAGGGAACCCACAACCGAGGCATGTGCCCTTGACCAAGAATAGAACCTGCAACCCTTCAGTGCACTGGCCAACACTTTAACCAATGAGCAACACAGGCCAGGGCTTCACATTCTTTTTAAAAGCAGATAGAGATTTACCCGGATAGCTTATAGTTTGGTTCATAAAACAAACCTCAATGAATTTAAATAGGTTGAAATCATACCAAGTACATTCACTTAGCACAATAAAATTAAATTAGAAATAATAACAATAAGGCAACAAGGAAAACCCCAAATATCTGTAAATTAAATAACTCACTTCTAATACACATTGAATCAAAGAAAAAAGTCACAAGGAAAATTAAGAAGTACTTTGAACCAGATAATGAAAACCCAACATATAAAAATGTATAGAGCTAAAGAACATAGATGAAAACAAGCATTAAATGCCTATTTTAAAAATAAAGGTCTCAAATGATCTAACCTTCTACCGTGAAAAGGGTAAATTAAATCCAGAACAAGTAAAAAGAAGCAAATGATAAGAATTGAAATCAATAAAATAAAAATTAAGAAAACAACAGATAAAAATGTTTATATAAATAGATAATATTTGAAAAGACTAATTTTAATAAACATTAACCCCTGCCAGACTGATTAGGAAGAAAGAAATAACTGTATTATTTATAATAGCATCAAAACCCAAAATATTTAGGCATAAACCTTAACAATTAAAATATTGAAACTACAAAGCACTGATGAAAGAAAGAAAAGAAAATCTAAAGAAATGAAAGTTCTAACATATTAATGCTTTAGAAGAAACAATATTACCAGCATGCCAATTCTTCCCAGAATAGGTTCAATGTAATCCCAGCCAAAATCCCAAAAGGATTTCTTGGACATAATTACAAGTTGATTCTAAAATTTATACAGAGAGCTAAAAGTATTAGAAAAGCCAAAACAATTTTGAAAAAGAACAATCAAATTGGAGGGCCCACTCTACCTTATTTCAAGATTGATTCTAAAGCTACAGCAATCAAAACAGTGTGGTTCAATGAAAGGCTAGACACATAGATCAATAGAACAAAATAAGGAGTCTAGGAATCTATCCACACAAATACGGTTATATGATTGCCGATACGGTTAAAGGGGCATTTCACTAGAGAAACAATAGGGTTTCCAAGCAGTTGTGCCAAGACAATTGGATTTCCACATGCATAAAAGTAACCCTGCAATTATGCCTTGGCACTTATGTAAAAACTAGAGGCCCGATGTACAAAGATTCATTCAAGAATGGGCCTTCAATCCCCTGGCTGCTGGCACCGCCTTCACTTGGCTGGGAGCCGCCTTTCTGCCTTCCCATGCTGCCCAGAGGCCTGGAGTGGCTGGGGCAGTGCAGAATGCCTGTGTCGTCGCCATGGCCACAACAAAAGCATCCCACCCCGCCCCAGGCTGCTTGGCACCTATGTATGCAAATTAACCTGCCATCTTTGTTGGGTTAATTTGCATACTCACTCCTGATCGGCTGGTGGGTGTCACGAAGGTACGGTCAATTTGCATCTTTCTCTTTTATTAGTGTAGATTAACTTAAAATGGATCATGGACTTAAATGCAACATGTAAAACTATAACACTTTTAGAAGACAATAGAGGGGAAAGATTTTGTCATCTTGGGTTGGGCAAAGTAAGATGCCAAAAACAAGATCCAAAGAAGAAAAACTAGACAAACTGGACACCATCCAAGTGAAAATATTTTACTCTGTGAAAGATGCTCTTAGGAGAATGAAAGGACAAGTCTTCCAAGATTGGGAGAAAAATGTATGTAAATTACAAATATGACAAGGTTTATGTATCTAGAATATATAAAGCACTTTAAAAACTCACCAAATATGGGAAAAAAACCAAGCCCATTTAAAAAATGAGCAATCAATTTGAAAAGACATTTCACTAAATAAAATATATGGTAGGTAAATAAGCCCATTAAAATATTCTCAACATAATTGAGTTCTCAGGAACATGAAAATTAAAACCCCGAAGATGTAGCGCCACTCACATCCATCAGAATGACCACAGTAATGAATAGTGACAACACACAATGCTGGCGCGCGTGCAGGGCAGCTGGAACACTCGGACGCGTCTGCTGGACATGCAGCATGATGCAGCCGCTTTGGAAAATAGAAGGGCTGTTTCTTATACAATCAAACATGCACTTGCCATAGGATTCAGCACTCCTACTCCTAGGTATTTACCCAAGGGAAATGAAAATATTCACATAAAAGCCTACATGTGAAAGTTTGTAACAGCTTTTTTTTTTTTTTAAATTCTGATCTTGGAATCAGAAAATCTTTTCTTTCTTTTAAAAATATATGTTATTGATTTTTACAGAGAAGAAGGGAGAGGTATAGAGAGTTACATGGATGAGAAAAACATTGGTCAGCTGCCTCTTGCACACCACTTACTGGGGATCGAGCTGGCAACCAAGGTACATGCCCAAGGTACATGCCCTTGACTGGAATCAAACCCAGGAGCCTTCAGTCCACAGGCTGACGCTTTAGCCACTAAGCCAAACTGGAGAGGGCTATATCAGCTCTCTTTATAATCCCCCAAACTGGAAACAGCCCAAATGTCCTTCAGCTGGTTCACAAATAAACAACTTGTGATATACCTAAGCAGTGGAATACTACTCACGATGACATGACATGCTGGAAAAGGCAAAAATATAGAAAATATCTCAGCAGCTACTGAAGAGAGACAGTCACCATAATGGGGTGGCTGGTGGGATTTTTTTTTTTTTTTTTAGTGACGCAACTGTATCTTATGGTGGTGATTATACAAATTCATGCATTCATCAAAACTCATAGAATTTGTATACCAAAAAGTTAACTTTACTATAAATCCTATAAATTAAATAGGCATTCAAGAGATGTAATAATCAAATGTAACATGTGGTCCCTGGTTTGATTGTGACTTGAACAAACCAACTGGAAAAAGACATTTTTGAGATTTCTGGAGAAACTTAAGTCTGGAGTCTATATTAAATTACAGCAAGGAATTATTATTGCTTTTATTAGAGGTGTTATTGACACTGTGATCGAGTGAAAAAATGCCCATATGTTTAAGAGATGCTTACTGTGGCATGGCATACAGGCATTCATTGAACCATTCTATTTTAGGTATGTCTAACATTTTTCAAAAGTTTTAAAAAAAATAATCAAATAGGAAAAAACTTGCGTGTCAAAAATAAGCAAAGATGATTTTTTTAAAGTGATGGATCTAAGCTTTATACTCATTTCTGAATTTTGCTGAAGTCTGTACTATTTACCACTATGCTATACAGCTACCCTGTGTATTCTGTCTTATTTGTTGCAATTTTTCTATTTCCATATTCGAAATATCAAGTAGATAACAATCTAAGATTGACTATTGTCATTAATGTGAAGATACCTGGCCTCATGGATTGCTTTAATATGCAGTTTTCCACATTGAAAAATCCCCTCCCCACCCAGGGAATGCCACTGAAATGACATTTTTATTTTTCTAAATTATAAAAAATTTTCAGGCATTTAAATTTCTTATAAAAACCGCAGACACTTCATTGTATTTCCCCTCTGTGGATGTATCTTAGTTAAAAACAATCAATTCAAAAATATTTCAGTGGAGTCGAATAGGTGGTAGATAGTTTGAAAATTATGAGAAGGAATCTAGTTATTCATCTGAGGGGGGCGCACCTGGATGTGGAGGGCAGGGAGGCACTCCGTCCAGCACGCTTCTCGTGGTCTCCCACCAACATGCCCCTGGCTAACCTGGAGCGTGGCTCTGCAGACTACACCAGTCAGGCTTGCACTGCCAATAGAAGTACCCTGCTACACACTCTTCAAGGTGAACCCGGAAGCTTCCCAAGGTAGGATACAGAGAAGCCATCTGCACCCACAGCACAACCTCCATCTGCATGCACCTTTAGGTCCCATTTGCTGCTGCTTAGCCATTAACATGAAATGTGACCTGGGAAATACTGTAGTAATACAAGCACAAAGTCATCTCATAATAGACTTTCTCCTTTGTGAGAGGATAATTCTTTACCCCATGGATGTAAATATGCATGGACTATGCATGAATGTATCTGTGTGGACTTTTATATATACATATGTCACATATGTATGTTTATGTATAGCTATACAAACATATCTCAACTATATATGAGTCTCTAGACCAATTGCAAAATAGTTAATACTTACTGAGCATTTGCTATGTACGAAGTACTGTTGTGACACTCTGTATGTGTTAACTCATTTCACCCTCACAAAATCATATGACAGGCCTGGTACTACTTTCATGCCCATTTTAGAGGTGAGGATGTAGGTTGATAAGAGTGTAAACAACTTGGATGAGTCCACCTAGATGATAATTGGTTATGTCTGAACTCGAAACCAAGCAATCTTGTCCCAAACCTTCACTCTTCACCACTCTTAGGTTCAACATGGATTTTACTAGTAGCTTAGAAACTTCTCCCTCTCTCTTTTATTTCCTTCTTTCAAACATGAATATAGGAGTGAAAGGAGACTGAGAAACACAGGAAGCATTTTTAGACCATCAGAAAGGTGCTGGAGACTGGGACAAGAGCTTGGAAAAACAAGGTTTCCAAGGCAAGGGTCATGGCCAAGAGCAGGATGACCTGAATCCTGAACAGATTTGCTGCAGCAGAAGCAAGGCCCTATCCCGGCCTCCCCTAAGGCTTCCTTTTGGAATGAGGTCAGGTATAAAGGTCTAGACAAAGCAAAAGAAAGGCTGATAGGAGAGGAAGATTTGTGGTCCAGGGCTAAAAAGTACAGTTGGGATTGGAATACAGGATGCAAGATGGAAGGCGGGGCTTTGCAGGCAAGGGGAGGAGAGAATGAGTCTCCAAAGATAGTTGATGCAAGAATGATAATTAACTTGGACTTGATTCTAGAGGAAGTGAGAGGCCAGCAAGTTTTAGCAACAAGCCAGATTCTCTCCTGAATCTCCTTCCTTACTGCCCATCCAGTATTCTTCCCGGGAAGCCAGGCTGTTTCTCAGCGAGGTACATCAGGCTCCAAGGGCCATTCAGAATTATATATGGATGTTTAAACTTGTATTATTGAAAATTGTGGAACTGTTGTGAGATGTAAAAAATACATTTAGCCCTAACCGGTTTGGCTCAGTGAATATAGCATCAGCCTTCGGACTGAAGGGTCCCAGGTTCGATTCCGGTCAAGGGCATGTACCTTGGTTGCGGGCACATCCCCAGTGGGGGGTATGCAGGAGGCAGTTGATCGATGTTTCTCTCTCATCGATGTTTCTAGCTCTCTATCCCTCTCCCTTCCTCTCTGTAAAAAATCAATAAAATATATTGAAAAAATACATTAAAATAAAGGGTGTCCCAAAATTCACGCAAGAAGTAATTTTGATAGAAAACACAGGTTTATAACTAAAAATCATGAATTTTTTATTGATTCATAAAGTATACAGTATAGGGTTATGTGTGGAATTGCATATCTGGCAAAATATCCAAAATGTGTCACTGTTTGGTGCGGATTTGGGGCTGGAGGCATCATCGGACCATTCTTCTTTGAAAAATGCGGCTGCTCAGGCAATAACAGTTAATGGTGCTCGCTATCGCGACATGATAATCCAGTTTTTTGTGCCTAAATTGCAAGATATGGGTGTGGACGACATGTGGTTTCAACAAGATGGTGCCACATGCCATACAGCCCGAGAAACAATTCAATTACTGCATGAGTCATTTCCTGGTTGTGTAATTTCCCGTTTTGGTGATCAGAATTGGCTGCCCAGATCATGAGATTTAACGCTGTTGGATTTTTTTCTTTGAGGTTTTTTGAAGTCTAAGGTTTATGCCAAACAAGCCCATGACCACCCATACCTTGAAGGAGGAAATTGAGCACTGTATCAACGAAATTCAGCCATATTTATGCAAAACGGTCATGGAAAATTTCAACAAAAGAGTGCATATGTGCCAGCAAAGCCATGGAGGCCATTTACCTGATATGCTATTCCATACATAACCCTATATTGTATACGTTATGAATCAATAAAAAATTACAATTTTTAATTATAAACCTGTGTTTTCTATCAAAATTACTTCTTGCGTGAATTTTGGGACATGCTTTTACATAAAGCAAAATACTACCAGTTCTAGAAATAATTTCTGACCCTTGAACATGTACTTGTACTGTGGCCTGGCATGGTAAACACGTGTGTGGACACTGTACCAGCCATCTGCATCATGTGCTCTTGTGGAAAACGACCCCGGCTTGGACTGGTAGTGATGGGACATCTGATCTGGGTTGTTCACATAGACCTCTGACCTAATCATGGTTCTTCTCTAGGACTTTATAACCAGAAGTGGGGAAGAGAGGGAGTCACACCCTGCTGGGAAAAGCCACAGAATGTAAGACTCAGGAGCCAGAAGCAGGTAGGTTTTCTGCTACGTGATTAATTCAATCTTTCGGGGGAGATGAAGCCAACACATACAGGTGTGAAACAGATACAGAGTTCTAGTTGTGCAAGACTGTTTCCCACTGTTCTTAAAGCCCAACTATGTGTCTACTCTGTGATTTACTTGTTCATCCCTTTATTGTTTATATGGGATACTCCAACCTGGTCTCTTTTAGCAAATTCCCCTTTTGTTTGCCCAACTACATTAAGCTGTTTTTGTCATTTGGCATCTATAGTAAATTTTGCTATTGTTATAAATCTTCAATCTTCCCTTGAATAAAATATTTACCCTTTCAAATGTGATGCGCCTTCCTCCTCCTGGTGGTGGGGGCGGGGGGGGCGGGTGTGGATCCCTGTCCCATTGACGTTGGGCTTGGCCATGTGACCCACTTGGGTCAGATGTAGTGTGAGAAGTAACAGGGTGGCAGTTGGGGCATGGTCTTATTTAAGATGTGGTGTGCATTTCCACCACTACCCTTGAGTTTCTAACCCTACCATGTGAACAACATATTTAATAGGGCCACTTCTCTAGGCTGGCTCCCAGCAGAAGCCAACACATGGAGCCAACCCACTGTCCATCTGCTACCTGCAGCAGAGCCTCAGACCCACAGCGTCCCTGATGTGTAACCTGAGTGACAAATAAACCTCTGATTTAGAAGTTGTTACACAGCATATCTCAGCAAGAACTGACTAATATGGAACCATTCCAGTCTTGATCAGTTTGCCATAGGGGAAGTGCCTTTACAGGCCATACATTTTTCAGGATGGGACTATTGCTACCCCCCATTTTTAGCTGATGAAATGAATGGAGTCTCAGACTCCACAAGCAACTTTCCCAAGGCTACTGAAAGAGGTGGGAATCAAATATAGCTGACTCAGGATCCCATGTTCTTAAAATTTTTATACTGCTTCAAGTTCTCTCACACTTCTACAACCCACAGACAGAGCATTTTAATTGCTGTGTGTGAGGAAATATGAACCAAATTGAAATATATCTAAATTGGTGTAGTTTCTTATGAATTCTAAGTGACTTACATCATATGATACGCAATATATGCATGCATCTTTATAAGGCTATGCTATTTTATATAAAGGAAATTCAAAAGAGTAAGATAAAAATACTGAGATCAAGCCCTAACTGGGTGGCTCAGTGGATAGAGCGTTGGCCTACAGACTGAAGAGTCCCAGGTTCCATTCCAGTCAAGGGTATGTACCTTGGTTGTGGGCACATCCCCAGTGTGGGGTGTGCAGGAGGCAGCTGATCGATGTTTCTCTCTCATCAATGCTTCTAACTCTCTATCCCTCTCCCTTTCTCTTTGTAAAAAATCAAAATATATTTTAAAAAAATACTGAGATCAAGTAGGCAAGTTTTATCTGTAATATTACATTCTTGCTCCCCCTTTCAAATGGACTCAGTATGGTCTTTTTTTTTTCCAGATAGAAAGCTCTCTAAGCATATTTAAAATGTTATGCAATTTACAAAATTATATTGCTATGCCTTTTCCCTCCAAAATTATGTAAAACTTGTTTCACCTGTAACAGACTGAATAACTTTGCAATAAATTATGTCAACAGAGAAGGTTTTATGCCAATTAACAGGTGGCTTAAAAAATTTGATAATTCAATAGCACTCCTAACTGTTATTTTTGAAAGAGTTTTAGACATTTTAACAAGCAATGTCAGGGGTAATTTTTACTGTTGTTTTTAGAAACATAGCAGAGTCTAAGTACCAATTTGTTCTGCTATCTACATATTTATTTGCCCAACGTCTGCAAGTGATGAAATGTACCTGTCCTCACAGGAGCTGTCCTTTGGCTGCACGTCGGAATTTAGGGCAGAAGGAGGAGAGAAAGGGGCCAATTTACACAGGCTGAAACCAGGTTCTCACCACACCCCTTAGTCTATGTGCTTTTTGGAATGAAATGCATTGTGTCAAACAATTTTATATTGAATTGGTTGAAAAGCAGAATTCTAAAAACATGTTTTGAATCCTCTACTCTTAAGAATCTAGCCCTCAAAGTATCAATTCATTTCAGAAATATTTTGTAAGACTTCCAGAGGCTGTCCATTCAAACATCTTTTCTCATAGGTCAGGAAGAGGTTTACTCAAGAACATGAGAACGGTACTTTCGTGTGTTCATCTTTTACTTCTTATTGGTTGGGTTGACAATGTTTGACTGGCCTATCAATTCTTTGATCCACTGGGGATAAAAATCTTTACTATCTATAATAATAAAAGGGTAATATTTTAATTAGATCAGACAGCTGAACGACCTTCTGGACGTCCTTCCAGACGACCTTCCGGATGAAGCCAGGGCTGCGAGGGCCGAGGTAGCTGCTGCAGCTGTGAGGGCCAAGCCCTATGCATGAATTTTGTGCATCAGGCCTCTAGTTTATAATAATAAAAGGGTAATATGCTAATTAGAACAGACATCCTTCCGGACATTCTTCTGGACGTCCTTCTGGACAAAGTCAGGGCTGGAGGGAAGCCAGCCCGGGTCCTGGGTGCCTGCGGGAGGCCAGAGGGAAGCCAGCCCAGATCCCGGGTGCTGGAGGGAAGTCAGTGCTGGCAGCTGGGGGAAGGAAGGCCTACTCTTGCACGAATTTCATGCATCGGGCCTCTAGTATGTAAGAAAAGGGTTAGGACTTGATAAAATGTAACAAAAAAGTGGAAGTCTTCAGGCAAGAATGAGAAGGACCTGCATGTGGGTAGGAGGCAGGCAATGTTGGACTTGAGAGTTCTGACTCTGTCTGTCTATCTTATCTTTATCTATCTATCATCTATCTATCTATCTATCTATCTATCTATCTATCTATCTATCTATCTATCTATCATCTATCTATCTATCTATCATCTATCTATCTATCTATCTATTATCTATCTATCTATCTATCTATCTATCTATCTATCTATCTATCTATCATCTATCTATCTCTCATCTACCTAATCTACCTACCAACCTACCTATCCATCCATCTATCTTCATAGCTGGTGGATCTGATGGATCTATGAAAGACATTTTCAGATGGGTCTCTATGCAATCCCTGCAAATTGCTGTTGTCTGTGACCAAACTTTAGGCAAACATTATACAATGGAAATGAGTGCAGACGTAATTGCATGATCTCTGTGTGTTACAGAAACAGAACGAGGCTGCTATTTGATTAAGGAGAAATCTAGTTGCAACCACACATGCAAGCAGTAGCAGGTGGAAGATATTAGCAAAGCATGCATGAGTTTGAAGAAAATATAGTTGAGAGGTAGAATTTAACTTGAGCATTAACACAAAGCCTTCCTTATTCTTCTTGGCATCTCCATTTGGGTCACTTTAGGACTGTGCCAATTTTTCTCAATGGAGCTATTTAGGATCACACAAAATTTTCAGTTCAAACAACAGAATAAGCACTTGTAATTTTCCATTTTCAAGATCACCTATAGAATGTGTTTTGATTCTTTTTTTCAGTTGACGTGAGCTCTGTATGTCAACTATCTGTTTCATAAAATTTGACACATTTAATTAGTATTTAGAGTTGGGTTTTGGAAAAAGAATAAAAAATCGTTGAAACTATTCCTTTCATTATTAGTAATATATTAGAAATATATTGAAAAATATATTGAACATATATATTTTAAGTGGCAATTTTTTTATAGATTTAGTCATAAGCTTGTTTTCCCAAAACAAGGGGAAATATTATTATCATAGCAAAGCCCTGGCATTATATCTTAAAAGAAATCCAAACAATTTTGTGTCTATTCCTTTAGTCTGAAACCCATTAATTTATATTTTGATGTTTCCTATAGGGCTTTTCTTGAATCCATGTTTATATCTAACTAAGCTGTGGTCTCACATATTATTACTCTCTCATTGACAGTATCAGGCTCCAGGAAATGTGATCACTCATCAAATACACATACAACAGGTTAACTGGAGCTGACATAGAAAATATGCAAGGAAATTAGAGTACAGACAGGCTCCTGCCTGTTCTAGAAATGGGGGACGTTTTAAACAATAGCACTGTCAGACCCAACTGCAAATAAAGGGGCTTAATCATAGCAGGAATTCGTGCACGCGACAGGTGACTGCTCACTGGAAACCTGCCAGGACAGCTGTGATGGTGCACAGTATTTGTAATCTCAGTAATTGCAGCTTTGGGGAAAAACTATTGGAGATAAGAAAACCCAGGGTTGGGGACATAAGTGAACATAAACCACATACAACCCATTTATTTCCACAATAGAGGTCTCTACACATGGGGTAATTTCAACCCATATTATAACTGTAAGTCCATCCCCTTCTTTTCAATTCAACATCATAGCAATAAAGTCCAATTATAGTGTCTCCTTACAAATAAAATAAGCCTGCTATCACATACTTTCTAATCTGAGATGAAAATTCCTTCTAAAATTGTTTAGGCTACAATATCAGGAAAACACGGAACCCGGCTGAAAAGGCATTTTTCCATGTTCTGCTGTTTAGCTCCGGATAAATATTTGATTACCTGCTGTCGGGGTTTATAAAAAGAGGTAATTCTTTAACTCTGAAACAATTTGTGGAGAACAATCCAGTTGGAACCAGTGACTTGGTGAATTACAGACATGAGAAACTGGAAAGCAAAGAGAAACTGAAAAGCAAGTAACAAAGTTCTAGTCAGGAAACAGACTTTTAGTCTCATTCTAAACCAGGAGCCACGAGGCAGAATATAAAAACAAGCTTTGTTTCAGTTCTTGATTTCTAGTCTTATTTATCAACTGCTTTCAATGGAAATAAAACTTAAGAACTTCCTATCTCTTTACCCAACTTCACCAATTGTTTACTTTTGTCCCATTTGATTTGCCATTTTCTCACTGTATATTTTTATTATGCATATTTTCTCTGAACCTTTTGAGAGTAATGTGGAGACACTGAGCCTCTTTGCTCCTAAAATCTTCAGAATATATATCCTAAGAACAAGGATATTCTGTATAATTGCAGTACAATGATCAAAATAGGGGAATTTAACACTGATACACTACTATTATCTGATTCACAGACAAAATTGCAAATTATCCCAATAATGTTTTTACAGCTAATTGTATTTTCTCATGCAGAATTAAATCCAGGATTACAAATTATCCTTTGTTGTCATGCTAATATAGTCTCTTTTATCCCCAAATATCAGCTTTTTAAAAAATCTTTCTGAACATTGCCATTTTAAAGGAGAAAATGCACTCATCTTCCTCACTTTGGGCTATTTCCTCGTGATTAGAGTCTATTTATGTATATTGTCAGGCATACACAGAAGTGATGATGTGGCTGTGGCACAGATCAGGAGGCCTATGAGTTTGGTTGGTTTGTCCCAATATTGATGGTGTTAACTTTAATCTTTTAATTAAGATGATGTGATCCAGGGTCCTCCACTGTAAAATTACTATTTTTCTCTCTAATTAATTATCTGTGAGAAAACACTTGGAGACTTATGTAAATATCCTGGTCCTCACTAACCTTTATAGAGTTTTAGACTCCATTGATGACTTTCTAACTATTCTATTCCTTCTTCTTTTATAAATTGGCATTCTACTGTAAGGAAGAGCTTTCCCATCTTCTCACTCCATCTATCTATCTATCTATCTATCTATCTATCTATCTATCTATCTATCATCTGTCTATCTATCTATCTATCTATCTATCTATCATCTATCTATCTATCACCTATCTAGCTATCATCTATCTATTTATCATCTATCTATTTACATATATATGTATGTCAATATAGAAATATAGATTCTTACTTTTTTCAATGAGTTATGACTCATTATTTATTTTGATGCCCCACATTCCCATATTGGGTAAGCTTGGAACCTCTTCAAGCTATCTGCTATATTTATTTCATAGGTTATCATCATTCTTTACTCCCTTACTATATCAATTAGGGTTATAACAAAGAAACAGAACCAGTATGAGATAGATGATAGATCGATAGGGATAGATAGATGAATAGATAGATTACAGATGGAGGTTTATTGCAGATAATTTACTTATATATTGGGGAGCTGCCAGGGCAACTCTGAAACATGTAGGGCATTTCAGAAGACTGGAGACTCAAGTAGGAGCTGAAGCTGCAGTCCACTGGTAAATTTCTTCCTTTTCTGGAAAATATCATTTCAACCTCTTAAGGCCTTCTAACTGATTGTATTAGGCCTATGCAGAGTATCCTGGATAATATCTTTTACTCAAAGTCAACTGATTATAGATGTTAATCACATCCACAAAATACCTTCTCCACAACACTAGTGTTTGATTAACTGGGTCTAGCCACGTTGACCCATGAAACTGATCATTACACATATTTTCTGACATAAGATCTTCCAGTTTCATCTCATTTCTCTATCAATCCTGGAATCAGCTCTTTCTAGCTTCTTTAAGGAGACAATGGTATTTAAAAAACCAAGATATAGGTTTTAGATGTGCTTATTGCTTTGGGGTTATAATTGTTTATAGACCCGAGCAGACAGAGCTAGGAAATACGCATGTGTGTTGAGTTGTGTTTGTGTGTGTGTGTGTGTGTGTGTGTCCCTCCTTTTCTGACTTCTTTTGCTTTATTGGATATCTTTTAGAGTTTCATTATACAATAATTCCTCTATTTGCTTTGTAGCTATGCCTCTTTGCAATGTGTATGTGCGTGTGTGTGTGTGTGTGTGTGTGTGCGCACGCGTGCGTATGTGTTCCCTAGGGATTACAACATAGTTACATATCATAATGTATTTAGTGTAAATATTGTACCCCTTTAGGTCAATGTACAAACCACACATTGAATTTGTTGCCCTATCCTTTGTGTTTTTGTTGTTGTGTATCTTACATCAAATACATTTTAAATTTTACAGTATGTATACAGTACACTATTATTCTGCTTTAAACTTCATATGGCTTTAAAGTCCTATATAATAAAAGGCTAATATGCAAATCGACTGAATGGTGGAATGGCCAATTGCCATGATGCACACTGACCACCAGGGGGCAGACGCTTGATGCAGGAGCTGTCCCCTGGTGGTCAGTGAGCTCCCACAGGGGGAGTGCCGCTCATCCAGAAGCCAGGCTCATGGCTGGCAAGGACAGCAGCGGTGGCGGGAGCATCTCCCGCCTCTGCAGCAGTACTAAGGATATTCAGTGTGGGGAGCGGACCTAAGGCATCAGTCAGACATCCCCCCAGGGCTCCTGGATTGTGAGAGGGCACAGGCTGGGTTGAGGAACCCCTGCCCCTGAATGCACGAATTTCGTGCAGTGGCCCTCTAGTATATTTAGAAAAGCAAATACACAGAGAGATACACACGGTTTATACATGCATACATACATATGACAAAAAGGGGGAAAAGTCTTCTATGTGTATCCAAATAGCATGTCAAATAGTCTATTTCTTTACTTATATAACACTAATTCTATCTGGCAGCATTTCCCTTCCAAGTAAAGAATTTTTATTAGTATTTATTTATAGTGCAGGCTTGCTGATAAAATTTTCTAACTTTCTTTTTTCTGAAAATGTTTTGATTCCAATGTAACTTTTTATATTTTTGCCAGTTATAATATTCTCCACATTATTGTTTCTGATGAGAGAGAAATTGGCCATCATTGTCATTGCTCCCTTATATATAACATTTTTCTCTGTTTTCTAGATCTTCTATTTATTTTTTAGTGTTCAGAGGTTTAACCATGATGTGTTGCATATTTCCTTCCTTCCTTCCTCCCTTCCTCCCTCCCTTCCTTCCTTCCTTCCTTCCTTCCTTCCTTCCTTCCTTCCTTCCTTCCTTTTTCTTCATGCTTGGTGCTTTTAGAGCTTCTTGGGATCTTCATTTTGTTGTTTTCACTACAGCTGAAAATAAATTCATCATTATTTTTTCAAATTTTGTTTTGCCCTATTTTCTTCCTCCTCTTTTTCTGGGCTCCAATTATACATATGTTAATCCACTTGCTATTGTATCACTAGCCTCAGTTCACATTATTTTCCATTGTTTTCCTCCCTTATTTTACATTTGATTTATCTTCAAGTTCACTGACATTTTCTTCTGCCATCAATATTTTTAATTCTACATACCTTACTTTCTATCTTCTAGAATTTCCATTTGGTTATCTTTTAATTGAGTTTCCATTATGCTGCAGGTTTTTCCTTTCTGTGCATTTATAATGACCATGTTTTTGTTTTTTTTTAAAGTTACCATGGTATTGATATATTTATTATTCCAACTCTAAAATCCTTGCCTTCCAATTCAAATATTTGTGCTATGGAATCTGTTAATCTGTTATTATATACTACCTTTTTAAAAGCTCTTGCTCTCATTTTCCTACTCCCTTCACTAATCTAGTAATTTTTTATTGGTATTGGGCATTTTAAATGATACATTCATTTGTAGAGACAGAGGCTTTATACGCTTTCATCTTATAATTGTAGATTTTGTTCTAGTAGGAAGTTAACTTTATTAAAATCAAATCCCAACCTCTATCTTCCCTAGAATGGATAGCAGCTGAAAATGTGCAGTTCTTCCAACCTTCTGGCTATTGCTTTTCACTGGGAATCAAGGAATTGGGCTGAGGTTATATGCAGTTTTAAAGATTCCCCTTCTGTGGTTCCCTAATTTCTGAAGTTTCTTATTTATTCCCTATGTTTCCTACCATCTCCCAATTCAATATTCTGACTCCATCAGCCAGTAGGACAATTTACCTGTTTTAGTGCTTTTGCCACGTGACACATAGTCTAGGCTGTTCACGTAAGCAAAAAGTCATAAAAGCACAAATTTTTATTCAACAAAGTTCTTTTATTTTAAGGATAGATTTCTCTCCATATTCTAGTCACTCTCCACTGCCTACATATAGTTTTTCATTTTTTAAAAAGATTTTTCTAGTTTATCATTATTGTCTGTAGGAAGGTCAGCCCAATAAAAAGTACTTTGCCGTTACTAGAAGTGGGTTTTCCATTATATAATTTTTAAAGATGATACTTTTGGAGGTTATATAATGTATTCAACTAAACATATTGATAAAAATTATATTATCTTTTAATGAATATGTTTCACCTATTTAATTATATTACAAGTTCAGTGAGGGTTGACTTTCTGTCTTCTACCTCTTTGTCATCTTATTCTGTGACACTGGTACTCAGCAAAGATTTTATAATAATGAAGAATGCCAAGTGCAAACTTTTAGTTTTATTATCTTTGATATCCCCCAAAAAGATATCAGTTCTGAAATGTATGTCAAATTTTACTAATGGGATTAGAGATTCCATAGCTCTAGTTTACAAGTAAGCAACTATAGCCTGCAGGCTATATTTGGCTTACTGCCTATTTTTGTGTAGCAATATTTATGGAACAAAGCCAGGCTCTTTCATTTATGTATTGTCAATGGTTGCTTTCACACTGCAATGGCAGAATTGAGTAGTTGTAACAGAAACTGTATGGTTGGCCAAGGCAAATATATGTAGGGTCTGGCCCTTTACAGAAAAAGTTTGCTGATCTTTGCTTTAGTAGATCAATGTGAAATAGTCATTAGTACATAAAAGAAGCGGTTCAAACCGCATGCTTCATTGCACATCAATATTTTGAGAAGCATCATCTTATTTTGTTAATATGCTAGACAACAGACTCATTGTGGCAGGCAGAATAATGGCCCTTTAAAGATGTCCTTGGCCTATTTCCTGGAACAGGTACATATGTGACCTTCCATGGCCAAAAGGACTTTACAGATGTGATGAAGGACATGACCTCAAAACGGACAGTTTATTTTGGATTGTCCAGATGAGCCCAAGATAACAAAAATAGCCTTTAAAAGAAAGAGTCTTTACTGGCTGTGAGGTGATGATGGAGGAAGGACCAGAGAGATGTGACGTTGCTAGCTTTGAAAAAGAAGGGGGCAATGAGCCAAAGAATGCAGCTGTCTTTTAAAAAATGAAAAAGGAAATGAAATAAATTCTCCCTTAGAGCCCCAGAGAGGACCATCACCCTGCTGACACCTTGGTTTTAGTCCAGTGAGAGCTGTCAGGCTTCTAACCTACAGAACTGTAAGATAATAAATTTTTGTTATTTTAAGCCACTAAGTTTGTGGTGATTTATTATGGCAGTAATAGAAAACTAATGCATTCATATACTCTAATGCACAAAGGAATGAATTCATTTCATAATTATTGAAAAATTATACTACAAATTAGAAATATATTAGCTAACCACAGAACAGAGCAGAGTATCTCTCACTGAGTCAGCTTTATTTTCCCAGCAGCATATTTGAAGCATGTGTGAAAGGAAGGCAGTTCTTAGGGCTTTCATTGGGTTATGGTTGCCAGGGAAACCATTTTACTTGGCAATCAATATGTTCAGTATGTCTCTGTTGCTTTGTGCTTAACTTCTAGGCATACTATTGCAGAGTGGTCCATGGAAAACACTGGGAAGGATAAAAGGAAAACCCTAAAATATTAATATCAATAAAAGTATGAATAACTTATTCCTATTCTTATGAAGCTGAAAAAAATTAATAAAGATGAATTGATTTGTGTTATTTTTGTGCTAAACTGAATAGACAGAGATTTATTTTTCAATAGTAAATTAGCAGGGCTAAAGAAGGTCCCTGAAATTCTCTTGCAATGACATAAAAGCAAAGATTAGCTCAACCATCAGCAAGCCAAGGTTTTCTCTTTTAAATTCCCCTCTCTTTCTCAGTATCATCTATCTATCTATCTATCTATCTATCTATCTATCTATCATCTACCTATCTATCTATTTATCTATCTATCTATCTATTTATCTATCATGTATATATGTATCTATGTATTTATCTATCATCTGTGTATCTATCTATCTATCATCTATCTGTCATCTGTCTATCTTATCTATATCCCCCCTCTCCATCTTTCTCTCTCTCTCCAACATTTTTCCTCTTAACTATCTTTCAATTAAGAAATATGAAAATATAAAATAGACTTGTATTTTAAGGACTCTGGTCAATTGATAGTGTTAAATTCTATTCATGGTCACAAAGACTCATGGGCTACTTTAATAATGCCCTAGAAAGACAGAGGAACGTGCTATTATGTGCCACTAGAGAAAAAGAAAAAAATGCTTATGGAGGGACTTGGAGCACCAAGGGACTATTTCTTGTGATATGTCTTTAGGTCATTAAAGTACTATTTCTTAAACAATGTAAAGTTGACTCTTGTCTGCTTGATCACAGCCACACAATTTCAGGTTGGTAGTTAGCAATTGGAGAAGAGAGTCAAAGCATGATAGAGTGACACAATGGCTCTTTCCAAATTATCAAAGGCTAGTTCTTGAGACACATTCTAAGTCTAGAAACCTGAGGGATGTAACATATTCACATCAGTGCAGTTGCTTTTACTTTTTGCATATAAACCATTTTGAAATACATTGTAGTGAAAATGTATAAATTTGAAATCATCTTGGTCAGAGAGATAAGTAGGCAAAAAGAAAAGACCCAGAATGACAAAATAATAGAAGAGCAAACATAAAAGAGATTTTTAAAATCCCTCTAAGGAAAGTGGAGAATTACAAGTGGATAAATGCATATTTGTATCTATGTTTATTAAATTCAATAAAAATTTCACTTCTGCATTACTTTCTCTTGAACGCAATAAAACTCTGGAGCTGTGCTGTTATGGAAGATGAAGTCTTTCTTCCAAAAGATAATAGCTAATAAATCTAAAAGACTAAATTCAGATTTGTACCTAGTCCTAAAAGGGTTCAAAAAGGAAGCCAGAAACAGTTTAAGTTGAAACAATTAACAATAAGATTTTTGCACAGTTTAAAATAAGAATAAAATTGCTTTAAAATATTTAAGAGCTATATAGTTACTTTAAAGATAAATAGTTTTATATAGTTTCCACATATTTGTTCTCTGGGATTCAGTTTTTTAATCTATAGCATTCATTGCTTAATTTGTGTATTGAAACTATTCACATGTGAAATGTTTCTTTATTCTGATGATAAGACTGCGTGGGATGACCGAGCCTCCCTGGCCAGGGTCAAACTGTGCTTTTTGGGGGGCATTCTAGCATGTCTTGTAACTTTTCATTGAAAGCCAGATGTTCTCTATCAGTTAAAAAGAACTGAGGTAAAATGGGGCGTTAGTATGAGGTTTTATGTCAATCTAGGTATGAGTTGGGCTGGGCTTAATGTTTGTTACTGTATATAGAGAACCCTAAAGATTCCACCAAAATCTACTAGAACTGATAAAGGAACTCAGTAAAGTAGCAGGATACGAAACAAATATCCAGAAATCAGTTGTAATTTTATATACCAATAATGAACTATCAGAATGGGAAACGAACCCCATTTTCAATTGCAAAAAAATATACCTAGCAATAAATTTAACCAAGGATGTAAAAGACCTGTAATCAGAAAGTTATAAGGCACTGAAAAAAGAAATTGAAGCAATAAGTAGAAGCATATTTTGTGTTCATGAATAGGAAGAATTAACATCATTAAAATGTCCATACTACCCAAAACAATCTATACATTCAATGCAATTCCTATTAAGATAGCAATGGCATATTTCACAGAAGTAGAACAACTATTCCAGAACTTTATATGACCACAAAAGACACTGAATATCCACAGCAATCTCAAGAAAGAAGAACAAAGTTGGAGGAACCATGCTAACGGATATCAAACTATATTACAAAGCCTAGTAATCAATAAAGCATGGTACTGGCATGAAAACATGTATACAGATCAATGAAATAGAATAAAGAGCCCAGAAATAAAACCACATTCTTATGGTCAATTAATATTTGACAAAGGAGGCAAAAACATTCAATCGGGTAAAGATAGTCTATTCAATAAATTGTGTTTGGAAAATTGGACAGATATGTGCAAAAAAAGAAACTAGGCCACCTTCTTACACCATCCATAAGAATAAACTAAAAATGAATTAAAGACTCAAATGTTAGCGTCAAAACCATAAAACTCCTAGAAGAAAACATAGGCAGTAAAATCTTGAACATTTCTCATAGCAATATTTTTTTTTCTGATATATCTCCTCAAGCATGGGAAACAAACAAACAGAAATAAACAAATGGGACTAAATCAAAATAAAAGGCTTTTGCACAGCAAGGGAAACCATCAACAAAATGAAAAGACAAACTACTGATTGGAAGAACATATTTGCCAGTGATACATCTGATAATATCCAAAATTTATAAAAAACTGATAAAAGTCAACAGCAAGAAAACAAACAATCCAATTAAAAAATGGGTAAAGGACCTAGATAGACACTTCTCCAAAGAGGACATACAGATTGGCCAACAGACCTTTGAAAAGATGCTCAACATCACTAATCATCAGATATGCTAATTAAAATCACAATGAGATATCACCTCACATCTGTCAGAATGGATATCACCAATAAATCAACAATCAACAAGTGTTGGTGAGGGTGTGGAGAGAAGGGAACACTAGAGGATTGTTATTGGCAATGCAGACTGGCACAGCCACTGTGGAAAGCAGTATGGAGTTACTTCAAAAATTAAAAATGGAACTGCCTTATGACCCAGTGATTCCACTTCCAGGAATATATTAGAAGAAACCCAAAACACTAATTCGAAAGAATCCATGCACCCCTATGTTCATTGCCGCATTATTTACAATAGTTAATGTTTGGAAGCAGCCCAAGTGCCCATCAGTAGATGAGTGGATAAAATAGCTGTGGTACTGTCACACAATGGAATACTTCTCAGATGTAAAAAGGAAGAAAAGCTTACCTTTTGTGACGACATGGATGGACCTGGAGAGTATAATGCTAAGTGAAATAAGCCAGTCAGAGAAAGACAAGTACCAAATGATCTCACTTACATGTGGACTCTAATGAACAGCATAAACTAACAAACAAAATAGGAACCAACTCAGATACAGAGAACAGACTGACAGCTGTCAGAGGGGCTGTGAAAAAGCTGAAGGGATTAAGCAAAAATAAAACCCCAAAACTCACAGGCAGAGATAACAATATGGTGATTACCAGAGGAAAAGGGGGGTAGGTGGTGGTAGAAGAGGGTAGAGAGGGGGATCAATGGCGATGAAAAGAGACTTGACTTGTGGTGGTGAACACACAGTACCATTTATGGTTGATGGATTATAGAATTGTATGCCTGAAACCCATGTCATTTTATTAACCAATGTCACCTCAATAAGTTCTATTAAAAATAAATAAATAGATAGAAAATTGAACTTTTACTAGTTTTGTTCCTAGAGTTCATAGATTGCCAAAGGAAACCGAGAGGAAGTCACCATTCATACCTTCAGACTCTAATTCCCCTTTGAGAAAAACCCTCTTTTGCTGCTGCTGGCCCAATCACCCACCCCACCTGGAGTTCAGAGAATGTGGTTTTCAGTGGTCCTCTGTCAGTCCTCCTTCTGTCACTGTTACACGTTTTCCTCTTAAATTTGGATGGAACATTTTGAATAGCGAACTAGTTAAAGACAGCGTGTGCTGCGTTGAGAGCCAAGACCTCTCTCTTCACTCTGGTAATGACATTTTCTTTTGTGAGATGAAGTTTCCACTTTTCCACAAAAGCCCCAATTTTTCACTAAAAAAAAGTCTCAAGAAATGTCACAGCTAAGGAAAAAAGCCTCAGTCTGACACAGCTTTCCTTTATGTGATGGAGGGTCACTAAATGCTTCAACCCATTTCGCATCTCAGATAAATAATATCTAGTCTCTCCATGTTCTCTCTCTTTGTTCAGCCTGGCCCAGCCCCCTGATACCACATTAGAGAATCTGGCTTATCATATACAAAATGTGTCAAAAGAAAACTGCTTATGGTGGAATTTGCCTGAGTCTTGGCACAAATGTGGAATGGGACAGGCTGAATAAAGTTAATTTTTATACATATTGCTAAGAAAGTTGATGCTGAAGGGCTTATTATTAGAAATTTTTTTTTTTGAAAAAAAATCACATACCTAAGAGGAAAGGGGATTTCCTTTAAATAGCATTAAATATCATTCAATTCCCATGAACTTTCTGGAGCTGCCAAAAGCGTGAAACAATGAATGTTCCTGGCGTGCACCTGAGCTCCGTATTTTTACATGCTCACCTCTGCAGGGAGACTTGAGAATATAATCAGGCTAGAGGAGCTATGCTTGTGAAAAGGTTAAAGAGATTTAAAAATTTCAAAGATGATGAAAAGGGAGAGGGGTAAATAAAAAATGACTAACAATCTGTTGGGATTATTCACAAAGAAAACTTCAAAGATGATGAGTCTTTCTAGGGAAAAAGAATGTAAAAGGTAAATATGATGATATTAAGTAAAAGGAACCAGGCCCCTGATTTACATGGGACCTTCCTTTCTCCCCACTCTCTGTTCTGAGGCTCCCAGTCATTACCAAGGGCATCTTCCCAGTGTTCCCACCAGGGGGATGGAGAAGGTCTACCCCCTGCTCACAGCTGGAGAAATGAAATTCTCCCTAAGGTTTGCCTACTAACCCGTGGTTAGGCTCTCACAATTCAATCTGTTATAGCCCTATATTTCCTAATCACTGGCTTGCAGGCAGCACTGGCTTGAGATAAAGTTCCCATAAGTCCTTGAAAAAAATTATAAATGAGTTTTCATAAAGCCAAATCCATTCAGTTTGAAAGGCTGACCTCTAAATTGCAATTACGTCCTCCTTACTTTTCCTAGGAAACTTGACTGTTTTTCTTATTTAGAAAAAAAAAATGGGGGCCCTAAATTCTTTTTATTGGTCCTTAATCCCCAAATTGGAATGTCAATACTGACTTGCCTCACAATCAGAAGTAGTAAAACACATAGAAAAAAGGCCTCCATATATCAATAAAGGTAATACTTTTCCTGTGGCGGTTTCTAGGGCCTGGCTATTATTCACTGGGCTCTTCTGCTGCTTCTGGCTACTGCATCCTGAACACTCACCTTCTGCTGGGCACTGGGATTATTGCTGGACACGGATTATCGCAGTTAACCTGAACCTGGGAGGGAAATACAATAATCATTCTCATTCACAGATAAGGGAACCAAGCCACGTGAAGTGTGGCTTCCTGTCATACAGCTAAGAGAAACAGAATTCAAAAGCAGGCCAAATTCAGAACATTCCATCTTACCTACAATGTCGTTCTAATATTTGACATGTTTATGTGGGAAATATTCAGAAGGTAATATAACCATTCAACAGATTAAACTAAAAAAATCAATTGGATACATAACCTATTGTACACATTTTCTTGTTTTTATGGTTCTGTCAAATTCTGGTCATGGGCTGAGTCAGGGTAATAATAATAAACATATGTCAATATTTACTTGCTCTTCTATCTGCCAGGCACTGTGATGATCATCCCAAATAGACTGATTATCTGACTTAATTCTTCCAACAAGGCCATGGGTGAGAAACCCTTATTACCCCTGTGCAGATAAAGAAACTGAGGCTGCCAGAGAATAACTCGACCAAGATCCCAGTTAATAAAATGAGTGCATAACACATTTCTTTTGTTTTAAGTCACCCAGTTTGTGGTGACTTGCTACAGCAGCCGCAGGAGCCTGGCACAGCTTATAAACTTACTGCTATTTCTACCGTCTTTAAAACAAACAGAACAGAAAAACTCTCTTAAAAAGTGGCCCCCTCCAGCTGCCAATTTTTCTTTACACTAACATTCCTCAAGACAGTTATCTATACTTATAGGCTTTAATTCAGGGGTCCTCAAACTACGGCCCGCGGGCCACATGCAAATACAAATATTGCATTTGTTCCCTTTTTGTTTTTTTACTTCAAAATAAGATATGTGCAGAGTGCATAAGAATTTGTTCATAGTTTTTTTTTAAACTATAGTCCGGCCCTCCAACGGTCTGAGGGACAGTGAACTGGCCCCCTGTTTAAAAAGTTTGAGGACCCCTGCTTTAATTTGTCTCTTCTCATTTTCTCTTGAATCTATACCAACCAGGATTTTCCATCTCTCATGGGACTGAAATTGCTCCTCAGTATTGCCAATGCCTTCTTCACTCCTGAAGGCAAAGGTCAGTCATCCTGACCCCTCCCCCGCAGGGACACAGTGACAGTGACTCAGTGGATCCCTCTCTTCCCTGAAATATATTCTTCATTTGACCCCCAGGACAGGGCACAGGCCTGGATTTTCCATCTACCCTTTCGTGGTCTTCTGTGCTTGTTCCACTCCCTCTTCTTAAGGACAGGGTCCTCCAGGCCTTTCTCTGTTCTCACTTATTCCCTCTGAGACCTCATCTGGTCTAATGGCTTAAACATCATCTGTTTCCAATGACACCCAGTTTCCTATCTGTGGCCCAGATCTCTCCCTTGCATTCCAGACTTACGGAATTCAACTGCTTATTCAACTTGTCTACTTAAATGGCTCATGGCCATCCCTAAGTACCATGTCCAGAGCTGATCTGATTTTCACCCCAAGCTTGCTTCTTATTTAACTCCATTACCAACTGACAAGGGAGAAACCTCAGTCCTCCTCCTGTCTTTATCCTTTGCTCTCACACTACTCACAACTCACACCACTTCTGACACCGATGTTTTATCCCCCACCAACTCAGTCTCTGTGACACCCGCTGGGTGTCCTTCAGTTTAACTCGATTCTCACACTATCTCCAGACAGCATCAGAGCCGATCCCACAGGATAAGGGCTCCGTCCCTAAAGGCTGTGCCCATCCCCCACTTCCTATGCCAATCACGAGTTCATCTGTGCTCTGACCTGACTGGCTACAAATTGGAAATCACCATAACTCCCCCCCGCCCCCCCACACACACACCCATTCCAGTTTGAATTTGCTGGAGTAAGTCAGAGAAGCCAGGAAAGCACATATGCTTACCGGTCTATTAAAGATTATGAAAAAGAATACAGATGAACTTCCAGACAGAAGAGATGAATAGGACAAGGTATGTGGAAAGGGGTGTGGAGCCCTCAGCCCAGCCTGGGCTTGACACTCTCCCAGCACCTCCATCTGTTTCCCACCAACTTCATTGCTAACACGTGGGGCCATTGCCACCTCATTTCCCACCCAGGAGCTCTCCAAATCTTGTACTTCGGGGATTTTTTTATGGAGGCTTCCTCACGTAGGAAGGATTGATCATTAACTGCATGTTTTGCTCTTCTCCCTTTTCAAGTAAATGGGAAGCAGGGCTGAAAATTCCAAACGGCTAAGCATGTCGTGGTCTTGGTGACCAGCTCCCATCCGGGAGCCCACTCATTAGAACAAAAGACACTGCTGTGACCCAGGACATGTCTAGGGACTTAGGAGCTCTGTGTCAGGAAACGGTGGGCAGGGATCAGTAGATACAATTTCTGTCCTCTCCCACCAACCTTGCAGTTGCTCCTGTCAAACCTTTGGGGTCCTCTTTGCCTCCTTCCCTTCACATTTCACATCCAACCCACCACCAAACCGTCAGCTCTTCTGTCAAAATATACTTGGAATCCAACCATTTCCCACCGAGTTTATTGGTAACAGGTGAGGCCATGCCACCTCCATTTCCACCTGGGTCACTGCAGTAACTCCCTCACGGTCCCCCTGCTCTGCCCTTGCCCTTTTCACACTATTCCCAACTGGCAGCCAGAGTGGTGCTGCCAGCTCCCTGCTCAAGTGCTCTAGCACTTCCTGTCTTACGTCAGCTTCCCATGACCTTGTCTGACCTTGTCTCCTGTCTGTCACTCTGCCCGCTGCTGCACATGGACTCAGCACTGCAGCCCCTCCTGGGCACGATCCTCCCTCAGCTTCTGGTCCTTCCTTATGGCGGCCTCTCCCCAGACAGCTTCGTGGCTTCCTCTCCGTTCCTGCAGGTCTTCACTCGAACATCACATTCCCGATGAGGCCCTCCTGACTCTCCCGTCTGAAGTCCTTACTCCCCACCCAACACCTACAAGGCACTCTCCTCGCTTCAGTTGTCTCCTTGGCATTCATCATGATGTGATATGCTTAAGATTTTCTTATTTCTTGTTCTAACACCCCACTAGAATGTAAGCTCCCTGAGGTCAGGGGATTGGGTTTACTAGTGCAATGCCTGGGGCATAGTAGCACTTATCATACATCTGTTAAATAAAAAAGTATATGAACACGGAGCTGTATGGAATATTAGAAATGGCACAAAACATGGGCAAAGTAAATGCACTGTGAGTAGAAGTTAGAACAGTTATTATAAAGTCCAATGGAGTTAAGATGGAATTATCATGCAAACAATGGGATGATTATCTATACGCACAATAAGTTGGGCTTGCACTTCATATAAACACCTATCTATCTCCTAGGTGATGTAAGGGCTTCACGTGATTATCTCAAGTGTCCCTGGGAGGTGGGCCAGCGGCGTTATTTCTATTTCTGTTGTTTGTCAGAGCTTCTTAAATGCGATCTGTGTCATTCAGATTGAGCCCTTGATTGTTCCCTTTGTTTTTGTGGTGGAGACAAGGCCAGTTGGCTCCCAGGTAACTGAAAAGCAGCCTCATCGGGAAGCAGGGGATCTTTATAACCTCTTGAACAGAAACTTGGATTCCTGTCTCATTGTTTAAAGATGGTTTTCCCCTGCTGGGGGGCTTCCCCATCACAACACTGCACCCTCAGAAATCAGGCTGCCCCTCTCCACTGGATGGAACGTTAGTGGAAATATCTTTGTTGCCGGAAACTAGCTTCGGTTTCAGTTTAACAAAGGCCAAAGTCAGAGTGAAATGGTACAATCAATAGTATCTGAATGAATAGATTGAGAGAATACAAAGCTGCCTGATTCTCCTGAATATAGGATACAGATAAGACTAAAACAAGGTGCGGGTAAGCCACTAGAGGACACGTCCACGTGTTGATTGCGCTATGTGCTCGTAGGCAGAGAGGGATAGACAGAGTGTGAGAACACTGGGCACGTGACTGGGCACAGGAGGGCCACAAAGTCTCCAGGCAGGAAATCAGCCTCAGCTTTCATTCAGACTGTCAGGCAGCTTTGCTTTCTCGAGCATCTATACTGAGTGCTATATTTTAAAATGCCTAAATGAGACTAGAGTAAAATACAAATTATTTTAGGTTAACTACATTTTCCCAATCTGGCACACATTTTATTTTGTTTGTTGTTTCTTACATTTGGTTTTGGGGACTAATGGGCTCATACCATGCTACAGGTACACAACAATATAGACTGGACAATTTTATATTTGGACTCATTTGCTCACATTTGGTGGGTTTACAAGCAACTTAAAAAAATTTACAACACACTTTTGGTTACTCTGTATTAGAATAAATAGCCTTGATTGAATGTTAAATGATTTGAGTTTTGGAGACAATTATGACATGTTACAAAGAAAGCAGGGTAATATGATGTGGATTTTAAGCTCCTTAAAGGGGAGAAATGCATTCAATGCAAGTTTATCACCCTCAACGAGGAAGAGCAGGTGAGGGGGAACAAAACTCTTACCAGTATTTTTAAAATCTATAAATGCTGCTGTTCCTGTGACATTATTTATAGCTATTTACCAAGGTACCTTCTCTCTCTCTCTCTCTCCCTCTCTCCTTTCCTATACCATCCTCTCATTCCCATTGACTTTTTTACTTTTTAAAACATTTCAAAGCTTTGTAAACCATGTAGTCTTAGGAAGCATTTATTCAGCCAATATGCAGAGTCCAGAACGACACATTTCTGTTTCTTTCCATTTGGATAATTTCAGTGTACTTTTCCCCCTTTTTTTATTGAATATTGGGGTGACATTGGTTAATAAAATTATATAGGTTTCAGCCCTGGCTGGTGTGGCTCAGTTGGTTGGAGTATCATCCCATACACCAAAAGGTGATGGGTTCAATTCCTGGTCAGGGCACATACCAGGGTTTCGGGATTGATTCCTGGTTGGGGTGCATATAGGAGGCAGCCAATTGATGTTTCTCTCTCTCTCTCTCTCTCTCTCTCTCTCTCTCTCTCTCCCCCCCCCTCCTTGCTAAAAAATCAATAATTTTTTTTAAAATTACATGTTTCAGGTGTACAATTCTATAATACATCATCTGTATACTGTATTGTATGTTCACCACCCTAAGTCAACCTTCTGCTCTTATTCATGTAATATACTATATTAAAAAATTTCAGGGATGTAAGTAATAATCTCACTTAAATCATTACTCTAAATGTAAATTTGAGAATTATTTGTAAAACCAGAACTAATTAAAATTGGAACTGTTTAAAATTTGTCTGTTTAAAAGTTTAACAAAAATTATTAGAACAGGAATGTAGAATCCATTGTTTTGCTTTTTCTAATAAAATTATTTTGCTGTTTCAGTACTGGTTTATTTAGCCTGATAATATTTCCAGAGGAATAATGCTCCTAAAAAAAATGGTAGCTTTGGTCTTTATATTTATTATCCCTTGGGATTTCCTATATTTCCTAGAACAATTAAAATTGTTCTATAGGAAAACTGAAAGAGTAGTTAAATATTTTCAATAACTACAAAAATGTTAGATGATTTTTTGAGGAGTCTGGTGGGTTTTGCATAACCAACTAAATAGCTTTTATTTGTATACCTGGATAATAATATATTGGTATTTTGAATACTGTTAAAGCAAAATAGGCAATATGTTAATTCTTTCTAAAGAAGACACTCATACTTTACCACATTTAAGAGGTAAATTTACAGCTAATATTCTGTGTAAAGAATTGCTTTGGCTTATTGAAGTATTGATGCACAAGAGAAATACTGATTTTCTTCCCTTTAAAGATACCCCAAGTAAATTACTCTATAAATATGTCCAATTCTGTATTATCCCTTTCTGTGAATTTACTTAACACACAAATATTACTTACAGGAGGCTGTAGAGTTGACCTGTCTATATAATGCGAAGCTCATTTTCTAAAACTTTCAGAGGTTGCAGACTTAATCAGCATTCTGCTATAACATTTTCTGTGGAGATATGTAATCAGAGCCACCATAAAAAGCATTATATATTTCTTGAAACTAGGCAGAGTAAGAAAAACTTAAATTGGAATTGTCATGTCTTTAGTAGAAATATGGCTTCAGAGTCTAATTAGCATCATTAAAATATGAGGCTCTGATAAGCACTACAACCACTGTCTTATTGTTATTGCCCGGATTTGTTTTCCAGGTAATATATTCCTTTGATTCATTCTCTTTCTTGCCCATAAAGGGAGCCAGCTAGGGGCTGATTTTACTATCTATTTTCAATTATCACAATCACACAACCATAAAAACAAAGATAAGAAACATTTAAATTTTAATAGTGTCTCAAAAATGAGCTACTAAATTGCCATGTTCATTTATCGCCTAGGATGAGACGTTCAAATTACTATCCTTTCAAATCAGCAAGGATTGTGTTGTAGGAAAAGCACACACAGGACTATAGATTTTGTTTACCCCTTTGTTAAAAGAATAAATATCAGCCACTTGTGTCGGTTGGGAAAGAGATGCTTAAGTGTACGTGGGGTCGCTGGGAAACAAGAGGAGCCTTCACCTGAAGTCACAGACTGATGGCTGTTTCCTCCCATCTGTGAGCTGCCTCATTCACAGGCCCTTAGTCATCACTGTACTGCTCTTTGCTGTCAGCTTGGGTTCAAGTTGTAGTCTGATGGGTATTTGTAAAGACAGATTTAAAATCATGAATGAAGTTTGGGGTTCAATATGAGGCACTACAAAACCTGGTAGCACTTATTAAAAGAAATCTGAAGGACTTCTGGGATAGAAAGAATGTTTTCCTCCAAATCATTAGGGAAAGCCTACATTTTTCATTAGAGAAAATACTGTCTTTCTTGGTAATACTCTTTCTAAATAGAGCATTTTCCTTTAGAACAGCTCAGAGGACTGACTTTTATACTTTCTTAAAGAATTTAATAGAAAAAGAAGGACTAATCAAGGATAGAGTGTTTTGTTTGTTCTTTTTTTTTTAATAAATATATTTTCTTGATTTTTTACAGAGAGGAAGGGAGAGAGAGAGTTAGAAACATCGATGAGAGAGAAACATCGATCAGCCGCCTCCTGCACACCCCCTACTGGGGATGTGCCTGCAACCCAGGTACATGCCCTTGACCGGAATCGAACCTGGGACCTTTCAGTCCGCAGGCCGACGCTCTATCCACTGAGCCAAACCGGTTTCGGCTTGTTTGTTCTTTTTTTAAAAAAAATACATTTTATTGATTTTTTTACAGAGAGGAAGGGAGAGGGATAGTTAGAAACATCGATGAGCAAGAAACATCGATCAGCTGTCTCCTGCACATTCCCTACTGGGTATGTGCCCTTGACCGTAATCAAACCTGGGACCCTTGAGTCCGCTGGCCAACGCTCTATCCACTTAGCCAAACTGGTTAGGGCAAGATTTGTTTGTTCTTGTTCCTTGTGGGAAGCTGCCTATTGTCTTCACTAGCAGAGAAGTGTGGACAAGGAACCCAGAAGGCTGGTGACCCTTGAAGCCCTGGCAAAGGTCAGGGCTGTGCACCCACTCTTAGTCCAGACCAATGGTAGCTGAAGCAACTTCCCCATTTATTATTATTATGTAAATCCTTGCTGATGGGCTAGTCTGCCTGTTACTGGAAATTGCCTGCCTAAGGGCTATGAGTATATCCCAAACCAATAAGAGGTTGGCAAGGCACAAGCACCAGTGGAAGTCCTTCCCCTTGAGTTGGACTTGCCCACCTGGCCCCCCAGTATTTCCAAATTATTTCTTGTCTCTTCTCTTTCATTTGTGTGCGGCTCCTCTTCCAGATCCTGAACTCTGAACCACGCGGGAAGTGGGGGAACAAACATTACACATCTGGCGACAAATAGACAAATTTACAGTTCCTCTCTGGGATTTTGGTTTGGAAGAATTAAGGCTTTGAGGAGGTAGAGACTTTCAGGTGAATTGGGATGGTGCATACCCTAACATACATCAGATGTTCTAGTTTGTACAAGTAGAAATATAAGGACAATAGCTGCAGAGTGTCCAGCAGCACAGCTTTCCCTGTGATATCACATTAGAACAAGGGCCCATGGGAATCACTGGTAATCACATACTGACTGCCGGATGGCACAGCTGAAGTGCCAGCCCAGTGTGACAATTTATGAGATGGGTGCAGTATGCACTATGCATTAAAGATCTTAATGTGGCCTGTGTCACCAATAGGAAGACTACACGAGTCTGCGAACCAAGGATGGAATTCAAGTTGGCCCTGCTTACCATCACTTCCAGTGACCCACTTAGGGAACTGGTGCTTCTGGTTCCCATGACTCTTGGTTATGGATGTTTAGAAGGCCTGGTTCTGAAAGATAGACTATTTCTACTGGAAGATACAGCAAGTTTCCCATCGAATTATAAGCTGCTATTGCTGTTATGTTGTAAATCAGTGAGCTAAACAGAGGACGCCTAATCAATCAATCAGTAAGCCGAATTTTGGAGCCTTTATTATGCTAGCAGTCTCAGAGGAGTTGTCTCTCAAAGTCTGAGAAAAATAACATGGAGGAAGCTTTTCCTTTATACCCCATTGGTCTTTTTGACCCCCCAAATATGGGTTTTCCGGATCTTTTGCAGGCTTTACAAAGAGCCCTATGTAGATATTTTGCAGGAAGCTTGTAACCTTGAGCACAGCATAACTCAGTAGCCTTGAGCATAGTACATTTCAGATGACTGGAGGGCACTTGGTATGGGAGTAGCTAGGGCCAGCAGCAGAGCAGCTTGCAAGATCAGATAGTTGAGCTTATTTTCTCTACTATTCAAGCAAGCATGTTTATAGAAGCCAAGAGTAGCAGGGTTAATCCACAGAACAAAGGACTATCTATGCTTAGTGGAAAATTCAAACAGCAGTTTTTACAAAATAGAGGTTACTATGCTTCACTGCCTCCTGGACACTCAGACTCCTTGTGCTGGTGGGCCAACTGGCAAGAAGAGGAGTCACCTTCCTGGAAGGGGTCATGGGCCTTGGTCATCAGGAGGAGGTAGACTGCTGTCACGCCACAGAAGAGAGAGGATACATATGGCATCCAGGTGGTCCCTTGCTCAACTTTGATGGTCAATGGACAAGTGCAGCAGCCATGGCCTGAGAAGTGCAGGTTCCCAGGGGCTTTGGCCTCTTGGGGATGAGTGTCTTGGTCACGCCATCAAGTAAGCCACCAAGAACAGTGGAAGTGCTACTTGAAGGTAAGGGGAGTCTAGCATGGAGAGTGAAAGAGGGAAGATGAGTAACCAGATGCAGTCCTGAGACCAGCAATAGTGACAAGCATTACAGTTTATGCAGCTGACCTCTTCTTCCTCTTCCCCAAAGAAGAAAGACCCTCTAAAATCCCGAAGAGCTGCTTCCAGGCTGACAGGAAGCAGTGGGACTAAGTGGTACAAGGCACGGGCTGCAGTGGACATGAAGGGACACTGCCTAGATTCTCTTGGAGAAAGGACGGTGCCCAGTCATCGCAGTCTCCAGATGTCAGCTCCTAAAGGGTTTGTCTCAGCTGCAGAGTCGCCTCTCCCAAAGGCATGTCCATCCAACAACTGCCTGAGGCAGGGGGATAAAGGCCCAGCCATTTCCTCCCAATACCAAACCACCCAGCTACTAGTAGTCTGTATATGCTGTGCAGCTTCTTGCTGGATTAGCTGAGGCCTTGCTGTGCCCTCACTGTGCTTGACTTCTTCATCTGCCCAGTTCTGCTTCCTGTCCCTCCTGCCCACAGGTGTTGATCTCGGGTAAGTATCCTGCGTGCCAAACTCCATCTCAGCATCTGTCTCTGGATAACCTAACCTGCAACAGCTGATGTCACCGGTGGCATTTAGCATGTTGAAAAAATGGTTTTGAAAATCTCTAGTGAGGATTTTGATTTCAAAAGGCACCTGATTATCATGCCCTTAATATGGACTCTCCAAACTTCCCTTAAAATAACTGTGTAGCCCTGGTTGATGTGGCCCCGTTGGTTAGAGCATCACCAGCGCACCAGAAGATCAACAGTTCGATTCCAGGTCAGGGCACATGCCTAGGCTGTGAGTTTTTATGGGAGGCAACCGATAGACGTATCTCTCTCTCAATGTTTCTCTCCCTCTCTTCCTTCCCTCCCTCTCTAAAAATCAATAAAAAGAACACACACACAACTGTGCAGATGTAACAAAGAATAAAAACACACAGCACTGATGATCAAACTCTTGTCATGGAATTTTACTGATTGTGAGGCCAATGAAATTGGATTAAAAATATTAGGTTGGTATAATCCAAAACCTAGCACCATTTTTCTTGGTATAAGCATGGCAAATTGCTCATGCTACCGATGTAACTAGTACATTCATGGCACAGTTGTATAGCTCACTGACATTTCAGCCAATTTTTCATGTGCACTAGATTAGGTAAATGACGAAAACAAGTACCTTTCTCAGCCTTACCTTGATAAATGTGATGGCTAGTCCTATTGGAGAAGTTAGGGGAGGGACATGGCATGGGTGGTTGGGTCCTAATAGAGGTTTGTTACTGTGGGTGAGGGATATTGTCACCATTCCCTTTGAAGATGTAATAAATGTTCTCGACCTCAGCCATAGACAATGCCCAGACTCACCAACATTCACATGAAATTGAAGTTCATCGATGACTGCCAGGTATCCATAGATACTTGTTTAAAGAATGCTTGCAATGGGAATTTAATAAATTTAAGTGTAATTTCCCACTAACCAGATTTTTATAAAATACCAATACTGAATTAAGCAATTACGTATTAGAGGCTATTTTCCTTTTGATTGTTTCTACCCAATTTTCCTGGATTACAATTCTGACTCTGCCATTTACTTATGACATGACCTTGGGCCAGTCACTTAACCTGTTGATGCCTCAGTTTCCTCAGCTGTAAAATAGCGATAAATATAATTCCAATTTCAAGGGATAATTTAAGAATAAATAAGAAATTTATATAAAGACCTTAAAACGACTTGGGTTCATAAACTCTCCAAAGGTGTTAGCCACTGTTGTGGCTGGGGGTGGGGTTAAGTAGCCTGCTGTTACTACCTCTTTGTCCCTGTGAAGAGTAAAATTCACTTTTTATGTCTTATCTATGACTATTTTTAGGGAAAAGGCAATTTTAAATTCCAGATTTCACTGCAATGTTTTTTTATTCACTTGCTACTCACAGACACTATAGAAGCAGATTCTGAGAGATGGCACATGCAATGCTGCAATTACCAGAAAGTCCAGATTTATTGGACTCCACTTTCCATGATGCAAGTCCAATGATTTTGCACGGTGACCTTGCAGGTCTCATGAAATCAAACTGAAGATAGGGATTAGCCATTTAATAAGTCCTCAAAGATAACATGAAGCCATATAAGAAGGGATTTAGGTGGTGGCTTGTCTATTTAATACAACCTCTAAGAAGAAGAATCCCTTACTTAAACTTGTCCTTGGAATAATATGGAATGTAGCTATTAATCTATAGTTCTTTTGGTTGAAGAAAATCAGCCAGAATCCAGTTGGGGAAGAAATGGAGATTAGTCAGAATATAAATTAATATAATATAGTATAAATTTAAATATTTATTTAGTTCTCTTCCCCCCTGAAATGGTTTATATGGGCCAATTTAGGAAAATTTGACAAAATAAAGGTTTCCAAGATCTTCAGGATTTCCCCAGAGAAAGAAATGGCCAAAATACTATATCCACATTTACCTCCAGAGGGAAATAGGGGGGACAAAATTGCTATAATTGGATTTTCTCCAAAACATATCAATGTACTTGCTTTTGTAAAATTGTTCACAGTTCATTAATCATAACTTAAGAGCTGCATCTCACCCAAAAACCGGGAGATCCTCCTTTGGCCACAGCTCAAATGAATTCCAAATGGCATAGAATATTTAGTTTTCAATTTTCCACAAACTTACTATTGACCCACCTCTGAACATGTCCAGAAATAAATTCCATTTCCCCAGACAGTGAGAACGATTTAACTCTAGGCCATTTTTTCTCTTGGTGTCCACAACACAACCATGCCCTCTTCAAATGTTCCCAATGGATTCCCTGGCACATGAAGCATCAGAAGCAGAACAAAATCCTTCCAGAATGTTCTGACACTACAGAGCCTGCATGCCCAGAGCTGTGGCAGGATCACAGCCAGAGGACATCGCATTCCTACCTTTCAAGCTCAAAGAGAGGCCCCAATGCTTTCTGGAACGTTGTGCCTGCTCATGAGTTTCTCTTCAGGATGCTCATCTAATTCTAGAGACAAAATCAACATCTAGGTTCTGGAGAATTTGGCTACTACCTTTATTCCATACCTCTCACAGGGACAGGGGCTGGGTAGAGGGGGATATTTTAACCTTCCATTTACAAGCTGTGTGTCCTGTAAAGCAGCAGCTTTTTTCCAGGCATGATTTTTGCATTTTTTTAAAGCCACATACTTTAATCTCCCTCCCAATTTTCTTTTTGTCTGACAATATGCCTACACTCTTAGGATGTAAAATAAGTTACATGGAACATTAAAGTATATATTTTTGAGAGACCTAATATATATATTAAGAATATGTTTTTATTGATTTCTGAAAGAGGAAGAGAGAGGGAGAGAGATATAAAAACATTGATGAGTGACAAACATTGATTGGCTTCCTCCTACACGCCCCCTACTGGGGAATCAAGCCCACAACCCGGCATGTGGCCTAACCAGGAATCACTGAACTGGCAGTCTCCTGGTGCATAGGTCGATACTCAATCAACTAAGCCACACCAGCTGGGTGAGACCTACTATATTTTATAGCAAGAACATAGTTTTGTATTATTCTCTTAGGAATTATAGAACTTTTTATAGCTAATTTTATAACCCCCAAATATTTAATAATTTGACAAATCCCGTATCATATGCATTTCGTACTTGTGCAAACGGCATGTAGAGCCAAAAATAGAAGTGTGCCTTTGAGCTTTCTCCGTGAGGTTGACTCCACAATGCAGGGATATCTCGGAGTGTCACATTTTCCTACAGATCATTTTAAAACTCCTCCTTCAGATCCATCAGGGAGGCAGTGATGAGAGAAAATGTCAATATCGTACATTTATGCTTAAATGTCATCTTTGCGGGAGCCCGGGGTTTCTGGCTGTTCTGAGGGTATTGCCGGCAGTTGGAACTTGCACAATGCTTTGGTTCAGGTCTCTCGATAAACAAGAACTAGGTACGTGGGGCAGCTTTGCCACTCTGATTTATGAGGAGGCAGTGTGTCTTGTAAGAGCAGAAAACGCCTAGCCCTGCAGGCCGTTGGAGAAGCGATGAAATGCTCTTACTCCAGACAAGATCGTGGATTTATGCACTCTGCTCTCTGTGCTCAGCACAGCGTCCCAGAATGTGCAAACAGCACAGAAGATTTCTTCTGTCCGGCCCGGAGGAACGAAAAGTGATTTCTCCTGTCTCATTTGTGGCCTAACTACTCCATGTCAGACCAGAGTTCAGTCTGGGATGTTTCACAACCCACGTCCCTTTGGTGTGAGGATGACAAACAGTACTTATTTCCTGTCCCAAGTGAATGTCAATCACCCCCACGCCCATCAAGGGAGGCCTTGCACTTCTGTGCCCCATCTTATGTCTTATTCAAATGAGCCTTACAATCCTCAGCTGTGTTGCTAATATGGCTGAAGATATTGATTCCCTAGGTTTGGGCTGTGAGTGGCTTTTTATGGAAAGCATCGACTCAGCTGTTTGACTCGGCTGAACTACTTTACATGCTCAGAATGTGTTGCTTTTGCTGCTGAGTCCTGAAAATCAAAGAGGATCCTTTAGTCACTGGAAGTCTATTCAGATAACTGGGGAGGTTTTAGTTCTTTCTTGCAGAGCTGGGAAGAGAAAAAGAAAAATGACTGCTTTCATCGTCAGGGGGTCCTGCCTCATGCTTCCCTCCACACAGAAGCCTGAGATATCTTGTAAAGAGACTTCACCACGTGTGATGTTATTATAAGCTTTCGGAGACAGTGTTCAACAAAACTTTCCTCGAGTCACTGACCACCACGCGTGCCTGTTAATAGCCAGCTTAGCCCTGCAGATGAACGGTTGTGACTTTCTTTGATTGTCTTTTTAATAATCCAAACATTGCTGAGTAATCAGGGTGCAGAAATCTTGATAGACAGGACTTCACAATGTAAATAAATAAAAAAAAAAAAACCCATCACACACACCATTTACTTCTGGAATGCAGATTGCAAATTTCCTCGGGCCAGAGATGGCTGGGGTTAATGAGAGTCAGTAATAATCGGAGTGTACCAGGGGACTCAATAAGCTTCTTTATCATCAACATCATGATCAAGCTCTTAAGTCCTAGTCTTGAGACCCAAAGTATCCTCTGAGGAGTCAGTAACCATTAACCTTCTTTGGGAACCAAGCAAGGGCAATAAATTCCTTCTAAAACATTAAGTGACAGCGTAATAGACTATATGACATCAGAGACTCTAGGCATTCATTGACCCCACATGGCTGAGCACTGGCTTTAGGTCCTCAGTGACTTACCAATCATGCAAATAGTCCTTCTAAAGTGCTGGAGAGGATCGTTTGCTCTTCCTTGTTATGGGGCTTGTGTGCTTCAATGTCAAAAGTTTTCCCACTCACAGTTCTCAACATGAAGTTCAGACAAGTCCAATCTCAATAATGCATATACATTTCCAACCCTAAGCCAAGAAAGTGATGAGCTTCAGTGTTCACACTTTGCCATAGGGCTGGATGGCACCGCCTGGCATAGATCTGTGTACACCTTCCCTATGTCTGGAACAAAGCAGATTCCCCAATATTAAAATAATTGTTTTTAACTGACTTAAAAATAGTAGCTGCACCATAGTAATCTACTCCACTGTACTTTAGAGTAGGACCTACAACGTATGAGGTACGGCCACAGGCCAGGCCCAGTGAAAAGAGTTTTACATACAGCATTTATTTTAATTCTCACAAAACTCTAGCAGTTAGATGTTATTCTCTCCATCTTATAGAGAGACAGAACTTTAACCTTAATGCTAAACCTGTGCTGTCTGGTGTGGGAGCTACATGACCAACAGCTACATATGGCTACCGAGCACTTGGAATGAGGAATATGGCCAGTCCAAGTTCAAATGTGCTGTACATTCTGGATTCAAAGGCTGAGTATAAAAAATACATAACATGTATCAATGATTTTGCATATTGATTAGATGTTGAAAGGATGTCTTTATACAGTGGGTTAAATAAAACATAATATTAAATTTTACATTTTTCTTTTTAAAATGTGGCTACTTAAAAAATCTAAAGGCCATCTGTGCCTCTCATTATCTTCCTAAAGGACAGAGCTGTGCTAATCTGTATTCCTTTTGAAAGCATCGTCACTCTTACAAATAAACAGTGCATTACAAATATCTTGAGCCGTATTAGCAACACAGCTGAGGATTTTAAGGCTCATTTGAATTAGGCTGGGTACAAAAGTGCAAGGCCTCACTTGATGGGTGTGGGGGTGATTGACATTTACTTGGGACAGGAAATAAGTACTGTTTGGACCTGAGATTTTACTTTCTTACCTTTAAAACAAAACAAAATAAAACATCCTGTGATTTAAAATAAAAGGAAGAGTGATAGTCTAGTTTTACAAATTCAAATTATATATGTACAAATTATAAATACATTTACAAGACAAGGATGAAAATAATTTTTCCTTATAACTTTCCTCTTTTAGGACATTAGTATAATTACTTTCTAATGTAATTTTTTTAAAATATATTTTTATTGATTTTTTACAGAAAGGAAGGGAGAGAGATAGAGAGTTAGAAACATCAATGAGAGAGAACATCGATCAGCTGCCTCCTGCACATCTCCCACTGGGGATGTGCCCGCAACCCAGGTACATGCCCTTGACCGGAATCGAACCTGGGACCTTTCAGTCCGCAGGCCTACGCTCTATCCACTGAGCCAAACCGGTTTCGGCTCTAATGTAATTTTTTTAATTTGCCTTAATTTTCTTCAAATAGACCAAGTCCAGGAGTATGGTAAAAAGTCTTTTACCTTATTACAATGTTTTTCTCTTTTAAGGTGTCTTTCGTAATCCATTCATTCATTTGAAAAACATGCACAGTCATATGAAGCCTTTCTGAATTGTTGGCAAAACAAGACAGGAGACACCACAGCAAGTATTTAAATTCTGCATGTCTCAACTTTAGGAGCATGACATTCAGAATATTACATTTTTTAATACATTGCACAGTAGCGTTTCTCTGGTGACTAGCATGGTGCGTGTTGGCTGAAAACAGAGTTCTGATATTAAGTCACATGACAACCTCAGGTGTTCTGCCCTTTTCTGTTCTCTCCCCGATGGCCCTTTATTGCAGTCAACGGAGGTTCTGCACCTCAAGACTGAATGGGCACCACCATTTCCAGGTATCTGAGAATGGCATCTTCAAAAACTGCTGCAAATTTTTCAGACCAGAAGTCCCACTAGATTAAAAACACACACACATAATCCTAAACCCTTGCTGGTACCACTGGGTGACAGGCAATAAAATCAGTGGCTGCATTCGCTTATTTCTGAGTTGGACATTCTGTCTTCAGAGACACCTTAAACCTGATTCTTAGAGAAAAAGACCTCCCCACCCCCTGGTAAGGCACACACCAAAAAAGCATTGCTCTCCAGATCCAGGCCAGCCATGTACCTCTCTTCCAATCATCACTTTTTAAAAATATATATTTTTGTTGATTTTAGAGAAGGAAGGGAGAGGGAGAGAGAGATAGAAACATAATGATGAGCAAGAATCATTGATCAGCTGCCTCCTGCACGCCCCCTAATGGGAATGAGCCTGCAACCCAGACATGTGCCCTTGACCGGAATAGAACTTGGGACCCTTTAGTCTGCAGGCCAATGCTCTATCCACTGAGCCAAAACCAGCCAAGGCTCAATAATCATTTTTAATGTGTGAGGAATTTGGGTTTCTTTATTCTCATGGTGCATTTTTTTGTATACTGTTTATTTTTGTTGATCAAATGATTTAATCTTTTTCCAGATTCAGCTACAGAATCTGAATCCAAGACCTCAATGGCAATGAATTTTCCAAGTTTCACAATAGATTACATGCTCCTTACCAAGAAGTAATGTGGTGAGGCAACCAAATCTGTCTTATGACAAACCAACAAAAACAGAGATCCACCATCATGGGTCGGTACAAAAGACTAAATTGCTAGGTGACTTTCTAAGTCTATTCTCTTTGCTACATAGGAAAAGCCATCTATAATAAGTCATTCTCTTTTTGTTTGTTAATCCTCACCTGAGGATATTTTTCCATTGGTTTTTAGAGAGAGTGAAAGGAAAGGAGGAGACAGAGAGAGAGAGAAACAGGATGTGAGAGAGACACATCAATTGGTTGCCACCCAGACCAGAATCAAACTGGGACCATTCAGTTGTCAGGCTGACGCTCTATCCACTGAGCCAAACCAGCTAGAGCAAGTCATTCTTTAAGATACCAAAATGGAAAAAAAAAGATACCAAAATGGATATAATTTCTCTCTCTTATATATTGCTCTTTTATTACAGGAGAGGTTGAGATAACGGTGCCACTGGTGCAGAAATGACTTTCATAAACAACCTAGAGTTTGCATTGATTCTTTGTTTTTGTGTTTTTCATTAATTATTTCCCAGCGAATGATAAAGACCTTGTATTTTCCTATGGGAAGCACATTATAATCACACTCTCTGCTTTCCATGTGTGTTCCAGGAGCACTGCAATCTGTTTTCCTTCTCAAATAATCTGAGGACACAAAACACCCTTAGATGAGCTTTTTTGTCTTGGAATTTGGTAGGATGCTTTTGAATGCCAACTAAGAAAAAGTGCCTTTCACTACTGGAGCTGGTTCCGAATATTTGAGTCTTACAGTGGCCTCATTCTTTACCTGTTTACCGTGTGTGTGTGTGTGTGTGTGTGTGTGTGTGTGTGTTTAATCTCAATATACGAGGGCACATATCCCTAGAATAAACTCACAACAATTTTATGAGGAGAATGCTGACATCCAAGAAACATGGCAACACGGTGTTATAATGAATGACAGTTACAGTGTAGGTGTGAAGTGGAACTTCTGGTCTGAAAAATTTGCAGCAGTTTTTGAAGATGCCTGGGAGAGACATAGAGTTGAAAAGACCCCCAAAGCAGGAGCAACGTTTAGCTTCGGTTGCTCACGTGAACCAGAGAAAGCTGGGAAACATGACTACAGACTTTCTCGCCTCACATAGGTAAGCACCAAGACCTTCAATCTATGCAGATCTGCTCCTCTTGCTTAGCTCACTCCAGGAGACCCCAGAGAAAGCATCAATTTTAAATATGCACCAGAATGGCTTTCACTGTGCCCACAGCCTAGGGAACCAGTGAGCCCTCTTGGACAAGATGCTAGATATTTCTCTATTCATATCTTTTTCTTCTCTCCTCTCAACTGCTACTAAAACAATTTGTGATAAGAATGGAGTTATCATAAGGGAATTTTTTTACCAGGTATATGCTATTAGCATTAGGATATAAAGAGCTTTTATAATCTTTGCAGCAATAGAATGTATTGCAGTACATAAATTAGAATAATTAAATTATAAGCCCTTACTTCAAAAGGAGCACATATTAAAGTAATTCCATGCAAGTGTACTAGCTGTAACACTTTCTTAATTCCTTCCCAAATATTAGCATTAATAAATATATTATAAAGTTTGAAAGCAAAATAAAATAAAAATTATTTTTGAGACTTTCAGAACTGTCACTATTAATTCACAGTTATATATCTTAATAACTTTATAAAGACTGGATTATCTCTCCCTATAGAGATAGTATTAGGCTATCCAAAAGGTGAATTAAAAAAAAAAGATGAATGATAACCTCAAAATTACTTTCATCATCCTTCTAAATAGTAAAGCACTAATAAATGTAGAGGGCATGTAGTTAAAGCATGGGGAATGGTCCTGATGGTTGAGGTTCAAATCCCCATTCTGAGACTTAGTTGCAGGGTCTGTAACCTCTCTGTGCTCACTTCCCTCATTTGTTGTATGGGGGGGTCATAGCAGTATGTGATTTATACAAGTTGTTGTGAAGAAAACTGAGTGTGTTAATACATTTTCTGAGCTTAGAACAGTACGTAGGAGATGTAATCATGCTCAGGATATATTATCTGTCGCTATTTGTAAACCTGATAGTAAAATGAGAACAGTTGGAAACGTCTTCAAACTTGGTGTCAACCCACCTGTTAAAATGGAAAACTAATACATCTGCAGTGTCACAGGCTCCTTTGTTCCTACTGAAAAGTGCTAACCAAATAGCTATCTGCATATATGCAAAGTAGAGGAAGCAGATAGATATTTGGAAAATATGAAAAACGCGGGAGCATAAGTTACCCTGCAATATAGTATTCTTCATCATTTAAATATGAGCATATTGATTATTAAATTGGGGACCTAATGAATATCAATGTTCTAGAACATTTAGAAAATGTAATTGTAATATTTTATTTCTGAAAATTCTTTTTTCTTGCTCTGTCTCTGATCAGACACAAAGAAAGTAATTTTGCTTGAGATATGATAATAATGGAAGACAAAAACTTTCACTGATTGATTTAGACAACAAATACAAATCTGAAGTTAATTAAAGTAAAATGGTAAAAGCTTTCCACTTTACAATTATAAGAGTCTCTAAATCCCAGTTTAATTTTTCCTGTCATGTAAAATACCCGGCTTCAATAAAAAGAGGAAATATTCTAGTCTCTGTTTTTGTTTACAAATTTTATACTCTCTTTTCTTCACTAAAATGTCATTAGTTAAAAATCACTAGTCAATTAAATCACTATCTCCAAAACAAATACATATTTGCCTTAAATTCAACAGGGCTTAAAGTTTAAAATAATGAGCTGCATATGTAATAATTAAATATAAAATGGCAATTTATCATATTTTATTAACAAGATGGCCAGAAATGACTTCTTATGAAAGACCTTTCTCAATAACGGCAAAAGACATTTTCTAAGTAATATAGGAAATGCTCTGTAAACTGAGAAAAATTTTAATAGTAAGTGGTTAAGCATTTCATAGTTTAGTATTGTTTATGAGAAATGATACTTTAGATTCTTCAGGATTTGGGATGATCAAAAGAAATTTTAAATAGAATGGGAATGTAAAGTGCAGCATAAGAAATACAGTAATTAATCCTATATACTAAAAGGGAAATATGCAAATCGACCAAACAGTGGAATGACCGGTTGCTATGATGCACACTGACCACCAGGGGGTAGATGCTTAACACAGGAGCTGCCCCCTGGTGGTAAGTGCGCTCCCACAGGGGGAGTGCCACTCAACCAGAAGCCCGTGAGTGCAGCAGCAGTGGCAGGAGCCTCTCCCACCTCTGAGGCAGTGCTAAGGAGCAGCTAGCAGGAGGGCAGTAAGGAGCAAGGGATCCCGGACTGCTAGAGGGTGCAGGCCAGGCTGAGGGGGACCCCCCCCCCCCCCGCAACCCCAGTGCACGAATTGGGCCTCTAGTATTATAATAACTATGTATGGTGCCAATTGGGTGCTAGAAATCAGGGGGAACCGTTTGTAAAGCATATGATTGTTTAAAAATTGCATTGTACACCTGAAACTAGTACAAAATAATATTGAATGTAAACTTTAATTGAAAAAAATTTAAAGGCTAGAATTGTCCCTGTATGCCTATATTGGAAGAGGAGGAATAAACCTAAGAGCACAAACAGATTTATTGTTGATGCTACTTAACTAGCCATTGCTGTCCATGGGGAAAGGCTGTTTGTACCAGTGAACTCAGTCAGATCGAATAAAGGTAACCTTGCAAGTTACCACAAGGATATGACAAGGAAATGCCACACAGTTCAAATAATGACAGCTCTCTGGGAACAGGTCTCGAAGGAGCTTCACCGGCCTCATTCTGCCTCCAGATGCTGCCGGGTTGCTGTTTTTCATCACGATTTCTGACTCTTAGTTTTTAAGGCTCCTACAGAACTCAAGAGGAGAGAATGAGGATAGATGAAGTGAAAATGCCACAAAGCTCGCTGTTCTAAGATTTAGCTTTAACTCGAATAAATGTTGCTCAGACCGCTGCAAGCTTTGTTTAATTTCCAGAGTGTAGAACAGAAGTTGATTTCCCAGCCTTTTGAGAGTGTTTTCATTACTTTTATGGAGGAGAGAAGTCCTTATTCCACTATTTCTGTTGGTGTCCTCCACTTCTTTGGTCTGATTGAAACAACACTCAATCTGGTCTTTCCTAGCAAATGCATAAGAAAAATCTCTCCTCAGGCTTCCTTGCTTCCTTTTTTTAAAGTTAAATTATAGTACCCTTTACAAAAGACTCCTTTTAAATCTCCATCATATTTAAAAAATATTCTCCTTTCCCCACTCTTTCTTTCATTTTCTCCTATGTTATTTGAATCCAAGGACAGAGTAACAATCACATCATACACATTTGCTCCCTCCTGTTATGTTTTTCTCTCTTGATACCCACTTATCTCTGGCCCCAATTTTTGTAGCTGTCTCTTCTCAGCCCCTACCCTTCAAGGTTCCTGCCTGTGCTGTTTGCGGGAATTCGCCTTGCCAAGGCAGGAAATACTTCCAGATTGTGTGCCTCTTGAATCCCGCTGGCCTGCAGCTGCTCCTGCAGTTCGTAACTTTATTTTCATTCTCCCTCTGTCCGATTCATCTTTTTCTTTTTTTCTCAAGGGCAAAGGCTTTCAAACGGAAGTCTGCTGAACTTGGGATGTGGGGATGGGGGAGTCTGGGAAAGGCCATGGGGGCAAAGCTTCAAGCGCCAGTCACGCTGGTCGGATCAGCTCTGCTTTTATCTGTTTCATTTGCTTAAATCTCCCTGTAGCACCTCTTAACAAAGTGCTCCTTGGCAAAAGAAAAGAAAGTTGGAAGATTACTTCTCAAAGGAAAACAACCCCACTGTTGCCACAGATGAGATTGATAGAGCACAGAGCCCAATAACATTAAAGGAGAACCCACCATTAAACAATCCTTATTTCAAAGACCAACTTCAAACTTCTGGATTCTCTAGACCTCTGCACAGCAGAGTCAAGCCTTTTATTTTATAGATGAGAAAATTAATGCCCGGAGAAGGTAAGTGACTTATCCAGGCCCAAAATGGGGTAGCTGGAGCCAGAAGTTAAATCCACAGTCTACTGGCAGGTGTGGGTCTTTCTCAGGGTTCTTAGCCCGTAGCATGCTTCTCGGCCCTCATAGTTCTCAGCCTGTGAATGTGATTCTCCTCCCAGTCTAAAGCCCTTCTCACTTTGCTCTGCTCTCCCTTACACTTTACTCTCCCCTCCCTGTGCCTTCTTTGGTTAGCCTCCTGTGGTTTCAAATATGGCAGCAAATTTTCTGTTTGGTTTAATTAGCAATGCCTACCCTGACTATTTCAATGTCTCTTAGTTCAAATCCTTAAAATCTTAGATTCAAATCCTTAAATGCCGATTTCATTCAATCTAGGCAATGGATTAGCTACCCTCCAGATCCCTAGTCAATTATCCACCTCTGTTCCAGTAAATTGTAGCTGTGGGAGTTGGCTTACCTAGTATAATCAAGGCCATCCAGACCTGCTCCTTCACTGGGTGGCAAGTATGCCAAAAAGTGATGGTGGAGATAATTTTCTAGAACAGTCACTTGAGTGTGGTCTCAGAGACCAGTAAGTCTCTTAATGAACAACTGGTATAATTGATCTATTTATGAATACTGCCCTATCTTAGTCCAGACTCTCTCTCTCTCCCTCCCTGTCTCTCTCTCTGTTTATAAGGAATTCGACCACATAGTTAAGGAAACAGGAAAATCTAAATCTGCAGTGTGAGCCAGTAGGCTCAGACCCAGGAGAGCTAATGTAGGCCCAGCAGCCTGGCACTTGGGAGAGCCCATGGGGCCCATGCAATCCAAAGGCAGTCATCTGGAGAACCCCTCTTACTCAGGGAGGCTAGTCTTTTTGTTCTATTCAGGCCTTCAACAGATTAGATGAGGCCCATCCATATCATGGAGAGCAATCTGATTTCTCCAAGTTCACTGATTTAAATGCTAACCTCACCCCAAACACCCTCCAAGTTTACACCTAAAATTAACCATCATACCTGAAACTAATACAAATAAATATTGAATGTAAACTGTAATTGAAACTTATATATATATCCTATCTAATAAAAGAGAAACATGGTAATTGGCGTATGACAGCTACCCTTCCCATTGGCTAATCAGGGCAATATGCAAATCAACTGCCAGCCAAGATGGCGGCCGGCAGCCAGGCAGCATAAACTGAACATGAGGCTTGCTTGCTTCAGTTACGGAGGAAACCAACGTTCCCTGCCTGCCTTGCCGGCCTCTGAGCTTGCAGTTTAAGAAACATTGTAACAAATATAGAAGCTAAACAAAACCCCAGAAACCAGCTTTCAGCGAGCCGGGATCTCAGAGCTGGAGTTGATACAGAGTTTCGATTATAGAACCTAAACAAACCAGATACCTACTTACCAAGCCTCAGAGCTAAAGCTGGCCCAGAATAAAAAAAGAAAAAAAAAGAAAAAAAGGAGCAGTTGGGAGCTTCAGCCCTCAGCCCCTCACCCAGACTGGCCAGGCACCCCAGTGGGGACCCCCACCCTGACGGGTGTGTGACCAGCTGCAAACAGCCATCATCCCCTCACCCAGGCTGGCCAGGCACCCCAGTGGGGACCCCCACCCTGATCCAGGACACCCTTCAGGGCAAACCAGCCAGCCCCACCCATGCACCAGGCCTCTATCCTATATAGTAAAAGGGTAATATGCCAGCACCGGGATCAGTGTGACAGGGGGCAACGCCCAAACCCCCTGATCACCCTGAGGCTCTGTATGTGACAGGGGGCAGGGCCACAACCTCCCTATCCGCCCTGCTCTGTTCGTGACAGGGGAAGGTGCCCCAACCTCCTGATCAGCTCTGCTCTGTGCCTGATAGGGGGGAGCTCCCCAACCCCCTGATGGCCCTGCGGCTCTGTGTGTGACAGGGTGCGGCGCCCCAACCTCCTGATCGGCCCTGCTCTGTGCGTGACAGGGGGTGGCGCCGCAACCTCCCCATCGACCCTGCCTTGAGTGTGACAGGGGGCAGTGCCCCAACCCCCCAATCGGCCCTACCCTGAGCGTGACTGAGGGTGGCATCACAACCTCCCAATCCGCCCTGCTCTGTGCATGACGGGGCGGTGCCCCAACTCCCCAATCAGCCCTGCTCTGAGCCCGACCAGGGGCTGCACCTAGGGATTAAGCCTGCCCTCTGCCACCCGGGAGCAGGCCTAAGCCAGCAGGGCATTATCTCCCGAGGGGTCCCAGACTGCAAGAGGGCACAGGCCAGGCTGAGGGACTCCCCCTTCCCCCCGAGTGCACAAATTTTTGTGCACCGAGCCTCTAGTATATATATATTCAGCCAGTGGGGGGAAAATTATCCATCACATCTACTTTCTAGGATTAAATCCAAAATAGCCCAGGTTCCACGAGTGAAAGTGATCTGGCAGTCCTCCTCAGTAACTCATTTCAATTCACTTTTTATTTACCTCAAATCATTCTTCCTTTTCCTTACCTAAATTTCTTGACATTTCACATGCATAGAACTGTCTAGAAGAGCAGAGGGACTGCCATGAAGAATGAAAAGAGACTTAAGGGGGTCCCTTATGCAGAAGGAAGTGGTTGTGTCATTTTCATAGACTCTTCTTGCTGAAAGGCCCGCCAAGGTTCCTGGCAGGTAAACAGAGACATAGGTTGGCCAGTGTATAAGTGAGTGTTTCAGAATGATTCAGTACATTCTGGAGGGCTGGAAATTCCTTGATTAGTCATTAACTTTTACATGAGCTTCAATCATAAACAGACTTCCAACTAGCATGATCACATGGCGAGATTCCTTACCAAAAGAATGCCTTGTTCTATTCCAAGCATGTCAAACTCATGGCCCATGGGCCACATGCCTCATTTATTTGGCCCATGTTAGCCTTTGAGTTTGACATGCTTGTTCTACTCTCTCTCCTCGCAAATTAGAGCAACCTGTTTATCATCAGTGCTATACGAGCTATAAAAATTAAATAAGGCCATAAGACCTAATTCATAGAAATCTGGTAGTGATTAACTGATTCATGATCAATAAATCTTTCTGAAGCATGTGGGTCTGTTATACAAGTGCAAAGGGTTACTATTGTCACTGTGAAGAGATTATGAATCTGACAGTTGGGGTCTTCATTGCTCAGAGGAAGAAAAACAAATTCTCTTAGAAAACGCACGTTTGTAGTAGATATGTGGGCCATAAAGGTAGGAGTAAATGTCATGTTCTGTAAACTTGGAAAGGACAGAAGCAATCTTAATATCATAACCAGAGATATTAAACCAGTAATGTTTAGGCATATTACCCATTACATTCCTGGGGTAACTGAGGATCATTTTCTTTTTTGGCATGTAAATGAATTATTTGTCAGGGCTTTAAAAAAAAAAAATAACACAACTTTCAAGATACCGCCTTCATCTCAGAACTTCTAGACAGAGCAGTGTTTTATCTACTCCATAGTGCTGAAGGGCATGACAATATTTTAAATTATCCTAAAAAGAATACAATGTGGGACTCATTTTTTATATTATGACTTATTCAGTGGCTAATCCGCTACTGAAATAGTGCCACTACTCTCAAGTTGTGTTAAGCAATGTATAGGGGGAAATGAAAAATTAAAGCCTGTTAAAACAGCTATTCTGTTTGTACAATGGAGCAGCATGGCTTCAATTTAAGCAGGTGACTATGATAAAGCTACAGAGATTACAATGCCTGAAGCACCATAGACCAATAGAGACACGAACCGCTGATTATCTGTGGACACCGTAATTTTCGAGCTCTGCTTTTGACAATCCTTTTAAGTTAGACCCTAACTTCAGTGTTCTCTAATATTGCCTCAAAATTGCTTTTATGTTGTGTTTATATATTGCGTTATGAGGCAGCATCTTGGGAAATAAATTTTTAAAAATTTACTTTGAAGATGTTAAAATTGTAGTAAGCCCAGTAGAGCGCCCATCTTTGTTCTTTTAGGTTATTCGATTCTGCAATATCAGCTGAACAATATTTTAGAAGTTTGAGCATGTGGCCTCCTTCCATTGCTAGATACGGCTTCAAGTTACCAGGAATACTTTTAGGTGACTTATTTCCCCTCCCAATTCCAATTCTATAATCGCTACTGAACATGAAGCAGTGAGTTTTTCAGTTGGGTCAGTAACATTTGTTGAGATTGTACAATGAGACCTCAGGTAAATGGATATTAAGGTAAGTACGTTGTGCTCCTTATCTTCAAGGAATTCCCAGTCTGGTGTCAGAGAAAGACCCATACATGAATATTTACTACATAACCTGGTATGTGCACTGATGGGTATGTGCAATGTTGGATATAAGCTCAGATAACTGAGTGCAGATGATGGGGCCTAAACCAACATAGATTAGAATTACAAAGCACCTAAGGAAGCATGCAATTCTGATTTTTTTGTTTTTCATAAGTCAGCCCAGTAGGAGCCATGATATCAACTTAATTAATTACAACCCCCATTTTTATTAAAGAAAAATAAACTAGAAAACTTTTGCTTCCAGTCTTACCTTCCTCCAATCCATTATCCACCATCTCTCTGAGATGCAAATTTGATGTTTGTTTTTCTGATCCAAGCCCTTCTGAGTCTCCTACAGCCTGACTGATAGGTCTAAATTCCTCCATCGGGTCTCCTTCCCATCTCTCGCTCTCCTAACCTTCCAACCTCATTGCCTGTTACTCACCTTTCTTGTCCCAGTTCTTCAGCCATACTCACACTCTACATATTTTTTCTCAATTCCCTCCTCTTAGAATGTCTGTTTGCTCTAGATCAGTGGTTCTCAACCTTCCTAATGCCGCGACCCTTTAATACAGTCCCTCATGTTGTGGTGACCCCCAACCATAAAATTATTTTCGTTGCTACTTCATAACTGTAATTTTGCTACTGTTATGAATCGTAATGTAAATACCTGATATGCAGGATGTATTTAGGCAACCCCTGTGAAAGGGTCGTTCGACCCCCAAAGGGGTCGCGACCCACAGGTTGAGAACCACTGCTCTAGATGATATCCGAATCACTATGTAAGATACAGCTCAGGAGTCTTCTCCTCTGGGAAGCCTTTCCTTACCTCCCAAGCGAAGTGATCTTTCCCTCCTTTGTGCTATCACTGTAGCTAATTTGTACCTCTGTAGTATAGCAATAAGTGCAGTGTCTTGCAATTACTCGTTTATATATCCACCTTCACACCTGGCCCCTAAGCACCTTGACAGCAAAGAAAATATTTTGTTTTTGTCTGCTTGACATCTAAAAAAGGAAACTTGTAATGAACAACAAATTACTCTCTTTGCTTTGTCATAGCAATTCAGTGTCTTATGAATATTTAGTTACACAATCCATTCCACTTGTAGTCTAAGTATCTTGAGGGCAGAGATTAGGCCTTAAATATTTTTATCTGCCAAGCATATGAATAAAGAAACAGATGAGTTAATTTGGGAAACTATCAATAATAATACTTTATATCTGCAATCACCATTACATTTTCCTCATAGAATTACTGCATTACTTGAGAAAGGTATAGCAAGAATGTTGCTCTGTGAACATTATCCAGTAAGGTGATTTGGAAAGGATAATAACAACCCTGTCATTCCACGCCCCTCCCGCTCCCCCCCTCCCCCCCCCCGCCGCCTATAGAAGATTAACAAATAATGATCTGGAAGAGATGTGGTACTAGATACCCTCGAAATAATCAAGAAATGGATTAAAGTGAGACTTCAGTGACATGAAAAATGACTTCTATTTGGCCTTGCCATCACTCTCAGGGCTTGGGAGAGATCTGAGTCCTGGAGTGTCAGCCCATCTTGATGCTATGGCAATCTCCAAAAGGGACTGACAAATCACCAGGTGCCCCAGATTTAAGAGAAGATTCAAGTCAAGAGCAGCACCTGCCCTTGGTAAGACCTTTCTTCTCTCACCAAGACTCAGCCCCAGAACATTGAAGGATTCCACAAAGCTGCAAGATTCCCAGCTTCCTGTTCTCATAATGGGTCCTATCCAAGGAGGGCATCACCTCTAACAGCTAGAGGCCAAGCAGAAAACACTATAAGTGTTAACTTCTCTCTTTTTAGTTTACTTTCCTTAGAATCTCTATTCCAATAGTTCACTATCGGACCCCATGAAGACCTCCAAGCCATTGACAATCCGCCACATCCTCATGTGTCTACTTCATACATTACCCAGCATTGAGTTACCCATACATTTCTCACTATAATAGGTCTCTTGGATACACTCTCAACTCCCTAGACAATGGGTCAGTAAACTAAGGCCCTCAGGAAAAATCAACCCGCTGATTGTTTTTACAAGCAATGTTTAACTGGAACACAGATACCCCCACTAGTTTACATATCATATATGACTACTTTTGCACTATAATGGCAGGCTAAGAAGTTGGGATAGAAACTGTACAGCCCACAACACAAACCTAAAATATTTACTGTCCAAGACCCTTTGTCCATCATATTCACATGAAAGAACTCCAATTCTCCATTTACTCCTAATCTGCTCATAAGCAGCAGAATAAGCTGAACAAAAACCCACACCTAAGCTGAGTAAGCTCCATTTACATTTATGACCACAATTTTCAAGTCAGCCTTCAACACTGTCCAAAAATTCAACTTTAGTTCTCTCATCAATTAATCCTTCCATTCTCTGAAATTACTATTTCACATCTTCTGTTCCCTCCAAAACTCTAACTACCCTTTTTCTCTTCTCTTAGAGGATGACTTTATTTCTCATTTCACTTACTAGTAAAGAAATAACTATTCGGAAAAGAACTACCCTGTCTACCCACCACCAATTCTGCCAACCTATTGACACCTCTGCCCATTTTTTCTGTGTACCCCTTTCTTGCAATGCTTAAACTATTTCTACTCCTGAGGGTAACCACTTGGCATGTGTGTCGAATCTTGTCTACTGAAGGACTTAGATCCTGTAATTAATCCCTCTCTTTCCCATTTTTTTAAAAAAATACATTTTATTGATTTTTTACAGAGAGGAAGGGAGAGAGATAGAGAGTTAGAAACATCGATGAGAGAGAAACATCAATCAGCTGCCTCCTGCACACCTCCTACTGGGGATGGGCCCGCAACCAAGGTACATGCCCTTGACAGGAATCGAACCTGGGACCTTTCAGTCTGCAGGCCGAGGCTCTATCCACTGAGCCAAACCGGTTAGGGTTCTCTTTCCCATTTTATTAATTCATCTTTCTCTACCAGATTATGGTTATCAACAACATAATAATTCCCATAAAAAATGCTCTCCCAAGAATCCCCATTCCCTTCAGCCTCAGCCCTGCCTTGTAGCCATCCATCTAGAAAGCATTCTCTCTATAGACTCTGTCTACACTTCATCTTGAATTATCCCTTCAATCCACTCCATTCCAACTTTTCTCATGCATCACAGACTGAAAAAAAAAGTCACAAGTTCATTGTGCTCAACCTCTCAGGAACATATGATATAAGGATTACTCTTCCTCCCTTGAAACACTTTCTTTAGTACTGGTTTTCAGAGCACTGTAATTTTCTGGTGTTTTTCCTTTTTCCCTGTGTCTCCTCCATCTTTGTTACTGCCTCCTTTGTTCCTCAATTGCTAAATTGTGGAAGGTCTCAGAGCTCTGTGCTCAGTCCTCAGACCTCTTCTTTATTTACACTCATTTTCCAGAGGGTCTTGACCCATTTCATGGATTCAAATACCATCTATATTCTGATGCTTACCAGATTTTTATCTCCAGCCCAGAGCACTTTTCTGAACTCTATGCCAACTTCTCTAATAGACATCTCAGACTTAACAAGGCCATGCAAACCTCCTCCCATGCTTCTTCCCCATTCTTCTGTTTCCATAAATAATTTTATTCTACCAGTTACAATCCCACAAATATGCTAGACCCACTATTCATCTCTCCCTTATCATCCAGTCCATCAGCAATTCTTATCAGCTTTTCCTTTGAAATATACCTAAGTCTCCACCATCATCTCCTATCTGACTTTCTTTGCTTCTACTCTTTTTCCTTCCTCTCCCCCTACATTCAATTCTTTCCATAGAAAAGGGATTTTATTATAAATATTAATCTGTGAATGTCATTTCTGTGCTGCACACTTTCCTGTGGCTTTCCATGATGCAGAGAGGAGAATGCAAACTCCTCCTCCACATAATACAGAAAGCCCTTCATGAACTGACTTTGGTCAGTGTCTCTGACCTCATCTTAAAGAGGGCCTCGCTTGCTCCATCTTAGCCTCGTTAGCGTTTTTCCTAACACTGTGATCTCAATGTTCTTTCCTCTCAAGGCTTTTGCACTTGCTGTTCCCTTGGCTTGGGATACCCCTCCTGACACCTTCTTCATGTGGCTTACTGCCTTATCATTGCCCATATACATTCTGTTCAAGTGTCGCTTCCCCAGAGAAATCTTCTCTGACCACCAATCTATCTTCTGCCAGGTCATCCTTCACCCACCTACTTTGTTTTTAGAGCATTTCTCACCAGGGCCATGGCATTGCACATTTCTTATTCTCTGGATCTGCTTGTAGAGTATAAACTTTATGAAGACAAGACAATGACTGTCTAATCACCACTGCATCCTGGGGCCAGGAATAGTGATAACATGTGGTAAGCTTACAATAACTATTTAAAAAAAAATAAACTTGTTTATATATGATTCTGTGTCTTTGAAATCTTTATAAGGGGAAGAATGAATTTCTGCAAACTAAAAATCAACAGGGGAAGAAATGATTTCTTTCTGTAAAACATTGAAATATAGTTTTAGAATAACTTGATGTTCTATTGAAGGCCCATTAAATCTCTACAATTTACTTTTGTTAAGGCCCTTCCTTATGATGTGTCAAAGATCCCTTTCTCAGTTAAGTTTGTAGGTATCAGAGGACTTGATCAGGGCTTATATTAGGAAAGAAAAAAAGAAGGGTTGTTAAAGAGTAAATGAAATGACCTTCTCAACATCAAGGAGTAAGGGGACCATTCTGGATGTGTTTGGCTGCCACAGGAGAGATTTAATTTTGTTAATTATCCCAGGTCTACATGGTCGTCACACTTGCCAACAGTTTGTGACTTACACAAGAATGCATTTCTCTCTCAAATATCCATTGAGGCAGTGAAAGGTTCTGTACAACAACTAACTTCTATCAACTTCTAATTCATGGGGTAGATTTTCCTTCAGAAGAAGTCTCCATAGATCAGACCTCACCAGATATACAGCAGACATTCAAAATACTCCTCATCTACTATTTCTGATAAACGTAATTGCATTTAACAGAAAACATAAACCCAGAGTTCCAATAAAATTGGCCTTTTTGTAAATACATAAAAAATGACATATTCAGAGAAGAAAACCTATCCATCTGAAGAAAAACACATGCAAATTATTCACATTCAAGAATTTAGTCACAAAATACAGTTTTAAGAACCAACATATGCTTTTGATTATCTCATATTCCTACAATTAGGCTGTCCTCTGCATTCTTTTACAGCACCGATATTTTTCATGATTATAATTCTGATATACAAACAATCTCACTACTTCTACATTAACAGTGTCACTGAAGCAGCCAGTATAAGACCAACAGGAAATGAACTACAGCTCTGACTTTATCCCAACAGGAAAGAGATATGTTTATAATTTCCCAGTAGGAAATCAGATCTAGTTCTCTGAGTAGCTTGACAAGATGATGGTATGTCTCTTCTTTCTGTATTAACTTAATACGAAAATAATGGTAACTCAGAGTTAAACGAGTAAGAATATATTTCAATCAATCAAAATATATGCCAAATGTACTTCTACTATCAGTTGCATGAAACTCAAGTTAATTACTGAAACTATTTGTAATTTTCTTTCCTTATTTTCTAAATCAGAGAGAAAAACACCAGGCTACAACTTTTATCATATCATTTGAAAAATTATTTGAAAAATAATTTTCTCCCACCTGTCCTCGAACAACCGACCCGCCAACCCATTTTTAGCTGGAACGTGACATATGAAATAGGTGATATGCTGCTTATAAATTTCCTTGGAAAGTGAGCATAAATCAATTTATGCAGGAATGATTCCTTAAATCAAATTTCCAGACTCAGAAAGCTCTGGTTTAATTTGCAGAGGTAGACTCAGATTAATTTTCCTCAGAGATACATTCTGTTGCTTTCCAAGTTGAAAAATGTATTCTAGATGACTAATGTTTCAGCGCTATTTTTCCCTAAGCAACATAAAATGGACTTTACATGGGCAGGAGCCTGATTTACTGACACAGCTGTCTCTCAGTGGGGGGTATTGCCAAGTGCCTCCATATGTGCTGCATTTAATATGCAGCTTCTAGGAGGCTTTCATCAAAACAATGAGTGGAGCAGTGACACTCTTGGGGGAGTTACTGGATACAGAAACAATGAATAGGTGCCCAAGATTGGCCTGGGCTCCTATTAGAACATCTATGAATTCTTCAGCTACAAGTTGCCTTTATCCTGGATAGGTGATCATGTGGTTTGTGGTAAGTATGGGGTTGAAATTTAACAATGGAGAGGAGAAAGACTCAACTTAGACATTGGAGAGGATAAAGATTCAACTTGGACTCAACATTGAACATTTACTCAGTGGACACAGAAAGAAAAAATCGACAGACCCTGTGTTCCTGGATTCCATAGGGAATAGGCAAAGGGTAAAGGAATAGAAGTGGGATTGGTTATATGTCTTCATATAAAGGTGTCTGTCCCTATATCTACTTATCTATCATCACCATCTATTTATCTATCTATTCAAGAGAGTGTACACCGATAAGATTTATTTATTACAGAAATGTCTTTGGAGAATACACACCTTGAGAAAAATTTCTCCACTCAGTGCTCACACTTATTAAATATATAACTGTGTGATTAGCTAGGTAATGATTTTGTAGCTTGGAGGACAGCCAAACTCTTTTCAGTTCTGTTAAAAATATTTTTTGGAAGGAAAAAATTAAAATTGAATTGTTTTCTACATCCAATTGTTCTCCTGTGTTTATTACGTTCTTGCGTAAGACCCTTGCTATGTCCTCTGACTTTGCACCCTTCTGTAAGCCTGATGAAAGCTAAGAGGAACTCCAAAGTTGGCCCAGTCCACTGTGAATGCTGCCCCCATTAGCGGTAGGTAGGCCTTAAATTAAACGAGGCAGTAAGATATTCTAGAATCTCATATGTGATCTTTTCATATGGGTACCTCCTTGAAAGTGCTCACACAGTTAACACAATGTTTTGCAAGAGTCATTAGAATCATGACTTCTTTTTTAAAAATTTTAAATATAATAAAAGTAATTAAAATATACTTTCAAACTTGTGAAGTGGTGATACATTCTTTTCTCTTTTTTTATTTATTTTTCAATCTTTAATTTCTTTATTGATTAAGGTATTACATACATAATGGGGGGATGAGGACACATAAATATATATTTTTATTGTTGATAGTATTACAGTCATCTCCCAACCCCCCGCCCCCCCCCTCCCCCCCCATCTCCTTTTCCAGCTGCACCGTGCGCTCCTCCCTCCTGCTGACAGCACATGGCTGGCACTCTGCCTGCTGATGGTAAACCAAGGTAGGCTTTTCTTGTCTTCGTGTGTTGCTGTTGTTTTCATTTCCAATCTGTTGCAGACCAGTGTGATTGATTGATTGATTGTGGTCTTTACTCTGTTCAATGAGACATATCCCCGAATCTTATGCTTGACTGTCCCAGCCATGTCAAATTGCCAAAAATGTTTCTAAACGTCCCTCATTACTTCCATACTAAGCTGTTTGCGAACTAGTTAGCATCACTCTGTAGACCAGCGCCAGTCCCCAGGCCTCCCTTTGAATAGTGCTGCTGTACCTTTTATGAGTTTCCTCAGTATAGAGTCCCATGGAGAATCTTGGCTAAAGAAAGCGTCCAGATAAGCAGGCGCGCTTTCCTGAGAGCCTTCCAGCCACTGAGAGCCACGGGGCAAAACCATCATTTTCCTTGTCAGTGGTTTTCTCTCAGATCACTTGTCCCTGCTTTTTCTCCAGAGCCTGGTTTTCTTATAAAATCACAACAGAAATTGCTACAGATGCAGGTACATGAGTCTAATGTTGGGCCGACTCCAGCGAATTCTCCGTTATGAAGCTCAGGGGCCTCTGAGAATGCTTCAAGCCCTGACACCTTTCCAGCGAGGGACTGTCACCACCCGGAAAAGAGCGTGCCTGTGCCAGACTTGTGCGAGCACTTTCTCAGAGGCTCCCGGGCTGCCAGTAAAAATCCGCTGAGAAGCCAGACAAGTGCTGCAGCCTGAGCATAAAGTATTCATAGGCGGCTTCACTGCTGTCTGCTTCTGGATGCTCAAGTAGCTCGCCGCACAACCTAAGTGGATCCTCCCAGCGGCAGCTTTAGCTTCGGCTCTTTCTAACTACCGTAGGCCTGGGGTGGGATCCAAGCCCGGGCCAGGTGTCCAAGACTCCGCAACCCTCCCTTCTCCACCTCGCTTGCTGTCCATCACCTTGCTGTCCATGGCTCTCGCAGGCCTGGCCCACCTGCACTGGAGATGCTCTTGTATGGCGGGGGGAGGGGGGGGAGAAGGGTGGCACAGCGGCTTGGCCCCCCTACAGCCTCCAGGAGCTAGTGGAAGGATGTGTGGCAGGGTCATACCCCCTTCCTCTTGTCCACTTGTCCTCTGCCCCAGGGGGAGGGTAGCCTCTCTCCTTCCCTATCAGACTGGATGTGCCTTCACCCTTGAATGCCCTAGTCTCTCTCTCTCTCTCTCTCTCTCTCTCTCTCTCTCTCTCTCTCTTTCTCTCTCTCTCTCTCTCTGAACACCCCCATTCTCCACTAGTTGGGGCAGGGTGCTCCTTGACCCATCCAGATTTCACAGCTCAGGTGGGTGCCCCTGCTATGCCTCCTCCCATCCTGTACCTCCCATTTCTAGGGCCTGTCACGGTGGGAGATGGGGAGAGGGAGGGTACCTGTGGGTGGGAGGAATGGGAAAGGTTTGGAGTAGAACAAGGTGTGTTGATGAAGGTGGTGACAGCATCCAAGGGAGGGGTGACCAACTTGTCTGGTGGATGAGAAGGCGTGTTTATTTTTCACCCTCCAGCGCCGTCATGGGCCACATAACCTTCCTGTCAGTGGTGGGCCGCATATAGGACGGTGGTCCCATGGGATGAGAATGGAGCTGACTTTCCTGTGAGAAATGGAAGGCTGTGCTTCCAGAGGGAGTTTTTTCTACGACGGGAGCAGTATCTGTGGGACGTGGCAGTAGATTCCCTCTCACTCCAGCACCTCAGTTTTGAGCGCACAGATTACATCCCAATCAGCCAGCCACTGACCCGTTTCGGCACGTAGCCTCCCCAGAGCTACACATTCAGAGGGCGCGGCAGCCCTCCCAGATCTCGCTGGAGGGTCCTCAGGATACACTGCTGCGAATTCTTTGTTGAGGACCTGAGATCCACACAAGGACACAGGTCCCCAGGAGGGGCCTTAACCAGCATTAAGTGCCACTGCCATTTGTTAGTAAAAAGCTTCCTGCGGTCGTGTTGAGCCAGCCTGTTCCTGTGCTTGAGGAATATTTTCAGGTTGTAATGACGTAAAGAATAGATAAGTTTTATTTCTTTCATCAATTCAATGCCAGGGAGAATCCTTTGTGCCAGATAGGGTCAATGGGACCAAAAGAAAATGTCCAAAGTCAAAATATTCAGTCCTCAGCCATGCAGAGGAGTGAATCATACTCTTCTCTGTCAAGGCTGCTGTGAGACTAGAGTGTGATGATGCCTGAAGACACTTAGCTCAATGTCTGCTCCTAACTAATAAGACACATGTGCTAAAGACTGGTTCCTGTCATTATTAGTGTTATTCTCACTTAGAGACAGGGTATATGTTGGTGATTGTTATTAATATGGCATAACATACCAACAATTTATATATATATATATGATGGTTAATACACAATGACCCTAATGGCATCAAATAATATATTTTATTTCAATGTAGTATTTATGAAAATAGTTTTTTTATATAATTTTACATCAGGTAAAAAGAAAACTAACGTCGTTTTTAAACTTTGCTTTATTTCTAAAAATAAACTTGAAGAGTCAGAGCTGCTTGAATTTAGGTTCAGATAATGATATTTCAAGTGACAAATATAAAAATTAAAGAATAAACTTGCCCCTCATTGCTAATGATTCTAGTTAGGATTTTCCTGAAAGCAAACATCTAAACTTTGTTCCTTGTTGTCTCTTCTACACCTGGGACCAGGTGAGGCGGAGCAGGGCCACTAGGCTCCGTTTGGGTCAGGGGCAAGACAAAGCATGTGTTTATTGGCTTTGTACCACCAATGCTCTTTCAGACAACAAGTCAGTGTGGCAGTGAGAGGCACTCGACTCAACACAAACAATGCTTTACCTGTTCCCAAGCTAATAGGATGGGGTATTTCTGAAAAGGTTGGAGTTGTATGATATTACTATAAGGACATATGCTTTCCAGTAAACTGGCTGGAACTCAGACATCTAAATGAGGCTTGCCCTTCAGAGTATTTACTATGGGAGATGAAATACACATTCTCACTGAGGTGCCATTTCCTAAAATATTCTGGGGCTGTTTTTGGAATGGTTCTCAAGATACATTTTGAAAAACTGCATAAGAAGGATCAATGTATCATTTACTCTATAGTTCTATCTTATTCTAAACTAAAAATAAAATTTGCTGACTCACATCATTCTCTTTTGGTTGTCTCCCAAAATGGGTCCAATTTCTAAACATGAGCCTGATCCATGCAAAGTGAAAGGTATCCTATTTCAGGTCTGTGGTCCAAGCTTGTACAAGGAGGACAGTCCCTTTCCTGGGATGAGGGCTAATGGAAGCCGCTGAGCAGCAGAGCTTTGATACTTAGCGTAGAAAGAAGAGTCACAGTTTGGTTGGGCATCCTGGGGGAGAGAACCCAGCACACGCGATCACTGCACCTAACACTGAGTGAAACTCAAAAGCCTAGTAAGGCTCTGAGCCAAGACCGAAGGCAGGTCTGACTCTAAAACCAACGGCTCTTCAGAACCCCAACAGAGCTCCCCCAAATTCTATTCTGCTGGCAGCTCAGCAGGGCTCGGGATCTTTTGTTCTTGTCTCTTGCTGCAAAGAGCTTCATTTATTCCTGAATGTCTTGCAAATATGATTTCTCACTGGGGCTTGGAAGAACTGCATTGTGCTGCACATCGTTTCTATCATTCATTTGCTCACTATTTTCATTGACTATTATGCTTATTAGGAGGCAGGCATAGTGCTAGGACTTGGAGCTGTCTGTGTGTTTAAAGTACAATGGAGGGATAGACAAGAATTAGCAACAGCTTCATCTGTGTGAATAGAGAGAATTATGGAGAAAGAATTATTTTTTTCTTTTTATCTGATCAGTTTTTTTCCAGTTTTTCTATAATTATTATGTATTGCTTGCATAATGAGAACAAACAAGTTTATGTTTTAAAGTGCCCATAAATTTCAGAGGGAGCCCTTGACTTCTTCTTCTCCTTTTTTTTTTTTAATTTCAGAGAGGAAGGAGGAGGGAGAGAGAGAGGTAGAAACATCAGTGATGAGAAAGAATCACTGATTGGCTGCCTCGAGCCTGCAACCTGGGCCCTGACTGGGAATCGAACCGTGACTTACTGGTTCAAAGGTCAGTGCTCAACCACTGAGCCATGCCAGCCAGGCTCTGAGGGACCATTCTTAATACAGTAGCTCACCGATGGTTTCTGCTGGTTCTACTCTATGAGCTCTTTGTGTGAACCAATTTCCAAGGAGAGCATGAGTCTAAGAAACTGGCTCAAGCCTGATGCGATTACCCAGTGTCTTTAAACTAACATACTCTTAAAGACACCATATGTAGGGCATTCATTCAGCTCAAACTAATGCATAAATGTGGGGGCATGCCCTGTTCTCAGCTAATGAGCTGAAATTCAGATGGGCTGACTTAGTTGAACTTCACTCTAGGTGGTGGCCACCAGAAGCTCCAAGGTCCCCATCGGCTTGGCCTAGTGGAACCTCTCTCCATTTCTAGGGGAGGACCTCTGGTGGGCCATGTGGCCAGGAGATGGGACACTCCAGAATTGGCCCGGCATGGGTCACAGGCAAATCCTCAGCTGACAGAGAGCTGGCTGGGGTGAGGAGAAGTGGTGGGGGTGGGAGGGTAGCCTCAGCACCTTAAGGAAATTAGGGGTGTTGTCTGGGGAAGGTGGTACTGCACAGACAGCACCAATAATGTCCACAGCATGATCTCTGAGGACGGTAGCACACAAAGGAGTAACTAAAACTAATGTGGTTTACAAGAGACCACTTATACCTCCCTCATCTATAACAATAAAAGTGTAATATACTAATTAGACTGGATGTCCTTCCAGACAAAGCCAGGGCTGTGAGGGAAGCCAGTGCCGGTAGCTGGGGGAAGGAAGGCCTACTCTTGCACGAATTTCGTGCATCGGGCCTCTAGCAGTAAATGAAACAGAAATAGTGCATGAGAGAAGGACATCAGTGTGCAGACCTGGAGTGCACCTCCCCATCATTGGCCATGTGGCCAGAGCTCTCCCCAGGGCTAGGCGCCAGGGAGCCTGGTCATCTCTACAGGCTGGCTGTGCTCGTTCTGTTGAGAATCCACTCAGTGCTTTCACACTGTAGCAGCCAAGTCTAAGCAGTGACATTGCTGCTTGACAAAACATTTAGTTATTCATTTTGAAAGAGAAGAATTGCTGTTAGAGGCTAACATACTCTGAACACTTACAAACCAAAACAACAACAAGCCCTAGGCCAGCATCACTGCTTGAACTGGTTAGGCTGTTAGTTGTAGGAGTGCCCTTGGCTTGCCTCCCGCACCCATTCCTGCCCCTAAAGTTCTCGGGTGGATGTCCCTGAGCCATCCCCTGTGTTCTGTGGAGAGCCTGGTGTCCCATCATTAGCTGTGCATCCTTAGGAGTACACTCTCTTCTACCCAAGGACACACTACTGTCATTTACAAGAAATGGCACCGCAGTGCGCAGGAGAAGGTGTTGGAGTTTTAAGAAGCTGTGCTGTTCACTGTGTGCTGTTTGAAAAGACAGAGCCATCATCTTTGTTGGTCTGGGACTGACTGGCGTATAGGGATCAGTCCTGGTGAGGATATCTTTGCATTTGCCCCAGGCTGCTGAGCGGCCTGTATTCCAAACTTGTGTATTATCAGCGGGAACATCGATTCCATCTGCAAGGGCTTCGGTGGAAATAAGATCCGCGTGCTTAAAATACTGGCTCTGATGGAGTAAGAATCAGCAAGCATAATCCACATGGCAGAGTCCTGTACCCTCTGTTCACACTTTCAAAAAGCTCTAAAATGAGAGAGCACCACTTCTCTAATAAAGTATGATTACACGCGCATAAACATGCTCACGCACACACACATCTGTATAAAAGCATCCCCACAGAAAATCCTGTGGGTTTAACACTTCTAAGTGTTCTAAAGGGTTCACTTTCAAGAGCATCTGAGCACCATTGGAGCCTGTTCTGTGGTCTCACAGCTCCTCAGGCTTCCTGGGCTGGCAGCGGGGGATGTACACGTGCGTGATCTCAGGCAACATCTGCAAATGTGCTGGTTATCACTGAGTTGCTGCTCTTGGTCTGTTTTCCAGCAAACTGCCTCTCTCTGTTTCAAGTTCGGTGCCATAATACAATTCTGCACAACGGAGACCTGCGTTACTGTGCGTCAGTATAAATATGGTGTAGCCTCATTTCTAACCCATGGAAAGTTGTAACATATGATGACTTCTACAAAAAGCTTTATTTCAATGAGTCAAGTTCACAACAGTATACAGCACTTGGAAAAGCTTCTCTCCCTCTCCTTACCCCACCCCCAAGTCACTGAAGTTCCTATTACTGTAAGAATGCAGCACAATGGAAAACCGAATCGATTCGAGATGCAATTCGACTGCAGGTGGTCTCAATGAAGGAGTCGCAATGTTCAATTCAGAGTGTAGATTGTGGAGCTACGTTTTAATTAACTGCACATGTCTACGTGTCTCTACACTCCATTTGAGCACAAGTGATTTTTTAGGACTACAGTTAGTTTTGTAGGTAGAAAAAAAACACAGGAAGTCTTCTGAAGTGAATGGGAGTTAGTGTTAATGCCCTAACGCCTGGCAGCATGCACCCGAAGTGGGTTTTCCCAGAGGAGCCTTTACGTGGGTGCTTTTCCATTGCCTTCTCGGTGGGAAAAGTTAATAGACTAATGTAAGGTTTAAAGACCAATTTTAACAACAATTTAAGAAATGGAAGATGTGACACGGGCCATACAAGATTTATCACCAAATATTTTCTACAATATATAAGTGTTATAAACATATGCAAAGAGAAGTGTTTTGTGCTGGGAAGGCTGGGGGGTGGGGCCTGGGGGGTGGTTTTGTGGCAGGAACACAAAGACTGGAAAGGAGGTAGTTTGCTTTGGGTTTCAGAGGATTTGAGCTAGAAAGGGGCAGGAGGATATCAGGGACAAGGAGCTGCAGGTGTCTGTATGCCCCCCAGACTTGTGTCCTCTCTCCCACTAACCTGTTTGACTTCTCTTTGTGTTCAAAAAAACCTGGGATCTGCCAGCCTGCAGTGGTAATTCTTACTTAAATGACAAAAGGCCTACTGTGTACACACATTTACCCTTCACAAAAGGATTGCTGGTACCCACTGTGGACTGTAGACCTGCAAAATGTCTCCATTTTACAGATGATGAAACTGAGGCTCAGAAAATAAGCAGCTGGAAGACCATAGCAGGAAGAGCAGGAACTGGGAGCTGCACCCTCAGAGTGCCATGTGGGTTTCACCCTCTTTGCTGCCTTCTGGCAGGAGTGGGGGGACAGGAGGGGCCTGGCCCTTTCCAGCAGCAAAAAGGGGAGTGTCAGATGTTGCCACTGGCTGTACTGCCAGAGACTAGAGTTCCAAGCTCTCACATGTCTCAGCCTCTGTGGTTGGCCCACGTCTAGGTTCCAGATGTTTCTGGCTCTAGATTACTCCACCCTGCAAGCTTTTGCTGCTGTTCATTGTTCAGTTGGTATCTGATGTCTGTTCTCCAAGTGGGATTGGTGGCGAACACTTTCTCCAACTCACCACTGGAAAAGAACTCTGAGCCCAAGTAGGGTGGCCAGCTCTTCACATATACATGAAAATAGGGTTTATGTATGTTATATATGTGTATATAAGATATGTATTATGGTATCTGTGTGTATCTATAGTTACATATGTATGTTATATATGTGTATATAGGATATGTATTATGGTATCTGTGTGAATCTATAGTTACATATGTATGTTATATAAGTGAAATTATGCTAAATGCATTACTTTATGTGTGTGTACATTGTATATATGGTATATGTATAAAGTAAATGTATACTCACTATATAGATATGTATATATAAATATACACAGGTGCTATTACTTTATTATAAAGATATGAAAATTGGTGTTTATTCTGTATTATTTTCTGTTTCATAAGTACTACTAATTAAACAAAATAAACTAGGACTGGCTAACAGTGGCAACTGTAACAGTATAGTACAATAGCTAACAGTAGTAATTAATAGTAGGACTAGGAAAACAAATATATATGTAAGGAAAACATAATATTTTTCCATAATGTTTCTTTTGTCATCGACACGGCAGTTCACTTTAGCTTGGATATCCTTCTGGGATAGTTGCATGTCCTGGGCTAAGTTAGGATGCATTAGGGACACAGCAGTCGATGAGGATGGCCCCACCTCAGCCTCCTCTGCCACCCACCCTCGCAGCCCCTCAGCTTACTTCTGCGATCTTTGAAGAACTGAGTTCCCCCCAAAAGGGTTCCTGACTCAAATGCACTTAGGAATCAATTTGTGCTCAAGCCGCCTCTGAGAGATTCAAGGCTCAGACCAAGACCAGAGACCCAGCTTGTTTGTTTAGCCTGGAGTCTCCCCAGGATGGCATTTGATTTATAGAACTGTTTTGTTCCCTGGGCACTTATTACTACGTAGCTACCAGGCCCCCTTTTTCCTCGTCAGCCCTACTGGCCTCTGGCAGTTTATTTGTTGTGTCTGCAGCCTAGATTGCTTTTCCCAGTATCTGCAAGGATCTACCCTCACTTCCGTCTTTACTCAAATGCCACCCCAAGTGAGCCCTCTTTTATCACTCATCCCTTTTCTAGTCTTACTCCTAAGCGTGCGTCTTCGCCCAACATACCATGTATCTGACTTAGTGAGCTATTCCTTCCTTATCTGTCTCGAGAGGAGACCAGAGCTCCTTGTGGGTTGCACATTCTGTCTGGTGGGCTGACTGCTGCACCCCCAGGCCTAGCACAGTGCCCGGTACAGAGTGGTGACTCCCGGAAGGGAGACAGATGGAGAAGGCCGTGTGCATGGGGAGCTCTGGGAAGGGACAGGACACAGCTGATGGGAAGCCTCTCGCTAAGCCTTTCTGGTCTCTCCCCTCAGCTTACGACTCCTAAAACGACCTTGGGTTCTCTCTTCCTCACATTCACTCAACAAACATTAAACACCTATGCCCAACGACACCAGACAGTGAACTGGTCAGTAGCAAGACACTAGTGGGAGCGAGAGTGCCTGTCTTCAGGGAGGTACCTGCTGGTGGGCACATGTACAGAGCCAGCGAGAGGAGCGTGGAGCAGCAGGACCTCACGGATCAGCTGCAGCCGTGCCACTTGGCAAAATGTTTGCTCGCCATTTTTTTCTTTCCCCCTAAACATGAATGTGCGAAAAAGCAACTCAATCGCCAGAAGAGGGTTCAGAGCAGATAAATGCTAAAGAAAAGAAGCTGCTTTATGCTTCCTTTTCCACTGCAAACCAGCCTCACTATCAGCTGCTCGGCATAGATTCAAATCCCCTGAACGGACGCCCCCAAATCACCAGGATCTTAATTTTTAAAATAACCGGAATGTCATTTGACCCTCAACACATTTGTCTGGAATAAATTCTTTAAGAAACCCAACATGTGCATGCGTCTGAGCACAGAACATGGAAGCGCAGAAAGCACAAACAGCCATTTCAACGGTTAGACTGGACTTAAACGGCATCAGGTGGTGAATTAAATGCTGAAAACAAAACCTTGGGAACCCGGAATTCCAGAGAATTCTCAGCAGATGGAAGCAAATCCACAAACTCCGAGCAAGGGGTCTTTCAGGGGGTGGGTTAGTTTTATGTCAGGTGCTAAACACTGAGATGCTCTGAGAAATTTGAAACATTCACAAAACACATCCAGCCTTTGTCCGAGTCCTTTCCTGTGGCCACAGACATGGCCCCACTTCCCTCAACCTGGTGCAGCTGTCAGTTCATTGGGAAAAAAATAGGAAAAGCCTTTAGTGAAATATCCACAGGCCCGTGAAGTTACAAATGAAATATTTCACCATTTTCCATAAAAAAAAAAAATGCTCAGTAGCTCAAGTCCTTCACATGGTCTAGAGCCCAACAGAGGAAAGCGATGCAACGGAACAGAAGCCGAGCTTGCGATGCACAAAAATAACTCACCTGGCTGCTGTCCTCCATCGCTGGGACAAAGGGGCAACCACTGGGAGCGATGACTTATGCCTACAAATCCGGGAAAGCTCCAACTTATTTACACTCAGGAGGCAGAGCATGCGGACCTCAGCACTCAGGGAGGTGGTGCCAGGCGAGCTCTCCACCCGGGTCTCCTGCTCCCACTTGAGCTTCCATATGTTATCAATTAGGAGCCACGGCAGTTCAATTCAGCCGAGGGAGCAATTGCATTCACACGCGCCTTGCCTTTCTCTTTCCTCCCTCGTTAGCAGACTTTTCAGAGAACAGGATGGTGAACCCGTGGCTGGGAGGTCCCTGTGCACACAGTGAAAGGCTCATATGGGAGCTGTTTCCGAAGCGGATCTCCCTTGGAGACAGTCAGCCAGGGGGGCGCCTCAATGGTTAATATCCGGTAGTGTAACCTTGCGTATGTATTTTCACACAAAGGGGAAACATTTGTATTTTGGCAAATGAAAGACATGTGTCACCCCTTGGCTTTTAGGATAAATGTGAGGGAGTCAAGATCAAAATCATGTCTGCAGTCTTGGATTGTCCCCCACCTCCAGCCCCCAACGCAAACACACACACACACACACACACACACACACACAGCTGTGCATCTCCCTGCTTGGACAATAGTACCTGGTGAACAGACTTCCCTTCCTTCCAAGGTACATGCACAGTGAGTGAAAAATACTCCTTATAAATCCCGTGATAGGAAAGGTCCATACCGTGGGCTCCATTGCCTTAAACAGGCTGTCTCTTCAGTTTCCAGGAAGAAGCTCTGAGTTGCCAACCCCAGTGCCCTTCGTAGAATGGTGGAGCCACTGATGGAGACAGGAGGGGGACAAGGAAAAGCTGATGGGAGCTTCCGCCGCCATGAGGTGGGATTAGATGAGAAGTTTGGTTTGCGCTCATTCATTCATTCCAAAGATACATTTTATTCACCAACCCTGTGCCAGGCACTGAACTAGTAAAGGGGGTGAAAGAATGCCCAAGAAAGACAATAACTTCCTGAATAAGAGAACGTCGGGCTGTGGCAAGTGCCAGGGAGGAAATGGCAGGGGACAGGTTCACACAAAGGACCTGGTTTACAGAGTGGCAGACAGGATCCTTCAGGAATCACAACTGAACGTTTAAGAATCTAAGATGAGAAGTTAACCCCTTAAAGGTGGAATGTCAAGGGGGGAAATGGTCTATGAAGAAGGGGCAGCATGACCCTGGACCTCTGGGAGCAGAGTGAGAAGAGCTTGCATGTTCTACAACACAGAGTGAGAGTAGAGAGAATGGGGAGCCCCAGGGTCAGGGGGCGGGGCAGGGGGGAGGAGACACATCTATGGGCCACGGTATAGCTTGTTTTAGTTTGTCATAACTGCAATGGAAAAACCACTGGAAAAGTTTAAGCAGTGGAATGACACTGAGTATATCCATTTTTCAAAGATCACTTAAAAAAAAAAAAGGGAATAACATGAAGGAAGTGAGAGCACGGTGGGCAGCCACGGTGCGTCTGTGGGAGTGGTCCCGATGAGGGACCCGGAAGGTGGGGTGCATGGACAGACACTCCGGTGTGATTCCAAACTGGCTGGTCTGTTTATCACAGCTGGCAAGCAGTCTCCAAAGCATATTTCATTTTTCAAAATTAAAACTTCAAAAGGTTGGTGCTTGTAATACTGATTCTGAAATGTATCAAACGTCTTTTCAAGTATCTGGCCAACTATAGCTTTTCTCGCCTGTTTTCCAGTTAGTGGCACTGAAAGTTACCTGTGAAAGTAGAGACTCTGGAATTGTAACATATCTAAGAATTCCTGGAGGGCGTTTGTTGGAAAGGCAGGCCCCTGGGCCCACTCCCTAGATTCAGTCTCAGGGGGTCTGCAGTGGAGCTCAGGAATTTGCTTTGCACTGAGAACCTCAAGAAATGGAAATATGGCATTTGGGGCATTCTTTGAGAAACTGTGTTAAAGCTGGCCGCCAATCCTGCCTCCGGTCTCCTGCTGGACTAACATGGCACTCTTTAATGTGCCTGCTTGACACCTGGATAGATTGCTTTTCAACTGAGGCAATAGTCAGGATGGCTTAGGTGGTGCTGCAGTAAAAAGCATCCCCCAAATTTTAGGGGCTGATAAGGACAGGGTTCACACCTAGGGGTTTACCTATCCATTCTGGGTTGGGGGTGGAAGGCTCTGTTCCATGCTGTCCTAGGTCAGGCTCCTAATGGTGGCTCTACCCTCTGGAAGTCAGTGCTGCAGTATTGGGGAAGGAGAAATGCAGAATCTGGGACTGGCTTGCCTCTTCCCAGCTGTTCCATGAGTCACTTCCATTCATGGTTCATTGTCCAACCTGACGCTATGGGGTGTGAAAATACAATCCTCTGGTGAGTCAGGAAGGAGAGGGAAATGGATTCTGGAACCATCCCCAACGTCTGCCCCAGGGGACACCGGAGGGGGAGAAATCAGGCCTAGAAACAATGGTTCCCAAGGTCTTGAGGAGTATTGGGTATCTTTGAACTTTGGAGATCAAAAAAATCATATTAAAACAATGGTAATCATTTCTAAACTTTCCAAACACTTCTTTAGGGAAATTTCTTAATCTTTGCTAAGTATTTTATTATCTGCTACGGTTAATTGAAAAATAATTAATGTATATTAACAGAATATCTCTGAGTTGAAGTTTCTTTAAGCAACTAATAAGTTTTGAGACAAGGAACACTGTGTAGGAATAACAGAGCAGTTGTTGACCAAGCGGCTCCCACTTCTTGTGATGGAAGGTTAGTGGTACTCAGTTCCACAGTTCCCTGACCAGGTACTTAGTGAGGGCCTCGGAGCATCAGTCTCTTCGTCTCCTCCCCCCACCCCCCATCTGCAGTCAACCTGCTCTACGGCCCTGGCCGACTCCCGCCACCTCTGTTCCCTGCATGTTTCCGCCTCTGTAAAATTCCATGGAGAGGGACAGCTGATCACTAATGCCCCTCTCAGAACCTGGAAGCTTCAGTCCTGACGTGATCAAATAGGATGTACAGAGTCACTCCCTGGATAGAAGGATCATGATACAGTACACACACTTGTGTGCTAAGTGTCTGAGAAATGGTCTGCAATACAACTTACTGCAGAGGAGCAAACACGGCCCCCACCAGACTAGATGCCAAAATTTCATGATGGAATGAGTCTGAAGAGGTGCTTTACTACCTACTCCGCTTATTGGATGTGTGCCTGTGAGAAGCAGCTTAATCCTAAGATCCCTCGTGGGCAAATGGGTTCTAATTTACTTCTAAGGTTCTAATGAGAATAACATGAGATAATGTGACAACTTAGCATCACATCTAAGACATGTTGATAGTTGTTTCATGAATGGGAAATGAGTGAGATGCTCAATGAGCAAAAGCTTCTACCATTATTATTATTCACTTAACTGTTCATTCATTGGTGTGTACTTGGCCACGTTCAATTCTGCCTGCTTCTGACCTAAGAAAGTTTTTGGAGATCCCTTCCATTTAGAGAAGAATCCTTTTACAGACTTCATTTCTTCCCCCAACTAAAACTCTCAAGCACCTGACACATAAAACGTAATTCAGTGAGCTGCTTGGGCCCATCAGGCCTTGCCTGCATCCCGCCTGCCATGACACTAGGAACCCAGTCTTCTCTACATTTTCACGTCCTCACACCTCAAACTGATGCTCCAAAACCCAGCTCTCGGCGCTGTCCCAAAGCCCTGAGACCAAGGGGACACGTGCAGCAAATGGCTTTGCTCCCATTTTACACACGAGAGAGTGGAGGCAAACTCTTATGCAGATGGGTCTCAGGTATTGGAAGAAGGGGTTCCAAAGGCTGCGGGGGCCCTTGTCTGTCTGGTTTTTCCTTCTTCTGGGTTTCTGCCGAAGCAAGGGGGGCACGAGCTCAGCACATGAGAGAAACCCTCTCGTTCGGAACCGAACGTGCAGGCTCTGAGCCTGTGGTCCTCACAGTTCTGCTCGTGGATTGCCCTGCAGAAGCCCATGGAACTCTGTCACTGCACAGGACAGAGGGGGAATGTGACATGTTCGATATGGCAGTGTCCTTCCTGAGTTAAGGATCTATTCAGTTCCTCCGGAGCACGCTTTACTTTTTTTATTCTTTCCCCGGTGCACCTTCTGGTCTGACCACATCATGAACATCCTCAAGGATGGGGGAATGGAGTGATGCTGAGTCACCAAAGTGTCCAAATGTGTTTCCTGATTATTGAATTGTGGCCAGACACTCTTCTCTACCGCTCGCCCTTCTGAAAGTCCTTGATCAAAATAGGCAGGATGTGGCTTCAAAACATAGCACTTTCAAAACTGAAAGACTGCATAGCCTTGTCTCTTTGAACTCAGTGGGCTGTATGTGACTTCTAATAGAACAGCTGGAGTCTTTTTTCTAACTTTTATTGGTTACCATTTAGGTAAGGGTGAAATTGCTGAATGTCTGACTGAGACATGTTTACATATGCAGGCAGCAGATAAAAGCATGAGGATGAAGATGAACTTGAGGGCACTTCTGTTCTTAAGTACAACACTCAGTCTGCCTCTCTTTGTGAGCTGGGCTGCAGGAGGGCAGAGGTGGACTCAGAGACTTTAGCTTAAGTGCCATTCTGTCCCTTACTTTCTCTGGGATCTTGGTTAAAAGGCTTAATCTCCTTGGAAATTGCAGCTCATAACCTCTAAAATGGGTCAACTACCACCCCCTTAGGTTCACTGTGATAACATTTGAAGTGTAAGTAGCACAGGACTTGAACGTGATGGGTTAGGAAAAATTCACTCAACACTTAAGTATCGACCGTCTACTCTGGGCTGCGTGTTATGCACTGCCCGACCCTGGGACCATAGTTTACATCATAATCTCTGGTATTTGTAAATTTACTAGGACAGGTGTGTTTTTTTCTTGGCAGAAAATAGAACTTTTTGAGAAAGGCATACCATTTAAAAATTCTCACAAAGGCACCATTTAGGCTACCTAGCCTAAAGGGCAACATAGAAACTCAAAATAATCTCACCAGTTGATAGTTATATCAGATCTTGAGAGAACAAGGATCTGAAGGTCAAGGAGGGAAGAGAAAGCTTTCCTCACAGAATGAAAAGCTACTGAACCTCAGCAGCAGTGGTGATTTCAAAACATGTCCATACCTTCTTGAATATTCCTTCCTTTAAAAGATGAGGTCTAACTCCCCTCCACGAGTGCAGGCTGATCTGGTGACACACTTCTCAATGAACTGAATGTGGTGGGTGGCGCGCTTCAGCATACTGGATCACAACAGGCATCCTGACTTCCTCCTTGCTTCCTTGCGGTCACCCTATCTGGGGGAAGCCAGATGCCACGTTGTAAGGATTCTTGCCAATACCAAGTGAACCATCTTGAAGTTAGATTCTCCAGCCCCAGCCGAGCCTTCAGATGATACAGCCTCGGCTGATGTCGTGTCTGCAGCCTAATGAGACACCCTGAGCCAGAGCCATATGGCTAAGCCACTCCAGGGTTCCTGAACCACAGAAACGAAGATACTAAACATTTATTGTTGTAAGTTGTTGAATGTTGAGGAAATTTGCTAAAAAGCAGTAAGTCATTAACACAGTGGTAACCTGTTTCCAATGGAAACTTCCTTTGCTTGGAGCCTGGCACCTCGGATGGGTGGCTGAAGGGGACAGAGAAGATGAGGTCTGAAAGGTAAGTGCCCAACATTCTTTGTTAAGAAGTTAGGATTTATACTATCAGCAAAATACTCAAGCTGGAGGATATTTTTACATAGAGGACATTTTTACATAATCAGAGTTGATTTTGATATCTCTGGCATGAGACAGGCTGTGAAGAGCCTTGCTGAGGGGGAGGGAGACTTCCAGTTAGGAAGTTCTAGGAACAATAGTTCAGGTAAGAGAAGATGAGAGTTAGAACGAAGACAATGGCAGAGGAGTTGCATATGGGAGAATTGTCTTAAAAATTGCTGTTTTTTTTTCTGTCTTTCTTTCTTTTTTTTTTCAGAAAGAAACCTCAGTTTCCAGGGCCATCCAGTGCAATCATACTTCACTCTGCATTGTAGAGGGGGAAAAAGTGTGCTGAACTATATCACAACCCTGTATTCATACCATCATCAGCACACACACACACACACACACACACACACACACACACGATATTTACTTCCATGCTTTAATAGAATGAGCATTTTGCTTAAAAGACTTCACCATTAGGAAACATCTCCCTCTTAGGATTTACTATTAAGCATTTGAATTAGTCTTTTATAGAAACTCTAATCTCAGGAACAAAAAGAAAACGAGTGCCTGCCTTCCATAAAGGGAACCAAAAACAAGGCCACAGAATATTAGGCTGAATTATAGTGGGATGATTTATAGCCCCATTGGAATACAATTTAATGCAGTTTCAAAATGTTGAAAGATTCAATAGAATTTATGACTAAAACAGCATAGGCATAGATATTAAATTAGCAAAGAGGTGCTCATCTCCCAAACAAACTGGTTTTCTTAGAAAAAGAACATCTATTTTTGGTATTTCAATAGCCCCAGAAAAAGATGGATATATAAATGCTAATAAGCCTTGAATATTTTAAATGGCCACATTTCTATCCCAATGGTGAAGGAAGTGTGTGTGTGTGTGTGTGTGTGTGTGTGTGTATTTTCATCCCATTATCTTAATTGCATGGTATAATCACCACTCACAGATGAATTTCAAAATGTTTCTTTTGGGAAGTACAGTTCTAGTGGAACTGAAAATTAATCAGAGAAGCAGAAAGAATTCAAAACCAGTAGAGAGAGAGAGAGTCAAGGAACCAAATTTGATTTTCAGAAGGAAAATGTTTATGTACAGTAATAGCTGGGAATCACATCATTTCTGTTTCTGAAAATGACGTTTTAAATAATACTTCCTTTTATATTTACATATCATATGTAATTTTGAAGAAATGTTAACCTTCAAATAATTTGATTCAATAAATACTCGTTGAATACTCAATGTCCTAACAGGAGAGAAGACATTTCCACTAAGAGGAATATTTCTCTTAAAATAAATGTGAAAATCTAAGTTCCTTGAGACAGAGACTCTTTTGTTGACCACAATAGTCACGTGTCTATTGTGAAGCCTGAAAAAGGGACTCACTGGACAAGTGACCTATTGAAAAAAGAATGAATGAATGAGTGACAAATGTATGAACACATGTCATGTTAAATGATGTTGGGCCTGTATAAAAATAAGAACAAGGCTATAAATTTCCAAGGTATATCTCCACTGTAAGAATTCATTCATAGTTACAACTCCAGAGTCTAGTGGAAGATGTAAAAGGTCTTGTTGTTTAAGAAAAGATAAAAATAACTGAAGTGTGAACTAAGTAACAAAGAGGCTGCATATTTTTAGGAGCCTTGATGCAACTATTTAAGCAGAAGCACATTGCTGGAGCTACAATTAAGAACACTGATGTTCCAAATAATTGTGATATGGGGAAAATAACGTAATAAAACAATGTTTCTTGAAGACCATCAAAAATCCGCTTCTGGCTCACATGCCAAAGTTAAACTTCCATGGAGAGAGCAAAGGAAAGTACAAAGAGAAACCACCACCATTAGTGCCTGCACCAGAGCTATTTATTAGCATAAGTTTTCCTTTGTTTTCTTCAAGTTTTCATAACAACTGAAGTATGTACAAAGTCTTACAGCATTTACACCATAAAAAGTTTCTTATTAGCTGACGAAGGTCTAAGGTAGTGCTCCTGAATTTCGGAGCGTAACTACAAGAGCAATGAAGCAGACCACTGCATGTGTACCTCTTGCTACCACACCACAACTGTCAGCTGGTTGACAGCTAACTGGAAGACAGGTTATTGGCGGGGAAAGGGAATGAGTTGATATGTAGCACTAGAGACCATGGCGGGGGGGCGGGGGGGGGGGGACTATATAGTGTCATGTTTCTAGTTTCCTAGGGTTGTAACAAAGGCCCAGAGCTTGAGCGAATAACATAGGCAAGACCACACAACCACACTGCTCAGATATGATTCAGCTACCAAAGGCGTTCACTGTTGAATGGGAGGCTCGATACTAATATGGCTGGTATTTCCGTGTGGGTTCGTGTCTTCAGATAGCACAGACCTGCACAAGCCCCACTTCCTTGTCCTCTCTCCCAAATAAAACAACAACAAAGGGAGGGAAGGAGGGAGGGAAGAGAATCAGCATGGAATTAGTTATTGACCAAAAATAACCCCCCCCCCCAAATTTAAAGACATTGAGTAACAACTTCAGAGTGGCCATTCCTGTAAAAAGATTAATAGTAGAAACTTCTGAATCAACCCACATCAGAAGGGTATCAACAAAACCCCGGACATTCAACCTCCTAGATATAATCACCTTCATTGTATCTGATTGTCTTTTCTTGGGGTCAGTATTACACAGAGCCACCAATGTTTATTTACACACTAAATAGGACACAGGACGTAGCATTGTTGCCCCAACCATTACTTCAGCAAGGGGCAAGAGAACTGCAGTATGTAAGGAGTTAACATCAGGCTCACCACGTTCTTTCCTCAGAAAACCCAGCCTGGTTCTCTATCTTAGGTCAGTGACTCTATCAGTTTGGTTAGCAGGTTCCATTTATTTCCCTCGTGTTTTGGTGTCACACGTAGGCAAAGTGGCTTTTTGTTTCAAAAAGATGCTCCTCTCCACTTAAAAGCCAGTTGATAAAACTTTTAATTAAGACACAATAGCGCGGGATATAAAACACAAGAACCACATAAATATTGAAGAAGTTGTATACCGTTTTGGGTGTAAACAGTTTTGCTTGAGATCAAAGCCCTAATCCGATTCTGGCCTGAAACTTTTTGGCAGATGACGTGTGTTCGGCCAGGCTCTGCAGCGATGGTTGACCGGGACGCCAGGTCAGTCCCCATGTTGACAGGCATGCAACTTGAAAACATTGCACAACAAGCAACACAAAGAGAGCGGAGAAGCTCACAACACTTCAAGGAGACCTCACGACCTTCACAAGGGCAGATGCACAGACAAGAGACCCACCCCCTCCCTCCTTCGCACACGCGCACTGTCTCTTACACGTGGGAGACCTTCTGGGACTCTCTAGCTTGTTTGATGCTATATAACCACTTGATGATCCTGGCATTCCTTTCGATCGCAGAAATGCCGTATGGCACCCGGTCATTGGCACTGTCCTCGTTTCTAAGGTCACTGTTACTGTCCTGCGACTGTTCACAGTCCGAGCTGATCATGCTTGCACTGCGGAAGTTGAGGGATATGATGTCAGAATTAGCCCTGGCAAAGTTTTCCATGCCCAGGTTTTCCAGCTCCTCGGGGTCCAGTCCGCAGTAGTTGAAGAACCTCTCCACGTCTGCGTCCACGCGGAAGTACCTGTCACTCAAGTCCGACTTCGACCGCTGGAGGGAGGGTCTCCGGCTGACCCCGCAGGCCGGCTCCACCGGGTCGGCTTCCGGGGACTTCATGGGGGCGATGGCGGCAACCTTGGGTTTGGGGGGCAGGGGAGGGGCGGAACTACTGCAGGGGATCGCCTTCAGGGGCTTCACACTGGTCACTTTGCGGATGTCCGAGGAGCTGTGGGAGACGTGCAGGAAGGACTCGGCGGTCTGCTCCAGCAGCCTCCTGCCCACGTGGGAGCTGCTCTCCTGCGGGCTGCCCCGGCCCTGCGTCGGGTAGACCTTCAGGGACTCAGCGAAGGAGTGTCGGTGCAGGTCGGTGGCGTCGGGCCGGTGCGGAGGCCAGTTGCGGGAGCTGTGCTTGTGCCCGGAGCCGGAGCTGGAGCCTTCCGAGCTGTTGATGATGTTCTTCAGGATCTCGAGCTTCAGGGTCTCCCTGTGCACGCCGCTCTCGGTCTTGGCGTTGGGCCCGAACACTCGGAGCGTGGGGCTGCCCAGCGCGCGCTTGGCGCCGGGGCACACGGGAGGCTTGGCCAGCACGGCCGGCTTCACGGGCTCCTGCTTGGCATTGATGACCTCCTGGCTCTTGACATACTTGGCCTTGTCGGCCTCCAGCCTCTCCACCGCGCTGAGTCTTTTGGGGTTCGGCTCCGCCTGCCTGCGGAAGTAGTCGGGCCCCTTGTTGAGGATGCGCAGGGGCACCGCCGAGGTGAAGGTGCCCGCGGGGCTGACCGGCTTCACCATGCTACCTGTCTGTAGGGTCTCCGTGGGCATGGTGGGTGGTCTCTCCCCGGCGGCCGTGTTGGATTCTCTGCTGGGCGCCTCCGGGTGCGCTGAATAGACACATGTACACGAAGCACAAAGGGCAGCAGACGGACCCGGGAACCTGAGTGTCAGCAGCAGCGGCAGCAGCAGCAGCAGCAGCGGCGGCAGCGCCTCATCTCACAGCCCACGCACCGCCACTGTGGCTTTACACTCACTTTCCCCGGTCCGGGTCCAGGCAGCCCTGGTGCAAAAGGGCCACGAGCCACAAGTTCCTTTAATCTGCTTCGCCGCCTCCTTTCTTCTCCTCGAAGACGTGGGAGTTTCCTCCTCCAGGTCTTTGTGTGCAACTGCAGGCAGAGCTGAAACACAAAACAACCAACCGCGGGTTAGGATGGGCGAGTGACATCACGGCTGTAGCAACCTGGAGCCCCGCGGCGGGCGCCCCGCCTCCGCCGGCCCCGCGCCGGCCCCGGCGCCCGCCGGTTCTGGGAGGCGACTCCCGGGCCACAGAACGCACCGCGGACCCCGGGGCCAGCCTCTCCCCGCGCGCCGCAGGCAGGGGCCGGCGTCTGGGTGGGAGAAAGCTGCTGACATTCCCACGCGCGGACGCTTCCAGCGGCCTCCCCATTGGTGGGAACCGCCTCTGCTCACGCCGGTTGGTATGGCTTATGTCAAAACCCAGGAAATGCTAGACGAATGTGGAAATGCTGGTTTAGCAAAGCCCAGTTCCCAGTTCATTAAAACGCCGCTGGGTTCCTAGGAACCCTCTATGGCTTACACTGCAGCACCGCGAGTCATGTCTCCTTCGCAGTGAAGCAAAACTTCTGACTTCTTACTACCCAGCTCTCAATTAACACTTGAAACCAGCACTGCTTCACTCTTCAACAACTAAAACGATGGGCAGAAGTGGGACTGTGGCAGTGAAGATGGAAAAATCTTTTAGAAATCGATGTTTCTGTTATCTTATGTTTGCCAATCAATATATTTGAAAATGCTTTCTCCTGGAAACCAAGAATGCTTATGAAGTTCAAGCTTATTTTTTTTTATAATAATAATAAAAAAAACTAGAAACACTTCTAGATTAACTATAGAAGTAGTTTGATTTTAAATACGCCATCATTTTTCACACTTAATGAGCAGAAATCGAGTTTCTTTGTGGAATGTATTCCCCCCACCCCACCCCCCCACCCCTCAAACAACCAATATGTATCTATAGAGAGTTTTTCTACTTGTATTTACCTCTGCAGTCCTGGGCACAACTCTCTTTGCCTGCCACTGCTGGCAGAGAACACTTATGAATGCACCAGCATTTGAAAGTAACTGGCTAAAGACCTTTTTAGCTTCTTTAGTTATAATGAGGACTATTAAGAGAGTAATGTATTCATCTAATATGTCAAAAAACTAATTTACAAAATAAGTAAAGGATATTAACTATAAAACATCTGCTGTCGTGGTAAGAAAAGGAAGTGTCTATTAATAACAGGGGAGGGGGGGAGAGGGGCTGATATTTCTCCTTATCATCTTTTGAAACTCTTAATCTCTAAATACACCCATTGTCATGTTTCATTAGAGACGGTTTTTGTAATCTGCAAAAGGGTTTGTTCTAGTAAAAATATTTTCCTGTGCCAGACTTGAGAAGCCCCAAGGCAATTCCTACTTAATGATTTTCTTTAATTGCGTGGTTCTATTATAATACTTTAATGTAGTTTTAAAAAACCACCTCCTTTTATGAAGATGAAGTGAAATTGTTTCTTTGAACGTATCTGGAATGACATGCCAGAAGAGGAGCCGTGATCTCTCTGCAGATCCTCTGGGTCTGCCATCCACCACCCCGGGCCCGCCTCACTGGGAAGATGACCTGGGGCCCCTCCACTAAGGGGCTCACAGCCTGGGCTCAGGAGACAAAACCCTCTGGATCACCCCCAGGGCACTTGAGAGAGGTTTGTCCCCAGGACAGGCCATGTTTCTCTCACATCTTCCCCGATGACCTCTGCAGCTTCCAAAATTCTACCAGGGAAGGGACAGCACCAGAAGGCTCAGAGGCCAAGTGAAAGACAGGACTGGCATCCGCACTCAGCACCTTTCTGCCCACCCCAAACCCCCAGCAAGCAGGAAGAAGGCCCAGGGGGCAACAGGAGACAGAGCTCAGACTGCTTCTTCTGCGGCCTTATCTCCTCACCTATGAATGACAAGAGGTGCTTGGACAAGATTCTGATCCCTTCTCCATCTAAAATCATGTGGTTCTGGGGAGCTAACAAGAAGTGAGTTATTTCCAATTTCAAAATGGCACCAGGGATTGAACTTTTGTATGGTTCCTGCACTTGCTGTTCTTAGGAAAATGTTCTTTGAATGCTGAGCTATAGTTAACATAAAACATCCATTGGCATTGCCCTGGCTGGTTTTGCTCAGTGGATAGAGCATTGGACTGTGGACTGGAAGGTCCCAGGTTCAATTCCGCTCAAGGGCACATGCTCGCGTTGTAGGCTCGATTCCCAGTGGGGGGCATGCAGGAGGCAGCCGATCAATGATACTCTCTCATCATTGACGTTTCTATCTCTCCCTCTTCCTTCCTCTCTGAAATCAATAAAAATGTATTTTTTAAAAAATCCACTGGCATTAAAGTGCAAAATGGCCTGTTTTCTAATTCCATCATATTAGGACCAGAAGTCCAAAATGTCCCGACTTGCCATCTGGCCCTGATGTTCAGGCAGGCTTTGGTACCATTTGGAACACTAACTAACAATCATTACTCTCAACTCACAAGACTGAGAAATACCTATTTTGAACACAACCCCAGCTTCACCCATAGAAGTGAAAACTGGTCATTGCTCATGTGTGTTATGACAGAGGAAAGGTGGTATATTGTTTGAAAGAGGGTGTCTGACTAATTCAATTCTAAGTCAACTAACAGCTCAGTGTCTTGATCTTATCTGTGAAAAGAAATGTGTTGAATCAGTGAACTTGAAATTGGGTTCAGATTAAACATTCTTGGAGGCAAAGTAACCAAAGAAGCAATTTCAAGAATTCTCAAAGAAGTGATTTTCCAGTTTCCTAACATGTCCAATCACAAGACATTTACAATATGAATAAAATTGTCCCGTGCTGCTTTTGATTTTGGCGAATAGTGTTTGTGCTTACTGACTTCAGTCTAAGAGTTCAGCTTGACTGGGTCACTCTCATCCTTGTTTTTGTTTTTTCATTTGAAAGCAGAGAAACCCCCTGGCCATTCAAGTAAAAATGCAGTTTCCCAGGACAATGTTAACCTGAATTCTTTACAAATGCAATAGAAATGCACTAAAAATATAAGAGTGCTTCCTGAAGTATGGACTGTGTTCAATCAATTGACTAGTACTTATTAACGGAGCAATTATGTAAGTAACTCAAAAAGTTTTTTAGTAGAAGATTCGAAATACATCTGATGACTATTCATTAAATAATGTTGATGAAAAATGTGGCAGGATTGTCACAAAGGACTTCCCGTAAACAACATCTCAGTAGTTAGATAAAAAACAATGCTGAGGGGGAAGAACTGGAGTTAAAGGCATGGGAGACAGGGCACCCATTATCAGAGCAGCTCTTGATGGAGTTCATAGTACATTCAAGACAGTTCAAGGGCACTGATGATGGCTGGCCTAGAGTTAGGGGGCATCAGTGGGAAACCTACTGAGGGTGAGGAAAGGGAAAGATGGACTTGGATTCCATGTTGAGTAATGGGAGGGCACTACAGGGGAATGAAGCACTGGCAGTATCCTCCAGGCGGCACTGTGCATTGAACAAGTCTGGAGGGAAGAGTGGAGGGGGACAAGTTCTTACCCCCGAGTTTTCACTGATGTCACGGGGGCCAACAAAGATAGCAATGGGTACCCGGGACAACTTCACTTCAGCTGAGCAGGATCAGAGAAGCTGTAAGCTCTTCGCTCAGAGCTGTGTGAAGGGCAGTGGCCAAGGGTGCCTGCCCTCATCTCAAACAGTCTGAGGTTGGACTCAGGGCCCTCTGAAAGCTGGGGAACATGGAGACTGGCTGATAGCTCAGGCCTGAGAGGTTCAAAGGCAGAGTCTGCCATGGACTCTCCAAACACAGGATGCAGGTGAGGGGAAGCATTTCCATCAGTGTGGGGTGAGGATTTTCTGGGACCAAACATGTACCTGGGGGAAGGTGGTCAGTGGTTATCATAAAGGGAACTCTCACCAAAGATTTTCCCTTCCCTGAGGAAAAGGCTGTGAGCTTCCCCTAGCGGTGGGATGCGTGATTGCCCCCAGGGAATCCGAAAGTTCCACAAAAGAATCAGCCTAAGTGCTCATCAGCAGATGAATGGATTAAAAAACTTTGGCACATCTACACAATGGAATACTCTGCTGCTGTAAAAAGGAAGGAACTTCTACCATTTGCAACAGCATGGATGGAGCTGGAGAGCATTATGCTAAGTGAAATCAGTCAGTCAGAGAAAGATAAATATCACATGCTCTCACTCATTTGTGGATTATAACCAACAACGTAAACCGATGAACAAAAACGGATGTAGAGACAGAGAAGCATCAATCAGATGCTCAAAACTCGAAGGGAAAGCAGGAGAGGGTGGGGGTGAGGGGGAAAGATCAACCAAAGGACTTGTATGCATGCATATAAGCATAAGCGATGGATGTGGACAACAGGGGGTGAGGGTGAGGGTGAGGGCAGGATTGGGGGAATGAGGGGCCATTGGGGGGATAAGGACACATTTGTAATATCTTGTTCAATAAAGGGAAAAAGAAAACGGGGAAAAAAAAGAAAGCTGTCTGAAGAATCCCCCATGCCCAGGGGACACCAGATTGCAGGAGTCAGAGGTACGGAGAGGTATGCCATCTTTCCCTTAACGAGCTGCCCGCCCCTCACATTCGTACTCCCACGTGGGGCCCTGAGAGGTTAGAAATGACGCCTAATGCGTGGGAGAAGAGCTAGAGCAGGGAGAGCAGGGAAAGCTGGGGGGGGGGGGGGGAAACAACCTTTATTAAGTTCCCTATCCCCTCCCCTCCTCCAGAGGTTTCCAAGCCAACACGGGCCTGAGCTGGGGGAGGGAGGAGGTCATTTAAACTGAAGAGGCTGGAGTTTTGATCATGATGTTGCACTGGGCTCTTTGCATGCCTGAAACTGATCTGAGGACTTTGAATAATTCACAACTAGCTGAAGAGGCTATGGGCTCTGTCTGAGATTCCAACCCAGGGTAGAAAGGAGAACTCAGCAGAGTGAATTCCTAGGGCACTAAAAAAGAGGATGCCCTGTTCTTTATCCCCTAATGAATCCAGGCCAGACAATAAGGGGGGGTCCCGTAGTATTCCCTTCAGGTTTTCTGTTTGTTTGCCTATTGACTCAGTGCCCCTCCTCAGTTCAGAGCCAGGTCCCAGGGTCAAATGGGTTTCTCTGTGCCGGGCCACTTACAGCCCTGAGACCCTGAGCAAGCCACTCAAGCTGGGTGTACCCCAGTTTCCTCATTTGTGAAAGGTTGACCACAATGGTCCCTACATTTCCTGGGGCTGATGTGAGAATTCCACAAGGTACCACATGGCAAGTGCTCAGTGTGGGACTGGGCACCAGGTTTGCTCAGCAAATGGGAAGCTGTTATTAAATTTCGTCCCCGGTGTCCACAAGTTGGCACTGATAATCACCGTCATTAGATTTCAAGCTTTACGGTAACTGAATGATCTTTTGTCCTAAAACGATTCCATTACTTTCAAGTGACAGTGTGTGCACTATTTCTGTCAAAGTGGGTTGACTGTGCAGTTTCTGTCTCAAAGGTCACTCACGTGACCCCATTTTTATTTGAGTTACAAAGAAAATATGTGGTTGCAAATTTCAAAGCTAACACTTATGTGAGTGTAACAGGCTACAGTAAATAATGAAGCCATTATTGGAAATGAAATCAAACCTAAAGTTGCTCGGAGAAAAACAGCAGGTCAAATCTCAGTCCATGATGGTGTCTCTAAAATCATTTAAGAAAACTTGTTTCACGTGCTTTGTAAGTAAACCCATTATTTAAAAAGGTTATGGTTTCTCTTAAAATGTCTTCTTTCCATTTAAGACACTCAAAATGAAGTAGAGAATCAGACCAAAAAAAAAAGAAAAATCTCGCTCTAACTGGTTTGGCTCAGTGGATAGAGCATCAGCCTGCGGACTCAGGGGTCCCAGGTTCGATTCCGGTCAAGGGCATGTACCTTGATTTAGGGCACATCCCCAGTAGGAGGTGTGCAGGAAGCAGCTGATTGATGTTTCTAATTCTCTATCCCTCTCCCTTCCTCTCTGTAAAAAAACAATAAAATATATTTTAAAAAAATCACGCTCTGGTTGAACACCTTCCCTTGGCCGAAGGTAAAAAAGTGTTGCTATGAGAGGGCTGACTTGAATGAATGTGAGGGAGCCCTACCTTTTACCTGAGATCACACACATGGATGCTGTGCACAGACAGTGCCCAAATCGTTTGGAAATGGAATGATTTGCTTGATGAAAATAACTAAAAGTAATTAAAGAGCAGGGCCACTAGAATTCGTAATGAAAATCCAATAGGACTGCTTGCCTTACCCAAAAAAACATAAAGTGACCCCACTTGGGGCCACGTTTGTCCTCTCTCATAGGAGAGGAGTCCTGCGCCCCAGGAATGGAGAAACAGGCGGGTGAATCCAGGCAGTCGGGGCTTACTTTGCTGGAGCAGGGACGCCAGGAGAAACCTCCAAGGGGACCAGGAAACCTCCCTGGGGACCGGTGCCAGGGTAGGAACACCTGAACTGTTAGTGGGGAATTTCTGCCCTCTCAGTGTGGACAAGTCCGAGAGAGAAGAACTTCAGGAGGACCGCGTCAGAGAGCTGCCCCCACCATGCTGTGAGAGTGACTGTCAGGGGCACAACCAGGTTTCCACAATGTATACCAGAGAAAAGCCGCCTCGTGCTTCTGTACATGGTTAAGTTCAGTAGTGAGAACGTGTGAGGCCATGGCCAAACTTTAAATCAACATGGAGTTCAAGAGGCCATCGTCTTTGTCATAAGCCAATACACTTAAATCACAGGTTTTAGAAGACTCACTAGTTACCTGAATCGAAGTGTTAGCTGGTTCCCCCAGTTAGAGGGACCGGGAGCACCTTCCCGGTGGCAGTAATTACATCGCAGGGAACTCAGGATTATGAACTCTAGAAGCAATTCATGGAGTTTATGGAAACGTGTGCTGGGAGCTCACACTCACCACCCATCCATCCTCACAGTTACCCCTTTAGGAAGTGATCTGATCCACCTTACAAAAGTAAGAGGGTAAGTACTTGTGAGTGGCACCCACACAGCCCTGCCCAGAACCCAGGGCTGTGAAGATTTAGAGACCCTTTGTCCAGTTCTCCCAGCAACACCGATTTTGAGTATCTGCACTTTGCATATTGCTTTCTCCTTTAACTGTGTGAATGTATACTCTACGGCAACTGCATAGCACATACAATCAAAAAGGTTAGGATGGCAATAGAGACAGAACATTTAGTTCTGCAAATATTTTTAACTTCTAGTGGACAGCCTTGGGGCAAAGAATAAGATATGCTCTAAAATGAATATTAAAGCATACTAAAGTAGAAGTGTGAAATACTTGAACTTGACAAGGAAAAGTAAAGAGCATTGTTTTGGAGAATGAACCATGTTCATTGTGAATACAGTAGGTAAATTGCTATATAAGTTGTTTACAAATTACCTGTTAATATGACCATTTCTTATGAAGCATATATGATGCCCCCAGAACCATACTAATGCATTTCGGAGGTTTTTAAATTCAATCCCACCAATATCTTTAAAGCAGCAGGTATTATTATCTAAACTTCGCAGGTGAGGAAATTGATGTCCAAAGACACTAAGGAAGTTGTCTAAGATATTCAGCTCCTGTGCTGTGGGCTTCACACTCCGGTCTGCACAAGTATACCTTGGCCCACCTCACCATGTCCCATTATTCCTTCAACTCTTTTTTTTAAAAAATATATTTTATTGATATTTTACAGAGAGGAAGGGAGAGGGATAGAGAGTTAGAAACATCGATGAGAGAGAAACATCGATCAGCTGCCTCCTGCACACCTCCTACTAGAGATGTGCCCCCAACCAAGGTACATGCCCTTGGCCGGAATCGAACCTGGGACCTTTCAGTCCGCAGGCCGATGCTCTTTTCACTGAGCTAAACTGGTTAGGGCTCCTTCAACTCTTAATGAGATTTGTATAATGTATTTTTAAATGCTTTATATTTAAATATTATGGCCCAGGAATCCACACTAATTATATCTTAGTTCCTAAAATCTACTCTTTTGGCCATTGGCTGCTGAGTACCAGTTTCTCCCATAAGGAAGAGGAGGAAATCATTCAGCTTGTTACAGCAAATAACCATGCTCCTTGCTAACAGCGTAAATGCACAAGCATTCAAGGAAGATGCCTACAAATTGTGTTCTATTAATCCAGCTTTCTTTCTTGATACTACTGGCTGCAGATGTACCCAAGTTAGCTGAACTTTGACGAAAATAATGATTATTAAAAAGAGCAATAAGACAATGTAAGACTGTGGTTTCAATCTGTCTTACTCCACAGGGCATTTGGAGAGCAGGGAATCACATGATTTTTAATTGCTGTATGTACTAAGCCCCCAGCCATGCACATCACAGACCCGCACAAACATGTGCATGAAGTTAACTGAAATGCTAAGCCCTCAGAAGACCCAGCACCTCATTTTATATTGTGAAGTCTCGATAAAGATGCCAGAAAACAAGCTTTGAATTTGAAATAGCACTGCAAGCGCCTCCTGTTGACGGGAGAGCATGGTGCAAACGCACGCACAGAAACCGCTTATTCTCAACTTGATGAACGTATCGGCACTGAACTGTACTCAGAACACAAATCTGCTGCAAAGAGAAATCAATACAAGGTAGAATTTTAAAGCAGAACCAGTAGGTTCACTAGAAAAAAATAAATACTATTGGTCTCATTTGCCAGGAACACCTGGAATTATTTTCCATCTCTTGAATAGCTCTTAGCACATCAATTGTTAGAACGATTAGTTCTTTGCCTCAAGTGTGCTCAGAAAAGACAAACAGTCTTTTTTCATTTTTTCAGGACTCAGACTGAATGGTGGGGCAAATAATAAGTTGCAAAATAAGACACGGAGTTGACAGACACCTATGTCTCCAGCACGTATTTTAATCTTTCGCACTTAACCCATCTGACATGAACCATTTTCAAGCTGAGAGCGGTACAGGTAAGGCTTTGCCACAATTTGCACCTGAAAAACTATTTTTGGGTCCAAGTGACAAGGAGCTGGGAATGACTCATAAGTGCACTCCACCTTGCCTGTGAGCTCGCTGAAACTTAAAGCAGCAGGCGGTGTGTCCAGCTGTGTCTGGAGGCAGGCACAGGGTTAGGAGGGACAGGGAGACACTGGTGATCGAGGGAGGCATCCGGGTCTCCATTCACAGGTCCTCTCCATTCTCTGCCTCCATCTTCTGCTCCCTGCCCTGGAACCCCTGCCCTCCTGGGCCAGACCTTGACCAGAGTCTTCGCAGCTGGAGAAACTCCCAAACATACTGGGAAGCTTTTTCTGATTTCTTGGTTGATGTCCACTCCTCCTTCCTGTCCTTCCTCCCTGGCACTTCTTCTGTGGTCTTTATTATGAGAGCGGTGGTGATCCCTGCCCCCTCCTGGCTCTCTTCTGCCCCGGCCCAGCAGCTGATGCCAGTGGACAGAAGAGTTCAGAATCTCTTGTAGGAACCCTTGTCTGCCATCTCTCTAGTTCAGGATGTGTCTTTGCCTCAGCTTAAAAGAATAAAAAGTTAAAACTACCAAAGGCTTTGCTTACTTCCCCACCTTCCTACTCTTGCTGCCCAAACAAACAAAGCTAGCTCACCTCATAGGCCTCTGAGGGTTCTGACCACTGGAAATCCACAGTGAAAAAGCAATCTGATAAATGCTTGGAATGAAAAACTCCACACATTGCTAGATGGACACAAGTCTTTCATTGGATCTGCACCCTCTGCCTGCAGTATCCATCCTAGTACAATGTACTTTTCTACTCTGTTCCTTGATGCTTTCACTTTAAAATGATACTATCTGCTCATCTTGATTCATGTTTAAGCTTCTTATTCCTGTTTACTAAAGATAATGACTCATCCAAAGTGAAAAAAGGGACTTAGCTTTTAGAAATAGTTTCCCCCCTTCAGTCTTGAGTATTTCTTCTGTTGGTTTAGTGAGAAATGGCATTTTTCCTAATTTTTTTTTAACATAAAAGAGAATAATTTTGCTTGTGGCAAAAGATGGTTGTTGATATTTTGTGCTTTGTGATCTCTCAAGATTCTGTGCACAATCCTGTGGGTCTGAGAAATGCAGCAGCACCGGTTACCGAGTGCCTTCCCCTGCCAGACCTCATGCCAGACGGGAAGGGCACCTTGTACCCATCAGCCTCGCCGACAGGTATCGTTTATCCCACTTAGCAGAGGGGGAAAGTAGGGCTCGAAAGGTTTAAGAGACGTCCCTGCAGCTAGTGGGTGGAAGGAGCTTGCTGTCAACCTCAGGCCTGTCTGCCTCCCAAAGCTGTGCCCTTGGACTGCTGCTACCGCCATGGACATCTCCGTGGCTGGGAAGGGGGGCCGATGTGGACATGAGCCAGAAAGGAAGGGAGGAAAAAACACCCGCTCGTGCCCTCCTCACCCCTCTCGCCCATAGGATGCCAGGTCCCCAGGCTGCTTTCATAACAAAACCTCCTTCCTGCTGCCAGGGCAGAACCTGTGTGCCCTGCTGGGAGAAACTGTATTAGCAGTACGTGCTGTGCCAGAGGATAAAACGGTGAGGAGGAGTAAGAGGCAGGAAGATGTTCTGAAAACTCTGTGAGAAGCAGGCATTCATGAAACATAAAATAATAGGCCCCATAAATCCAACTTGTGGCGGTGACAATGAAAGCTCTTTGTTTGGTAAGATTCTCTAAGGGGCTATCCACATTTGACTACACCCTCCTTAGTGAAAAATAGTTATTCTAATGTCTTCCTAAGGAAATGAGACTACAGAAAAATAACAACCCGGTCATCACCCGATTCTATAAAAATCAGACTGTCTTGAAGAAGCCCGAGCCCACCTCTGGGCTTGCCTACAGAAGGGCACAAATCCTTCAGACCATGAAGACCCCCTGGATGTGACACAGACAACTTCCTACAATCCCCACCCTCAAGGGAAGGGACCCCTATCGGGACACGCTTACACATGTTTATACAGACATAGGATATCGATGCAGGAAGCGCCACTAGTGTTTACTGAGCATCTACTATGTCCCAGGCAGTGACCAAAATGAACTATATGTGGAGCTCACATATATGGCAATGTATAAGTTAAATAAAAAAATGTCTAGTATGATAAGTACAGGTACTAAAAGGAAAAGGCGAGCAAGGGTTTAGAATGGTGGACTTTATCGTTGACTTCAAAAAGAAGAGTTTTGGTAAAGTGATTGGCAGGGTTCAGGACAGAATGAGAAGACACTGGAGACAGTGTTGACGGCTTATTTCAGGAGGTTTAAGATGTGGTGATAGCTGGAGGGGTGAGCAGGATCGAGAGAGAGCTTTTTTTTTTTTTAAGATAGAAGAAATTGCAATATATGTGTATGTTGTTAAGAATAATACAGTAGAAAGAGAAAAATGCATATGATGCAGGAAAGACTTCATACTAATAGGAATAAAAACAAGAATTAAAAGCTTTAACACGGTGGTAAATAATGGCTCCTGGTGTCAGAAGATTGTGTGGGACTTTTCATGACTGCCTTGTGACAGCGGAAGAGGCCGTTGTAGATGATATTAGCTCTACAGGAAGGTCAAGGGAGAGTGCTGCTGTGGGTCAAGGGGACAGAGAGCATCTGGCTGATGCTGAAACATGAAAAGAAAAACAGTGATGTGACCCTGGCCAGAGTGGCTCAGTTGGCTGGGCATCATCCAGTGCACCAGAAGGTCGCCGGTTTGATGGTTTGATTCCTGGTCAGGGCACATGCTCGGGTTGCCAGCTCCATCCCCCCCGGGGGGGGGGGGGCAGTTGTCATGCAAGAGACAATGCTTCTCACACATTGATGTCTCTCTCTCTCTCTCTCTCTCTCTCTCTCTCTCTCTCTCTCTCTCTCCTTTCCCCTCTCTCTCTAAAAATCAATTTTAAAAAATCTTAAAAGAAAGAAAAGGAATGATGTTGTGGGAATGTGTACTAGACCCAGTGAATCAGTAATTACCTTCTAGTAGATTCTAAACTGTCATTGAGGCAAAACCTAACAGTGATGGGAAGCAGCAACTCTCCATTTCCTTCTCCTTCTGCCAGCAGCAAATCATCTGATGAATTTTAAGTTTATCTCCCACAAGTCTGAGGAAGAATGTATTGCTTCTGTGAATTTAAAGTTTACCAACAGGAAAGCAGAGACCCTAGGGAAAAAACAGCCAAGAATTCGTAGAGTATATAATAGCTCAGGAAGGGAATTCAATCATTCGGCAAGTAGCAGTCAAGTGCCTCCCATGTGCCGGGCACTGCTGTGGGCACTGGAGATAGGGATGTGAATGAAACAGACCATGTGGCATTCACAACATGCCAACGAGTAGACAGCAGGTTCTGAGGGACGGTGGTGAGAGTCTGTGGCTGGATTCTAAGGAACAAAGGCGAGGAGCACCCAAATAGGAAGTGGGAGGATACTCACTCACAACCTTTTCAATGGAGAGAGAGAGGGCAAGGTGTCTGAGAGAAACAGGTTATAGAGGACCTAGTCGGGTAAGTTAACAACGTGGAAAGGAGAGAGATAGGTCCCAGAGACCCTGGAGGAGACTATAAGGAAGGGACTAGGGTGGCTGCAGCCTCCAGGTTGTGGGCTCAGACAGTTCGATTCCCCACCCTGGCTTGTTCCACCTTTTACTACTTGAAGGTCTCTCTGACTTTCAGGTTCTTACCTGTGCCATGAGAATGACACTGGGACCTATCTTAGCACAGGGGACCATACACAGTAGCCACTGTTCCTTCCGATGGGCTGGCAAAAGTACTATTGCAGACTGATTTAAGGAAGAATTTTTGAACAATTGAAAGTGTCCCTATTGGAATTAATCCCTTTGTCAGGAGTGAGCTTTTTATCACAGGAAGGGTTTGTGTAGACACAGGCTTACCATCTGTCCAAGAAATGTTAGAGGGGATTCCGATAATGGGTGGGAGGATGTGGCAGATAAATGTCAAGTTTCTTTCCAAAAAGTTCTGTGTATCTTTGGAACTTTTCTCGCTGCCCAGGTTCAAAGCAAGAAGAAAGGAACACGAGGACGGAGAAGACATGAAGATAGATGTGAAGACAGGAAAGTTGAAGATAAATTGTAATAAGTTATTACGCACAGAAAGCATAGGATAGTATAAGAAAGTGGCAAGAAGGTTTTTGATAAGTGGATCAAGTCTCCCAAGAAATAGACAGCAGAGAGGAAGGCAGGAGCATAGTGGGCGAGATGGATGTGAAAGAGAAAGGAAGAGGGACATCTCCTCACTGAGGAGATGTACGCAGGTAGGCTGCCCACCTTCCTTCCTGCACTGGCTTCATTTATTGAAACATTTTTCTAGCTATTCTTGTAAACACAGGAAGGCTCTAACCTCCTTGAGTTTTAGAAACGATTGGAGTGATCCTGGGGTGCCTTAGTAAGTAAAACAGATGAAGGTTTAAAAGCCTCCGTCTATGTTTAAAGCTATTAAACAAGAGAGAAAAATCCAATCTCTTCCCTAGCTGTATGCAGGCAGGCTGCCCACCTTCCTTCCCACACTGCTCCAGCAGTCCCGGGTCTGTGCCACGGTTGATCCCTTACATTCTTTTTGCCCTGAAATTCTTGTGCTTCTTATACAGCATGTTTCCATGTATAGAATGTGTAGAGTTCTTCAAGCAACGCACAGACTCTTAAACTGTCCCATGAGTTTAAGGGCTGACTCAGGATATCATCACGCAGAAGCCATTCATCGATCTACAGGGCAACAAAGGGTGGTTGATACCTGGAGGTCAGAGGCAGCTGGATGGTGAATACAGTAAATGTGTTCAGTGTTATATCTGTGTATGTGTCAGCCTTTTTTGAGATCATGTCATCTCCAATTCTTTTTTAAAAAATATATTTTTATTGATTTCAGAGAGGAAGGGAGAGGGAGAAAGAGATAGAAACTTCAATGATGAGAGAGAATCATTGATTGGCTGCCTCCTGCCTCCCCCCCCCCCCCACTGGGGATTGAGCCCACAACCTGGGATGTGCTCTTGAGCAGAATTGAACCCGGGACCCTTCAGTCCACAGGTTGACACTCTATCCACTGAGCCCAACCGGCTAAGGTCCCAATTCTTTAGGAAACATTTGGCCAACAACTGCAGTGCAGTAATAGTTATTAACCTGCAGTCAGGACCTCATATGCTCACGACAGGAGGCTGCTGGCTCCAAACGGAGAGATGCTGCCAGAAGCCACTTTGGATGCAATGCCTGCATCTCCAAATGAACGTTTTGATTCATGTAATTTCCTCCTCCATTAGCTTAGAGGGACTCTAATTCTTCTGTGACATTCTTTTTTCTTTATTGATTTCTAGAGGGAAGAGATTGGATTTTTCTCTTTTGTTTAATAGCTTTAAAGATAGACGGAGGCTTTTAAACCTTCATCTGTTTTACTTACTAAGGCACCCCAGGATCACTCCAATCGTTTCTAAAACTCAAGGAGGTTAGAGCCTTCCTGTGTTTACAAGAAGAGCTAGAAAAACATTTCAATAAATGAAGCCAATATATATATGAAGACTAAATTACCCCTTTTATCAAGCCACAATTGACCATTAAAACAAAATTTATCTTAAGGAGACACTGGAAAAAATAGAAGCTATATTTAAAAAGCTATTGTCCCTCTCAGAAAACATTTCGGTAATCCACTGCTAGCCTTTGGACAAAGAACTACTCAGTATTCAACTTCTCATTTTTCAATGCCAGCTTTTTCAAACATTATGATAAACACTCTAAAGTGACCTACTTCTCCTGACACCTAAGAAAAGTGATGTGTCATTGCAAACCCATTCCTCCCACTTGCAGGGAGGAGAGAATACTTCCAGAGTCATCCTTCTCTGACAGATGGGAAAGGCTCTTTTACATGAAAATTCCAAAAAAAAAAAAAAATTCTGACAAGTATCTATCACATGTTCCCTCACAGCTGGATAATTTAATATCACCTATGGATTCAGCTCGCTGCCTGGATTTGGAAGGTTCTGGTAGCCTGGGAATACTAAAATCAAAGCTTTGCAGGGAACTAGGTAGTGAAGTGATATAAGGATTGCAGTGAATTTTCAAAAAGCAGCATTATCCGAGGGAGGACGTCGTGTGAGTCCCTGCTGAAACCAATGAAGATACCAAGACCTCCAGAGGGGCGGGAACACTGAATGCATGCAGGGCTCAAGGTGGTCTATGTTTGCTTCCTGCTTCCCTATCTTCTAGCTCTGTGATGTCGGGCAGGTAAATTCCCCAATGTGCTTCCAGTTTCCCACGCGTTAAATGGGAATAATAACAGCACTTTCCTCGCAGGATGGTGTGACGCTTGCATGTCACTGGATGGAAGGCAGTGAGCATGGGGTCTGGCATACAGAGGCAGCACTAAATTTTTACAGTAAAAGGGTTTTCTCTCGTCAAAAGTACTGAAAGTACCAGGTATTGTTGGAAAATCATTCCCCTGGTCAATTCATCATTCTCAAAGCACATGGAAATTCTAGATGTTCTTGTGAAAAAGAAATTCATCAAAAACAGAACTGGATCTATAAAATTCTTTCTTGGGTTTTGAGAGACATTTCATTAAATTTGGGGAGAGCTGCCATCTTTGCTAGGTTGAGTTTTCCAGAGCATTGATTTCTCCATTTAATTTAAAGTCTGATTTTTTTCATCAAAGTTTTATAGTTTTCAGCATACAAGTCCTATATGTTTTGTTAGCTTTACCCTTAGTTATTTTATTTTTTGAACCATTGTAAATAGCATTATTTTTATAACGTTGGTTTCCATGTGCTCATGCTAGTATATAGAAACATAATACCTTTTTATGTTGACCTCACCTCCTATCCTACAACCTTATTGAATAACTTTTTTAGTTTTAGGGTTGTGTCTTTTTTTTTAAGATCCCTTAATATTTTCCAATTAGACAATCATGTCAGACAAGATAGACAACAAAGAAAAAGTAGGTATGAGCACAGTGGGGAAAAAAATAGAAAGGAAAGAAGACTGATTACCCAGCAAAACTTCCCATCAGTTATATGTAAACACAAGATTATTTTTAAAATTTAATGGAAAGGCAAAGGAACTATAATAGCTACAACAATTTCAAAAAAGAAGAATAAAGTGTGAGGAATCGTTCTGCTCAATTTCAAGACTTATTAGATGGCTATAATGATCAAGACTGTGTAGTACTGTGGAGGGATAGATCAATGGAACAGAGTAGAGAATCCAAATATAGACCCACACAAGTACAGTTAATTTATTTTGACAAAGGTACAAAAGCAATTCATTGGAGGGAGAATAGTTTTTCAGCCAACAGTGCTGGAGCAATTGAAAATCAGTATGTAAAAATACAAAATGCATACCTACACAAAAGTTAACTCAGGGTCATAGACTGACTTGTAAAACGTTCTGGTACTACATAATTTTTATGAGAAAATGTGGGAGAAAAATCTTTGGGAGCTGGGGCTTGATGAACGGTTCTTAGATATGCTATCAAAAGCATGATTCAGAAAAGAAAAATATTGATAAATGTGACTTATCAAAAAGTAAACACTTTTGCTTTGTGAAAGACCCTGTTGCAAGGGTGAAGACACAAGCTATAGACTGGGAGAAAATATCTGCAAAACACATACCTAACAAAGGACTCATACCTAGAATATGTAATTCTCAAAATGCAACTTTAAAAGACCAAGTGATCCAGATAGGAAATGGGTAAAAGCAACCAGAAACAGCCAAAATGTCCCTTAATAGGTGAATGGTTAAGTAGACTGTGGTATATCCATACCATGGAATGCTACTCAGCAATAAAAAGAAACTATTGAAACATGCATCAAGATACATACTATATGATTCCAGTTATACGATATTCTCAAATTATACAATTTTAGAGATGGCAAACAGATAAATAGTTGTCAAGGGTTAGAGATGGGTGTGTGTATGTGTACAAACAGGGTTTGGGAAAGGGAGATCTTTGTATTTTGGAATAATGTCTTGATTGTGGTAGTGGTTACATGAACCTCTACGTGTGATGAAATGACAAAACTATACACACACATTGTACCAATGTCAATTTCCTGGCTTTGATCCTGTGTTATATAAGACATAACCATTGCGGGTGGGGAGATATTGAGTAACGGTACACAGTTTCTCTCTGCTATTTCTCTAAATTCCCATGAATTTTTAACTTAAAAAAGAGCCTGGGGGAGAATAACATCTGCTACCCAAATAAATGAACATTCATGATTTACAAAATAATACAGCAGCTCATTACAATAGCAATGAACATGTTTGTGGAGGAATGGGCTTTAACATTTTTCCTATCTTACTATTGAGAAAACAATCTAAAACTCAAACTTTAGCCTCAAAATGAGAAATGGAACTATGTTTCCTATTGCTCCAAAATTCTAAAATGAAATTTTATTTTGAAAAAAGAAAGTTTTCCCCTTATTATGGTTCAGAATATGGCCTGGATTGGAATGTTATTTAAATAGTGAAGACAATATGGCACTATCAAATGAACTTTCTTCTTCACGACTATGAAGATATCAAGCTGAGAGTCTATGAGATGAGATTAGAAACACAAGAAATTTAATTCATTCATAGTGTTATTTGAAATTGTTTCTCAAACATATTTTTCATGTATAAATTCCATACAATTCATACAGAACAATTCCAAACTTCAATGATTTACTTACTCCAAAATGAAGTGCTTTAAACTTAATTTGATAAAAGATGTTAAAAATCACCATTAAAGAAAAAGGATTTGGGGCAGAACTGACTTCTTGGTCTCCCAACTTTAAAAAATTGAACTATTTTTCTTTTTAAATCCCCCAGTTTCCCTGTAATCTACTTTGAACAAGATTCAGAAATAGCATATTTGACATTTCCTAAGTCTTGCTCATAATTCTATATTTTAGATGACCATACTAATAGAGATGTGCGTAAAGTATTGGGAAAATTTTAAAAACACAAACTTTGCACATATAGGTCCTATTTAATTATGGAACTCTTTTCTAGAATTGGTGATAAAAAGGGGGGCTTTCCTATCCTCTGGGACATTTCTTAAAACAATCCTAGGCCAGTTCAGGATACATCCTTCTGATCCCAAGGGTGTAGGTTATTTCTGCTTTTCCAGGACTTAAAAAAGTATAAGCTAAAGATAATAAAAAGGTCTAGTGAGAAAAGTTACATGTGCAGTGTGATACGAAATCCTAACCTCTATTTAACTAGCCTATTCTCTCTGTTGGGCTTTGAGAATGAACTTTTTCTGCTAGACAGGGCAACCCCCAGATGAATCCATCAGAGCTTTTCTCAGCAATGGTCCACTATGTCTTGCTATCAGGAAACTGAGGAGCTCAGTCAGATCTTACAGTCAGAAGGACCCATCTAGTCCAATTCATTTTAGTGTGGGGTGACTGAGTATCCTAATTAATTCAATACTAAAGGTTCTGCCAGTATATGTGGCCTCTAATGTCTGCAGAATAAGACCAATCCTAATTATTAGACCTACTGGCCATGAAGATGTCACTCTGGATGGTCTTTCCTTTTAAGGCTGAATGATCCCTACTTCCGTTATCACTTTTTCTAGTCAACATTTTTACTAATTAACCAGGCACACCCCCACCTGCATAAAAGCTTGAAACAGATAAGAGCCAACAGATAAGAGATGCAAAAGAGAACATAAAATTAAAAAGGCCTTTTTATTTTTTCTGTATGGATATCATATCTTCCTCATTTGTAAAGAATCAGCAAAACACATTTTCTATATAAATAGAACAAAACTGAATCCCTGTCACAAACACTATTAATTAACTTAGAAATCTGCTTTTATTCTGTCTTCCAAAGACAGTCTGTCTAGGAGGAAACTGTATCTCAGAATCAACAATCAGGACAGCGACAAAAACGTCTGGCAACTGACGAGTTCTTTCTCAAGGAATCCACACAAAGCACAAGTCATGTTAATCAAATAACTTATAATTACTAACAGCATATACAATCTTTACCATATCATGCTCACATTTAGCTTTTTCTAAATTATGCACAATGGTTTCCAGAGTGGAAGTTTCCTATGGAGGATGTTAGCTAATGATGCTGACTGTTATAAGTGGAAAATAAGTGAAACACATAAAGAAGGTAAAAAAAGAAAAAAAATCCCAAATGTTACTTTTCATTCAGAATGGTAGCACGACTTCTTTTATCTCCTTTCAGTCTCAAAAGCCTTTTAAAATGAGGATAAAGTCATAAAAGGGGCAAGAAAAGCACAAGAGAGACACAAAGCGGACAGATGAGCAGTGACGGCCCTGAGGGGACAGCTGTGGAAGTTAGACTCTAGGAGTCCTGCTGCAAGGTCCCAGGAAAATACCGGTGGGTCTTCCCTCACCTGAAGGAGGCAGGACCCGGAAGCAGGATAGACCCAGAGAAGGGGGGTAGAAACCAAGCTGAAAATATCGAGCCTGTGAAACTCCAAAGCACTGGTAGGCCCGGGACCCACACCTTATTACCCCTCCTCTGCCAGCACCCACAGGATTCCTGGGTCGGCAGGGATGGCTGAAAGCAGGGCTGAGTTGAAACGATGGTGCCATGCCCTGGTCGGGTAGCTCAGTTGGTTAGAGTGTCATGAGATATGCCTAGGTTATGGGTTTGATGTCCAGTCATGGCACATGAAACAACCAATGAATGCATAAGTGGAACAACAAATCAATGTCTCTCTCTCTCTCTCTCTCTCTCTCTCTCTCTCTCTCTCTCTCTCTCTCTCTCTCTCTCCCCTTTCTTTCTTAAGTCAATAAAGAAAAATTAACAAGTAATGAAGGTACCAAGCAGTGGGGTCTTCCGCTCCTTCCTCTGCAGAGCTCTCACTACACCAGTATCAGGAGGTAGGACACGCCCCACAAGGAATTTTTCTCCCTCTGAAGAAACTGATCAGCCTCGGGTAGGTCACCGGTGGAGGAACCGGGAGGGGAATGGGGAGAAGGGGCCCTAGTGAAGTTTAGGGGCTCCAGTTTGCAGAAAGCTGGCTCAGCTATGATTGCACAAAGTGCATGCCCATCAACAACTCCCACCTTTACTCACGGAGACCCCTGTCTGATTCTCAGGAACTCTTTCTTTAAAAAAAAAAAAAAGAAAAATGTTTTTACTGATTTAAAAGAGAGGGAGAGAGAGACAGAAACATCAATGATGAGAGAATCATTGATCAGCTGCCTCCTACATGTCCCTACAGCGGATCAAGCTGGCAACCAGGGCATGTGCCCTGACTGGAAATCAAATTGTGACCTCCTGGTTCATAGCTCAACCACTGAGCCACACCGGCCGGCCCTCACGAAGTCTTTCAAGTGTCAATAAACAGCCATACCTCTAACACGAAAGCCAGAGACCCAGATCACCCAACAGAAAAAAAGGAACCTGGAGGAACATGGAATATTCAAAGGACATTTGAAGAAAACTTCAAAAGGCCTAGGAAATTATTTAAAGAAATAAATGAAGCCATTGTAGCCCTGAAATAAAACCCAAATGCTCTTTTTGAAAAAGGCAAAATAAGCATTGGAAATTAACTACTTAACCAAAATAAAGATTCCACCGAAGGATCTGAAGGAAAATAGGAAACTGCCTAAAAATAGAGCAAAAACTCCCAAATTAGAAAAACAGAAAAGAAATGATAAAAATGAGAGTATCCTGGGACCCAAGAAGGTTCAATATTTAAGTAATAAAAATTCCAGGCAAAGAGAACAGAATATGAAGGGGGGTTATTTTAAAAAAAAATTTAAAAAGTCAGTCAAGTGGAGGTATACAGGCATCTAGAGCCAGAAATAGCAGCCCAAAGAATAAAGAAACAAATGAAAAAACTCCACACTAAGTCATGTCCCTGTTAGCTTTCAGAACATCAGGTTAAAGAGAGGATCTTTAAAAGCTTCGAGAGGAAAACAGGACACAGGCAGGAACCAGGATGGCATTGTTCTTTTTAAAAGCAGCACTAGAGTCCAAAAAACTTATGGTGCAATGTCTTCAAAACTGGGGGAAAATAGATTTTTAACCTACGGTGTTATGCCCGGGCGATCCTTCCTCAAACACAAGGATGGAATAAAGAAACCTTTCAGACATGCGGGCATTTAAAAATATACTTCCCAGGCATGTAGGTGGCTTACAGAGGATGTGTTTTGTAAGGTGGAAGAATAAAGCTAGAAAGAAAAGATACAGGAATCCAAAGAATCTAGAGGTCCCCGACCCAAACCCAGGTGCGGTCAAGGGCGATTCCGGGGTTCTAGTGACCGGAAGTCCCAGCCCAGCAGCTGCTGAGCAGCTAAGAGAGCAACTGGCCCAGAGATGGCCCTGGGGATAAAGAGCTCCGGGAAGCAGGCATGGAGGAGTATTTGTGAAGAATTACCAGAGGCACATGGCAGAAATGATGGGACATTTGGGGGAAATGGACTCTGGATATGTTAGAAAATAAGGCCAAAGACAAAAAGAGGCCTTGAATACCTCTATGACAACTGGAAAATTTTCTAAAAGAGAGGAGCTGTGTTTGTAGTATGTGGAATGTGTAGCTATATTATATTACCCATAATAAAATCAACTCAAAAAATAAAGTAGTTATAAAGATTCTAAACTTTATATAACTTTTGCTGCTTGGCACATTCCCTGGGCTATTCAGGGAGAAAAACAATACAACATGAGTTTAACACATAGCTATATCATATCTGCATATAGGACAAAGTAAACTTTTTAATTCAGAATGTTACATACAGGGCATTCTCAGGTGGTTGTTTGGAATCTGGGCACCTCCTAATAACTTTCCCTTAGTTTTGGTGAACTTTCCCAGACTCTCAGACCCACATCAGGATTAACCAAAGGCTTTATTATGCTGTCCTGTCAGGGAGAGGATTTAAGCTGCACACAGTGGGGTGTGCATACGGACTACAGAGATCAGTGACTGCCTACCTCGTTTGGCCTCTGCTCAGATGTCACTTCCACAGACCAGCAGCCACATAGCCTCTGGACTCCCATCATGCCCCATCCTATCACAATGTTTTCTGCATGAACTTGCCATGAACTGAAACCATATTCATTCATTATCTGTCTCCTGCACCAGAATACAAGCTCCATGAAGACATCATGGTGTCCGTTATTCACCCTTTATCTCCAGCACCATTAATATTCCAATGATTGAGTGAAAAAAGGGTAAGTGGAAAGGAGAGGGATGTGTCTGACTTGCCTCCAAAGCAGTGTCCATTAAGCATCCCCTACACTTCTCATGGCGGGCACGCCCCATCACGAACCTTCAAACTCCACCCCATGTAGCTGTTGTCTGGATGGGCAAGGCATGGGTCTGTTGAACAGCTGCCTCAGCTGCTTCTGATTCTGGTCACTCCCCCAGGATTTTAAATAACCATCCCCTAAGCGTAGAGCCCATTACTTCCATTCTTATTTGCTCACCTTGGATATTTCATGGATCCCAGAGTCGTGTACTTACTATATTGCTAGATTCTCTATAACTCAACTTTTGGGTAGACAAGTCAAAACCTCAACAATGTGGGCTGGTATCCCTCCCTTTGAGTTCTCAAGCACTTATCCTTATCTACAGCAAAGGGGTGGCCACTTCTGGGGTGGGGTCCAGCAGTATGTAAGGGCATATTCTGACACAACAATAAGTTAGAGAAAGAAGTCCACCTGTTGAAATACCAGCGATCTTCTTGAGGTGCCCTGTCTGAATTTCTTTGAGTAGAGAATGGGTATCTGTGCAGTTATTCTTATTTCTACATTCTCCATCATGTTTTGCTCTTCAACAATTTACACAATAATTCAGACAAGAAAAGCTAGATCAGAAAGATCAAAAGGGTGGCACCCAAGGGTACAAACTTCCAGTTATAGAATAAATAAGTCATGAGGATGCAATGTGTACATGATGACCATAGTTAATCCGGTATTACATATTAAAAAGTTGCTGAGAGATCTTAAAGCTTCCATCACAAGAAAAAAATTTTTTTAACTATGTGTGATGATGTTAACTGGACTTAGAGTGGTCATCATTTTGTAGTATTTACAAATATCAAATCATTATGTTGTACACCTGAAAACTAGTATAATGTTACATATCGATGATAACTTAATAAAAAAGAGAAGCATCCAGAAAAATTAACCCACGAAGATTTCCTAAAGCAATCTCAATAAGAAAGCAGCATATTATGCACAGGGTATCTTTTTAAAGAAATATATTGTTATTTATTTCAGAGAGGAAGGGAGAGGGAGAGAGAGAAACATCAATGATAAGAGAGAATCATTGGTTGGCTGATTCCTGCATGCCCCCTATTGGGGACCAAGCCTGCAACCTGGGCATGTGCCCTTGACCAGAATCAAACCCAGCACCCTTCAGTCTGCAGGCCGATGCTCTATCCATTGAGCAAAAACGGCCAGGGCTGCACAGGGTATCTTAAATAATGATAAAATATCTATGTGCAAATGCAGTGTGGTTATTTTCTTTATATATATTCAGGGCATGAGCCTTTCCCCAGTCCTCATTCTATTAGAAACCACATGCCCTTGTGGAAGTTGTCCTTGGAGTCATAGAGTCAAGGACACAAGTCTGGGAGGCAGGATGTTTTGCCCACTTGTTCAGTGACAGTACAAAAGTTGACTCGAAGTATGAACTTGGACATCAGAATGACCTTGGCTTAACCTTGGGCTCCATTGTTTACTGGCTGCATGTCCCAAAGCAGGTTCTTTACCCACAGCTGAGTCTTGGCTTTCTTGACAATAGAAAGATGCATAACCTGCCTTACCAGATGGGTGCAGACTTAAAATCAGACTTAAAACAAAGCACTAGGCATCATACCAGGCCCAGAGAGCACCTACAGGCTGCACCATCACAGCCATTACCTCCTCTCCTTTGGTACAGGTCAGCCTGAGAAGCAGTGTGGTCCAGAAGAATGTCTGCCCTCAGGCCAGGGGGGTGGGTACTACAAGAAGACTGCAAGGACCCATGAACAAAAGTAAGGAATATATTGCAACCAACTTCTCAAAACCTTGCAATGAGAAGCAAGCTATTTGGAGCGTTAGATCTTCTTTCACAATGAGAAATTTCTATGCCCCTATTTTCTCCAAATTCAAATGAATAGAAAACAAATTAAGAGAAGGGAGACAATGCACGCTGACTTGCTTCAGCAATGCTGCTTATTTTTGTTCGCTCCATCTTGAGTTCCAGAGCAGCCTTCCTGAGATACAGGGCATGTGGATGGGCACATATCAGACTGTGTTTTCTGGCTACTAAAGACATACCATGATCCCACTTGCTCAGATAAATCATGAATACTATTAATTCAGAATGTTCAAAGTAATATATAGGAATACTGTCTGTAGGCAATGTTGAAATGAGAATCTAAAAATGAGACTGGACGGCTAGAAGCACAAATATGGTTGGAGAGGTTTTACAATTTGTCATTGTTACTGTTGTTTCTTGTTTCAGAGAAGCGAAGAGAAAGTTTGCCCCAGGCTGCACCAAACTAATGACTGAAGTTATATCCGTGAAAAAAAAAAAAAAAAAGAGGTACTTTTCAATCCATACTTTTAATGTTCAAAGAGGAACTTTTGGAGTTTTTAATCTGTAAGTGGCCTGGAAGGTGTCCACACGGAAGCTTCTGCAGAGCCTGCTGTTCTGCAGTTGACAATCTGAGTGTGCTGAATAAAAAGCATACGCCTTAGTGCAGCCTTTCCAGAAACATCTCGGTTCCTTATGCCATGGTTGTGCCACCCCAACCCCCGCGTCATGAAGAGTCTCTGTTTAGAAGTAACGGCCTGTGATAAAGCTCCCCACTGAGCTAGCCACTTGGCTGAACTGCCCTCCACCAGTCTGCCAAGACGGCGCGCTGACATGCCCTTTGGTTCCCCCAAATCCGGCACAAAAAGACTCAATATCAGGATGGGAAGAGTTTAAAATCTGAAAGCCCTGGACTGTGTGGCTAGTTTCTTCTCTTAAAGTTAGTAGCTCTCTAGAGTTTTTTGGCCTTTTAGGCTCGACTGATGCTTCTTGGCTATATCTGCCTCAGAGCCCTTACTAGAGGGACCTGCATTTCCAGGACAGAACACTCTCATTCGTCAAATGTCAAATGTGTGGAAAACGATGTCACAGGACGAGGTTGAGGAAGAGGGGAGGAAAGAGAAAAATAATACGCTGTATTAAGCCCCTTGGGATAATGGAAATGGCATTGTTACCAATAAACAGATAGATGACAGCTAGATAAACTTTTTAAAAACTTAATGACATTTGCCCAGCCAGTGTGGTTCTGTGGTTTAGTGTCAACTTATGAACCAGGAGGTCATGGTTCGATTCCCAGTCAGGGCACATACCAGGGGGTTTCTGGCTCAATCCCCAGTAGGGGGTGTGCAGGAGGCAGCTGATCAACGATTCTCAGCATTGATGCTTCTATCTCTCCCTCTCCCTTCCTCTCTGAAATCAATAAAAATATATTTAAAAAACCCCCAAAATAATTAATGCCATTTGTACACATTAGATATATCTTTTTCATAGCTAAGAATCTTATTCTAGAATTCTGATACAGTACTCATATTTTGGAGGCCAAGGTATTTCACAGCATTACATAATTTTTTATTAAAAAGAGATATTTTGATTTAAATTTTACAAATGTTGTCCTGTATTGAACCTCTTTTTGTTTTCTAACAAAACGGGGAACCTAAGTCTCTATTAAAGTTCAGTGTAGATTAAATCAGGAAATTCCAGAAAATGCCTTGAGTTATAAAGACAGACTATGCTTATTAATGTACATATTCATTAGGTCTGTACTACATAATAATAATAATTACAGCAAGAAATCCTAGATGGTGCTTACTATGTGATAGATCTATTCTAAGGTGTTTTACAAATATTAACATATTAACTCCTACACTAACTCTCTTAAGTAGGGGCTATTCCTCTCCTGCATTTTACAAATGAAGACCCCGAGATGGTAAGACAGCCAATAATTTGCCACGAAAATGCTGGCTCTTCCTGAGCTAGAAAGAGGCGGAGCTAGAATTCGAACAAGGCAATGTGGCTCCACGCTAGATGCCTCTGCTGGTCACTGTTTGGCCAATGAAGAAACCGAGTTTCTGAGGGGTGAAGGGCTGCGCCCCCACGGCCACCCTGGCTTTGGCATGGTCTGTGGCTCTGCTCAGACATAAACACTGAGGCCTCTGCACTTTCCCCTTCCTTCGTTTTCTCTGGCTCTTCCCCTGAGTGTTAGTTCATGGATCGTTGAACTGGGGAGTAAACTTGAACAAACTCCTCTTTGTTCCCATATCCGTGTCCAGCTGCCACCGAGAAAGAACCACAGAGTCATGTCAAGTCTTCCCGTGGAGCTCAGCGTGCCTTCTGCTTTATTAGGCTCAGAGAAACCGCCTCACTTAGATGCCCTAATTGGCTTACCTACGATCGATTTTTCTTTTTCCTGCTTAAGGGATTCTGGACAGAACTGCATAAAAATGCGATACAATAAACCTGCCACAAAAGAAGCTCTTTGCTCTAAGCCATCCCATGGGGTCCTGAGACATGTACTTTCCGGCCTTCTCGCTGCTTTTCTTTGGGTCTTGAGGGAGCTGCTCGGATTAGAATCCTGGAGGCGATCCCCAAATGCTATGTGCATCATGTTAAGGAGAAGCTTGAAGTGGTTTGGGGTTAGCAAACCGTTCCTGATCCTCTACGATCTGTTATATCCTCCCATTGCTGGAATCCAGAATTACAAGCCTGAAGTGGAATAAAATCTGGACAAGTGTGACAAGTGAGGTAATTTGCATGCTTGTCTTTTCCTAAGAAGCTGAACGTTCATTCATTCATGTTATCTGGTTTATTATCATGACACATCCAAATGCCAGTGTCCGGTAGGAAGAGAACTCCCAAATCTTGAAAAACAGGCTCATTTACTCCACTCCTGAGTTACTGAACTATTAAAGTATTAAGGAACATATCTGGTCTGGCTTTTAGGGTTGGCGTCTTGTATATTCAATAGACATGTGAGCTCTTCCTCCATTCAGAATGGTTCTGTCTGTCAAGCAGGAGGGGCTTCACTGGAATGTCTGAACCAAGTTTTGAAAGAGACGAGGGAGTGATCATAAAGATGAAGGACAAAGACAAGTGCAGAGGGCAGCAGGCACACATGTGGCCGGCATGGGCGGAAGGAGGCGGGCAAGCCAACAGCATACCGGGTGCCTGCTGTGGGCCACTCTAAGGACCATGGCCAACTCCATGTCGAACAGGCACCATGGTGGCATTTTGAGCCCAGGAGTGAGGACATGGACTCATGAGTTAGAGGAGCCTCTTTGGTTGCTCTGCTGAGAAGAGGTAGCAAAGGACCAGGATGGAAGCAAAGACCAGTTAACAGGCTACTGCAATGATCCCAGGGGTTTGTCCACTGATTACAGTAGTGGGGTGGTGAGAACTGGGCATTTTCTGGACAAATATTAAAAGTGGAGCCAGCAAGATTAACATGCATTTATTTATTTACTGTCTGTCTTCCATACCAGCATTAAATTCCACTGGAGCAATGTTGGTCTGTTTTTTGGTTTTTTGTGTGTGTTGTGCTTCTTCTCTGCAGCTCCAGAGCCTAGAGAGGTACCTGGCACATGCGAGTCTACAAATATCTGTTGAATAAGTAAATGAACCTGCCAAAGTTCAAAGCCCTAACCAATGGCTAAGTCAGGATTCCAATCCAGGTTTTTCTCAATTTCAAATTCCAGTTTATAACCATTGCAATTCTGCTTCTAACACGACTATTTATCAAGAATAAAAATCCCCCCACCCTCTAAGTTATACTGTGTAATGCGTTTCTCAATGTCTGAATGAAGCGTCTGCATCATTGTCAATCTGCAAACAGCACTGACATCGGGAAGATAAAGGTCAGAGATGGGGAAATTCCCAAGGAACTCCTACACAAAACCTGAGTCGAGCTGAGCTCTGGCTTCAGTCTGTGTGCGTACAGAATGTATCGTCTAGTAAAGATACCATATGAATAACAGTCCGCAGTTACACAAAGTGCACGCAAGGGGTATTCCTTTTTGTAGTTCCAAAGAGCATGGAAAATGAGCCGGGAAAGCAGTCTTTAAGAAACTCGATGGGGGTGGTGCACAATGGAATATTTCGGAAAATAGTGTTAGTCCAGATGAGTCATGGATTCCGAGAAAGGTGGATTTCCCAGCATTTACAGTGATCCAACTGCTAACTGGAACAACCACCACCTATGTCCCAACAGAGAGGAACAGGTAGCCCCAGAGCCCTGGCTCCTCCAGGTCCGGTGCCCATTGAGACTGGCTCTCACGCTGCCTTTAATCAGAGGACTGCACAGCGTGAAGTCTGGAGAGGAACCTGCTGGGCTTAGACACTGCCCCTCCCTGGCCAGCTAACTGTCCTTCAGCAAGATACTTAAATTCTCGGTGTCTCAATCTCCTCACCTGTGAAAAGAGATAAACTATTATCCATCTCCTAGGATTATTAAGTCAGGATGAAGTACATTAACACATGCCCAGCATTTAGAATGGCGCTGGGCTCATACTGACAGCTAAGCCTTACTGAGCTCTGGTTACATCGCCAAGTGTGCGGGTGTCTGATCTCAGGGCTGGCAAATTCATCTAAGGTCTCCCAACCTTTCCAGGTAACTGAGAAGGGACATCTCCTTCTGCTGTCTGAGTCCAGAAGGGGAAGCCTTGCGTCCCACGCCTGGGGTTGAAGAGAGAGATGAATGTGGAGTCTCACATCAAGAACGTAGAGTCACCGAGGCCAGTGTGAGGCTGGCCATGAGGACAGAGACCATGGGATGAGCACACTCGGAGAGAATGTCAGCACCTCTTTCTGAGTGTTACACATTCAAAGTCCTGAGAATTCATGGAACTATGGATTCTGTATCATCAGTGGAATAAACAATTACTCACTGTACATCTATGGGACCCCCGAGGAACTGCAGCTGTGGCTTCCAGGAGTAATGCTCCCAGACTAGCACAAGCCCTTCTCCTCGAAAGGGGACCATCATGGCCAGGCTCTATCAGGACTGCTGATTCTGTCTCCTGTCAGAGCCATCATCTGGGAGTAGAATCTCCCTGTGCAAACATTAGCCTTGAGTTGTTAGTGAGTATGTCCCTTCTGAAGGGACAGGGCATGCTCATGGAAGCCCCAGAGGGCAGGCTCGAGCTAACGTGTTAAGTGTGCAGATGACATTAACGGCAGGGCCAAGAGTGAGTTACTTTAAAACAGACACCAAAATAAAGGGACAGGAGGCGGTGAGGGAGCCTGAACCTTTTCAAAAATGATGGGGAAGTCACCGACACTCTCCTCTGACATTTATCTTCTTTGTTTGCTAAGTTGTAGCCAAGGCATGAAGCAAAGCAGTGTGCAGATATGGATGCCAATGAAATGCCATGGAGATCCGTGCCCGGAGGCCCTTCTTTATGAATGAATCACTCCTAGAGATTTGTTCCCTTCTTTCGAGGGAATCTTTAAATGATCCCTTAAAACCATAAAGCCAGATGATATATCCTACGGGTACGTTCTAGGGAACACACTGCTAGAAACTGCTCCCAGGTTTAATGGGAACCAGTGCCCATCTGGAATGAGGCCGGATTAGGCCAGGCTATCACCACGAGGTAGGGCCACACGCCCACTGGAGAGCCCTGGGACCTGGCCGCGTGGGCTCTCAGCACCACCTTGCACTGTGCAAAGGGAAATCCATGTGAACTTGAGCTATGGGATGAGTGGGGGGGGGGGGCATTACTAATGCCAAAAACAACGGCTCATGGTACAGATTTGGATACTCAGACTGGAAGTCTAGTTTTAGACAAGGCAACATTCATGATTTTTCAAGCAAAAATAAGTTAGAATTTACCTGTAATAATTACTAAGTAAGCTACTGATGTGAAGATACGAATCCTAAACTGTAACTAGGAATATCCATGGGTGAATTTGTTTCACTCATTTCAGTTAAATGAGACACAGGAAGTACCAACCATAATGCCAGGCACAAATGACATTCATGCAGAGAATAGGGCATTAATCCCTCAATTACTTCCTACTTCAGGGAACAAGGGGCTTGTGCACACATGGTGGGGGGGGGGAGGGACATGGGAAATAGAAGTGTATGTCCTTCACTCGCTCACCAACCTTGTTTAAGAATCAAAACAGTTTTTTAAAGAAGCATTTGTGATGGAATCTTTGAAAAGTAGTTTGCATGCTTGCACATCTTTCATGGATAATTCGTGGCTATTACATTAGTACAGAACACACAAGCACTCCCTACAGATGTTTGCTTTCTTAGATTTCTGGTGTCCCACATGAAACTATTTTGTTAGTTACTCATTGTCTTGTTATTCTTGTGTCCAAATGTCTCCCAATCCCTTTGTAATTTTTGCTTCTAATCTACTAAGTCCAAAAACGAGATAATGAAATTTTTAAAATTCACATTAAATATAAGCCCAAAGGCATGGAATGAACAGTTTAGGAGTGAAGAGCATTATTTTTGTGCCATTATATTGAGAGAGGCATTTTCTGAGCACAGAATTATTTATTATTATTATTATTATTATTATTATTATTATTATTTTTAAAATATATTTTATTGATTTTTTACAGAGAGGAAGGGAGAGAGAGAGTTAGAAACATCGATGAGAGAGAAACATCGATCAGCTGCCTCCTGCACATCTCCTACTGGGGATATGCCCGCAACCCAGGTACACGCCCTTGACCGGAATCGAACCTGGGACCCCTCAGTCCGCAGGCCGGCGCTCTATCCACTGAGCCAAACCGGTTTCGGCCAGAATTATTTTTTAAACAACAAGTAGATGAGGGTTGGGTCTGGTAGAAAATTAATGTATATATTTAGAATGTTGCTTTATGTTTTCAAAAAGAGATATTCAGGATTGTAAATACACACAAAACATGACATTATTTTCATAAAGATTAATTCACATTATTCAAACACCCAATATTTTTCCTAACATAAAACTTATGAATTGCTATAATAATACCCAATCAAATCAGTTTTATAAAATTAGAAATAATGCTACCTGCAGAAATGAGAACTTCCAAAATGACATTTAGAAGATTTTATTTGGCCTATTATAATTTGGACTCTATTTTCCTATAAGCATCTGTGTCACTCCTTAAAGTGTTTGGCACAATTTCACAGCAGTGTGCCAGGGACACACATTCAAATACCTCATATATAATTGACTTCCCGTGGAAATTGTCTCAAAAAACTGAAAAAGAACTGTCCCTACTTTAATCTCATTTTTTCCCTGTTTGTCTGCATTTGAAAGAGAAAAGGAAGTGTAGTACTTGGCTAACAACACAATCCAAGTCAACTTTTGAAGTAATTTTTCCAGAATAAGAAGAATACTTGGTCAGAGGCTCTGGCTTGTGGTAAAGAAGGAAATGATAGATAAAAATAATGCTACCGGGCAAAATGTATTTAAAACACTGTTCCCTTCACATAAAACTGAATTACATTTTCATTATACATGCTTCAATGTAAATTTCCAACTATATTCACCTTCTGAGCCATTATGAGTTATTCATTCTCCAAAGAAATTTAAATTTTAATCATCCTAAACACTGCCTTCCCTTTTTCTCCTCTGCAAATTAAAATGCATCATAATGGCATAAATTTCATAAATAAATAAACACAGATTTCTTTTTTCCTAATCATAGCATTTAGTAACACTTTCTGGTTTGGGGCATATTAGACTTGTAAGTACATTTCCCCCTCCAAACAAATGAGTCTCATAATATAATCAGTTGCCTCGAAGAATTTCTTGGATAAATAATTCTAAACAGTGCAGATGTAAAAAAAAAAAAAAAGTGGGTATTAAGTAGACAGCAGGTTTAATTCTTGCTAGCCCCAAATTACGGATGACTTCTTTTGGATGGAAGCTTCAGACCTTCGTGGCCCTATCTCAGTTTCTCAGGGAATTCTGTGCACCTATGCTATTTAGCAGATAGTACTGGAAGAATCATCAGAGTAAACACAGAGGCACGACGTTCCGAATGTTCAATCTGGCCGTGACTCTTGCTACAGCCTCTGAATCCGTAAATATAGGCAGTTTCCTCCAGGCCTGCCCCCCACCCATAACAAACTAGGTGCATGGAAGGGCAGATACTGCAGGATGGAGGCGTGTTATTAAGTCTCGCAGCGGTTCTCAACCTGTGGGTCGCGAACAATGAAAATACATCCTGCATATCAGATATTTACATTATGATTCATAACAGTAGCAAAATTACAGTTATGAAGTAGCAACGAAAATACTTTTATGGTTGGGGGTCACCACAACCTGAGGAACTGTATTAAAGGGTCGCGGCATTAGGAAGGTTGAGAACCACTGGAAGGGTTAGCAATCACTGCAGGCTGGGATGACATTGGCTCAAGTGGCCACTCTGATGTCAGTGGGAATGCCTGCTGGCCCTTCTGGACTCCATCGGTGTCCTGGGCACCTTGCCACTGTCCAGGATTGTTGACCCAGTTCCCCTGTGTGTCCTTCAACTGTGGCATTGGAGCACACAGCTGGGGAGGAGTACGAGCCACCTGGGTAGCAACAAGCCCTCTTCCCCAAACTGCCCGCGTGTCCCGCCTGGCCAGTAACCAAAAGAGATGCCTACACAGGATTAGTGCTGCAGAAAATGAAATCATCGTTTTCCAAAGCCCTTAACAGAAACAGCTCCCGTGCCTTTCTTTGAGGCCAATACGTAAATTACGCCCTGGAGTCTTCAAGAATTCTATTTACAGAGACTCGCCAGAGCCAAATGTGTATAGCAGGAAATATGTTAATTTTGTAAAATTGGATTTTAGTCTTTTACTCTGTAGCTACTTGGGAATGGATTCAAACTTCCATTCGATCGCTCATCTGGTCCTCTAATAAACGTTATTTATGGGAACAGGGGCTGCGGGCCAAGCGTGGGGCTGGATGCTCAGGGTAGAGGTGGAAGTGATAAGCAGATAAGATGGAGGTCTGTATAGTCTAGAGGGGAAGATGAAAATGAAGCAGGCAGACAATAATCATGTGATGGGTGATGTGTTTGGATCCTCTTTGTACCAGTGACATCCTGAGCAAGGTAGCTCTTTCCTCATCGATAGGCGTCTGTAATAGGATTGAGGAGGGTGGTTGGGTGAATTGAGATCATGCAAGTCAGGTGACTGTCCCATGTGACACTCGGGCTGCCCCTGTGCTACATGACTCTGAAGGTCTTTCCAGAGCCAGTGCTGTTTCAGGTTCTATATTCCCCATATTTTTATTCCTGAAATTGCCCTTGTTTATGGATGTTGTTAAAAAAAACAAAACAATAATAACCAGAATCTGAGAATTAGCCAAGGATGTTCAGTCCCCATTTCTTTTTCTTTTTCTAAAAATGTATTTTATTGATTTTTATGGAGAGGAAGGGAGAGGGATAGATAGTTAGAAACATTGATGAGAGAGAAACATGGATCAGCTGCCTCCTGCACACTCCCTACTGGGGATGTGCCCGCAACCAAGGTACATGTCCTTGACCACAATCGAACCTGGGACCCTTCAGTCCACAGGCCGATGCTCTATCCACTGAGTCAAACCGGTTAGGGCCAGAGTCCCCATTTCTGACCCCTGTCTTTACTGTTACTGGTATCTTCTTGGTCCTCATGGTAATCTTCACTTCTGCTTCAGGCAAAAATATTTTGGAATCAAACAGCTAATTTTTTTTCTTTATAAAGCTGATGAGTATGATGAAATCAGTCACATGGAAAACTATAAAATGGAGGGCAGATCCAGAAAAGAACAAAATCAACTGGATTCCTTACAATATGACGGCAAAGAGGTTACTTTAGTAAAAAGTTGGAAAGGGCAAGAGGAAAGCCAATCTTTCTCATCTGGGAGGTTCTCCGAGCTATGTTTACACCAGCTTCATTCCCTGAGCATGATTAAACCAACCTTTGAAAGCACACACATTCCCCACACAAGGCTTTTCATTACTGTATGTGACCAAGCACGCTGCCCGTGTGAGGTCGGGCAGGGAACAGCAGGGCCCTGTGGGCATGCTGGGGGCACTGGGGACATCCTCCAAACTGTAATCAGGTTCCTTTCTCTGACATAGGCCACAGCACAGGGCTGATGCATTAAAAATAACTTAGAGGCTCTAATATTATTCGTTATACTAACGTCTTTCAAAACCAACCAACTTGGAGGTTTCAAATTCAACAAATTAAGAGTATTTCTCATAAGGTTGAATGATACAAGACAGTTTTAATTATTTCAGATGCTTTAAAATCAAAACATTCTGCATGCATACTACAAAATACACAATGCAACCCACAGCTTGTTCACTCCATGCTCACCCCCAAGAGACCGCTACCGCTCCAATCCATGTCCCTAAAACCTGCCATGTTTAATGCAGGGACTTGGCTGTTCGCCTTCTTTTACAGCGAAAACAGAAAGAAACGTTTATACTGCGCAAATAGTTCACGAAAAGCACCGGAAAAACATGAGTCTCTGAATATTTAATGTCTGAACTTTTTGAAAATTAAAAGTAAATATTAGAAAGTCAGAGAAGTGTTATAATCAGCAAGGCATCTGCTATTATATAAATAAATTGCCTTTAAAAAGCTAGGAAAGTACCTGAAAACACAGTATTGAAGAGGATGTATGAACAAAATTTTCAGGAAAAGGAAAGTCCAAAAAGCAACAGAATTTGTTTGACTATTTTTCACTACAGATGAAAAACCCTTACTTTCCAAGGTTCTGACTGTGAAAAGAACCGTATAAGCCGAACTCATGCACCATGTACTCAATTATCAATGGTAAGAATTATGAAGGTTCTGCAACCTTTAAAAAACCGTGTTAAGACTCTGCAATGTTGGTTACAAATGTATAGAGAAATGAACACTATCATTTAAAACACTATAATTGACAACATAAACACATTGAGCGTTTATTTCTCTGTAAAAACTTATCAGGAACAGTGTGAATGATCAATGCTTGCCTTCCTCGTCTCATCCTGTAACACATGAGTGAGGCAGGCACCTTTTCTATGCCTTGCTTTATTGTCACAATCTTCTCTCGATCAGTTTCCACCATTTATTTTATTATTATTTTAATTTATTTTATTGTTTATTTATTTATTTAATTTATTGTTTTATTTTGTTATTTTATTCATTATTTTATTTTTAGCTTCCGCTATTTAATCCTTTGTGCTTTCAATGTCGTAAATATCTCCGAGAATTCCTTTCCTGTGGAGCTTTCGATGGCATTACTTCCTCTGGGCCAACTTTATTCCTTTTTTCAGCACTACATTCCTCCTTTATGCTGCTAACTTCCCTTCACTCAGCTCCTGTCTGCATACTAGTCTTTCCAACGCAATGGCAGTGCCAACATTCACACTGTGAGCTGAGCCTTCTATCTGCCTTTGATTCGAATTTTACTTCCTGCAACCATCACTTTCATTGCTTCGCTGCCCTTCCACCGTGGTTGGCCAATTCCCTTTTGAAATCTCCATTTTTATAAAATGTCTCAAGTTATCACGTTGCAACAAGGAAGCAACACGACTAAGTGCTTTCTGTCTGTGGGTGAGCTGAGTAACAGATGTGCAGGGACCCATCCCTGACGGACTCTGAATGAAGTGACCTGATTGGTCATCGATCACGACAAGCATCTACTATTTGCGGAGTGATCTGTGGATGGAAGAGCTAGTGCCGCAGTGTGCACTCTATGCAATTACAGTTAATGTACTATGGGCACTGAAATTTAAACTGTGGTGTTGACAACTGGTTTTATTTAGCTAACAATATGTAATCAAAATTCATGCCGAACGGAACCATGTAAAAGCAAAGAGAAATAATTGAGCAGAATTCAAATCTGCTAGAAACTTTTGTTCTAACTCTGTGGGCTGCAATGGAGTATTTCATATTTTTTCATGCTGCGCCAACAGCCAGATTCTCAAGCTTTACCCAAACATTCAGAGTTGGAAAAGACATATGAATATAGGAAAAATGAGACCTCCTGAAAAAAAACTCAACCATCCTTTTTTTGTTGTTGTTAATCCTCATCTGAAGATATTTTCCCATTGATTTTTAGAGAGTGTGGAAGGGAGGTGGGGAGACAGAGAGAGAGAACATCAATGTGAGAAAGACACATTGATTGGTTGCTGCCCTCACAGGGCCGGGTATGGAGCCTGCAACCCAACTATGTACCTTTGACCAGGAATGGAACCCGAGACCCTTCAGTCTGTGGGCCGACGCTCTATCCACTGAGCCAAACCGGCTAGGGCTCAACCATCCTTTTTAATACAATAAAAACGGGACCATCAAAACAACAACAAAATAACACTATATACTGACTGCTTTATATCCATCGTCTCAGTAAATGCACACAACCCCAAGGAAACTGAGGCTCCGAAGTCACCTCACTAGTAGGGAGCAGAGCTGTGATGAAACCCAGGCGTATCTACCTCCAGGGCTTGTCCTCCAACCTTAGGTCCATGGAGCCCAAAGCAATTTTAGGAAAATGGCAAAAGTCTTTGCAAGTGTCCTTCCCCTCTAGAAAAGGCAATGCTACCCAGAGCACCTGGTTCTACTAGTGGTTACAGCTCTCCTCTGAACACTTAATAGTTACTCATCTGAAGGCCCTCTCATCTCCCAGGAAAGGCAAAGAAAGACATCTGTAGAGATGGCTGGGATAGAAACCCACCGCCTAATATGTGCCAACAGTATCACGTGGCTGATGCAAGTTACTCAGTTAAAACTCAACCTGTATTCCCAGGAGAAGATAAGACTGTGGTTTCCTCCATTAATACAGTGTTTTTCTTTCCCTTAAGAAATCACTGAGCCATGTCATTTGAGAACTTTTTTGGAATATTATTTCATACAATGTAATTTTATTTTGATTGGTTGTATTTGCATATAAAAACACAATTTCAAATATTTAAAGAGCTTTAAAAAAGTGATAAAGTATGATGAACTTTTGAAAATACATAACTATAACATAAAAATAAGGGATTTTAGTATAAAAACGGTGGGGAGTAATTATTTTAAAAGCAGATAAAATATTGTCTTACGACACAGAAGGCTGCAAATTATTGCAGTTCCATTTTAACACTTACGGTCAATTGTATGTTATAAAAAATGTCTGCAGTCATTCTTTAATTTAGTCTCATTCTACCCTCTAGCATTCCCCTTCCTGGGTACAAAGAAAATCGTCCTTAGCCAAAAAGATATATTTACACTTCATTTTTTATTCGCCGTTTCAGTAGATGATTTTCTACACAGCTCAAACTCAGGTGTCTGTCATATTTTCTATTAAACTTACTTAAAATCCACTGCACACACTTCACATTGTGAAGGCTCCGCTGCAATTCTTGGCAACAGAGCACTTGGAACTAAGTGTTCCTTTCTGACCACATGATTCCGTATTACACTTTAAGAAACATCTTATCTAACCAATGTGCTTCTTAGGTTGAAAGGTAAACCTTGAAATTTAAGTCTTAGGAAACATCAAAGCATGAAACAAGTATGCCGAGAAGCAAAGGTTAATGAGCTGGACATAGAGTCAAGACATCCCTGTCTTAGTCTTTCATTCAATCATTTTGCAAATATGAATTACTGAGTGGGTTGAGTTATAAGCACAGTGCCAGGTACTGAGAAGTAAGGCAAAACAACGGCACAGTTCCAGCTTCCAACATACTGCACTCTAGCTGCGCAGGCAACCAGACAATTATAGGGGAAGTGTGATATATCATCTGTTAGAATTATGATTAGAGCACTAGGGCAACTTCAAATAAAGGCACTAAATGAACAGCGTGGGGCTATGGGAGGCAGAAGAGAGGGGTTTTCTAGAAGAGCTGATGCTAGAAATGGATTCCAAAGGACAAGAAGTTCATTGGGGTGCCAGGTGAGGAAACAGGATGTGCTGGGCAAATAAAACTACTATGACTCATTTTTGTACCTTTGTTTTTCCTGGAAGGGGCCAAAGTAGTGAAAATGATGGGATCTGGGGCATTAGATCTATATACTTTATAACCAAGGTTGACTGATGTCTGGGAAGTGACATGGTATTTGCTTATAGAAATATATGCCATAATTTATGTATAACATTAATTGAATCAACTGTATGAACTTCCTGCCATATCCCCCCCCCCCCTTACAAAGTTTCACAATTTTGAGGACTGAAACTTGTCAAGAGAATGTAAGTGTCCTAGCAGTGGTTACTTGGCTTATATGAAGTATCATTATTAATAATATCAAATGTGACACTTTTCAGATGAGGAATCTATTTGCAACTTAAATGAATGCTTTTCTTGCAATAATTTTAGCTATTCAAGAGCTAGATATTAATCTCAGATTTATTTTTTTAATACTAGCACAGAGTTAATGTTCCTGAAACTAGCCGGAGGGATTAGAAGCTAGTGAGTGTGTTTCCATGGAAACAGACTGCCTTGCCTTGGAGAGATCAGTTCATACATTTCCTATAACCCAGCAACCACATGGGGGAGGGGAGATCTACATTTCAAGTTTTTAGGGTCACCATCAATTATGATTTTTGTTAGGATTTTTATTTTTATGAGAATGCACAGGGCATTAATGTTAGGAAGTTACCTAAGCTTAATTTTTAAAAAAATTATTGAATTTATTGGGGTGACATTGGTTAATAAAATTATATAGGTTTCAGGGGTATCATTCTGTAATATAGCATCTGTATATTGCATTGTGTGTTCACCACCCCAAATCAAGTCTCCTTCCATCACCATTTCTCTCCCTTACCCCTCTTCTGTCTACCCCACCACCCTTCCCTCTGGTAACCACCATCCTGTCCTCTGTGTCTAGGAGTTGTCACCTTTTCCACCCAGCCCCCTTAAATTTTTTCTTTACTCTTTGGCTGTCAACGACCATCAGGCATGTGCTCTGATGGACACAAGATGGTGATAAAGTCACCCATGGCTTTCACTTTAATTCATGCTGTGAATCAAAGAACACCCAATTATGAAATCTCTGGATCCCGAGAGGAGGGGCTGAGCCAAAAGCTGGACATCTGCATCGCCCTTCCAGTGGATGAAATTCAACAAGTGGCTGTTGTCCATCTGGGGCTTTGCAAACACCAGCTGGACAACCGAGTAGTGACAACTGACCAAGTGACCACGAGAAAGGCCAAGCAGAAAGCGTGGACCAGAGAGGCTTACACCCCAACTAGAAACAAGTGCAGTAGATGCCCCAAACCTGAAGCTAGGCGGTCACAAATCCCTGAATTAGAACGCCATCTTTGGGGCTGTTTTTTGTGTGTTTTTTAAAAGAAAATGTTTTCATTCTGCTGTGCCTCAAATATAAGTCTGGCTGGAGAGATGAGCATGTTCACCTTTTGGAGTGGCATTGACTTTTGGCCCACACTCCAGAGCTGAGTGACCACCTAAAGGGCAGGATTAGGAGGGCCCAGAATAGGAGGGTGAAGGCCCAGCCAAACCTGCCGTGCACACGGATCCCAAGTAGCAAACAGCCCCACAGGACTGGGACTCAGGACCTTGGGCTTCCTCATCTGTACCAAGAGCCAGTGAGAGTTAAGTGAGAAAAGCCAGGTAAATGCTCAAAATGGGAAAAAGTGCATAGCATAGCAAGCATCCAATGAATGTCAGCTGCTGTGATTATTCTGGTTCATGTTATTAGTATTGTTAATATTAAAAATTAGGCAGTGTCCTCTGGTGGGCCTTGTGGGGTAAAACTCAAGTCAATCTTTATAAAGGACGAGAGAAAAACACCGAGATTCTGAAGAAACTCTCACAAGAGTGTACAGATACTTTAGCTTGAGTTTGAATAAAACCAGTGAACTAGAGATATGCTACTGAATCTTGCTCATGTAGGACCCATTTGGGGACGAGGGCACAAATCATACTTCAGATGTATAATGAATAACATTTTTTAAAAGATGCCATTAATGGCAAAAAATGTTTTTAAGGTAAAAATTGGTCTTAGTGGTATTTTATTTCTGTGAAATGTTTTCTTCTAAAAGATGACCCCGTGACCTGAAAATAAACAGGGGTTGTGTGAATTCTTACGATGAATAACTTTAACTGAGAAGTAAAACTTTTCATCCATGCCTCCATATAATATCTGTCCCTCAAATGTTCTGTATTGTATCATTGCAGCCTTAGGATGTTTATGCTTTTTCTGCCAGCGAGTTTCTTTTCAAATTGTCCTAATTATTTTGGCCGCGATCCATTTATCACACCAAGTAGAATAGCCTCAAAGTAAAATCATGAGTGCCAATCAGAAACAATTACCGGGGAAAGACATGTCCTTTGGATAGTAGAAGGTAATGGCTTTAAGCTCAGATTCGATTTTTGTGCGTGCAAAGCAATAAAATAAAACAAAACACAAAGTAAATTAAACCACAAAACTAAACTACTGTCAATCTAAGGCCCCACGTTTTAAGCTCTACAACAGAGGAAAGCGACAATTAAGTATAAGCACTAGACATCAAAATGCATCCCGAATGCAAAGAATAAGTTCGATGGCGCTCTCTAATTTTCTTAGAACTGTAGAAATTGTAGCTTGGCCACAGATGACCTTCAAGTGATGACTTTGTGATCCTTGTACCCTGAAGGTAACCCACTGACACAAATAACGCACAACGGCAGAATCTGATGGGCAGTCTTAAGGCCACATAGTTGATATGAAATAAAACCATCATCTGCGAAGGTTTTTAGTTTAACTTCTCCCTGCCCTTTGCTGGACGTTTTAATCCTCATCCTAAACTTGAAAGCTTCATTGCAGAGTTTCCACCACTATTAAAGGAATATTCATGGCATAGGCTCTGATCCTGTCAAAGGCAGTATTTATGTACATGAGGCCATAAAACTGTTGTAACAAGGACAAATGTTGCAGATTTACAAGAGAAGACATTTACAAGGCAGCGAGTTGATGTGCATGGGTTTCACCTTGTGAGACCTCGGAGCAAAAAGTCAGTATAAAAAGCAGAAACCTCTGTCCTTGATGGTTTTTGGACAAATGATTGCTTCCCCTTAGAATGTGGTCATAACTCCCGCACCCTCTTCCCCTTCCCCTAGGATGGGTGGCACCAAGGACGAGGACGGGACTCTGACACGGTGTTCAGTGCTCCTGGGATTTCCACCCAGATTCTAGTGCACGCATTCTAGTGACCTTTCTCAAGTTTGGGAAATGAGGGTGGAGGTGGATGAGGGCATAGAGGGGATAATTGGTGATGGAAAAAAATAAGATTTAAAAAATAAAGTTTAGGAAATGAGAGAAGTATTATTTGGCTTATTAAACCGAGTGTTCATATTCATAGCATCCCTTAAACAGAAGCATATACAATCCTTTTACTCAAATCTCTTCCAAGAATAAAGACACTATATATGGAAAGACGTATTTCACTGAACTCAGAATTTAACTACGAAAGAGGAGACATTCTGTCAGGAATGTCATTTTATTGTAGGAGTTCTAAACTAGATACGTGAATTGAAAATACTATTTGGGCCCTGGTGGAACTGGGAATTCAAGTCAGTAAAATGATGACGTCTATGGAGAGACTGGGCAAGTGGGAAAATTCACTGTTTTATACAGACTCACTCACTATATGTGTGCACGTCTTAAAATGAGATTTAATGAAAAAACTAAAAGTTGTCATTATGTATTCTTTAAAATGGTGAAATTATTTATAATTCCAGTATACTATAATAGATATAAAATAATTACATTTTTTATATGCTGTGCATTGATTAAAATAGATAGCATCATAAAATGACTTTTTCATTTAATTCCATTTTCGCCAACATTTACTGGGCCCCTACTATGAGCCTGGTGCTATGCCACCATGAGGGATACAACAGTGATTGGAAACTGTGCTCTGCCCTGGGAATCAGACCAGAGAGAAAGAGATGCTACCTGAATTGAAAGGGCCTATTTCAGTGCAGGGATGATGGGACCTGAGGGACTATAGCACCACCACAGAGCGGCATGTGGGCCTACGTCACAGAGCCCCAGGGTTAAATGAAGCCATCCTGGAAGCAATGACCCCTGGGCAGGCTCCGGAGACTGAGGGCCATGCTCAGGAACAGTACAAGCCCGAGCCCAATGGCACAGCGGGCCTGGTATTCACAGGACTGTGGGTCCGTTCTCCATCCAAGAGGGAAGCCCTGTGAGGGGGGAAGGCGGGACAGGAGAGGTAGACAGACTGATGTGGGAAATCTTTTATCCAAGTGAAGGGGCCTGAAACTGACCTCATAAGTGATGGGAGCCACTAAATGATGGGGAACAGGGAGCAACTGGATGCTTCCCATTGCTAGTGGGCTTTGGAGTGTGCAGAACAGATCTGAGGAGCCAAACCCCAGAGAAAGCGGGACTAGGGTCTTAACTAAGTACCCGGTACTGAGCGAGGGAATAGAGACTTTTATTTCTGGGGAAGTCTCTTGGCCTTCCCCAATAAGTCTATTTCTGGGAAGCTACAAATTAATTTTGTAACCCAAATCATATTTTCTCATTGACGATGTACTCATGTTTATATTAATTTCATTGATTTTTTTTTTAAATTGGCACAGGCCCCTAAAGGCTAGAGCTCAGAACGCAATAAGAACCTTGACATTCAGTAGTCTTCAAAGTATTTTTAGCTTCAGAAGCTTCCCCGAAGTAAAGATTTTGTGGAATACCATCCGTACCTAAAATAGACAGATGCAGAGTGGTTTTGGCTGGAGCAGGGCCTCACATCTCAAGGCTCCATCAGCCTTGAAACCTCCTAGTCAAGTACTCCAGGGAACAGAGTTTGAAAACCACTGATGAAGCTGAATTCCTTCCTTCTATTAATGAGCAAGTGAGGTGCCGGTCCCTGGAAGAGGTCTCATTTTCGAGTTGGGATGTAGAAAGAAGCAGAGGGGCTTGTGGTCCGGCTTTTCCAGTTGGGGACCATGAAATTTTGAGAAGGCATGCTTCTATGCTTCTGTTGCCTCATCTATAAAACCGAGACAATACTTCCTTTTACCTATCAAGGCTGTTGAAGTGCAAGTTCTTTGGAAAATGTGTTAGTCTATTAAAAAAAAAAAGAAGAAGAAGCAAATTGCTGCTGCTGCATCAGTGAACTCAAATCAGAGAACTAGGAGCAAACCCGAGTCCCAGATGGCCAGGGGAGCCATCCAAGGGCCCCGCGATGAGGACCGAGGCGATGTATAGCACTGGTCTCTTTGCAGCTACGATGATAAACAAACCTGATGTGATCGCTCGATTGGCACCTGCAGCAAATTCTTTTGTTCAGAGAAACCTTTTGTACATCTGATCTGCCAAGAGACTATGGTTCCTAAATAAAGAGAAAACAATTACCTCCAAAGTCTGAGAAACACCTGGCACACAAAACCATCACACTCGACACACTTGGGCAACTTGTGGAAGGAAGCTGGATCCGCAGCCAGACAAACACGGGCTCGAATCTCGCCCCATGATGACCTGCTTTGTGCTGACAACGACCTGTCCTGAGAGCTGCAGGGGATGATCCACATAAAGGGCTCAGCGTCACAACCGGCCCCCGGACGTGCCCCATGAGTGCCTGGCACAACACCAGCAACCAGTCTTCTGCTGGAGCAGCCCATCATGTAAGTCATCACACCCCGGAGCTACCAGCCCACTGACATCCCACTGTCTCCCCTGGGAAACACGCCGGACTGAAATGCACTCTGAGAGCGTCGGCACCCACTGCTGACCAGTGAGGAGGCTGGAGACTGAGGAAGGCAATTTGTAAAGTATTCTACACACTGCGGCAAGAAGGCACAGGTTTCAAGCAGCAGCGGCACTCCCTACAAAACATCCGAAGCAGCACACAGTGGTGTCACTTCCGAAGGAGGCGACGTGCCAACCAAGTGGCCAGTAAAGTAATAAAAACTGCTTACTACTTTTAAAATATAAGAACACTTCGGATAGCATTTCAAAGCCAGGTCTCAGTAGTCTTAAAAGGAAGAGATCAATTCGGTGCAAATGTCTAATACATAAAGTGCTGTGAAACACAGTTGTGTTGAAGATTAGTAAGGTACACTGCAAACATGTTACAATGTCAAGTACCATTAATAAGATCCCACGAGAAACCCTAAAATGCTGCAGATCTGGCTTAAAATGTCTTCAAGTGATGTCTCAATTTCCTGTTTCTGAATGGCAAATTTAAAGTCACAACATATCATATCACTTTTCTTAATCTCTCCATCGATTGCTTAGTGAGCAAAGGATATTAACAGAGAGAGATTCTCTCAAAGGCTCCAAATGACGCAATTTACTCAGACCTCCCAGTCCTGGAGACCCTCCTCTCGGAAAGGCTGGGGGTCCTGTTAGGACAACTGTCACTGCACACAGCCGATGGACACCAGTGCAGTGGGCAATGCCACATGGGCAGGCAGGCAGCACTCAAGGCAGGCAGTGAGGAGTAACAGCTATACGAAAGCAGACTGCAGCACATTACATAATGGGGACAAGTCCTTGGCAGGTTCAACGCAGAGAAAAAATATGTATCTAGTGTACACTTCTGGGGAGAAAGTGAACGTAAGTCTTAAAATGCTTTCTAAATCCATGTGCCAGGTACACTTCAGGGCAATGCATTATCCTCTCTAAAAACTCCTAAAGTGAAACTTTTTCAGGCTCAGGTTCAAGAAACGTATGCATCTTCCTGGTTTACGACAAGCCAACGATCAAACGTGTAAATTAAATCTATAAAGGAATTAGCTTTCCAACATTTTCTTGTACTAAATGGAGGGGCATGACCAAGAGATGAAAGAGGGGGCTGTCTTTTCCTTACAAGTACAAGATAAAATGTTGAGCCACAAATAAAACTAGGAGAATAAGAGAAAATGAAGCCCTGCTTTTTCTCCTAATTTTGCCATCTGCTGCCAGGTTTAGAGCAAGGATGCAGAGCCTGAGATGCAGAGATGGCAGTGGGCTGGGGAAAAGAGTCATGTATCTGTCTGCCCGGCCCCTGCATGCCTCCTATGACCAGGGATGACCATGCTGACATACCCTGTAAGGCAGTGTCCTTACACTGGGAGGGGTCCTGGGAGAACACAAGGTGAGAACTACTCCACGGGCTCTGCTTAGAATGTAATGCTACTGGGTGGAAATATTTACCATATTTCTCCTAGCAATGATGCTATGAAAACTGCACTGGCACTGGAGAGGAACCTCTTGGGAAGTAATCCACACCAACAGGTGAAGACTGGAGCTTGCTCACCCCCTCTTCCCCTGGGAGAGGGGGAATGGTAGGTGTTCAAGGCGTTAAGCTTACCAGCAAAAAGTCTGGATTGAAGGAAAGCATGAGAATCTTATATCACTTAAAACTCTGACCCTATTTATAGGCCAATTATCATTTCAGTGATGCTTCAAAATAGTTTTTTCATCTCTTTTTTTAAAAATATATTTTTATTGATTTCAGAGAGGACGGAAGACAGAGAGAGAGATAGAAACATCAATGATGAGAGAGAATCATTGATTGGCTGCCTCCTGGATGCTCCCCACTGGGGATCGAGCCTGCAACCTGGGCATGTGCCCTTGACCGGAATCGAACCTGGGACCCTTCAGTCCGCAGGTCTATCCACCAAGCCAAACCGGCTCGGGCAGTTTCTTCATCTCTTAAGTGAGGTGCATATCAGCAATACACTCCACTACCTTCTTTTCTTCTCCACCGGAGATGGGAAGGTCAGCCAGCAAGGTCTTGGTCACAAGCACGCCTCCAGAGGAGTCTTGACCCTCAGGAAAAAGAGTCTGCAGACTTCTCAAAATACATAGAATAGACCCCTGGCATTCACTGACCCTTCTATGGCCTATTAGAATAGACCAAAGCTTTGAACGCAGAGTTCAGTAGTGGAATATTTCCTATGTCGTAGAATGAACTATTACTGAATTAGCCACACTACTCTTTTGCATAATCAGGGCTTTAGTTCTGCCTAAAACCCTTCACTTCCTTGGACCTCACATTTTCTTCACTTACAAGTCCAGGACAAATAGTTGTCACTATAAAGTTTTTATCCCTTCACAGGAATGACTGAGGATGTGACTCCGGGGCAGGAAACATTTCTTATCCCCACTGGATGCATGTAGAACATGACGCCTGTGAGTGTGAACAGCGGACGGCACTCACTCCCTATTCTGCATCAGCTCTGATGTGTGGTCCTTTGAGATGGTACCAACCCCAAGTTGAAGGATATGGCAATTACTGAATTTGGGCCAATCACAACTAATTGAGTTGTTGAATGTTGAATGCATGAATCTCTAGGGAACACTCAGTTTGAGCTAAAAAAACAGAACTGTATCTAAGCAGGATTTCGTAAACAAATCCGTATTTTAAATGCAGTTAACAAGTCCAGACTTGAAGGGCCTTTGATAAAGCTAATTATGCCTTGATTACTCCCTACTTTGATTAGTTTAATGTTTAGGAGAGAGAGAGAGAGAGAGAGAGAGAGAGAGAGAGAGAGAGAGCGAGAGAGAGAGAGAGAGAAACATCAATGTGTGAGAGAAACATTGATCGGTTGCCTCTCATATATGCCCCAACATTGCATCAAACCTACAATCCAGGTATGTGCCCTGACCGGGAATTGAACCACAACATTTTGGTGCATGGGCCGATATTCCACCCAACTGAGCCATCCTAGAGGCAGGTGACCAGCATAAGGCTTAGTCATTAGTGGTTGCTTAAGGGACAGCAATGCAAATGCATGATGCATGAGGAAAAGTCAGCAGGGCTTGATGCCTGAATGGGCCTACGTGGTATAGCACCAGGAGTTACTCACCAGGGCTTCCTTCCAGAGGAAAGGCCTTCTCACTGACAATTATGGTGAAAACTGTCTCTCTTTGACCAAAGATAATGCTTAGCAGCTCTGTTTTAACTGTGTCCTATTGAGAATTAGACCCATAAAACTCAAGTAAAAGGAAGACATATATTTCAGCACAAGTATAGACCAAGAAAGATATGTGAAGCTATGAGAGGAGGTCTATCCAAACACTACCCCAAAATAGAGACCACTTTCAACCTGGGTGTCTTTGTGTGTTTGGGTGGCTATAACAAAATACCACAGACTGGGCGGCTTATAAACATAAACATTTATTTCTCACAATTCTGGAGGCTGGCAGTCCAAGGTCAAGGTGCCAGCGCGGTGTGTTCTGGTGGTGGCCTTCTTCTGGGTTATTGACTTCTGTGTCCTCATCTGGCAGAAAGGGCTACGGACCTCTCTGAGCCTCTCTGATAAAGGCACTAACCACTTCCCAAAGGTCCCATCTCTTAATGCCATCACACAGAGCATTAGGATTTCAACAGATGAATTGGCAGGGGACATGAATATTCTGCCCACAGCACTATGGAAGAGTGCTACAATTGCACAGGCTGTTAAAGAGACAGACCGGCGAGGAGAGAATACTCGAATGCTCACTAATCACACAGTCCTGATGAACTTCACATCTCTCTGAACTTCTCTGAGGAGCCAGAACACAGGAACACGTTCTCAATCCACGCCTACTAATAATAGCAGACACTTAACAGGTTGGAGGATAAAGTATGGAAGTCTTGACAGTCTAGCTTTTCTCCTGGCGTAACTGCAATCACTCTGTATCTCTAATGGGTGTGCTGTTATGGCCTCCATCTCTCATTACTTGACTTCTTGTTCTCTTCCCTTCTTTAATTAATTGAAGACTTTTTGTGGTTTCTAGAATATTCCCCCAGAGATCCATGTTTTCTTGTCATTTTCTCATTCTACCTTCTCCATGGCACAGCTTCCCCAACCACCTTTCCTATTCCATTTGTGACCCATCAGCACACAGAAGTAAACTGGTTATGAAAAGTCTGGTAAGGGTTTGATAGAAGAGCCTCGGTAGACTTGGGTTTTATACCCAGCGAATGTGTTATCATTGGTTCCCTTTTGGTATGAGGTTTAACTCTTTAATTCTGGCATCCTCATCTACTCAATGAAGATTCCAACACCTGCTCTGACGGGCAAGTGAAGACTGTGGTGAAGCAAATAGCACCTCTAGCACTTCTCCAAGAGCAGGCTTTCCACAGATAATGCTCCTGCTGATCTTTGTAGGAAAGCTATGATGACACTGACAATGGACTGATTTATGTTGCAATGGTCATTCATAACTTTTAAAAAATTAGGCACACACAGTAACTTACAGAATTTGTCTTTCACTTGGTTAAAAATTTAGCATTTTAAATATGCCACATAAATTGGTAACTTAACAATTTAATTGTAATCAATAGTGGCCTCTTGAACTTCATAATAAATATGTGTTAAATCTTCAAAAACAGCATTATACTTTCCATGTGAGTATAAGAGTATTTTATTTTAGAGAGGGGAATAGCCCTATGTCTATGCTTTCAGCAGCCTACTGAATTCTTGTAAATAAAGCAGGATGAAACAACTAAAATCCTAGCTACTTTTTCTAGAGACTGTCCCCTCCTCTTCCTCATTATTTTTAAAAAGCAGCAAACGCAAGGTCAAGAGCTTGGCTCTGTTCAACTGTCTGCATGGGTCTCATTACTGTGGCCGGCTCTCCCTGGCTCCTAAGGACACCTTGCTCAAGGTCAGCTGAGACGGCTTTGGAGGAGCCACACCTGACTGTACTGGTGGAACCTGAGCTCTGAGTCATTCACTTGGCAAAGAGCTGATCTAGGAAAAGGCAAAAGTCAGAGAGATGCTGGCCTGAAAGACAGATGAGTCATGGACAAGGAACAAATCACTCTCAATGGAGGATCAACTTTAGGAACATTGAAATGGAGAAAAACAATGTTTGGGGAAAAATAGCACTTATTTTTGGTCAGGACCATTTAACACACAAAAAATCTGCAAAGGTTTGTTTTTGCTTCCAGCAATTTCTCAAGTACCTACCACTTATGCTATAAAAGAACAAACCGCCCTCCCAGGGAAATTGTGAAAAAGGAAACTGTCCGAGAGGAACTATCAATTACTTAAGTTTGAAGAAGATAAGAAGAAACTAAAACCAAAGGGAACATTATAACCTGAAATTCCAATCACATGAATAATGCATAGAAATCGGTGTCTGTATTCCTTTAAAGATGACTTACACATACCTTACACAGGAGGTTTTATATTACAAGTTGGAAAAACTCAAAAAGTTTGACTGAAAGACTATTACAAGGTCATTGTATGCCTTCATTTTCGTTTTAGTTTCTTTAACATGGTACCACTTTTAAGAAGAGTTCCCCTTGTATTGAAGAACAAATCTTAAGTACATGAATTAAGGGGTAGTGAAAAAAGTTCGACAATATAATACACATGTCTTCATAAGACCCCAGAAAAGAACCAGTTTTAATGAACTTTAAATGCAAAAATGTCCCCAAATAGTTGAAGACATTTGGCCAATAAGACAAAAACTATTCTTTTCTCAAGAATTTTTAAAGCACTAAATAAATGTTCCAATCTTATTTATGGGAAAACTGGTATAAAACCAACTTCATGGTGTAACTTGTACACCATGATCTACTTGAGAATTAGATGTAGGGGCCAGGACTTGGTGTCGACAACCCAAGTGACATTGTGTTAATGAATCACATGGTTAAACCTTTTTTAATCTTCCCAAAGCAGGACCTAGCTAAATAATGATACTGACAAAGCTCAAGATGGCTATGCCTGCGAAGGGAACTGACTGTCTTCTCCAGATAGTTCCTCTGGGAGGGAGGAAGGAGGGGGCTCCACTTCTCGAATGTCTATGTGTGCCAGGCACTTCCAGAACTATGCCATGTAACCTTCCCCAAACCCCTACTAACTTGCTGTTATTCTTCTCTGGCTTATGGGAAACTGAGGTGTAGAAAAGTCCATTAGCCATGGTGAGCAGGAAGCTAAGGTTATAGCCATGTCTACTCAACACCATCACCCCCACTCCCCCCCCCCCCCCCCCCCGCCCCGCCGTCCCCGCACCAATCCTTTCCTGGCCATTAGGAGCAGCAAAATAACCTGCTGTCAGAAGCTGGCTCAGTGAGCATTAACATCACGTGGCTGGGTATGAGAATAGAGGTGCTGAGCACCATGAGAGGGGCCCATAGGCCCCTGTTTGCTGCGGACTTTTCCTGCTTTTAACACTTGAAAGTCCCACATCCCAGAAAAGCCCTCACCTGGGGGCAGATGGGAGGGCTTCTAGGCTGATGCAGAGTGGAGATTACAGCCCAGTCAGAAGCATTCCCCATTCAATCCACCTGTGCTCAGGGGCAATTCTACGCCTCCCTGCCCCCTGGATAAAGGCCTGGGGGTGGGAGGCACCCCGTTCCTTCCAGCCAACAGGAACCCAAGGCTTTCATATCAGAACTTCCTATATCTGAGATAAGAAGATAAGGTAATTGGTGGGACGTGGATTTCAGGGTAGGTTTTGCTGGTTTCTCTTTGTCTCCTTCGATAGATTGTAGAATTCCACCTGGTACAAGCTGATTCTTACTTGTCAGGCTAAGACAGATTCTGAGGTTACTGGACAGTATTAACATCACCTAACAATGTCCTGCATAATAACAGACGATAAAATGCATAGCGCAGGATATAAGCAATGGTACAGGGACCTAAAGAGGTTGGAGCGGAGACTCCAGGAAGGCTGTCAATCAAATCAGAACACGTGGTCACTGGGGAATATGGCACCAAGGACAAGACTTTGTGTTCTCATGAGGGCTGCTCTTTCCCACTCTTCACGTCATTGCAGACAGGACTTAGCCAGAGAGCTGTCTCTATTTCAGAAACATTCCCAATCTCCTCACTTGCTCTCAGGCCCTCTGTGAAGAGGAGGGACATTGGGACCTTGACGTTTGTCCACTTCCTCCGCTCCTCCATGGGTCTGGTGAGAGGATGCCCCCGGACTCTCCATCACCTGGGGGTGGCATGGATGTGGGGCACAGTACCCCGCAGTGTCTTCCATGGCGCACACACACCTCCAGCACCCGCCCCGCTCTCAGGCTGTCCCACAGCTGGCACAGAGGTCCCATCCTCTCCACATGGCCTCCTTTGAGAGGCCATCCTGTGAAGATCTCCTTCCCAAAACTCCCACGGCACTTGGTGCTGGTCCCATACTATTTGGCGTGTCAGAAAACACCACCTCATTTCCTCAGCTACAGACAGTGTACTGCTCACTGCTGGGTAAAGATACCCAGTTTTATATAGTCTTCAAATCCATGTACAGCTACCTACCTGGTTACTGTTAAATATAACACAGCTTTGAAAACTGTAACTGCTGGTAGGTATGTAGAAGACGTGGTGGAAAGCTTTGGGAAAGCAAATCATCATTACTACTATTTGGGCCAGCAGGGACCTCAAAGGAGAGGACTCTTTTTTTTTTTTTTTTTTTTTTTTGCCAGACAGCAAACTATCTGAAACCTTGCCTCATTGCCTCAATGTAATAATGACACAGGTTTTCAGAGAAAATCAATAACTTCTGCTGAGAATGGGTCAACACAAAACAATATACTTACTTGAAAGGAATGGGTACTTTATAGACGGCAGGCAGAAGTCACAGGAATCCTTCCTTTCTTAACGTACTCCCCGCAGCAGGAGGTATCTGAAATTAGAGGAAGAAAAGACTACTATTGTTGTTTTATTTGACAGAAATAGGCAGTCTATTAAATATAAATAGCAACAGAAAATGATAATTCTTTTAAGTCGGTCAGTAAGTTTTAAAATACAAAGCAAACACGAAGGTAAAACAAAACGTGTTAGTTTTTATAAACTTCATTTAAAGCCAAGTGTTTTGCTCCCTTCAACTGTGGTGTTTTGTTTTGTTTTGTTTTTAATTCTCACCCAAGGGTATGGTTTTCATTGATTCTAGAGAGAGAGGAAGGGAGAGGGAGAGAGAAAAACATCAGTGTGAGAGCAACATCGATTGGTTGCCTCACGGACATGCCCCAACTGGGAATCGAACCTGAGACCCTTCAGTACACAGGACAACACTCAACCACTGCGCAACACCAGCCAAGGGCTCAGCTGTATTTTTTAAGGAGACACTCAACCTTAGACAGCAATTATACAGAAAGGAGACTATAAACTTCCAGTTGTGAGAAGTCACATAAATAAAGGTTTCCAGGACGTCATCTCATTTTTGGAACTGAGTCAGTCTACCCGAGGTTGATAGATAGGGTGTTAATTTCAAAGGGCCTTTGAGCCCATGTGGTACACAACCCCACTTCAGACCAGGAACCAGAGGCCCACTCAGGAACCAAGTTCTTCTGTTCTGGGCTCTGGGGGTTAAGACCAAAATCTCTGACCTCTGAGTCTATACTCCAGAAAAAGGAGACTAAATATAATAGATACCATCTCAGAATGTCCCACTGGGCTGGAAGGTGGAGACATCTGAGCAGAATCCTGAAGGCAGTGAGGACATGAGCCATGGGTCTATTGAGGGAAGCAATGTACTGGCAGAGGAGGGCAGCCAGGGTCTGAAGGGGGGACATGGAAGTGGCAGCTAAGTCTGTGGCAATGGATGAACCAACCAATGGAAAGCAGGTGACAGGAAGCTGATGAAGGATAGAACCTTGGGGAATATCTACTTAAAAGGTGGGTAGGAGCCCTATAGCCAGTTTGGTTCATGGATAGAGGGTCGTCGGGCTGTAGACTGAAGGGTCCCAGGTTCGATTCTGGTCAAGGGCATGTACCTGGATTGCAGGCTTGATCCCTGGCCCTGGTCAGGGCGTGTGCTGCGGGAGGCAACCAACCGATGTGTCTCTCTCACATCTCTCTTTCTCTCTCCCCTTCCCTTCCACTCTCTCTGAACATCAATGAAAAATATCCTTGGGTGAGGATTAACACTCACACACAAAAAAGGTGAGCAGGACAGGAGACTGGGAAGGAGCAGTCAGAGACAGGGGGACACAGGAGGAAGCCCATCAGGGCTGGAGAGCTGCTGCCTTTGACAATCAGCTCTGAGGACACTTCCCACTCGGAGAGTAAGGGCTGGGGAAGGACGGCTTGTGAAAAAGGAAGTGTGGAAGCTTGACCAGGGCAAAACACTACAGAATTAGGAGGGGTCTTTGACTGCCTGCCCTGCAGCATTCAAAATCCGTTTTCATGTACACAGTTTACTGGTGGCAAGCCTGGTGACCCTGATAGTGAACTTGCCTTCCAAATTTGGCAAGATTTAAAATATGTCTAAATTCAATTAAGTGTATAAGAAAAGGAAAAGGCCTTAATCATAGTAAGATTAAATGCAAGTGTTGTAACCGAAGCTCACATTTTACAAGCTTGTCTTTAATAAGCATGTACAAAACAAATGACTTTAATAAATAAAAGAGTCTGGTTAAATAAATAAAAGAGTCAACAGGCGTCCAACAACAAATGATAATTCCTGGCAATGCCAACAGTTCCAGAAATGATCACTAAATTACTTAAAAGTACAAGAGTAATGAAAATATTTTGTAAGTCGAGATGCATTTTTAAACTTTCACATACATTTAAAATTTTTTCAAATCCCATGTGATGTAAATCTATTAAGACAAATAAAAACACTTCCATGCAACAATCTAATGTGTATTCTTAGAAGAAACAGAAGAAAAAAAATATAGTTTATACAGTTGACCATTGATCATTGGTTTGAACTGTGCAGGTCCGCACTTACACATGGATTTTTTCCGTAAATACCTGTACTGTTTTCTATCCTCACTTGGGAGTCCGTGGATGCAAAGGGCTGACTGTATGCATTGATCTAGGCCCGTGGTCAGCAAACTGCGGCTCGCGAGCCACATGCGGTTCTTTGGCCCCTTGAGTGTGGCTCTTCCTAAGCCTTAGGAGTACCCTAATTAAGTTAATAACAATGTACCTACCTATATAGTTTAAGTTTAAAAAATTTGGCTCTCAAAAGAAATTTCAATCGTTGTACTGTTGATATTTGGCTCTGTTGACTAATGAGTTTGCCAACCACTGATCTAGGCCATCTTATATCAGAGACTTGAGCATCCTCGGATACTGGTATCTGTGGGGGAGTCCTGGAGACACTCCACCGCGGATACTGAAGGTAGTTAAGCTTTTGGATAGTCAAAAGCTATATGTGGATTTTGGACTGTGTGGGATTGAGTGCTCCTAACCCCCACATTGTTCAGGGGCCAATTTATTACATTTAATACGGGTCACAAATAAGACACATGGTGAAACTGAAAGTCAATATTTTATATATATATATATATATATATATATATATATATATATATATATATATATAGACACATACAGATCTGTGGCCCACACTGACCCCCACTTAACAATAACGGTAGTGGATGTGGTACGAGATGGATGGGAAACAGTTCATTCTGGATCAGGCACTACTAGCTCTCTACTCCTGAAGCCTTCTGGTTCCCCCCAGCCCCCTTTTTCTAGAGAACTGGTCACCCTGCGTGCACTCACCAAGCTAAGTGCCCGGTTCTGCTGTTTACACTCCCTACTATTATTTGTTTGCTGCCTCCCCTAAGTAGGCTGTTGCTTGCAGGGTAGGCTGTGTCTTCCATCTTTCTCTGGCTAAGGCTTAGCACAGAGCCTAGCACAGGGTAGGTGCCTCTAATTATTGAATAAAATAATGAAAGAAAGAAAAATAAATACACTTAGATGACAGGCCTAGTGTCTCTTGAAATGTTTTTTCAATCCAGGAAACTTTAGGAGGGTCAACCGCGAAATATTTATTGATTGCTAATGACAGATCCCCCTCAGTTCTTTTCATAACACAGATGGCCAAGGGGCCAGCCACACAGCCACCCATACTCCTCCATCCAATAGCAGGTATACCCAGTGCTCCTTCCTTGTTCATTCAGCCCAGCTGCTTTGTGCCACATCATATTCTACAAGAAGTGACTTTTCATTTTCAAACTGATGACCACTTTTACGGCTGTGATTATAAGCCGCTAGGAGAAAAACTTCGAAAGTCTTACTTAGAACCGAGACTGCTTTCATTTAAAAATACTCTATGTTTTGTACTCTAGTTCATGCTAATAGACCTATTTGATGGGTCAGAAATGTCATTCTCTCGTCAGTAAAGAGCTATGAAATTACAAGGAGGGGAGAGAACAAAATTTTAAAGTGCCCAAGAAATTTATCTTTTGCTTTCTTATCTCAGAAATATATAAAGGTTCTTTTTAATGTAATTAAAAATGGTAAGATGTGATTCAGCTGAAGTTAAAAGTGTAGATTTTGCAAACATGTAAATAACATTTTATTTGGTGCTATTAGAAAAACGCCCCTTTAGTATATGGTGGAAGGTCCTGTAGGCTATCACAGTGCATTACACAATATACACATACCATTTATGTTACATTTTGAAGAAGTTCCTTCCAGGCACCAAGAGTCTTTTAAGACCCAGCTCCTAGGAGTCAACAACACTTAGACTACCCCCCACAGCTTCAGTGGCACACAGTTTAACACAGGGCTAAGCTCATAAAAGGAGGTTTACTAGTACAATGTTTACGCCTGACAATAATTTATTTTTAAAAATTATTTTTAGAGAGAGAAAGATAGATGTGAAAGTGAACCATCCATCAGCTGCCTCCTGCACGCCCCCAACTGGGTGTCGAGCCTGCAACCCGGGCATGTGCCCTGACCGGGAATCCAACCAGCAGCCTTCCCATGCACAGGAGGGTGCCCAACGAAGAGCCACACTGGCGAGGGCAACACTCGTTCATTTTTAAGGCAGTCTGCCTCTTAGAGATTCTTGAAGACCAAGGTAATTTAGGAAGCAGTTCAGGAGATGAAGAGGGAACGATGATTATAGAATGACATCAATTTATTCTTCCCCAAACGAGCGTCCAAGCCTTAGTGTGGATACAGAGAATGAGGGAGTGAGCGGGGAGAGCAGGGTCTGCACACGTGAACAAGGGCAACATCGTTCGTTGCACTTTCCACCACTGCTCTGCCGCCTTCTGGAATCGGAAGGAGGTGGGGTTTGTTCCAAGGGAGTCCAACGAGGAAGTTAAGTGCTCAGTAGAGCACCCCTCTTATGTACATTTCAGCACACATGGTACCTTAAAACTGAGCACTGCAGATTGTTTAAAGGCACAGGGAGCCTGTACCACAATGGATGACTATCAACCTTTCTTAGTCTAGATCAGTGGTTCTCAACCTTCTGGCCCTTTAAATACAGTTCCTCATGTTGTGACCCAACCATAAAATTATTTTTGTTGCTACGTCATAACTGTAATGTTGCTATTGTTATGAATCATAATATAAATATCTGATATGCAGGATGGTCTTAGGCGACCCCTGTGAAAGGGTCGTTCGACCACCAAAGGGGTTGTGACCCACAGGTTGAGAACCATTGTTATAGATGATACTGTATTACAATAAATGACAAACTTTCATAATACCTGTTTTTTCCTTAAGACTGATATTGGGATGGATTATTACATTGGATGATTTATTACCTTCAGAATGGACGAGGGAGGGGCTTGGGGAGGGCAGTGGAGCAGAGTTAGTGATCTGAAGCTTTCCTCTACCAAACAATACACGGGACCCCTGTAACCTGTATATACTTTTAAATCAAAGCAGTTTTGTTTAAACAAAGTACTTAAATGGCCACGTTTGGCTTTTTGGGAGCAGGGAAGTAATTCCCGATGGCTTTCAGATATCACTGGGCTCTCCGCTGACAGCAGACGCATGGTGGCAGCCAGCCAGTCGTGTGACTGGTGACTCAATACACAAGTTTCTGTGGTCTCCACAATCGGATACGGTGAGCATATCCATGTTTAAGTTTGAGGACTAAATGGTAGCAGGGGGCTCTTCTGAAATAAAAGAGAACTCTACGGAGAAGGTACACAGAGAAGCAAAATCAATGCACTGGTCTGGGTTTCTTTAAGCTCAGCCTTGGCCATTTAAATACGTTTCCTTCAGAATGTACCATCTTTCTTACGGAATTTTAAGATTACTTATTGTTTGAGGTGGAAAACAATCCAGGCAATCATTAACAGAAGATTTAAAATGTTGCCAAGCATTTGTCTGAGTGGTAAGAACCCCACCTTCCTGTGATTAATTTCAACTCCAAAAGCAACATCCCTGTTAAACAAAGCCCCGGAGTCAAAAATTCTCTCTTTGGCACAGGTGAATACACACCTATACATATGTTAGGCAGAATGAGATATGCTCTCACCCTCCGTGGTATGAAGGCTTGATGAAAACTACAAAGGGTGAAACAAAGAAAACCATCCAAAATGAAGGCTGCACTCAGCTTTGAAGAAACAATAGCACTTACTTCCCCCAGGGCCCTGCACTGGCCTCGGGAGAGCTGCTGCCCTGTCCTCATTCACGTGTTTCCCTGAACTCTCCCAGACTGCTCATTATTCGGGAGAGCCTGGGCTCCATGCACACAAAGTCAACAGGATACTGAAACGCACCTCCAAAGACACCTCGATCGATGCAACCTCAGGCTTTCCAAAACAGAAGAGAACCAATAAGAATCACTCCCCAGCACATGCACGCTCGGAACCAGGTAAAAACAATACTCCTTCATGAATCGAGTAGCTGTTCACCAGCCAAACCTTCTCCCGCAGAACGTATTTGGTACGGAACGCCGGGCTAGGCATGCTATTAACAACAAAAAAGAGCAGGATCAAATTAAACAGGGGACACGATGAACTCGCTTCCTTTCATGCATGGCTGGGTTTTCCCTGCGAGATAAAGACTCCAAGTAATTACCATGAACTGCAACTTCCTCACTGATCGCCTTTGGCAGCTGGCAGTGGCTGACTGCCGATGCTCTACAACAAAGAAGAACGCCTCCTCTTCAGTGCCTTCCTCCTCCCGTAACGTTACCAGCTAAGCACCTCCACCGTTGCCAGAACACAGTGGAGTATCTCTGTATCTATGTCTCCGGTGCATAAGGAGTACAGTGGAAACCTATCAAGCCGGCGAGCAGCGATGCTCGCAGCCAATGAGGAGAGGCTCGGGCGGAATCCAGCACATGCTCTCTGAGGCGCAGGCTGTCACCAGCGTTTAGCAGGCTGCTAATCTAATTATAGCTAGTTTTGCGAGCACAGAGCTACTGGAGCAAAGCACAGGAGCAAATTAAATTTTAATAAATTAAACCCCAAAGACAAAATCATCTTGATTTCCTGTCATTTTGAGGATGAATGTGCCACCTTGTAAACTGTAAGTGATTTTTAAAGTGCATTCTTGTTTTGCCTCCAATCTCGAGAAACAAAGAGTGGTTACCCCTCACGTCGGGTCCAGCTGACTTGCATTGCAGATTCCGGCACAGAGAATAAATGGCAAAATCAATACCTCGAAGGTATTAGTGCTAGTGCTGTAAAATCTGAGGCTCACTTTATTTACCCTGATTAGCAATTTGCCACTTATTTGTCCTAAAATGCTAATTAGTCTCCAATAGACTTTGAAATACCATGTAATTTCCATGCATAGTGGAAAAGTGCTCATCAAGGTACCAAAAATCATACTCCTGAGGACAGTAATCAATAATAATTTAGAGCTACAAGAGATAGAAGGGATACCAGAAATCACTGTACAAAAAAATTTAAAGAAATTTGCCTACTCTTGAATCCAGGTAAAATGATTATGGAGTTAAAAATTATTGTGGAGTTTTTGGATCATCTTCAATAAAGTATTAAATACTTTGCCTAGACTGAGACTAAAATGATGAGCAGCTATCAAATAAGATATCTTATTTTGAATCTGTTGTGAGACTATAGTTGAGTAGAACTCATACTAAGAAAAAAATGAATATCCAATTTTCAAAGTAAATTCTGTTAACTTCTATGATTTCTAATAATCAAACAGAACTGGATGATATAGTCAGTCTAATAATATATTGGACCAAACTAGAATTTTTCCTGGTCACATTGAAAAGCTTACATGACCACATTGTGTATGTTGAAATTTCTCTCTTAAGGAAATGAGCTGTGTACTTCTTGCTCATATGCCCCTTGACCTCCTTGAGTTTTCACAAGCCTTTCCATATCATATTTACAGCATATATTTTCAATAACAGAAAAGTTTGCCACTGAATAATTTAATGGTAAAGTTAGTTCTAGGAGCCAAATCCTGTGAGAGGCAGTTGGAAGCATGGGTGAAGAGCATACATTCTAACAGCCATACCACCTGTGTTTACATTCCGGATCAGCTACTTCCTACTTGCCTGACTTGGGACTAGTGACTGGATGTCTCCGGGTCTCAGAGGCAATAATCAGAGACACCTTGCAGGATTGACAATGAGCTATTAGGATTTGGACAGGGCCTGGCACAGAGTGAGTTCTAAATTAAGCTATTATTAATAGCAGCAATCTTTTCACCACATCATATTGTCTACCTTCTTTCCCAGTAACACACAACTCAAAAAAAGAAGTGTCTAAACACTTCTCTATTGTACAGTTTTGTCAGATACACCATTTAGAAGTGATTCATAGTGACAAGCTGGTGGCAGGCTTGATGAATCATACAGAGCCGTTATGGGGATTCACTGTGGTAACCAAAATTATTTCCCCCAACTTCTTTTTGGCTATGTAACACTCTCTAATTTCACTTAATTCTATATGAACCAATCTTAACAGGAATTTTCAGGAAATTAAGGGCTTAGAATTACATTTCATTAATGACTTGCAATGTAGATGAAATGATATTATATATTTGAAAAGTGTTTCCTATGAAATATAAATCAAGGAAAGTTTGTAATGAGGTGTTTGATGAAATTTAAAACAACAAGTTTATGTGAAAAGGAGAGAGAAGTTAGCTAGACAAATGCAACTTCTGTCCCTGTAAGAGCTTATATATTTATTGGTTCTCCCTTTCTTGTAAATATGTTCTACAAATTTAATAGTCCTGGGGTGATATTAATCAAATCTGTTAATATGTTAAACTTATTTCCTGGTCCTGGCTCGGTGGCTCAATAGGTTGGAGGGTCATCCCGTATACCAAAAGGCTGAGGGTTCAATCCCCAGTCTGGGCATGTACAGGAGGCAGCCAATTGATGTTTCTCTCACACATTGATATCTCTCTCTCGCTCTAAAAGTCAATAAAAACACAGGGTATCCCCCCAAAATGTATACAGACTTTAATAGCTATAGCTCAATTTTGAAAATGAAGTGTATTTTCATAAACATTGCTTTTATAATTATTCTAAGTGGGTGATGATTAAATTTTTTTCAATTTATTTTCCATGATTCCCAGAAATTGGTATGTTCTACCAGTCAAGCTCCAATCCAGTGATGATATGCCAACTTCTCATTTTTCTAGACTTGCTTTGCTTTGATTTTTACTTGAAAACCTTTACAAAATGCTAACATCCTCAACAACCATTATGATCTGCTCTAAGAAACCAAATATTCCCAGGGATTAATTAGTAGCCATGGAAAAGGAAGGCTGACTCAGAGGCATTTTTCAATCTTTGTATACCATAGACTGTTTGGGAAATAAGCCAGAGAAAGGAATGGTATGGCTCATAAACTTTAAGGGGAAGACAGCAAAGAAACTCACGGTCCATAAATTCAAGAGTGAAAAATGGTGTACAAATGTAGACACAAACACAGGCTTGCAAAACAAGATGGAGACACGCCTCTAAAGAAACTGTTGCATGTGCCACCTCGAAGCATCGTCCACGTGAACTATCAACGCGCAATCACCATTACCAGGAGCTCCAACTCCAAGAGGAGTTGGCTTCTGTGATTTGGCCTAAGGCACAGCTCCCTGGAGGCTGCCAGGATACAGACTAGTAACACTTCTAGGCATTTATTTAGGAAACAGCCAACAGCCCTGCCTTCCTCTTCATTTAACAGACTGCGAGCTCAAAAAAAGGGCACTGTTTTAAAAAGCTGTTTCATTTGTCTCATGCCTGTTTTGTATAAGACATTAAGCAGACGCATCCTAGGAAAAGGAGGTCACTGTCCTTTCTTAGGTCTTCTCTTTCGGCATATTTAGAACAAATATTCATCTGGGACTGAGTATTAGCTTATTGGTAAACTTTCTTACTACCATTCGACTAGGGAACAGCACTTTTATCTTTGAACTTCAATCAACTCTTCCTTGAATCTGAAAAAGCATTCATGTACTCAATAGTTCTAGGCACCTACTATGTGCAAGGATGGTGCTGGGCATTGGGGATACTGCAGGCAGTGAGACAGTATTCTGATTCCCACTGGACCGTCCATTCTCATTAGGAAGAAAAACATTAAGTGACTCATTAACAACTGAATGGTTCTGGTGGGGAAACTGCGGGGACGTGCAGGCTGCTATGAAAGCACGTAAGTGGACACAGAGAGTGGGGTCTGCGACTAGAGGAGGGTTCTGGCTGGAGTGTGCGTGAAAGGCAAGGTCCTGGAGGACCCAGCACCCAAGGACACAGGGAGGAGTGCGGACAGCTGGGAACAGCTCCCACAAGAGGAGGAAAAGCGTTAGGTGAAAGCCCTCTGGAAACCTGACGACTGATTGATTCCCCCAAGTTCTTTCTAGGAATAGGTTCCCATTATCTCCCAAGTCAAAACCCTTGCTCACCCTTCATTGCGTGTACATTTCACATTTGCTACACTGGGCAAGTAGGAGCAGGCGGTCAGCAGAGAAATGGTTGACCTCACTGGAGGGGTTTGTTTCTTCAAGGTCTTTGGATTCTCTAACCTGGGAGAACGAGGAGAGGAGGGCCTGTGTGTTGAGAAGTTCCAACAGAACGTTCAGCTTTCTCCCCTGGTCAATGAAAGGACTCTTGGCTCCCACACAGCTTTAGACTGGTCAGAACATTCTGACCAGAAGTGTCTCAATTTCAGTTGTTTATGAAATGCCATCTGGCTGGAAGGGGCCCAGGGCAGTGGTTTCTCCTCTGAGGAACAGGGACCTGGGCGTGGGGAGGCCCAATCACAAGCTGGGCCACCAAGGCTGACATTTCTCCCATTTGCTGCGGTGCCCCCAGCTCAGGTCTAGGCCCCAGCGCTGCCAGGAGTAGGGGGAGGGGCCGGCAGTTCTGGGTGGGCCCCGTAAAGAGTGGTGGGCCAGTGAGTGATGGAATAGACAGCTTGTATGTAGCATTTCCACGGTGGCATTTCAGGCCACCAACACGAACTTACTGCTGGCGGAACTGGGCAGATGTGGTAGCAAGCGGCTCCCCTAAGCCCACGCAAGGGGCTCTAGCACACCGCCCACCCCCATCACAAGGAAAAGGAACGAATGCCCAAGCTGTGGAAGTCTCCTGTGGCTACCAGGAGCTGTAGGACAACTGCTGGGCAAGCAAATGGGTAACTGCTGCCCCTTCCTTCTCTGTTCAGAATACCCACACAGCGGCTTTTTTAAAGAAATGTGGCATCTGGGGTACTCAATGCAGTTGTAACGTGGCTGGGCTGGGGAAAAATGAATCAGGCTGCTGGAAACTACTCCAGCGGCTCCAAAGGGCATGTGCGGCCCTTGGCTCCTCTCTCTTTGCAGATTCTTAGCATCCAACCTGTTTACCATGAAGTGACCTCCTGCCTGAATAGGGCCTGAGGGGTTCCTTTGTATGTCAGTGTGGGATGCCTTGTGCAGTCAGCTCTGGAGGCCCCCTGCGAAGCCTCCCGCTGAGAAAGATGCTTATGTTGGACAAGCGTCTTACCAGGCTGCATACATGCGCAGACATGCATGTGAATCCTCTCTGTGGGGTGCAGTTTATAATCTTGTAGTGTCTCCTCAAAGCCTTTTTTCCCCTCTAGCGATTCCTATTGTATAGTACTGGTGAAGGGCAATGGAAGGGTAGGAAACAAGGAGACAGCTAAGGAGTTCTGAATTCGAGGGGAGGCTTGCTTCCCATGGCTAGCTGTTGCTACCAAATTAAGAACAGACGCTCTGGCCGCCTTAGCTATCTGACCACTTCACACACGTATCCATCTAGTTCACAAACACAGTGTAGGCTGACGATCCAGCGCAGCTCACACACCCTGGTCGGGGGGCTTCCCAGGACCCACCCAGCCTTGCACGGCTGGACAGCATGTCACTGGTTCTTGACCACAGTGCTTGGCTAGATCGTCTCCTGAAGCCCCTTCTCCCCATTTCCTTGGCCACCTTCCCGCTGTATCCTCTATAATAAACCCATGAGGCCTTCAGTGAGCTCAGCCTCTCTTGCCAAGGATGTAACTGGTCTCTTAGATCTAGAAGAAGCAAGAAGTCACATGATAGAAGAGAAAAAAGACTTTCTCAGGTATGGCACTAACCCTAAAAAAGATTTATACAAAGAAAATTTACACCTGTTATGTTTCATACCTTTCATACCTCCTACATGCAGCACCCCTATCCCAGAGGGCAAAAGTACCATGTGCCTGTAAAGGTAGCAGGCCACGTAGGTCTGCCCAGCCCCAGGCCTCCTCACGTCCTAAAACTACCCAGCCAACCCCTGACCTCCTTAAAAACATGACCCCTGCTCATACTGAACTAGTTTTTTATAGGAAGCACACACGCTCTCCCACCTGCTAACGCAATGGTAACCGCTACGTTCCACAATTAAGAAGAACCCACAGAGGGCTTCTGTGCAGGTGGACACGATGGAGAAGAGAGCTGGGATGAAGCAGTCCTGCAAAAAAGGCATCTTCCCCACAAAGCTGAGAAAACTAAACACTCAGGGTAACACAAGAAAGTTTTTAAAATTTTACGCAAAAAAACACTCACATTAAGAAAAGTCTTCAGTATGATGGTTATAGGCTGCATTTCAGGGTTCTAGTTCACAAACACATTCTTCTCAGGAAAGCAGCTTTTTTATTCACCTGCCTTCTAGAGCAGCTCATTTTTATCTAAGTGACTGTTTCTTAATTACAAAGTCAAACAATCAATTATAGGGAATCTTTTAAATCTCTCACTGTACACAAATGTAAGCATTGCATAATAAAATGACTTTTACATTCTCTAGAAATAAAAACTCCCACCTTCCTTTCATTTACATTTATACGGATCTATAGGTCAAACATGGGTTCATTCATGAGCTGATGAGGTAGGACACACATGGACATTTCATACAAGTGCAAGTACCTGTTGGTATCAGAACACACATGTCCAAATGAACGGGCATTCTGGCAGTTAAAAATTAATGTTGTTGCTCTGGCCAGTGTGGCTCCGTGGGTTGGGGGCATTGTCCCATATACGGGGAGGTCTCAGGTTTGATTCCCAGTCAGGGCACATGTGGGTTCAACCTCCAGTGGGGGCGAGTATGCGAGGCAACCAATCCATGTTTCTCTCATACATCAATGTTTCTCTCTCTTTCCCTTCCCCTCTCTCTACAATCATATTCCTCAGGTGAGAAGAAACAGAGAATGCTGCTAACAAAAGCCATCTTTAACAATGTTTGTTTCTACAAACCAAAAATTACTTACCCCTTGGGCATAGTAATTGTTATTATTAAATAAATGTATCTATAATAATTAGATACGATAACCTAATAATAATTAGGAGTAATAATAATTAGATGTAACGATTAATAAGACCTACGAATTAGGTTGCAGAAGTAGTTCTGAGCTTATTAGCTTCCCTTCTGTTCTCAAATCATATCATGTTTTTTCAGAAACTGACAGGAATCTTCTAGGATGTGGGCCTGTTTACCTCATCAATAATCTCTGTACTATCGAAAGAACCCGGGATGAGACCTTCTCTCTACTGACCATAGGACCATTCCTATAAAACTTTAAATGACAATAAGTGGATGAATGTCCTCAATTTCAGCTTTGTCTCTCAAAGCGGAACGTCTTCAAATTTCAGTGAAGTAATTTTTCCTATAATTTAATGGTTCTGTTTCTCATCAGCACTAGTTCTTGAGTGCATCTCTACAGTGTTGTCCAACATCAAGGCATATACTCTCCCATGAGTAATGCATGCTGCTATTTTAAGCAAAAGCTTCATGGAAGAACTACAAGTATGCATGGCATGAACGTTCATCACTGTGTTTCAACGTTACAAACTTTGAAAGATTAGACTTTTATCTAAACAAATATGCAACTATAAGAACGTAATTTGTTATGAAATTCATCTTGGGCCTTTCTGACGCTTTCAATGTCTTGAAAATAGGTCGTACAGAAACTTCCAAGGTTATATCCTGAATGATAGTCCTTGGAAGGAATTATGTTGCTAGGACAATACTTCTCATCTTCTACCCCATTATATTTTATCCTAACCTAGCTACTTTCCAGCTGCAAACTTTGGGTACATTACTTAACTTCTCTTCGCTTGAATTTTCTCATCTGTAACATGAGGACGAAGAAATGATTTACTATATAAAGAAAGCATTTAGGGAGTGCCCAGCATTTTGCAGACATTATCTAAGTTCTTCCTGCTTGGCTGATGACAAAATTAAAATATCCTGGCCAAATGATACTCATGCAATTAGAAAAACGATCCCCTTTTCTGACCTTTTTCTGACCCAGAAAAAGAAATATATAGTATAAACACAACCATCATGCCCTGAGCACAACCCAGATGGGACATGTTATACTGGTAAGAGTTTGTTAATAACATCCAGAATTTCTGAGACTTAAACAAGCACAACTTTCTTGCTGGGGCAATTTGCAAAACGTTCTTGAAAATTTTACAGATGTGTATGCCTTTAACCCTGGCCATTTGCTTTGGGAAAATATCCTAAGGAACTAGTTGGGATCACGGACAAATATTAATTCCGAAATTAGAGGATATGCGCAAAAAATATAGAAGCAAGGGTATTTATCACAGCATACTTTCTAGAGCAAAAAACAGAAAATGAAAAACTTCTTCAACAATAGCCAACAATAGCCAACATGATGACATAAATGATGCTGTATACATAAAAATTAATGTTACGTTACGCAGTTCTTCAAAAGTGATATGTATTATGAAATAATATTTATTAAATGGAAATGTAGCTGACATATTAAGTGAAAGTCATAAAGCAATGCATGATGCCATTGCTGTTAAAATGATCTCTCTGTGTACACACACAGACATCTCTGTGTGTACATATGGAGAAAATATCTAGGGGCAAGGCCACAATGTGAATAGTTCTTGTCTCTGCACGGTTGACTTGTCTGAGTTGTTTAATTTTTCTCCTAACATTGAACATAAGTTGCTTATTAAAACTCTGTATTTTCCCCACCCATGGGAAAAACTACGGGTGGTAAGTTTTTCATGAGTAGCCCCTCTAAAGTCTCTGGCTTGGAGGTTCAGGCTGCCTGACATGCCCTTGTCATTGGATCTGTCCTACAGCCCGTCTACGTGGTACAGCTTAGCTTTGTTAACTTGCTAGTAAGTGCACCATCAGCTAACGGGACACTGATGTGCGCTAATTATCCTCAGCCATAAATCAAACCATTCGGGTGGGAACCAAAAGTTCAGCCTGGATTATCAGTCAATTTGCTGATTATTATTAAACATTAGAGCAAGCCTCTGTTGGCACTGGTGCAAGTCTGCACTGCTAAGTACGGCTTAGATATTCTTCCCCATAGTTATTTGGATAATTTTCTCCTTTTATCTAAAGGCATTCTTGTACACGTGGAAGATATGGCCAGGTTCGAATGTCTGGAAAGAAGCCAGGAAGTTTAAGTGATGGAGAAAATGGAAAATAATTTCTTTGGATATGAAGTTAGAAACATTAGCATGATTCAAAATTGACTGGAACCTTGGCAAGTTTCTGAAGCTTTATGGATTGTTACTACTATAGGGGGAATCGAGTTGAAAGAAAGTAAAGCCATCACCTTTCACTCTGTCTGCCTATATGAGCTCTATTTTTACTTTCACAGTTTAAAAAACCTGTAATGATAGCTTCGTATCACTAATAGATAATGGTTTGATGGTTTTGTCAGAAAGATATTTCCATTTATATGTGTAGATTTTAAAGGTAATTTTATTATATATCTAGGGATCAATTTTTACGTTCCACAATAGAAATTAATATGCAAATGAATTGTTAACAGAAATCTGCCTTGAAGCAAATTGAGCTCAAGTCCACCTATACAGTTGAGTGTAAAGCCAAGATTTTTTTTCTACTGAAAATAATCACATACACACACCTTTTCTCTTTTGACTGCTGTTTTTCATAAATGGTGACTACTGCTCTGTACTGGATTCCCTGTTCCTATTTTCATGTAGAGAGAGAGAGAGAGATCCTTTTCCCTGGTTTCTTTTACAACAAAGAAATATTTTTTCATTATGTAACCCCATTTAAGGCAGTGACGACAATTATGGGACCTTTTTTTGTTTAACAAGTGTTATCCTCCTGGAAATATTTACCACTCAGTGACTTTAACAGAAAAAAGATTGCGTCCTTCAAGAACGAGAAAGAAGCTATTTGAAGGGAAAGAATCCTTTGTAAATCTGAATAGTTTCTAAATAAAGAAGAAAATCTGTGTCACTTATTTAAGGTAGTTTCTTGGCTTAACAATTTATGCTTTATGGACACAATAAAGGAAAAAGCTATTCCTCCAAACGTGACTGGCCCAGTTTGTAAATCTGATGTTTGAAAGACATTTTTGCAGAGGTGGGTCTCTCTATGTAGGGCACCTTTTCTAAGCAGTAAGTATCAGAGTATCGGGGGGAATAAGCTCATGGCAAAGATAAAGTTCATTACATACTACTTTTGTTGTGGGTATGTTATTAGCCTTGAAAGTGGAAGTGATCTGAAGGACAGGAGTTCACCTTAAAGGAAACTTTCTTGGGTTTCTCTTTTACTTTATTTTCAAAGTCAGATTACAAAGGAATTTAAATTTCAAGTGTTCGATTACATTCCTCCTGAATGACTGCTCATATCTTTGCCAAGTCAATGCTCCCATTCAGGGAGAAGCTATTTTAATTCCACTGCAGGCAGGTCCTCTGATGAAGAGGAGAGCTGAAATTCCTCTTACATGGAATGGCACATGATGAATGCTTTTTATCATAGAGTCTGAGTCAGGCTTACACAAGCGGTTTGTGCACTAGATTATACTATAGAAGGCTTTTAAATTAATATTGCAGGAATGTTCTCTAATGGGAATAAATAGCATAAGGTACCTGACAGGTTAGTGGCAAAGGGCTACAGGAGTCCAGAGGGCAGCAAGAGAAACTGCCCACCTGATTTCTTGGTGGCATTTGCCCATTTTATAGACTAGAGAAGCTTTTACAGTTTCAATCATCTTCCAACCAAGGGTAAACACCATTTTCACATTTGTTTTTGTTCTTGTTTAAGAACAACAACACAATTTGGATAGGGGATATGAGTCAGTGTCAGGCTTTCAAAAGATGGTACCTGGTGTTCCCTTATCCTGAGGATGGGGTGGGGTGCTGGAGGAGAAGGAAGTATTAGTTAATTTTATTTTATCTACAATGGGCACAGCTCATTCACGCATAGGAGTGGATCCTGGCTTCTCTGGATGAAGTAAGTAGAAAATCATACAGGCCTTGCTCTCCCCTGGTAGTGACGGGTGGCCAAGTTGATGAGAATTAGCCCTCCAACTCCCTGAGATGCTCCAGGTGAGAGAGCCAGGGCCCGGCATAGATGGGCATAAGCCTCCTGCCTCAAAGGGACAGGCCAAGGGAGGAAGGACAGGGAAGGAAAATTTTTCTTGACGTGTAATTACTACTTTTCTAAAAAGTTCCTTATTTTCAGCAATGGATAGAATTTTTTCTATGTCTCTTTTTCTCTTTTTACAAAATAACTTAATTTCTGTCCTCCCCAAATATGCTTGTGTGTTGTGTTACCGTTTGGGAGAATGTATTTTGCAGGGGAAACAAAAACTCCACTGGCGGCCAAGAAAAAGCAATCCTAAAGCATTTCTATTAAACATTGGTTGGTCTCTGTTGTGTGAAATTAACCGGAATTTCAGTTAACTTATCCTTTTTGACTTACTAGTTTGGGGCTGCTCTTAGTTTGTGCTCAATCATGCCTTCATACATACTTCTTTTCAGCATTATTCCTGGACCTAAATTGCGGTGAAATGACATTTTTCTTTTCAGCATTATTCCTGGACCTAAATTGCAGTGAAATGACATAGTTCTTTTCAGCATTACTCCTGGACCTAAATTGGAGTGAAATGACATGAATTACACCAAACTTTTAAAATCTGAACATACTGAAGTCACCCAAATGCAAGACACATTTCACTTGCAAAATTCCATGTCAGAGATGTGTATTAGCGATGTTTCATGCTCCGTGGAAATGCGAGCCACTGTGGGGAACCTTGAGGGTGGCTCCTCTGTGTCCCCAGTGGGAAGAGAGTGTCCCCCACCCAGACAAGGATGGAGGCTCTTTCATGAAGACAATGAAATTCCAACACAGTGGTGTGAATAAGAATAAGCAGATCAGCGAAGCAGAAGAGAGAGTTCACAAATACATAACTAATTTTTGACAAAGGGACTCAGACAATTCAATGGAGAATGAAAAGTATTTTCAACAAATAATGATGGGACAATTGGATATCCATTTGAAAAAACAGTAAACCGTGACCACTATTTCACACCAAATATATCAACCTGAGGCAGGTCATAGACCTAAACAGTAAAACCTTAAACTATAAAGCTAGAAAAACACAAAGGAGAATTTTTGCAACCTTGCAGTAGGTATAAATTTCCTAGAATCAGAAAAAAGACTAACTGTAAAGGGAAAAAAAATGGCAAACTTTCCTCTAAAAATATTTAAAACTTCTGCTCAGCAAATGACACTTTAAGACCAAATGAAAGAAACTATATCCAATACATATATCTGGAAAAAGGTCTTTTATCCAGAAAAATAAAGAACTACAAATCAATATAAAAAAGATGAACAATCTATAAAAACGTGGACATTTCACAAAAGAAGATATACAAAAGACCTATAAGCATAGAAAGGGCACTTAATGCCATTAGTCATGAGGAAATACTAATTTAAACCACAAGACAACACTATTTCATAGTCACTCAAATCACTAAAAATAAAAAGACAACACCAAATGTTGGCAAGGCTGTAGAACAACTGGAATTCTCACACACCACTAATGGGAAAGTCTGAAGTCAGTCAAACATTTACCCATGACCCAGCAATTCCACCAAAGGTAAAGGAAAACATATGTCCCCCCAAAGGCTTGTTCAACCATGTTTATAGCGACTTTATTCCAACTGCCCACCTGGAAACAAGCCAAACATCCATTCACAGAAGAACAGATAAACAAACTGAGGTGTATGCACACATGGGCTACCTCTCAGCAATAGGAAGGAGCTACTGAGACTAAGGATGAATCTCAACGACATGATACTCAATGAAAGGGAAAAGCACGAAGCGTATTTACTACTGTACAGTCCACTGAGGTAAAGTTAAAAACAGACAAAACTGCTTTATGGTGGTAAAAATCAGAACAATGATTTCTTCTAACGTGTAAAAGGGGGAAGTGGCTAGAAAGTGGCAAAAGAGAATTTGCTGGAGTGAGGGAATGCTTTATATCCTTAAGACGTGGTTATGTGAGTGCACATATAGGGTGCCCCCAAAATGCATGCACTCTTTGAATAATTATAAAGGCAGTGTTTGTATTTCAACTGCGTTTTCAAACTACCAGTAGCATTTTAGGATGAATTTCCTTTGTTCAAAGCTTAATCTGGTTGAAAAGAAAGAAACACCAATTGAGTTATCAGCTGTTAAAGAGTGTATACATGTTTTTTGGGACACCCTGTATTTAGTAGAATTATTAAAGTGTATGCATAAGATCTGCAGATTTTACCTAAAAAAACCACCCCATATTATATAAAAAATAATATTATAAATATAGTCTTACTATAAGTTTTAAAATGATTTTATTACTAAGTTGATATCCTAATATAATTATTTTTATTTTAAATTCTTCTGAACCTTTCGAGCTCTTATATGTAGTATGTTATGTACATACAAAGAAAAGAATGATGATGTAATTCTACATGAATTTTCAGAAGTTATAGTTTACTTATTTGAAAATTGGATTGTGTGCCTTTTTTTCAGAATATTTTATCAGGAACTAAGGATATTTTTTCCATTTGTAAGTCCTTGGAAAGTTTATTTCAAACAGTTAACCATTGGTAACACCTACTTAAAGCACCTTTTCTTTAGTTATTTTTGTCTCTTTAGCTTTCACCTCACCTACTTTTCTTTTATTTGTCTCATGTTTATAATAAAGCAGTTTTCTGGAAGAAATAAATACATATTTTATTTAAACATACTACACAACTTGCCATTGTTTTCTGAGAGGCTTCTCTATCACTCTTAAAAACAAACAAACAAATACCATATGATTTCAATATTTGTAGAGTTTAAAGAACAATAAATGAACAAACAAAACAGAAACAGACCAAAGGAATGGTTGCCAGAGGGGAGGGGGCTTGGGGGCAGGGTGAGAAAGGTGAAGGGATTAAGAAGTACAAATTGGTTGTTACAGAATAGTCATGCAGATGTAAAGTACAGCATAGGGAATATAATGAATAATCTACAATAATAAAAGCATAATATGCTAATTAGACTGGACGTCCTTCTGGATGACCTTCCAGATGAAGCTGGGGCTGTGATGGAAGCCCGGTTCCCGGGTGCCAGGTGCTGGAAGAAAGCCAGTGCAGGCAGCCCAGGGAAGGAAGGCCTACTCCTGCATGAATTTTGTGCATCGGGCCTCTAGTATTGTAATACGTTCATACGGTGCCAGGTGGGTACGAGACTTATTGGGGGAATCACTTCATAAATTACATAAATGTCTAACCACTATGCTGAACACTCAAAACTAATGTAAAATACTATTGAAAGTCCATTTTAGTTGGAAAAAAATTTTTCAAAAAAATTTTAAAAACCCAAACATATTAAAAACCCAAACCAATTAAAAAACCCAGATGCTAATGAGCATATTGAATTAAAAAGGCATTATGATTGGTCTGGGGGTTGAATATCTGTTTTATTCCTTATTAGTTAATATGAATTTAGATTAAATTACTTAATTTCATTAAGACTCAGTTTCTTAAATGAAATACTTGTATCAACAGCTATTTCATAGCCTCAAAATGGGAAGCAGGTAGGAGCTGCCCCCCTGCAGCTAATCAGGGGGGTGTACTGACTGTACACAGCGACATACAGATGGTTCTAGAACATATCAGCGATAAAATTCCTATCCCCATGTGGCAAACTGTTCCCATTGACACGACCTAGGACAGCGGTTCTCAACCTGTGGGTCGCGACCCCTTTGGGGGTCGAACGACCCTTTCACAGGGGTCGCCTAAATACATCCTGCATATCAGATATTTACATTACCATTCATAACAGTAGCAAAATTACAGTTATGAAGTAGCAACGAAAATAATTTTATGGTTGGGAGTCACCACAACATGAGGAACTGTATTAAAGGGTCGCGGCATTAGGAAGGTTGAGAACCACTGCCCTAGGACAACTCAAAACAAAACAGTCTGAGAATGAGGTCAGTCTTTCGCTCAGCTATGGCCTAGAACCACTAACCTTTTTAAAAAAATATATATTTTATTGATTTTTTACAGAGAGGAAGGGAGAGGGATAGAAAGTTAGACACATCGATGAGAGAGAAACATCAATCAGCTGCCTCCTGCACACCCCCCACTAGGGATGTGCCCACAACCAAGGTACATGCCCTTGATCAGAATCGAAACCGGGACCCTTAAGTCCACAGGCTCTATCCACTGAGCCAAACCGGTTAGGGCTAGAACCGCTAACCTTTACCGAATACTTTCCATGTGCCTGGTCCCACACTAAAACACATTCATCATTTAATCCTCGCAGCTTCCCATGATGCAGATACTATTATCACCACTTTACAGAGGAGGAAATGGACCGAGAGGTCATACCCTCCTGGAGGCACCAGCCAGTGAGTGGAGGAATCAGGGGCCCACCTGCAGTCAACCCCAACAAGCCTTGGAACCATGGAGCCACACTATTGTTACTGAACTTCAGAGTCGTCCCTGGGCATTTAACGGGTGATTGAGGAGGGAGTGGGAGGGTCAGAGTGTTTTGGAGAATTTCAGTCCTCAAGCTCGGTTCATGCAGTAGAAAAAATAAGAACAATTAAAAGGGCAGGGCCTCCAGCTTTATTGCTTAGGAAAGGAAACTACAGTCTAATTTCCCAGTCTATAGGAAATTCGGAAGAGCAGACTTGTTGAAACTGTGTATTTAGCTGCCTAAGTGTGTGTTTGTGTGTGTGTGTGTGTGTGCATGTGTCTCCAGCTCCTCTTAGGAACTCTACACTCAAGCCCAGGATTTCCTCAGCCTCGCCAGCATCCTGCACTCTGGGGCCCCACACCTGGCTGCCCAGGGCTATGGACCTTTGAGCTGCCCAGTGCTCTCCCCAAGGAGAGCAGCAACCAACCACAGGGGCAGCAGAGCCCTCCAGGCAGCCCAAGACCAGTCTTTGAACCATGAAGCTGGTGTGTGTTCATGGCAATGAACTCAGTCCTCAGCCATGGTGTGCCTGAGGCTATAAATCAAGCAGTAATTAGATTTTGCAGCATTTACACAACCCCTCTGCTACCCTCGTTTAACAGCTCTGGACAGGAAAGAAGGGCAGACCACTCCCACTGAAAAGGTGGGCTTCTTCACGTTGAGCCCGGTGTTCTGCCTGAACCCCCAAAGCACAAGATAGCCAAGGAGAGAAGGTTCTCTCAGGGTCAAGGTGGCATGGCCACACCCTGCAATTACCCCGGGAATGGGGAGGAGAGATCGCTGGGGATTTATCCTTGTCACATTGGGACACAGGTCACAAGCAAAGGCCTATGGAGATGAAAGAGCAGTTCAAATAAACTATGCCACGGTATGGAAATTTAACTAACCTATCAGAAAAGCATCGAAATATCACAAACGCATGCACACACAGGAGTCTACGCAAACTAAGTTCTCATTTGATGTTAGTCAAAGTAAATTCAGCCTTCACTTTAGGCTGTAAACATGTCATCTTGGGGGATTTATTAGGGAGACCTCGGGAGACATATGAATTATGCCTCCATGAAAATTTTAGTTTTAAATGTTAGCAAGTTCTATGAAAATGCAACCTAATACTTAGGTTTACATAGAAATTTCAGTCCTCCCATTTAGAGTGACGTGAGGCTTTTAATTTTACATATTTTACATTCCTATACGTTATACTTCTTAAATTAAATAGATTGTGATAACCGGTAGAAATTGAAATGGCACTAAAAAGCTAAACAACATTTAAATTTTATTTATTAAAATAACCATTGCCTATTTTCTTGATGGATGTGCCCTGACCACTTTCAAAATCTAGAGATATGAATTATTTCAATATTATTTTACGACTGAAAATTTTTAGTTTAACGAAAGTTATATATTTGCGACCAGAGGTTGACAGACTTTTTTTGTAAAGGGCCAGAGTAGATATTTTAAGCTTTGCAGGCCAGAATCCCAACTCTGCCACTGCAGTATGAAACAAACACATAAACAAATGAGCATGGCCATGTTCCAATAAAACTTTATTTACAAAAACCGATAGTGGGCTGGTTTTGGCCCATGGGCCACGGTTTTCCAACTTCTGATGCAGACTAGACTAAAACAGTGTAGAATCTTATCTTTAATATATACTGGAAACTGATACTTCAGAGCAAAAAAACAAACCTATAAAAAGCAATCCTTATATCCAATGTTAGATGTAGCAAATGTTTCTTAAGTTTCCTGAAGTTGCTAATTTTTATCATGAAACAAGATTTGAAGGTGTTTATCCTTCCTTGCACACAGCAGGTTAACAGGTGTTCATGCTGATCACAGCTGGAAACAGACAGAGCATGTCCCATGCGTGACTCCAGAAGGCTAAGGAGAGTGTCCTACTTACACGGGAAGGCTTCATTCGACCAGGATTGGATCTCAACAGGCCCAAGGCACCTCAAAAGAAAAAGCCACTTCTGTCACTTAAGAGCACAATTGCTTCACTCAACTTCAAAAGGGCACTCAAAATGCCAGGCTTTGAAAACACACAAGACACTGAAGGCGTAGAGAAAAGCCGGTGTAGCCTGCTCAAATGACACAAAAGAATTTGTGTCCACAAGTTTAAGGAAAATGAATTAAAGTGTAATCTTCAGATCAGGAACGGTAACTACTTAAAATGCCAAAAAGAAATACAACCCCAAATGAAAGGAACAAAAGGACAAACAGGTGCTGTGGTGAGGTGAGAGAAGAATGACTGTATTCAAATGAGGCTGCTGATCCAAGATCCTCAGCAGAGCAGCCGGCCCTGTGTCTGAGCAAATGCTCCTGGCAGGTCGGGGGCAGGTAGGGTGCATGGTTATGCTGGACTTCTAACACTGTCCGTCAGGGTGCATATGGGAAAGTGTTGTTGCTCTTTGACCCCGCTGCTCACTGGCCCAGGTGAGAAAGCAGCAGGACTGCCTTGGGCTAGCATCTTCATTACAGAGGGCAAACCACTCAAACCCCAAACTCCCACAGCTGGTCACTCAAGCCCTTTCTGGATAGAGAGGGGCTGCAAAGTCTCAGTTCCCAAAGATGCTATATCACCATCCATGTGATTCTTTTTAAAAGAGTACTATTGCCCTAGCCGGTTTGGCTCGGTGGATAGAGTGTCGACCCTAGAGTGAAGGGTCCCAGGTTCGATCCCAGTCAGGGGCACATGCCTGGGTTGTGGGCTCGATCCCCAGTGGGGGGCGTGCAGGAGGCAACCAATCAATGATTCTCTCTCATCATTGATGTTTCTATCTCTCTCTCCCTCTTCCCTCCTCTCTGAAATCAATAAAAATATATTTAAAAAATAAAATAAATAAAATAAAAAGGGTAATACTTGGAGAACATAGCTATTCGATATTAAAGAAACCATGTCATCATATGGTATAGAAAAATGGAGAACCCCTCCCAGAAAAAAAAAAGAAAAAAAAAGACTGACAAAGGGCTATGAAATAATTATCAATTTTTAAGACATATGGATAAATATGTAACTAGCCTGAGAAAGTTTACAAACTAAAGCGAGTACTTATATAAAAACAGGTATCTGCAGCAGCAGTCTTTTGCTTTTGAGGGACATGATTCCCTCCACTCTCACAAGCCTCTAGTTATAAAATATATACTGGTCCCAGGGCTTGGGGTAAATGTAGATTTCAAAAGGGTCCACACGGGACTTTCACCAACTCACAACTGATCTGTTCTTTGTAGTTCTGTCTACCGAATCCTGAGGGCACCTTCCTCTCCTTGGGTATCCATCTAGTTGTGTTTAGCTGAAGGAACACAGTAAACTGAACCCAGCTAGCAATGGGCCTGCTGTAAAACCCATTTTGGAAAAGCCACCTTGATGGTTTACAGATTCTGCAGTAATGAAGGTGAGGATAAGGGGGCAGTATATACAGACTTTAAATACTTTTCTTGCTCTACATCTATTTGCCCTCAGGATGAAGACATACGGCCTTCTGGGTATGTCTTTTTAAGTGAGCTGAAGTTTTGGAGAGGAAAAGAAAAACATTTTTTTAAAATATATTTTTTATTTATCTTCAAGAGGAAGGGAGAGGGAGAGAGATAGAAACATCAATGATGAGAGAGAATCATTGATCAGCTGCCTCCTGCATGCCACCCACTGGGGATCAAGCCAGAAACTCAGACATGTGCCCTGACCGGAAATCGAACTGTGACTCAACCACTGTACCACATTGGCCAGGAAGAAAATCATTTTAAGTCAGGCCTAATCAAAAGCATATAATAAAACATAAATGTCATTGAAATGAAATAACTGAAAATATTTTAATGGAGCACCAAAGTTTGAGTCTTAAACCCTTTTCTTGCCTATCTGCGGTGACCCTTTTAGGGACCTCATGGTCCTGGATCCCATAATGTGCTACTGACTTCCACGTGTATGTCTCCCATCCACCTTCTCCCCTGACCTCTAGACTTGCATGTCATCAGCAGCTCAAACTTAAGGATCCCAAACTGAGCTGCTGAATCCCCTCCCAAACTTGTCCCCACCACACCCTTCTCTGCCGGCTAATGGCAGTGTCTTCCTTCCAGGTGCTCCGGCCAGAAACCCTGGCATCATTCTTTGTTTCACTTTCTATCACACCATACACCCTAGCGGTCATTAAATCCTATAGACTGAACTTTCAAAATAGTTCCTAAACCTGACCATTCCTCTCCACCTGTACGGCTGGACCCGGGCCCAACCCGCTATCACCTGTGCTCTGAATTATTGCACCTGTCTTACTGGTCTTGTCCAGTCTTAGCTCATCGGCCACAGAGACCTTGCAAAAATGAAGGTCAGACCATGTCACGCCTCAGTCCAAAACCCTCTAATGACTTCTCATTCCCTTAAGGCCAACGTCAAAACCCAAATAACAGCCAATGCCCTTCCCACTCTGGTTCCAAGCAAACTCTCTGACCTCACTTCCAAGGGCCTGACTGCCCCTCCCCATGCTCAGGTTCCCTCTGCCTCAGGGGCTGCTCCCTCTGCCTGGTTTCCCTTCTCCCCAGTGTTCTTGACCCAAACATCCCCTTCTAGTAACACCTTCCCTGCACCCTCCCGCTATCTGTATCAGTGTTCTGTTGCTGTGCAGCAGACTGCCACAAACTCTGCAGCTTCAAATCACACCCACTCACTCTCTCTCAGCTCCCATCAAGGGCCAGGCCTGGCTTAGCTGGGTCCTGGGCTCAAGGTCTCTCAAGGCTGCAATCAAGATGTTGTCTGGGCAGCCCTCCTTCAGGAAGCCCAGGGCTCCTCTCTGAGAGCAGAGTGCGGTCCCTTGAGGCTGGAGGGCTGAGTCCTGGTGTTCCTGCTGGTGTGAGAGGTGCGATGTCTCTCCTAGAGGCAGCTGGCAGTCCTGCTGTGGCCCTCTCACGGCTCCTTCCTCCAGGCCAGCAGGAGGACCTGCTGAGATGAAGCTCAAGGTCTCATATAAGGGAACCCAGGATCACAGCAGTGATGCCATGGCCGGCACATGCTCTGAGTCCCCTCGCCCCGGACAGGACATCGGAGAACTCTGCCTGCCACAGCGCTATATGCCACCACGTCACTCCAGACACACATCCATCTGTCCCCCATCCCTGCTGTCTTTTCCTCCATAGGACTTATCACTTGAAACAGGGACCATGTTTATCTTCCGTAGTTCTGCTTCATCTCACTGAAACATAAGCCTCGCCAGAGCAGAACTTTTTCAGGTTTTGTTTACAGCTCTCTCCCCAGCCAGTAGAAAAGCAATACCTGGCTCAGAGCAGGTTACCAATAAATATTTATTGGATGAATACAAGACTTACTAAGTAGGTTTGCTTTAAGCACGTCAGCCTCTCCACATCCCCAATCCTGTGACCTCCTTCTTCTGTCGCTGTGCTGCAGCAGAACTGTTTAGTCACAAAAGATGAAGCTAAATGCTCTCTTTCCCATGGTAACAAAGCTATAGAGTTTTCATTTATTTATAGTTTTATCAGCCAACTGTGTGGTGAGAGCTCCACATGGAGAATTTGTAAAACCATCATTTTGCCCTTATGTGAAAACAGATATGGTCACTGTCCACTTCCCAGGCCCCCAAAGACTTCTATGTTGGTTTGTTTGTTTAATCTTAAAAATTCTTCAAACAGTGAAGGAAATAAGAAATAAAAGTCAAACTCCCTTGAATACTGACTCCAAGGAAACGAAGAATAGGTGACTGGGTCGGTGATTTAACAAAGGGACAAGTATGGTATTCAAAGCAATGAACATCCTATCACTAAAGTAATAAATGGTACAGATCCATCATCCACATCATTTAAAGGAATATTGCTTCTTGCAAGAGGCAGTGGAATAGGCAAGGCCAAATGCTATAAATGTGAAATACAACTCCATGTAAAACACACATTGGGTATCCATTTTACCCCATGTGCCTCTGGTAGTAACGTTTTTAGGTGATAAAAAAAATGTACAGTACATGCCCTTCAAACAATATTCATCAACCCAGCTGCAAAAGCAAGTTCTATAAACACATGGCTGGTTTGCCTGCACGGAACTTAAAACCGCTGGTACCCGCTTTCCTCTAACAGTAACTGAATGTTACTCAGGTGATCACAGGTCACCAAAGGTGGCCTGCATTTCTCCTTCACCCAGCTGAAGCTTCCCCTCTCGTATTTATTTTGCTAGCTCCGTCACTATCAATATAATTCAAGGAACACAATTGATTTCTAATAAATGAGCATTCACTTCTGAATGCCTGGCTGGTTTCTGCCTCTGGCTTCTCCTCTAACCATATAGACAGTTTCTAGGTTAATCTGCCAAAAACAGTGATTCTGGCAAGTCACTCCTCCGGTCATGAACTCAGGGAGGCTACCTATGGCCTCATTTGTCAAGTTCATAGCTCTCCCTATGTCAAGTTCGTAACCTGGATTAAGCCCTTGACGTGGGTCAGTTTGGTTTCTCTGTTAATTGCAAGACTGCACACTTGACTCCAGTCCTCATCTGGCCAGGCCCCTGGGTGATTGGCTGAAAGAATACAGATCAATGAATGAAAACCACAAACTCCAAACCTTAAGCCCTACTGACTGTAAAAACATATCTCTACGCGAAGAAAAGACTGCTTCTCTTTCCCTCAGAAATCAGTATGGTTAAGAGAGAACAAAGCCCATAAAGCAAGGTCTTCAGCTTCTCAAAGTACAAAGTACTGTACGCCTGGAGGCAGATGTGGCATTTCCCCATCACCTTGACTGAGCTCTCTGTGGAAGCAGAATTCTAACAGGGTCCCCAGGAATTCCCAACCCCCTGGCGTGCACCCTGCCTAATCCCAGGACAGTAAATATAACAGGCTTTAGTCGTGTGATTAATTATGTTATATGGCGCATTAATCTTAAAATAGGGAGATTACCCTGAGGGGCCTGGTTTAATCTCCTGAATCCTTTAAAAGCAGAGACTTTTCTCTGGCTGGTCACAGAAGAGAAACGAAAGAAATGAGAAGCGCGGGGAATTTGATGAGGGATCCTGTCGTGATGCTGTGAGAAAGCCCGTGAGAAGGCCCAGGGCAAGGGCTTCTAGAAACATCTAGAAACTGATGCCAGCCCTTGGTCCATAGCCAGGAAACGGACCTCAGTCTTGCCAGAAACCTCAATGAGCTTCGAAACAGATTTTCCCCAAAACTCAACGGAGATACATAGTCTGGCCAACACCTTGAGTGTGAGGCCTGGAGCAGAGCATCCTAGCCACCTGTCACCTCCAGGACTGTGAGCTGAGAAATGGCTGTGGAATTCTGTGGAAGTTTGTCATGCAGCAACAGAAAACCTATATGCTTCCTTCTAAACCAGCAGTTCTCAACCTGTGGGTCGCGACCCATTTGGGGGTCGAATGGCCCTTTCACAGGGGTCGCCTAAGACCATCGGAAAAACACATATATAATTACATATTGTTTTTGTGATGAATCACTATGCTTTAATTATGTTTAATTTGTAACAATGAAATTGGGGGTCACCACAACATGAGGAACTGTATTAAAGGGTCACGGCACTAGGAAGGTTGAGAACCACTGTCTCTAAACCAAGCCTCAGTCCATTCACATAAAAATAACATTATCCCAACAGGACCTTACGGCATTATCTACTGTGCTCACAGGCAGGAGTGGGCAACTAACAAGTGAAAAAGAAAGAAAAGCCCAGGAGGCTTCCCAGAAAGTCTCTCTCCTCCCTACAAACTCATGAGATCTGCGAACAAGCAGAACATAAATATCTTTAATAACGGGGACTATTCTAAAGACCATCATGTGTACGCAAGCAATATTTCTCAGAAATATTAAAAATAGGAATCAGCCTTTCCAGGATAGTTTGCTAATGTTGACATCGATAACAGCAACATCAATATTACAATTTATTTAGGTTTCTATGACATGTATTAGGAAAAGTGTTCATCTTTTATTCATCAAAATAGTAATTGGTTATCTATTGCATAGAGTATCCTTTGTGTCTGCTTGTTGAGTAATCCCAGGGAATGCTAAGAAAAACATGCCATCCACATATTATTACAAGGAAAGTAAATATTAGAGGATATTGGCCTACTGCTTTTCTTAAGAGCAGACATTAATTGCTAAGAAACAAATATTCTGCATCTCACTTTGCTTTGATAAGCAATCCTGCTATTATTTCAATGTATAGACATGTATGTCGTTTCCACTCCATGCCAGGCGCTCTGCTAGGCACTAAAAACAGAAACACAAGTCAGTCCCTGATTCCCAGCCACCCACAGGTTATTGAGAGAAACAAGCCAATAAAGAATCGAAATAAGCAATTTCAATCAGTACAGGATTAGTGGTATGTGTAATGAATAAGACGCAGTGGAGCCTAGAAATTATAACATGTTTGGTGTGATGGTGCTGAATGATCAATTAAGAAAGTGTTTCTCTCCATCCTTCTGTCCATCCACCCATACATTCATCCAAGATTATTACAAGTTAAACAGAAACATCTGACCTAATGAAGGGCAGTTCTGACATTTATCGTGTCCCTAAGGACTATGATCAACTATATTCTTTTATTAAAGAAAACCAGTTTTCTTATGATATACTTCTATCCATAGTCTATTTACATATGAAAGGTGGCTGATAATCTTAATCCATCACAATTAAGTTTAAACATCTCTGATAGCCTAAGTACAACCAAAATTTGATCATCGGTGGATACATTATTATGTCCCCTAACTTCAAAAATTCCCCAAATAGAAAGCTATATTTAAACCAGACTGATTCCCACAAACATTATAGAGTATATGAGAGTTGGACCTAAATCAAACACTAAACCTTTCATTCCTGACCAGCAATATAAAATGACAATAAGTGTATTCTTGGGGAGATCCTTGGTTAAAATAGAAATACTGAATCTTACAGTTTAAGTGTGTGCGCACACACACACACACACACACACACATACACACGCACTCACACACACACCAACACACACACACAGTATCTATCATACCAGTCCTGCTGGGAGGGAGTGAAAATCAAATATTAAAACCCCTCACCCTACAATGGCTTTTTCTTAAGTGAGAAAATTCCCCATGATAAAGCTTATTTGGAATTTATTTTAAAAGACTAAACTGTGGCTTCTCGCACAAGCCATTTAAAAATTCCACCACTAAAATTATTCTTAATAAAAATGTCCTAAACTTAGTCATCAAAGGTTTGACATTTGCTGTGTGCTAGGCGAAGTCAGGGATGCAAAACATAATACTTGGCACATAATGAACGTATTGATTGAATGCAGTGAAACGGACAAGACCTGGCCCAAGCCCTTAAGTAGTTTTCATATCAGCTGTAGCAATCTGGCTCATAAACACAAAAAATTAAAAAGCAATAATATGAAACAATAACAAAACACCACTGAGAATTGTACACTTAGAAATTATTAAGATAGTAAATTTTATATTACAGGTTTGGTGTTGTTGTTTTTTTAATACCGTTAAGAATAAAACAATAAAAATAATCCTCATTCATAATTTAAAACAGTGAGATCTTAAAACAACACTGTATATTCGAGTTAGAGTTTGCTTTTAAGAGACATGAGATGACACTTCTGTTTTCCTGACTATGGTCCATTTTCTTTTTCTGTTTTTTCAATATACTTTTATTGATTTCAGAGAGAGGAAGAGAGAGGGAGAGACAGATAGAAACAACAATGATGAGACAGAATCATTGATCAGCTGACTCCTGCATGCTCCCTTCTGGGGATCGAGCCTGCTACCTGGGCATGTGCCCCGATCTAGAATTGAACTGTGACTTCTTGGTTCATAGGTTGATGCTCAATCACTGAGCCACACCCGATGGGCAATGGTCCATTTTTAAGAGAGAGGAGGACAGCCTACCTTCTTCACACTGAACAGAGAGCAGGAGAGCTTCGCAATGTGCAAACCCTGCACAGCAGCAACCATTCTGCAGAGGCATGAAGCAACACAAGATGGGCAGTAGCTGAACACATCCCATAGGTGATGCCCTGCTGAGGGCTTTGTCCACCTGGCAACTGGGTCCCCCAGGGCTGCGCTGCTTGACATTGCACCCGGACTCAGGAGAGCCAAGTGGAGCACACCCTTTAATTAGTAACGGGGTCTCTTCAGTTCATGAATATCAAATTTTAGTAACTTTAACTTAATAACTAATGAGTAACCATTTATTCCCACATAAAAACAAAAGTCTAAAGACTAAGCAGCCCTTTTGCTGGCACTGGTCTACAGGCTTGTTAGGAATCATCTCATTTAATTATCACTAGAACCTCATGAAGCGGGTACCAGGAGACCATCAATATACGAATGATAAGAGAATGAGGCCAGAACAGAACAGTACAGGGTTGAGGTGAGGATTAAGTGACAGAAATATGCTGTGCTCATTAGCATTTTTCCAGGTACAGAGCACATGGTCAGTCAGTGGCAGGTAATACCATTACTTGGCTAAGTGAAGTAAAGGGGGTAGGGACTTTAAGTAATGGTGTGAACAAAGGAAAAGAATGGGTTTTTCAGAAGGCATCCAAGATCTCAAGCAGATCAATAGAGCCGAGAAGAGGGGTTCCAAGGAGAACAGTAATGGCTGGAAAGGTCATTCGAACTTGACTGTGGAAGAAGGTGAGCACTTTCCACATCTGGGCCCTTTACCGACCCCCCACCACCAATCTCGGGAGTAGGTAAAAGGATTTTAAGAGTTAAGGGAGCATGAAGAGAATATTTCATCAAGATTCACTGATACGCAACATTCAGGGTGGACTGAAAAGGGAATACCCGAGGAACAGAGTAACCAATCAGAGGTGGCTTCAGCAACACTGTGGTGAAAGAAGATGGGGAGGTCACTTAGAACATAGGAAGGGCAAGAAAGGACAAATATGAGAGTCAAAGAACAAACATACTTAATGAGTGATTTCCCGACTTCAGGTGATTCTCCAAGGCTTTCCAAAGACGGTTCCTTAGCAATGGACGCTCAGTGGTTCTCCGGAGAAAGGCCAGGAGAGAGGCTGCTTTAGCAGGAACACCCAGAGACCTGTTTGTGACACGGTGGGTTTGAGTTCGGAGTGGAATATCAGGTGAGTGGACTTAGAAAGCAGCATAAATGTTGAGATAATCGATGGTGAAGCACAGCTGGCACCAGGTGTGAGGACGTGGTGCCAGGGTGATGTTCCCTGGTGACGGATGACCAACTGGCCAAGCCTGAGCCTAGCGGATGCTCAGGCTGAGCTCATAGGAATGGGTCAACAAGGAGGGCAGGGAGGGGAGATGACAGACTCTGACCCGGGAGGACAACAGAAAACAGAGCAAGTCACAAGGTGCTGAGGTCAGGGAAGAAGGGATGAAAGTGTCCCTAATATATAAACCAGGATCAAGATCCTAGAGAAAGTACAGCAAAGAGAGAGAGCCCAGGGAGGGCAGAGGGGGGTGGAAGGACGAGGATGACCACGGACAGGATAGCAGAACACATCCATGTGAGGTGGGAGGCAAGGAGGGAAAACCCCACTAGGGGAGCGAGAGTGTCAGGGCCCAGCCGAGTCAGGAGAACAATGGTGAATCAACATTAATATTCTTTTTAAAATACAAAGTATGCAGCAGCACCAAACTCTCTCCCACCAAACCTGCACTAAAGGAACATTCAAATGCTTCTATTTTTATCCTCAAAATATGAATAGATAATTTTCCTAAAAAGAACTTGCAGGTGCTTCGAAAGGGACTAAGGTAGAGAAAAACCACTGTGAAATATGTCTGCTAAGCACTTCACTGCTGAGTGACTGCAATAATGAACTATGCTTAAGCCCTCTAGAGTTTCAGGCTGGGTTTAAGGATTATTAAGCAAGTATTTAAAATCAACACTGAATTTCAACAGTATATATATATAAATATATATATCTCCTAGAGAATGTGAATCCATGAAGCTTTTATGCTAATAACCATTCTGGAGAAGTTGAGAGTTAAAAGAAAGAAACTAAAGTTTAAGTCCTATCTTGATATTAAACAATTCCCCCCCCCCCAAATTCTCAAGTTGGTCACCAAGCACACTAACCTCTTACATGAAGAGGCTATTTTTAAATACACTAAAATCTCAATAATGATTAGACACATTAAGTAGCCTCTCAAGTTTTACAAGAGAGCAGTCATTTACCAAAACAAGTATAAACTGTACAAAGACAGAATCCCTCTACTACTGTTTGATAGGAAATTAACCCTTCACTTACAAGTATCACTGCTTGATTAATATCGGTTTACAAAGAAGAAAGAGAGAGAAAGCAGAAGATGCCAATGGTTAATTATAATCTCTGAGTTGACCTTACCCCTGGTCAACTGCTGTGCCTCAGTGCCCAGAACCACAGCCCAGGCTCAGTGGCCTCTGAGGGTGACACCAAGGAGATGGGAGGAGGAAACAAAAATGACAGCTTCCAGGGACACCCCAGATACACCTACAGCCTATGAACACACTCCTAGTCCTCAAACCTCACTACAGGCTTCCTACCCAAACACAGCCGTAATGCCAGACACCTCCCCTACAGGTAGGCTGGGACTCTTGGACTAAGGCGTAAGAATCATTTCACCATTAAAAGTCCTGCTGATTGCTCTTGTCACTGCTTCCAAAACATCTAGGGTATCTCATTCTTCTTGTATAGTTGTCACTGTTTTCATAAGAAAGAAATCTGCCGAGTTTCTATTTTCCACCTAATTAGGTTCACTCCTGGAATACCATTTCAGTATGGTTTGTAAATGCTCCCTACCATCACTGGTATTTTCTCTTCATAACTCTTCCATCCAACTTCTTCTGCTTTGCAAGTGTATTAACACTATGGCTGTCAACAACATCAGTTCTATAAGTCTATTACGCACACGCACACACACACACACACGCACACACACGCATACATCAATCATACTTATAACCCTGTGTATTTTAAAGTAATTTCTCTCTGGTATTTGTAAAACCACCAAGCACTGCATATTCAATTGGACCATGATCAATCAGTAAATCAGGACTTCCCCCCACACCATCATTTGGCAGAATAGTTACCGTATAGAGTAAGACTACAGACATAGTATTTAAAACTGCACAACTAATGGATGCCGAACTTGGCATCAATCACTCTTCTTAGAAAAGTGAATATGGGCCGGTGATACAAGCTGAAGGTCAGAATGTTGGTAACACACACCTGTGTGTTCATCCATGGGAAGATGTGCACATGGATTTTCTTCTCTGAAAACCTGCTCTAAGGGGATTCCCAAAGATGAATGAGGAAGGGAGAAATTGTACTACGGCATTCTGGTTATCTCAGATTTGTTAATGGGTGGCTATGTGCTTTTTTAGGATTCTTGGTATACATAGTATAACAGAAAGAACACCATACATGGAATTTTAAGGCTTCAGTGTATATCTAACAGTTAATGCCTGGGCTCTTATAATCTCTATGTGACTCAGTTTCCTCATCTATGAAATGGGCACTCTTTAGAATGACCATAAAATGTACAAATAATTTCTGAGAATCTACAAGTCCTAGAACGCTGAATTATTAAGATTTTATTTGAAAGCCTATAGTTGTGTATTAATATACAATAAGGATTCATTCTGACAATTGTATAAAATATGAAAATTCAATTACAGCTAATTAGATAATGTTAACTTGGTTATTACCTCACTCAAGGAGTATCACTTTTTATTTTTCTTATGTTAATAAAGTGCTCTTACCTGAAAGAAGGAAAAATTCACCTTAAAGGAATGTCTGCCTTTTGGTATTACAATCTTAAGATGAAAATACTCCTTGGTGGGTCCCCCCCGCTGCAATGGTTTGCATAGGTGGCCACTGAAGTTAAATCACTAAATAAAACTTGAATGACTGTGATCACCTAATGGACATGGCCATCAGATGGAAGGAACTTGGGCTGAGTGGCAGAGCGGCACAGTACCAAATGGGCCCGTTGCATTACAAGGCGCCACGTAAAGTCAAGCTGTTCATGGAGACATGCAAGACCTATGCCTCCTGAGTAAAGAGTGTGAACAGTCAGAGCAGTCAACAGTTCAATTCTTTCACTTAGAGGAGCGGTTCTCAACCTGTGGGTCGCGACCCCTTTGGGGATCAAACGACCCTTTCACAGGGGTCGCCTAAGACCATTGGAAAACACACATATAATTATATATTGTTTTTGTGATTAATCACTACGCTTTAATTATGTTCAATTTGTAACAATGAAAGTGAGGGTCACCGCAACATGAGGAACTGTATTAAAGGGTCACGGCATTAGGAAGGTTGAGAACCACTGACTTAGAGACTATGGAGCATGCACTGGGACTCACCCTGCTCTGGGCCCTGGGGCGAGAGCAGTCAACAGACAGACCCAACTTCCTGACCTCATAGAGCCCACTGCATCCCTCTACTAGTCAACCTTCCAACTGAAGAGCAACACAGCAGGAAGGGAAAAAGTGACTAGGCTGTCAGGGACAGGGGGCGCCACTGTGCAGCGTCATCACTGCGCAGCCCTTAAGAGGTTGCAATGCTGGCAGGCTCTGAGCCCCACAACATGAGGACCCAGGGCTCCGCCTGCTCCTATCACCAACGTGGGAGCGGCCAGGCCAATGGCACAGACCTTCCTCATACCCACTTATTGTCAGATTGCAACGAATTTCACTTCACTCATTTTTAAAATAACTTTAACAGGCAATTAAGCTTCACTTCTAAATAATGAAAGCTGCTTTTAAAAAAAGCTTTTTATTTTAGCCAATTAACTCATTATTTCTTAAAAACTAAGCAGTATAAATGTTATATAACCTACTTTATATTGAATATTTAATTGATAAAACAGTTTGAGGGCTTTGCTTCAATTCATCCCCATAGTATTTTGTCCTTGTCTCATGAGAACTTCCAAGCGCTGCCTGATTTTACCTACAACTGTATCCAGGAATCCCTAAAACTCTTAAGATGGGTGAGTTTTGTTGGCTTGAAGCTAAGTGACAGCTGAAATATTTAACATTGTCTTTTATTTTATTGGATGATGTCCATAATTTGCAAAATTGCTAGCCTGATTATTTTTGTAAGTGCAATAGCCACCATCTGGTCAACTAATGCCCATCTAAACTGGGAATTGGTTCAGGTACTTACTTTGATTCCTGTTAGAACCCTAATAGTTTCTTTATGTGCCTGGTATCTGCTGCTTTCAAATGGACATTTTTAGCACATGAAGTTACTGAAAGGTTGCTCTAATGCACTCAGGTGAGCTCATAAAGAAAGTATGAACCATTATCAGAGGTACAGTATATGAATTTCCCGTATGTTCATGAAAGTTTTCTACATAAGGCTGCCCATCAGCTTATGAAGGGCCTGGCACACAACTGTCCAGGCTGCATACTACACAATCTTGGAGATGTCATCATCGCCATGGTGGCCTTTATGAGTGGCCACGGTGCCTCTGAGCATTCAGATGTGTGGGTATGAGCCCACGCTGCTACAGAAAGTAATGCCCAAAACACACAGACAAGTGTTTCATGCAGGCCCTCCAAACCATGCAAGTATCAGAGAAACAGCAGCTGGTTCAAATAGCTTCCATAAAAGGGTCCATGCACATTCACACATCAAACCAAATACAAAGGAATCAGGAAATGTGATATAAATTTCTCAGAGAGGCAGTACAGCACAGCAGTTAAGAGAACGGCATTCTAGAGCCGGTCTCATTGGGTTCAAATCCTATTCAAATCCTAGTGTGATTCTGGACAAGCTATTTCATTTCTCTATGCCTCAGTTTCTTCATCTATAAACTGGGGATAACAGCAGAACCTAACCCAGAGCTGTATTGAGGATGAAATGAGGTAATGTAGTTAGAACAGTGCCTGCAACAGTAAACACCATGGAAGTGTTCAGATTTGGAATTAGTGTTTGGGGTATGAAAATCAAAGAGATTAAATAACTCCTCCTCGGTTTAAGAATTAGCCAGTGATTCATTTCAGAATGAAAATGAAAATTCTTGACTTACAAGAAAGTTTTCATTAGGCCATACTGCTTTGCACGGCAACTTTCTGACAAAAGTAAAACCCACGACTTGCGGTAATACTCCTAAAAAGCAAACACCCCGGCATCTGAGTGCTTTGACTACTGACACAGGTCGTCCCGAACGGGCCACCTGGCTTGATGCACGTGGCACTCGGAACCCATGGGCTGCCAGTACCTGGGCTGACATTTACTAGCTGCCTGTCCTCCTGGGGGAGGCACACACCCCGTGGTCAAACAACTCTAGCTGACATAACCGGCCGTCAATAAGACTTCAAAAGTCTAGGAGGGAATCAATGTCCATGTCTCTTGGGTCTCACCCTGGTGAGGCGTCTACTGCTTTTCTTCATGTTCTCTAAATATCAGCCAACCCCTGGTGCATTACACGTGCACCTTGGAAAATCATCTCACCCATTTCAGCACAAACAGCGCCGGTTCCTAGTGCCCGAGGGAGAAGTACGTGTGATGAAGATGAACATGTCGTGCAAAGTCTCCGGGGCCGAAAGGAACAAGGCCTGTTTCCGCAATGTGACGTGGGACAGCTAGAAGTCAGAAACAGTCCTGGCATGTTCGCGAGCGATGCTTTTTATCTATTTCAATTCTCATACAAGGATCCGGGGAGGGGAGATTTGATAACTGGTTCTGACAAAGATTCTAGCTTTCAGATAGTGGCAAACAAAATATGCACAGGAAACAAGTCCTCTGTTGGCACCTTGGTCTTATGTCTGAGAAAAGCATGCACGCAGTCCTGCCCCAGCAAACCCTGGCACACAGGGCACACTTTATCCAGCTGAACCAAAACAGTCCAGAAGAGCCCTTACAGGTTCTTCAGGGGCAGTGTTAGCATTGCCTAGCTAGTTCCCCTGCCTCGAGATGTGAGGTGGGGCGATCCTATAGGGAAAAATTAAAATTTGTATTGCAAAAATTCCAGGTAAACTAGAAATCCGAATAAACTAGGAATATACTGTGCAAAACAATCTGTATAAAAAGCAGCCAAAAACCCAATGGGTCACACAATGTCATCTCTGAATAACATTAATATTTTACCCACGATCCTCATTACTATTGAATTTAACCAGAAAAATCAGGAAAAAGCACCCAAACCTTGTTCCTCAACAGCTTAATGAAAATGCATGTGTTCTAATTTTAAATCAATTACTGTGATTTTAAAATGTCTTCATCATAAATGCAATTAGTGTAACATCCTGGACCAACTATAGAAAATAGTGTCTAAAAAGAAAAAGTAACATTATTTTCGGTCCAGTGTTACCTGTTTTATCGTACTGGCTTGATCATAGTAGTCAAACCAAACGTTGTATGGCTTATGGAACAGAAAAATCAGAAGTTATTTCTCTTCGTGGTAAACAAGAGGAAACTACAGTTTGGAGAGTTTATGCAGCTTACCTGAAGCCAAATCTGACTTCGTACTGAAGCTAGGCCCCGGCTGATTTCACACAGAAAAAGACCTGGGTACTAGAAAACAAGTTCTATTCCTCATGCTGCTTCCTGACGTAAAGCCAAAATTCACTCCAGGATGACAGAGTCCTAGAGCTGAAAGTGGGAGAGTGGGGATACACACACTCCTCAGGGAACTCCTCACTTACCAGATGGTTCACGCCAGGAGTGTTGTTGACCCCAAGTTCTTCCTTCACCAATCGCTACAGCACAAAACCAATGCCACCTGTTAGTGACAGTTGGTGATCACTATGGTGGGTGAATTTCACCTTCCAAGGTTATGCGCTCCCTTTCCCTCCCTGGCAACAAGGCCCCTCAGCTTCAGATACACCTGCTGTGATTCCCTCTGGCTGTGTCTTCCCCCAAATATGCAGAAGCTATAGAATAACAACAAATCAAGATGAAAGAATATCGCCAAAACCGGTTTGGCTCAGTGGATAGAGCGTCGGCCTACGGACTGAAAGGTCCCAGGTTCGATTCCGGTCAAGGGCATGTACCTGGGTTGCGGGCATATCCCCAGTAGGAGATGTGCAGGAGGCAGCTGATCGATGTTTCTCTCTCATCGATGTTTCTGGCTCTCTATCTCTCTCCCTTCCTCTCTGTAAAAAATCAATAAAATATATTTAAAAAAAAAAAAGATGAAAGAATATCTTCTGAAGTGTTGGCTGAAACACCACAACCAATTATATGATGGAGCCCACCACAAATACAGTTAAGTGACATACATAATCATAGTATACATACAGTATATACATAAAAATATATAATTATGATAGGATGGCTTAGGTTTTGGTAAAAGGGTAAATTAGAAGAGTGGTAAACATCATCACGCTTTCGCTTAAAAGGTGGGCCTAGTTCTTGCCAGAATGAACCTTCCCACTTAATGTTTATTCACATGGTTAAGTTACAGCGATGTGCCCTAAGCAATTAAGCAATTAAGATTTTCCCATTTCTCTCTCTCACTCTCCCCATTATTCCTTTCCTCCCTCCCTCCCTAAAGTTAATGAACATATATCCTCAGGTGAGGATAAAAAAGCAAAGTATAAACAAAGTGGTCCTGACAAAGGAAAAGACCATCCGGGAGCTCCAAGGTCTCTACGTAAGCGACCGTCAGTGCTCTTTGTGCTCACTATTTCAGGTGTGGTCAAGTGAAACGCTCAGAGAAAAGCAAACTGCTTTTGCTTTGCTTTGCTCTGTTCGATAAATATAGATTGTCACGGAACACAGCAGAATTCGCTTTTTTGGAGAGAACAATTCATGCCCTAATCGAAAGGTAAATGTTTTGTAGGGGGAAAAAGGACAGGGATCACCCAAAGAGAGCTGAGGCGGGTACAGTGAGTCCAAGAAGAGGTGACCTTCAGGCAAGAAGACTGACTTCCCTCTCGGTGACTCAGTCCACTAGCAGAGCGGGCGCTGAACTCTGAAATTCCTCCTGCATGTCCCACTGTCCTACGGACCGGACGGACTCCTAACATAGCCTTTTATGGTGACAACTTATGAAATTACTATGATCATGTCGATTCAATGTGATCCCATGTGAATGAGACTCTATAGCAGGGGTGGGCAAACTTTTTGACTCGAGGGCCACAATGGGTTCTTAAACTGGACCGGAGGGCCGGAACAAAAGCACGGATGGAGTGTTTGTGTGAACTAATATAAATTCAAAGTAAACATCATTACATAAAAGGGTACGGTCTTTTTTTTTTTTTTTAGTTTTATTCATTTCAAACGGGCCAGATCCGGCCCACAGGCCGTAGTTTGCCCACAGCTGCTCTATAGGGATGTCTAGCAGGTGGAAGGGGACAAAGAGAAAATGGAGCTGGTGACAAAGGCCCTGCTCCCTGGAACGTTGTCTGTGCTTCTTCAGGGTTGCTGGTCCCCCTCTGTCAACCAGCAACGAACACATCGCATTCACTCTGAGGGAAACGAGTTGACTCTTCCAGCCCAGTTAATGGTGACCTAAATGCTCTGCATTTCTAGCATGGCCCACACAGGAGGCTCTCCCAGGAAGCCGGTCCCCCCACATTCTCAAGAGTGAGGATGACTCAGGGCCAGTGGGCGGGGCCCTGGGACTGCCAGCAGAGCCAGGTTAACTGTCACTTAATCCCTGGCACCGCAAGGCACAGGGCAGAATGCCCTCCACAGGACATGGGGGGAACGCCCTTTCCTAAATCCAGGCCTAGGCAGGAGCCTGGCCTTTTCAGAAGGTGCTGAGAATGCCCAGGGCACATCTGGCGCGTGAACTGTTAAATGGGCAAATGCAAACATGTGGCCGCTTAGGAAACCGAACGCCAGTCTGCTCCTACAGGTCTCAGATGAAGCGCATCTGTCCCTTGCTGGGGTGGGTACGGCAGGCTGATCGCTTTTAATGTGACTGAAGGTGCTAGCTACTTTCCTTAGATATTTTCATCACACAAAGAATGCCTATTAATGTATATTAAGAATAGCAATAGAAAAGATATCTCTGCTACATTCTTATAAATATATGAAATGAAGGTAACTGTAAAATCATTTCAATTTTCTCCTCTGTCAAATCAAGGAGTTAAACTCAAATCTGCTACATCTCTATCTTAGACACTCCATGTTTCTCATATACAAAAGACGCCACAGTTCTGAGCAAGGACAACAGTCATCAACAATGCTCCCCAGGGTGGGGACGGGGGGGAAGGGAGTCGTAGCAGCTTTGCCATCTGATCCAGGGTGACTAACACCTGAGATGTGAAATTTCAGTGAAGAGAGGCTATAGTACATTTATATGCCATTAGCCGTCATTCAGAGAGGCAAAGATGACACGCTTTCCAATAGGTACATTTACCCTCCTTTTGAAGATGAAGAAACAAAAATTGGGAGAGTTACTAGGTCAGAACAATCTAGAATTCACTTGGTCCCATTCACCCAGCATTTTAGATCCAGACAGTCCCTGCTTGTGTCCCACTGGGTGATGCCTATCTGTTCAGGTGACAGAGACCAAAGACAGAGAAAGGCCTCAGAGATGAAATGCTACCTGCAGTGGGTGGAGAGACAGAAGGGAAAACAAATAAGAGGATAAGGCCTGCCTGGCTGCCTGAACAACGAGAGAGAGAAAAGAAATGTCTGTTTTCCAATTCTGATCAACTTAGGAAACAAGTCAGAAAACATGGCCAAGCACTGTAGTCACAGAAAAGAGATGCTACTAAACTTTGCTAAAAAACAAATTCACCTTCATGACTGAAGTGTGTGATTTATGCTGTAAACATTGTAATTCAATAAAATAAACAAATATCCTTTTAAAGGAGGAAAGTCAAATTACACATTTGTGTACAAAAATCCAAAAATCGGGCTAATTATTATTATTTTTTTTTGGTAAAGAATCATGTGTAATAAGTAGAACAGGTTGTATAGAAGGTTAATTAGAGCCTAGGATTATAGACTAAGTTGGAAAAATAAAACTTAATATACTTGTACTTTAATGTCATTAATACGCAAAAGGTCTATTGACAACTTAATGGTCTCAAAAAGCCTTGAACAACCAAAACATACCATCAGATGTTTTCCTTCTTCAACATTAAAATAAGGTAAAAATAAGTAAATAAATAAAAGTATGACTGGACATCAATAGGAAAGTCAGTCTAGAAAAACCTAAGTTTACATTACATACATTTTAAAAAACAGACATTCATGACTTGGAGAAGAAAAATTCAAACTTGGGAGCTTTGAAGGGTATGAAGAACTGTTTATTACTACATATTGAAACACACTCCCGCTTAAAGGGTTTGCTCTTTGATGGTACTCAGGTCAGATCAATACTAAAAGCAAGTGAGGAGGCAAACTCAGTGAGAGTTTAAATCAAAGATCATGTCTGGTGGGGGAAGGTGGAGGGGAAGGAGGGGATGGGACCACTCATTTATCCCACTCATAGCAGCAACTAAACTGGTTTTCAGAAACTTTTACTTGACACTCCCACCGATTTTGAGACGTAGCTGTAAAATTTTTACTTGTTTGACCTCAAGACACATCATAACCTATTGCAACCATGTAACAAAGTCAAAATTTTAAAGTTATGTAAATGTCACACACACACACACACACACACACACACACACACACATCAATGAAAAGAGGCTAAGCCCTAGCTGGCTTGGATCGGTGGATAGAGCCTGCAGACTGAGGGGTCCCAGGTTCGATTCCGGTCAAGGTCACATGCCTGGGTTTCTGGCTCCATCCGCAGTGGGGGGTGTGCAGGAGGCAGCCAATCAATGGTTCTCTCTCATCACTGATGTTTCTATCTCTCTCTCCCTTCCTTTCTAAAATAAATAAAAATATATTTTTTAAAAAAGAGGCTAATGTCTACCATTGAGAAGAACACGAAGCACGTTGAGGCATCCGCTAGATTTCAACCATGACGAATGAGCACTGGCAGATGGAAGAATATTACAACTGCATGAAACTGGATCTCTCCTGAGAAACGCAACAATAATACTGTTCTGGGCCAGAATATAGTGATGATGTTAATAGAGGCAGAAATTTTCCCCCCAAAATTAGCTGAGAAACAATGTAGAAAGAGCATTGACAAAACCATCTCAGCGGTGGATTTAAGTCATGACTGGAGATGTACCACCAGGGATTCCAACAGACAGGCTGGCGGCTCCCTCCCCAGGGTGTGTAATGCATGGATGGGGTCTACCCGAACACAAGCCACAACAGCAGAAAGGGCGGGGGTAGTGTATTATTGCTCAACGCTAGTTGCTGCTGTTAGTTCGAATTCCCCATCAGGACCTCTGAAGAAGAGTCCAGGCCCCTGCACAGGAAGGCTGTGAGAGCAGGGACAGACCCGGCCTTGCTCAAGGTCCACCTGAAAAGGAGAAAGGAGATGGCACGGAGGAGGGAAGGTAGACAGGGAAGGACAGCGTGTGTGTGTGTGTGTGTGTGTGTGTGTGTGTGTGTGTGGCGGGGGGGGGGGGGGGTACAAGGGAGTGGGGACAGAGGCAAGAAGAGGGAGACTCCAGGACATCAGCATCCTAAACTGAGGATGGAAAGAACAAGAACTGCATTCAAATACGCACAAAAGATCACCCCCACTCAAATGTCTTTATTTATAGTTTAAACTGTGTTGCAGTAATACTAAAGGCACATTTGAAAAGTCATCATATTCTCAGCATTCTAACAAAGGCGTGTTCAGTTCTCCAATTCTCTTGCTGCATTTTTAATTTAGTTTCCATCTTCACTGAGCCTTCCCAATGCCGGACACGGGTGCAAAGATAACAAGGCAGGCTCTCTTGCCAGAAGGGCTCAAAGACATTCTCTTTCTAAGGTGACTCCCAGTCACTTCAATTATATATTCTTTTCTTTAAAAGATTTTCTTAAGCAAGTAATATCATTTGTTAACTGTATAAAACAACGACAAGAAATGTGTAAAACAAATGATAAGAAATTTTCTAAAGCACCAAAAATCCAAATGTGCTTTCGGTTCAAAGTAGAGGGAAAAGAATGTCAAAATTTTTGTGTAAGCCTTATTTAATTTAGATATAATAGAACCAAGTGTTATTAAATTTCAGCTGTATGGTTTTGGAACAGCCACATAGCATGGGTGATAGTACTTCGGTATACTTCTCAGTTAAGAATGATGAAAACAAGGCATTATCTAATGAGAGAGACCAAAATAATTACACATATATATTGTGATCATGTAGGCTAATAGATTCTAGGGCTAATTATCCTTAAGTTAGTTTTAAAATTTCATAAAAAGCCAAGAAAAAAATTGCCCTTTTATTTAAAAAGTGGACACCGACAAGAATAAAAGAACTATATAGGACTACATACTCTTCTATTCACTCCAACAGTCAATCATACCAACACTTTTATGAATTAGCCCGGCCAGTGTGGTTCAGCAGTTGAGTGTCAACCCAGGAGCAAAGAGGTCCCTGGTTCGATTCCCGGTCACGGCATGTGCCTGGGTTGTGGATCCCCAGTGGGGGCGATGCAGGAGGCAGCTGATCAGTGATGTGCCTCTCTCATTGATGTTTCCATCTCCCTATCCCTCTCCCTTCCTCTCTCTCTCAAAGTCAATAAAAACATATTTTAAAAAACTTTTATGAACTAATTTTGTGACCGAAGTGTAGAAATGATTTAATAAACCAATGATGAGATTTTTAAATAACATAAGCTGTCAATAAATAGTACTATCTGGTGGACAAGCTAAACTTGCAGCCATTCTTGGCAAAGCCTGTTTGACATTAGCCAACATGCAGGGTCACCGTCTGAACACACTTGCTGATAATGCTATTGTCATTTTACCATTATCACTGAGGGCTACCACTTGTTGGGTACACTGTGTGCCTGGCACAGTGTATTTTATATACGCCATCTCATTTACTGTTTACAGTAACCAGGAGAAGTCAATATTATTACCTCCATCTGTAGACAATGATAGTAACAAAAGCTACTAACGTGTATTAAGCTGACGCTGACCCCAGATCCTAATGCCAAAGCCACATTCTTACCCACCAACCCCAAAGAATCCGTCTCTACACCCTTGGTCCTACCCATGAGAAGAGCTACGGTAACAGACAGGAAAGGGGCCAGGGCTGGTTTGACTGGAGCTGCACCCCACAACCCACAATACAACTCATAGATATAGGCGGGACCCTCCCCCCAGCTTTCTCTGAAGAACCTCAGAATACGGGAACTGATGTCCTGCTTCAGAGCTGGCCCAGCTCAATGGCCCAGGAGCACATGACCCAAAGGCCAGGGTCTCTAACTGACCAGAGCACAAGGCATCTCAGAAGAAAGAGCCTCGGTCTGGTTAGATGCCCCATGTCCACTCAAAGGTTATCAGCTGCTTAGTTAAGCTGACCCACTATGTGCCTGACCACACTAGGCTCTCAGTTCTGAGCTAAACAAGCCAGGGCCCACCTCAGCAGCTGAAAATTCAAAGAAACAAACACCTGGGTACATGGTGGAATAAGGGCTGTAGGAATCATGGCACATGGTTTTTGGATAGAGTGGGGAGTACCAAGGGGGGTCAACTCTGAGGGTGTGTGAAGAGGTTAACAAAGGCTAAAGGAAAAGGCAGTAGGGAGGCCAGAACTATGGTAAGAAGCTGTCCCGTTAGGACAGCAGTTCTCATCCTGTGGGTTGCGACCCCTTTGGGGGTCGAACGACCCTTTCACAGGGGTCGCCTAAGACCATCGGAAAACACATATTGAATATATAATTACATATTGTTTTTGTGATTAATCACTATGCTTTAATTATGTTCAATTTGTAACAATGAAAATACATCCTGCATATCAGATATTTACATTATGATTCATAACAGTAGCAACATTACAGTGATGAAGTAGCAACAAAAATAATTTTATAGTTGGGGGTCACCACAACATGAGGAACTGTATTAAAGGGTGGTGGCATTAGGAAGGTTGAGAACCACTGCGTTAGGAGGAAGACAACTGAGCAAGCTATCCACTGACTCACAGTTGTCAACTTAAGGACAGACAGAGACACTACAAAACTATGAAACTGATGTCTCAAGAGCCATCTGGAGTGGATGTACTACACAAGAGGTTCCGCCGAGGGAGACACTCCCCACTCCCACAAAGCACCAGGGTAAAGGTGCCGGCGGACTGGGCAGCACGAGGGTCCAGTTCTCTACGGAATTCTGGAAAGACGAATGCACTGTTCATGCAACAGCAGGAAAGCAGCAGCTCAACTACAAAGTGACTACAAAACACCAGCCACATGAACCGGGCACATGAGAATGCCAGTGGTCCCCAACTCACAGAAACTGCCATTTCAGTTAGCAATGGCCAAGAAGAACAAGAAAGAAATAAGGTGCACTATTTAGCAGGAATTACAAAATTGCCTTTACCCCAGATATTTTTGCCCATTGAGTTAAGGCACTTATTACAGACTGAACGCCTTTATTGACAACATTAGCATATGCATAGAGAGGAAAATAATTAATATGTGCAGTCCAATTTCATCAGTTTTACCTCAGGGGAGTGGCTTTAATGTCCATAGTCACATGCTATGGTACAGGTCGGTACCATGTCATTATTTTGCAACATATGTATGATGTCAGTGATTGGAAAAAAAATACCAGGTCTCACGCCACATGAGAATATTGACAATTTCACAGGCCAGCAGACAGTAGACTGCTCCTGCTTTACTCATCCCCATGAGTGATCCCGATTCTAACGGTCCAAACTGGGGAGGTCAAATATCCACAGAATTCGAAGTAAAAGCCACTGCCAGCAGACACCCAGGCAACCTCAGAGAGGGTCAGGAGAAGTGCATGCGTCTCGGGGCCACGAGGATAGTGGGACAGTGACCAGCTCGGGACAGACTCCACAAATGGCTGCGGATGAATACATAGAAGGAAGAGAGGGGAGAGAGGGGGATGAGAGAAGAGTATTGGTAAGCTGACAGAGAGGAGGGAGGAGAATGGAGACAGGAGAAGGGCACGAGGGAGGGAAGAGAAGGGAAATAAGAAATGGTGGGGGAAGTGGGAGAGGGAACACCTAGATTCTGCTCAACAAAGAAAAGGTTGTGTCTATGATGATCAGAGTTATATGAATTTAACAATATATTTTGAACATGTAATTACCATTTATTTTCCTCTCAGGGAGTGTTGGCCTCAGGGAGTGTTGCTAACTTCCAATTCAAGACTGGAAACGAACAGGATAGGTGCTCTAGGTGTCCAATTGGGGATTCCTAAAAGAATATGGAACACGTTACCTTGGAGAATAAAAGTGATTAGTGTTTAAAGTGTCATTAAAAAGAAACTGATCTGCTCCAGCCAGGTGGCTCAGTTGGTTGGAGCATTGTCCCCATGCCCCAAAAGGTTTGCAGTTCAATTCCCAGTCAGGGCATATACCTAGGTTACGGGTTTGAATCTTGGTCGGAGTGCTCACCAGAGGTAATCGATCGATGTTTCTCTCTCTCTCCCTTCCTTTCTCTCTAAAATAATCAATAAGAATATATCCTTTGGTAAGGATTTTTTAAAAAGGAAACTTATTGTCACTGAATAACAAAGAGTATATTTCCTCATATACCTGGGAAAAGATTGTGGGAAAAGATTGGGTTCAAATCTTCTTTCTAACACACAGCTGCTCTGGCAAACTCTACATTGATTCTAGAAAAAAACAAAAATCAACTATAGGAGAGGCTGTGTTTGTACCTTTAATGGAAAACAAACCAAAGGAGTCCGCGCCCCCCCACCCCCACCCCCCACCCCCCACGGGGCTTCCCACCATGCCCCATGCAACATCCCACACACAACTTGTCACAAAATCCTGCAGGAAATGATCCAGCCTTCTCACAAACAACTGCAAACTGGGGAGGAAAACAGATATCTTATATTTCAGAAACTTTGTTGATGTTTGCAAGGGAGTAAAATATTACAAAGCAGCATTTTCTCTTGTCCTCCAAACACAGTTCCAGTCCTCATGCTGCACCACATTTTTGAGTAGAGAGTATTCCATTGTTAGGAAAGGAACAAGTAGCATGGACCGGGCACGTACTCAGGCCCAGAAATAACATGACTCCGTTTTACAAAGGGGGAAAGTCATGTCCCTAAGGCCTTCTGACACCTAAATGTTTTTGTTTTTTTTCTTTCTCATTTGTATTGGGATATACTTCAATGAATCATGAAAGTGACTGTTATCGGTACATCTGGCCACTCAAATGAAAATAGCATGGTGGAAAACGGAACCGTCTTCTCCACTAGCATCTGCTTCCGGTACGCCATCAGTCCAACATCTACATCTCTGTCTACAGAAAAGTGGTGGCTCACAGACAGGGAACGAAAATGCTCTGAGTATAATAGTTGTTGTTTTTTAATTGAGACTTACTCTATTTTGCATGATTATGGAAGTAATCCATAGTAAAACATTTTAAGGAGGCACTTGGGACTTCAACAGATGATGGCGAAGAACACTTCTTTAAGGTGGACACCAGCTTCCCAACCTCCTCTTCTTTCTGGAGCGATGTGTAATGAACGATTTGCCAGATGTTTATTAGTAAGCCTGCAAACCGTGGCCTAGATTTTGTTTAACTTCAAAAATAAATAAATAAATAAATAAATAAATAAATAAATAAATAAATAAATGCCTGGAAATGTCTATTGAAATAACAGCTAAAATGGATACTTCCCCCTCTAAAATTAAAACTTTTCAAAACAATCTATTTTTCTCTGTCCTATTACCTAGCAATGTTCAACAAGAACAAAAAGTAAAATTAGTACTGGATTAAAAAAGAATATAGACTCCAAGTTTATGGCTCTTTTTGATTGCTTACTACCTACAATTTAAGATTTTATTTTCTTTGTCTGCTGAAATCTATGGGATCCCAGGAATTAAAAAGAATAAAATTGTATACATTTAATAGAATGTTAGAGAAATTTTAACCGAAATATCTTTGGGCCCAATTTAAATTGATTGTGACCCATAATAACAAAGTAAAGACATTTTATATTTTACTACTTTGCAACCAATATTGTTTGTTTTGTCCTAATATTGTATCAAAAAATTCCTTTTCAAATTTATTATTATTTTTGCCTTTTCCTTCTCACATTTTTGAAGAGAGAAAATAACAGCTGAACTCCTACTCTAATGATTCAGAGAGAGAAGACTCACACAAGTATGACTGGGATGGGGAAAAATACCACCTGTGAAGACCTTCAAAGTTGCCATATGACATCAAAACCATCCTAATAAAAACAACTGTGAAGCTAAGGGACTGCACAGCCATCTGCTCCTATCACCTTAATTCACAGCGGAGGAAATGAAAGATCGGAGTAGTCAAGTGACCTCTCCAAAGTCACACAGCAAAAGTGGTCCTTAGATCTCAGATTTCCTAGGTGCCTATCCAGTGCTCCATTAGATCATAACAAATTTTTTATTTCCATAAATAACTTGACATGTATAATTTAATCTATTTGTCTATACATCTATTGTTCTACACAGCATGAACGCAAGTCAATTTAACTTTATGTTAATCAGAACACTACTAATGTCCAAGAACATACTCTGCCGTTCATCCCACTGGTGAAGCCAGGCTAAACAATGAATGAAAAATCTGAAATGAAATCTGAAATACTCTTAGGTCGTCTAACCTAGGCACATCTATTCTCAAAATAGAATTTCCCTTTCTTATTCACAGTTAAATCATAATCATAGTTTTGTTACAATACAATTTCAAGTAGATTTCATAGGTAGCTATCAAGTAAAATGTAGATATTCTACAGTCAAAGCTTAGATAAGCAGTTTTTAGTAAGAATTTCAAGATAATATACTATTAGATCCATCAGTTCAGACAGAACTCTTACCCTCTACAACTCTGGAATCATTCAAGAGCACTTGAGTTGCCTAGGTTAGCAGCTTATTATCAATAGTCGTTTGTTTATTCCACAGTTCTTTACACTGTACAGTGCTAGTTGCAAGGGAACCAATAAATGTGGGACCACTTGCCCGCCTACTGTAGATTGATGACGTAAGATAATTAAGGAGGCTTTTATCTAACTGAATCAAGGTTTGCAAGTGATCAATGTACATGTTCAAATGTGTGTTAGAAGGGTAGTGAGTTCACATGTGGTTTTCCCAGAGAATAAGAGTTGACAGACTTAGTAAAGAGTATATGTTGGGAAGCAGGGTAAGGTAAATTAAAATAGGCCAACAGATGACAAAAGAACCCTTCTATGCCTGCCCCAAAGAACAAAAATATCCATTGAAAGATATTCCTTTCTTGAGAATATGTCAGCAACAAAATACCTTCTTTATATTTCTTCATATAAACGGAGTAATGGTATTAAAATTCAGTGCCAAACAACCCCATCTGGGGGGAGGGAGGGAGACAAGCTTTAAACACACTTTCAACAAAGAAAACGAATAAATGGCAAGTAAGCACAAGAAGAGAGCTTCAACATAATTAGTCAGTAGGGAAATGCAAAATAATAGCTTGATGAGACATCATGATATACTCACTAGAATGGCTACATTTAAAAAGGCAAACATACCAAGCATTTGCAAGGATACGGAGCAACTGGGATTATTATACAACGCTCGTGGAAAAGTCAAAATGTTACAGGTACTATGACAAATAATCTGACAGTTCTTTATCAGATTAAACACCTACCATGTGACCAGCAATTCCACTCCTAGGTATTTACCCTCCATGATACATTCAGTGTTGGACTACAGGACTCTTAGTATCACTTAAGCTGTTTGAAGATACACATGGTCCTTATGCTCACCGAGCACATGGGGCACAGCTTCCCAACACTGTTTTTGGTTTTCAAGAGATGAATCCGTTTAGCAATGCTGAGGTCTGGGGTTGTTGTGCAAGGTGAGAAGTATAACTGGAGTTCCCTTCAAGTGCTTTCCAGAGCAGGTGGCAATGATTTTAGGACAAAGAATCTCTACTTCATCTTTCTCTTTAAAATGCTATTCAACTCATTAATAAGCCAGTGTACCAACATCAACACTGGTATTTCTGCTATCCTACAAAACTTAAACATAAAGTTAATTAAATGTAATACAATCTACTGGGCACTTTAAAAAAAAAACACACAACAGGTAAATATAGGCTTTATGAAGACATCATGTTATTGCATTTTATTATTGTGGTAAAATACATATAACATAAAATTGACCATTTTAGCCATTTTTAAGTGCACAGTTCAGTGGCATTAAGCACTTTCACACTGTTGTCCAACCATCATCACCAGACACATCCAGAACTCTTTTCACCTTGCAAAACTGGAATTCTGGACCCATAAACATACCTCCCTATTCCCTTCTCCCTTCAGCCCCTAGCAACCAACATTCTACTTTCTGTCTCTGTGAATTTGACTACTTTTAAGTGCATCATTTGGAGGGGATCATACAGTATTTGTCCTTCTGTGGCTGGCTCGTTTCACCCAGCATTATGTCCTCAGGGATCTTCCATGTGTAGCATGTCTTCTTACTTCTCCTGTCACAGGAAAGCCTAAGCATTCAGAATGAAATGTAGAGCCAGGGGCGTCTCCCCACTGAGGCCTGCTGAATAGACAGACAGGCTGAATGTAAATCACTGTGTTTATGAAAGCAGGATCCAGAGGGACCGGCATCAACAGCACCACAGAGCACTGCTCAGGGCTCCCTCCTTTCTGAGGAGCACCCCTGAAACCTCCAACGCCGCCCCCAGCAAGTAAGCAAGTGGAGTCTGTGCGCCAGGCCTCCACGCCCACCCCCACTCCCCATGTCTGTAAGATAAGAGAGGATAAGGTTTTACTGAGAGCTGAACTTTTCAGAGTTAATGTTTGCTGTATGCTATCTTTAGGGCTTCGGGGAAATTAATGTCAATATAAATGACTGGCCAGGAATGATTTACACTATGAGTAAACATCAAATAAATGGTTCCATTACATGTAAGGCCATTTTGCTATCTTAATAGTGATACTAACTTGAATGATTAAAAGAACACAACTTACTCCATAAAATATAATATTTATTATGTAATCTTTTACACCAATTTTTGGCTGTTTGCCTGTTTTATGTAAGCCTTACTTCCCCAACTAACATATGTTTCACAAATACAGTCTTTGAATTATTTTATGTCCATCTCAAATTAATGTCCATGAAAAAGCAGGTATTGTATAAAATACTGCTAGTTGATCTACTAGTAACACATAAAAAATAAATTAATCTTTTAAAAAATTTAATGAAACAAGGTATTATTTATAGCTTAGTGGTTATAGGTGTATGTTTTGTAGTCAAATATGTAATCCCAAATTTGAGTCTCAGTTCTACTCAGGTTTGTTCTGTAATAAATGACAATATATTTAATACCATTGGCTTAGAGCTGAAAGAGAGTAAATAATCAATTACATTTCAACCATTAGTAATAGTGATTTATTGCAAAGGACTGAATGTTTGTGCTCCTTCCAAATTAATATGTGGAAATCCTAAACCCCAATGTGATGGGATTAGAAGATGTGGAGTTGAGTAACAAGCCAGTCTGGAACATTGTTAAAGATCATCCTTCATGCCGAAATTGGTTTGGCTCGGTGGATAGAGCGTCGGCCTGCGGACTGAAGGGTCCCGGGTTCGATTCCGGTCAAGGACATGTGCCTGGGTTGCGGGTGCATCCCCGGTGGGGGATGTGCAGGGGGCGGCTGATGGATGTTTCTCTCTCATCGATGTTTCTGACTATCTCTCTCCCTTCCTCTCTGCAAAAAATCAATAAAATATATATTTTTAAAAAAATCATCCTTCAGGAAACTTCCCTGGCCAAGAATGTGACCTATAACCAAACAGTTCAAAGAGCACCAGGAAAGGGCCCGGGTGGGATGAGATGAGCTCCTCCCACCCACCCACAGCCAGCACCCACTCACCGGCCACCTGGCTGAGCCACCTTCGATGAAGCTCTCCCAGGCCCCAAGCGCCTCTAGGTAACTCCAGTCCCTCAGACACCCTGACGGTGGTCTCCTGAGACGCCCGGAATTCCCACAGAAATGCGAAGATGGGAAGGCTTTAGCATTCTGACCTCCTCACAATGGCCTGGTTTATGTCCCCTCCCGTCACTGAGGGAACAAGCTCTCTGGGAAGCCAAGAGAGTCCCCCGAGCCTGTTCTTGACACAGCAATCAATACAAGATACCCTGAGAACTGAGTCCAACCAGTTGCAGACATAGCCATGCTATCCACCATAACTCTGTGTTCTCTAAACTGTCCGGGAGCTTATCAGAGGAGACGTTTCAAACATATTACAGAAATCCAAATATAAGCCTGTGGAATTGTTCTGATCTTCTAGCCTAGTAACTCGATAAAGAAAGCAGCAGCGAGGCATAATCTGTTCTTCGTGAGACTATTCTTGCTTTTAGCTACTACTACTTCCTTTTCTACAAGTACACAACCATCTGCTTACCACTATGTTTTAGTATGCTGCCAAGGATATGGGGTAACACCAATGAATTGTAAAGAGTCTGGAACTTCTTCCCATGGAAATATAATGCAAGTCAAAATGTGAACCAAATATGTTATTTCAGATTTTCTTGGAATTGTATTAAAAATTAAGAAGAATTTGGTGAAATTAATTGTTACAATACCTGTACTTTATTCAGCCCCAAATTTCCAAAATATTATTTCCATATGTAATATAAAAATATTCGTGAGTTGTTTTATATCCTGTTTTCAAACTAAATATTCAAAACCTGGTGTATATTTCACACTCACAGGACATCTCAATTCAGGTCTGCTACATACCCTTGGCTCCATAACCACAATGGCCAGGGCCGCCATACCGGTCAGCACAGGCCTGAGATTTCTTGGTGCTTTCTTAAAAATAAGCTTCTTTATTTTGATTCTGGCCCCTCTTTGACACAATCTTTCAGGATATGATCATTAGTGATACCTTGGTCCCATCTGCTCAATCTCAAGCTGCAAACGACTCTCTGAGCAACGGAGTAGTTTCAGACCGATGCAGATCTCATTAGCTGCTGGTTGGGATATGATTTACGCCCCTCTATCAAGTCTTATAGAAATGATAAGGCAGAGATAGACTTTTCCGCCTTTGCATTCAAGTTACTTGAATATCATAAAAGATGTAATTGTATCTTCTGTTCTTTTTATTCAGACCATAGAAGGTCAAGGAAAATTTGAGAGGCGACAAGATAGAAGCCTCTTAGGATAATCAAGATCGCAGGAAGCGGAAAGGAGGTAAAAAAGCACTTTTGGCAGAGGAAACAGCAGGTGTGAGGGCAGGAATATGCCCGGGACAGGGGCTGGATGTGCATGGAGGCGGTGTCAGCGAGGCCCTGGACCAACAGGGACTTTGTTCTGCACACACAGTCAGGGCTTGGAGCAGCTGAACGACGTGACCAACTGAAATCAGCTAATTCTGGAGGCAGCACAGCAGACAGGAAAGGGAAGAAGGTTGAGGCAGGAGATCAGACAGGAGGGAAAAGATGACAAAATCCTGAACTAAGGTGGAAGGTGCACCAGGAGAAGGGCCAGGCAGGAGAAACATCTCAGGGTCAGACAGGAGAAACATCTCAGGGTCAGGATGTGGGGATATCAAAGGGAAGTGGGTTCCAATTTCAGTATCATGGTGATAGAGAGCTGCTAAGCATCCACTGCCAGGAGCGCTGGAGAATGTGGGCCTGTCTTCTGTGTTCCTGGTGTTAGTCTCAGCTCAGATGCGGGGGCGGGGAAGAATTCACCCCTTTCCAAATGCAAGCTGTGCATGATTCCTACGCTGTCACTTCATTAGACCACAAGCATCAACTAATCTATTAAAAATCTATGAGCACACACTAAACTTGTTACTATGTTTGCTCTTTTAGGTTTGAGGAACTTACCTTTTTTTGGTAGAAGGAAGTCTTACAGTTTTGCTACTTTACACGTCAAAAATACAAGAAAAAAATACCTTCTGATATAATAATCCCTTTGTATTACTTTTTGTTCAAAGGGGAGGTAGAGGGACCCAAAAGTGACAGAAAAAAAAAAATGACAAAGTCTTATTTTTACCGTATAATAAAAAGATGAATCTTTGCTCTATTGACACTGCATCTCCCAAGTGTAGTAGGCAACGTGCATGCACATGACCCCATTCACAAGGCACTCTGACAATTTCAACAAGGCCAACAGCACACTTGAGAGGATGGATGAGGTCAGAGGTACCCCTGAGGGCAATCACTTTGGGTTAGAACTAGAGGAGTGAAGTTCTGACAAAGAGAAGACTGAAGATAAAGATGAAGTTCTAAGGGAGGTGTCCTGTAGGTCTTAGAGCCCCAGAGTTTCCGCATGAATGAAGAATAGATTTCCACCCAACCAGGCAGCAGCATGGGCCCTGGCACACAGCCCGCACTAGAGTATTTACTGACAAGGAAATGGAAATGTTGCCAGTGACTAGGGAAAACACTATTCACTGTATCATCCGACCAAAATCTGGTTTTGGAAAACGGTTCATTTAGGCACGGCATCCAGGTCCTAATGGTGCAACATGTTTCAGCTCACCATACCCTTGGCCCCAACCAGCTTCATCTTCAGTCAGGTTTTTGGATAAAACTCTCCCCTGGGGTTTAATAAAGACCCACAAGTCAGCCTATTGGAATCTGCGAAGGCCACATTATCTGGTCAGGAGGCCACCCACCACAGTCATGGTCACGGTCATCTGGGCCTTGCACCAAACTACTGCCTGTGGTTGATTCTAGTCTGAAACCAACTCTTGACCCAAACAGAAGTAAAGAGGAGACTTAGGAAAGACCAGAGCATTCTAAACAAGTAAGTATAAAATGAACTCTTGGACACATTAATCATTTTAATTAGACACAACTACTTCATTCTTTATATCTCGAAGCCAAATGTCTCATAAAACAAAGGTAAAATTGGATATAAACAAAAATACATCTATTTCAACTAGAAGATGAGGGCACCATCACGCAAAAACAAATAATATCATTAGCCCTAACCAGTTTGGCTCAGTGGATAGACAGTCAGCCTGTGGATTAAAGGGTCCCAGGTTCGATTCCAGTCAAGGGCATGTACCTTGGTTGCCGGCACTTCCCCAGTAGTGGGTGTGCAGGAGGCAGCTGATTGATGTTTCTCTCTGATAGATGTTTCTAACTCTCTATCCCTCTCCCTTCATCTCTGTAAAAAAAAATCAATAAAATATATTAAAAAATATATCAGTAATGTGCTGAGCAAGTGCCAGGAACATACTATCATTATCGCTAGTATTATGATTGATTGAATGTGCTAATGGAGGAAAAATCAGAGGTGTGTGTGATCTAAGTGTTCTTCAAATATAATATAGCTCTCAATTCCTTTCTATATTCACTACGATAGGCAATAAGTGGTATCTACCATCAAAATATATGTTTTTAATATACAAAACATTTCCTTACCTGGTTGAAATCTGAAGACCAAACATGAGTAAAAACTGTAAATCAGACATAATTATACAAAGTAACTACTATCACTTTAAACTTGAAGGTAAAGTGTGCTGGAGAGACACCATGAAGTGGAGACTTAGCCCATCATGGTCACGGCCAAGAACGCCGCCTCCATGTGCCCTATGCAAAGACCACAGAGTAGGGAGGAGACAACAACACTGTTTTCCTTTCACAGGGAGTGCTTCTTTGGAGGACCACAGACACTGCCAGCACCCCAATGAATACACGGGTCACTAAAGAGACAGTCACAAAACCCAGCACACGTCAGAAAATGCGGCAGTCAGCTGACTCAAGGAAGGGAGTATCGGTCAGGAAGGTAAAGGTGTAACATTGCTAGCACTTCTGAGAAAGCCTTGAGGAAGAGCAGGGTGTAGAGATGGGTACCTGGTCCACTGTTATAGGAGTCAGATCATTTCAACAGGCTTGGGAAAGAGCACTCTTACAGAATGTTTTCAAAACAGCTTCTCTAATCCCTGAAACCTTTGATTATACTACAAGTGTGTGGTGGTTAATGTTATGCATAAACTTGACTGGGCCACAGGCGTGCTCAGATATTTAGTTAAACATTATTCTGGGTGTGAGGATGTTTCTGGATGAGAACATTGAATGGGAACTCTGAGTAAAGCAGATGGCCCTCGCTAATGTGCATGGGCCTCATCAAGTCTGTTGAGGGCCTGCACATAACAAAATGGTGGGAGAAGGGAGAATTCAGTCTCTGCCTGATGGGTCTTCTCCTGCCCTCAGACTGCAACTTATACCATTGCTTCTCCTGAGTCCCCAGTTTGCAGATAACAGATTGTGGGACTTCTCAGCCTCCTTAATTGCATTAGTCATTTCCTTATAATACATTTCCTAGATATAGATATAGATATAGATATAGATAGACATAGAGATACAGATACAGATACAGAAAGAGATAGAGATAGAGAGGTAAAGAGAGATAGAGATACAGAGATATAGGGCAGAGAGAGAGAGAAAGGTTAAGATTGAGATCCTATTGGTTCTGTTTCTCTGTATATATGAATAATAAATACAATCTTGTAAAATCAAAAAAATCCAAATTAAAGTGAAGACATTTAAGTATTTCAGACACACAATGTATAAAGGTATTTGTAATGCCTTGGTGCTGAATTAAAGGCCTTGGTCTCTTTAGCACTAACTCATGGTGCCTAAATGCCTTTTGGGAAAGGTCTATAGATGGGACAGAGCTTTTCAACAGCTGAATGGTTCACTCTGAAATTACTCTGGCAGTGGCATGTGCAAAAAGCAATGGAGAATTAACAACCAAAGCAGTTTAGTCCTGTGCTAGTGAATCTTGAAAGGAAAAATACCTGTAGGCGAAACCAAGCGAATCAGGCCACAGGAGCTGGAACTGGCTGCCCTGGGGCGAGGGCAGAGCCACTTCTGACTGGGGAACGTGGCCCCTATGAAGTTCATACTCAACACTGAGTCTTAACCCACATACACACTCTCACACACACACTTACACACATACTCATACACACCACACTCACATATACACAAACTCATTCACACGCAACACACACTCATGCACATACATATTCATATACTACACTCACACAAACTCACACATACATATACACCTGCACCCTAGACACATACACTTACACACTCACTCACACTAACACACACACACACAAAGTCATACACACAAACACACACATATACACACACACTAGCTACATGATATATGTGGGACTCCCATCGCCTTTAAGGAAAATACACTTAAAACCAATTTCCAAACAATATAGGCAGCCCACAAATCTCCTCTGGCACTACCTAAAATATGATTGCAACTTCCCACAAAATATAATTTTCTATGACAGTAGTACTCTCCCTCTATAAGAACTATAAGTATAAATTCACTAACAAGAACTAGAAAAAAATATAATCGTCATTAAATTAAAGAACTAAGTTACTGGACAGTTAGTCTATCCCTTCAAATATGGTGACCACTCTGGCCAAAACATTATGAAAAGCGTTACAGTCATACACCTGATTCATGTTGCGGGTTAGAACAAAGCCTACAGAAGCTATGAAGAGCACCTATGACTAATCTTATTTAAAACCAACACAATGATTTTTCTTCTTCTCTCATGGTCACTAAATAAGAACAAAACAGACTGGGAAGAAAAACTCTTATTCTTAAAAACTGCAGCATTCCAATGAATGGTCAGTCACGTGAACACAGGACGAGGATAGATTAAAAAGATTTTTAAAATCCTCAAATCACAGCCCAGTGCACAATGAGCCTCCCAGTTCACCTTGGTCGAACTATGTAGTCAAAACACTGATGTGCTGTCAGGAGTCACTGGTATTTCCCAACACTGCTGAGTTCCCAGTTTCCAAGTGTCTCTTTTTGACCACAAGTGGAAATGGTAGCCGGGGAAAGGAAAATGACAAATAGATTACGTGTGTGTGTGTGTGTGTGTGTGTGTGTGTGTATGTGTGTAAATAAATACATATACACTTATGATTGTGGAGTATCGGCACAAGGATTTGAAAATGTCTTCACATTTTATTCACTAACCTGCACCTAAAGACTGTACTCAACAAGCAAGCAATGTTAAAGATTAAAAAGCTGGAGAAGAATCTATAAATACTCTTATTTCTAAAATGGGTGTGTTTTCCTTTTGAAAAATACAAATAGCATCTAAATCAATGCATCAACAAAAGTCCTTATAACGAGATGTGATATCATAAGTAACCTACTGCAACTCGGCAACCAGATGTTAACCCACAGAGCGGAGTGCTGAGTGAGCAGCTCTGTTAGGCTTCCAACCACATGCCCAATCTCAGTGCTGGCTTCTGCAGTGGCCAGGGCAGTCTGACAGGCATTGGTTACTTTGCAGTGGGTATGTTGCCCTACCATGTTTACTCTTATGGCTTTTAGACAAAGAGGTGCCTGTAAACCGGCATCTCAGGCACCGGGTAGGCCTCAGGTAACAGTTAGCTTGAAGACAAAGCAAGTGAGCCCTCTGAAATGCCAGGGCAAAACATAAGCATGTCCAACCACCCCATGTTTTCAAATATAAACTCTCCTTCTCCTTCGTTCCCCACCCCACACCCCCACCACCAAAACTGCTCAGAACCTGCCCACCAGACCTCAGGTACACACACACACACACACACACACACACACACACACACACACACACACAGTCGGGAGAAGATCCCTGCTTGCTTTTGCCATGCCTTCAAGGTCCTCCTAATCAGCGGTGTCACCCCTGTGTTCCATTGAGTAAATACGGATTAAGCCCCGGGATGAGGCCTGACACTGTTCTGACACTGTGGATACAGCAGTTTACATCACTGAGTCCCTTTCTACTTGGAGAAATGTACTTCCAACATGTAGACAAATCACACAACCTCAGTTAGGAAAGAGGGCTCTGAACAAAATTAAACAGGATAATGGAAAAGAGTGGCTGGAGAAGGGGCTATGTTAAGCTTCGGTGGTCAGGGTGAGTCTTCTGTAAAAGGGACTTTCACAGTGACCAGTATGATGAGCATATACAAGCCAGGTGGAGCAATGCAGGAAATCCGTGAGATACAACTGCAAGCATCATCCTACTTATCTCTTAAAACAACCCTATAGCGTCGGTACTGCAGTCACCCCCATTTTACAGATCAGGAAACTGAGGTTCCATAGCCTCAGTAACTAAACTTCACACAGCGCCAATGTTGTCACCCAGGCTCAGCCAGAAACTCTCCCAGTCTCTCAGTAACCAACTTACCTATCTGCTGGCCTACAAGTAAGTGTTTGGCCTGGAGTCCCCAGGGCTGTGACCAGGCCCTCACCCTGCTCCGGTGTAACAGAGGGAAACAAAGCTTGTAAGCCCCAAGCAATCTGCCACCCATTCTGAGTGTGCACACATTGTCCTGACTTCCCGTGAACCTGACATATCTGGGCTGTCCCAATTTTTCTGATCTCTGAGACCAATAGTCTCTAGGGCACTTGTTGGCAAATAATCTGTAAACGCCTTCTCTCCATTTTTGTAAAGTATCAGAAAGACTGCTATCATCAGAGCAATCCAGAGGTAGGTGATTCCACTGCACATGACCGCCAGGTCCTTCCAAAGACAGCAGTTCCCCCTTGTCTGTTCCATTTTCCACAGTTTCAGTTATCTGCAGTCAAACATGGTCTGAAAACATTACATGGAAAATTCTAGAAATAAGCAATTCCTGAGTGTTAAACTGGACGCCTCTCTGAATAACCTGATGAAATCTCGTGGTGTCCCACTCCATCCCGCTCAGGATGTGAATTACCCCTTTGTGCAGCGAGAGTCTCCCCAGGAAGAATGAATCTATGAAATTATCTAATCTGTGAATTAAACTTTATCACAGGTATGTCTGCATAAGGAAAAAAGTATATACAGAGTGCAGAACTACCCACAATTTCAGGCATCCACTGAGGGTCTTGGAACGTATCCCCTCAGATAAGGAGAGACTGCTGTAACAGGATTCAACTTGTATCCTTCAGATACAAACAGAAATGAAATACAAGTTGGCAAGTCCTCTCAGCTTGATCTCCAGAATATACCATATTTCACTGATTCTAAGACACATCTATTTTCCTGTTTTAATACCTGAAATCAGAACCCTCATCACAATGGGTGGTGTGTCAGAGCTTAACTGGCAGTATGTTTTCTGTGGACTCCAAAACAGAAGATACCTACTAAGAAGGGCTCCTGGTGACGAACAGGGCTCACATTTAAAAACAGAGCCCAGCACCCATTTCTAAACAGGGGCTTCTCATGCAAGCCATGCGTCAGGGAGAAGCCTGCACTGAACTGCCTGCCACCTGCACTGTCCCGCCTGCCCCCATCCCTGCATGGAACTGCCTGCCTGACCTGTGTTCCTACAGGCTGAGGCAATCCTTAGAAAGGAGTTCCTGGAATCATGTTTCAACCACTAGGACTGAGACTTTACTGTCCATTCTGAGCTGTGCTGCTATATCTCTACTTAGCATCTTCCTCACACAATCAGAGATGCTCCATTCCAACCAATCAGGACAGTGTTTTTTGGAACAAACTATGAGGATTTTAAATCCCCATCTGCATGAGAATGAACCAATCAGGGATCAGAAGCAGGGACTTCTCTCTCTATAAACCAGATCCCCTCTGGCTGAGAGCGTGCAGTTTTACTTTCCACCAAAGACTTAAGATCACATTTCCCTGAGCTGGAGCTGAAACACTAAAGATGTCCCGCCCAGCTGGAGAGGGGCCTCACCTGAGAGCCAACTCACCCACCTGAGGGCCAACTCACAGCTGTGCTGTATCATAATTGAGCTGTAACACTACTGAGCCACGCTATTCTGCAGCTGTGCTATATCACAATTGAGCTATTCGCACTGAATAAAGCTTCCTTCTTCACCACACTCCAAATTGCAGACTCCTGTTGAATTGGCACCAGTGACCATCAGCTGACATTTCTTTCTTAGTGGTGTATATAATAATGAAGGTCAATGCTGTGAGAGGTTAGAGAAATTCAGAATCCTGCAAACATTGGATTCCCTCCATCTCCTCTGCTTCCCTTCCAGCCCACATGGCACCGGTCACCACAACAGCCTCCTAACCAGCTCCCTGCTCCCAGTCTTCCCAGTAATCCATTCTCCACAAAGCAGAGACAGTGAGCTGCCAATTCTGAAGGTTAGAGTCTTGGCCTCCTTATATCAGAGCGCCCAGCAGCTCCCACTACATTTAAAATGAAGACACTGGTCCCATGGCTGACAAGGCCCTTCTCGCCTGGTTCCTCTGCTGCTGTCTCCTGCTCGTAAGGGAAGGTTCCACCCACCCTGGGGCCTCTACACAAGCTGTCCTCTCTGCCCAGAGAACTCCCAGTGCTTGCCCCTTTTTTCACTTAAATCTCATCATAAACATTCTCCCTAAGGCCTTCCCAAACCACCCAGCCAGTTTCCGAATGCCACCCTCATTCTTGACTACATTTATGGCTGCTTTAAATTAGCTTGTAAGGCCCTAGCCGGTTTGGCTTAGTGGATAGAGTGCTGGCCTGTGGACTGAAGGGTCCCAGGTTTGATTCCAGTAAGGAATTGCAGGCTCCATCCCCAGTACCGGCGTGCAGGGGGCAGCCAATCAAAGATTCTCTCTCATCATTGATGTTTCTATCTCTCTCTCCCTCTCCCTTTCTCTCTGAAGTCAATAAAAACATATTTTTAAAACATTAGCTTGTAATCTATTTATTTATTCTATTATCACACCCCCACTTTACACAGCAAATAAATCCTCAATGAGGCAAGGACCTTGCCTTTCCTGGCCACTGTGTATCCTCACCTGGCACGCAATGAATCCTCTATAAATATTTGTTTAATATAATCATAATAGAAGTTACCAAACAACAGTCCTACACATAATTTCTTTCTTTTCATTCAGTTCCAGTCAATGGGACCAAAAAAAAAAAAAAATTTGTTGGCAAGAATGATCATTCCGAAGTCTAGCTGTGATTTCTCCTACAAAAGACAAAGAGGTAAAGCAAGCCTCTAACGGGGTTCTGAGGAAAAAACGCTTTGCTTTACAACATAACCACTCAGAAACTTCCCATATGCTTCTGAGTTACATTTTTAAAAGCTCTATCGGCAACTGGACAATCTCAAAACCCACTGAGCTCACTCTGACAAACAAAACACACCGCAGAATTCTTATAATTCTTCTAGAAACCCGTCTGCCAAATGACATATTGCTTCCTTTTGCTTAGGATTCACTTTTGAACGTCTCTCTAAATTTTTACCATCTTAAAATCCCAGCTTTAATGCCAGTTTAAAATTGTTTAATCATCCACATGTTCACTATTTTTATCACCAAATATGCTGGAAGAAGAAGAGTAATTTGCTGCATCTACTCAAGTTTCCTGAAAACAAAACAAAAAAACAAGGCTCATGTCTTTGAATGCTGTGTTTTATGTTATTCTCTTTATGAGACTCAAATTGCAAAATGTTAGAAATGTTAAAAAAAAAAATAATCACACAGTCCCTTATCACAAGGGGGGAAAAAACACACCTAAGGTGTCAAAATAGGAATATGCATGATTTAAGTTTATTAATTTTGTATAACAAAAGATCATCCAAAAAAAACCCCCAAAAACCCAGGTTCAAGAACAGATGAAAATGTATTCTGCAACAGTGTCGAAGCCTTCCTGATATTTTAATTACCTTTGTTAATTGTTTGGATGATGACATCTAAGAATATTAAAAAACTAAATTTTTTAATACTACTCTCCAAAATCTACCGTGCAAATTCCCGTAACTTCTGTCAAAATTCCAAATCCCTGCTACCTTTAGCTTCTTTGATAAACATTTTGGGCATAATTTGTGTTCTCTTCTGAACAATTCTCAAATATACATATTTTTTATTTCTATAATGCATTTAATACCAAAAAATCACCATAAAAAATCAGGTTCTGCCTAAAGTATTAAATGTTTAAAAACAACAATAAATATACAGAATGGGGATTTGAGCCAATGCTTCATTAACCATCATAATCCCCTCTGATACTTTTAAGTGATCAAAATGAACAACCCTCCTTTAACCCAAGGGAAAGAAATTCATGGAGGTACAGGAGCCATAGGACTCTCGCCAGATTACCTGAGCTACATGGCAAAAACAGACCCAACACGATTTCTTCATAATCTTCTTCTAAGCCACTTGTATTGACTTCACATAGTTCAAAGAAGTTAAACCTGTGATCCTCCCCAACCCACCTAAAACAGGCAATCTTTAACATGGTATTTTGAAATCTTAGGTTTCCTCTGAAAACTAAAAAAAACAGCTCTAGTTCGCCTGTTTTGAACTCGTCAATGACCAAATACTACCCAGGAATTTCAAAGCTTGTCACTGAGTTATGAAGAAGAGATCTGTGGGTATCAAACCCCCAAAGAACCCAGGAAACCTTCCTGAAGGCACAAACCATAGGTTATGCCTCCTGACACGGTGGAAAGATCCATGGGCTGCAGGGGAACACACACATCTGGGTTAAAATGGCAGCTTTGCTACTTATTAGCTACATGACTCAGCCGCGTCACTTCACCTCACCTGCAGAAAGGAGATAAGAGCCAATCATCCTGTGTTAGAGTAAAGAGAATGCTGTGTCAATTGCCCAGGACTAGGTGGGTCCCAGCGCTGGCCTCCATGGGTAACTGATTATAATCCAGAGAACCCACGTTCTGAGTATATTCACTTTCTACCCTCAATGCCGAACTAAACAGAAGGAATATACTTTTCTTGGATGAGTTATAGCTTTGTAGAGGTTCAGTCTTCATCCTGAAAATCTATCTTCACTGCATCATACTGGGAGTCAGAAAAGTGATATAAATCAGAATGACTGAGAATTCACCCTACAAAGTTATTTTCTTTAAATCAGTCATGATGCAAGTAGGTTTTTTATCATTTGTTTCTCCCTATTAGAACTATGGGGTGGGTGGGGGGGGTGGGGGAGGGGAGTCGACATTAGTTGAGGATGCTCTAGGCCAGGGGTGGGCAAACTTTTTGACTCCAGGGCCACAATGGGTTCTTAAACTGGACCGGAGGGCCGGAACAAAAGCATGGATGGAGTGTTTGTGTGAACTAATATAAATTCAAAGTAAACATCATTACATAAAAGGGTATGGTTTTTTTGTTTTTTTGTTTTTTTGTTTTTTAGTTTTATTCATTTCAAATGGGCCGGATCCGGCCCGTGGGGCAGTTTGCCCACGGCTGCTCTAGGCTCATAATGGTTACTCTCACTCTATTGTGGGAAAATAAAAGTAAGGGTACAGTTGACAAAATAATATTTTTACAAGCAGTGTTTGTCTGAACACCTAGAATACTATGGTTTCAGAGAGAAAAATCTGGCTGAGCCTTACAAAGTGAAAAACACAAAGGACAAACTTTTAAGTGTATTCCTAAAAAGATTGTTAGATGGTGTCTTTGGGTGAGAGTATATTTTGCGAAGAGGGCAGGTGATTGGGTTGCTGAATGAATCCCTCCAATTCTTGAGCTCACAGGAGCCATGTGCCTCCTCCAGCGTTATCCACAGCACCATCTACTGCCACACCGTGCCCACAGCAGCGCTGTGTCTGCACCATGCCTTTGCTTAACTAACTCAACTGTTGAGGGATAAAAAGGATCTCACTTCACAGTAAAATAGGGGGGGGGGGGGCGGGGGGGGAGGGGGGAGGAGTGTCTCAAAATGAAAGTGCACACCTGACCATCCTTTAAAATATCTAGGCAGCAAACGCATGGCAAGTGAGTAGTTCTAATTTTTCTTATCTTAGCTTGTTAGGCTATCAATCCTGCTCTAAAGATTTTAGAGCATGAATAAGAAGTACATGCTCTGGTTGATGTATATATCCTTTATGACTTTTAGCACAGTGGGAGTTACCTCCCTGCTGTGCCAACACGGTTCTTTCATCTAAGAGAGCTGCAAGTATTACTCAAAACTCAGAGAACCAGAGAGTTTGGTTCCTAAAGTCTAGCCTTCTCCTTAGCCAATCAGGCTCCTAAGGAAAATCAGGTCTCCTTATATTGAAATGTGCCTGCAGGCTGGGTTCAGGGCTGTGTGCTGGCCCTTACAGATCCCTAGGGAAGACTTACTAAACCAGCTCTTACCATGCATAAGAACACACAGAACAGCTTGTCAGTCCTAAGAAAAACAATCCAGCCTCAGTTCTGGTCTAAAATTAAACCACAAGCTTAAAAGAGCCTATGACTTAAAAGATCTGGGATTTAAAAACAAAAACAACAACAAAAAAAAAAAAAAAAAAAAAAAAACAGGAGAAGAAGAAAAAACACACCAAAACATCCATTTTCCAAACAGAAAAACACACATAGGTTGATAATAAAAATTTAAAATAAAATTAGCTGACACTTAACCTAGCTAGCACTGTATTCTGGGGACTGTTCTAAGCCCTTTACAGATGATCAGGTTGACAAAGCATGGCCACTTCTTTGTTCAAATTGTGACTTTACTACGGTATGATCTATAGTAACACCATAGGTTAAATACCATGGGGTGATCAATGGGAAGTTTCCTACGGACAAGGAATTGTGGCTTACCATTAGCTAACCCTTATGTTAAATATGCTTAAGATCAGGGGTTGTGGGGTCACAAAATAAGTACAAGTGAATGCAGGTATTTCCCATGGAATGACTCCAAGTATAAATTTGAGGGGGAGCGGGGCTCGTGCTAACTAACTATCTTCAAAGCCAAGAGGGGAAATAAAAATGGAAGCCATACTATTTATATTGCAAAAATGCTTATTCTACTATCATATTCCCCTTCTCAAAAATAGATCAGCGTGTAGTGCTTACAACGCCAGCCGTGCAATGTTGTCACAGATGTGTGCCAGATTTTGCACAGGACGCGGCTGGGAGGGAAAACTACGGAGTTTGCCTTATCTTCGGCAGCAAAGAAAGCCTGCTTGTTGTGGTGGCTGCAAACCCGAGTAGCAACGTGAAAGGGTTATGGAGTCGGGCACCAGGTGTTTTCTTTCCACTTTCCAGAATCCAGAGTAATTTAAGTTCTCTCCGCCTCCCGCTCCCCACCGGGGAGAACTGTCACGCCAGTCGCACTGTACAGCTCCTGTTCTAATGACAAGCCGAGGGCACCAGGCTGGGCAGCAGGCAGCAGGGCTTCCCCCAGCCTGCGCGCGCTTGGTTGCCAAGTTATGAGCTCCGCCGGGTGATGGGGGCACGCGCGAGCCAAGAATAATTAAATCCTATTTCAAATCCGTGTGCTTTCAAAGAAAGCAGAGATCACTGACACCAAGGCTGGAGAGGGTGAGGGTAACCAAACACAAACTTTCAGAGCCTCTGAGTCTGCATTCTTGCAAGAACTCCCAGCCGGCGATTAGGAGATACTGACACCCCCAAAGTACTTGGCGCCCGAGGTTAGAGACCTTCCCAGCAGATGCGGCCGAGCAGAGACCCATTCCTCGCCGACCCCACTCCTCCTGCAGCAACCGGCGGGCGCGCCTTCGGAGCCCACCACTCCGCCCCGCCAGCCCGGCCCGACCCTCCGCGCGGCCAGCTGGTCCCGGCGCGGTTCCCGGGGCCCCTGCCCGGCCTCCTCCCCGCTGAGCCCGGGACGCGCAGCGCAGCGCGCGGGGAGAGCGGCGGCACCGCGCCTCTCTCGGCCCCGGAAGCCGGCCGGGGTCCGTCAGGGCCAGCACAGCCCCGGGGCCGGCTAGCACCGAGACCCAGGCGGTGGGTCGGTTGCAGGGGCGGACCCGGCTACTCTCCAGCGGCTTGCGGCTTCGGCATTGTCCGCAATCGGGGCGCGGCGCGGCCCCCCGACCAAGCAGCCGGCCCAGCCTTACCTCGGCCGCGCTCCCCGGTCCCGGGCGGTGCAGCCCGAGCCGGGAGCCAGGTTCCCAGGGATGGCGGGGAGGGCGAGTCGGGGCCCGCGAGGGCTGGGATCCGGGCTGCCGGCGCTTCTGGAGGGCCGATCGCGGGCTGCAGGGGCCGCCAAGTCCTCGCAGCCGCCTCCGCGGGGCCACGGGCAGAGAGTGGACCGGGCCGGCCGAGCGGGCCCAGGACGCCCGGCTAGCGGCGGCCGCGATGGTTCGGTCTGCACCGAGTGGGAGGACTCAGGCCGGCTTCGCCAGGGAGCGAGGGAGGGAACTTAAACGAGTTGCTGTGGCCCAAAGCGCGTGTCCCCGAGCAGAGTGCACGCCCCCCTGCAGCGCCCCGCCCAGATTTCATCCCGCCCCTCCCCCTCCCACTTCCCACTCCCCACGCCTCCTGGCTTCTGACCCTGCGCCTTCCCCATCTCCACCCCCTCCCCTCACTCCCATGCCCAAATCCCTCCCTTCCACTTCCACCGCCAAACCCCACCCCCGACTCCCACCCCGCCCCACTTCCAAAGCCCTTCGGTACCCCCAGCCCCACTCCCACCGTCTGGAGAATCCCCTGGATCTCAGCTGCCAGGAAGCCCCAGATCCAACCACGTAGCCCTGAGTCTGAGAGCATGTTTTGTGGCTGTGATAACCCATCCAGATCTTTGGTGCCTGAGGTTTTCTGCTGACTAACTTTCATATACTTAAACGGGCCATCTTAGTATTTGTAGACTTAATTTCTGAAGGCATTTTTAACACCCCAGTAAAGAATATGGGAACAAATCTCAAGCGGAATGGATGTACTGCCCCTAGAGCAGCGGTTCTCAACCTGTGGGTCGCGACCCCTGAAAATACATCCTGCCTATCAGATATTTACATTACGATTCATAACAGCAGCAAAATTACAGTTATGAAGTAGCAACGAAAAGAATTTTATGGTTGGGGGTCACCACAACGTGAGGAACTGTATTAAAGGGTCGTGGCATTAGGAAGGTTGAGAACCACTGGGCCAGCTGATGTTTCAAAATTAAAGTTTGGAGTGCGTCATTATTCACCTCATAATGTATGGCTTGGAAATGCTTTTTCTTTAGATGTGCTTACTAACGTGGTTGGTTTTTAGAGGGTTTAGTTATTTTAGGAAGACTAAACACATTCTAGTATAGTTTTTGCTATGAGGAACTCTAAAAGATGAAATCCATATTTATAGAATGACTGAATGAGAGGAACTCACAACATAATTCTCTAAAATATTTAGCCAAGATTTCGTTTATACCTTTAATATATTTGAAATACAATTGCATTCATTCCATTCTCTCAGCAAGTTTATCTATATTCAAATTGCCTGACTGTTGTTTCATTCCGGTTCAGAAATTATCAAAGAAATAAAATCAGCCTTATATAATAAATTTTTGGCCACTTAGAAGATAATTATTTTAAGAAAGTGATAAGATACTGGTTTTAAACAGAACTTTCCTCTGGCATACTAATGCATTACATGTGATCACACATTCTGCTGTGGTCCCCATTAACTCCAAAAGTCCTGTAACAGTAGAATGAAGTTATTTTTTTTTTTTTTTATCATTCTCATAGCTTCTTACTCCCATAGCACCTTCTCTTACTCCAAAGTAGGCTATCTGTGCGGCGTTGGTGGTATAGTGGTGAGCATAGCTGCCTTCCAAAGTAGGCTATTTATTTTCAAAATTCTTTGCCCCAATGTCTTCCTTTTCGGACCTGCTCCCTCCTATTGGGTGGGATAAACCTCCCAGGCCATTGTAGGGGCATGTGAGTCAGGCCTGCCAATTACAGTGCTTCTCATGTCCTGGGCACAATGGGAGTGAGGGGAGACCTGACCTAATCAGGGAAAATGTGCTTTTTCTGAACTGGTAAGGCAGCTTCTGAGACCATGCCATGTCAGCCTGCAGCAGCTGCAGGTAGCCTACTAGACAAGAAAGGCAACTAAGCAATAGAGACAAAAGAGCCCTGATGACATGAATGAGCCCCTCCAGGCAGCCATCTCTGAAACCAAACTCTTGGACTTCTGAGGAAATGCACCAATAAATTGTCTTTCTAGCTTATGCTATTTTGAGTTAGGTTTCTTTCCAAAATACTCCCTTGTAAAACCAGAAAAGGTTCCCATATGAGCCAGGCTCTGAAAATTAGAAATGACTTCTAGCTTTTTTATCATTAAATTACTTCTTCATGATAAAGTATGTGCAAAGGAGGTCACTTACTAGAAAGCCCTAAGTTTTAATAGGATTACGGTGCTCGTTTAGAGTTTTACTATTACGCCTTCGCCCAAACCCCAAATTAATAAAAGATGTGGTTAGAGAACCAGAGAGAGAACAACAAAATGTCTAAACCAGAACATCCCAGTAATTTTTTTATCTTATCAATTACTCCAGTCCCCAATATTTGCTGATACGGGACATTGCCTCTTCTCTGGACTGAAAATTGTATGGCCAGACTTACGGGAATTGCTGAAATTGGTTTGTTACACTGGAATTTTATTTTGTTGAGTATTGTTTAGAAGTAGGCCATTGGCCTATGCTTGCAATTCTTTTGTTTCACAGAGATTTCTGTCTCTAAAGGTATGTAACAATATTTGACTAGTTCCCTAACAAGCATTCATACACTACTCACTATGTTGCTTAACCACACTCACAGGTCACTGTGAACAGTGGGAGTGTTGGTGTCACAGGAGTGGGCCTGACAGATGGGCATGAAGGCATTGCTCTGAGCCTTGGATTGCAGGTGTGGTTTCTTATGGGAAAGTAGGATACCAGTACAGTTTTCACTAGTCTTATTTCAGGCTAGAGGCCTGGTGCACGAAATTTGTGCACACATAGGGTTCCTAGGCCTGGCTGGCGATCAGGGCCAATCGGTGCCTTCTGGCTGCCAACTGGGGCCTTCCTTCATTCCATGTCACCCCCCGGTGGTCAGCGCACATCATAGCAAGAGATCAAACCCCTGGTTTCCTGGTCGAATGCCCAAGGGGGCACTTTGCATTAGCAATATATATATATATATATACCTAGTTGTGTCAAAACTAGGGAAATTTCATGTATAAAAAAGCCCATGAGCTCTGGCTGTCAGGCTCAGTTGGTTGGAGGATCAAAAAGCTTTTGGATTCTATTCCCAGTGAGGGCACATGCCTAAATTGCAAGTTTTGTTTTGTTTCTTTTGTTTTTTTTGTGTTTTTTTTTAAAATATATTTTATTGATTTTTTACAGAGAGGAAGGGAGAGAGATAGAGAGTTAGAAACATCGATGAGAGAGAAACATCGATCAGCTGCCTCCTGCACATCTCCTACTGGGGATATGCCCGCAACCCCGGTACATGCCCTTGACCGGAATCGAACCTGGGACCCTTCAGTCCGCAGGCTGAGGCTCTATCCACTGAGCCAAACCGGTTTCGGCATAAATTGCAAGTTTTGATCCCCATTCCAGGTGTGTATAGGAAGCAACAGACTGATGTTTCTCATATCAATGTTTCTCTCTCTCTCCCTTCCTCTCTCTCTGAAAATCAGTAGAGACATATTCTTTGGTGAGGATTTTTTTTTTTTTAAAGACATGAGCTGAATAATAATATATCATAAAAATTTTGAGCCTCACAAAGAATAGTATAAGGAGGTGAACCATCTCCAGAAATATGACAGGGTAGCGTAGGAGGACAAGAAAAGAAAAATTAGTTCTGGAATCTAAGCCTAGCTCTGAGTGCCACTAGTTCCAATGACTGCCTAGGATCCCCCAGGGAAAATGCTGGTCAGATATCCAGAGTTCCCCAACATCCATGTGCTGGATCCCTGTGTTATCTGTGTCACTGCCTTACCCAAGTGTAGTACAGCAGTCTTTCAGTTGACCCGGGCTCAGACAACTCCACCTATCTGGAACTCACCCTGGGAACACGGCATTCACCAGTGGTTCTCAAGCCATGAAACGGAATTGCCTGCAGTGCTCCTAACGCCAGGTCTCCAGGGTGAGGGGAGAAGGGATAGACTCGTAGTTTTTAAAAGGTCCACCCAGATATTGTGATCATCAACCAGGGTTAAGGTAAATAAAGTTTGTGCTTCTAATCCCACAAAAAGACGCTTGAGAAACCCTCTGAACAGACTCCATTGGACTTAGAGGTGCATGTGAAATTAAAGTTAGTGATTGGATAAGTTCAGTGTGTCATTTCTCTGAACAGCCTTCTCTTCTTCCGAGGCTATAGAAAAAGCATTGCGGAATGCTCCCAATGCTCCTTAGGGGCGGGGGAGGATTTGCCAGAAACAATCACACCGAGAAAGGACAGCCCACAGCAAGGCCAAGATAAGAGAATCGCTAACTAGAAAAACATTGTAAGTTACTAGGGGAAGCCACCCAGAAGCTCCCGCCCCGGAGGCTACAGCCCCCCAAGGGTTAGCTCTCATTGCATATTTCATAATTTATTACATATTCATGGTGATGATCAGAGGAATCAAAACAACTGAATTATGTTCATGAATACTGACCTACATCATATAATATTAAGTAGTAGCTATCATTTTCTGGTCTGTGTTAGGCAATTTATATGCCCAGTTTTTAGTCATCACAATGACCCTAAACATAAATATTGTGACCCTCATTTTATGAACAAGAAGCTCAGGCCCAGGGAAGGTGAGTGACTTAGTATTTAGAGGATCAAAGGCTGACCCATGTGACCCCAAAGGCTATACATCTTTTATTTGAAACCAAACTTGCCTGTGAGTCATAGGAATCATCTATCCAATAAGATAGTCCCTAGCCACATGTGGCTAATCCCTGTTAGATGGCACAAATAGGAAACCACTTCCATCACAGCAGAAAGTCCTGTTGGATGACACGCATGCCTCACAATGTTGTCTGTATTGTCAAGAAAGGCAGTGTCATCTGTGACTAAATTTTTCAAGTAAATTACTCCAACTTCTTCTTTTTTTTTTTTTAAATATATTTTATTGATTTTTTACAGAGAGGAAGGGAGAGAGATAGAGAGTTAGAAACATCGATGAGAGAGAAACATCGATCAGCTGCCTCCTGCACATCTCCTACTGGGGATATGCCCGCAACCCAGGTACATGCCCTTGACCGGAATCGAACCTGGGATCTTTCAGTCCGCAGGCCGACGCTCTATCCACTGAGCCAAACCGGTTTCGGCTACTCCAACTTCTTTATGTTAACTGTTTTGATATAATTCTTTCTAAAACGTTTAATATATTTATATGTACCCGTGTCTTAGTTTGAGCTATGATAATAAAAATACCACAGACCAGGTGGCTTACCAACAACAGATATTTGATGGCTTGGAAGTCTAAGATCAAGGTGCCGGCAGATTCCGTGTCTGCTGAGAGCCTGCTTCTTGGTCGATCATAGACAACTACCTTCTCACTCACTGTGTGCTTACATGACAGAAAGGGGAAGGGAGCAAGGAGCTCCCTGAGAGTCCCTTTTATGAGGGCACTAATCCTATTCATGAGGGCTCCACCCTCATGACCTAATCACCTCCAAAGTCCTCACATACTAATAACATCACTTTGAGGGTAGGATTTCAATGCATGAATTTTGGACACACAAACATTTAGTCTGTTGCAGCCTGCCTAAATCAGCACAGTGTACCGAGTGCCCCTTTAAGGCATGCAAGGCAAAGTGCTCACCTCAATGGACCCAAATGCAGAGCCTATGCTGCTCTCTCCTCCTCTGGCCTCTCTGTTTTCCACCTTCACTTTCTGTTTCTCTCAGACTGTCAGCTCGCTATTAGCAACAGTCCAGTGCTCACTGACATTCTGCCCTCAGCCCTCTTCCATTTCTGCCCATGCACTCTCCCTGTGAGCTTTTTCTAATTCCATGTCTCCAACTGCCACAGATTTACAAGGGCCTTCAGAAGTTGGATCTCTAACTAACTCCCACCTCATGTTCTGATCACAGAGAAGATTTTTTTCTAGCCCTCAACTAGTCTAGTGCTATTAGAAGGGCTGTCTGTGGACCAGCAGTGGTCTGTGAATTATTTGTTACTGCTCTAGGACAAGATGAGTCTGGAAAGTGAACACCTATGTGTAGAAACTTCGATAGCAATTTGACATTGCTGGGATGTTATGTTGTACTATATAGTATGTATGTAATTAACAGATTGCAAGGGATTGGAAATTAAAAACAAAAAAAAAATTATCTACTTGACTATACTTGGCTATCTCCTAGGCCCCTAATTCTCATGACCACCACCCGTGGTTAACTGGTTAACTGACGGTATTGCTAACCCCCTCACACATCTGTTAGGATCCAGGCAGGAAACAGGGAACAGGACAAGAATATAGGGAACTATGTATAAACATGCTAGAGAAGCTAGAAGGACAAAGAAAGGTGAGTCCACCCAGACTTTAGCAGGAGCAGGAAGCTCTACCAGAGAGCACAGATAAAGGAGTTGGAAACCGTGAGGGGAACTGATTAATTACAAGGAATAACAAGGACTGCTCCCCAAGAGCTCATACCATGGAGGGTACACAGGTGCTATTTATTTAATTGAACTAAACCGACCTGAATTGATTTCCTATTCTGTTATTGACACTGAACACAATGAAAAATTTCCTGTGGAACTCTAGATTGCCAAATATTGCCTATAACAAGTTAATTGTGCAGCGGAGGGGAAGTACTGTTCAGGTCCCTGCCAGCTATAAAACTGATCTCTGCTTTAGAACTGAGATCCTGTGTCTGCTGTTATAAATAAACACAGGAGCTCTCCTTTTTATTTGGCTCAGAACTTTCAGTTACTTCCAGATTTTCAACTGTTCCGAAAGGATTAAGTTGTCAGAATTTGCTTGCATAGTATGTGGAATATTAGGTGACTATATATGCCTCCTGAATTCACAGAGACAGTGAAATAATGTGCGAAATATGTGGAGCCTTGTTAAACTATTAAGTAGCAAGGTAAACCTAAGCTACTTACTAAGAGAAATATAATCCATCTATTTTGTGCAGAGCTCACTAATTCTCATTTTTCCCTGGACTCAACAATCAGAGGTTGCATGAATAACTGAAATCTCTAATTTCATTCAAACCTCTTCCTAATCAACTATTAAGCCAGATCATTAGTAGCCAGAAAAGTGAACTAATTTGAACTTTTGTCCTCCTTCCTACCATGACAAACTAGAGATGCTAATGAACAAAAGAGATAATAAGCAGGAGAGAACAAGGATGAGAGGAAGAGTCAGGGAATAGTGGGTCTCTGAGCCACAGATGGTACTGGTCCATAGCGACCATTTTCTTATATTTAAGGCACATTTAAGGTGGGTTCACAGATTTATGAGCCTTTAGGGTTCAAGGTGTTTTGGGTTTTTTTCTGAACCCCTTTTTCAAGTGTATATTACAGTTTCTAAATGTCTGGTAAAGATATATTCAGAATTGCATGTAGATATTCTATTTTGTCAGTCACTTGTTACTCATCTAAAGGATGAGCAATGGTTATTTTTGACATTTGTAGAAATCACCTGAAAATTATTGGAAATTTTAACAAAATGTCACAGTGATTTTGGTATAGATGTGAATTTTAGCTCCTTCACCCACTCATTCCTCCCTCATTCATTCTGTCACCAAATCTCTCATGTTCAGTGTTTTCACTTCTGCATCTAGTCATCCCCATCTTACCTGCACTTAGGACAAATCTTTCCCAGTTCCTTGTGTGATCACACAGCCAGTCAAATGTATTCTTTATTACCGCTCCTATGAGTAAAAAAAAAAAAAAATTAAAAAAAAATCAACCTTTGAGTAGTAGTTTAATGACTCTCACTTGTTTTATTTACTCACTAGAGGCCTGGTGCACGAAATTCATGCACGGGTAGGGTCCCTAGGCCTGGCTGGTGATCAGGTCCAATTGGGGCCTTTCGGCTGCCGGCCAGGGCCTTCCTTTGTTCCGTGCTGCCCCCTGGGGAACAGCACATGTCATAGCAAGTGATTGAACTCCTGGTCTCCCAGTTGAACTCCTGAGGGGAAACTTTGCATTTTAGCCTTTTATATATATAGATAAATTACACATAGCCTTAATTTTCTACCAGTCAGTCTAACCACCAGCAGCCAAGACTTTGCAGTAGATATCCTTTGAGAACATCCACATTTGCAGATTCCCAACCAGTTTGTCATAGAAGACAAATAAGTGAGAGAAACTGAGGGAGGGATGTTGAAAAAACTGAATGGGGTGAGGGAGAGAGTGTTGCTACTCCCTAGCTTAATTATACTACCAAATCCAAAAAGCTTCCTTCAAACTGCTGAGAATATACAGGAAGACTAACTCACAGCTGAAATCTTTGGGGGAAGAAAGATCAGCATATGTTGCCATTTTGGCGTTTCTGATGGAACAGAAGTATGGCTGCATACATCATCAGTACGGGCTACAAAAATGCCAATGTGTAATTATGGCATTTTTGCAAATGCACATCTTCCTCCGACAGCCTCTACTTCCTAATTGTTAGTTGAGAGTTTTATCCAAAGTAGTAAGTGGAGCATTTAAACACTGGCACAGTCTTCTCATAATCATAAAGCATAATAATCTCTTGTGAATTTTGGGTTGGCTGGGTTCCCAAACACTTAGCAAACATCTTAATTATGCTGTTCTTAGAAGGTCTTCCCATGTTACATTTGATTGGACCACATATTTCTCAGAACACAAACCTCACTGCACTAATAAAGTGTCCTGCTCAATTAATGCTATTTGGGTGGCTCCTCCTTCATGTCCCTAGACAGTAAGCTCTATGGGAACAAGGGGTGTAGCTAACCCTTTTGAAATTTCCCACATTACTTAGTGAGCTCAGAGCAGCTGACAAAATTTCATCAGATGCTCACTGAGATAAATACGAGTTGTGCTAGTGGCATAATTATGATGTCACTTTATATTCATTGACCTCGCACCCCTAGCAACTGGCATAATATCTCCAAACTGCAGCATTTCCTGTGTGACCCAGTCCTGAGTGCCAGGAAGTGCTGTCATCCTGAAAAAGCCCCGAATATGAGCACGGCTACCAACAGCCACCAAACCACCTTCCCACCTGGAAACACACACAGCAGAATCCAGGAGAGAATGAGAATGGGGATTACAAGAAGATCTCACTTTTCCTTGGATTCAAAAAGATTTATAAACTCATATAACCTCCTATGAATAAGTTGTTATTTTTCTCTAAAGGCAATTATTATATTTGAGAAAATAGAGTTGTGATGGTAGTTCTTTTACCAAACAAGATGGGAATCGCTCAGGCAGGGCTGTGGAGGAGGTGGGGGAACCACAGGAAAATGGGCCTTTCAGAATACTGGAAACCTAGAGGCAAAGATGTTCTTTAGGCAAGCCTGACAGCTGACTCTACTTTTTCCCCCAGGAGCATATGGCTTTGCCAGTATTTTCTCTCCTGACCCATTTTATTTGAATGTAATCTATACTAATAAAAGGGTAATATGCTAATTAGACCAGACATCCAGTGCAGAGGCCAGCAGTGGCAGCAGCCATGAAGTGATGGGGGTCGCCTCCCACAGAGAGAGGGCAGACCAGGTTAAGGGACGCTCCCCCCCCCCCCGCAGTGCACAAATTTTCATGCACTGGGCATCTCATCTATAATAATAGCAGTGTAATATGTTAATTAGACCAGACAGCCAAATGACCTTCGGGACGAAGCTGTGGCACTAGGGGCTGAGGCAGAGGCAGTTAGAGGTGATCAGGCAGGCAGGCGAGCAGTTAGGGGTGATCAGGAAGGCAGGCAGAGGGGTTAGGGGCGATCAGGCATGCTGGCAGGTGAGCAGTTAGGAGCCAGCAGTCCCGGATTGTGAGAGGGATGTCTGACTGCCAGTTTAGGCCCCAAAATAATATAATAATATAACAAATAATAATTCAAGAATAAACTGTGTTTCACATGCTCATAACTGTAAATTTACTTTTGCTCCACCTTGTGTGTGTGTGTGTGTGTGTGTGTGTGTATTTGTGATATGTTAGGTAACAAATTTTGATTTTCATTGTTTCATGTGGTTAATAATGTCTAAAAGATACTGTAATGTGACTGAGAAATAATCCAGAATATATAATTAATATGCTATTATGAAAGCTCTTATGTTATTAATTTGGCATGAACTAAACAATTTTAGCTTTCCTAAATGATGGCTTTTTTTGGAAACAGAAATTTCACCACAAAATCTTTCCCTACTTTGAAACATAATACTTATTTAAAAGCAATACACATTTTTAATGCTTGTGGTATTTTTGCAGACAGTGTTGACTGTGAAAAGTACTTAATTTAATGCCAGTTATATCACATTTTGTTTTTATCGTTTAATTCTGTTTTATTTACATGTATCTCCAATAGACAGTTTATTTTTACTGTTTTATCTTAGTTTTCTTGTTTACTAAATGAAGTGATTGGTAAGGACCATGTACATTTGGATATCGTGGGTCATAACTGACTCGACAAACATAAGAGTTTCAAGGCTACTTAAGTAAGGAATGGCACTGAAGCTTAAAGTTTTATCAGATTCTTCTCTACACTCTGGTTTCTGCTTGGCTGCCAAACAAAACCACACAGCCTCCATGGCCAACTCCATAGCCCATGCTGCAGACGGTGCCCCCTGCGGGAGTGCACACACCAACCCTGATGCTAAACAAGTTTTTCTTGAAGTTTTCTGTCTTTTCACCCCACACACTCTGATTTCCTGTCTCGTACAATAGACCTAATGTTGTAACTGTGAGTGTACTGTGAATCATTTTGCTAAATGTTTTCTGACTTATAGTGACATTAGTAAATAACTCTATTATTCATAAGCTTCTAAGTGTAGACTAGCATCTATCTGCCTATCTTTTATATACACATGTATTAATAATTTCATTGAGAAAGCCTTTGTTATCCTTAAGATAGAATGTTTTAAGCAAGGACAAATCTATTTAAATGCTGAAGCTTATTATATTTTAAAAGGACATTTTGATAAACCATTCATGAAAAATAGATTGGTTCATGTAGGTTGCAATCTTCTGCCCTTATTGTCACAACAAAATAAAGCAATTACATAATTTATGGCAATGCAACCTGCTCAAAAATGTGTCCTGTCATAATGAGAGATTTTTCTAGTGATCCACTCACTAAATTGTAGAACATTCATTCTTCATAGGATGCAGAAGGGCTGGGCAAAGTCATAAATAAATGACAAAATGTGATTTCCAACCATGAGTAATTTTCTATTTATTTTAGAAACAGAATACACCCATCAAAAAAACTGAACAGATGAACAAGGTCAAATAAATATAATGCAAAATCAATTTCAAATAAGTATCAAACAGATGCCATATAGAGAAGTCAGATGGAGAATGATTATGAAAGTTTCCTTAAGGAAATTAAGTTTTAATAGGACCTTATGCAGTGGGAAGATTAAACAGGAGAGGGTAGGGTTTTTCTGGTTGAGAAATTACAATTGTAAATAAAATAAGGCCAACATCAGAAAAATATTGATAACTACTTGTAAGAATAAATGGCAGACAGTGATTTTAGAAAGGAAGGCAATTCAGAAATGATAAGAGTAAGAAACATCAACGAATGGCCAATAGCAAACCAGCCTGATAGATGATTGCATCTAAACAGTGTTGCAAAAATTCTAGATGGTCCTAAGAGAGTCACTGGTCATTTATCTCTAACTTTAATATAGAATACTATTGTTGAATAGTGTTGCTGGGCATAATTAAATAATAAAATAAGACTTTAATATACAAATAAAGATGGGGGTAATTGAAGTATACAGTAATATAAAGCATAATTATATGACTTAATGTTCAACATATTTTTAGATAAAACAGATGTTTGAAATTGTACATAAATGTGGTTATATTTTTGAAATCATCTTAATTTCTGAATATTACAGATATAGCAAAATAATGTGTCCCTATGAATTCTCAAGATTCCAAAGAAAAATAAAGCACCAAATACTTACGACCCTCTTAATCCTCAAAACTAAATACAAAAAGAGGTGTTTCTTTTTCTTATTAGTGAAATTGATGAGACCACCATCAAAAGCAACATAAACAAAATCAAATAGTTTAATGATTTCTGGGAATTACTTATAAAAAGGTATTTCATTTTGAAAAAATGTAATGTGTGGGGCATAAACTCTGATGCACTGCACATATTAATTTAACCCACCCTCAATAAGAGTAGAAGAATTATGTCATGTAGAAAAGTTGTAAATTTTTTGTCATAAGCAAATCTGATACACTAATAATTCAGAATTCCTCCTCTTTGTCTTTCCTGATTGGCAGGTCTGACTTATTCCATATAATCCCATGAATAAATGACTTCAATAAATTTAAAGGCATTTTCCACATTTGATGGGTTGGAATGCTTTTAGTAGAAGGTAGAAATGTAAGTTCTTTAAGAGAGCTTTTATAAATAAAAACCTCTTTAAGCAGATAGACATTAATTATTCAGAAAATATTTCAGCATATTGTGTATTTATGATAACATATTTACAAAAAAATAAACCATGTAAGTTACACGATACTATAACTACACCCGGTATGATGAAGGACTTACTGTATTTTTCCACATGTTGAGGCCAACCACATAATGTACAAGTAGTGGGATCACTCCAGCCACAAATATGCCTGCAAGTTTCCAGCTTCTGTTCCTTTGAATTTAGTTGGATTTCTTTCCTCTGCAGTGATAAGAAAAGTTTCAAAACTCTTAAAAGAGAATCTAAGAAAAATATTTTCTATAAGAGAATTCCCAGGTATTTATAAGGTTGCTTGGATGGCAGCAATAGTATGAAGTATCATTAATGCTTCACAAATAACAGCCAAAGCCTTCTAGTCATTTACCAACAATGGGATGGATCAGAGAATCTAAAACATCTGAAGATATGTGTGTGACTGTATGTAAATAGACTCATAGAATTCACAAAGCAAGTTGATACATTAGAAGTTATTTACTCAACCAACTAGAAGCATAAGTTCCGTGTAATGTTGCTTTTATAAGAGGAAGTCAATATTAGAAGGAAGACATTTTCAAGAAATCAAAGATTATTTTTCAGGGAGTTGGAAATAGGTCATGGGAGAACTGAGAAGAGATAAAAGTTTATGAGACTTTTGTGGTGGGGCAGACAGCAGGCTGATTGGTTGTTCTGCATTTCTATGAAGAACTCGGCATGGAAAATGTCATCAATTAGAAATAGAAAATATTCTGTTTTACTATCAGAAAGAACTTCATGGATTTAAGAAGAAAATACTTCAAACCTTTAGTTGCCCAGTAAAACCAAGTTAGAAAACAATTAGTTCTGGGTAATTAAGACCATCTATTAAAAGCAGAGAGCCATAATATTCTCTAAAGTTAAAACAGTGTGATGTATCTACTAAGTGAATTAAAACTCTCTCAAATGCCTGATGTAATTGATTATAGGCCAAAGTACAACAGAAATGCTGTTGATCCTATTTTTTGGGGTCAGCAAATATTTCAATCTAGTTAACAGAAGAGAAGAGAGGAAGAAGTGAAATTTTCAAAATTTGTATATCATTTTCCTAGTAAAATATGTGGATCCTTTCTTTTAGTACTGTGAAAATTAAAAAGCAGATACCTCATTTAAAATGGGGTCTGGAGGCTAGAGGAGAGAACTCATGCTGACCCGAAAAGGAAAAGATATAACATTGCATAGCTGACAGGATGTGACACTGCTTCACCTCCTAAGCAGGAGGAAGAAAAGATTCCTCCTTGCTCAGTAACAGCTCAGCCCATGGGAGTCTGCCATGACTTAGCCAATGAAAAGTTACTACACTTCAAACTTCCAGTTTCCTCCAATGGCCTCTTTGTTTACAACAGCCTGTCCTAAATCTATAAAAGGGTGTACCTTTCCTTTGTTTCGCTGGACATGGCAGGTGGTTTGCCATTAGACTGCATGTCTCAAATTTAAATTATTTGTTCTTCCTGAACAGACCCATTTTGCTGGAGAAATATCTGGCTATATGTTCAAGGTCAACAGTCACTTATAAACTATTGGATAAACTATGCATAAAGGAAACAAATGACATTTCAACAATTTTATTCAACTACCTTGAAAAATAAGAATAAAGTTGGAGGAATTTTACTACTGTGTTATGCCAGGGCTTGTTATAAAGCTACAGTAATTAAAACATGAAGTAAATGATTGACAAAATGGACTACGTAAAATTAGGAAATCATGTTCATTAAAAGAAAAACCACACAGGGGAATACTTTCTAAAACATGACTGACAAAAAAGCGCCTATGTGAAATATGTAAAGAATTCACAGACAACAAAGAAAAAACATGAACAGGAGTCACAAAAGAAGATAATAAAATGTGCAGGAAGCATTAAGCATATAAAAATATGTTCATCCTCATTAATAATCAGGAAAATGGAAACTGGTTAGACTCTGAAGACAATGACACTGCTGGTTAGGAGGACCGTGCTAAAATGGGGTGCTCAAAGAAGCCTGTTGAGGAAGAGGTGATTCTTGAGTTGAGATCTGCACAGGACACACTGGAGCCAGTCAAGCGAGTGGAACATTCCTGGCAAGGAAGAAACTAGTGCAATGGCCTTAATGCAAGGATTGACTTGGCATATTTGAGAACAGGAAGAAAGTTTATGTAAATGTATTCATTGACTTTCCCCCTCTGGCCCCCCCCTAATTTGCTAATTGTGCCTAATGGTCTAACCTGCCATCATTTACTTTCTTTTTGAATTTTAATTTGCTTCAAATATACTTTTGCTCTCAGCTTGATGCCATTTTTTAAATTTAATAAAAATGTATTCTATTTTTCATGGAAGCTATCGCTAATACTTTGAATAAGACCAAGCAAGAATAAGCCCAAAGTAGAATCTATTCAAAATCCTATTTCAGGGTAATATTCATTAAGTACCAGTTTTGGGGGAGAGATTCACAAATTTACATAACTATACAATTCTTCCAGTTGCTATTTGAATAATTATTATTATAATAACTGTCATTTGTGAGTTATTAATATGAGAGGGCATGGAATTCAATTTTACATAGTCCTCTAAACAACCTTGAAAGTGTTGTTCATAGGAGGAACTTGGGCCTGAGAGAGTGAAATAAATGAGTTGTCTGAGGACAACAACTAGGAACTATAGAACAGTTAGTACCAGAATATAGGTTTCTCTCCTTGCCTGAAAGTAGAGCTTTCCTTCGAAACCCTCCTTGAGCAGCAATGGTGTAAAGAGAAGAAGCAATTACTTAGGACACATCTTGCTAACAGCTGCACAAACTAAATCAAGACGAAGCACAGCTGCTCACACCTACAGTCCCAAGCTCTGGCGGCTCGGTGCTGGGATGCTGAGTGGGGTTCCCAGGAAGGGGCTAGGCGGGCCTCTCGCTGTCCAGGTGGGTGCTGCCTCTTTTGCTCACGCTGCAAAAGAAACACGAGGTTATTTTCCCATTTTGCCTTTTTTTTTTTTTAAAGCAAATATTCTCTTCAGATTTATTTTGGTTAGTAAACCCTTGCCACTGGTTAGGAGGTGCACCAAGTTAGTAGGTTAGGTACCAAGTCATGTAAGTCTTTCATAAAAGCAAACTTTCAAAGAGCAGAGGCTGCTTGTATATACGTGAGCCCCACTGCATGCACTAGAATGTCCCAGGATTTGATGAAAAAAGCTATTTCTTCCTTAGGGGCTGATGTTTCCTGAGAGGACTTTGTCCTGGGCCTTATTCACCGCGCTGATGGTTTCAGCCATCGTACATACTCTAATATTTTTTAAACTAGGTATCTATCATCCTGTTGCTCCTTACCTAGAATGTGCCCCCCCTCCCCCATTTTCTCATCTCTTAATTCTCTCCATATTTTTCTAAGACTCTTTATCATTTCATTTTTTAAACTTTTCTTTCTTTAATACCCTTTTCCCAAGCCCCAGCTGGGCTATTTTGAGAAGAGTGACCACTACTTCTTTCCTTCTTTCCTCGCTTTGCGCGGGCGGGGAGAACGGCGCCACGTGTTAGACCTGTGGGGTCAGACCTTTGGTGCAGCAACCTCAGTGCTTGAGTTCTGGTAGGAAAAAATTCAGAGCCAAGACTCAAACTATAAAAGAACATTGATTTAAAAAATCACAGAGGTGGAAAAGTGAGTGGGAGAAGAAATGGGCTCAGGAAACAGGTTACAGAGGCAAAAGAAGGGCCCTTGGAGATTAGGTGAAAGAGAGGCAAGGAAAACGCAGCCAGGAGGCAAAGAGGGGGGAGGAGAGGGGAAGGCTAGGGCATCCTTAGTCCTAAGGACTTTTCAGGGTGGAAATCCCAGGGGAGGATCTTAATAGAATATTCATCTACTTTCTAGGTGGGGCCTTTCAGGGTTGTGGTCTCCACTGATTGGTCAGCAAGAAAGGGGGAGGTCATTAGTTCATGGCGCTGGTCTGGCATCACTCACCCCGCTTTGCTGCTTTCCTGAGCCTGGAGCTGAAATACTATCAAGGCCTGGGTGTTACCTTCAGGAAGGAAAGGTAAGAGGGTCTAAACTGCATGACCAGTGACATGAAAGGTCAGGGTTTCTAAACCGCATGAACGGCTACGGCACCATTCTCCAAAGTGGTCGGCCAGTTACCTGGTGGCAGGCTGACTACTTTGGACTACTTCTAACATGGAAGGGGTAGTGTTCTGTTTTCACATCAACAGTTTATTACTCTGGATACACCTTTGTCTTCCCTGTACACAGAGCTTCTGTCAAAACCATGATCCATGGACTTACAGAATGTCTTATTCACCATCATGGTATTCCATACATCATTGCTTTTGAACAGGGGACTCACTCCCTAGAAAATGCAGGGTTGCAACTGTTACCAGATGGAACTGGGGCCAATTACTCACTAGTTGCCAGCCTAACGGTAACTCTGAGAAGATTTTATGAGAAAGAACTTTACTGCAAGCCAGCAAGCCAGGAACACACTGGGGATATCGCTCAGAGCAGTGCATCTCCGAACAAAGGGAGATCATGCAGAAACTTCCAGGTGAGCTTCATCATCACATGTATAGGTGGGGACAGCCCTGTGCCTGCACAGTTAGCAAACACCCCTACACATACATTGCATGTTCAAAAATGGTGGAAAATGTCTGCCTGTGGGTGTTGATATTCCTATTATATTGAGGGTATAGTGAGAATGTTCATGGGGAGGTCAGTAGAGGGGCCTCCAGGCCACTTCAGCCAGCCCCCGCTGGCATGAGTTGGATTAATCCCCTGGTTCTGCAAATCATCCTGGGCTTTTCCTTGAAAAGACAGGTCTGGCAATTGTCAAAGTCAAGGATGGCATAGCCATGGAAGAAAGTTTAACTAGTTAAGCCTCAGCCTTTCTGTTAAACTGTTAGTAAACCTTATAACATTTAGGGTGATCTAAGTGGGTCTACAGGTTAATCTAAGCAAAGTTATAAATTCAAAATTAAAGTTAGTCTATGCTAGGATATATATGTATATATGCAAAATGGGCCCAGGCTCATGGAATTTACTGGTCTTCCCATGTTTCCCACTATCCTGAGCCAACTGGTAGAGGGACCTTTTGAAGACTCACAGCATCAGTTAGGTGGACGCACGTTGGGGAGCTGGCTGCTTTCCCCAGGTGCAGCATACACTCTAAATCAACTGTCCCACACCCAGGAATCAGGAATTGGGAAGGTCTTCCTCTGACTTCTGTTGATCCATGAGAAAAATGTGTGCTTCCTGTTTCTGCAACTTCAGTCTTTGTTTATCTGGAGACCTTAATTCCAAAGGGGGGAATCTTTTCACCAGGGAAAACAACAATGACCATTAAGATGAAAGTTTAGACTGTCACCTGGCCACTTTGGGATCCTCTAGCCCAGTGGTTCTCAACCTTGGCTGCACATTAGGATCACCTGGGAATCTTTTTAAAATCCTGATTTCTGGGCCTCATCCTCCGGAAATTCTGTTTCTTTGTTACTAATGTTGTGGCCCCACCCCATAACAAAGAAACAGAATTTCCGGAGGATGAGGCCCAGAAATCAGGATTTTAAAAAGATTCCTAGGTGATTCTAATGTGCACCCAAGGTTGAGAACCACTGCTCTAGCCAGTGAACCAACAGACAAGAAGGTCATTAGTATATTGGCTGGGATGATTGATCATGACCATTAAGGAACAATTGAGTTGCTACTCCACAGTGGGTGTAGGGAGCAGTATGTCTGGAATGCAGGAGTTCCCCTGGGTCATTTCTTAGTACTTTCATGTCCTGAGATTAAAGTAAATGAAAACTACAAAACTTCAATTCAGGCAGGACTGCTAATGACCACACCAGTTAGGAATGAAGTTTGGGTCACCCAAGAGTGCCCAACCAGCACCACCTGAGGCGTTTCCTGAAGGCGAAGGGAATTTTGAATGGGCAGTGGAAGTATTTACTAGTAGTTCTAGATACCTGCTAGGACATGTGACCATTTAGAGAACCTAGTACTGTAATAATACTATAAGAGCATTTCTTATTTTTCTGATATGCATGTTTGTATTAGCCAATATTGTGTTTCCTTCCCCTTCCCCAATATCCTCCTATCTTACATAAGATGTGTCAGTAGTAACTTACGTATATCTCAGTATTTAGTAACACGCTATCAAGTCAGCAGAGTGTGAGTCATCTGAAAGAAGAATGAACATCAACTTAAAACCAAGAAGGGTCTTTGCTTCTACATGAGGGGAAAGGACTCCCCTCCTTGAATCCTCTCCTTCAGCTTCTACTGCTGATCAGGGGTGTGCTTATTTCCACAACTCAGGGTGTCAGCTACTCCTACGGGGCATGCACTTCATCGTGGTGATGGCAGTGAAAACTGACGGGGTCCAGCATGTCCTCATGAGTTCCGGGCAGCTCATGCTCATAAGTTCCAGGTTATGCTCATGGATTCCAGCGTGCCTTTGTTCTTCTTCACTTTACATCTACCTCTGTTCAGAATTGCCTGCCTGTGTCCTCAAGCTCCAACATTAAACGCAAAGAAAACAGGAAAACAGCCTTAGAGATTCCCACTAGATATACAGTATATAATCTACAAAATAATCTATACCTGACAGGCAGGTTAATGCTGACTTAGTAAAAGTTTGGATGCTTTGCAGGCATTTGTAGAAAACATGTTATGTTTCCACCCTTTCTTCTAAAGCATTTCCACCTTTCTTAGGGTGGCTCCTTTCCTTTCACTCCAACCGTGGTGACAGGGATATAGGATACAGACTGTGCTGGTCATGTTACTCTGTCCCCTGCCACGGAGACGGGCATGTAACCCAAGACGGGCATATAACAGTCAAGATTAAAATGGAGCCGGCTTCTCTGTCAGCTTTCCTTTCTGCATTTAGAGCCTTTATGTGACTAGGGGGCTGCTGGAAGTCTTGTTCCCATACTGCATTTAGACTAAAGCTGACATGAAGAAATGTAAGATGGAGGGAGGGTCAGAGGGAAGAAGGTATAGAGAAAAGGAGAGAGGAAGGTAGGGAGGCAGAGAGGAAATAGAGATATTGCCCCTGCAGCCAGCTTCACGTCTGCCCTATCTGCAGAGCAGATATCTGAGCCAATAAACTTCCCTCTTTGGCTTAAGATGATTTAGGTTTCTGTCATTTCCAATAGACAAAGTCTTGACTGATACAATAGTTATTTAGTGCCTACTTTTAGACTAAGGAGAGAGGTGAGACTTGTATTATTCTCTTTTACCTGCTACATTCTCATTGCTTAGAAAGCAGTTCTTTTTGGTCCAGGTTAGATACATAAAAGACAAGATCCCTTGGTATGCATTTCTTTGAGGACTTTTCTCTCTTCTCTTGCATGTAATTTTTTTTCTTAAGTTTCTTTGCCTTTTAGGATGCGGGCTATGTTTTTGACTGGATGTTTCAGTCCCTGTTGGGTAGTAGGGATGGACAGTTCAAATGAATAAGTTACAGAAATCAAAATATTTTTCCTACTTCCTCTTCCTAACCATACTGTACTGGTTTGAGTGTGGGGTGAGCTATGATTTTTTTTTCTCAATTGAGCCCTCTCATTGCAGCAATGAGTAAAATTTGCCCTTCACTCTTAGCATATCATTTTCTGTCCTTTCTCATTTACCATGCAGGTATAAATGCATTTTTATGTATTTTTTGTGTGTATTATCTCCGGATACTAATGGGAATTTTTATAAAAGTTGAACCAAATGATGCTTGCCCTCTTCCTTGTTAAAATGGGAGCCCTGGAAACTCAGTCTTCTAAACATACAAATTATTCCCTGTGTCCATCTACTAGTAAGTCTGGAGACAATTAGCCTTCCATCGGTGTTTCTCTGTTATGGAAACACAAAGGTGTGAAGATTTATTTGATGTCAAAATGCCAGTTGTCTTAAGGGGATAAAGGAGAGACATTTCTGTACAGATAGCCAGCCCACCATCCCCTAATGGGGCTGCTAACAAGATCGGCTGACTGTGTAGAATTGGTCCTGTTACCAAAAGATCACAGAGCAGAGTGCAGAGGAAGAACACTATTTGAGGAAGCAGTGGAACAAAGAGAACACCTCTGAGCAATAAAAAGCCTCCTGAAACGTCACTCAGAGGGCTCCTCCATGTTGGCTTCTCAGGTGCTTTTTCCAAGTTGCCAACCTCCAATGACAGATGCTAACTGGGAAGGTAAGTTATGGTCAGAAAGGCTAAGGGGTTGGGAGAAAAGTCATGAAAGAAATAACTTGCTCTTGGGATAATTTATATTTAGGGGCTTAACTTTTTTTTTCTGGAAGTTCCATGATTTGACCCTTGCTGTAAGAGAATATTCTTATTTGAATTTAGAATTGTTCGAGGAATCTTGCCTAAGATTTACACCATACTTCTGTAAGTGTCTTCTATGTAGGGAATGTCCCCCAAAATGTATACATACACTTCAAATAATTATAAAGGCAGTACTTATTAAAACACATTTCTTTTTCAAAATTGAGCTATCAGCTGTTAATGTGTGTATACATTTCTTTGGGACAGTCTGTACTTACCTAAAAGGAGAAAATGAACTTAAGGGCAAAAGAGCCTGTGGAGTGTGTTTATAGAGCTCAGCAGGCAGAATGCATAGGGAAACCCAGCTCTGAAAAACTTGGTTCGGACCCCACACTAACCACAGGGCTCTGAGAATTCCATCCATATTCTTAACACGCATGCAGAAGGGAATAATATCATAAAATTTGAGGTCAGAATATTTGTTATAAATCCTGAAATGTTCTTCCATTTTATTCTGTCAGAAAACCTGCTTTCCATAATGAACATCTACTTAAATATCCCACAGCTGGCTGGCTAGGTTTGTCTTTACACATTATGAATCTCTTTTATTTATGCTCAGAGAAATTATTCTTGAAGAATGAATTTGTAAGTGAGCAAATATTTACACTCTGTTAAATTTAGGATGTGAAAGAATGCATAGCCAACTTTTTACTCTTTGTTACGTCTCTTCATTTTTATATGCCTTTCAACTCGACTGAGGGAATACGGCACACTGATTAATAATCTATGTAAAACTTAAAAAATTTTTGAACATATGTGCATAAAACACATTAAATAGTAATTAAATTCAGGGCAGCAGAATGGAAACCTTCACAGACCTCTAAAATAATTATAGATAAATTTACTAGGGAATTTTGAATATAAATTTTAATTGGTTTACTAATAGTTCTAGTCACTATTTATTATGTAACTTAAAAATTATACTGTGCCTCGCTGATGTTTCATAAATCTATTATTAGTATAATTTATTTATTAAAGAAAGTGAGAAAACTATACTGTTAATCTTCATGATTCAGTCATAAATCTTTACTGTTTTGTAATAAAACACATTTCCAATAACGCTGAATATACTTTCCCCTGAATTTTATCCTCTTGGGCTTTAGCCACTCCACATTCTTAAAATTATGATATATGTTCCCAAATGAACCACATGTTTTTTTAGATTCTCAAATAGAAGGTCTCATTGCAATGTGAGCGTTTGTGTGTGTTTGCCAATATCTCTCGAGAGATTTATTTTTATCTTTTCAAATAGTATAAATGCCAAGGACTTTCAATTATTTATTTACTTATTTGCTTAATCAGAGAAGAGCTCTATCAAGAGTTCTTTCTGAGCAAAATGACTGAGAAGGTCAGAATGGTAGTAACTATGCCAACAGCGTCCATATAAGGTGCTTCCTTTCTCTTGTCCTTATGGGCTTCCAAACATAACAGCAACTTATATTGTGGCCTTTCTTTAATCTCTTTGATAAAACTTGTGGAGATGATACAAAGATAACCAAGGTACATTTACTCTCTGCACTCAGGGTTAATAATTGAGCATCACAAAAAGTACAAGATGTGGGAAACAATATGAATATATTTAAAGAGGGCACATATACATATGCAAAATAATTCAAGGAGCTTCCCAAAGATTAATTTTATCAAAAATTATTTTTATATAAAAATACATAGAATTTTCAGCATTACTCACTGATCTAGCTTCTCATGGATATTTGATACATATGCTGAGGCTAATAGCAATAAACCACAGGCTGGACTAAAAACACAGGCCAGTAGAAAACATGTTGATATATACTTAGTTCCTTTATAGGGTACATATCATTTAATTACTTCAGATTCATACTGGATCCCCAGCACTTCAAAGAGGTGAAATCCTAATTAGAAATATGTTAATGAGGAAAATCTTCTTCAGTTGTCCAGAATGTATTGATTTCTACAGCAATTAATCAATGTGTATTTATAAATATGTATGGATAAATATGTATTGCCCAAATTTAAAGGAATAGATTCTTTCCTTCACTAACAAATATTTATTGGCCACTTATTATGTGCCAGGTACACTTTTGGGTGCTGGTGACACACAAGTGAACAAAACAAACATCCTTGCCTCTGTGACGCCAACATTCAAGTGTGGGGCAGAGACAGGAAGCCAAATAGAAAGTGACATGCCATTCGAAGGGACAGGGGCTCTGGGAAGATGTGGAGCAGGGAGAGGACCCGGAGGTCTAGCGGGGAGACCGTGAAGACCTGGAGCTGACCAGGTGGCTATTCAGCCTAAGAGCTTCCGGGCCACAGGGCGCAGCGAGAGCCATTGCCATATAGCAGGAGTGGCATGTTTTAAGGCCCATTGAAAGCCAGCATCACAGGAACGTGTGACCTGGGGGCAGAGGACAGGAAAGCAGGCCAGGCAGGTAAGGAGGGGCAGCCCAGGGGCACGGGGCCTTACAGTCCATTTGCTGGGCAAGATAGAGCTGCATTTGGAGATACACTCTCACTAGTGTATGCGTTCATCTTCCATGCATCATGTTGGAATAGAGTTTTGACTAGTTCTAATAGAAGTGGGAAAATTATGTCTGGCTCTATTAGAAAAAAAAAAAAAAAGAATTCCGTTGCTCCCAGGCTGAAGAGGGGCTGCGTTACCTGCTCAGCGTCTGGTTTGTCCCAGTGCACAGCTTGTTTATTCTGCACTTATAGTCGCTGGTATGGTTTTGACCATGGAGTTCTCAAGGTCTGTGATTTTAAAGTATGCGTCCTCTCAATACCATGTCCTTGATGCTGATACAATTGAACAGAACAACAAGGTTTATTATTTGCTACCCTAACGCTTATTCACCTGAGAAGCTTCGACAGATTTACACAGCATGCATATGTGCCTACACAATCTTGCCATTAAGTGCAGTAACTTTATCAAATATTAAGGAACCACTAAGTAGGCTATTAAAGAATGGATATCAAGCCATACTGACCCACAAAAATCAGTTTTTGCTTCTTAGTTTGTAAAGGAGAAGAATTGATATGTACAAATGTAGCTAAAATTACTCTTTGATTGAACTTAGCAATTTTGGATTTGCGTGGTGGTGGAGTTGTAATAGTAAAGTATTTGGAAAACTTTCTACAACTGTGTTTGAATTCTGAATATGGTGAGCCCCATATTGGAGGTCAGTCAGCCCACTTAGAGGTCATTCATCATTTCCCTGTTTCCTAGAGACAACTCGGAAATGGAGCATTTTAAAAGGACCCTTTTTGAGCTGAACTTGAGCCGTCGATCAGGGAACCACAGAAGCTCCAGAATTACACTGAGCTACCCAATGTTCCCTGGGAAGCGTTGTCAGTTCACGTTGACATCTGCAGAGCGTGTTTACTGTATCCCTGTTATACAGCAGATTTAGGACCCATCCTTGTATTTCAATTTCAAATTTCCCCAGACTCTACAAATGACACTTTAGACTGAAAATGTTATTTGGCTAGAGATTTGTCAGCCTGTGTTGTTGGCCTCCATTTTAAAAAAATTGCATCATCTTTAAATGCATCAAATTTAAGACTTGTGAGAAGTAAGCCTGGAGAGGAATTTAAAACTGAACCTCACCGCAACATGCACAGTTTGTAAAAGGAAGTCTCATGACTAACTTACTTTGTCATTATCTACTTGAAGTGGGTTTGGAAATGGCATTCATATATGAAAACAGAGATTAAGTCTTAGGAATGCAGTATAACTCAGGGACACTTCTCTCTTCTTCAAGTAGAAATATTGATTTGAAGATCAGTGCAGTAACAATCATATAAATGAAATTAAGCACTGTAATATAATACTTTGGTTTTACACAAGAATATTTTGAATTTAATGATGTTTCACAGACTACTAAAAATATTTTCATAAGTGGATTCTTCTTAGCTAAGAACCAGTGTATCAACATTTGTTCTAAGGAATCCCTTGAAAGTATTTTTTTTCTGTTACTTGAGTGTAACTCAAGATCTCTCAACTGATTTTTCTTTCCTACTAAACCTTTGAAATGAAAACAGGAGAGGAACAGTTGTTTAACCTACTGATATTTCTAGTTAATAGCAATTATAAGCATAAAGAAGCAAACTGGCATAAACTTTGTAGCAAATTAAGTTATTATCTAGTCTATCTAATTAGTAAATCCAAATTATTTTTAAATGGCATGATTTGAGACAAGAGGATTTGTCATTTCTGTAAAGTGAAAATCTATGAGTTTGATTTAATGAGATTTTGGAGACTTTAGCTTAGAGTAAGACATTTCTGATTTGAAAACTTTCCAAGTTCAACTGTGTCCGACTTGCTTCCTTGGGGTGAGAAAGTTATTACTAGATGCATTCCTGAGGACAGAGTGTAGATGATACTCCCTCAGAACCTTCCAAATCTTAAACTAAGAGTCTAAGTCCCGGTGGGGGCTTGGCCAGGGTTGTATGTGTGGAGGGGGTGATTCCAAGTGCAGAGAAACTCCCACAGTAGCTACCAGTTCTGCTTGGTGACAAGATTTAGTTATCTCTTCCACCTTTAACTGACAAAGAACGTTTCTTGCCTTTTTGTCCTAGTGAGCGTAAGAAGCAGCCTCAAGTTCTGGAGAGTGGATGGGGCAATTCTCTCCTGTGCATGAAGTGGGTGAGAGGGAGACTCCAGTATCCTTCTCTGATGACTGAATCTGGAGCAAGCTTGGTGAGCACCTCCAGTATTTATAAGGAAGAGACTTGTAGGCACTAAGAAAACATTATAATGACAAAATAATTTAGGAACTAAATAGCTTAACCTTGGGTTGCAGTTGGTCAGAGGAGGAACCAAAGGACAAGAAGAGGGAGAAGACAGAGGAAAGAAATGGAGAAGAAAACCATGCATGACCATTTCAGCATATGCCCCTTATAGACTAAGATCTAACGCTAAATGATAATTTCCCTTTAAGCAAGGAAATACAAGGAAAAAGAGGTTCAGAGAATCAGGGAGAACAATTTGAATCAAGTTTCAAATGTATGTGCCCTCCTCATTGTTTTTCTAACATTTCTCTTAAATTAAATGGGATGAGACATCTTTGATTATTTTTTCCAAAATTAAGTTCTTTTTAAAATGATAGATCAAAGAGAGTTGCTAAGGTCTGGGCTCCATCAACTGGAGATCCAGAAAAGTGGGTTTTTGTTTTGTTTTCCTTTGTTTTCAAGTGTCTATAAACAACTCTTTCATTTTTGAGTTTGTATTACAATCTACGAAGTACAAAACATTATAGTAAGAATTCTTCCAGTAATCCTTCTATCTCAGTGGAAAAGAGGAAGTTGGGAATTTATGAGGAGAAAAGAGCAGATTTAAGCTCTCTCCAATAACTTAGCTACTGCTCTTACAGACAGAGTTTTTTTTTAAAATATATTTTATTGATTTTTTTACAGAGAGGAAGGGAGAGGAATAGAGAGTTAGAAACATCGATGAGAGAGAAACATCCATCAGCTGCCTCCTGCACACTCCCTACTGGGGATGTGCCCGCAACCAAGGTACATGCCCTTGACTGGAATCAAACCTGGGACCCTTCAGTCCACAGGGCAACGCTCTATCCACTGAGCCAAACCGGTTAGGGCACAGAGTTTTAAGAAGATATTTGGAGAGAGATATAGGGAGAGAAGAACAGGGAGAAATGAGGGGACAGGATCACCTTGGCCCCAACTGTTCTCAGTCCCAAACTTCCCTGGATGAATTCTTAGGTTCAGAGCTAAGAACCCCATTTACCTGAGGATATGAATCACATTCTCCAATCGTGCCCTCACCGTCATCTGCTAACTCCATTGTCTTATTTCTCAATTGTTTAGGATTTGGGTAGAAATCAGAATGATGCTGATTATTTTATCATCTCAAAAATCCCAACAGGCAGAGAGTAGGGAACTGTAGAGAATAACACAGTGCATTCAGGGTTTAATCCCATGAATAAGTAAAATTTAACTGAATTGTAAAATTACAGAATCCTAGAGCTGGGCAGGTCCTCCTAGATAATATTTGTGCAGAGTATGGTTATTTAAGGCTTAGACCATGATGGCACTTTTTTCTGGGCCTAAGTAATAGATTGTCACCATCGTCATAAGGCTCTAGGCCAGGGGTGGGCAAACTTTTTGACTCGAGGGCCACAATGGGTTCTTAAACTGGACCGAAGGGCCGGAACAAAAGCATGGATGGAGTGTTTGTGTGAACTAATATAAATTCAAAGTAAACATCATTACATAAAAGGGTACGGTCTTTTTTTTTTTTTTTTTAGTTTTATTCATTTCAAACGGGCCGGATCCAGTCCGCGGGCCATAGTTTGCCCACGGCTGCTCTAGGCACATCTTACCTTCCCCATGCTAATCATGAGGGCCAATCAGTCCTAGAAATAGCTACTGATTATTGTTATGCCCAGATTTCAAGATCCCCAAGGAAACCACACCAGGGAACCAGCCAGTCCGATGCAAAAGCAGAGGGTCTCTTATACAAGCTCGCTTGGTCCCCCCCTTGCCTCCATTACTGGGTGCAAGAGAGAGCCCCAAATTCCAAGAGAACAAAGAATTTATAGGGCTTGGGGTCGGGGGTTGGGGCAGGGTGCAGCTAGGGTCTGGTTACACAAAGACAGGGGGGGTGGCCAGCATACTTTTGGCCTTGGGCTAGTTTCCCCCGCTTTCCCATTGGCCGAGATAAGGGCAGGCTGAGTAACTTATACACCCTGCGGCTTCCATCAGTCCTGCTCTGTCCTTTCATTCCCCCCTTGTCTTGGAACTTCCGGCTCAATCATGAGACGGACTGCATTTCTATTCCACCGTTGCTAGAGGCCCGTACTGGGCATACAGAACTATCAATTGAACTATTAAGCTTAACAAATGGTCCGGTGGAAGGGAAAGAAATCATTTTAGCTTTAACAACTTCTATTGAAATAGGATTTTTCTTCTTAAAATTCCTCCATGGCTATTAAAAAGCCAAATCAAGATAAATTTATTTACTGTCCTGATGTTTGCATAAACACAACAAGAATGGTAACTGACTACCTTTGCTGGAATTTCATGGTTGAACCTGAATGTGCCCCGTAGGGCCAGGAAGCCAAGCCATCCAGATGCCATCAGGCCTGCCTGCAGTATCTGCTGAGTTAGGTGAATCCCTCACCTGTAGCAACTCCACCTGAGCCCACGCTCCAGGCTTTAAGGCCCATCTCAGTAGCCCTCCTACTCGTTGCGGCCCAGAGTGTGTGGGGGTTCCGCAGGGATGCAGAGGCATCTTTACTGCTCCCCTTCTACTCTTACCAACCGCCAGTGATGGTAGGGCATGGGCCTGACGCTCCAGCGCCAGCCATCTTCAGGGCTCCCAGGCAGGATACCAGGCTTTCTTCGTGGCATTCTTAGTGGCTTCAAGTCTTTAGAGCTTAGATAGGGCTCTTCAAAACATGATACTCCAGTCAAAGTTTTCCGTTAATAAAACCACTATTAGGAACCAGTCTTACTGAATCTATGCAAAGAAACGTACTTACTTAGCATTGCCAGATTTCGGAGGAATTACATAAGGAGAAAAACATATTGATCTACTCTAAGATTTTCTGACTTTCCTTGCTAATTCCTTTTCATGGATTTAAAACAAAACAGTAATTGTTGGTATAAAACCTTCTTTCTATGCATAACCATGCCTCAGACTTTCTAGTCTAAACAGGCTCCCTCCAGCTTCACTACCCCTGACATGGGCATGGTGACCCAGGCCTGCAAGACAGTATTACAGGCTGTCAACTGTTAGCTGTCTCTCAACAGAGACCAAAACCTGATGGGCACCCTTCCCTGCCCAGTTGGGCACTTGTCCTCTTGGCAGCTAGACACCCTTTACTTTTGGGGGTCACCCCACACAGCTCCCTTCCAGAACAGCCAACATACATTCAAACCTGCAAAAGAATCAAAGGTTAATATAACATAAACATAATATTGGCATCATGCCGCTTCAGGTAGCCGAATCTACCACTAAACATGTGATCCTATAAATGGTCCTTGTCTCTTTGGAGCCATGTCCATGAAGATGCAGGCATTATCTAAGTGTATTACACAGTATTGTGGGGGCTCCTGGTGACAGGAGCGATCGCGAGTCATGTTACCGGCATCAGGCAGGTCGAGCACGCCGTAGCTTGAGCTTGAGCAGGTTGGGTTGATCTCGATCGATCGATGCTCCATTTGGTGATGAAGTCTTTCCGGATGGACCCAGGTTGTGATGCCGTCTACCTTGAGAGCGGTGGGGGGGCATCAGCCCCACAGTGTAGGGACCGTTCCAACGTGCCTCTAGGGTCTCCCGGCGGTGCCTTCTGATGTAGACCCAATCTCCTGGTCTGTGCTGATGAGGAGTTGGGGTTGGGCTGGTCTCATAGATGGCGCGGAGGCGTGGCCAAATGTCCTCGTGCGCCCTCTGGAGCCCTCTCAAGGAAAGAGATAGTTAAAGAAAAGCGACCCAGTCCTCGCCAGTCTCTGAGTCAGATTCCTCCTCTCTTGGAGAACTTCAAAGTCCTGATGGCTTCTAGGTAACCCTGTTTATCAGTTACAGCGCTCTGCTTTCTTGCCTTTCTACCAGTTCCCTTTGTGGCAGAGCAGCAACCAGGCCTTTTTCAAGGGAGTGCGCTAGAAGGGGTACCAGCCCCTCCTTTGCTAGCAGCAACAGGTACCAAACCCTTTCAGTACATTTGACCAGCTTCATTCCTGCCCACCTTTACAGATTCTAAGGCCCATTGTTTTCCTTTAACCAGCAAGTTAAATGACACTGGCCTGTATTATTTAATTCAGCACAGGCAGGGGGAAGGGCCCATGGAATCTCTGCCCTGAGAAACTGTGAGCCCCACCCTTAAATGTCCCAATCAGACTAGAAAAGCCACAAATACCTTTTAAATCTACCCCAGAATTCCAAAATCCCAACCTAGCACAGAATATACTTCCACACTTACATGAACAAATAATTATACCCAGGTAGACATACAAACATCAAATAAACATTTATACTTACATTCTTTCAGTGAACAAATACTTTTACAGTCTTGGGATCTTGAGCAGAAAGGAACAGATGGGGAGGGCTCCCTTTCTCACATCTACCATTAGTGACCAGTCCCAGCTCACTGGTATACCATTCATTTAATATTTCTTTTTTTCCTTTTATTATATCAAGGCCATGCTTTTCAGGTAGCTAGAACTCTTAGCCTTAATTCTTAGGTGATTAGCAATACATTTTAAGAGACACAGAAAAAAGAAAAATCTTTCTTGGGTAACCTAGGTAAAACTTAGGAAAACATTTTCAACACTTAAAAACAGTTCTCAACATAATAGGATTTAGTCTTGACCATGGAATCAATTACTCTTAATTTGTTTATGATATTATGTATAACTGTGGTTCTATTGCTATCATACCACTGAAATTATATTAAGACCGTGATTGCTAATTTATTAAGTATTAAATAAATCCGCTAGGCTAGCACACTTTTTGCCCCATCCGCATTTCCGCAGTAAAACTCCGCCTTAAAACTCCACCTCTGAAATTCTATCCTCCCTTAGTAAGCAGACACTCCTTTTGTGATTGGCTAAGTCAGAGGGCGGGGCCTTTGTTGTTCCAAGATGGCGACCCCCAGGGGTGCGGCACGCCATGTGGCTGACATGGCGGCTGCCAAGTCACACAGCTCAACATTGTGGCTGTCCACTGTTCTCTGACAGAGCAAACCAAAACCCCTAAAAGGTAGATGGCCAACATTATATTGTAGACAAACAGAAATCTCATTAGCTGTTTATACTTTTTATAATTATCTTAATATCAATTAAGTTTAAACTGGTTTTTGTATTAAAAATCTTCAGTTGAGGTCACAAAATCAATCCTCTCTTCTCAATCAGATTAATAAGCAAAGGCATTTTCAATTAACAGATTAATTTAGGCATATTTAGATCAACATTTCAGTATTATAAATTTCAATGCTTTTAGATGATTTGCACTTAAAAGTTTTAAGTCTCCAGCCAATAAGCCTGGCATAGCTGCTAAAATGGTCACAATTTTCCTGTTGGGGAAGTCAAGAAACAAAACCATAGCTATTCACATGTAAACTTGACTTTCAACTTCCTGGTGGTACTTGCCTCAGGGCGGGAAATTTCAAAAGAGCTACTTTAAATCGCCTTGGGAAAACTGTCTGCATTTCTTTCTCAGGTTCATCTTCACCGTTTTTAAGACCAAAACAGTCTCGGGTTTTTATTCTGTACACAGCAAAAAGTCAAGTCCAGCTCAAAACTATGCGCACTCGTTTTTAAACTGGCCCTTTCCCTTTACATGTGCACAGAAATCCCGGATGCATTTATAAATTTGTAAATGCTTTTCAATTACAAGAAGGATTTTAATTTTAGAATACTTGGGGAGGGGGTGACCTGTTTCCACAGACCCTCACTCAGGCGGCCGCCCGACCGCCACACAAAGGAGGGGTGAGAGCAGTCCCCCCTCCCTCCACATTCATACACTTTCATCAGACATTCATTCAGAGTTTAAACAATCCATTCAACTCCTAACAACTTCCCCATTCCTGAGGGAGCTCTAAAGCCTCCCCCAATCTCCTTGAAATTATTAATCCAGCAAGTCCACAAAATAAAACGGAAACACAAACAACTAAAGGGCCCAAAGAAATACAGCCTTCCAACTCCATGGAAGCAAAAAACAAAGATAAAAAACAAAACAAACCCAAAGCCAGACGTTGGCTGCGCGCCAACCAGCAGGAGCGACCCGCCTTTTCTCAGATTGAGGGGTTCCTACAGACCTTCCGACTCCACGGAAGCAAAATTTCCCCTCTTCAGATGGAGGATCGGGGCGCCCCCCGACTCCTCCTGCCTGTCTCAGATTAAGGGGGTTCCTACAGACCTTCCGACTCCGCGGAAGCAAAGCTATACCCCTTCAGACGGAGGATCGAGGCGTCCCTCGGCTCCTCCCGCCCGTGGCCCCCCCAGTGCGTCCACCTTAGGCCATGTGGGCTATTACGATTACAGATTTCAGACATGAGCTCACACCGGACAGATATAAAACATACAATGACATACAAACACCTACCGCGGTCAGTCAGGCGGGCCCTCCGGACTGGGGGGGTCCCTCAATGGTGCTGGGGATCCTGGCGAGCCCCCAAAATGTTATGCCCAGATTTCAAGATCCCTAAGGAAACCACACCAGGGAACCAGCCAGTCCGATGCAAAAGCAGAGGGTCTCTTATACAAGCTCGCTTGGTCCCCCCCTTGCCTCCATTACTGGGTGCAAGAGAGAGCCCCAAATTCCAAGAGAACAAAGAATTTATAGGGCTTGGGGTCGGGGGTTGGGGCAGGGTGCAGCTAGGGTCTGGTTACACAAAGACAGGGGGGGTGGCCAGCATACTTTTGGCCTTGGGCTAGTTTCCCCCGCTTTCCCATTGGCCGAGATAAGGGCAGGCTGAGTAACTTATACACCCTGCGGCTTCCATCAGTCCTGCTCTGTCCTTTCAATTATGAACTCAGAATGAAGACTCATAAATGTAATGAAGATGAAAATTACATAGCACTGGTTTGTGTTGTTCAGTGGTTAGAGTGTTGGCCCATGTACCAAAGGGTTGCAAGTTCCATCCCTGGTCCCAGTTGAGGTGCATGAAGGAGGCAACCAATTGATGTTTCTCTTGCTCTCTCTCCCTTTCTCTCTCTCCTTTCATTCCTCCCTTCAACTCTCTCTAAAAATCAATAGAAAAAATATCCTCAGGTGAGGATTAAAACAACAAAAAAAGAAAATTACATATTTAAGTTGTCAACATATGGAACTTATTTATCTCATTAGTTTAATGAACAAATTAAAATATTCAGTAATTTCAGAAATACTCGAAGTACAATATTTCAAAAGATCAGCTTTGTATTTCTTGGTCAAGGCTGCTGAAGGACACATAACTGTATTTTTTACTTTCTCTTCCAAATAAATAGGTTCAAACCAAAATAGAAAAGTTGGTAAAGTATACATATATTTGATCTTGATTTATTTTACATAATGCCATTCTAATCTATCTTGTCACTAACTTTATTGTAAGTCTGCTTTACTGAAATACTAAGAAAACTTTTTGGTATACAAAACATGTGAAAATTGATATAATTCTATATTTCTCTTCTTTTTAGAAAAAGTGACTTTCCTGTTCTCATGCAACTGAAGATCGTGACAAAAATATAATAATTTAAAAAGCCACATGTTTCAGGAAAATGGCACTTTTCATAAGAATTAATATATCCTTCAGTCTTATACCTAATTAAGTACTTACAAGGGCAATCTCACGGATCACACTTAATTAGAGTGCCTGCACTCTTCTCTTCTGCAGACAAAAGAGCATTGAACTGAGAAGGGATGAGCTCTCACAATCAAGTCTCAAAGAGTGGTAGTTACAACTGTTTGAGATGAATGCTCCTAGTATTGCAAGTTACACTGACAATAGACAGGGCATGTTAAGAAGCCTTCCTTTTAAGTGAAATGGGAAATAAAAAGTATATTTTTCCAAGTCTTTGGATTAGAGTTTGGCATAGCAGGTTGATTGTGCTGTAGCTCTCTCGTGAACCCTCTGTTCAGCCGGCACACCCACTCTGGAGAATACAGTGCAGGACTAAAGGGTTTGTTTCCCCACCATCCGAGACCCATGTCATCACTCACAGATGCGCTTCTCAAACACCCAGTATGACAGTGACCTTGCTAGACTTGCAGTGTTTCAAACACCACAAATTTTCCATTAGAATTAAAGCAGTTGTATCTGTTTCTATACGAGTAAAGTAATTGAGAATTCTTGAGGAACTCATTTATATGCAACGATATGGAATCCTACAGAGATGACTATATATCCTTGTTAGAGGAGGCACAGTGTCAATAGAGCTACACCCGTGCAGTTACAATATATTTGGGAAACTTCTCAGACACTGAGCTAGAGTTTCTATAGCCCTGAACTCGTCGTAGCTGACAGTCCCGCCTGCACCTTCAGCTCCGTGCCACCAGGACTTGTCCCCTCTCTGGGGCCCCCCACCCCGATCCTGGGAGCAGAGGCACGGTTGGCAGGGGTATGTCTCCCCACCACATTCTCTGCAAGTGGCACGCTTTCAACAATCCTTTGAGATGACTGTTGGCATGATGGTTAAAAGACTATGAGGAAGAAGTAACATTAGAGGAGGCATTGTGAAGCAAGGTGGTAAGACCTGGGGCAGCTTTGCCAGCCTGCTGCCTTGTGTCTGGCTGGCTTCCCGGGGTGTTCAAAGCTTGCTTCCTCTGCCTGTCCCTATACAATGTAACATGCCTGTCCTCCTGTACTGCACAGAGGAGCCTCCTGTACTACACAGGACAGACTAGATACATATTTTTAAATCCTTGCCTGAGGATATCTTTTCCATTGCTTTTTAGAGAAAGTGGAAGGGAGGATGGGAGGGGGAAGAGAGAGATAGAAACAATGGTGTGAGAGAGACACATCAATTAGTTGCCGAGAGCCACCACCGCTCAGGATTGGACCTGCAACTCAGGTCCATGCCCTTGACTTGGAATAGAACTCGTTACCCTTTCAGTGCATGGACTGACACTCTAACTACTGAGCACACTGGCCAGGGCTAGATATTTTCTTTCTCTTCTCTTGGAGGAGGCACAGATCAAAGGCCTTTGATGCAAATACAAACTGTTGTGCTGGACAGAGGAATGAGGAAGTGAAAAAAAGTACATAATACTTGTGTAAATAGTACTTGTGTCTCACCTAACTTTCTAGGCAGGGGAAGGAATGCCTCTTAGCATCAAAGAGCAAGGGCAGAAGCTCCCCAAAGGAGAGAGATTCCAGGAGTAAAGGGAATAAGAGGAAAGGGCAGAAATGGCACTCCCCCACGTTTGCCGCTCTTCCCAGGTCTTCTTGGGACCATCTGAAAGAGGAGCTCTCATCCCCAAGGAACAGGGAGAGCAGGATCCCCGCTCTGGGAGAAGCCGTTGCCATGGTAGCAGGTGCTGCTCTCCAGTGGTCTGTTGTCGGCCTGGGTGTCACAGGGCTGGCACCTGAAACTTGAAGTGGGGAGAGAAAAGGCACTTGACAAAGATCAAACGTGAGATAAGCTACTCTAAGTCCTTTGTTGACTTGGGCCTGTCCTTGAGTCTCATCCTCTAGAGCCAGAATCCTGCTAAGTCAGTTTACTGAGAATTCCCTCCTCTCAATATCTGATCAACCCTTGATAGCTAATCAAATTCCTCATCCTCCACCTATCTGATCACCATGGCCTGCCTTCAGCCAGATTCTGTCAAGTTAATTTAGCCAGAATCCTCCTTACCCCTGCAGCTTCCTCTTAGATTACTAAATCAGTTCATTATTAGCCAGTTCCTTGGCTATATATCCCCACTGTTTCTTATTCTATTTGGAGTTGAGCTTACTTCTATACTGAAATTTATTTCCCTCTATTGCAATAGTTCTAGAGTAAATCTGTTTTTACTGCTTTAACTTCTCAATGATTCTAAAGAGGCAGTAGGCTACACAGTCTAGGTGTGGATGATAACCAAAGTGAATCTAACTTTTCAGTTCAATTCACCAGGTATTACTGGGATACAGGGCTCAGTAGGTGATTAACAGATTAATAAACCTGTCCTTGTTCTTATGAGAAGATCAGAAAATTACTACAAGGGATGAGAAGAGCACCTATATGGCTTTTCCTTCTTTCTTAATGAATAGATATTTTTATTTTAATCTTTTTTATCGATACATTATATAAAATAATGAAAATATTAAATTACACAAAAGAGCAATATCACCCATAATTTTACCATGTAGGCATAACACTGCTGATATATGTACTTCTGGATTTTTTCTAGTTCTGTGCATACTCTTAAGAAATCAACTTTTTGAGGTATAATTTACATATAATAAAATACACCCACTTTAACTGTGCAGTTTGATGAGTTGACAAGTATATGCAATGTAATTTCCACTGTTATTAAGATATAGAACATTGTATCATCCCAAAAGTTCCCCCTGGCCCATATAAAGTCTGTACTACAAATCTGAGGCATGAACTAATAATATTTTCTATTACTCTACATTGTTTTTGCTTTCCTAGATTTCACAAAATGAGATTGTACAGCATTCACCCTTTTGTGTCTGACTGCTTTTGTTCAGCATAATTATTTTAGCTTCATCCATGTTGTTACATGTACCAGTACTACACTTGTTTCCATTGCCAATAACATTCCATTAGGTAAATAAACCATAATATGTTGATCCATCCAACTGTTATTGAACAGTTTGGGGCTATTATGAATAAACTGCTGCACATTCAAGTACAAATCTTTGTGGAAATATTCATTTTCACTTCTTTGGGATTAAGAAACTGCCAAACTGTTTTCCAAAGCATTTGTACTGTCACCTGTGAAGCAGTTCTTGTCCCCCTCCCCCAAGATAGAAATCAAGAGAGGAGGCAAAAACAGGCAAAAGAAGGGATTTTCTGAAAAAGAACTGGAGGGAAAAGGGAGAGGGAGGGAGCTTGATGCATCAAGGGAGCATCTATAATAATAAAAGCATAATATGCTGATTAGACCAGACAGCTGAACAAGGACCTTCCAGACGAAGCCAGGGCTGTGAGGGCCAAGCCCCTTGCACGAATTTCATGCATCGGACCACTAGTACGTGAATAAAAGACTATGGCTCCCTGAACTGCTGCAGGGCTCTGGCTATATGGGACTCCATTCTTCACGCAGGCGCAGAGCTGATTTTTTTGGTTTCCTCTGTGAGCTGGTATCCAGGGAGCAGGTGCAGAGGTGCAGAGCAGCTCCCTGCTTTCCAGGAACTCTGCTGTCACTGACAGGGACATGTGTGGACCAGCACATGCTCGGAGTGGAGCTCTTTGGCGAGTGCCTAAAGAGAAATTTCATTATTAAGAGAACAAAAAAGTTAAAAAAAATAGTAATAATAAAAATTAAAGAGCCGTCCCACCTATTAAAAAGAGGCTCAGCTTGCCTCAGTACCATTTTTCAGACCTGACAGAAATGTATGCCAGTTCCAGTGGCACCACATCTTTGTCAACACATATTTGAGAGGAATATTTTTAATTGTAGTGGGTGGGTATCTCTATGTGGCTTTAATTTTGATTACCCTGATGACTAACGAATGATGCATCCTTTATATGAACTTACTAGCACACCATTATATTTTCTTTTGTGATGGAACTATTCAAATCTTTTGCCCATTTTTATTAGTTTATGTTTTGTGTTTTCTTATTAAATTAGCAGAATATTTATATATTCTGGATACAGATTTTTTGGTGAGATTAATGTATTGTCTCTACGTTCTTCTCATCTGTGCCTTTTCATTTTCTTGATATTATCTTCTGAAAAGCAGACATTTTTTATTTTGACAAAGTCCAATGTATCAATTTTTTTATTTCATGATTTATTCTTTTTGTGTTCTAGCTACAAAATATTTTCCTACCCTTACTTCATAACTATATCTTATACCATTTTTCTTCTGAAAGTTTAATAGTTTAAATTTGAGTATATAATTCATTTCAAATTACTGTTTATGTTTAATGTAAAACAAAGATCAAGGTTCATTTCTATTTTACTTTAATTTTTGTATATAGATACACATCATTTATTGAAAATACTTTCATTTCATTATAAAATTACCTTGGCACTTGTTGAAAACTACTTGTTGAAAATTTATTGCCCATATAAGTGTAGATTTATTTATGTTCTTTATTTTTTCCCATTATTCTACCTGCCTACCCTTCTAATACTACACTTAAATGTGTTTTTTGACTATTGTAGCTTTATAGTAACTCTTGAAATCAGAAAGTTTATGTACTACAACTTTGTTCTTTTCAAAAATTTTTTTGTCTTTCCAGGTCTTTTGTACTTCCATATACATTTTAAAATTTACCTTTTCAATTTCTATGATAAAGTTTGTTGGGATTTGATTAAGATTACATTGGATATGTAGATTAGTGCTGTCCAATAGAAATAGAATGTGAGCCACAGGTAATTTTACTTGTAGTTTTATTTATTTATTATTTTATTGATTTTTAAAGAGAGAGAGAAACATCAATGTGAGAGAGAAACATTGATTGGTTGCCTCGCATACCTGATCCCACAGGATCGAACTCAAAACCTAGGCATGTGCCCTGACTGGGGATTGAAACCTTTTGGTATACCAGATGACACTCCAACCAACTGAGCCACCCAGCCAAGATTAGTACTGTCCAAGATCAGACAAACTCCACCATAAACCTGCCGAGGGGCCTCCTGCTATCTGCTCCATTGGTTGCTGGGTGTGGAACAGTCCCGTGGCTCCCAGCAGTGGGGAGGGATCTCATCTGTCCCCAGCTAAATTGTTACTGCTTTTATCTTCTTGTTTCTCGCTGTTGGGCTCAGAATAAGGGAGAGTGAGAAAGTGAATGATAAACACCATTTATCTTAGTGCTCTGCCTCTCTCTGGCCAACTGTCAGTTTCCTCTGGACTAGCTTCCAGGTAAAACACTGCTATAATAGAGAACCAGAAAGTTGATAGAGTTCTTGAAAACCATGAAAACTATCATGAATCATTTCAGTGAGCAAAAGCATTTGATGTCAGCAAAGCATTTGACAACGAGTCCTGTAATCTAAACGCAGATAAGATGAAGTGACAGAATTTCAGAATGGAAAGAAGTAATTCCCAGTGGGTAACATTTGCATAAACAGAGTTGTTCAGATTCCTTTTTTTTTTTTTTTTTTGGGCAGGAATTCTCAAAATCTTCCCTGTGCTAACATATTGTAAATCTCCAAGAAGAAAGTAGTCAACAGTATTTCACAAACTTGTAGCATTCATACTCCCCCCTCCCCCCCCCCCCCCCCGCCCCACTTCCACAGGTTTAATGTTCTTTAGGACCCATTTTGGGAATTCTTAAAATCCTTTAGGATACCGTGTTCCATAGAATTCCGTGTGTAGGATTCAGGATTCCTGTATGTAAATATAACCTACCGTGATTCTTTTCTGGTTTAACATTATCGCTTTTTAAATAGAAAGAGATAGGGGATTTCTTACCTTTTAAGGCAACTCATTCAATTCAAAGTCAGCATTAATTTTTGTATGTTTTAACTTATGTACTTGATATGTACAATCTAAAAATCATGTAGGTTAATCGGTGTATTCCAGTTGTACTGGTTAATGAATACGTGTCAACCTTGGCCTTCCAGGAGATTTGGTGCCTCATCAATGGGATTAGATTTAGTCTTGTCATATCCTATATAATCCTATACAATAAAAGGCTAATATGCAGTAGACCAAATGGCAGAACAACTGGTTGCTATGACATGCACTGACCACCAGGGGTCACGTGTGGAACATGGCGGGCGTCAGCAGTGGGCGGCAGAGAGCGGAACATGGCGGGTGGTAGTTGCAGTGGGATGGTGGAGCAGGTGAATGGGGATGCCAGACCAAGGCGGGCGCCAGTCGCTGTCATCTGTGAGCCTCTGGTGGTTACTGAAAATTCTTTGCTCCTGAGCGCAGAAGATGGTCTAAGACCCACTCTTGTGCCCACTGCAGCCTCACGGCGGACAGTTCCTTTCAAGGTGCATGAATTCATGCATTAGGCCCCTAGTTTAACATGTTTTATCAATCACTTAAAGCTGGAGTTGGTAAACTTTATCTTTAGAAGGCCCAAGAGTAAACATTTTAAGCTTTGCAGTTCATATCGTCTCTGTCGCACCTACTCAACTCTGCCACGATAGTGCTAAAGCAGCCATGGACAATGCTCCAATGAAACAGTTACAGAAGCAGGCCGCAGGCCCGCTGTGGCTCTTGGGCTGCTCTTTGCCACCTGTGACTTAAATGAAGACAAAGGACACGGTTATCAGATGTGCAGATAACACAGAACTGTGTCACTCATCTGTCTTCCACCTGATCCCTCACTTCTCTCTCCACCTCCCCCCCCCCCCCCCCCGCCATTGCAGTCCGTTTGGAAGGTTACATATTGCTTTGATCTAGCACAGTGCACGATACAGATAAAATAGTAGCTCTCTTTATTATTATTGTCATTCCGACCACATGATTGAGTTTCCAAATTACCTTAAAAGGGTGAAAAATGGGCAACCCTCCCAAGATTCAAATTTAAAAGGATATATGCCCCCCCAATAGGTTGAACAGATAAAGTATGAACACTATTGTCATGAGAAAGGAATAACCAGGGCATAGAGGTCCTGAGGGAACAACCAGGTCTGATTTGAGTCAGTCAGAAACTCTGAAAAATATTTCTTTAAAAAATTGTTAACCTGATAAATACTCAATTTCATGAACTGGATGAATTGAGAGGAGGTTTACAACGGGGGAAGAGTTTGGGGTTTATACAATGGGGGGGAGGGGAAGATAAGAACATTGAAAACCCAGAAAAAACAAAAAACGTTTTCAGGGACCATGAACAGGATAAGGCTTGACTCAGCTGTGGTAATTGCATTAGGATACCACGTGACTCAGCTGTGATGCCTGCATTCCCTGACATGATGATGCACACACTGAATATCTATCACCAAAACTGTGGTTTGATAAGTAATGTGGGCAGGATGACTTAGTGAAAAAGAGATAAAAAGCCTCATCTTCTTTAGTGTGAAGTCAACAGATAATGCTTAAAGCTACAAAATGAAACACTGCAAATGTGTTGAGCAGAGGAAGGCATATACAAAAGGAGTCCCTTGAAATTGTTGCCTCTGGGAGGCAGGAAATGGGAAAATGGGGAGGGGAGGGGGGACATGATATTGTTGCTTTTTTTCTAACAAGGCTTTGACAAAACAATTCGCCTCCCAGAGCTTTTGCATGACTCTGATTAAAAGAAAACTACCTTAGAAAAGATACAGACAGGGTGAACAAAGAACTCCTATGCATCTATGCATAACCATGGATACAAACAATAGGGTGGTGAAGGCCTAGGGCAGGGGGGTAAAAGGGGGGGCAGGCCAGAAGGGGTCAATGGAGGAACAAAGGGAGCATATGTAATACTTTAAACAATAAAGATGAAAAGAAAAAGATATGGGTTTTCTTTGAGTTGATCTCAAAGTATGTTCCAGGCTTAGGCTGCGCTGAAGAGCAGTCTGTGTAGGCTGCAAGTGGTCGTGATCCTGACGCATTTAGAGCATTATGCCCTCTAGGTCCACTTATTTTGAATAAGCCTGTGATTACAAATAGTACGATGCTCATATCTTTACAGAGCAATCTAAAAGCGGAGATGAACACAAGAAAATAAAGATAAACCATAATAAGTCTCTGATAAATGCTTTTACTATTTCATTGAAATCCTTTTCAGTTTTTGTTTTTTGTTTTTCAGAAATGGAATCATGCAGAGCTGTAGCTTATTTCATTCTTTTTATATTCAGGAAAAAAAATCGTGAACATATTTTTATATCAATACACACATGTCATAAATAACTCAACCTAATTTTGAATACTTAATTTACTGTGTTTTTTTGTTTTGTTTTTGCCTGTTACAATCCTTATTGCATTAAGCATATACTGAGCTAAATTTTGTATATATTCTTAATTATTTGTTTGGAACAGTTTTCTAGAAAATAAATTGTCCACTCAAAATGTATATATGGACATTTTTAGACTAAAATACAAACTGGGCACAGTTATAAAATATACATTCAGAAAAGTGGGTAAAACATACATGTACAGTTAATGAATCCATAAGGTTAATATGACATCACCACTAAGGTCAGAAATAGAACATTGCTGACACTCCAAAACATTCCCCTACCTAGCCAGACGTCCGTCCTTCCCTAAGGCACCTCTATTGTTTCTCAAGAGGTAAACACTATCCTGGATTTCTGATAATGACTAACTAGAATAAAGCATTTGAGGGAACAAGAGGGATCTCTTCATAGAGGTAAACTACATTTGGTACAGGAATTTTGGACTGGAACCAGAGAAAACTTCCCCTGGGCAGGATGGTTCCCGGGCTCTTGTCCGGTGGAGTCGAAGATGGATGGAAGGTGGTATAGCAAAGGTGGAAATTTACTGAAGAACAAGTACAGACTCCCATGTGGGGAGGGGAACGAGTCCCACTGAGCCCCTTTTCCCTACGGTTTATAAAGGCTGCAGATCTTTGTGCCTTGATACCCCCTCTGATTGGTCACCATCCTGATTTGGTCACTGCAGCAACTCCTGAGCTCAAAGGTCGAACCTCACATGGGACACATGAGGCTCTCCTCCCTCATTGTTCTCCTTTCCCTTCTGGGCTTTCTTCCTCCTTCCCTTTATTCTGTAAATGTGGACCTTTTGCTGCTCCCAGCTCCCTTATCTTATGGAAATGTATCCTTTTGCAACTCTGTAGCCCTGTGTTTTTTTCCATGGACCCCTTAATTTTTAAAATTTCCTAAACCTGCCTATTTCGCCCCCAAAATTCCTATTTTACCCAAAAAAAATCCTTTCACTTCTACAAAGAAAATGTGTGAATTCCTTCTATCTGGTTCTAGATAACAGAGTAAGGTCTTGTAGAAACTACAGACAGGTCCCGATCAAGTATGAAAATAATATTTCTAACAATTCAGGTGATCTAAGCAAGACATGTGCTGCTCTGGGGGCCAGCAGTCCCAGCGCTGGAAGTGTGTGTGCATTGGGCGAAGGATGACCGGTGGGTGGAAATGACAAGATGGGGCTCCTGCCGTGGGTGAAAGTTGGATTAGACAATGACTGAGGCCCCTTCCAACTTCAAAGTTCTCCTCTGTGACCTGCTCAGGCACTGAAGGTGACCCAAACGACCTGATGACAAGATGTGCACAGAGCCCCTATTATCCAAAGGGTGGCTGAGCAGCTGTTTTCCATTTCCAATGTTGACAGACCAAAAGGAAATGGCCTTTGGTTGTAGCAGCAGAAATGTCAGAGGAGAGGAAACGTGAACACAGAGTCGGACACAGTAGAGTAACTGCTGGGGATTTGTAAAAAGGTTGGCGCTTGCCTTTCTCTTTTGATCACACAGAATGCCATTCAACATGTAGAGGCTATGTACCATCAGCTTGCGCCTGTCATCTGTGACAACATGGATGGAATTTGAGCATGTTATGCTAAGCGAGGTAAGTCAAACAGAGAAAGATGAATACTGTACAGTACCATTTAAATGTGGAATTTTAAAAAGTGATGGTGTTTAATGGTACAAACTACTAACAAGTAGAAAATAAGCCATAGAGATCTCAGCACAGTATAATGAATATAATGAATTTTGTACAATAATGATGCAATGTGATAAATATTGCTTCAATGGCAATCATATTACAATATATAACTGAATCAAAAAAGCAGGCTGTATAACTTAAATTTAAAGAGAGTACTCCGTGTGTGTTTTTTCTGGTCGCCTGGTAAATTCTGTAACATACACCTTAAATTTAAAGAATGTAACATGTCAAATGTATTAAATACAAAAAGGAATTGAAAGAAAAATATTGATGGCTGCCTTTCTCTAATGAGCTAGGCACACCTTGTCATTCAACATGAGGAGGCTGCATACCATCACATTTCAATAATATATAATAAAAAATTATATATATATATATATATATATATATACACACACACACACACACACACACACACACACACACACACACACACACTAAGGGCCCAGTGCATGAATTTGTGCACTTTGAAAGGAACTGTGAGCCGCGAGGCTGCAGTGGGCACAGGGGCGGGTCTCAGCCCATCCTCTGTGCCCCTACCCGGCCCCTCCTGCTGCGGCCTCCAGTCCCCTGTCTACCGGCAGCCCCACTCCTGCCACTGCTGCTTGTACCCGCTGATGGCGCTGGTCCCACTTGCATGAAGCGATTGGGGCCAGCACCATCAGCAGGTGGGAGTGGCAGCTGCTGCCCTGATTGCCCCTCAGGAGTGGGGGGAGGTGGAGAAGACCTCAGGAGTGGGGGGAGGTGGAGAAGGGGCGATTGGGGCCGGCAGCTGCCACTCACACCCACTGATGGCGTAGAGCAATTGGGGCCGGTGCTGGCAGTGGGTGTGAGCAGTGACCCTGGCCCCGGCAGCGGGTGCGAGTAGGGCCATCGCCAGCAGTGGGTGTGAGCAGGACTGGCACCGGCAGCAGGTTTCGAGTGCCAGGCGGGACCAGGGTGCACGGGAACAAAGAATTTTTAGTAACCACCAGAGTCTCGCCCTCATGACAGCGACTGGCCCCCGCTCACCTGCTCCACCATTCCACCGTGGCCATGCCCTTCATGTTCCTAGTCATGTTCCTCGCTGTGAGCTAAGGAGCATGAAGCCTGAGGAGGGCCCCTGGCTGAAGGTCAGCACAAGTCATAGTGACCGATGGTTCGGTTGTACCGCTGTTCGGTCTATTTGCACATTAAGGTTTTTTATAGATAGATAGATATTTGTAAATATGAAGGGCTAGTCCCCATGACAACTCCTAACAACTTGGTGTGGACTAAGACTCCAGTCATTGAAAATAGTCTCGTACCCTGGTTGAATGAGATTATTTAGATGAAATGTTCCTTCATTTAGGGAGCCCTGTCTCTTACAGATTAAGAAAGTAGAGCCCAGTAAAGTTCCATGCTTTGCCTAAAGTCACACACTGAATAAACTGCCAGAAAGTCCGTACCCCTTTTTCTCACTTCTGTCTCTCCATTTAGGGCTGTTGGCTAGTATCTTGAGAATTCAGAGATTTTGGACAGGTAACTGTTACTGAAAGCAAAGTACATCTCTCATGCTTTTAATAAAATCTTAAGAGACAAACTACTTTAATTGCCTTTTAAAGTTTCCTTATGAAAAATTCTATTTACATTTTAACTATGTTTGAACATTTGTGACTATCTTGAATGGAACAAAAAGTGAGAATGAAAATTTTTGTAAATCTGATTATAGACGAAGGTAGGAAGGTTCTTAGACAACATCTAATTGTAACCTTCCATGGATGAGAAAACAAAGATTAATTATTGGATCATTTCTTTTAGCAAATTAGTGAACTTCCTACTATCAGCACCAAATTTCATTTCATCATCATTCATCATCATAAACTGAGCACAACAACTATGTGCTTCATATTATAAAAAATGGTTTTAAGGGCACTTGATTTCTCCTTCAGAATACATAAAATTATCATAAATCCTTGCACTATATTCATTAGAGTGATGTAACTGTGACCAATTTTACATTTTCCTTAATTTAGCTTACCTTTAGGAAATATATTTTCATTTGATCTAGTTTTTTTTTAAATCTGTGCAAGCTTGTATCATTGTATTGCATGTAAAATCTGAAGTAAAAGTCATTGATGCTGAATTAGTTTTATAGACAATGTTATTGATGGTCAAAGAAAAAAAATTTCAGCAATTACTATATCCACATATATTTCATATCATTAGTTCAATTAGTATATTTAGAAATCATAAAAGGGATATCATATAATATACTCACTGATGAAAGCAGCTTTTAATTAGAATGAAAACTAAATTGCTAGTTTCAATGTATTGTTATTAATAAGTAATGTAGCTATTACGTTGGGAAATACAGAATGAGGAGCAATAAAATTAAAATCACAAAAGTTCTTAAATTCTGGGTAAGAAAACATTTTTGTATTTATGTTTTAAGGATCAACCTTGTGTGGTGGGCAGAATTCTAAAGATGGTCTCAGGATTCCTGTCCTCTGGTTATTCAAACACTAATCTAGAGACCATTGTGAGGGGACTTTTCAGATGGAATTAGGGCTACTAATCCATTAACTAGCCTTAAAGTAGGGAGATTATACTGGATTATTGGGATGGGCCCAGTATAATCCCATGGGATTTTAAATGCAAAGAGGAAAATAATTCGTTAGAGTGATGAGACACAGGACTGGTCAGAGATTCCAGGTGGGAGGTGAACTGACTGGGCCTCATTGCTGCCTTTAGGATGGAGGAAGGAGCCTGTGAGCTAAGGAGCATGGAAGCCCCTAGAGCAGTGGTTCTCAACCTTCCTAATGCCGCGACCCTTTAATACAGTTCCTCATGTTGTGGTGACCCCCAACCATGAAGTTATTTTCCTTGCTACTTCATCACTGTAATTTTGCTACTGTTATGAATCGTAATGTAAATATCTGATATGCAGGATGTATTTAGGCGACCCCTGTGAAAGGGTCGTTTGACCCCCAGAGGGGTCGCGACCCACAGGTTGAGAACCGCTGACCTAGAGGCTGAGGAGGGCTTCTGGCTGAAGCCCAGAGAGCAAACAAGGACCTCAGAGCTACAGCTGCAAGGACGTGAAGTCAGCCTGGAAGCAGATTCATCCCTAGAGGCCCCTCAAAGTGACCAAGCCCCTCTGACACCCTGCCTTCTGCTTTATGGAACCTGGAGCAGAGACACCAGGTGAGCCCACTGGACTTCTGACCTACCAACCAGGAGATAATCTATTTGTGTCATTTAATTTGTGGTCCTTGTGATGACAGTCATAGAAAACTGGTACAAAATGCACAAAAACACAACTATTTTTCTATCACGGAACTAAAAAGAACCAATATACTAAAAGAAAAGTGAGGAAGAAAGAGAAAAGACATTAAGAGTGTCACTTGTTTTCTGGCAGCACGCATCCTTAGTCCCACCGAGTAGCAACTTTTGCGTTGGGACTGGAGTAAACAAGTACTATAGTCTCTGTTAGTCAGAGCACTGTATTGTATTGCTAGGTCTGAGCAGGTCTTCCAAGCCATGGGAAACTGTGTCAGAACTTAATTAGTATGGTCCTAAGAAATTTCAGCAATTGCCACAAATATTTCATATCACGCAATTCAGTTAGTATATTTAGAAATCATAAAAGGATATCATATAAAGTAAAACACTCAGTCTCAACACTCTGAAAATAAATTTGCATTTTATGAGGCTAAACAGGTTTAAATTTCCTACACATGTAAATGTCCTGCACACACACACATCCAACAAAAATAAATAGTTAAAGGTGCAGGGATGTAGGACACTCTTCATGGCTAATTTTGGTCAATTGGTTAAATATAAAAATCTAGGCACATTCATAGATTTGATTGTCTAGTGCAGGGGTGGGCAAACTTTTTGACTTGAGGGCCACAATGGGTTCTTAAACTGGACCGGAGGGCTGGAACAAAAGCATGGATGGAGTGTTTGTGTGAACTAATATAAATTCAAAGTAAACATCATTACATAAAAGGGTACGGTCTTTCTTTTCAATAGTTTTATTCATTTCAAACGGGCCAGATCCGGCCCGCAGGCCGTAGTTTGCCCACGGCTGGTCTAGTGTGTGACAGGTAGGAGGTAGGTTAGTATGTGCCAACTCTGTGACCTGGAACAACTTACCTAACGTTACTGTGTTTCAGTTTCCTCACTTGAAAAATGGGGATCAAAGTACTCCCTACCTGAGGGCTGTTATGAGAAAGACGTGTGTTAATATGCACACAATGCCACCCATGCCAGTGTGGCTCAGTTGGTTGGAGCATCATCCCACGCACCAAAAGGTGGCAGGTTTGATTCCGGTCAGGGCACATACCCAGGTTTTGGGTTCAATCCCTGGTCAGGGCACATATGGGAGGCAATAGATAGATGTATCTCTCTCATATCAGTGTCTGTCTGTCTGTCTCTCTCCCTTCCTCTCTCAAAAATCAACAGAAAACATATCCTCAGGTGAGAATTAAAATATATGAACACATACACACATGCAGTGACTAGAACAGTGCCTGGCACATGGTAAACACTGTAGCAATTAGCTGTTGTTATTTTTAATTCCCTAATGGTGTGAGAATGCAAATATAAAGATTCTGTCCTTTCTCTGTATGGACAAGGCTGCTAGGATGTGTGCCACAAAGTATAGGAACAAGAGAGAACTTAACCTTTCAGGGTAGGGAACGCTCAGGGAAGTTTTCCCAGCGGAAGTGGCATTTTAGCTGGACGTTCACAGAAGCAGGATTCGCTGAGAGAAGTGGGGTCAGGTGAGAGGGCAGTCAGTCAGCATAATAGACAGATCTCTTGGCTTCTTAGAATCTGGCGGACAGCCCACTTCACTTGGAGCAAGCAATTAACAACAAAGCATGCTTTCTCAGTAACGTACACCACGCCACCAACCCTCATTTTGACTCATTATGGCATCAGTATTCAATGATAATATCAGAGCTTTAGGAGATCATTTAACACTTTCAGTAGTTTTTACAGAAAACTTTATTAGTCTAGGCCAGTGATGGCGAACCTTTTGAGCTCAGCGTATCAGCATTTTGAAAAACCCTAACTTAACTCTAGTGCCATGTCACATATAGAAATTTTTTGATATTTGCAACCACAGTAAAACAAAGATTTCTATTTTTGATATTTATTTTATATATTTAAATGCCATTTAACAAAGAAAAATCAACCAAAATAAATGAGTTCGCGTGTCACCTCTGACACGCGTGTCATAGGTTCGCCATCACTGGTCTAGGCCAGGGGTGGGCAAACTTTTTGAATTGAGGGCCACAATGGGTTCTTAAACTGGACCGGAGGGCCGGAACAAAAGCATGGATGGAGTGTTTGTGTGAACTAATACATGTTAACACTGCTGCTGGTGAAGGAGTGGAGGGGAGAGCAAGAGAACCCTCCGCTCTTTTGGCTCCGCGGGCCGGATAGAACAGCTGAACGGGCCGTAGTTTGCTCACGGCTGGTCTAGGCAGTGGTTGGCAAACTCATTAGTCAACAGAGCCGAATATCAACAGCACAACGATTGAAATTTCTTTTGAGAGCCAATTTTTTTAAACTTAAACTATATAGGTAGGTACATTGTTATTAACTTAATTAGGGTACTCCTAAGGCTTAGGAAGAGCCACACTCAAGGGGCCAAAGAGCTGCATGTGACTCGTGAGCTGCAGCTTGCCAACCACGGGTCAAGGGAATTGCTTGCACCTGTTTCAACAGTCAAATTTGTATTTTTCTTTACTATATTCTGAGGAAAACCATTAACAATGCATATATTTTAAGGGGTAAGTAGCAAAATTTGGTATGTATCTTCTGTACTATAGAAGCCATCATGGACACGTGTGTGGGAATGTAGTTATAAATGCCCTACATGTGCTATTTCCTCTCCCAAGTCATCCTGCTCAGCATCATGGATCTGGGTGACAGGTCACTTGTGTAGTCCTCTTGTTCTCTACACTGTCACAGACTGTGTCATTGTTTAATTCCTAAATTATTAAAGTTTTTTTGTCGTTATTTGGAGCATTTTCCTTCACCCACAGCATCTTAGATGTCTTAATGGCTAATTTGTTTGTAATAATCCATGCTTTATTTATTTATTTTTATAGAGAGAGGAAAGGAGAAGGAGGGAGAGAGAAACATCAATGTGAGAGAGAAACATCTATCTGCTGCTTTCTGCTCGCCCCCCACTGGGGATTCAGTTCAAATTCAGGCACGTGCCCTGACTGAGAATCAAACCAGCAACCTTTTGGTGCACAGGATGACACCCAATCAACTGAGCCACACTGGCCAGGACCATGCCCTCTTTAGAAACCTAAAATCATTTTTAATTGGCTTTAGCAGGCAATCTGTTGACACAGACTGTCTCAAAGTGAATTACACTTCAATTCCTTAATCCTCAATATTCATCTGATACCTATGATAATAAAAGCATAATATGCTAATTAGGCCAGACAACCTTCTGGACGAAGCTGGGGCTGCGAGGGAAGCCCAGTCCCAGGTACCTGAGGGAAGCTGGTGCCAGCAGCTGGGGGCAGGAAGGCCTACTCTTGCATGAATTTCGTGCATCCGGCCTCTAGTTAATAATAAAGACAAATGAAATTTATGAGGCTAATGAATGTTAATATTTTTAAACAAAAACATATTAGAAATATATTTGAACACAAGTGCCCTTGGTCTAGAACTTGTGTGGAGATGTTTGAATGCCCTTGTTTGTTGATGTGTTATTTATTTATTTATTTATTTATTTATTTATTTATTTTTATATAATGGTAAAAGATTCTAAAAAAGAATGACTTTTTATTAACAAGTGGAACTAATGCTGTCAAATTATTATATTGATGACCCCCAATTCAAAGCTTCAAAGTGGTTCCTAAATCAAGTGTTAGCATCAAAAAACTAAGCACGCACTTAGGATCTGTTTTAGCAAATACTGTGAACAGTTCAGAGAGCAGTGTTTTCCATGTTCCCTTCATTAAAATGTGCTAAAGTGGACAGCATGGAACTAGGCTCAAAGTCAGATTTTGGAAACACTGTGGGAAAATGGTGCTACCATTAAAATGGTGTGCAGAAAGTTTAAATTCATTGCTGTCTCTTTAAAAGGCATTTCAAACAATTACTGGCTTGGTTAATTTTGTATTTTTCCCTTTTAGTTTTTAAGGCTGGTAAAAATATAATTGACCACCAAAAGAAGCTGGGTTTCTAATTCTCATTCTATTTCTGTGCCATAATTAATTTCTATTGTTCTCTCTCTTAATCTGGATTGATGTGGACATAATGAGCATGTCTCAATTCATATGGGCTTTCATTTTATACTTTCAATGAATAGCAGTAGTGTTGGGAAGAGCAAAGTTGGCAAATAAGCCTGAAAAGCATGAAAGCTATGTCCTTCCTCCCTCCCTCCCTCCCTCCCTCCCTCCCTCCCTTCCTTCCTTCCTTCCTTCCTTCCTTCCTTCCTTCCTTCCTTCCTTCCTTCCTTCCTTCCTTCCCCTATCCCTCCATTTATCCCTCACTCCCTCCTTTCCTTTCCATTCTTTAACTGCATTTCATGAACATCATTATTTTAATATCAAAGTTAAAGAGTGAGTGGTTAAATATTTACAATTACTCCTGCAATCATTTGTTTATACTTAAAATATCTTTACCCTAATGATTTAGTCTTCTTTCCAAAGTGAACCTTGTTTTTTTCTTGCCACTAATGCAACCAAGAATGAATGATTCTCTTGGATTAGAAAAACATAAACTGACTTCTAACTACCAGACCGGGCATTCAAAGAGATACCATTTATCTCTAATATTTTTTTAAACTGGGATTTGCTTTTCCAAACAGTCTTGTTATCAGGGCATGGCTTCAGTCTGCTCACGCATCATTAGTTATTCACAATCAGCCTTAAATGGACGCGCATGTCCTATCCGAGGGGCAGGCTCATTCTAGTTCAGTTCATCATCAGAACCCAACTCTAATGCAGCTTTTAAGGGCGCTTATCTTATTCCCCAAGTGCTTGTAAACTGGAAGTGTCGGTCTCAGTGCTCTTTGAAGATCACACACTAACTGTGCTGTGCTCACAGCCAAACACACAGGAGATTGTTAGAACAGCTTTGCTGGTTCCACAGGTGAAGCAAATAAAGCAGTTGCCCAACTAGAATTCCACTCTGGCTTCCAGAGAGCCAAATTCTAAAGACTTTCAAGTTGAAGGTTTGGCTTTGCCAAGGAGAAGGAAGGGATGCAGGTGGGTTATGCAGTGGAGGAATCTTAGCCCCCTGACTAGGCTCCCTGGTGTTTCCCTGTGGGGAAGTCATCCCCTGCCCTCAAGAAGTTCACCGTCTGTCATGGGGAAGGCAGGGGAGGGGAGTAAAGGACTGATTGCAGTGGGATTGGGATGAGAAAGCCTTTCTCTTTGCCTAGAAAGAGTTGCCTGGCGCCTCAAACAAAGCTTTCTCCTTCTCTCCCAGGGCTGACTTTAAACTCATTTAAATTAGTTGATAGTAAAAACTCGAAGAAATAGATGGAGACAGAATTTCAAATTATCCCTGAACCATACCAGTCACCATTCAACTGGATTAAAAAGCGAACATTCTTACAAAAGTTAAGGTGTGTGTGTTAGTGTTACCTAATTTACGGTTGCCTTCCTAACACCAAACAGAGGAACTTCTTATTTATATATATTTTATGGCAGCAGAAGAAAGGAAGAAGGAAATAAATTTTTGGAGGAACTTTTGGAGAGAGTATTTTCTAAGGCTCAATATTCTATGTGGCAGCTGGGCCGAGGTAGTGCTGCATTCTGAGCAAACTTCCATTCTATTACTTCAGTTGGGAACTGAATTAGGCTCATCCTATATAATAAAAGGGTAATATGCAAATTGACCAAACGGAGAAATGACCAGTTGTTGGGGGGCGGGGCTAGCGAGCGGGCGGCGCCAGGCCAGCTAGGCAAGTGCCAGCAGGCAGAGGGAGGGAATGGTGATGGGGGAAGGGGGGGCGGCAAATAGCAATATTAAAATATTTCTTCTAATTAATTCACTTTCAATGTGCACAAATTAGTGCACTGGGCCACTAGTAGTTTGATAGTGGCAGAACTTACAGCATGGAAGTTAAAGTCAACTAGAAGTGGTCACATGAGTTATCATGCTCATCTATGATGTGTGAATATATTTTAAATACTCTGTGATGTATATTATTGTTATAAATGTTTCTGCCAGTTGAGGATTTGGCTATAGATTGGCCAGAAAGCCTTAATCATGAGTGCCCCTCCCAGCACCCCCACATGCATTTGATCCCTCCTTCCCATATGTTGCATTTACCTGTCTGTATTGACTTCCTGGACTGTGGTTCAGGGGTGCTTACTTACGTCTGTAGTATTGGACTAGATCAGAACTTCTTGAAAGCCAGGTCAGCTTCCACTTCCTGTGGTTTACACAAAGCATTGTGTGCTAATTAATTATCATTTTCAAGAATCCTAATTGTTAAAAGGAATCCTAAGTTTGCCTTTTTCTTGAAGACATTGCTTATTTTCTTGATGGAATAAGTTAACCTTTCCCTCATTTTTCAGTAATGGTTGTATTTTATTCTCTTGGACCCAGGACTAAAGATTTAAAAAAAAAACCAACCGTGATTGGCAACTTGATGGGAGCAGCATAAAGAAGATTGCAGGACATTTAATTTGCAGCAAGGAGGAGAAGGTGGCTTGGTGATTCAGGAGCATGAGAATATAAAAAGTTAAGTATTTCAGAGATTAACATTCCTAAATCCCTGGCTTTGACAAAGCTAGTTGACAAAAATTAAAATAAGTTAGTTATAGAGTACCTATCAGGAAAATAAAAGCTTTATACCTTATAGATTTTTAAAGACAACTTTTATAGCAGTTTTAGGCTTATAGCAAAACGGAGAGGAAGGTGAGGAAGGTATAGCGATTTCCATATACTGTCTGCCCCAACCACATGCATTCATTAACCTAGAGGGGTTTTGCCTTTTATATTTTGGGTACTCTCTGAAACAAGTTTGACAGCACTTTGCAAAAGTGGGGAAAAGAACCCAAGAACTTTGTAAATGTCAAAACCTTCAGATATTTAAGATAGCATCGAGTGTAGTTAAGGGAGAGGGTTCACTATAGTATATGTTGAAATCAGTCCAATGTCTTTATAATCTGTGTTTGCTGAAATAACATTCTTTGCTAGTGCTAGAATTTCACTGAATTTTTATGTAGGAAAGTGATATTTGTAGTCATCTAATCACATCTCCCTCTCTCTCTCTCTCTCTCTCTCTGTTTCTCTCTCTCTCTCTCTCTCTTTACATATATAGAGAGAAAGACATCAAGGTGAAGAGAAACATTAATCAGTTGCATCCTGCGCACAACCAGCGCTGGGGATCAAACCTGCAACCAAGGCATGTGCCCTGACAGGTACTCAAACCTGCAAACTTTCGGCGTACTGAACAACACTGCAACCAACTGAGTCACCTGTCCAGGGTGTAGTCATCTTATGATTTAATTGCTACTTCATACTTTTTTTTTTTTTGGGGGGGGAGTATTTTTTAAGAAATGAGGAGCTTTCATTGAAAACTGCTTTTTCTAAAGAAAGCAATTTATTAATCCACTAAAATCTTTGGAAATAAATTAAGTCGAATTTCTTTTTTATTAAAATATAGAAGCAGTTTTCCAAATGCCTGCAAAATGTAAATTAGGGGTCAAAGGTGGCTTATAGTTAAGCATGAGAGACAAATATACCAACAGACAGTGGCTGGACCACATAGGTCAACAGAACTCTGTCCCACAACCTCTGCAGCAATTAGCCCAGATACATCAGGACTTGGTCAGTGACTGCCAACTTCCCTATTTTTTGCTGTTCCCACTCCAGTTTCAACTCAGGGCCAACCAGAGAATGACAAATAATTTCCCAAACCAATCACATAAGATATCTTGCTCTAGTTTTCCTGCCTCCAGCTCCCCTAGGCCAATAGCCTCCAAGGAGGGCATTCCTGAAGCCTTCCCTTTCCTCCACCATAAAGCTTTCCCCCTCTGCTGCCTGCCTTGAACCTCTGACAAACGCAAGTGACGCTGGTGGCTGACTCCCTGGCTATAACAAGCTCTGAAAAAATAGCCTTTGTTTGTTCTCATTTGGGTAGTCTTGTTTATTTCCCCAAGGGGGAATATGTAGTAGAACTCCAAGTTTCTGAAAATAAGCTGAAAACATTCTCATTCTTAAATAAATGCACCCATCTTATTTACGAATATTAAATAATATTAAGTTAACTAGTACATAGTCTTTAATCAAATGTGAAATTAAAAGTATTATTGAAGTGGACATTACATTCCCCTGAGAGCCAAGGAAAGAACTACATTTCTGGGGCCTTTCACCGTCCACCAGTGGGCCCTTCACAACTGGCCGGTTGCACCCCCCCCCCCCCCCCCGCCTCCAACAGCATCCTTAGTTGAGAAGTCTACTCAGGGTAATGTTATCATTTCTTCTCTCAGCTTGGTTGACTGACTTTAATGTAGCAGATAGAAATCAAGGTGTTTTCTTCTTAGTGACCATTTCCATTGAATGCTTTCTTTGAAATAGGTTGCATTGCTCGGTGGCGGCTTGTTGGTGTAATTTCAAATTGACTTACTAACTCCATGGCTTGGCTAAAAAGAAGCAGGCAAAGTTTTTAAGTGCTCCTATTTTCTATTTTTAACACTAAGAACCTAAAGACTTTGAACTCTTAATATGCGTCAGGCCCCCTGATGTTCTGTGTATTTTATCTCATTTAATCCTCGCATTCATGCTGCAAGGATGGCCTTATGATCTCTATATTACAGATGAGTAAACTGAGGTTCAAAATGGTTAAAATAATTTGGTCAGTGAAACAGAACCAATAAGGGATGGAGTCAGGATCTGAACAAGATTTCTCTGACTATTCCCTCAGCAGTCTACTTCCTCTTAAAGAAGATATAAAATTAGAGATGACTCCACATTCAATATGGGAATGGTCAAGCCTGGGAGAAGTAAGCCAAGAGAGAAATGGATTGAGGCCAAATAGGAGGGAGGGGGCTGGTACATTTAGTTTAGAATATGACGAGTTTGGGATGGCCAGTAAGCATCTAGATAGAAAGCTACCCCGGAATATTACTTCCATACACCAATTTTCAAATACCATATATCAAGACAATGGCAACATTTGTTGGCAGTTACTATCAAGAGATGTTACATAACCTGTGCTAAGATCCTAATGGGAAAAATATGTATCAGGAAGGCTTCTCTTTTCTTGTCAGGCAGACTTCATTTGCAATTAACCACAAAGAATATCTGCCTCCTTTTCCCTCTTTCCCTTAGCGCTGGCAGCTCTCTCTACCTTTACTTCTTTCACCTACACTTGAGGTATTTCCTACTATGCTAAGTCATACAGGCTTCAGAGGTTTTATTCAAATCCAAGAATGATATAGCACTGATTAGATGAGCTATTCTCATCTGCAAAGCATCAAAAACAGCCAGAGGAGAGATTCAGTTAAATACTTGCTCTAAGAAAATAAGCCAGCTGGAGAAGTTCTTAGATTAAATCTAATTCAACATGATTTAGACAAAAAGTCCCACTGGGGACATAACTCATCAGGAAGGCTCACACTAGAATGCTTTGCCATGCCAAAGGAATGCAGGATACACTACCACTTTGAAAAGCAAGAGCTGCCTCCACGGCTGGCGCATAGTCACACTGAGCAGGACTACTTTTATACGGCTGGGGGAAGACCTTATTGTGCTCAACACTCTTAGACGAGTCCATCAGGACAGGATTTATGAAAATTCCTTTTGAGAGAAGAGAGTTTCATGGGAGGATGGGGCTCATTATTTAATTTTAAAGCTAAAGACTCATCGTGAAGTTATAAGGAATATGAAGCAAGCTTTGGAACTAGAAAAACAAGTAAAAATTACCTTCCCCACCTGACTGTAAACTGTAACATGAAGGAGCATTGTATTAGCTGATCAATGGTTACAATAGGATCATCATGGGTTTAAATGTTAGAAAAATCTTGGATCAACCCTATTTTGTCACTTAGCTGTGTGACTGTGTATCTAATCTCACTGAGTGAAAGTGTTCTAATCCGTAAAGGGGGGATAAATCCACTTTCCTTTTGGGATTATTCTGAGGAGAAGGGGAAACAAGTAATGTAGGATTTCTAGACCATGTGTGGTCCATTTTACTCCAGGATCTAGAATCTATGCTTCAGCAAAGTACGTTTAAGGTTTAGACACCTTTTGCCTTCTGATTGCATACGTTTTGCCAGTATCAGAACAGGACATTGGCACCACTGGCCTGCAGCACAATCCTATGTGCTCAGAAACCAGGCAAATCTTTTTGGTTCCCCAAAGACTTTGATGGCTTTTTCTCACAGTGCCTTGTGGTCAAATGCATTTTTTGGGGACAGAATAGCTTAGAAGTCATAGGTAGTCTGAATTCAACGTGGCTGCTTATCTAACAGGACTTTGATGGGAGGGGCAAAAGAGAAGTAAGGAAAGAGGTAACCTAAAATATTAATTGGGGCTACTGAGATATAGTATAGAGTAGGGCTCAAGATAAGACTGTCTTAGTGGCTCCAAGAGACACTTGTGGGTTTTTGAAAATCTACTGGTGTCTGAGTTAGGGGTACATTCCAAACATACTGAACTGGAATTGGAGTTTGAGGAAGATATTAGGGATAGGAAACTATTTTTTTAATGCATTCTTTCTGTTTGCCTTACGGAAAGTTATGTTTGTTTCACTACTCTTTTCCAGCAATGACTTTTAGCTTTGTTGATTCTTCATATGGTGTTTTGTTTTTGAAAATGTTTTGAGATAAATTTAGACTTGTGGAAGAGTAGCAAAAACAGAACAACTCAAACAACAAATGAATAATATTTCTGGATTATAGACTAAAATATTTATATATATCAATATAAACTCATGGATATATATTTTATTCTTTGGTCTATAATCCAAAAGTTCTGTTTTTTATTTGTTGATCAAGTTTTTCTAATGTTGGCCATTGGAAACTTTTTTAGGTTGGCTTTTGTGCTTTTTGCTATGCCCCATCCTTTCTTTCCCTTTTCCTTCCTTCCCCTTCCCCCCCTCCCCCTTCCTTCTTTCCATCCCTCCTTCCCCTTGCCCTTCCCTAATTTTTTTATTTTCCAGCTCTTTCTTACATTTTGTAACCACAAGATCCTCCAGGCTTACCTTGTATTTTTCTAGCCTCATTCCAGGAATCAACCATTTCTCTAAGAATCCCTGGTGTCTTTAATTGGAGAATGTATATTTTCTTCCTTAAATATTTGTTATAATTCAGCAATAAAATCATCTGGGACTGGAAGTTCTTAAAGCAGGAATTTAATTGCTTTAATAGGTAGAGGGCTATTGAATTTATCTATTTATTTTGGTAATTTGTGTTTTTCAAGGATTGATCCACTTCATCTAATGTCAATTTTATGTACATAGTGTTTTACAATAGTCCTGTATTCTTCCTTTAATATCTCTGGGATTTGTACTGATATCCTGTCTTCTTGATATTGGTTATTTGTATCATCTATGTTTCTTTTCTTTCTTAGTCAATATGGCTAGAGATTTTCTTGATATTTTCAAAGTATTAACTTTGGATTCGTAGATTTTCTCTACTGATTCTTTGCTTTTTTATTTCATTGGTTTGTGTATTTATCTTTATTTCTTCTAGGTTTAGTTTCTTTATCTAATTTCTTACAGTGAAAGTGTAGATTGTTGATTATTGATAGTGATCTTTTCTAATATAAGCATTTAAATGCTGCAAATTTCCCTTTAAGCACAACTTTACCACCATGCCACAAATTTTTGATATTTTATTTTCATTTACATTGAATTTAAAGTAGTTCTTAATTTTTTGAGACTTCTTTTGTGACCCATGGATTATTTAGAACTAAGTTTTTCATATTCAGCCATTTGGAGATTTTCCATAAATCCTGTTACTGATTTTCCATTTAATTCTATTATGGTCTGAGAAGATATTTTGCATAATTTCTATTTTTTTAAAATTTGGCTGAGGTTTGTTTTATGGCCCGGTATAAGACTGCCCGGGTTTGAACTTTGTTGTTGCTATGGAAACTGTCAGTATGTAGTTATACTGTAAGAGATACTTTTCTTTTAAGGTGGGAGTCTGCTGAATTTTGAGTTTTAGGTCTTCCCTATGCACTGTGCCTCAAAGAAGATTTCTTTGAATGTTCTTATTCTTTTCTTGATCTCTCCCATCAGTATTCTGCTGGCACTTATTATTTAAAGTTATTGTTTTTATTCATCTTTTGGTTTAGGCATGCATTTATTTATCTGAGTCGTGGGGGTATAAACTACCTCTTCCCCTCCCCTGACTGCAGTTGTGAGGTCTTGCTCCTTCCCAAGTGTCAAACTAATTCAAAAAGAGTCTGGAGGCTTTGACTAGAAATAAATGATAAAGATGTATTCAATGGTCTCAGAATGTGCAACTTTGAAAGTTGCAAAAACCCAGCGAGGCAAAGACCCTGAAGGGTTCCAAAGAAGAAAGAAACGTTAACAGTTCTTATAGTAAGAAACGCATTCTCAAGAATAATGAGTCCTGCCTTCTTAGCCCTAGGATTGATCCAGGATGGATATCAGTCAGCTGTCAGGCAGCCTGGATGACGGATGCTAGGTGGTCCAGAGGGTGAGTGTCCGGGGGTCTGGTCATGTCCAGTGGTCTGGATAGTGGATGCCAGGTGGCCTGGATGTATGAGCCCTTCAGGGGGTAATAAGAGGCTTATCTGGAGGTTTGGTGTATACCCAGGCAGTGATGCAGGACTGGAAAGTTCAAAGAGTTTAAGTGCCCAGGCTAGTTAGAACAAGAATTGAATTATTTCCTCATGCCTACTTGGTTTTAGTAATTTAGCAGCTTCACTATAGTGACTGCATTTTATTTCTTCACTCTACACCTCAGCAGGCTTAGGTTTTCCTCTGATCCCTTCCTCTAGCTGCCAGGAGTTTTCAAAAGGTGCCTTCAGGGCAGCAGCAGGGTCTTGCCCCTCCTGCACGTCTGCTCTTCTCCTTCCTGTCTGCACCACGGTGGATGCTTCTTAAGGGCTCATTCTCATCTTTTCTGTGAACAGACAAGGGGCATTTGTGGAGAAAGCATCTGTAAGTGGGTGCAAACTCAATTTCTGCAGCCCTTAGTGCAGTGGTTCTCAACCTTCTGGCCCTTTAAATACAGTTCCTCATGTTGTGACCCAACCATAAAATTATTTTCGTTGCTACTTCATAACTGTAATGTTGCTACTGTTATGAATCGTAATGTAAATATCTGATATGCAGGTTGGTCTTAGGCGACCCCTGTGAAAGGGTCGTTCGACTGCCAAAGGGGTCGCGACCCACAGGTTGAGAACCGCTGCCTTAGTGGTTTTGCACTGTCTGGTTAGTCCACACATGGCCATCACCAGCTTTTCAACTACTCTAGCCTAAGACTTTAACTGGTGTCTGGTTAGCTCGGCCACATCCAAATGAGTGTTCCCATCTTCTCTCTCCTTGCATGTGCCCTCTCTCCTTAGATTCGGGACCAGTTATTGCACTGCAACTTCTACAATAGGTTCAAAAACTCATGACTTTGCAACGAGTAGGGATGATTTAGTTATAAGGGTGGGAGCGAGGGTTTTTCAGCTCTCTGCATTGTTGGGCAGGTACAGGAACTCTTTGCTTTTTAATTCATGACTTTTTGCACTTATCTTTATGCATTGTACCTTTTATTCTGTGGGCTTATTTCACTGTGCTTTATTCTCTCTCATATTTCATAAGTCATAGGCTTAATTCACTGCAAAAACAATAACAACAACAAAAACAAACTAAAAGAGGTTTACATATTAAACTAACAATAACACATGCTGTGCCTCTGTAAATTATTAACCCAGAGCTAATGATGGCAACCTTACTTTGTGACTATGAATAATCTGTGGTAGTATTTTAGTTTTTAAAATATTTTAAGTTGATTTTTAGAGTGAGAGGAAGGGAGAGAAAGAGAGAGAGAAACATCATTTGGCCGCCTCCTATAGGCCTCCTATCAGAGATCAAGCCCACAACCCCAGCATATGCTCTGACTGGGAATTAAACCAGCAATCTTTAGGTACATTGGATGCCGCCTAGCCAACTGAGCCACACTGGCCAGGGCCTGTGATGGTGTTTTTATTATAAGGGGGATTACTGTAAGGAAAAATTTGTGCTTCCATGGAAAACTATGCATTGTCTACACACCCTTCGGAGTTATCTGATTCTACTATTGCTGTTGTTTTGAGCTATTTTATAACACTGCATGTAGCTAAGAGGCTCACAAAATAATTCTTGTCTATAGGCATGCAGATTCTGTCCTGCATGTTAGATAGAAATTCATCTGTTTTTCCTCTTCCCCTGCGGAAAACCCAGTTTTACTTCTATTTGTACATTCTTTTCAGTATTCCTGATCTATAAATATGTTGATTATTTGGATTCTCTTTTAAACAGTTATAACATTTGCTTGATTTCCTCACTGATTAATGAATAGAATAAAATCTTTAACATGTGTTCAGTTTTATATCGCTATGGGAGTCCTGATTTTATGTTTTCAATGAAACTTTTCTTTTAGTTGGCATTTCCTAGATGTATTATTTGGGATACAGGCTGAACAACAGTAACAAAGATCTCCACTGAACCACGGTATAAGTATAAGAGAAGTCCATTTCCATCTAATCTTCAATGACTTGGAGGTGGGCAGTCCAGGGGTTATCAGATACCTCTGTTTCTATAAGTTGTCTAGGGACTCAGGCTTCTGACTCATTGCTCTGCTGGCCTGTAGGTAAAGATCTCACCTACATAGTCAAAGATGGCTCACTCGATCTCTTTTCTCTTTTTTCACAGGAAGGAGGAAAAGTAGTGTGGGAGGCATATGTATTCTTTATAAAGACTTGACCTGGAAGTTGTATAAGTCATTGCAGTTCACTTCCTGCTGGCCTTCCCTAACTGCAAGGCGGTCAATAACTGTGGCAAGGTGTGCATGTGTCCATAATATCAGGATGGGGGGGGAACCAGACTCTGTCCTAAACCTGCCTCCAGTAAATCTGTCTCCACCCTATCTCTACTTTGGATCTTAGGATTTTAGTTTTTAAATCAGGGGTTAGCAATTTTTTTTTCTGCAAAAAGCCAGATACTAAATAGCTTAGCCTTTGCAGGTCAAATGTGGTCTCTGTTACAGCACATCATCTAAAACTGTAAAAACCATCCTTAGTCTAAGACCATAAATAAAGAGGCTGGAAGCTGGTAAGGGCCTGTGGGCTGTTGTTTGACAACTCTGTCTTGGTCTTACTCATAAACAACATGCAGTTTTGCCAAAAAAAAAAAAAAAAAAATCTTTGTCTGATTAATTGTTGTCTGTTAACTCTGTGGTTTAATCCATTAGCTTTTATTGTGATTTCTGATACATTTAGGTTTATTTCCTTTTATTCCCTGTTTTTCTGTTTCTTCTCTTCCCTCCTGCAGTTCCACCCTCCTTTATTTGCCTTTTTTGGATTGATATTTTAAACTTTCCTTTTTTTGTTAATCCTTACCTAAGGATATTTTTTCCATTGATTTTTTTTTTTTTTTTTTTTTTTTTTTTTTAGAGAGAGAGAGAGAGAGTGGAAGAGAGAGAGGCAGGGTGGGGGGAGAGAGAAACATTGATGTGAGAGAGGCCATCAATTGGTTTCCTCTCACATGCACCTAAAGGGCCAGGGATCAAACCTGCAACCCAGGTATGTGCCTTTGACCAAGAATCGAATTTCTGACCCTCAGTTCTCAGGGAAGACTTTCCAACCACTGAGTCACACGGGCCAGGGGTTAACTTTTACTTTTTAAATAACACCTGTTTGGGAAATGCTTTAATTCAATTTAATCTAGTTATTTTTCAGATGCAATCTTTTATTCTAGCACATATTACATAGCCTCTGGAAAACTCCATTGCGTACTTAAAAGGAAGACAAGAGTAAAAAGGCAAATAACATCTTAACATTACTATAAAAATAGTTTTGATCTGGTAGCCCTTTGATAAAGTCTCAGGGGTCCCCAGGGATACGAAGAACACACTTTGGGAACCTGAAGTTTCAGGAACTAGTATTTATTTTTTTAAGCAGATTATCCTTCTGGGCATATTTGGCTGAGACCCAGTGTGGGATCGTCAGCAGCTAAAAGCATTAGGTGTTTCAAAAGGTGCGGGAGGACCTGGAGTAGGAAACAGCTCAACTTTGCTTTCTTCACTATTTCTCTTGGGATTGATATTTCTGATCCGCTTCTCTCTTCAATTTCACCCTCTTTTCCTGCCAAATTCTCAAAACTGCTTGGCTAGGCCCTTTATAACATTTCAGCTTAGGATCCCAGATAGTGTGTATTTTAAAAAATTGGTAAAAACTTTGGTTATTTAAGAGAAATCACAGGCTCACACAAAATCATGCTAGTAAGAATGAGTCTGTGTTCTAGTTTCAAAATTCTGATTTGTTTACATAAAAATTCAGCTTTCACTATGCATAATTTATGAGTGAACTTTGACTTAAATCAGTGTAAGTCAATTTCTTCAAAAAATGATCTGTAATTACTAAACCTAACTATAAGTCATGAAATGTATCAGAAGTCACTTATCCTTTATTTTTATTATTATTGTTTTTAATCTTCACCCAAGGGTGTGTTTATTGATGAGAGAGAAGAGAAAAGAAATTTATTGATTGCCTCCAGTATGTGCTCTGAATGGGGATTAAACCTGAAATATAGGTATGGGCCCTGACAGGGAATCGAACCCTCAACCTTTTTGGTGTAAAGGATGATGCTCCAACCAACTGAGCCACCCAACTGGGGAATTTATCTCTTAAAAAATATGGGCAACTGATACCTGAAAACATCCCTATATTGGATATTTATGTATAAGGCAAGCACTTGGCTGAAATCTTTACATTAAGTAGTCTTTTAAACCAACATATATCCTAGCTAAAGTACTTGATTTTCTCACAATAAGTCTTAGTATTAAAATCATAGTGTTATTATCTCTGAAAAACAATAAAGCCTTGATTTTTATGGTTGATTAACTAGGTTATTGCAAATCACGTCAACTTTGAGTTTGGCGTATCTCCCAGAAAGCAAACTTCCCAGGCTGAATTCAAAGTTCCTTTTTCCATAACAAAGATCTAAATTCATAAAATCCCTTGAGGTTTTTTTGCATCCAAAACAGACATTTCCCAGGGTTTCATATGGTTTTCTGGAAAGCTCTTGACCCAACAAGTAGTTCCATATGGAGGCAACTGAGCTAATAAAGCTTCATTTCCTGTGAATTCATCTTACTTCAGATATTCTATTCAAGTCATTCTTTCAGTCATCGGTGTCCCTGCCTGTTTTGCTGAGGGAAGCTTCAGTCATCATCAGTGACCTGACAAAGTGTCTTACTTATTTTTTTAGCAATCAAGTTAGCAGGGTATGTTATTTGGGGATTTATTAGGTGACTTTGGTAGCTTTGTAATAGAATCCTCCCAGAGTAAGCGGCAATTAGGTCTTAGGTATATGCCATAACAGGAATATCAGGAATGTTCCGGAAAAGTGTGGGTTTTTTGGGCAATGGAAAACTCAATGCGATAGTGATATTTTAAGTTTGAAGACCTATATTTCAGATTTGCCTGGAAAAATCACTTGGTCTCTTTGTAGCAGATACTCTCTGTCAATGTTCCACCGCAACCCTCTGGAATCCCTTTGACCTTATCTTTGCTCCCATCCCCTAGCTCTTATGTGCTTTTGCTTCTAATGATTGGCATATGTGGATGTCTTTGTAGAACTGTTCTTGGTTCTTGGATGCAACTTGTACCCATGCCAGAGAGCCCAACGTGCCTGGCAGTTTGCATTCCCCATCCCGCATTGCCCCCAAGGCAGGTCCCCGCCAACTACCAACCATGGGGACTACCAGTGCAGGTGGGGGAGGGGCATAAAGGTCCCCCCTCCCCCCTGGCAGAGCTCTCCTGCTAAATCAGGCTGAGACTGGGACTTTGCCCAAAATCACACCTGGGTTCTACCCCTTCTAAGCTGGGGTGCTCATTCTTACTGCACAGGACTAATATAAAAATGAGATGACATAGCATTTGTGGGAGGGTATGTAAATAGTTAAATGGCCTGACCAAAATGACTTGTTTTGGCCCCAAAGCAGGGATGTCACACAGATAGGACTTCCTGAAGCATTAAGTTGATATTTTAAGCCCTCCTCTGGGCCTGGTGAATTCAAATAGAAGGCTCTCCCCTCCTCAGCCCTGCTTCCCTACCTGCTCCTTCGTGTCACATGAGGCTAAGGCAGATTTCTGCAGCAATTTACTTATTTCATCAATGCTGACATGCACTATTTTGTTTCTCTTCTCCCTTATTGCTTTCTGGTATTTTACGACAGAAGAGGGCAGGGAAGTCTTACCCATTTAATTTCAGTGCAGAAGTTGCCATTTCCTAGCTGTGGCCAAGCCCTGAGTGACTCTAAGGTGGCACTGTCATGCCAGAGAAGGAAGCTCGCTGATGCAGGAGTGCTTCTGGAAAGCCGGGTTATTCAGGGCATACGCCTGGCCTTGGTGAGCAGGGCCTGCCTCCTTTACAACAGATCTCAGCCTGCCTACAACATACCATCCCTTGACCTACAAAGAACCCCAAATACAAAAGTCTGACAGGAGAATCCCAACCCTGACCTGATTATCTATCAGGAATAACCACTGTTGGGCTCTTAATTAAACCATTTGGATTCTGATGGGCTTAGCTGCCTTCCTTTATGATGTGGCAAAGAGAGCTGTAAGTAACTTTTGCCTGAAATATGTGTCCTTCATCCTCTATGAAGTTCCTATCCTGGGTGCTAATTCTTACTGCCTAGTACTACTGTAAAAAGATGACATAGCATGTGTGGAAGGACTGGTAAACAGTTAAATGGCCTGACCAAACTGACTTGCTCTTACTCCAAAGCAAGGATGTCATCCCCCTTATAACCTCCTCAGAAAACACAGACTAGTTAGTATTCCTGAGGATCTCATTTGGATCTCAGACTACATTTTTCTGAATGCAAAGTTGAAAATGGGCTCTCGCATCACTGAAACTGCATTAGTCGGTTCATTTTGGTTCATTATGGACTAGTCTTTGTGGTCTTGTCTTAAAACCTAACTACCATATGTGACACTGTTTCCATGGGAAATATATTCCAGATCCAAAGTAGTGCTTTAACACATGAACTTGCTAACTACATGACCTGTCCCTAAACTGCACTCTGCCTGCATGTGAGAGCGTGCTCATGCATTATTAGAACATGCCAGCTCCACCTCAGCTGGCAAAGTGACAGGCACGGAAGTCTCTCCAATACAGCAGAGTGAAGATGACAGAATCTGAGGAGCCCACATCTAGTGGAGTTTCAATGGCTCCCTTAGTAGGTGCTTGTCCATGTGGAAGATTTAAGTCATTTTATCATTAGTGAGGGACTGTGCTTAAGCAATATAATTAAAAGATTTGCCTATTCTATGTCATGAGGGGGAGATGAGAACTTTGGACCAAACACTTAAGTTCTTGCCCTTCATTATTTCCATCTGAAAATTGGAGATGAAAATGAAGTGCTATCATAAATATTAATTTAGAAAAATTTTTTAAATTTTTGTTTATCTTTACTGTTGAAAATATTACAGATGACGCCTTCCCCCCCTTTTCCCTCCCCTCCCCTCTCCCACCTCCACCTCAGGCCTCTACTGCACTATTGTCTGTGTTAAGTGCAATAAACCAGTCAGAGAAAGACAAATATCATATGGTCTCACTTATATATGGAATCTAATGAACAAAATAAACTGACAAACAAAATAAATTCAGACACATGGAAGGCCATGATGATAGGTGTGTGATATTATATCAATGATAAAATTTTAAGGTAGAAAAGATATCACTTCCTTCTCATGCTTACTTATACTCCCCCCCTCCACACACACACATGCTTCAATTATTTACCTTATTCACACAGGTTCTAACTTCTGAAGAAGCTACAACTTTAGTCCATTCAGATCTGTACAATTTCTACTACTGGTCACTTAATATCACAGTGGTTTCCTTGAGCTCTCAGTTAAATATTCACACTCTGACTTTGCAGACTCCCTGTTTGATGGGCTCTCAAAAGGTGGAAATGGATTATTAATCGTTTATTTTCAGCTGAAAAAGGGGCAAACAGTATGACAATATTTTCATGAATATTTAAACATCGCTGCTGTAAGTGCTCTCTATCAATTGCATCCTGAGGCCTTGTTAAATGTAGAGAATTCCTATCTCAAGTGCAAATAAATTTAGAACATATATAAGTCTTAGTAAAAATAATTGCATTCTTATTAAGAGGCACACGTGCTCTAGTCAGTGTATCTTCTTGAGAAAAGGGTAATATTCAACATTCTACACTTGAGGTGCTTGATGAAGTAAAGTACTGTCTTCACTTCCTCTGTGAAATCTCAGTATGCTTCAGGTCAGCTGCTCGAGAATAAGAGAGTGTGAACTACCAGAATTGCTGTGGTTGAGAGCAGATTGTTTTCAGAACACAATGTACAGAATCCCAGCTCAGCAGGCAGAAGCTGGGAGAGGCCAATGCGCATCCTGGGACTCTGAAGGTCATGGAGAAGTCCTGGGGCTGACCAGCAGCCCCTGAACGATGGATGAACAGATTACTCAGACACAGTTACACTGTGGGGGAGAGGGCTAAGGGACGGCCTGACTGATAGCAGCCAGGCAGCCTTGATTGCTTGCCTTGTTAGGCTTTTATTGGAATTTTTATCTTTAGATACAAGATACAAGCAGTAGGGTGAGTAATCTTGGGAGGACACATGTGTTTACATTGTTCTCTAGGCAAGGGCATCCAGGGATTAAGCATAAGGATTCCAGTAAACACCAGGCGGGGGTGGGGGGGGGGCGGTGGCTGCACATGCACAGGCTTGTTTGGAAAGGTCAAGGAGTAATTAGGGGTGCCGCCTTCAACACTCCCCTAAGTCGGAATTCCGATGAAGAGGGCAGGCAGCCTTCCACACACTTCCCTTTTATCAGAATGTCCTCCTTACAACTTTCCAACCAAGTCTCTTGTGCTCCCCAACACAGAAGTGCCTTCGAGGTCACCTTTGGGGAGGAAGAGCAGCATTCTGGGCTCCCAACCCTTGGTTGGACCAATGCGGCTTCTTTTTAACCTATTTTCTACATCTTAAATATTTGTGGGGTGTGTGTGTGTATTTGTGGTGTGTGTGTATTTGTGGTGTGTGTGTATTTGTGGTGTGTGTGTATTTGTGGTGTGTGTGTGTGTGTGTGTGTGTGTGTGTGTGTGTGTGTGAAAGAAGAGTTTTACTGCCCCCTCCTCAAAAAAGTTTAAATGGAAACCATTCAACCCAGCTTTTCAAGGTAGGGTTTTAGCTCTTTCCCCCAATAGCATGTCCTCTGGGGTCTAAGCAGAGGTTGTGATTTGGAGTTTGGGCTCTAGTAGAATCTCTTTCTAACAGTGTTTTATTCATTAATTAATCCATTTATTGAGATCTACCATGGGTCATCTAGTGTTCTAGATGCTAGGGCTCCAGCAGTGAGCAAAAAGGATACACTTCTTGTCCTATGGAGTTAACCTTCCAGTGGTAGAAAGTAAAAATGCACATAAGTACATAATGCCTTATGAGATAGTGATACTTGTGGAAGGAAATAAAGCAGAAAGGGATAGAGAGGGATGGGGCCTCTGTTTGAGGATAGTCCTTCCTGAGGAGAGGACTTTTGAGCAGACTTAACTGTAGTGAGTAAGAGGGTGAGCCATGCAGAACTCTAGGAGCAAGGAGGTGCAGTCAAAAGAATCAATACATTCAAAGGCCCATGGGCAGGATTGGGTTTCACTCCTAAGAAGCCCTGCATGGAGGTCCCAATGGCTGGTTGAAGTAGGGAGAGGCAGAGTGGGAGAAAGGCAGAGAAGTGATCAGGAGCCAGGTCATGTAGAATAGGCAATCATGGCCAGAACTTCCTTACAAGTGGGATGGAAAGTCTCAGGTTTGTGCAATAGGGTTACCACTTTAAATTCTGATTTATGGCACTGCAGAAAGTTAAGATATTGTAAATCAAAATTAATTTTAGAACTGTTATAATAAAAGCATTTATTTGAATAAAAAGAACTGCCTCCCAGGAGACACAGATTCAAGTAGCAACTAAAATGGTACTCTTCCAAGATAGAGGAGGGGGTCACCTTTTATAGAGAACTTTCCTGCCCACAGTTCAGATTTTGGTTGTTTCATGTGCAGTTTTGATTAGTCTAAATCGTGCAGTTCTGATTGGTGGGTATAGATGCAAGTAAAGATACAGTTTGTGTAGTTGAGCTTGGACATGGCAGGTCTCAATCCATTAGTAGATAGAGGAAACCAGAGTTTTCCTGCAGTGATTGACTAAGACGCATAAGCAAGTGGGGTCCAGTGTGGAAACCTCAATCTGAGGTTCTTCCTGGTACACAGAGTATGTGAGGTGCCTCTGTTGGCAAATGACCACTAGACTCTTTATAAAATTTTGGACCTTCGTTGATCATGGGAAGTCCATCTCAGCAGATAAGTTGTTTCTTGGACTTCAAGTGAATTTTTCTTCCCAGGGTCCTTGAAATGAATAGGCATTATGTCTGCCCTTGTGTGTGATAATCCAGTATTATAGATATAGGAAGAATTACTTAGAAAAGGTTATATCCATGTGGTTTATGAAATATATTTTATGGTCTTTGGTTCTCAGGGGGAGGAAATTTTAATATGGCTAAATCACAAACATGGAATCAGTTTTGAATAAAGCAAAAAAATTATAAATGCTTATTTGACCAAGTAACATCTTTATTCAAAATAGGCTGTCAGGTCATTAGATGCCATACAACTAAGAAGGAAGAAAAATTAATTTGGAGAAAGCACTATTTAAAGTAAATGCTATAGAGCCTGAGGCAGGTGCCCAGTAATTAAAGAGGTAGAATTAGTCTACAATTATCTGCCTTTATTTTTCAATAAAAAGAACCTTCATTTCTAATCAACACTGTGCTCCAATATTTAGGTTAGTTTGAGACTTGAACTTAAAAAAAAATTTTAAGTTGATTATTTAAAGTTTGATAACTTAAAGAGGTCTTAAGCTATTATTTCAGTCTTATTACCAAGTCAAAAGCATGTTAAAAGAATCTATTTGAATATGAGACTACATTGAATTTAAAAGATAAAGCACACAGCTGTGCTCTCTGTCTTAAGGAGTCTTGCCAAAATGCTTCTAGCATAAGGATCCCTTCTCATCTCTTTCCCTATACTCTGCTTTTGTTTATGTAGCTGGCCTATTGACAGCTGGGTAGTTAAGCTTAAATAAAATCAATACCTTGAACTGTTATGTTCTACATTTCATTTTGAAAAATAAGAAAATGTTGCCTTCCAGAGCCTACCTATTTCTTGTTCTAAAATATTTTTTATTTTTACATAAAATATTAAAACAGTGATTGACATGATGAGTTTTTCCTTGCTGCTTCAATTTTCTAATTTGCAAGTGGAAATACCAAAGTTTCAAAGTTTATCAGTTGATTATTTCTTCTTTCCTTTCTCTTTAAATAATAAAGCCAGTTGAGGGTTGAGGGAAGGCAGGTGCTGACCTAAGTAACATCAGAAATGAGTGGAATCTGTAAGACTCAGGCACAAGAAACTGTACATAAGTACTGCATTCTAGTTGATACAGGTGTTTCCTATGGGGTTATGGGTTAACAGTTATGATTTTGCTATACATTTGTACTAGAATTGAGTAATTGAATAAGTAGATGATGGATGGTTCTCTGTTTGAGTGGGAGGTTACTGTCTATAAGAAGGGAAGGCTAGAATTATCAACGGTTCAATGGATAAAAGTTGGAGACATCAGTAGGAACTCATGGTTTGCTTAACATAGATATAGATGGTTATATAGATGTAGGTGGTTACATATAAGACATACTGATAATTGTATAGACACAGTTTATATATCCTGTTCTGTTAGCTGAGGGGTCTTAAAATAAATGATACCCCAGTAGCAACAAGCATTCCTAGAGCTCAGATCTTGATTTATAATACCATTCTGTAATAAAAGGAATTAGGGCTGTGTGGAGAAATGGCTGATTCTAGGACTGAGGCAGGACAGAAATGAGATGATCCTGGAGCATCTTAGAGTGCCAGAAAGTAAGACTGTGCTAAAAACAAACAAACAACAAAATACACTCATAATGACAGTTGTATGTCAAAGGAACATGAGTCAAATGAAAGCACGCTGGTTGCTTAACATAGAAACAATTTGAACAAGAAAATAAAGTAATATTGCATTATAACTCACAATTTAAAATAAATATCCATGCCCTGGCCACTTAGGTTTTGGGTTCAGTCCCCAGTTTTCTTTGTGTGTGGGGGGGATAGTGTATGAGAAGCAACTCATCTCTTTCTCCCTCCCTCTCCATGATTCATTTAATATGAGTAAAAGAGTAAATAAATAGATGGGGAAGAATAAACAAATTGCCTATGCAGAAGAATTCAAAATAATTTTTGCAGATGCTTTGCTCTCAGGGAAGTCAAGTATAACTCCCTACTCCTGCAATGTGGGCTACACTTCGCATGACATACTTCTGAAGAGTACAGTATGGAAAGGGGAGAAACTAGAATAACTTGACAGTGATGAACCTGATCAACTACCTCAGCCACATGGTCAAGTCACCATCATGTGATGAAATCATGTTGATGGTATGGACCCTTGATATGATGTGATAAAAATGGTACTTTATATCTGTGATTTTCCTCCCCCAAATATACAACCCAGTCTAATAATGAGATAAACCTCATATAAATTGAAATTGAGGAACATTCTGCAAAATATCTGACCAGTACACCTCAAAACCATCAGAATCATCAAAAACAAGGAAAGTCTGAGACACTATCACAGCCAAGAGGAGCCTAAGAAGACAGGATGTGGTATCCTAAATGGGATCCTAGACAAGAAAAAGATCATTAGGTAAAAGCTAAGGAAACCCAAACAAAGTATGAATTTTAGTATCATAATAGTTTACCATATTGGTTTATTATTGTAACACATGTCCCATACTAACATAAGATGTTAATAATAGGGAAAATGCCGCGGGGCGGGGGGGGGGGGCGAGGTGTATGGGAACTCTGTAATATCTTTGCAAATTTCCTATGAATTTAAAATTGTTCTAAAATAAAAGTATTTTAAAAGACGAATCTAATTAAAGCTTACAAAAGTAATTCAAATGTCGTATTAAGTGAAGATGGATATGATTCCTCCTAACTCTTTCTGTGTGCTTTGTTTTCGTGTCATTAGGAAACTACAAGAAATTGAAAGAGACCAGAACCCTTAATTACCTACTGAAAGCTATGTCTGGCTGCCTTTTCTGTGTCCTCAGTAAGTAATAAGAACATTTTAAAGAAAGGTCTGCTCTGGAGGGAACACTGTACGTGAAAAAAAAAAAAAAAAAAAAAAGACCAAATGCTTTCTCCAGTGTTTTTATACTGCCGCTGTAAAAAATGTTGCCCCTGCACATAAAAACATACTATCTACTATAATCCCCAAAGAATATTCTTTATATAGTCGGTGAATAAATGTATGTTAGGTTTGAGTTATTCTCCTATTACTATAGGGCTTAAACTGGCAAAGCACATGTTTACAACTGCTGGAAGTAAAATGTTTAAATGCTTACTAATGGCTTGTAAAACTGTTGAAACAAATGATCTTTTTGAAATTAAATGGAGAGAAAAATAAATATTTAGTACATATGTAAGGACAGTCAGATGGTTCATTGCTCTTCGCTAGATTTTGTAACAAACAAAGGTTTCTTTAAATACAATATTGATGGTTTTATTATCAAATGTATAAACCAGATCTCAGTATATTTTTCTCACACCTATTACTCTGGAACATTTTGAAAGATGATTTTTTTATGTGTGTCTGGAAATATAAAGGACTGTAATTTAAAGCATACTCTACAGTTTACCTAATAGATTCTGACAGTGGTACTCCATCAATATTTTACTGAGCATGAAAAATGAACATCAGACAATTTTATTTATTCTCTCGAGTCTAGAGCCTAGTAACCCACTGCTTTGCTCCAAGGGAAGTCCCAGTTCTTCTAAAGAATATGGCCTTTGGAAACCTCTCAGGAAAACTCCCCTGCCATCTGTCCACCTTTTATTTATGTTTTCATTAAAGCCTTTTAGTCAATCCACGACTGGTGACACTTTGCTATGGGGAAAGCTTGGTAAATAAGGGTTTACTGCAATATACTCCATTTTGGTTCCCACTGAAGAGATTAGGATGTTTGACCTGTCAAGAGGAATGAAGGTCACGTTCTAAGAACAGCCTACCTGGGACCTCCTCATCAAGGCTGGCTTAGTCCTCAGGCACCACAGAGCCCTGGACGGGAAGTCTCAGCTCTGACAAGAACTCCCATGAACAGTGGGATCTGCTCCTACCCACTGTTAATGCATTTGGGTAAATCCTTCCAGCACTTTAAAGCTGAGTTTCTCACATGTAGATGTGAGAGGTTATTTTCGCCCACTATGTCTATTAGTTTTCTTCTTTCTCAGCTTCGTAGAACCTCATTATACAAATTTAGGCGAAGAAAGCATAAGCCATTCTTCCTTGTGATACATTAGGGAAAGATGCAAGAGAAAAACGGAGATGAGTACAAGTGTGTGTGCAGCCAACAGACGGGGAAGTGCATCGCATTGCTGTTGTATAGTATGTGAAATCAAGAGAAAAACATGGCAGATTTCTTTTTCCCGTCCTGTCAAAATATCTACTACAACATGTGAACCCCAAACCTAGAGAGGTACTTTGGCAGTCCTGTCAAGACCTTACTTATAAGTTAAGGACAAGAACTGAATGAACCGTCAGTTAGCATTTCTAAGGATACCACCAGATATTTTTCAAATGCAATCTTACTATTTCTATAACCATAGCAATAGTTTTCAAGGCAATAAAATTGATATGATTTTATATTATCTTAGACCCTGTACCTTTGGGAAGAACACAATAAATCTGTAAAGATACGTCCCATCAATTTTTAATTTTTTTCTTACAGACTGATTTTGTCTGTTTTATATATAGAGATCTAGAGATCTCAACATATCTCTCCGTTAAAATTTACCATTAAAAATGAGATGTAAGTATGGATACTATAAAGATTACTTTCAAATCTGACTAATTTATGAGTATAATTTACTCTATTAAGTGATTAAAGCAAAAAAATTATAGTCAACTCAGCAGGTTATAAATATTTTGCAAAGCAGGAGTGGAAGAGGACTTTTAAAACCTGATGGAGAATATCTATAAAACCTATAGTAACATCATTCTCAGTAATGAGATTTTAAAATCAGCAAAAAGTTGAGGACAGCCCCTATCACTCTGTAAATTAGTCACTGCTCTGAAACTTTTAATCATTGTAATAAGACAAGAAAAATAGCTATGAAGAAGGAAAGAAACAAATTGTCACTGTCTACAGATGACATGATTATCTACATAAAAATACCGATTAATCTATAAAAAATTATTAGTATGAGGGAGTTTCACAATGTTCCCAGATGGGAGAACAATATACAAAAGTCAGTTGCATTTTAACAAACTGGCAACAAACACAACTTTAAAAAACTACCATTTATAATAGCCAAAAAAAGGAACATAAAAGCAAATCTAACAAAAGGTGTGCAAAAACTTAGTTGAGGACATTATAAAAAATAAACAAAAGATATTAGAGAATAGCTCTTTTATATTTTGAAATATGTCATACATACAAAAGAATACATATAACAAATGTGTATATAAAGAATTTTTTTTTTTTTAAAAAAGGAATACCTGCTTCCCAGCTCAAGAAGTATAATACCAAGTCTGTCTCTTTGAGGTTCTTCCTTGCCCTGCCTGCTCTAGACCTACTGTTCTGAAGCTTACACTACCCATTTCCTTGCTTTCATTTATTTTTTAACACATGGTTATATATTCCTATTTATTTAGCCTTGTCTGCTCCAAACTTTATCTAAATGGAATCTTATATGTGTCTTTCCACAGCCAGCTGTTTGGGATATGCAACTAGAACAATTCACCTAACTCGAGTGCACATATTTCCTCTGCTGTATGGTTTCCCACTCTGCAACCTATCACATCACTTCTCTTCAATCAACTCTTAGTGGGGATTTGGATGTTTTCAGTAATTGAGTATTACAAACAGTGCTGCTGTGAAGTTCACGTGTATTCCTGGTGTACCTGTGCAAGATTTTCTTCAGAAAACATGTGTAGAGAGATCATTGTTGGGTTGGAGGGTATATGGAGACTTTCACTTTACTAGCTAATGGCAAATTCTTTCCCAAAGTGGTTGCACCCTTTTGCACTTCTATGATTAGTGTTTGAGAATTCTCATTGTGTCATACTCTTGGCCACACAAGCACTGTCATTCTATTTAATTTTTGCCCATCTGGTTGATATGCAATGACCTTTCACTGTGATTGTACTAGTTTCCTATTGCTGTTGTAACAACTTATCATAAACATAGTGGCTTAAAGCATCACAAATTTATTATGTTATAGTTCTTGAGAAGTCCAAAATCATTCTCCCTGGGCTAAAATCAAGATGTTGGCAGAGCTGGTATCTTCTGGAATCTTCGAGAATAGAATCTGTTCCTTGCTTCTCTCAGCTTCAATGGTCACATCTTCTATTTCTGCTTTTGGCTTTCTTCTCTCCCTTTTATAAGGATTCTTATGATCACACTAGAGGCCTGATGCATGAAATTTATGCAAGGGGCTCGGCCCTTGCAGCCACAGTGGCAGCCCTGGCTTCATCTGGAAGGTCGTCTGGAAGGATGTCTGGAAGGTCATTTGGCTGTCTGGTCTAATTAGCATATTACACTTTTATTATTATAGATTGGGCCTTTGTGGATAATCCATGACAATTTTATCTCAAAAATCCTAATTTAATCACATTAACAAGGATCCTTTTTTCATGTAAAGTAACATATTCAAAGTTCTGAGGATTAGGTCATATATATTGTTGGGAAGCCATTATTCTGTCTATAGGAGTAGTTTTACTTTATTTTATTTTATTTTTTTATTTTATTTTATTTTTTTTAAAGAGTAAGCCTTTCATGTGAAGTGCACATTCGAAACCTGCCGTTTTTATTTTTTAATATATTTTATTGATTTTTTACAGAGAGGAAGAGAGAGAGATAGAGAGTTAGAAACATCGACTAGCTGCCTCCTGCACATCCCCCACTGGGGAAGTGCCCACAACCCAGGTACATGCCCTTGACCGGAATCGAACCCGGGACCTTTTAGTCCGCAGGCCGATGCTCTATCCACTGAGCCAAACCGGTCTTGGCTACTTTATTTTATTTTTATATTGAGATGTAATTGACATCTAACATTATATTAGTTTCAGGTGTACAAGATAATGTATATACTGTGAAATTATCACCATAATAAGTCTAGTTAACATCCATCACCACATATAGTTGCAATTTTTTTTCTTGTGATGAGAATTTTTAAGATCTATTCTCTTAACAACTTTCAGTATTATTAAGTATAGTCACCATGTTCTACATTACATTTCCAGGACTTAATTATTTTATAACTGCAAGTTTATACCTTTTGACCCTCTTCACCCATTTTTCCCACTCCCATTTCCCATCTCTGGCAAATAAACCATCTGTTTTCTGTATCTATGAGTATCTTTCTGACTTATTTCAGTTAGCATAATGTTCTCAGGTCCATAAATGTTGTTGTAAATGGCATAATTTCCTTCTTTCTATGGCTGAATAATATTCTACTGGGTATGTATATCACAATTTTTTTACTCTTTCATCCACTAATGGACACTTAAGTTATTCCCATGTCTTGGCGATTGTAAATAATGCTGCAATGGATATGGGAGTGGTGCAGATATTTTTTTGAGTTAGTGTCTTCATTTCCTCTGGATAAATACCCAAAAGTGGAATTGCTGGATCATGTGATAGTTCTACTTTTAACTTTTGAAGGAAACCCCATACTGTTTTACACAATGGCTGCACTAATTTACATTCCTACCGGCAGTGCACAAATTTCCTTTTCTCCACGTCCTCACCAATACGTTATTTATTGTCTTTTTGATAATAAGCATTCTAACAAGTGTGAGGTGATATCTCATTGTGGTTTTAATTTACATTTCCCTGAGGATTAGTGACCTTAAGTGCCTTTTCATGTGCCTGTTGGCCATTTGTATGTCTTCTTTGGAAAAGGTGTATTTAGATCTTCTGCCCATTTTTAAATTGAATTGTGGGGAGGTTATTTATTTATTTATTGCTATTGAATTGTATGAGCTCTTTATATATTTTGGATACTAACCCTTATCAGATATGATTTGCAAATATATCCTCCCTTTCCATCAGTTGTTCTTTCATTTTGATGATGGTTTCCTTTGCTGTGCAGACCCTTTTAGTTTAAGATGTTTGCTTTTACTTTTTTTGCCTTTGGTTTTGCTGTTAAATAAAAAAAAAAAAGTCATGGCCCAAACCAATGTCAAGGAGTTTACTGCCTTTCTCCTAGTAGTTTTATGGTCTTAGGTCTTTCGTTCACACTTTTACTTCATTTTAAGTTGTTTTTGTATAGGGTGAAAGAGTGGTCCAATTTTATTTTGTGTGTGTAGCTGTCCAGTTTTTCCAATATGTTTATTGATGAGACTGTCTTTTCCCCATTGTATATTCATCATAGGTTAATTGATGATATACATAGGGTTTATTTTTGGGTTCTCTATTCTGTCTATTGATTTATGTGTAAGAGCAGTTTTAGTATGCATTTCACTGAAATGTCTTCTCATTACTTCTCCCTTTAAATTTCCACCTTACTCAGCAAAACACATTTTCCCAGTTAAAGAACACATTTTTGCTGGGAAGGCACATTCCATTTTGAGTAATGGCTCATTTCTATTGCTTCATTAAACACATATTTTTAGCACTTCTTAAAAAAAAACACAGACATTGCTAGGAGTTCAAGACAAATAGGTAGACAAGACTAACACAGTCCTTATTTACCTAAGTTTCAATCCTGCTAAGCTACAAGCCAAAAACTGCCAGTAGGGCCTACCACCCCATCTCTGACAGGGGTCAATCTACATCCCTAAAACTGTATTTGTACCCATATTCTCTCAGATATATGTGAGATTTTCTCCTATATTCACTTTATCTTTCCTTGGACATTTATGTTTTAACTGAAAAATAATTGGCTCCTTTTTCTTAAAAACCATACTCTTTCTTCCAAAGAACTGAGTGTGGAAATTATATTTCAGATGACTTTTCTAGAAGGCAAAAGGTATTAGCTTTCATTTTTCCTAAACTGGATATTTTTTATGTATCCAGTTATATAGGTTATAAAAATACATAAGCTCTAAAATCTGAAAAATAGGATTTGTTAAAATTAAGAATTTATGTTCATTAAATGACACTTGGAAATGAGTGAAAAGGCAAGTTAAAGTCTTGGGGAAGATGCTTGTAATACATTTACATCATACTCATACTTCAATACATAAAGAATGCTTATAGCCCTAGCTGGTTTGGCTTCGTGGATAGAGTGTTGACCTTCAGATCCAAGGGTCCCGGGTTCGATTCTGATCAAGGCCACATACCTTGGTTGCAGGCTCCTCCCCAGCCCGGGGCCTGGTCAGAGTGCGAGCAGAAGGCAACCGATAAATGTTTTCCCTCACATCAGTGTTTCTCGCTGTCTTTCCCTCTCTCTTCCACTCTCTCTAAAATCAATGGAAAAAATATCCTCGGGTAAGGATTAACAACAACTAAAAATAAATAAAGAATACTTATAAATTAATGTGAGGAAGGCATTATAGTGAAAACAAGTGGGCAAATGACAGGAACAGACACTTTACAAAAGAAGATCTCCAAATGGCCTCTATGCATATGAAAAGGTACTTAATGTATAAACAGGGAAATGCAAGTTAAAAATATGCTTATCCACCAGCAAGATTAAAATCTTAGGAATAGACAACACCAATCGTTAACCAGGATATAAACAACTGTAATTTTCACTCACTGCTAGTGGGAGTGAAAATTAGTATAGATATTTTGGAAACCTCTCATTATCTACTAAAGCTAAACATAAACCTGCATTATGTTCCAACAATTCTTATCTTAGTTATTTACCAAATAGAAATTAGTGCATTTGTCCACCAAATGACATAAAAAAGAATATTCATAGAAGAGAATAGGTAAAGAACCCAAATATCCATCAAAAGTGGAATAGACATATAAAGTTGTGTTGTGTTTTTAAAATGGAATGCAACAGAGCAATGAAAAAGAATAAACTACAACCACAGAAATAAAATGGATTAATTTCATAGACAATTTTCAGTGAAAGAAGGCAGGCACCAAAAAAGTATATGCTGTATGATTTCATTTATCTGAATTTTAAGATTCAGCAAAACTAATTTATGATGACAGATGTCAGATAACAGTAGTTAAAAATAGTAGTCATTAAAAGGTAAAATTATAGTTAAAAATGGTACTTTTATTTTTTAGTCTCCTGTGCAGGGAATGTTCCACACTTTGATCCATGTGTTATGTATGTGTACATACATTCATTGAGCTATTTACTTAAGATATGTTCCCTGTACTAAAATGATGCATACCTCAACACAGCAATAATAGGTTAAGACAAATTTTCTGGGTAGTGGTTTTAAATATGTCCACAAATTCTTAAATATGTACCCTCCTTTCTTTTTCAAAAGATGAATCCAACTTCCTCGCCCTTTGAGTACTTCAAGATGCACTCCCAGTGAGTAGAATGTGGCCGAAGTGAAGGTGTGTCCCCTAAGAAACTAGGCCATAAAGAGCCCTGGGCCTTTCTCCTAGTTCACGCTGGTGGATCGCTCACTCTGTGGGGGTGGGAGAAGAGCTAGTCAGCCACATTCACTCAGTAAGACACTCCTGAATTCCTGACCCTCAAAAACCATGAGATAATACATTTTTGTTGCTTCAGACTAAATTTTAAGGTAATTTGTTATGGAGCAGTAGATAACTAATATACCCCTCCACTCATGAATCAGATGATTTAGACAGGAAATTATGCTTCAAATTTTTCATCTGTACAATGAGGGTGAGAAAAGAACTTATCTTCTGCACACCATGTGAATATGATCCTCTTGGAGAAATACTGACAGCATTAGCCAAAACAGCCATTCACCAGGAAGCCCTTCAAAGAAGCTGTATGTGTAAGAAAATAGAAGCTTGTTCCCTCAATTTTAAATCTCTCCATAGTTTCTTAAAAACTATTATGACTTAATTACATCTTGATTTCAGATTCTCAAGTCATGACATTTATCTGGGAAACAAAACAAAAAAAACACTCCACCACCTAATAATATAGTATTAAAATCCCAGGCAATAGTGATGTTGGAGGGCTGGTGGTTGGGTGGGGGGGGTCAGGGGGGCAGACAAGAAATTCTTTTCAGACCAGACCTCACCTATAAAACATCAACTCATCCTTGTTCAAAGAGAAAATCTTTATTAATGTAATTAAAATGTATTATTCTCTCAGATGTTTAATTTTATCTGCCTTGTGAAACCCATTCATTAAGTTATGGCGGCCTTTATTCCTCTTTCCCTAGAGCTGAATGTTATATTTACATGGCAAATAGTAAATGGTACTTTAATGAAGATTTCTGTCACAATTCCTTTTTTTAATCTTCACCCAAAGATATGTTTATTAATTTCAGAGTGAGAGGGAGGGAGAGAGAAAGAGAGAGAGAGATATGTGAGAGAGAAACATCTATTAGCTGCCTCTCATATACACCCTGACTGAGAATTGCACCCTCAACCTAGGTATGTGCCCTGATGAGGAATTGAACCCGCAACCTTTTGGTATACAGGATGACACTCCAACCTGATCATCTGGCTGGAGTTCAGTCACAATTCTTAATGATAGGAAAGTGAGCCACAGCTCTTTTACATTAGGTGAATTTGGATAAAATATGAAAAGTAAAAGCAAAATACTGCTTGATAAAATTAATACAAAACGATTCCTATTATCCTCTTAAATTGAACAGATCATCTAAAATAAAGAATACATGAAAAAAATTCTAGGTAAAAACACCCCCCCCCCCAAACATATTAATATGGATAGTATATTTAAAGTATGCTTCAATTTTTTCCAAATAGAATATTTCTTTAGTTCTATAGAGATTTAAAGTTTTTACATTCACTTAAAGCTGAATAATGTTTTCAAATTTTTGAGTTAAAACTTTTTTTCATGTACTTTTTAATGTGGGTAAAGCAAATTATCCTTTTGGAATATAAAATTGTTAAAACTAGTATCTGAGAACTGTCTGGCGAGTGCAGATTTGTTCACATTCCATTCTGTCTACTATTTTTGCCTGAGCTCAAGTTTGAAATACAAGCCATTAAAAAGGAGGTCAGCATCACGAAGATATGAGAACAGCTTTGATTATAGTTATTTCTGTGAAAGATAAAGATGATTTATCTTGTGCTGATTATAGGTTTACTTTCCTCTTAGGGCAAGTTTTAAAATCATTTCCAATTTTATCAGTAGTGTTAAATGAAATCACGCTTGCATTTATTCTTCCTGATAAAATTTGACTGAAATAGAATTATTATATATATACTAGAGGCCCAATGCATGAAATTTGTGCAAGGGGCTCAGCCCTCGCAACCGGGTGGCTTGCCTCGGCCCTCGCAGCCCCAGCTTTGTCCGGAAGGTTGTCTGGAAGGTCGTCCAGAAGGTCATTCGGCTGTCCAGTCTAATTAGCATATTATGCTTTTATTATTATAGATATGCTGTAATAGAAAGAGAATGCAATTTGAAGTTGCACTTTCAGGTAAAAATCTGCTTTTGCCATTTACTGCATTACTCTCTGAGCTTCCATTTTCCCATCTGTTAAATGGAGCTCATGAGAATCACTTAGGTTCTGAGGGTGAAAAGTGAAACAATGCTGGTAAATCTTAAGTGCAATGTTTGACTAATTGCACATGCTCAGTATTTTATTCTATTATTATTAATATTTTCAGCTACAGTATTATTATTATTGCTACTATTTCTTTCATATTCGTTTCTCTAAATGCATATGATAGTGATCATTTACTCATTGGAAATGATTTTTAAGTAGATTTGCTTTTCCTTGATAATAAATATGTTTTATGTACATGTGTGGATAAAGGAAAGTGAATGCATAAACTGTCCTGTGGGTGTAGCACCATGTCCAGGTTCACCCAACCTCAACAAATACAGTTTTCCTGTCATCTACTTCTGTATTGGTCTGCTAGTGCCGCAGTAACAAGGTACCAAAGGCTGGGTGCCTAAAACTGGGCATGAGAAACTATTTTCTCAGAGTTCTGGAGGATAGACATCTGCTCTCAAGGTGTTAGCAGGGTTGGTTTCTTCTGGGACCTCTCTTTTTGCTTATAGATTGGCTACCTTCTCTCTGTGCCTTCATATGATCTTCCCTCTTGTATATGACTATGTCCTATGACTTTCATCCTTTCATAACGATACTTACTAGTCATAGTGGATTAGGGTCCACCCTAATGACCTCATTTTAGCTTAGTTACCTCTTTAAAGACCCTATCTACAAATATAGTCACGTTTTGAATTCCTGGGGCTTAGGACCTTAACATATATATTTTGGGAGGACACAATGCTGCCTATAACAATTTACAAGAACTGATTGTGTATGAATTTTAGGAACATTCATGATTGTGACCCACAGGGACTTGGGCCATCACAAAAGGAAGCTTGCTTCTCAATAGACTTCTGTTCACTGGTGGGGCTAGGGTGGGGAACAGTGAAGGTTAAGGATATTTGGAGAAGCCTCTGCAGGCTGGATTTGACTGCAGAGGATGATAACGCAAGTCTGCTGGGCTGTTCATGGCAGCCTTGTCCAAGCAGTATGACGTAACCTAGGTCATCAGTGGTAGCAGACGGATTCCAATCATTTTAACTGAAATAGTAAGTAACCAATGGTTTGATGATTCAATAGCAGAAAAATTATCATAATAATGTCTACACTGATAGATTAAAGGAGAAAACACATATGATTATTTCAATAATGCAGAAGAAATATTTGATAAACTGATACCTGTTTATTATTGTTAAAACACTCAGAAAAGTAGCCATAGAAAATTTATCAGCCCTATAAATACTCTAACTTTTAACCAGCTTCCTGAGGGTCTAACCAGAAAAACAGAAAAGGAACTTGAGTATTTACAGAAAAAAAAATTTAATGCAGGGAATTTGATACAGAAATAATAGGTGGAATGCCAAGCACAGACAGTGAAGAGATCTGCAGTAGAAAGTCACTAGTACCTCAACACTTGGAGTCACATCGAGGAGATGACATTGTTACCCCAACACTAGGGATCACAGGGGAAAGATGGCACTGGTACCCCAACACTAGGGGTCACAGGGAGGACATGGTGTTACCAGAGCCCAAGAGCTGAGGCCACCTGGCAGAGTGGGAATCACAGCAGGACTGTTGAGTAGGAGCCAAAGGAGAGAAGCGATCTCTTGAAGTCATGAGAAAAGTGAAGAAATGCCTGGCTCCCTCTTTTCCATGTGTTCTATCTCCTGCCAGTGTTTTTGACTAGACCTAGTTGGGAACAATCTGATATGGGCACAAGGATATGCAACCATAGAGGTTCTTTCATTGGTAATAAATGGCTCACTTAGCAGGAAAAGAGCAATGAGTGGATTTGAGGGCCAATGGGTTCCTTCCTGGTAGAGGGCTGTACCCCCAGACAAAGCAGCATCAGACTGAGGAGAAGCTAGAGAGACAGCTTTATTAAGCTTAGGGTATGACAATGATGTTTTATGTTCCTGTGACTGATAAACGTGCTTGAGGGGATGTTAATGCTGTGTGACAGGAAAACCACACCAGATGTGTAAGATTTGGAAATGTCATAATGTGATCAATTTGATCAAATGCCACCATTAGCAGATTATATGATTATCTACACTAAAGAGTGATGGAATTAACAAACAAATAATGAAACTAGTAAAAATTCAATAAGCTACTATTCTCAAGACAAATGTATCAAATCAACAGTATTTTTCTATACTGTAAAAACTACTTAAGTAATATAACAGAAAATAAGATATTATTTACAAAATCAACTAATAATATAATGTCTTTAAGACTTTAGCTAACAAGTGATGAATAAGTACTTTACAGGACATATTTAAAACATTATTAAAGGATACAAACATTTGATTATATTAAATTTTACTTTGTTCATGGATAAGACAACTCAGCAGTATTTGTGTAATTTTTCAGAGTTAATATACAAATTCAATGCAATTTCAATAAGACTTCTGGCAAGATTTGTTATAGAACTTGACAGATATGTCCTGGAATGTGTATGGGATGTTAAATATGCATGAACAGCTCACATAGCTATGAACAAGAAGAGCAAAGAGGTGAAACACACCAATAAACCAGCAATATACACTATAAAGCTGTGATAATAAAATCCTCAAGGGAAGGTGCAAAAATATAATAAAGATCCAGGGAACATGATGGATAGCTTAGAAATGTATCTATGGGGAATTTGATATATGACAAAAGCAGACCCTCAAAACACTGGGGAAGTGGTGAATTTTTCAGTAGGTGGTACTGAGAATAGTCACTAGGGCAAATAAAATAAATCTCTTTCTGACTTTAAAAAGGATAAGTCCAGATAGATTAAAGGTCTTAATAAGAAAGACAAAATGAAGAGTCAATGGTTTTCCCTACTAACTATTTGTATCACAAATTGTTCGACTATTCACTTTAAGAAGGACCTCTGGCTTGTTTCTAGTTTTACTTTTCTTTAAAATATATTTTTATTGATTTCAGAGGGAGAGAAAGATAGAAACATCAATGATGAGAGAAAGCCATTGATTGGCTACCTCCAGCAACTCCCTCCTTCCCCCACTGGGGATCGAACCCACAACTGGGCATGTTCCCTGACTGGGAATCGAACCGTGACCTCCTGGTTCATAGGTTGATACTCAACCACTGAGCCACGCTGGTGGGGCTTCTTTCTAGTTTTGGGCTATCATGATAAAGCTGCTGAGAACATTTGTGTACAGGTTTCTGTGTGAACATAAGTATTCATTTCTCTGGGATAGATGCCCACAAGTGAAATTACTGGGTCCCATAGTAATTACGTGTTTAGTTTTATTAGAAACTGTCAGACTATTTTCCAGAGTGGCTGTACTGTTTTATATTCCCACCGAAAACATGTGAGTGATTCAGTTTCTCTGCATCTGTGCCAGCGTTGGGTGTTGTCAGGATTCTTCATTTCAGCCATACTGACGAGTGTGCAGTAATTTCTCCTTGTGCTTTAACTGGCATTTCCCTGAATGCTAATGATGTTGAACATCTTTTAAAGTGTTTATTTGCCATAAGATGTACTTCTGAGGTTAGAAAAATAATTCATTTGAAGAATCTTGAAGCAATAAATACTGGAATGGGAAAAAGAATATAATACACTTATTTGACTGGGGAACTGGAAGCATTTAGAGAGAAGCCAGAGAGGAAAAGCTTGCTTAAAAGGCCAGAGAAAGAGGATACTGAAAAATAGATTCTTGAAGCCAAAGACATCCTGCTTTTTTCTTCTTCTTTTTTTTTTTTTACAGAGAGGAAGGGAGAGAGATAGAGAGTTAGAAACATTGATGAGAGAGAAACATCGATCAGCTGCCTCCTGCACACCCCCTACTGGGGATGTGCCCGCAACCAAGGTACATGCCCTTGAGTGGAATCGAACCCAGGACCCTTCAGTCCGCAGGCCGACGCTCTATCCACTGAGCCAAACCGGTTAGGGCTGCTTTTTTCTTCTTTACATCTGCTTTTTTTTTTTTTTTTTTCATGGCCTACTTTTAACCTCTAATGACACCTGCACACCAGAGGCTATTGGTGAGGATTTAAAAAAAAGTGGTACAGGCATTCATTTTCCAAACACAGGTCTAAGCAGTAAAAATGAATGAACAAACATGACTTGATTATGTCAGTGCCCAGTCATGGGATAAGTACAGGTTTGTTCAGAAAAGAGAATTTGAAAATGATTCAAGGAAAATGTTAGGCGACAAGCAGGAAATGGACTGGGCAAAGCCTGAGATGTTAATTGATGCAGTTGTAGCTTAGCCCTACAGCCAAGGCAAATGTTAGAGGAAAAACCGGAGTCAGTGCCAGTACCTCAGCTCCAAAGCCAGAGACTGAAAACTGAATTCATATCAAAACAAAAAGCCGGGCTCCCCCATACTCCTTGCAGACACAATTGTGCATGATCTTTTCTTGTCACACAATTGCTCTAAAGCCCTCTGAAAGCTCCATTGCAAAAGAATCAAAAGCCAGAACTGGACCTCGTGGATTGAAAAAGATTCCTTCCCTATCATATGGGAAATTGCCCAACAGCCTTGGTTCAATTTGCTTTGATGATAACTTAATTTTATTATTTTTCAATTCTCTATCTTTTTAGAGCACTTTACTCTTCTGACTATAATTACCGCTTTGTTAGTTCACTCACCAAGAATACATTTAATTATAGATTCTGTAGAGTTAAAATTTTTGTGCATTAACTACTTAAATGGTGGAAGTGTTTATTGCATGGTTAAAACACACACACATACACACACACACACACACACACACACACACACACACACACCTTGCTACATATGGTAGAACTATTCCCATACAAATACAGGATTTTTAAGTAACCTAATAGTATTTGAAAAAAATAGTTTAAGAAAGCATAGTCCCAGAAAAAGAAAGTTATAGGTAGTAGGTAGGTTCCACAAGCAACCAGAAGTTCATTTATGGAATGCTGGTCCTAAAAGCCCTTTAAGGCTAATCTAGTCCCTTCCCCTCATTTATTAAAAGAGAGCGAGGCCGATGCAACATAACGAGTTGACCAAGGCTACACAACAAGTTAGTTATCAGGGTGTGGCTGGAGTCTGGTGGGGTCAAGACTCTAGAATGTGGCCACTGTTTCTTAATATGCTCTTAAATCATGCAATAGTTAAAAATGATTTTAAGACCCAACAAAAGTAGATTTTTATCATTAGCCTGAATTGCTTAGGATCACCTGGGTTACAAAGAGATTGCAAATTAGCCCTAAAGTTCCAGTGGCTGAATGTAACAAAAGTCTGTTTCTTGCTCTTGCTACATGTCCAGTGAGGGTTGGCCAGCTCAGCTCTTTATAGTCATTTGAGAGCCCAGGTGGGTGCAGCGTCCATTGTCCTGCGGTTGCATTATCAGGCACCCGTGGTCTGTTTAATGTTGTGGCACTAGCTGTTCCATAGTGAAAAATAGTAGAAGATCTTTGAGAAAAAACAAACACATTAAAACTTCTTGAATGCTAGTGCTTGAATAAAAGCAGGTTGCTTTGAGGAGGAGGAGCTCATGTATTCTGATCATGAAACAGCCTCTGAAGGAGTAGCGGAGTACTCTCCAGGAAGGATTTGAAAAGCTGGGCCCTGGCTCTCTTCCTGGGTGAGGAGACACAGTAGCGGGATCCTGTTCATCAGATTCACCAGGATTGTGTTTTGCCTCAGAAGGGAAAGGAGCAGGTCCACATATATCTTTAGTTTTACAGCCCCATTGGCAGATAAGGTAGCTGTTATCATTTCAACTTCAGGGATGGGGGCTAAGATAGTTCAAAGGAATTTGAGCTAAAAATATTAACTGAACTGTTGTTAGGCTGTGTGGGTAGAGCTCCGATAAGACAAAGTGTTTTGCCTCATGCGTGCCCATGGACACAGGCTGGCAAGCGACAGAGCTAGGACAGGAATCCAAATTTCCTAATTTCTGGTCAACAGCTCTGAACTCTGCAATGTATTGTTTCAGCTAGAGGGCAAATGTCATGTGTGATGAATGATTCTAACAATGGGCTCTTTCATCTTTGAGTGTGGGTAAAGCCAATATTCCTTAATATTCAACCTGGGACTTTTAGCCTGGCTGAGCTGAGACAGAGATACGATCTATATAAACATCCTCCTCCTCCTCCCATGTCTCCTCCAACCTCCTCTTTCCCCAACCCAGTATCTTGGATCTATAGATATACACGCGGGAACATGTGTAATTGGTAAGGGAGGGAGAGGGCTTAGTTGAGAGTGATAGAATACGAAGGGGACATTCTGGCCACTATTCTGCAGATTTTGTTTGAGAAACCATGACTGTGGATGTTGGAAAGCAACTTTCATGAGAAACATGGTAGTATTCTGGGCAAGAAGTGAAGGCTAGGCCCTAACAGAACTATTCAGGGGCACGTTGTGAGTGTCAAGAGTAGCGTTACAAGACAGGCAAAACCACTTCCCCTAGCTTTGCAACTGGCCCTGTGAACAAAAGGCCTGCACATGTTAGGGACTTCCAGAAACTGCCTTCTTGGCATGGACAGTGACATTTTCATTATGTGCCATGATGGAGACAAGGCTTTTCCGATGGCTTTATGCAGACAAGGACAAGTGGTGTCGGAAGAAAGAGAAGACAATAAGAAAGATAATGCCACCTGGTTGGCGTGTGGGTCCTTGGAAGGAACCTGTCCGAGCTCTTGAAGAAATGAATGGAGCCTATTTCAGTAGGGAGAGGGTCATGGTGAGGTCTTGTGATTGTGTATGTGGCAGCTATGAAGCCAATAGATGTTAGTATTACATGCTTTTAATATCATGTACGCTCTCTTCAGGAAAAAAAGAATCAGCCAACTCAAGCCCATTTTAATTGTTGAATTATTACCCACCTAAGGAAGCAATGGCTATTTTTAAGAGAAAAATACTAGTATTTGCTGTGCTTTAGAACAAAATGCTTGGGATATTTTTATTCAATGCTTCTCTTAAAAAAAATAGGACACTACTTCAGCACAAATAATTCTGCAGAAAATTGTGCTTGGAAGCTGGCTAGAGCTCCATGAACCAAGCCTGGCTTGTTTGAGAGCCCAGAAGTGTGTTCAAAGCACATTCCACACAGTCTGGTCCCAGCTTCATTCTTCAGTGCTTCCTAGTTTTTAAGGGGATGGCTTGTTTCCTTTTGTACTTTGGGCCATTAAATGTGGCCATGGCATTGAACAGCATTTCATAGCATGAAAATGAACTATTCGGTCCGATTGACGTGCCCTCTCTTGCTGGTTGTGATGAATGGCTGGCACATTCTCTCACTACCAGGGGCATTCAGAGACACAGACAGTGGGGAGGCTGTATTTCCCATTTATTACTTAATTAATTTACATGTAGAAGTCAAGTACTTTCTAGGGAGCACCTACAGCACAAGCCTCATAAACTATTGTACAAGGCTAACACGACTTAAAGTTGTTTTGCTACCAGAAATGACAGAATATTTCCAAATGGCCTTGCCATTGTCTCCCCAAAGGACTTCATGATAATTTTAGGCTCCCCTTACTCTCATGTGGACCATGTTCCTTTAAAATAGCACCTGCTTTCTGCGATGAAGATCTTCAAACTTGCATAGGCCCAGTCAGGAGACTGCAGAGTTAGGTTACCCACTGGCTTGATGGAAACCTAAACATTGACATTGTAGACAGGGTGATGAAAAAATACAGTACAATATCAATAGATTGGATTAATTCGGGCGACGGAGTGTTCATTAAAAGCCAAAAGTCTATTATATAATAAAGTATGTTTTCTGAATATGTTAAAAAATGGACAAATTAGTTAATTTACTTGTTTTTACTTCTATAAAGTTAAGTATGCATGAAAAGTTTAATTTCACAGAGAAGCTTAATTTCACATAAAGTTTTCTATATGTATTACTGTAATTTTAAGTTTAGACTGGTCTAGTATTCAGTAAGTCACCGTAAGTAAACAGATGCACGTGGCGAGGACGTGGCTTGTTGCAGGAGGGGACAGCGGCCTGTGCTAGTTAAAACAGCGGCAGAAGGTCACACCACATGACAGAAGAACCAATGACCGCTCACCACGCGGTGTGACCACATGCTAATAATTCCCTGAATATTGTTTAGGAGTGGTGACTCTTGGATTTAAGTATGTAGACTATAGTTGTAGATATGTAATATTTATTTATGTCGGCAAAATTACTACAGTGTTTTTTCCAATATATGGCTTATTCGCTCAAATTTGTTAAAAATAACAGCGAATTAATAACATAAAATAACCTGATAATTTAAGTGTAAGCAAATCTTGGTTAAAACCATTTATCAGGGTGTTAATTTTCCCATAGGACACGGGAATAGGAAATTTTGTTCCTTAAATCTGAAGTCCATTACATCGAGGTCCACAAAATCAAGGGTTTACTGTATAGTATTTCATTTATATGCTTTCAATTTTAGAAAAAGTAGATATTATTTTAACTTCTTTGTTTTTCATATAATAAAAGTAATACATGTTCTTTGCTAAAATTTCAAAAAATTAAGAAATGTTTAAATGTTTAAATATTTAAAGATATTTCTTTTGGTTCCTCAGGAGACTAAACTCTACAGTTTTAAGTGATGTTTCCCCGCTTCCCCTGCAAAGCAGTACTGATGTATAAAGAAGAGAAAACAGAAATCTGATTCAGAGGCCAAGTGTTCCTTCTCCCTTTCTTGCTGTCGCTGTAGGTAGCAGTGAAATTAGCCAAGCTGTCTGTGCTCTCAATAATGATAAGCCTCGGGCAGGATGTGGTGACTGGCATCTAAATATGTGTGCTGTACAAATGCAGGATTAGCTTTCTCTGAGCATACGATTGACTAGGAAATGCGCTGATTTTCATTTAATTTTGTTAATACTCCTCTAAGCTAGGGAATACGATTATATCGTTTTATAGCTATGGAAGCGCAGAGACAGAATTTTAATCGTTTGTCTCCCCGTGGGCGGAACAAGGATTCGAGCCCGGGTTTGCTGGATCCCAGTCCTTTTTCTTTCCATGACAACACCTGGCTCTCTCTCCCACTACAATGACTGCTCCTATGGAGAGCGTACTATGTGCCACCACTGCCTGAGGCATTTAGCACAGAGTGTCTCCGTCTTCATAATACTCTGGGAGGTCGCTATCATGTTCTCTGTGCCGTGGAACTCAGGATAGTGGTTACCCTTGCTGGGGAGTGGTGACTAGAAGGGGCCGAAGGGATCTGGTAGGATGGTAGTCATGTTCTCTTTCTTGATCTGGTGTTCGTTACCTGGGTAGATTCCCTTTATGAGAATTCTTCAGGTTATTCACTTGGCATTTCTGCACTTTTCTGTTGCATGGTGCATTTCAGTCTAAAATTAAACAATGGAGCCCTGGCTGGTGTGGCTCAATCGGTTGAGCATCACCCCATGCGCCAAAAGATTGCTGGTTCAATTCCCAGTCAGAGCACATGCCCAGGTTGGGGGATGGATCCCCAGTTGAGGGGTGGGGGAGGGGGTTTACAGGAGGCAGCTGATCAGTATTTCTCTCCCTCTCCCTCCCTCTTGCTTTTTCTCTCTGTCTCTCAAAAAACAAAAAAAAACAAACAAAACATATTTTAAAATTAAACAATGGAGTGGGTTCCAGAGAACCTGATATAATCAGAAGGTATCCAGTCTTAATGAAGTGATGCATGGATTTTACCCACCCACCTTAGGAGTTCGGAGAGAAACCAGAGGCAGAAAGTACATTTTGTTCCGAAAGGAAAGGGCAATTCAGACGCTTGCAGGAAAGGTTTCTGTGGGCCAGAAAGGGTAGTGACCAGTTTGGATGGGGGCCTCTGGCAGCTCTGGGTTTAAGGAAACATTAAGTTTTCACCCCCAAAGCCAACGGAAAGGATGAGGAACGTTGACTCTGGCAACCTGAGCTCAACATTTAACAACGGCCACAGCCTCCACCAGGAAGGTACAGCCAGACTCAGGTCTCCTTCCAAACAGTCGGCGGCTGCCCTGGAAGCCTCCTCTTCCTTTCTGGTTGGTCTGAGAGACAGCGTTTGCGCTAGGTCCTGCTGATCTTTCCAGAGTGGCAGTTCAGGACTGGGCACACCTTGTGCAGCTTAACCCATGGGTCATGCGAGAAACGCTCCTCATAAAGGCAATTCCATGTGCGCCACTTAGGGAAGGCCACTGTGACATAGAGGGCATGTGTGTTAAAGCTGCTTCCTAAGGCTCTTTCTTCTGCCTCGGGCCCTTGTATTTGAACTCACTGAAAACATTATTCTGCTAAAAGAATGATTTTAATCATGCCCAAGTTCATTCACTGGGGGATCTTTGGACACTTGTTACCCAGGATACTCTTCTGTGACAAGGACGCCTCTACACAGGCCACATCACAGCCTCCACTGCTGCTCTGACAAGGACAGGGCGATGGACAGGGAAGGTAGAGACATAGCTAGTGTGGGGGTTCCTTCTCACATCTCTATGTGACAAAAGTATTTTCAGTAATAATCTTGAAATAGCACAAATAATTATAAGGGCCAGAAAAGAAATATCAACAATAAATATTTTATTTTATTGAATCTCCTTAATTATGCTGATAAAAACAACATATTAAATAAAATATAATGAAATGTTTACAAATGACCCAGTGTAGGTAACCATAAAAATGTTATACGTACTTTCTTTTTTGAAAAATATATATTTGTATTGATTTCAGAGAGAAAGGGAGAGGGAGAGAGAGAGGTAGAAACACCAATGATGAGAGAGAATGAAAAATTGTATGGATTCTATGGAAAATAGTATGATAGTTACCCCCAAAATTGAAAATGAAAGTACCATGTTATCCAGCAATTCTACTTCTCATTACATACCCCAAAGAATTAATAGCAGAAATTTGAAGAGATAATTGTACACCTATGTTTATAGCAGCATTAGTCCTAATAGTTAAAAGTTAAAGCAACCCAAATGTCCATTGACAAATGAATGAATAAAATGCAGTCACCATATTCAGCCTTAAAAAAGGAAGGGAATCCTAATACATGCTACAACATAGATGAACCTTTAGGGCATTATGCTAAGTGAAATAAGCCAGTCACAAAAGAATGAATATTGTATAATTCCACCTTTAAGGCTACTTAGAATAGTCACTCAGAGAACCAAAAAGTAGAATGGTGGTTGCCATTGGGTGAAGAGAGACGGGAAAGGAGAGTTAGTGTTTAATGGGTACAGAGTTTCAGTCTGCAAGATGAAGAGCATTCTGGAGATGGTGGTGATGGTTGCACAACAATCTGAATGTACTTAATGCCCAGCCGAACTGTATACTTAAAAATGGCTAAGGGGGTAAATTTTATGCTATGTATATTTCATCACAATTTTTATTTATTTATTTATTTTATTTTTTCCCTTTATTGAATAAGATATTACAAATGTTTCCTTGTCCCCTCATCCCCCCAATCCTGCCCTCACCCTCACCCCCTGTTGTCCACATGCATCGCTCATGCTTATATGCATGCATACAAGTCCTTTGGTTGATCTCTCCCCCTCACCCCCACCCTCCCCTGCTTTCCCTCCGAGTTTTGAGCATCTGATCGATGCTTCTCTGTCTCTACATCTGTTTTTGTTCATCCGTTTACGTTGTTCATTATAATCCTCAAATGAATGAGAGCATGTGATATTTATCTTTCTCTGACTGGCTTATTTCACTTAGCATAATGCTCTCCAGCTCCATCCATGCTGTTGCAAATGGTAGGAGTTCCTTCCGTTTTACAGCTGCATAGTATTCATTTATCACAATTTTTTAAACTCAGTAGAAAGTGTACCAATGATTTAGAATTTAGAATAAAAGAGCTGTTTTGTAGATAAGTATTTTACCACCAGCATTGTTGAGCATTGCCAGTGCTCTGTGACAGCACAGTGCCAACGGGCTCTCAATTGGTCTTTTTACTCCATCAAGTCATTTTGCATGACTGTCTTGGCATCCCAACTTCCAAGTCTCCTTCTCCTTCTCCACTATTGCCTACAGGTTGTTTCTGTCCCTGTCACTCTCTCCTGGGTGGTGAAGAGAGGCTGCGTCTATTGTGATCCATTTACCTTCTTCAGCTGAGCAGCTCAGGACAGTGACTTTCTGTCTCCTATTGCTCCTCTGTTGTAGCACACTCTCTCTGTATTTTTGTGCTAACACCGACACGGATGCTTGGCTGTCCATCCACTGGGGAAGGAGCAGGGAGGATGTGGGCCAAAAATATGGGGCTTGGAAAAGAGAAAGTCTTGCCATGACGGAATTCAAATTCACAGTGAGGGCAGGTGAGGTCGTCATTTCAGCTTCTTTCACTATTAAAATGTAACGGTATGAAAATGCTCCGAGAGTCCAGGGTGTGCAATGACCTACTTAATGTAGGAGGAACTATTCTGCCTTCCATACAGAGCAGGCTGCTCATGCTTTGCCAAATCTCTCCATCCTCTTCAGGCATAAAAAGATAGCAAAACATGCCACCCCAAAATATGCCACTTTGACATAAGGGTTATTTTTGAGCTGAAAGCAATTGAGAAAAAGCAAATACAATAATAGCTCTCTGTCTCTCTGTTTGCTGAAAAGCAGGGACATAACTCTACAAAGCTGTCCCCTTTCCCTTTCTACCATGAAGGACAGAAGTTAATCACTGGGGAAAACTTTAGACCCTTACCAGCCTAGCGATAGGACCAAAGAAACTTCCATGACAATTTTTGCTTAAACTAGTCCTTATCTACCAATAATTCCCCTATATTTCCCTGCCCATTGTTTTCAACCAATAGAAGCTCAAAATCCTTTTCTTTTGTCTTGTTACTTCTCTGAAAATGTATTGTTCTTTTGTTAATATGCTTTATAAGCCCAAGTTCTAACCACCCCTTTGAGTTATTCATCCCTGACTGCTCCCAGGTGTGTGCACTATGCATGATAATAAATTTGTTTACTGTCCTCTCATTAACCGGATTTTTGTTCCCCTAATTTGTAGGGTCTCAGATGAAGATCCAAAGATGGGTAGAGAAAAATTATTCCTCCCCCACCCCCATGCCATGACCACAAGGAAGTACTGGCAAGCAATGCATATAATCTAGGCTTTGCTGTGCAACTATAGGTAAAGGAGACAATTGTTCCCTCAAGCTATGTTGACCAAACATCATAGGTCCACACAGTGGCCTGTCTGCCCCACAGCACACTCTAGACTTCATAAAATCGGAAGCTCCAGTATATACTCGCTAATATAGTCTTCATATTGAACTATTCCAATGGGCCTCTTGATATACCTGATTTCATCCTGATTCCACTATATCTTGCTGGTGACCTGAGTATATTCTTTCTCATGTTCATCCTTATCTTGGCCTTTGGGCCTTAAGTTCCACCATGATCTTGGTTTCCCAAGGCAATCATTCTGATTTGTCATCAACACCTTGCCACCACAAGGTAAGCTCCCCACCAGTCTGACCTCGGCTGGGATCTAGCTACTTCCACTAAGCTCTCCTGGGACGCAAGAGTGGAAACCAGCCCCTCCCTCTTCTTTTCTCTCTAGGATTTGAAGAAGTCTACACATTCACTACAAAGAATGTTCAATGTGGCCTTATATTAGTTACCAGTTTTTCTTTCCTAAGGATTTCTAGACTTGTTGAGCTGGCCTTACAATTTGGTTTGAGTATCCTCCTCTTCCTCATTCTTCTCACTCTTTCATCTTCCAGTTTCTAGGTTCCTCTTCTCTATCTAATATTCCTTTTCACATGCTTTATCTACTGGGATGATTTTCTAGTTTCATGGCCCTACTAATTGCAGAGAACTCTTGTTCTTTGATTATATATGTACTTGAAGTGCAGCATTAAGAACTGAGTTTTTACAATGAAATTTCTATGTTTCCCTTCAACAGGCTCTGCAAAATGATGGCTCTCCTAATAGTTAATGAAAATCTCTTTCAAAGTTCTAATGCTTGCTGTTCCTGGCACCAATCAGAATTCCCTCTTAGTTGGCACACAAAATTGTCTTTACATACTCAGCTTGCTCTCCGTGAGCTATGCGGACTTTTTAAAGCCACTTTGGTGGGAAGGGCCTCTTGCTGCTTGGAGCATGGGCTGAAAACCAATGTCCTCATGGACAGATCCATGGCGCTTTCTGTGTAAGAGTGTTAGACTCCTGGCAGCAGCGGCTCATGAGCACAGCTGCACAGTCACTTCAGAGCTGATGTTGTACAAGCTGTTCTTTCATACCGATTATCTCATTATATCCCAAATTACTTCACAGAAAATCTTGGTCCTAAGAGATGTCCTGAAGTTGACAAAAGAAAGTCTAGGAGACGTGCAAACCATATGCTTGAAGTAGCCTCTTGAACAAGTAACAACTCACGACTCTTGATATTTGTCTGTTTTGTCACCATCACTCTGGTTTGTATAACATCTTCAATGGAATGGAAATTATATTCCAGAAAGTTCTAAGAAGTTCAAATTCTGTCTTGTTTAACTAGGGTGCTCTTGAACTTCTGCAGACTTGGTTTATTTATGTGGAGAGATAGAAAGGTCTAGAAAGTAGCAATTTCAAATCTGAAGGGACAAGGATTCTGTTTCACTCTGCTGAGATGAACTGTTACCTCCCTTGAGGGGTGGGTCATCCAGAGAGTGTGTGATCATGGTCTCTTCTCATGCTTCAGGTTAAAAGCTGGCTATCCACCAGACACCTTCTACCCCCCTTTCACTATTCTGGCTCCAAAACAGCTTTTCCTACTGCTTAGTTTCGGTAAAGCAGCAGGTGGCCGTGGCCTTGAGCTTGCTTGCTTCTTACTTGACCACAGCATCACATGGCAGCAGCTTGCAGACATGAGAGCAATCAGAACAGAGCTAGATGTTTAGCTTGTTCCTCTACTGGTCTTTCACTTGTCTACTTTAACCATCACTGTGGCTGGAACCTGAATACATTAACTGTGAACTCTACCAGTGGCTGGAAAAAGTTTACAGATTCATGTGGACCTGAAATGCTACTTTTACAGTCAAATATACAGGGCTCCAGAGTACAGACATGTCAAGCTATGAAGAGCTATGGCCACCCAGGGGTCTTCTTAACCACTGGAGCAAAACCAACAGAGGTAGCCCTTTATTTGATCTACTTCTGGTTTATCTCTAATGAGAGGCAAGCAAGGGTTGGACATAATTTCATGCCCAGGTCTAAATTGTTTAGGGTGTTATTTAATGGGATGGGTTCTGAGGTTGGGCAGAGATCTAGAATGCATTAGTGTGGAGGCTTAGCTGGAGTATTGGTTATGGGTGAAAGGGTGTGGAGTTATGAATTGCCCTGCAAGGAATTATGCAATTATGCCCTTACCTGAGAGGGCTGGTCACCTATTTAAAAAAAAAAAAAAAAAAAAAAAAAGCAAAAGGATATTCAAGTATTATAAGATTTGAAACACAAAATTTTTGAAGGTTTATTTATTAAAGTGCAGATATATACCTGGACACTAAAATCAGTTCTATGATTTTTGGCAAATAAGGCAAAAACAAAACAAAACACACTAGGTAAGTTGATTTTTACTTTTTACTTTAGAAAGCATACATATGTTCTATATTATATGTAGGCCCGGTGCACGAACTAGTGCATGGCTGGGGGAAGGGGATGTGGGCTGCTGGTGGGCTGGCCCCGCCCCCTGGTCAAACTCTGATCAAACTCTCAGCCGAGGGGACAATTTGCATATTACCCTTTTATTATATAGAATATATCTGCCAATTATTTTACTAGAACAAAATACTTAAAAATTTTCAACAGGTCTATTTGAAGGGATCCTATTGTGAAGGATCCATAAACCTAGTTTTTATCTAGAAAAATACAGAAACATTTGGTTGGACATTTGCATCTACTCTGTGTAGGCAGAAAACACACTATTGAATTAAACCATAATGAAGAGAACCCTGGAGGGATGTGTTAGCGTAGAACGTATATTCTGCTTTCTCAAAATTTAGTTTAAATGCAGGGTAAGAACTTAGAAAATTCTAATAATAATATGCCTGCTGAAATTCAGTGATTTCACAATTGTCTTCTAAGCATAACAGTGCACAGCTTGTACACCGCATGACTGACTGCAGGGAGAGTGAAGAGTGTGACCACTGGGCACCAGAAGCGCTGCTTGCAGCCATGGGTGCCTATGTGTGGACTCACAGAGCATTCCTTGGACAGCAGCCAGCCCTCAGCAGGGCAGAGCAGCCCAGGCACCTGTAAAGGGAGCAAACGTGATTTTTTTTTTTTCAACGAAAGTTTTAGAATGTGAAGTTGTCATTTTAGTGATTGGTTTACCCACCAAAGTATAGTTAATCCATATACTACAACACAAAATCATGAGATTAGTCTAAACATTTAAAACAAAAGTTAAATGGCTTTATATTTATTCATTTAAAAAATACATTAACAAAAAAATCCTGTATTTAGATTTTTTAAAAGTGTGCTTTCAGGATTAGCTAGCTGCCAATTTTGAGTATACTTATAGGAAGACAACGTTGATAATCTAAATGTTTGTAAATGCCTGCCAAATAAAATAGCTTTCGTTTCAGGGTAATATATGCTAATCTACTTCTTTCAGAAAAAGCTTTAAAAATTCAATTACTTCTTATTATCACTAACAGACTAGCTAGCTAAATACATAAATAAATGCATAAATAAAAATTATCTCCACCAAGGCAGCTTAATAATACCCCTACTTGCCAAACTGTAAACCTTTTACTTTTAAACTTAAAGAGAAATATAAAACATTAGAGATTGTTTAAAAGTGGATTTATATAACTCAAAGTGGACAGTAAAAGTAAAGGGAAACTAATTTTCTTTCAGTTTGCCGATGGCTTGAAGCACACTTATTTTGCAGAAATTGGTGTCACTTGAATGAATCTGAAGTCATCCATAGAATGAAGAGATGAATTGGAAATGTTTCCAATTTCTGATGCTCACGCTTTGAATTACCTGTCTCTGCAGCTGTCTTTCCCTCCTGTCTCATTTGCAAAGGCAATTTCTTCTCTAGTGCTCGAAATCCCACCCCTTCCCCTTACTATGTTCTTCCCTCATCAATCATTACTTCTTTTCTTCATTTACAAAGCCTCCTCTCCCCTGGCTCTTTCTTCGCAGGCTCAACATAACAGATTTCTCATGCCATAAAAACTGCGTCCTCCATTCTGTGCCTGCCTATCTCTCTCCTCCCTCTTATAGCTAAGCTCAAAGAAAGTGTCCTCTAAGCACCAGCCTTTCCATCTCCACCCCACTCCCTCAGTAGCCTTCTGCCCTCAGCCCTCCTCTCTCCCTCTTCACCGAGCCACGCTGCAAAACGTCACCGGGGTCTTCCTAACACCAAGCCCAAATGTCACATTTTAGCTCGTATCTTCCTCCTTTTGCAGCATTTTATATGCAACCTGCTTTTCCTTAACGCATTGTTCGGACCCCCTTTTCCTCAGATTGCTCCTTCTCTGCCTTCTTGAATGGCTGCTTTCCCTTAAGGGGTGATTCACAGCATGCATGGTTCTCTCCTGGGCCCCTTGACTTCTCACTTATGGTCGTAGACTTCACCATGGTGTTGATGCTGAGAACTTTATAAGCCCATGAGCTCTCTCTCTAGGCGTGCCCATCTGCTAGCAGATACTTCCAGCTGATGCTCCCCAGACACATCCACCTGCACTTGTCCAGACTAAGTTCTTCTCCTTCCCTTTCTAGCTGCAACTTGGCCTAGACTTCCTGCTTTGCTTTGTGATGTTACCATGCTCCCCAGTCCCCTCAATGAGGAACCACATGGAATCACCTATCTTTACTCACAACACCTATAAAGTGAGGGGGAATGAGAGATGCAGATTAGTGAGATGTTGAGATGTGCTCTTATCCAACTTTCACAGAGGAGAGGGTTGTGAGAGAGCCTAATGAACAAGCCTTCAGACCATTGCAACTGATTTTATTTCTGAGCTCTCAGACCTTGGCCAGAGGCTCGGTTGACTCACGTTAGATTGAAGGGGATGCACAATTTGGAGGCAGAACCCTCTCTTGGAGCTCTGCTTCATGAGCATGCCCAGATTATGTGCATGAGCTAATGGAGCTGGGAGACCTGTGAGTCTGGACCAAGGTTTTCTTTTGATTTCTTGCACATAGCCTAAGTTACCTGATATTTGTTAAAACTCAAGATTGTGTTGCATCAAAAGATATGACTTTTAAAAAACTATAGGCACAATAAAAATAATTGTCTCTGGTTATGTATCATATTTGTAAACTACCAAGTTTTTCAGTCCAGCACAGAGGCAATGAAAATTTAAAAAAAGAGAAATGTGGTGTTAAAAATGCAAAAAAAGAAAAATGCCTTGAAAAAACCCTGTTTTCATAGATACAGAGGCAGAGCTGCCTCAAACAGATTGTCAAACTGTAGCGGGAAGGCCGGGGAGGGTTGGGGGGCAGGAGGGAGGGGGGTAAGAGATCAACCAAAGGACTTGTATGCATGCATATAAGCATAACCAATGGACATAAGACACTGGGGGGTAGGGGAGGTTAGGGGACTGTCAAGGGCAGGGGGAAAAAAAGAACACATATTTAATACCCTTAAACAAAAACTGAAAAAACAAAACAAAACCCTGTTTTCAAAATCACATGTCAATATTTTAAAAATGTATAATTGAGAAAGCTAACTTCTATAACTTTTTAAAAATTAACTTTCATAGACTATTTAATATCTAAAATCAAACTTCATAAAAACATGGATTTGGTGTCTTTATTGTATCTTTCATGCCTAAAACTGTTCTTAGAACATCATAGATGCTATGTAAAAACTTAGTTGCGGCGAAGTCTTCAATTTACCTTTATGTGATTTGATTATTATTATTTTTAATCCTCACCTGAGGATATTTTCCCATTAATTTTTAGAGAGAGAGTGGAAGAGAGAGGGAAAAGACAGAGAGAAACACATCGATGGTTGTGTTGGTATGATCCCTAACCAGGGCCTGGACCAGGAAGAAGCCTGCAACCCAGGTACGTACCCTTGAGTGGAAGTGAACCTGGGATCCTTTGGTCCACAAGCCAATGCTCTATCCACTGAGCCAAACCGGCTAGGGCCATATGAGTTGATTTTTAAATGCTTGTCATATTGTCTCTGATGTCTCTTAAACAGTGAAGAATCTCAAGAAAAATAAACTAAAAAGTTACTTATAAATTTTAGGCAATTCAGTTTTTTGTATGTTCTGGTTTTATGGTGGTCATTTCAAACAATGTGTAAATAAAATATCCAAATTTGACATACATTTAATATCTTAAATTTGCATAAACATAATAGGTCTTAATTTTTATTTAATAAAATGTACACCATTCAGCAATAAATAATGAATTATGTTGAAATCACATATTTTGCTTCCAGTTGCTGGTGATTCCTCAAATCTAAGTAAATAAGATTAATAAATACAAAATGTACTTTTCCATAATATCACAGTTATCACTAAAATTGTTCATTAAGATTTTTAAAATAACCAACAAAATATCTATTCATTCAAAACCATCTCAAATAATTTTCTATTTTTTCCTTCGGGGAGTGAGAACGGGCCTAAATATTAGGACGGGTCCTAAAAATGATCCATGCTTGGGGATATAAATTATGTGGATAACTATCAAGAACTATTCAACTTCCCAGAAGAAATTCTATGAGTTAGACGAGAGTAGAATCATATATTCAATCCACCGAAAGAGAGAAATTAGCAGCCAAGAATTATATATCCAGTAAAGTTATCCTTTAGATATGAAGGAGAAATGCAGACTTTTCCAGATATACAGAAGCTGAGGGAATTTATCAGCAGAAGACCTCCATTGCAGGAAACACTCAAGGGGGTTATTCTAACTGAAAACTCACACACAAAACATCACAAAACTAAGATCAGCAATAAACAGCATAAGCAGGGATAATTTGCAACAACAAAAACATAGGAGAGGTAAAGGTCTGGATTTTCAAAAGAGGATGGAGATCAGATAAATTAAAGAGAAAAAGTATTACTGAATATATGAAACTTTCTTTTACATAAACCTAATGGTAATTATACACACACACACACACACACACACACACCAAAATAGCACATAGGTTACTGAACAGAAAGGTGCTGTAGTGTGGAGTTGTTTGGTATGTCAGAAGGCATCACATTTTCAGTGGCTTTAGAGGAAAGGAAATTAGAGTAATGAGTTTCCATTAAGTTATGAACATGAAATCGACCTCAATTGTGCTAATAGAACACCCTAATGTTGGTCCTGGCATAACTTCTAAACTTTTAAACATTAATGCTTTTCATTACTCATAATCACCATTAAAATTTGAGTACTATCCATAAAACTAGACTACTTTCAGATGCCAAAACATAAAGCAAGAGCAGTTGGAGTTTCTAAATGTAATAAAATGCCAGGCAGACATATGAGGCTATAGTAATGTTCATTTTCATTGACCTTCAGCTCTCGAGGAGCTGTTGGAAGTTTACCCTACTTCTATAGCTTCATTTATAAGTACAACCTTTTAATATTATTTAGTGAATTTCTGTAAATAAGTTCATCTATTATTATACCTTATAATATTAGATTATTTCTGTAGATATGATATGTTCCCCAAAATGGTTTTAACACTGCTATTATGTTCCAAGACTCTGACCTCTTTTTCCTTCAACTAATCTTTAAAAACTTTCAAGGTTATGGACCTTGGGAGTTGGGAAACGTAATAATGCCCGTCTCACAGGGCAGGCAGTGAAACTTCTCTCTAATGAACCTGGGACTGACCAGAATGAGAGAAGCCTGCGTTGTAGCTGCAGATACCTCTCAGCTCAGCTGCAGGTGGAGGTGACCTGGGTGAAGTGCTCATGATGTGAGTAATCCAACCCAAGAAACATGGGAGGAGATGGGAAAACTGTTCCTTGATCTATGCCGAGGTTCTATTCCAGAGGTGAAAGCCTGCATGGTTATCTCATAGACATTCAATTACTGAATGTCATTTCCCATACTGCTGTACAGTTGATGTTCTTTGCCCGGGAGAACAGTTTCCAATATTTGTCTTTCTCTATTTTATAGAAGAATTTCCAGATTATCTTTAGTTTTTTAATATATAAATCAGACACACACTTTCAAGTGACTTCTGGCTGCCCTCTTCCAAGTTCTCTGTAAAATCCGTAGAAAGTAGCATAAAATAGAAACAGAGTTCTATTGAAAATTAAGAAAGGCAGACAAATGTTACCAGAATTAAGTCAAGGCTATTCAACAATAAGGCAAATGGAGGTGTATAATTAAAAAATTATAATTAAAAAATAAAGCAGGCTGTAGTATACACTCAGCTTCATGAACAAAAGGGCATTGCTTTTCTCAAAATAACTAGAAATATGGTTTCTCTCCCCTCCCACTTCCTTGACTGTTCCTGTCTCAGAGGCCCTGGAGTACATACAGTAACAACAGCAAACAAGTGGGGGGAAAAAAAACCAACAAGCAAGGAACACATCAGCTACTGAGTGAGGGCGGAAGAGTGTCCTCCATCTCCCCACTCAGACCTGCAATGGAGAATAGCTAGGGGTAAATGTGGGCGGTGGTCCCTTCCACTTGAGAACTGTGAAGTGAGGCCTTTGGCAGTAGAAGGAATATATTCAGGACAATGATCTTTGTTTCATGTATTTCATCAGAGTACAGGCAAACCTAAGTAAAACCTATATTCTTTAAAGAAGTTTTCAGTAACCTTTAGGTTGAATGTCAAAGCCACTGTCCATCAGAAGTAATGGAGAAGAAGGAAATTAGGCCATTGTATTTAGAGTTGGGAGACAATGAGAACATCTTGATCTTTACTCATCTTGTGGCCTCTACAGGTGAAGTGCATGATGGGTAGGGAATGAGAGGAGGGGAGCAGTGGGGGGAACTTTGAAAGCAGAGAGGGTTTTCCTCAGAGATGACTGGGCTGTTACTGAGAATGCATCAGGTTTCTCAACATCACTAGAGTCTATAATATTCTATAATATATCCTCAAGGCATTTTCTTTTTTACATATAAAAACACAACAAAACAGAAAGCCTCACATTTGTTTGGTACATTGTGACATAACAGCTAAATTACAAGGAAGCCACCTCTTCTATTGTCCTTCCAGTTCACACAGATGTATTGTGAGCGTGTGTGTGAGTGTGTGTGTGGGGTCATTCTTGACAACTCTCCGCCCCCCCACACTCCTCCCCGCCTCCGCCCCCCCCCCCCCCCACCATAGCTACCTAATTCTAATCAGATGGCATGGAGGTTAATAAAAGTTCTAGCTAGAAAGCAGCAGCAACTCCAAGACTGTGCAAAGCAACTGGTCTGCATGGAAAGAGCGTAGGTCCTTTTTCACATCAGCACTGGGTGAATGCTGCTGAGCACTGGAATTCAGCTGGAAATCGCACTAACTAACCTCTATGGTGGGGCCAAGGCAAATTCATACACTCGCCAAATCTCTCCCGAAAGAAAAATAAGATCCTTCTCCTTTCCTTAAACCCAGGAACTAAAGACATTATCCTAAAGGCCTAGTGGAACAGCGAGCCTCCTAAAATGTTTTATTGTGGGAACCATAAGAATATTTAGATTATCTCCTAAGGAAGTATCCATCAATAGGATTTTAAAAAAGGACCTCTTAAATACTAGTCCAAAAGGCAATAAGAGAATGGATTCTACTAATTATGATTCTCTCGGTTGCAATGGACAGAAAGCCCAATACAAACTGGTGGTGCTAAAAAAAGACTGAACTAACTCCTATAAGTGAAATGTCCAGGAGTATCCTGGCTTTAAATGCTGCTGCACAGAAGGCCCCAGATAGCTTTCTCACAAAATGATTTCTTGATATCCATATTTTAAGAGAAGAACCATCTTCCATCCTGTGGGTTCTACCCTCAGAAAAGGTCTTTTTTTTTTTTTTTTTTTTTGGTAGAAGGATGGCTGTAAAGCTCTAGTCACACCTCTCAGGGTCTATATTCATGGAAACAGAGCAGCACCTCTCACTGGGCACTTTCTCTTATATCTTCATTGGCTGGTCAGGTCAGGTGCCCTTCCTGGAATCAATTGCTGGGCCTGAGGATGATTTCACTGACTGGCTTCAGCCCATGGCTTCTATCTTCCCCTGAGACTTGGCAGGTCACAAAGATTACAGTGAATCTCCAAGATACACCAGGAGCCTTAGCTTAAAATAGTGGAAATGAAAACTGGCAAAGAGAACTAAGAGTGAGATTAAAATAAAACAGAGCATGATAAAATTCATAACAAATTAAAACAGAATTGAGTGCAATACACAAGGTCTGCAAAAATGAATACAATGACAGAATCAAAACCTGTATTAAAACTAGATAGAGAAAAAGAAATAAAAAGATACAAATATTAAATTGTGATATGGAGGGAAAATATGAAAACTTTCAGAGGATGGCAGAAAAGAGGAAATTAAAAGTTATAAAAGGCTGTGAAAATAAGTTTAACTTAAAAATTATGTATTAGAATAGAAAGCCCAGGTGGTGGGCACATGGTGAACTATACAGATCTTGTAACATAGAAACCCACACCTGAAACCTATATGATCATGTTGACCAATGTCACCCCAATAAATTCAATAAAAAAATAGAACAGAGAGCCCATAACTAGACTCATATAGATATAGTCAGCTGATGTTTGACAAAAGACCAAAGGCAATACAATGGATGGAGTAAAGATAATCTTTTCAATAAAATAATATACTGCCTGCCCCAATGCCTGGGTAGAGTGTAAGGACTGTGTGCGAATCCATTTTTTGTTTTTGATTTTGCATGAGGCTGTCCAGTTGTTCCAACACCATTTATTGATAATGGGAGACTATCCAGGCATTGGGGCAGGGATTATATGGGAAATCTCTATACCTTTCCTCTCAATTTTGTTGTGAACCTAAAATTCTTCTAAAAAATAATCTTAAAAAAATTATAGATATTCAGCAGGAAGAATTCAGAATGATGCTAATAGAAGTTATAATTGGGCATAATTGAAAAAGACCTCCAAGAAAATAAGAAAAAAAAAAGGTGTGTTTAGATAACAGTACATTTTTTGGTCCAGGAACTACTAACGAAAAATGAACCATACTTACATACTCTCCAGCTAAAATGGTCAATTACCAGCATAAAGATAAATTCTAATTCAAAATAAAAATCAGACTATCTACAGAGAAATAAAAATAATTCTGGCCAGATTACCAACTTTCAGAAATAATAGAAACTGTATTATCTCCAGAATTCTGAAGGAATAATGTTGTGACCTAGACCTTTCAAAGAACTGCTAAATTATTATTTAAGTATGCTGAGGACAGATATGACTGTAATGAAAAGTTATGATAATTACTTGCAAGTATTAAAACAAAATTACTTAGACATAAGTCAGTCAACTAAGAGCCTTATTGAAATAACAATCACAAAGTGCAGATGTCATGGTACGTCCTATGGACTGAATGTTTGTGTCCCCCCAAAATTTATATGTTAGCCTAATCCCCAATGTGATAGTATGTGGAGGAGAAGCCTTTGGGAAGTGACTGAGTTTGAATGAGTTCATGCAGTCAAAGCCCCGCTTGATGAGACCGGTGCCCTTGCCAGGGAATGCGAAGGCCGGAGCTCCTTCTCACCAAGATGGAGATACCACAGGTTAGATTCTGTAAACCAGGAGGGTGGCTCTTGTCATGAACCTAGCATGTTGGCACCCTGAACTCAGAGGTCCAGCCTCCAGAAATGTGAGGGGAAAAATGTTTGTTGTTTAAATCACACAGTCTATAGAATTCTTTTACATCAGTATGAACTAAGACAGTATGTAAAGATAGATGGTGGGGCTCGATCAATGATTCTCTCTCATCATTAATGTTTCTATCTCTCCCTCTCCCTTCCTCTCTGAAATAAATAAAAGTATATTTTTTTAAAAAGAAAGAATCTCAAGTTATTGTGTGGCCAATGGCAAGGCCAAAAGCATTTTATGGTCCCAGATCTAAGACTCCCAGGATGTTAAATGTTATCCATTAAAAAAAGTTGAAAACAAATCTACTTGTCCATTTCATTTCTTCAAATTCAAAGAATAATAAAGCTATTTTGAAAAAATGTAAGTGAATGTTAAGCTTCTTATTATGTAAATAGTTCCGTACCTGAATTAGGGAAACAAATTCCCCAAATGGTATGCATGCAAAGATTCTCGTTTGTCTTCTTGGTTTCACTTCAGTATTAATAGACTGTCTAGCTCATAGGTCTTTTTTCTTAGTCCATATTTAAAATTAGGTAATTAAATTGCTTCTGCTGTATTCAGAAACTGCCAATTGCAAGCCATGAAAAGAAATGAGAATATAAAAATCAATTTTTTCACATCACAAAGAACAAACTCAGGGAGAATCGGAGGCTGTTCTCCCCACAGGCTTTGCTCCTGGGTGGGGCTGGGAGAGGAATCCATTTCACCGGCAATGTCATTTTCCACGGAATGATGTTCTGAAGAGAAACTAATTGAATGAGACCCTCCAGAGGTCACTTCGCTTTTTCATAACTCATATAATTTTTATTGCATTGTGCACTGGCCGACATGAGCAGAACATAAATTAGCTTGGCGAGGGAGCACCGTGCACCTGTCAGTAAGCTATCCAGTCATATGCGAGTGACATTACCAACATATCGTTACGTACTGAGTTGGGTGAGGGCTCTGCAAAGGTGAAGAGACACCTTCTCAATGCACCTACTTATCTGAGTCCTCTTTTGTTTCAACCTCACTTTTCCTCCCCTCTGTGTGAAGCCTTTGAAAGGACTGTTATCAGCTATCATTAACCAGCCACCTGTCTCCTTGGCAACCCTTATCAAGCTGTACCAGGCTGCTTGGGCTGCTAGTGAGTACCATCCACCCTGCATTGAATAAGCCGCTTCAAATTGTTGCCATCTGGTATACTGAACTCGTAAAATGTCAGGAGAGGAGCTGTATCTTAGGCAGCCTGCAGTCTGTGGTATGAGAAGATGCACGGGAATTCACCGGCAGTGAAACAAGAAAGGTAGGAGGAAGATTGACATTCCTTTCATAGCTGCAGGAAAAAAATTCTCCTTGGTTCCCTTTTGAAACGGATGAATAATTTTATGAAGAGCGTTAGTCTCCCACTCTGGCCAATGATATATTGTTCATATTCTAAGTGTCTTCCCCATATCTCCAACTCAGCTTACAATGCAACCCTGTCTGGCCACTGAAGGGAAAAGGTTCTGACAGATCAGTGGTTAAGACTGAACTCTGCCCCCAAAACTGTTCTCCCTTCTTTCTTGCTATAGACTTCCAATTCTGTTAAAAATTTCAACCCCCAACCCAACACATACACATGGGCCAGGAGGAATCCTGACCAATTCAAGCCAATCCTAGTGATTTTATTCCCTTTGCCAGTGATTGGCTCTGGAGAAGATCCATGATTCCATGCTGATTAATGAGAAAAGAGGGGAAATCAGCTGAGAGACATCAGAGGGTTTCTTAATCAAAAGGAGACACAGAGAGAACAAAAACACAGCTTCTATTCCTGGAACAGGGGTAGCCACCTTGTGATCATGCAGATGCTGGCCTGAGGTTGGCAAGAGAGATTACAGAACTGGCTTCTTGATGATGCTGAGCTGTTGAAACACTCTGAAGTAGCCCAGCATGGGACTTCTCATAAAATGAGAAACTAGACTTTCCTTATCGTTTATGCCACTTTATTTGCTTTTACTTTCAGCATCCTGAATACACCCCAAATTCGTCGTACCTCTTACTTTCAGTTCCCGGTTTCTCAGAGTACATCTCCTAAAACCTTGCTTGGAATCTGAAATAATCAAATCTACCTTTACTCACATAGGTGCACCCCTTATTGAACCAGCGATCTGAGTTGGTTAAATGCAAATATTTCCTGGGGAAGCAGTTAACAGCAAATGATTTGTCATATTAACTTAAATTCAACTAGTTCCTTAAGACAATTTTACCCAGAAAAAGATGTCTTTTTCTGTAAAGAAAGGGATAGTAAACAGTAAAGAAACTTGAACTCCATTAGGGGTTCTGAGTGATGAGAGAACAGCATGAGGGTTAGTGGGATAAGAGAAAGCAGAAAACAAGAGAGGCAGGTTTGGGAAGCAGGAATAGAGGGAGAACTTTTTTAGTAAGTTTACAAATTTCAACAGATGAAGAGTGAAAAAGCCAAAGTCTCACCTCTCTTTCAGGGAAGGTGAAGGACTATTACCTAAAGTGGATAAATCTGGAAATAAATATGTAAGCTTTTTATTTCCAGAGTAAAACAATTTGTTTGGACATTCGAGAGACTACAGGCCTAATCATAGGCCAACCCCACCCCCAACACATGTGCTTTAAAAAAAAGCCCGGATGGAGATACTAGGTATTACTTAATACCTACATATCTAGAAATATTCCACATTAAAGATGAACAGCTAGTGAGGAGACAGACCATCCCAGAACACAGCAAAGAAAACCTATACCAACTACCCTGTATTTTATTCTTAAATACGAACATACTCCAAGGATCACCATGTCATGAGGTAATAGAGAACCATGGATGATGATTGTAGAAGATTCCAACCTGTTAATAAAACACAAATCTAACTGGAGAGATGTTTATGGTTGAGAGCTTGAAGCTAGTATACAAATACATTCTGGAGATCGAATGCACAGCATAGTTATTATAATCAACATACTGTATCATGAAGTTCAAAGCTGCTAAGAGACTAGATCTTAATTGTTCTCATCACAGGAAATAAAGGTAACATGATAGAAGTGTTTGATGCTATTGTAGTAATCATATTGTCATATATGTGTATCAAACCAACACATTTTATACCTTAAACTTACACAATGTTATATGCCAATTATATCTCAATTAAAAAAAAAGAAAGCCAACAGTAAAAGAAACATGTTTTTTAAAACAGAAAGAACTTTGAAAAATTTCTAATTAGAATATTCAGATAAGAGAAAATGTTATTTCTTATAAAATGAGAACAGGATGAAAAGAATATGCAGATAATTTGAAAAACCTTTCAAATATTAAAATATAATTGCAAAAAAATTAAGTAGAAGCCTTGAAAAACAAAGTGACAACATTTTCTGGAATGTAGAAGAACAAATATTTTAAAAGACAAGGAAACATATTAGAGTGTGAGTGGAGAGACCTATAAGATCAAACTGGGAGGTGTAACGACAGACAACTAACAGTTTTAGAGAAAGAGAACATAGAAATGAGGAGGAGAGAAAATTATCAAGAAAAACATATGAAACAATTTCCTAAAACCTGAAAAGGAAATTGATTTTCAGATTCAAAGAAATTTTACAAAACCCAATGCTTACAAAAAGGTTAATAGAGGTTGGGTTGGGAAGATGTAGAACTCTGCAAGGTAGGTAGGTATCTGAGGAAAAAGAAGATTCCAATCAACTATTAGGGAACTGATATGATGGAAAATTTTGAGGATATTATAAGGCACATTTTTCTTTTATCAAGAAGGAAAATAAATTAATGAGAAACAAAAATAATACTATATACAAACATCACAGGAAAGGTAAATGGGAGATTAACATAGCTTATATAGTGATCATCAAGATCATAATTGCAAAAAGAAGATATAGCTTAATTTCGAAAATTAGCAAAGAGTATAACTGACAACAACATCATTATGAAACACTAGAGGCCTGGTGCATGAAATTTGTGCAGTCAGGGGTGGGGGTGGGGGTCCCTCAGCCTGGCCTGCACCCTCTCACAGTCTGGGAGCCCTCAGAGGATGTCCGACTGACGGCTTAGGGCTTGCCAGCCCTGAGCCCAGCTTCTGGCTGAGTGGTGCACTGACCACCAGGGGGCAGCTCCTGCATTGAGCGTCTGTCCCCTCGTGGTCAGTGTGTGTCATAGTGATCAGTCATTCCGCTGTTCAGTCGATTTGCATATTAGCTTTTTATTATATAGGATGCTTAAGAAGAGAATTGTGAAACAGAGTAAATCCTCATCTTCCGTTGTGGAAAGGCAGGGAGTATCTAAAGTTGATAAATCAGTCTGTAACAGACTTCCAGTTGAAACGGTAAATTAACCACATGTAATTATTTTCTCTCTCCCAGAGATTCCATTAAAATGTTGACAAAAAATAAAAAAAAAATTAACCTAAGATGACAGAGAGTATAGCAGAGGAAACTTCAGTAGAAAACAGGATTATTTGGAGTCTACATATAAGCACTAGACCCACCTCCCCAGTTTTCTCTAATAGAACCTAAATAAGTAAGGGTTTACCCTCATCCTCTGGCAGGTATTCAGAGGAATTCTCTAGAAAGCTCTAAAGCACCAAAGAAAAGACCTCTAAATTCTGCCATCTCTGGGTTACCCAATATGGGATGGTCACCCCCAGTCACCTAAAGTCGAGCTGTCCAGCCCACATACAGGCTTCCAAATCAGTGTTTTAATGACCCACTCTTTTTCTTTCTTTATTTCTTCCTTATGTAATCCTTGACACACAAAAGAATTTGGGATGTATATGTAAATTATGAAGCATAATAATAAAACAAACACTCCTGAAACTGCAAATTAAGAGCTAAAATAAGAGTTGCTAAGATGTAAACACTGACTTTCTTTTCTATGTCTAGTCTATCTTTTTGACGCATTGTTTATCACAATCTTGGATTTTATATTCATCAGTCTTACGCATTTTTTTTTAAAAAAACTTGGTGGTGACCTGGGTATAGGCAATTAGACCTCATTGACTGCTAGCAACAGAAACTAACTCTGGTTACTAAAGCAAAGAAGGAATTTGTGAGGATGGTGTGGGCATCTAGTCTCCCTTCCCTGTTAGCCTCTGAGTCTTCTTGCCACCAGTAGAGTTGGAGGGAAGGCTAAATGAGCCCAACTTGGAAAAAATGGTAAACAGGGCAGAAAAGGAGTCTTCCCAGGGCAGCTCTGAATGAGCACCACACATTTCCAGGTCTTTAGTCATTCATTGCTCAAGGTTAAACTCCAGGGAGAGCAGCTCCTTGGCCCCTCTTTGGTGACAGGGCAAGCACTTTGATCATCGGGCCCTGTAGCCTCACCTGCCCTGGGTAGATGAAGAATATTGTTATCAGAAAAAGGACAAATGGATGCTAAGTAACAACACAACAAAAAAGCCAATATACTCAGAGACAGAGTTTTCCATGGATTCAATTTCTGACTCTTTCACTTACTAGTTGGGTAAAAAAAAAAAATCACTTCACTTTATTGTATCTCGGTTTCCTTATCCTAATGAGGTGATGTAAAGGTAATCCACCTTAGGACACACCTGCCATATACTTTAGTGCTATATAAGTGTTAATTCTCATCAAAAATAATTTCTTTTTCAAATTCATTATCTATATATGGCCACTTTTCTAACTCGCTTCAATTTTTAACAGTTTTACAGTTTAATCTAAATAAATTTTCTAAGTAGTGTATACCACCTGAAAATAATAGTAGTAATTTTGGTTCTTACTTTTCAATATTTATACTTTTTGTTTATTCTTCTTATTTTATATTGCATAAAATTTGCAAAGAGAAAAAAATCAATGATGGTAGATGTCTTTTTTTTAAAATAATTTTATTGATTTTTTACAGAGAGGAAGGGAGAGAGATAGAGAGTTAGAAACATCGATGAGAGAAACATCGATCAGCTGCCTCCTGCACATCTCCCACTGGGGATATGCCCGCAACCCAGGTACATGCCCTTGACCGGAATCGAACCTGGGACCTTTCAGTCCGCAGGCCGACGCTCTATCCACTGAGCCAAACCGGTTTCGGCGGTAGATGTCTTATTATTATCATAATGAGTATGTCCCTAGTATTACTTTATTAAATATGGTTGTAGCTATGGTTTTTGATCATCATAAAATGATATCCTGACATTTGTAGAAAAAATATTTTATTTTTAATAATAAATGAAAGGTAACTTTTATCAATGTCTTTTTGTACATTTCCTGGGTAATTATAATAGTATTCCCCTTTAAAATACTAATATGAAGAGCTATGTTAATTTATTTCCAAATGTTGGTCTTACAATAAAAATTAGACTAGTGGGATATATTACACTTCTAATCATAGCTAGACTTTTTTTTAAACTAATGCATAGATCTAACCTAAGTTCATAAACTCCAGTGTCATTTTGTTTATTTTCTATAAATGTTTTCATTCTGACTCTGGGCCATCGTCCTGCCAGGCTTGTGACTACTTGAAGGCTCACCACACATCCTCCAGGCATTTGTCAAGGTTCCAGTGTTTAAGGAAGCACCACAGACTGATTGTCACACAGGTATAGTCAGGTCCCCACTAACCATCATCTTTTCTGAGCCAATGGCTCTCAGCTATTTCCATGTCTCTCTTGGGACTTCAGAACATTTGCAAGCTGGAAACATCAGGTCAATGGTCGTGTCTCTGTAGACACAGCTTGAATTTATTTCTCTCTGGACACTGCCAGCCTGCAGGAATTTATGATCTATTAATCCTACTGCCTGAGTTTTGAGCAACCTAAAAATGACTTCCTCTTTCTGTAAAAGGAGCAAGAGGTTTGCTTCGGTTTCTTTCAATCAGTGCTGAAACATGTTTATAATCCGTAATTTTAAAAGAACAAAGAAAGGGTACAAATTGAAAATGCTGTTTACAAATTTAATCAGTTTAAATATTTATATCTTAACCCACCAATACTTTATTTAGAATTTTTGCACCCATATTATAAAAAAAAGTTGTTCATATATTTATTAATCCCCACCTGAGGATATGATTTTATTGATATTTAAAGAGAGAGAGTGAGGGAGAGAGCTACCTCCCAAATATGCCCTGACTGGGGGGTCAAACCCACAATGTGGTTATGTGCCCTGACCGGGAATCAAACCCAAAACCCTTTGGTGTATGGGATGATGCTCCAACCAACTGAGTCACCCGGCCAGGGCAGTTGGTCTTAATTTTTTCTTGGTCTATCTTTGTCAGATTTTAATATCAATATACTAAATAAATTTGGAAGCTTTAAATCATTTTCTATACTCTGGAGCACATTAACTAAAGTCAGAATTATTAACTAGAAACAGAATTATCTATTGCCTGAGATTTGATAGAACTTACCATCTGTACACAGACACTATTTTAGTATAGATCTTTGACAGGTTTTAATATGTTTTATGATTCTTAGTCCCCAGATTTCACTTTTCTTACTCTTCTACTTCATGCAGCAATTTAATAAAATATGTAACCCTATTGGTATGTGGAAGCTAGTGGTCCCGTGTGACCTCCAGATCTTTCCTGACAGTTCATTATGGCTTCTCTACCAAGTTGTTTCTTATTCCCTCTGATCTGCTGGCTTATGCAATTATCTACAGCTAATTAAATTGTTTTACGACTCCCATATATTTAGCCAAAATCGCCTTATTATTTCTTTTAATTATCCCTACCGCCACTTCCAATGCAATTTTCTGAATATTTATCCTTAAAAGAGAAAGTGGTAGGGCATACTTAGAGCTGAAAAACTGTATTTACAGCCCACATCAGAGAGCTGGAATTGGCAGTCCTACAGGAATTCCCTCTAAAACAATGCTGTGATTTAAATACAAATAGTGACATTAGTCAGCTGCAGATGGTTGCTAAATTTTTAAATAATGAAATATAGAATAATGAAAAACACTCAAGAATGAAACTAGGTATGAAGCCCAGAAATTGGTTGCACTACTCTGAGTTCTAAAAATCCTATTAACTATTCCATTCTCTCACTTTATGAAATACTTATACAATAGAATTAAAGAGCTCACACAAACAAAAATGGAGAATTCTGCATGTACCCAGGAAACATACTGTAAAATTAAATAATCTATGCATCTTTAGTATTCTTGATTTTCATTAGGTGCCATATTTTAAGTTTAGAAATATGGTCTTATGTTGCTCAAATTCCTGGTATAGAAAAAATTAACATTTATTTGTGGGGAAATTATTAGTTAAATGTAAATAATTATCTAAATAATAGTGTGATATGAGTGACACATATATCTTTAAATTGGGCCATCTCTATATACAGATGCACAAAAGAATTGATGAAAATTTAAGATTTCTCTCCTTACAACAAAATCAAGGTGTGCATTGAGAAATGTGATTAAGATTTTAAAAACTGTCCATATAACCATGACTATTTCATTCAACCAATTAGGACCATGTTGCAAAGTGCCCTTTGCCAAAGCAACTGGCACCAATGCAGAAGGAATCAGACGGGGTTAAAACAAATTAAAACTGCACAATTCTGAGTTCTCAGCTATGTAACAGAGGGGAAGATGATAAACCCATGATTGGCTGCCTTCGGTACTGGCTGCAGCAGTGGGGAGTGTAGCTTGTTCCACTGCTTATTGTGTTTTCACTAGAGACTGCGCTGACCACCAGGTTGAAGAGTCTGTGACAAAGTTTACCATTGAGCATGTGCAGTTCTGTGAGGGTAAAGGAAAGCATTTCTGATTTTATCTGCAGCTGGTGGACAGTCTGCATGCACACACACGGTGCATTCCACCTCAATCGCCCTCTGTCTATCTCTGTTTTTCTTTTTCGGGCCTTTTCGTGTGTTCTTATTTTGTTTTGTTATTAAGAAACAGACGCTCTTTTCAACCCATATACAGACATAGCTGAGAAATGCCGATGAGTTCATGCTCCCAGAGACAGCCTCAGGCCCTGGGGGAAGGCAGTTGGTGGGTAAATGTCCTGTCCGCCCACCCTACCTGGTAAATACTAGGAGGCATCTCACAGCTGCAGCCTTAACCATGAACACTTTACTGGACTCATCTCTTTCTTTATCTGGCTTCTCCTGTTCCATCGCTTCTTATCCACTACCTGCAACCTAGCTCTTTTCTCTGTTTTAGAACATCCAAACTAAGAGATTGATTTAAACTTTCTCTATAAAATTATCAATATTTGTCCTTTGGGGATTAAATTATTTATCCCGCAGACATTTCAGGCACAGAACTCTGTGGTGTAAGAATCCGAAGGCCTTTGTGTCAATTATATCTCAATAAAGCTGGGGGAGGGAGGGAGAGATAATAAAAAAATATAAAGCTACTACAATTGTTATTTTTATATAATATCAAGAACATAGCTGTGCTGTCGAATACTGATGTGTTCTCGCCTCAAGGGCTTAACAAATAATCAAGGCAGTGCCAGTGGACAGCCATAATCCTGAGTGCTGTCCATGAGAATGTGGGGTGCTTCCTGTAGCTGTTTTTGAGAGAAACATTTTATCATAAAAAACCTCTAACGAGGCACTTTAAAGAAAAAAGACTATTTGATGGCTTCAGAAGGATTTCCGAAGCGGATATGGAAGAGGAGAGGGTGTTAAATATGTGTCAGAAACTGAATGCCCTTTCCAGGAAGAAAATAAGAAAAACCACCTAGAAGTGGAACTGTGATAAGAAGGCAGAATAAGCATCACCAGAACTTGCTTTCACTTTTCACACCCCTGTTTGTCAAAGCCTGCCTCCTCCAAGCCATTTTTTCTGGTTGAACAGCCAATATAGCCCATGACCCGCTCTTTCCACCTCTAATACATGACCCCTTTGTTGGTTTGCAAAACACTTTCCTTGACCATCCCTGGGATCTATTTCCCATCCTCCTCCTGTTTGTTTGTTTGTTTGTAACACAGAGACCTGAGGGATGGCACACTCCCATCAGGAAAAGTGGTTCAATGTGAATGAGGGTGCAAGACAGAAGTTCTAGTGACAACTGAATATCAACTAGGTGTTTCTTCACCAAAAAGGATTCATTCCAGAGAAAGGATTGCAACCCAACATGTGCAGACATGGCAAGCCTGGGGAGCCAAGATGAAGAGGTATTTAACTAAAGAAAGAGGAAGTTAAGGGAAGAGGAAGTTAGGGGAAGGGTAGGACTTTAATAGGCATAGAGTTCTTGGATTGCTTACAAAATTTTCATAAGCCCTACCTCTTCCCACAGACCCTCAGGACCCATTGTGTTTTCTTATTGTTCCAGTTAGTCCTTATTACAGAGCAATGCTGTTTGAACATGTGGTCTCCTTAACCCCAGCCAGTGATGGGGACATGCCACCATAGCAGCAAATGCCCAGCATCTTCCGACTGAGGGTCCCTGCCCTCAGGGCTAGGGTGGATGGTGAGTGTGAAAGCTGGCATTTCTTTTTCAATGTCCTCTAACTCAGATGCTTTTAGAGTAGCCCTGTATGTCCAAGCACTTTCTAAAGGCTTTTTCTCATGCAAACACTGAAACCACTGCAAACCAGGAAAAGTCTTGGTGTGAGATTGGGTGTAAAAGGGTATAGTGTTACACGATAGTAACAAAACCAATTTGCTAGCTAGGATTGCAGTACCCCACAAAAGGCAGAAAATGAATTGGAGCTGATTTGGTAGAAAAGATCTCATTTTCCAAACCTTGCTATATGGAATGGGGATGCCAGAGTTTCTAGCATCTCCAGTGTGACTGTTTCCTTCTGACCATGACATGTTGACATTTCAGCTCGGGGGCCTGGGAGTGGAGGGACATTTGTAGACTCTAGCCATTTCCTGGGAACTTCTGAGTTCACCGCTGAACGGTAAAGTAGGATCTTTCCAATTTCCAGATTTATTTAATAAATTTTACATCAAGTGAGGAAAATGTTTCCATGGTAAAAATAAGCTCTAAGGAACAAAATATATAAAATCCCACACATTTGCTTCCAATTATTTGTTACCTAATCCTTTGAATGCTAAGCCAAATCTGCATTCTGTGGTACAATTTAATGAAATGCTCTCTTCTGTTAACTACAGAACTACTATGCCCTCATTTCCTCGCAGCCTCTTTTGGCTCTGCAGGCTGGATTCTGGATTGCATAACAGGGCCGAGGGGACCGTGGAGGCTCTGTGTTCACGGGCGTCCCTTCATCCAAAGGAGACTGTGGGTCAAGACCCCACGTGCTCTTCTGCACCCTCTCCAGGGCCACATCTCAGCCTCCTAACTTCAGGCAGATCGTTTCGTTTAACCATATAGATTTATTTAAAATAAACGTTGGGTTCAAATAATGTCCCTGGTGTCAGTGTGAGTGCTATCTCTTTTCAAAATGTAAAGAAAGTTGGTTTCTCTGGTTCTGCAGTAGGAGCGAAGCCAGACTCTCTGGACCACAGAACGCCACAGCTGCCTCCAACTCCCGGGGAGGATTTCTTTGCATCCATCTTTGGCTGCACTTTTTTTTGATGTCGTCTACGGCCAAGTTGTCATCCCCTGTCTCCCGGCAGTACATTTTCTCAGACTACAGAGCTCTCATTAATGAGAGGGAGTCAATGCCTATTCCTGTTTTGTTTTGTGTTTTTTTGGTTGTTGTTTGTTTATTTTTTGCTAAAAGAATTCTATGTTCAGAGCAAGCTTGTTAAGAAGATATGAACATTTCCAATTAATCAATCAATCTGCTTGATGTCAATTCAAAATGCACATGTCTTTAAAAAGACATTTTTGAGTGGTCTGTTTATTTCTGCGATACCTATTGTTATTATTATTTTTATTGACATATATCAGGACTTTTGTTCTTACGTTAGAAGGACAAAAATATTTAAAAAGGTGCTGAGAAGCACTGTCAATTTCCCAGTGCCTATAGATAGACATAGAGGCAGGTATAAGAGCTGATTTCCTAGTAGCACTTTACCCCAAGAAATGTAACACGATTCTAAAATGTCTGTGCTGGAAAGTGATATATGGAATACTATGTTTGCTTTCTGTTAACTATAATAGCAATACAAATTACAGCATGCTCTTTGCTTTTGTTTATTCAATTATTTAGCAGTAGATGGGATTTTGTTTTTTAGCAAGAGATTTATTGGAAATTAAATAGCTATCTTAAAAATTTAGTAGTGATTTCAAAATAAATAAATGATTTGTTGAGTTGTTGTTTTTTTAAGACTAAGAAGCATAAGAAGGAAATAAATCTCCTTAGTGTTCGTGAACGCTAACAGATATTTAGGCAGCTAACGGTTGAATACATTAACACAATATAATAAATTACAAATAAAAAACCATTTTTCTTGAAAATATTTCATCATATCGTAGTGCTTCATTATAAAATTCTGCAAAATGTATTTTCTCAGTACAAATGCGTCACATTTGTGGCTGGGCTTTGCTTAGTGGCAGTGGTCTAATGGCGTTACCAAGATGTTTGTGAGATCAGGCTTTTAGAGAAGAGGAAAGGTATCTTGGTGCTTTAGGAATGTGCTAATTAATGGCCAATATTCTTCCAAAGAAACTTGAAATAACTCCTGACCCAGGAGATACTGCAATTTTATTTCTGCTACATAAACTTATAAGAATATATCATGGCTATATGAAAAATAATGAAAAGCTTGACAGTTCATCTCTCTATTTTAATCAACAAATAGGCTTATAGGAAATAGATCTATAGTATATACTTTTCATTATGTTTCTCCTCAACCTGTTTACCTCACGCAGCTCACGTTTTATGGGGAGCTATGGAAAGAACCAGTGTTTTCATTATGATGCCGCTTTGTGAGGAAGATTCTTAGCTGTCTGTGTGACTCTGATTTGGCCCCCAGCTCCCCTCACCTTCTGGAAGGCAGCATCCTGCCAGGGGATGTCGGTGACGCTGCTCCAGTGTCTGGTAGATGCGGCTTGGGTTTTCTTTGATTATTGTGAGGAAGCTGGGGAATGACAGACTCATCTCAGCGACATCATTATCGACACAGATTGTAAAGTACAGAGCACCCAGGAACAGCAAATCTAGTCTCACATCTTAGGCAAAGGGAGAATCAACTTCAAAAATAAAGGGATCAATTTAATGAAGGCGTGGGGTGATTTAGGCAGAAGCACCACCGGCAGGTATTTTATAGCACAGCTCATTTGTCCTTCTAAGGGACCCTGTGAATTAGGTGTCAAAGGCATTGCTCATAACCATTGAAGACAGACACATTTAAAGACCAGCTGCCATCAGTATTAAATGAAGAAGAGTGCTTTAGGATAAAATTTCATTTTGTCTGTAAATTGATACTGAATGTTCTGGGCATTAATGCATGAAATGTCTTAAATATGTGAACATATTTATATGGAGGAAATGATTTTGTATTAATATATACATGCCTTCCCTGCTTCGCTTCTGGTTGGCCAGGCTGATCCAAGGCCAAGGTGGAGATAACCATAACTCTTATAAAGAAAGTACAATAGGTCACTATCCCTGTGAAGTCTACACTGTGCACAGTAGACTCTCGTTTCATTAAGTAATATTTTTATACACTTATTGTCAAGACATGTGGATTATTATAGTACACAAGGGCCTCTATGACCAATCTGTTACTTGCTGGTACTTCCTATAACCTCTGCCAACCTTTTAGCCAGAGGATTCTTTCAGAATCTCCTGTCAACTTACAATAGTTGATATTACAAACCTTTGATATCCTCAGCAGAATGTCTGAGGAAATCTTTGTTAGCATCACTTATGCAGTACGCCCAAATTGATTTTCAAATCATGCTTCTCACATAAGCTATCTTGGCCAACATTTTTGAGGTGATCTAACATTATTTAGGAGTATTTTTGCTTCATCTAGGGTAGTTTGTCAATATTCTTAGAGCCATTTGGAAGTGCTCTGATCTTTGGTAGTTTTGAGTGGAATTGTTTATAGCTTATACTTTTTAGTTAACCAATGGAAAGAGTAGTTAGAGATTAAAATGTTCAAAGGCTGAGCACGGTTGTTGTAAGTGCTGGCATTTTGTAATCCAATCCAATCAAATTCATTGGGTGAAAATACCATTAGAATAAAGGCATAGGAACTACACAATAAAGTGGCAACAAAATTATTGTTTTATCAAAGATTACCAAAAATTGAAACATGAAAACTTTTTGAAATGTTTCTAAAGTGGTTATTGGACACTGAAACAAATGAAGTACTTTTTCTTTCTTTTTTTCTGTTTTCTCTCTTTTAAAAATAATTCCCATTTCTTTACTTATAACAGAATGCTATTCTTATGAATTAAAATAAAAGTTTAAAGATTTAAGGATTACTATAGATACCAGTTAACAGTGATTAGGAGTTAAAGTAGCTGAAAAATGGCATTGGTAAATTTATTGGTGATTTTTTAAAATGTCAGATTATGACAAAAACAAATCATCTGCTTAATATTGCAAAATTTTTATTAGAAGGATGTTGTCTTTGTTGCTTATAGTTTTTTTCTCTAGATAATAAGCTTCAATAATGTATTTATTCAGTATTTTTGGTTATATGATAAAGAAAGTGATTTGCTTTTTATGAGCTGCCTGTGTTTAAGTACAGGTTCTACCATTTGATAGCTGTGTGACCTTGAACAAAGTACACAAACTTTTATTCGCTATGTGGCTCAGTTTACTCACCTGTAAAATTAGGATAATAGAAGTTCCTACCTATTCGAGTTCTTACCAGCATTCTACGAGTTAATATTCTTAAAGTACACAAAGTAAGTCCCTTTGTGTTTGTTAAAGTAATAAATAATACAAGATAACTTGTTTGATTGTGCTTGTTTTATTGTACTCTGCAGATATTACATTTTTTTTTGAATTGAAGTTTTGTGGGAACCCTACATCAAGCAATCTATGGGCACCGTCTTTCCACAATCATTTGCTCACTTTGTGTCATATTTTAGTAAGTCATGCAATATTTCAAACTTTTTTGTTATTATTATATTTGTTATGGTGATCTGTGATCAGTCGTCTTTGATGCTACTGTTGTAATTGCTTTGGGTCACCACGAACCATGCCCATATAGGATGGTGAATTTAATAAATGTGTATGTTCTGACTGTTCCACTGATGAGCCGTTTCCCAATTCTCCCCCTCTCTTGGGCCTCCCTATTCCCTGAGACACAACAATATTGAAATTAGGCCAATTAAAAACTCTACAATGGCCTCTAAGTGCTCCAGTGAAAGGAAGAGCCCCAAGTCTTTCAATTTAAATCAAAAGCTAGAAATGATTAAGCTTAGTGAGGAAGGCATGTTGGACGCCAAGCCAGGCTCACAGCTCTTGAGCCAAACAGCTAAGCTGTGAATGCAAAGGAAAGATCCTCATAGGAAATTAAAAGTGCTACTCCAGTGAGCACACTAGCGATAAGAAACTGAAACAGCCCTATTGCTGGTCTGGAGAAAGTGTTAGTGGTCTGGATAGAAGAGCAAATCAGCCACAACATCCCCTTCAGCCAAATCCTAATCCAGAGCAAGACCTTAACTTTTTTCAATTCTTCTCTTCTCCACTTGAGAAAAGGGGACGGCTTGCTGAAGGCTCAGCGGATGGTGGTTAGCATTTTTAGCAATAAAGCATTTTAAATTAAGGTATGTACATTGATTTTTTAGCCACAATGTTATTTCACACTTAATAGACTATAGTATAGTGTAAACATAACTCTTATGTGCACTGGAAAACAAAAAACTGTGTTACTCTCTTTATTGTGATACTCACTCTATTGGCGGTGGTCTGCAACCAAACCCACAATATCTCAGAGATATGCCTGTATATATATATATACATGTTTGTCTAACAAATTAACCTTTTCCCTTTGTCATTAATTTCTCCTTGCCTGCCCCCTCCCTCCCTCTATGTTTTTCTCCCTTCCTACCTTCTCTCCCTTTTCCTATTCTTCCTCCTTTAAACACATCAGAAAGCCTCATTAAAATTTGCCTTGAGATCATTTTGTACTAGTTTATTGGCTAACAGATTTTTATTGTTTTACATATGTTATCTCTTCTCTCTATTTTTGTGCTATAGATGTGCTTTGGTATCATAAAGAAACACTGCTATCCGTGGAAATTAAGTGCAAAAGAATCTTCACTGAAAAGCCCAAGGTGTGTTTCCTAATGAAATCATCCTCATGTAGCTAAGATTAGGAGAAAGGGAACAATTTGACATTTACTGACATTAGGAGCCAAAGCCCATTTTTCAGAGCTTCTTTGAAGGTAACGAAGCCCAGAACTTCTTCATAAAGATAATGGGCTGGCATGATTAAGGGACTTTCCTTTGGGGACCTGATAATCATGATCGAAGGCCTGATGCCTCATTGAAAGCACTTCAGCTAGTACTTCCTTGTGATGCTGAATGTGTGCACCTTGGGATCCTATTAACACGAGTGTGAGTTAGATAGCCAGGCTAAAGTGTCAAGGTAAAGAAGAAGAAAAAGAAGAGACGATAAAAGGAAAGTGTGTTATTCCAGAAATCAGCAGTCTATGTACAGTACAGAAGGTGCATTTTAAAGATGGTTATGAAAGATGCGCGTTAGGTGGGTTGATACGTGGTAACTTGGGATGGGGATGGGGATCGAGGATACATAGTCTGAGAGGTTGGGGGCGGGTGATGCACGGAGTGGCTGGGCAGGGATGACAGTGGGGCACTTAAGGAGCTGGGAAGTAGAGGCGCCAAAGGCAAACTTCCCAAGACTGCTCTGGCTCTGAGACGACTTCCTGGGCAACTCACACTTCGGGAAGTGCTTGACAGCAGCTTTATGGATTAGGATGTGTGGGACAGTGTTCTAAACTGTGCTTCAGGGAACAGGCTCTTGGCTAACTCCTGTTCACATCGGAGAGAGCACAGACTAAGTTATACTGCCTCCGGGGCAGTGCTTTCCATTCACTGGGCAGAACGAAACACCCTGCCAGAGGCGCAGCTCTAGTCTCTGGGTCAGCTACAGAGCAAGTTTACTTTGCCTTGAGAATGCACTGGATCTACAAAACTGAAATTTCAAAAAGACTTTACCATTAAAGTCACCCTCAATACTACCTCATTTCCTCTCTTAGGGTCCTCATTTAGACATGGAGGCATTTCCAGTTACTATTATGCAGGATGGTACAATAAATAGGTCTCATTAATATCTCACCTGATCTTTATTCATATCCCCAAGTGTTCTCTGTCATTTCTAGTCTCTCATTACATATATTAGTGAATATTTATATATATTCAGGACTTGACGAAACCAAAAATATTTTATGGTATATTTATGATCCTTATATAATGTTTATTCATTTCTCTTCTATACATCAAATTTGAGTTTCTTCTTTAAATATTTTCCCCGCTTTCTCTCTAAATAGATGTAGGCATTCATTACTTTTTTTCAGTCATCCATTTTTCAAATATTTATTATTACCTAAAATATGTCGAATGCTGCACCAGGAGATGAACAAAGGAGAATTTGTGCTTCTAGTTCAAAGTATGAGTGTCTATTTGGAGAGATAATAATCTGTGATGGGGTGCAAAGTTTTTAAAATTATTGATTGATATAGCAAAAGGAAGGTACATAAAAATAATATTGGATTAAGAGGATAAAAATATATTTAGTTATCTTAAAGGAGGGAGAAGATAAATTTAGAACAGCCTCCAAATTTAGGATATTCTCTTAATTTCAAATCTTTTTATTTAAAAAAGAATTTCAGTTAATTTGCATTCTTAAAAGGAAATTAAATATTAGAGATCTTTCCCTTCATTCTTTTTTACACTATTTAGTATATCTGTATTCTTTTTTATTATAAGATTTGAGTGTATATATACATGTTAGTTAATATATATATAATAGTTAATAGTCTAATCAATCCAATATACAGCTTTAACAATGATAAATCTTAGGCTTGTATCTCTAAGAAAAAGGGATTTTCAACATCATCAGAAAACCATTATTATACCTATACAAGTACTAACTTAAAGCAAATGCAAAAATTATATAATTCCACTTATAAATATTTTGTATGTATTGCTAAGAGATAGGATTAAAAACATAACAATATCACTATCAGGTGCCAAGCCTGCATGGCCATGGCACACACTCTCACATTGGGCACCTTATGTGCTGAGCCAGCTCAGCCAAGTTTGGTGAGCCTGAGAGGGGGCGGTGAAGGATTGAGAAAAGACAGACAAGAGAATAAAAGCTGGGCCTGGGTGGGACTCTTTCCTCTCTGATGGAGAGCTAGTGACAGTGCCATAGCCTGAAAGCCGAGTCTTTATTTTATAGCCAGTTTCCACGAGGCAAAGTAAGGGTGTGGTCAAGATGTTTACAACATTCTTGTGGGTTTTGATCCTACTCAACTACATGCACCTGAACTCTATCAAGCCCACATCACTCAGGCACGTGGGGCCACATGTTCGGACCATAGGTTCAGCTTACAACTATAGCTGTTGGCTATAATTGTGCTTGGACTTGCCTGTGGCCATGAGAGGACTGTGCCCTTTCATTAGTCAGAGGCTTGAACCTGTCCAAACACTGTGGCCACCCTCCACACTATCACATCTAAAAACTAATTTTTGAATTATCTTTTAAAGTCAGGTCAGTGTTCAAATTTTCTTAATTGTCTCATAAAAGTCTTTTTGTAGTTACTTTGTCTAATTAAGATCTAAAGACCCACAGTGCACTTGGTTAATAGGTTTTGTAGGTCTATACCAGTTCCTTCCCCACCTCCCTCAATTTCTTTGTTGAAGAATCTGTATTCTTGTCTTTTAACGTGTTCACTTGTGCTGTCTTTTAACATGTACATTGGCCCTCTGCATTTCACTTATCATTGGACTTAGGGGCTTGTCCAAGTTTAGTTTTTCGGCAATGATCACCAGTCCATTCAGTCTGCTCCTCCTTGGCCTGCCCCTGCCCAGCAGGGCCTCATCGGACTCAGAGCCAAGTTCTCCAGTGTGAGCTGGAGGGCATGAAACTCCAGCCAGGTTTCAGAAGAAGTTCTGCTCTGTGGGTTCTGTACTGAGCCTGGCTTGGCCCTGAAAGTGGTCCCCACAGTCATATGCCTCACATGGGCCCAGCCCCAGGATGGAGCAAAGAGAAGCAGCTCCTAGCTTCTTCGAGATGACCTTGTTGCAGCCCTTCATAGAGGTGACCTTGGCAGCCAGTCTACTCTGCTCTGTGTTTATGGCCTTGGCCTCCTATGACTTTCTTCCACCATTCTAGCAATTTTGTATGTATGCATACCCATCCATGTTTTTTTTGTTTTGTTTTGTGTGTTTTTTTTAATAGTATTTAAAGAAGAAAGGGTGATTTATCTCTGAGCCTCTTGTCTTCTCTCTTCCTTTCAGTTGTATCTTTAAAAAATGCCTCTTGGATTTTGAAGCAGAACGTGATTTTACCTTGGTACAATAAAATAAAAAAAATATTTGAAAACTCAAAAAATGGATAAAACTAGCTGAATACAGGAAAAGGAAATGTTATTCACTTTTTTGTGATTGTTTTTTCACATACATATTTGGAGGAATTGACAGGTTTATGGCAAGATGTACCAACTTGAAGGCTGCTGTGGTGATTCTAGGTAGAAAGACTTCAATTGGAAGCTCATTGGAGTTGCTCGTTGGAGGTTTTTACCTCCTTTCCCAAAGAGAAGGTGTTTGTGTGCGTGTGTACAGAAGCTATTGGTGCTCTGACCACACTTCCTTGTTCCTTATCATTAAAGAGCACAGGAATTGGGGCCTGTCTGTGGAGCTAGAAAGTGGGCATGGCAACCAACAATGCCCACCATAAACATATTACTGTTCCCAATGATGTCAGATTTAGCTATAATGAATCACTTGTGGTCACATATTTTCTCCTCGTCACAACTGGTTATTCTAATGTCATAAATATAAGGTCCTTTTAAATTTAGTTGGAAACACAAATCAATATTACAGAAGGAGGTAGTTAATATGAATGTGCAAAGTCCATTCCTGTCTTTGAACTAGATGGGCCTTGTGGTATTTTTAAACTTATATTTGCAAAGAAAATATTTTACTGGCTCATTATTAACCCTCAACCTAGCTTCTGAACTGGTTTCTGACAGAAATCAGGTGCTTTATCTTCCATTTCTAGGAGAAGCTCAAAGAAGCTCAAGCTATAGGTAAACAGAATTTGCAGATTATGGTTAGAGAAACCCCTCTTTCTACTATTCCAAAAGTTATTGTTCTCTTAGGTGTAATTTCTTATAATGGAAATAATTCATAGGCCCTTACCATGTATAAGCAGGTGATTATCTAATTGGTGTGGTCACCATACAAGGAAACCTCAATGGGTGTGTTGAATACAGTGTTAGGACTTTATGCTACCAGTTCTCAGAGACAAGAGAGAATTCAAATTGTGTCTTTGGTATACCAGTAGTCCTTATATCACCTTCACCTTAGCTCTTGTTGGTTGTATTGGGATAAGTGACAATGTCTCCTTCTGTTGATGTCTGAGACACATTGTACTCTCTCAAGAAGGGCTTTTGTCTGTCACCCCTCTACGTTTTTTTCGCCTGGTCCCTGAGATTTTTGTCATGTGGATAGTGCTCATTCCAACTTTTTGGAGTCGATATAATCTTTACCCATGTGTCATTAGTTCTGGACATCTGAGAGGAGACAGGAGAAGAATTAAATGTCTGGGCTGCTGCCTAACTCTGAGAGCTGATTTGACAAAAGAATTTAAAGGGTGATAGAAGTTAGTGAATAAAAGAGGGTAATATATTTATTCCATTTATAAAGAACAGCTTCGGGAAAAGGTTTGAAAAACAGGCTCAGAAAATTGGATCCACACAAATTGGAAATGGCTAGATTCAATGTGATTTCATTATCAACATCAATCACCATCATCATCATTGCTCTCACCTCAGACAACAATCAATAGCAAAACTTCTATTTGTCTGGGGTTCTGTTCTATTTGATGGGAATTTATGCCACTATGAGTCATCTTTGAAAAGGGCAATTCAGTAGCTGTTGTGGGTGTAATGATGACACTCACAATGATTAAGGTTACGGTCTACTAACTACCAAGTTTATGGAAATACATTTATTCGTGAAAAATATGGAAAAGAATGGACTGGGGGTTGGTAAATAAAGTAAGTTTGCAAAAGTGATTAAGGGAAGATGTTTGTATTTCTGTGAACATTTATTAAAAATCTAGTAGAAGGAAGCCCTCCTCTTTAATACAACTAGAACTAGGTATTTGTTAATTATTCTGAAAAATTGGTTAAAATAAGGGTATCATTATATAAAGCAAACATGACTCAATGTAAGATATCTAAATTACTATAGACAATTTACATGAATCATGTCTGTAAAGTGGTGTAAAGTCTATAATCATGGCTACACAAGACAATGCACATGGTGCAATGAGCAATAAACTGGGGACAATGTAAAGAGCCATGTGACAAGATTCCCAGCCAATCTGACCTCATATGTAGTTGGACCGATAATGCATACATAACGGGATGTTATGTAAAACTTTATCTTTACCAAAAAATTGAGGGCAACGTATATTAAGTGACCACATTATAAAGAGAAGGGCCAGACCACTCTAGGCAGAACATGGTAATAATGACCACTGCCCACCCTCACATAAACACACCGTGATCTGGGATCTTAAGCCATTATCCATCTTGAGCATACAAAAGGAGTCAAGGAAATTAACTGGAAGATGAGGAGAGAAGATTTTCTTGAAAAGAGTTGATGAATGGCTCTTTGTCCCAGACCTCGGCCCAATGGTGGAAGGAAATGCTCTCCGACAGTGAGAGTGCTCAGAGGGGAATCTGGGCCTCTGACTCTAAACAATGTGTCCTGAGCTACTAAAATTACTGAGCTGTTGCTAAGGGCCAGAAAGAGAGGAGGAACAGCACCTGAGTCCAAAAAGTTTGAGAGACACAGCAAGTGGGGCATGCCTTTTGCCTAAAGAAGTCTGTGAGTGAGAAGCTTCTGGAATTATTCTGATGGCACAGCAGTGGGGGAGAATCATAAAAGGACAAGGGTGCCTGAGTACTTTTTTGGGGCCAAGGAGACCCTTTGCATGTAGGCAGGCTTGAATCACCCGGAGGGCTCCCTACACAGGCAGGATGGCATAGGCAGAAAAAGGATGGGGTGTTCCAGCAGAGAGAGACACTCAGAGAAGGTGCATAAGTCATCAGAAAGAGGGTAGAGCTCATATCAGCTATGGTTCATTTGCAGGTCCACACGGAGGAGATGTCTGAAGAACTTACAACAGGGCCACGCAATTAAAACTGCAAACATGCCTGGAGACACCTGCTGATTCGCCAGAGCAAATCCTTTTTCTCACCTCCTCTTTCTCCTGCCACTCCAATCTGGAAGGAGCCAGAGGTAGAAGAGAGATTACGGGAAGGATGGAAAATCAAGATGAAAAATAATGAAGCTGACACACTTTTTCTTCTCTACTCCAGACCTGAGCTAGGGGAAGGGAGAGCCTTAAGTTGGATAGTTTGGAGTTGTAATTATCTTTTAGATAGAGCTGATCTACCTAATACTGTTTGTGCCGCGCAAGCACAGCCAGATTCAGTGAGCCTGAGAGGGCGTGGTGAAGGATTGAGAAAAGACAGACAAGAGAAGAAAGCGTGGTCTGGGTGGAAGGCTGTCCTCTGTGATGGAGAGCTAGCCACGGACTATAAGCTGAGTCTTTATTTTATAGCCAGATTCCACGAGGCAAAGTAAGGGCGTGGTTAAGATGTTTACATTTTCGTGGGTTTTGAACATACTCAATTACATGCACCTGAGCAAGCTTTGTTTACTTGCTGCACCTCCTGCAGCCTGTATCACTTAGCCACGTGGGACCACAGGTCCAGACCATAAGGTCAAGCTTACAACTATAGCTTTTGGCTATAATTGTGCTGGGACTTGCACGTGGCTTTGCCATGAAAGGATCGTGCCCTCTCATTAGTCCCAGGCTTGAACCTGTCCAAATGCTGTAGCCGCTTTCCACAACTGTAAATATCTAAAAGTGACTAGAAAGGCTAAAGAACCTACCTGAGATTTCCCCCTGATGTATAGAAAATGTCCCTACATTCCTCCCATCTCTGTTTACTGCACCTTTCTTGTTGTGCATGTGGTGGAACATTCGTCCGTGCTTCTCACCGTTCTTTTCCTTTGCCTGCTTACCCACCCACCACCTCTCTGCTCATCCTTTCAGCAAATGGAGGACTCTCTTGCACGGATGATGACTTTTTGTTGGTAGAGAGGGAAGAAATGGAAGAGAGAGAACTAAAGAAGTGAGTCTACGAAGGATTGAAATAAGTGAAAGACACGTTTTTTGTCAAGATTGCAGGACGTGTTGCTGTTGAGACTCTAACAGTGGTTCTCAACCTTCTGGCCCTTTAAATACAGTTCCTCATGTTGTGACCCAACCATAAAATTATTTTCGTTGCTACTTCATAACTGTAATGTTGCTACTGTTATGAATCGTAATGTAAATATCTGATATGCAGGATGGTCTAAGGCAACCCCTGTGAAAGGGTCATTTGACAGTCAAAGGGGTCTTGACCCACAGGTTGAGAACCGCTGCCTAGGATCTCTATCCACGGAGACTCTGAAGGCAGGAGTTGCTGATGTGGTTTTGGAGGCAACAGAGTGGCACTGGCCTCTTGCTGGTGGCCTGGTGAGGCCAGTGCCATGGCCGTCTCTGGTCAGCCGACTCCGGGAGGCCACAGGCTCGCTCAGCTGCCCGCTTAGTGTTTTTACCACTAAGTTTTTGAATTGAGAAGTGAACACCGAGAAGAGCGACCTATCTGAAGGCCACAGGAGTTCTTTTATTGGAAAGAATTAACCTAAATGGAAAAAAAAAATTCCCCCAAGCACATACTCGGGCCAGTGTATTCATGAACAAAGAAGTCTATGTGGAAGAAATTATGCATTTGGTTCCACGAAGTGTCTTGGCTTTTCCCAGTTGAGTTGCTGTGGAGTTAATCCCGAGACAGGGAGAAAAGATGCTGACCTAGTTCTGTGAGGATTAACTCCTCAGACAACTATTATAGGTGAACAAATGTCTGTTCTATTTCTGGGCGCGAAAGCCGGTAGGGAACTGATGATGCCAGAGGCCTCTGCTGACTCACAGCCAAAGACCAGACACACATGGCGGCAGTCTTCCAGCGACTGATGGCCCACGGCAAGCAGCCACTCACCAGGCCCGCAGTCCTAGGAGTCAGTTATGAACCTTGTTGGGGATCTGTTCAAGTTTCAGCTCCACGATCAGAGCTTGACAGCGTGTCGCTATCTGCCAGAGTCTTTGATCCGTATCTGGAAGAAGCTTTCTGGTGGAGCTGTGATTTTTATCGCTTTGCTGCTCCCAGGCCTACATTTCTTACAGAAAATTCAGTTCAGCGCTGCTGCCTGCCTTGCCTCTGGGAGGTCTGAAGTGCCATGACCTTGAAATTGGCATGGTGTGACGTATCTTTACAGATCTGTGAGCCTATTGCCCAAGAATGGATAACTCGTTGATTCCAAGGTGTATGAGTGCAGCGTATGTGTGGTGTATATGGTGGACTCTGGTGGTGTTTAATTACCTGGATTTAAATCCCAGTTTTCCCACTTACTTGGAAAGATATTTCACTTTTCCTATCTGTAGAGTATGAGAATAATGATAGTACCTAACTCACAGGGTTGACAGAATAGTAAATGAAAAAACAGAGTAAATGAAATAGCATATATAAAGCACTTAGCATAATGGCATAGTATTAATGAATAGTAATATATAATAAAAATATAATCACCAAAGAGATAATTACATATCTAATAATAAAATCTAATAAAACTACCAATCCCAACCAGATATTGTCACCATAGGAATGCCTCTCAACCTGTTCAAATAATCAAGTAGTGTAAGTAGTGAAAGGAAAATATCAGAGGACACTGAAATTTTGCATCTTTTCAGAGAGTGAGTGTGAATTGACACCATTCCCACTCACACAGCCTTTCCCTCTCCCACGAAGCTATTAGAATTTGCTAAGCTGGCTTCTCCCTGAGAGACAACATTTAGCCCCTTGACTAACCCCCAAGAGAGGAGATCTGTGGCGAGCCAGCACAGCCATGACATACTCAGCCCCAGGGCGCCTTATGTGCCGGGCCAGCTCAGCCAGGTTCAGTGAGCCTGAGAGGGGGCCATGAAGGATTCAGAAAAGACAGACAAGAGAAGAAAGCTGTGTCTCGGTGAGACGCTGTCCTCTCCACTAGAGAGCTAGCGACAGCGCCACGGACTACAAGCTATGTCTTTATTTTATAGCCAGATTTCACGAGGCACAGTAAGGACGTGGTCAAGAGGTTTACAACATTCCTGTGGGTTTCGATCCTACTCAACTACATGCACCTGAACTCTATCAAGCCCACATCACTCAGGCACGTGGGGCCACCTGTTTGGACCATAGGTTCAAGCTTACAACCATAGCCTCTGGCTATAATCGTGCCGGGAGGGCTTTGCCTTCCAAGCTGGGACTTGCACGTGGCCATGAGAGGACTGTGTCCTCTCATTAGTCAGAGGCTTGAACCTGACCAAATACGGTGGCCGCTCTCCACAGAGATCTTTACTGGTTTCTATTTGGAACAAGGAAGGCATATCTGAGAGGCAGGGCTACACTAGGCAGCATGATGCCCATGCTTCATGAATTACACAACTAAACTCCACCAGCAAGGCTGTGGCTGCAGAGTACACCTGTTAAACTGCTCAGAGTGTAACACAGTGCCTCAGCCTGTCTGCGACTCCATAGGAACTTCCAACTCATCAATAATGCAGTTATTATATCCATTACATAATTTAAAAATGGGGGGAAAGCCCTGGCTGGTGTGGCTCAGTCGGTTGGGCATTGCCCTATGCACTAGGAAGTTGCTAGTTCGGTTCCCAGTAAGGACACATGCCCAGGTTACGGATTCAGTCCCCGTGTATGGAGGTAACCAATCAATGTTTCCCTCTTCTGTCTCTCTCTCTCTCTCTCTCTCTCTCTCTCTCTTTCTCTCTCTCTCTTTCTCCCTAAAAAAAATCAATAAAAACATTTAAAAATAGAAAAAAATAATTTTTGTTAAATTTTGTAACTGTACATATGTTCTATAATTGAAATGATTTTTCATCAATTTCTTTGTTCTGTGTTTATGCATATTTTTAGGCACAGCATGTAGGTTTGATGATTAAAATGCAGAGGCTTAATGAAAGGAGAACAGTTTAGATAGAGGTGGTCATTCCAGAATGTGTGTGAGTGTGTGTGTGTGTGTGTGTGTGTGTGTGTGTGTGTGTGAGAGAGAGAGGTATGGCACAGTGAGCGAGTATATAGCATTTAGAAAATGTGGCCTCAGTCCACAAGATGGCTCATGCTGTAACCTAACACGATGATAGGCACTTAGAAGGCCAGCAATAGCTGACAAATATTGCATGATGGTGCTTACTTTCTTAGTGAGAAAACACATAAATAAACCTGCGAGTTTTTCCTGGGCTTAGCCCCTTGAGATACTAGCACTTGGCATATTCTTGCCTCCCTCCCTCCTTGGTACAAAGGCTGGGGCTGGGGTGGGTGGGCACCAGGATACCACTGGTCCATGGGCAGAGGAACACAGGCTGGTCTTGGCCCCAGCTGGCATGACCAATCCTTTTCCGATGCTTCCTCTCTTCCCCCTTTCTTTTCTCCACAATCAAAGCCCTTTCCTCTGGTATATCTCACAGTGTTTAGCTGTGCATTTGCTATTTCTTGTACTTGGCTGTATCTATCAAAATTATATGAACAGCTGAACACTTAAAGTGATGCTAAGCAAGTGTCATAGATGCAGATTCCCTTAGCATCTTTATTCCTCCATCTGCAAAAGAAGACATTTCAAAGCTCTTCTCTACAGAAATGCAAAGAGAAATACAATGCTCTATTGTCTATCAATGCATATTAAAATGTTTATTTACTCAACTATTGTTCAGCACCAGGAAGTACAGTGCCCAGGTAGGACCATGGCTATTGCTCACAGCAATTCCTCAAGTGTGTTCACATCCTGGACATCTCACCAATATACATTCAAAATATTTTAGGTAATACTTCCTAGAGTTTTACTCTTTAGCCGTGCTCTTGAAAATATAGAGAATTTATTGAAAGCACTTGTTACCCATGCAGCTATTTTGTGCTATCCTATGGTGTTTATTAAAAGACTGGAATCTTTGCATTAATGTAAAAATAATGACAGAATAAAGAATCCAAGTTTAAATTTGTCCTGGAAATGTGTCAAACTACATATTCATTGTTTCATGAAGAACCACACAATTCACACCAAATTTTACATTTAAAGTTCTCGGTGACCTGGCTGCAACATCTCCCAGGCCTGTTATACCTACACTTCATGTGTCCTAGAAAACCAGTATACCATGTTCTCTTTGTTCTGTGTTCCTGCATCTTGGTTTTTGCCAACTATCATATGACAAGAAATAGCTTCTGCTTCGTACTCATTGTTGCACACTCACATACTGGATTGCACAGACATCTAATATGTGAACGAGCTCAAAATCATTATCTAGTTCAATTTCCAGGCAGTCCTATTGGAAGAGTGCACCCTGGTAATTATAGACTTTTATATGTTCTGAATACAAACATTTTCATCTCCTCCATGTAATGCCCTTTAGAATGATTTCCATTTTAGGTGAATATATAGATAAAGGAGCCCCATATTTCAAATATCAAAAAGCACATAAAGGAGAGTTGTAAAGTGACTCCTTCCCACCCCTGTTTTCCATCCATCCTGCTTTTATCCTCCATTTTATTAATTTTCATACACATGAAAGTCACTCTCAATATTCCTGTACCCCCTTCATTTTTACATAAATGACAGCACTCTGTATATATTATTCTGCAATTGTGTTTTTAGCTTAATATACCCTGTGGGTCCTTCCATACCAATGTGTAATAAGGCCCCTCATTCTTATCACTTTTTACTTGTACCATATTGTACCCTATAATTGTATTGCCAGGTATCAAATCATTTACCTGTAGATGGACACTTGAGTTGTTTCTAAACTTTTGTTTTCACAAATGATGCTTCAGTAAATAACCTTGTTCTGCCACTATTTTCATGTGTTGCTAGAACTCTGGAATGCATTCTGAGAAGAGAAACTGTAAGGTCAAACGTATATGCTTAGGTAATTTGATAGATAATGTCAATTTGCCCTCCACCGAACTTATATCATAAAAATTCCCACTGGGGTATAGGGGACACCTGTTTTCCACAGCATCTTCAATTTCATTGTCTTCACATGTGATATTTTGCTAGACAAATAGGTGAAAATTAACAATGTAGCTTTAATGTGCCTTTTTTCTTCATAAGAGTGAGGTTGAGCCTCTTTTTATCTATGAAAGACCATCTTTCTTTCCTTTTCTGCGAATTACCTCTTCATGGCTACTGCCCAGTTTTCTTTAGCTCTATGCATATGTTCTATGCTTCACATGAATTTTCTCATCCTTTGTGTGTTGTTTGTCCTTTAGCTATCCTTAAGAGGTTTTTGACCCCCAAAAGCTTTCCATATTTTATGTCCTTAACTTTATTAACCTTTCCTAGTATCACTTCAGGATTTGGGGTTGTACTCCCAGCGGTGTCTCCTCACCTCAGGGAGACTGTAGAGCTCTTGCTGGTGTCCCTTCCCTGCACTTTGGTCTGGAAGCTCACTCCAGGCCGTGCACCGGGCAACCGCAGCATATGGGAAAGCGTGCAATTGTTGGGTCAACTGCAGCTGTCAGCAAGTTTTCCAGGTTGCTGTGCCAACTTACAGTCCCACTGGCTGAGTGTGAGAGTTCTAGTTATCCCATAGGCTTCCCAGTACTGGTTACATTTGTCTCTAATTTTGTTCATTTTGGTGGGAATGGTTTTAAGTTTGTATTTCCCTGATGACTAATAGTGTTCAAGAGAGGAAATGATCGACTATCCTTTGGTCTTTACAGTCCCAAGCTGTAAATACATAATCATAGACTTGGTCTTAAACCAGCACCAATCAATCACTCCCCAAACGCCCAGGGATTGAATGACTCTTCCGGAGTTGTGTGCTGAGAGTTGGCCGTGGCCATCAGCCACAACCCTCTCTGTGTACTGGAGATGAATTTCTGAATAGTAGATTTTGATGAACAGAAGTTTCTAGCTTTAATTTACTCATAACTCTTTGTTACTTTTTTTTTTCAATTATGGCCAATGTTTTAGTGTACTGTGTAAGAAATCTGTGTGATTACAAAACAGTTTCCCATGTTTATTTTATAAACTTTATGTTTTACCATTCACAGTTAGATCTGTAATCACCCTGGAACTGAGTTTTTTGTTTGGAGTGAGGTAGAATTTATCATATTCTCTTGTGCTGTATGCATCTAATTTACATAAAACTATTTTTTAAAAAATTTTTTTCCTTTTGCAACTGTACTACAGTGCCCCTTTGAAAGAAATCAAATGGTCTTGTGAGCATGAGTCTATTTCTGGTCTCTTGATCAAGTTGTAATTTTATTTGCAGGGAGATCCTTAAATATAAACTCAAAATTTTTTGGATTGGACTTGATAGAGATTTTCCATTTCTTCTTATATTTGTTGTGGTAAGGTGTGTTTTGCTAGCCATTTATCCTTTTTATCTAAAATTTCAAATTGTTGGAATATAGTTGTTCACTAGATTCTCTTTTTTCTTATATTTGTTATGAACATTTCAAACACAAAAGTTGAAAGAATTTTACAGTAACATTCATATATACACCACCTAGATTCCATAATTTATATTTACTATACTTCATTATTTACCTCCCCACCAATCTGTTTTTCTACCCTTTAATTTATTCTATTTTACTATGAATTTCCAAGCTGCAAACATCAGTACAACTTCTAAAACCTACTTCAGAATACACATGACTAATCTGTGCACAATTTTTTAAAAGTTTTTTTTTCTTCTGAGGTAAATTTACTTTAAATTACACATATCTTTGGTGTGCCTTCTGGATCGTTTTGACTTTGCAAACCAAACCTCTATGGGGATATATATCATTGTCATCCCCCAGAGGGATCCTTCATGCCCTTTCTCTGTAGATCACCCTTCCAATCCCCCAGAGCCAACCAGTGTTTTGATTTTCCTTTTTACCATAGACTAACTTAAGGTTTACGGAATTATATGGCATATTATTTTAAATATGCTTCTTTTTTTATTCCAGTTATCTCTCTTCTTTCTCTTTCTTTTTCTTGGTGGGTGTAAAAATTTAGTCTTGACAAGGCATATCAATTTTATTAGCCTTTTGGCAGAAATACAGTTAGCTTTTGGATATAGTATATAGTTTGTACTTTTCTATTTTATTAATTTCTACCATTTATTATTTCTTTCCTTAGATTGAATGAACTATTCTTTTGCCAATGTCTTTATATACTTAGATATTTGATTTTCATGTCTTCTTCTTATCTGATCTATGCACTTATGGCTATTGATTTCTCAATAAAAAGGTTTGTTTGCATCTCACAAACTTTCATGCTTATTTTTTGAAAGCTAGAGAGAACATGTTTGCCTGTTTGGCTCTCTTATTAAAAGACCCTCTATGACAGCGGTTCTCAATCTGTGGGTCGTGACCCCTTTGGGGGTCGAATGACCCTTTCACAGGGGTCGCCTAAGAACCTCAGAAAACACATAATTACATATTGTTTTTATGATTAATCACTATGCTTTAATTATGTTCAATTTGTAATAATGAAAATACATCCTGCATATCAGATATTTACATTACGATGCATAACAGTAGCAAAATTACAGTTATGAAGTAGCAACAAAAACAATTTTATGGTTGGGGGTCACCACAACATGAGGAACTGTATTTAAGGGTCGCGGCATTAGGAAGGTTGAGAACCACTGCTCTACAAGTAGCAAAACCAAATCAAAGGCAGAAGAAATAATGTCACATCCATGCCCTGGGAAAGCTTTTGGACTGTACTCAGATGATGAACACCAGGCATGGCTGGTCACAGGATGAGGACACCCACGGAAGCCAAGTAGGATCTTAGGAGAAGACAAGCTTAGGGCCAAGTTCAACATAATGTATGAAAGGAAGAGATAAAGCCTGGAGTAGTGTCAGAAAGTCCAGGAAGACAAAGGAGATGAGCAGAGAAAACCAAAGATGTGTGGGATGGGCTTGTCTCCAGAGATCCTTGCCATATAAGCACACACAGGAGTGGATGGTTCCATCTCAGCATCCACAAGTCTTTCCCAGACAAGACTGTGCCTGTAATATAAGGGCTCAAGTTGGGCCAAAAGAAGACAAAACAATTTTTCCCACTAGAAGGCTGGGCATAGTATACGGAGGTCTTGAATAGACAGGAGCACTTAAAGAAAGAAAATGAAAAAATGTGACGCCAAATAGAATATCTTACTGCCTCATGCTCTGAGAGCCAAAAGATGTGTCCATAGAGACCTCAGTTCAGAAGGTGCTGCCCTCTATGAGCAGGCTGGAGCCTTGGGGCTCTCCCATGTTCCTATCCAGCATGCAGAGGGAGGCATGGTGATGGGTACTACTCTGTTGCTTTGGAGTCACGGACCTTTTCAAGCTGTATGGCCATGGGTGATTGGCTTAACCTTTCTGTCACCCGGGTTCTTCATTTCCATGTAGGGTAATACTAATACCTTCTCCCTTGCATGATTATTATATGAACCAATAGCAATGACTTAAAGTCTTTCACTCTGTGCCTGGCTCATAGACAAAACAGTAACTGGTTATTGTCTCTATTAAAAATTACTTGATGTGAAATTATAGCATAAAAGAGAAGATGAACAATAACTTAAATCCATTTTCTACATGGTGTTAGTAATAACAAAGATGGGAGATAAAAACACATTGCTTTGTGGTCCAGAGATTTTCATGAATCAATCAAACCATGACACGAGTTTGTAATGCCATTAGCACTGTGTTAGCTATCGCCCTGAGAAACAAACTCAGCCATTCCAAATCTGCCAAATATTGTCAAGAACTGGGAAGTTGATTTATATCGGTTACCATTTTGGAGGGAAGTAGTTAAATCCCTTCTGAGCTTTGTCTATTAGGTAGGAAGCAGGCAAGGGGAGACAATGCAATATTTTCAGATTTATTAAAAATGTAAGAAGACAGTGAATTGCCCAGTGAAAAATAAATGAATAACCAGCTAGGCAAGCTTATAAAGAAAGACCTGAAGCAAGTGGTCTTAAAATAAAAAATCAAACACTGGAGGTTGAGGGCCATGGTTAGTAAATCTAGAATTTAATAAGAAGTTGTTGGACCAGACTTGCTCTTTCAGAAATAGATGTAGTAAATTATAAACACCTCAGTTACTGATTCATTTAGGTCATATTTGTAACATGCTTTAATCTTTAGAGACTGTCAAAAACAAAAAGAACAAAAGCATTTAGCATGATGACTCACTGAAACATACTGTCATTTCCTTTCTTAAATTGAGCTCCCTTTATCCTGAAGGTTCAGAAGGGTATCATGTAAATTATTGTTTCAATATGTGTGCTTTTGTTCCTCTGAAACGTAGTCAGTTTTCAGTAAGCTCTTTGCATATCTGCTTTAAAACACTGGGAAGCACTCCCAGCAGCTCTATTATGAAAAGCCATAAAAGTTACTATGCATTTTTTAATCAAACACTTACTCTACTCTAGGACCCTTCTTACATATATGAACTCATTTGGTCTTCACGACAGTCTTGTGGTGTAGGTACTATTACCATCTGTCTTTCTCAGATGAGGCCACGGAGGCCTGAAGCTGCAACTAACTCTCTCTTGCAGAGCGGGACTTCAACCCAAGAGTCTGGGACTCCCTGCCCTGAGCTGCTATTTGATGGTGACTTGGCTCCGTCATTGTTTGTTTTGAAAAATGAAGTAAATGCTTTATTTTTATTTTTCAATTGCAGTTTACTTTCAGTATAACTTTGTGTTAGTTTCAGGTGTACAGCATAGTGGTTAGACATGCATATACTTTACACAGTGTCTCCCCCAGTATTTCCAGTACCCCTCTGGCACCATACATAGTCGTGGCAGTGTTATTGACTATATTCCCTATGCTGCGCTTTACGTCCCCATGGCTCCATCTTAAAGATAGATACCTCTCTGCATTTGAACCCCAATTCCCCTGATCTGACTTTATTTATTTATTTTTGGACCTCAGGGCACAGAATTGAGTTAACTATATGGCAGATTTTTGTCATATGTTTCAGTAAGCACTTCTTTTGTTTGATCATGTTTTGTTTTTCTCTTTGCCATCTCCACCCTAATGTTTTTAACATGCAGCTCTCCAATTCCTCCTTCCTGTGTTTATGTAAATGTATGTAACTCTGTCTTTGAAAACTGTCAGGATATTTGTGTGTGTGCATGTTTTAAAAATTAGATAAATTGTACCGTGTCGTAGATCTCCTGCTTTATTTCCTTTTTTTTCCATGTCAAGTCCTTCTGATTTAGCCATGTTATCTAAGTAAAATGAGTTCATGATTTCCGACTCTTCCAAAGTATGCTGCTGAATATACATAACCCTTTTTACCTTTCCTCCCCTGAGGAACTCCTATGTTGTTTCCAACACCTTGTGACCATAACCAACACTATGATGAACATCCTTCTACATGTACCATGATGGATTTGAACAGAGATCTCTCAAGGATGAACCTGGGGATGGAATTTGCTATATTTCATTCATATTTAATTTCTTTAATTATTTTTAGATCTCTCGTTAGCTGAGCTATACCAGTTTGTACTTCCTACTAGTTTGTAATTCATACTATTTCCTTTCCCCACATTCTGACCAACTCTTCCTGTTATTCAAATGTCTAACTGTGCCAGTGCAATAGATGCAAAGGCCAATCTATAATAATAAAAGCATAATATGCTAATTAGACTGGACGTCCTTCCAGACGACCTTCTGGACAAAAGTCTGGCCTGTGAGGGAAGCCCGGGTCCCAGGTGCCAGAGGGAAGCCGGTGTAGGCAGCTGGGGGAAGGAAAGCCTACCCTCACACGGATTTTGTGCATTGGGCCTCTAGTATCTATAATAATAAAAAGGTAATATGCTAATTAGACCAAACGTCCTTCCAGACGTTCTTCCAGACAAAGCCAGGGCTAGAGGGAAGCAGCCTGGGTCCTGGGCACTGGAGGGAAGCCGGTGCTGGCAGCTGGGGGAAGGAAGGCCTACTCTCGCGCATTGGGCCTCTAGTGTTTATAATAAGATGCCCAACTCACTAAGAATCAAAGCCAGAACTCTCACTCCACACATTTCCACCATTATTTTCTCAAGAGCAAGTTGGTGGGGTGCTAGCCGTGGGCAGCACTTGGACTGCACAAAGGCAGAGAGGAGGGAGGGGAACACTGGTTCACCCTCTGTTCCCCTGTGGTTCCTTTGGACCAGCACGGGGACAGCATGGCTGAAGATGTGACATGGTAGATGCTCTGAGGGAAGAAACCCAATGTATTATTTAAAAATTTGACACTAAGAAAGTGTCACATAATTGTACTGGTTCATAAATATATTTTTAACACTCATTTAAAATATTTCTTTAATTAGAGGTTATAAAAAATTTATATATTCAAAAATAATTTAAATACCTCTTTTCTATTCTTTTACTGTCTAGCTTTAGAAATGTCACATTTATGTATTTTATGAATTTGAAATTTGTTTTGAGATGATTTTTGTGGTGGGAATCTTGCTTTATTTTAATTCTATAGATCAGCTAATGTTGCCAACACCAAATGCTTAATCAGCCATATTTTCCCTAATGATTTTCAATGACACATCTGTCATATACCATATTTCTAAATCTGTTTCTGTGATCCTTATTCTGTCCCATGGTTCTATATGTTTTTGTGCAAGACCAACTTTATTACTCTTACTATTGAAAATGTATCTTAATTATTTGTGGAAATTTACTGTTAAATATAATTTTTACAATCAATAGAAAAGTTCCCTCCAAAACTCTGCTGAGATATTTATTCTAATTGCTTTAACCTGATTGAATAATTTATGGAGATTGACAAATCTTATAATTTCAGGTATCATATCTACAAACCAAGCATATATTCTGTTTGTTTAGGTTTTCTTTATATTCTTTAATAGAATTTAAATACTTTTGTTCATACAGATTGTGAAAATTGTTAAAGTATTCTTGTTCTTCATAGTATTTGTTATATTGTGAGTAGCACTTTATTTTCTTTAAAAATTTGTTTTCAATTACAGTTTACATTCAATATTCTTTTGAAAATTTTTATTTACGTTTTCTAGTGGGCTATTACTAATTATACAAAAATACTATGCAGCATCCATGATAATCTTTAATTATTTAACTATTATTCTCTTCCAGTCCTTATAACACTTATTTACAACCGTTTTTCTTTTGCCATTAGTACTACATTAAAACTTATAAGAAATGCTTCTAAAGTTTATTTACTAAAAATGAAGTTTGGTATAGATTTTACTTGTTATATTACTAGTTTAGTTAAGAGTTTTTAACTGAAATAGATGTTACATTTTGTAAGGTTCTTTTGTTTGTTTATTTTTTACATCTATTGGGATTTTTTTTTTCTCCTGTAGAGGCTTTTATTTTTTAATGTCAAAACATTCTTGAATTGGTATGATGCATTTTTCCATAAACCATTAGATTATATAATTTAATATACTATTTAAATGTTTGCAGTTATGTGAAATTGTCTTATAATATCTTCCTGTTCTTACAGTAGCATCATAAAATTAGTTTGGAAGCTCTCTCTTTTTTAATTTTATGGAACTAGTATAAAATAATCTGTTTCTGGAAAGTTTGGTGCAACTCAGCTGTAAAATCAGCTCCTGGTGGCAGTGATTTTGAGGGTAGAAAATGGGAGTGTGGTGAACACAGTTTTGACCAACATTTCAAGTTCTTTAATGGTTATTGGTCCATTTATATTTCTTTATACTTTTAACATTACTAAACAAACCTAGGTAAATATCTCTTTTCATGATTATTTTGCTTATGCATATCTTCTCCTTTTTTTCTTGATCATGTCCAGACAAAAGTGTATGTAAATTATTAGTCTCTTAAAAGAGTACAATTTGTGTTTTTGTTAATTATTTCTATTGTTTGTATTTTTGTTCTCTATTTCAATATTTACCCTCATTTTTATTCTTTCCCTTCTTTCCCAATTTGCTATTCAGTTGGTCTTTTCTACCTTGTTTCTTTCCAACCATCCTTTCTTGTATTCCAATTTAAGGTATGTTTCCTCCTAACTATCTTTAAACTATTTTTCACAAATAGGCATATAGTATTTTCATGACCACGCAGTGATTAATATTTTTATAATTTTCCTTCATATTTCATTTACTCAATAGTTTATTATTATTAATCCTCACCCAAGGATATGTTTTCTTAAAAATTCTTTTAGAAAGGAAGGGAGAGAAAAATAAAGGAGAGAGAGAGAAAAAAACAACACCACATCAATGTGAGAAAGAAACATTGCTTAGTTGCCTCTTGCATGTGCCTCACCCTGGGATGGTTCAAACCCGAAATCTAGGTATGTGCCCCTGACCTGGAATCAAACCACAACCCTTCCATGTATGGGACAAAACTCCAACTAATTGAATCATCTGGCCAGGGCTACTCAATAGTTATTTTAATTATATATTTTTGTTTATTTTTAAATTTCAGGTACATATGTTATTTAGCTAGTCATTATTAATGGTTTTTATGACTTTATTGCCAAATTATAAAAAAACATAGTCTATATTGTTTATTAAGGTTTTCTCTATAGCTTAGTGCACAGTCAATTTTCGTGATTGCTTTCTGTGTGGATTTAATTGAGATAACCTGTTGAAACACTCAGTGGTCACCCAAAGCCTAACATCTATTATGTGTTCAATAACCATTGGCTATTATTAGCATATACTTTTGCTCCTTCCTGGAATGGCTGTCTTCCAATAGCTATAATTACTGCTCAAAAGAAATTAAAGGGACATTGACCTTTGGTGATTTAATGCTGCCGAATGTAAATATAGTAGGTCCTTTATTAAATACTGAATGAGTATGATCACTCGTTTTTGCCGTAGAGCATGTCTTAAATTCTTGAGCTATCTGGCTCAATATCATAGTCTTTGAAGCAGTAGCTGAGATTTTTTTGAACAGTTGCCCAAGAACTTGGTTTTGGGTGATACTGCAGTGTGTTGAAAAGGAAATGCTTTGAATAGTAGCAATTCAGAACTTGAGGAAAATGCATGTGGACTGAGTTAGTCAATGGAGGGTTCGAAGGAGGGTGTGGGTGGAAATGAAGAATGACAGGTTATAGATTGAAGAGCAAGAATGCCATTGTAAGACATTAGGCCTTGATACTTTGTGGTGTGAATTACAATTGAAGTTGTGGGAATGGAGATTCATTTTCTAGAACAGCACTAATTTCTCCTCCTCCATACAGTATTACTAACCACACGTGGTTATTAAACACTAGAAATATGGTTACTGTGATTGAGCTGAAGTTAAATTTTATTTGATATTAATTGATTTAAGTTGAAATTGAAGTAGCCACATGTAGCTCGAGGCTACTAGGTTGAACAGTGCAACACTAGAAAAGGGAACTGGCAAAAAAATGTCAATTTAAAAGTGAGTCATGAAGGAGTGAGAAAAACAGATATTTTCAATGACCCTTGGGGGAAGACTTTTAGGGAGTCAGGGGGATATGGAAATCCTTTCTTTCCTTCAGAGTCCTTTAGAGTTAGACAACCACCTGTCAGAACCACATTCAAAACCCTATGCCTCTGTAACCTTGTCGCCATCCTGCAATGCCTGTTTCATTTCCCTGGTCATAACCATAACCCCATGCTCAGAGCCCAGGGGAGCAGCACACCATATGGCACGGAGTCCTACCAAGGCCAGAGGAGCCACATTAATGCCAGAGCACGGAGATTTATATTCATGGCATCAAAGGAGTGCCTTCTGCACACACAGCCCACATCACCCTGTACGCTGGCATGCCAAGGGCAAAAAGCTGCCTCAGGAGATGGCAATATGATCTCCCCAGACTTAGTCATAGAAAGCCAGAGCCTGCAATTTTCTAAAAAGACCTTTTAGCTCAATGTCTTGTGTTTGGACAGGAGGTATGTTTGGATATGAGAAATACTGTGTGTGTCTGTGTGTCTGTGTATGTGCGGTTAAAAGCTACAGCACTTCTGATACTAGTGCTTTGTGCATATTGAGTTTAAAGAAAAGAGGCACAGCCCCTTTTAGAAGTAGAAACTTTGAAGATGGCCTTATGCCTATTTTGTGTCGTGTCTTCTCAGTCTTTTCTAATTATCTGGAGCTGTGCTGAAGCTCAGCAGCGCTTCCCTGGTTTCAATAGCTTGTCAAGTACTCTCCCGGGAGCACTCGCTAACTCACCTGAGTACAGGCCTGGGTGCCTGGGGCTGCGCTGTGGCCTCTCTTTCTGAGTCTATGTGGTGGGAGAATCCATAAGCAGCAGATGAGTGGTTTGTCAGAGCCGTCCCAGGACAATTCTGGCTGCACCAGAGAAATGCGGAAATGAGGGTTAGAGAGAGATTGACATGTGAAGGGAACAACTTCATTCCCGCTCACAAGGAGATCTCCCCAGACAGGAGCTAAGAACAGGTCCACCCACCTCCAGGGAGGATGCAGTGGAGCTGCTCTGATTGCTAAGCCTCGATGCCACAAACAGCTTTTAGTAGCTAGATTTTTGTGCGTGTGGTTTCCAGGAGACATAATATGACTTACGTGGTTTGGTAAAAAAGCATTTTCCCCCACCTACTCAATGATGCTTGGGTATTTACAATATATTACAGAGCTGAGTGCCACAGTTTATAGGAATATAAAAGCAGCTATTGACTATATTACCCTATGCCCTAAATTAATGAAAAGTTGACAAACAAAAAAATCTTAAATTGAAAAACTCCTCTAATCTTCCAGTACTGAATGAAGATTCTGTTTAGACTTAAGGTCTTTATCATTATTTATGTTGACTCTGTGGAAGAACCCAGAGTTCTTTGCTATAAAATATGTTCGGCAGAAATGAAGAATGGGTAACAGTTTCAAATAAGATAGATTTTCTTCCACCTATTGATTTTACAGTTGCCTAGACCTACACCCTAATTATCCAACAAGCACAAGCACAGACAATAGGTGTGATGGGAGGGTGGTGCACAGCATTTGAGGTCTCCATTCTAGGATACCTTGGGATTTTCTCCACTTAAAATGTGATTGACCCAGTTTTGTGAGTGTTTGCATTCATTCATTCAGTCAGTCATTTATTATTTTTTGCTGTTGCTACTGTAAAGCTCCTACTAAGCCTGCATCGGTCCACTAAGCCACCAACTAGATACTCATCAGAAAAAACTACAGTTGACGCTTGAACAAAATGGGTTTGAATTGCCTGGGTCCACTTATATGTGGGTGATTTTTCCCCCAACAGAATACTTGAAAAACTTGCAAACTATATAGCCTTAAACAGACACCATAAACTTACAGTTTGAATAAATATAATACAGCACTAAAATGCATTTTCTCTTACTTATGATTCCCTTAATATTCTTTTCTTTCCCCTAGCTTACTTTATTATAAGATACAGTATAGAAAACATATAACACAAAATATGTATTAATTGACTGTTGATGCTGTTGGTAAGCCTTTTGGTTAACAGTATTATCAGTAGTTGTTTGTAGGGAGTCAAAAATTGCAGGTGGTTTTCAACTGCACAGGTCATCACCTCTAACCTCCAGGTTGTTCAAGAGTCAACTGTGTATCCAAACTTCAGTTTCTTTCATTTCACTTCAGTCTGTTTTTTTCTCTAGTACACATAAATTCTATTAATGAACTACTCAACTCTAAATGAAATTTCTTCATTGTATTTTCAAAGGAGGAAGTAATCTAATTAGTATTATTTTCTTTAGGTTGTTTTGATTTCACTGCCAGCACCAGATCTTTCTATACCATTCAAATGGAAGAAGAGCAAAGCAGCCCAACTTGCAATTCAGGGTTTAAAATTTGTTTTTAAATCTACATTAGAAAAGAGATTCAAGATAAGAGATATTTCCCTACTCAATAAATACATCTTATTGGTATAAAAAGGCACTAATTCCTTAAATCTTTTTTTAATACCTTAAATCTTAAATGTATTTGAAACTAATAGATTTGAAATTATTATATAATTAAAGGACTAACTTAAGAAACTGATATTTTCACAAACATATTGTTAAGTGGATGATACTTCACTTGTCACATAATTTGGTAAATTATTTTATTTATTTTTCAAATTTATCTTTATGGTTGAAAGTATTACAAATGTCACCCCCTCCCCCCAATTATCTCCTTGGTAAATTATTTTTGAAGTTGATTTTAGAATCCTGAAGAGAGTAGAAAACTTCAGCAATTTAACTCTTCAAGTTCTTTTATTTTATTTATTCTATTTCTTCAGAAATTTAAAATAACACTGTCTCTAAGTCATATATCTCATAAAAAATTTTAAACCTTTTGTTTGTTTGTTTGTTTGTTTATTGGATACTTTCTTTTCTAAAATTGACTAAATAAAAAAAAATGACAATAATAGCAAACATTTACATAAGTTTATTGTGGACCAGGTACTAGGTGTTTTATAGAAATTAAATCATGTAATCCCCACAACTCAATTAGCTCATCACTTTCAATAACCCATTTTAGGGATTAAAAAAAACTGAGGCACAGTTTTTAGGCAATCTAGAGCTACCAGTTTTGCTTTTAACTTTTATGCTGTGTTTGTTCCAGTAGTGCTATATCAATAATTTTTAAATGCTTAGCTAGTTAATGTTTTAATACTTAGTTTAATTTGGCTTGTAATTGTAGACCTGTTTGAATTCAAGAGGACTTTGCCTACCCACCAATAGCCATGTAAGATGCTGACTGCCTGGGGAGCCCACCTTGCTCCATGGTCTTGCTTTTAGTTTTGCTGAGTGATTTTTGTTGGCACAGACAGAGTCACATGAAATGGTGATTCCATTACATAAGAGATTGGATAGTCAAGTTCTCTGCCCTGCATCTTCTCAAACTATATATAGACTCTAGGGGACAGACAGCAAAATCTAACCCAATGTGTGCTTAGTGGGCCTGGATCAGTACAGAGGGAGGGATCATTAGATTTGAATATTACCTGGCACCAGGTTATTACAAAGTAATTGCTACTCTCTGGATAAATCTGCTTCTTAGAGTAGAGAGATCAAATCCTTAGGTCAGAGCCTTGACCCTGAGCCCCAACAAGGTTTGCTCATATGAATCTTCTTCCCAGAGCTGCATTTCCAGCTAACCCCTCCCAACCATCCAAATGATGACATTAGATTTAAGTATGTTCAGACTATCAGTTAGGCAAGTGCATTTCAGACCTTTCTGACTTTTATACAGTAAAACATATTGTGGGGGGATGGCACGGCCATGGCATACTCAGCCCCACATTGGGCGCCTTATGTGCCGCGCCAACTCAGCCAGGTTCAGTGATCCCGAGTGGGGGCAGTGAAGGATTAGAAAAGACAGACAAGAGAAGAAAGCTGGGTCTCGGTGGGACGCTGCCCTCTCGAATGGAGAGCTAGTGACAGCGCCACGGACTACAAGCCGTGTCTTTATTTTATAGCCAGATTCCACGAGGCAAAGTAAGGGTGTGATCAAGATGTTTACAACATTCTCGCTGGTTTTGCTCCCACTCAATTACATGCACCTGAACTCTATCAAGCCCACATCATTCACACACGTGGGGCCATGTGTTTGGACCATAGGTTCAAGCTCACAACTATAGCTGTTGACTATAATTGTGCTGGGAGGGCTCTGCCCTCCAAGCTGGGACTTGCACGTGGCCATGAGAGGACTGTGCCCTCTCATTAGTCCGAGGCTTGAGCCTGTCCAAACACTGTAGCCACTCTCCACAACATATATGTGAAATTCATATTATACAATGACCAGTCTTCCTCTTCAAGTCGCTGTGGCATTTTTTTCCACTACCTTGCATGGTTTGTAGAGTGAATCTCAGAAAACGACCTTGCAGGCATGTAGCAGATACCTAACTGGTACCACTTATTCCCACAGAACATGAAAATAGAGCATTTCTCAGTCCGCAGGCTGACGCTCTATCCACTGAGCCAAACCGGTTTCGGCGGAGCATTTCTCATTGAAAGAGAAATTATACCTTCCAGAGAAAATGCTTCCTGTCTGTAGTGTAGTACAAGAGCTGCTGAAGCATAAATGCATTCGAGTTGCTCACTGATTCAATAACCTGTTGTTAAGAATCAATTATTTCCTCATAGCGCAGTTGGGCAGATAACTAATTGATTTATTAATTTTGCATAAAGTGCAAAGTGCTGCTTCTGAAACGCTGTTGCAAGAACTCTTGGGCACTGTACATCTCAAACCAAAAATACCTTATTTTAAAAATAATTGAACAATAGTAAATTTGAAGATAATTTACTATGTTCTTTTGTGGTGACACAGCTAACATATTAAAGGGCAAGCAAAAATACAACGCAAAACTAACGGTGGCCCTCAGATTTGGTCCCCTCCTTCATAAAGTACACTTTATAAAACCCAGATTTCAGCTCTGTTGAGTGGAACAGATGCATACAAAATTTACTTTTTCAGTATTTTTTTTCTTGGCTTGAAAAAGCTCCTCCTTTTCCATGAAATCCTCCTTGGCCATAGTATCTACTGTGAGAGCTTGTTCCTGTGATTCTTTTGGTACCCACTTTGCATATATGAATTGGCGACATCGCTAACATGAATTAACTCTTGCATTGATGGCTTAACTTTCCTGTGTGTGAGTGCTCCCTGCTGCCTGAGTTAGAAGCCCTTTTGGGACAGATGCTGCTGACCTCAGCTGTCATCACCCAACTCTAGGACATGCAGCCTTAGGGCAGGCACCCACTGGGCCTGCTGAATGAATGTGCCCCTCATCCCCAGAAGGGTTGGGGGCGGGGAAGGGGGTGGGTATCACTGAGGGTGGACTTGCAGCCTTCAACAATCTGCTTCAGAAAAACATTTGATTGGAATGATCTGTTCTTTCTTTTCAAAGGGCGGTTTTCCAGCACATTCTTTGGTTTACTTTTGGATTGCCATGAAAATACAATGAGGGAGTGATTTCTTCGAAGGAATTCCTCTATTTCTAACCAAAAGCTACTTTTGGCTACCAGACCTGCCTGTCCTTTTAAGTCCCAAAGCCTCATTCTCAGCTTCTTCTCCTGTGTTCCCACCAAGAGGACGGGCACTTCTACTTGGCTCTACCTTCCAAAAGAACAAAACAAACAAAACCACTATGATTGCCCCAGCTGTCCAAAAAGTGAAGGCTGTACTGTTTGTGTTTTTTAGGCCTGCCTTCCTTTCCTTTCCCTTCCTTCCTTCCTTCCTTCCTTCCTTCCTTCCTTCCTTCCTTCCTTCCTTCCTTCCTTCCTTCCTTCTCTCTCTCTCTCTCTCTCTCTCTCTCTCTCTCTCTCTCTCTCTCTCTCTCCCTCTCCCTCTCTCCTTCTCTCTCTCCCTCTCCTTTCTTTCTCTGGAAACAGAACCTAAAATAGCAGTTAGATTAATGTTTTCTTGACAAATAAGAAGAGAAAGGGGCCATCAGGGAAATGATGAGGTGAAAAATCTTCATAATCCCAGATCCATGAGCCCTCTGATGCTTGTTCAGAATTCCCTTTCTGAAGACAAACCAGGAGAGTGAAATAAAAAGGGAGTTTTACAAAACGCTTGACTTTGAAAGTAAGAGAGCATGAGAGCGCACTAATGGGAGTGTGTGTGTGTGTGTGTGTGTGTGTGTGTGTGTATGTGTGTGTGTATTTGGGGGTTGGGAGAAGGAGGCTGAGAGCCAGGGAAATGCAGTTACATAAATCAGGCTTGTGCTAAGTTCCCTGCTTTTTTATTGGTTTGTTCCCTGTGGTGCTTTCACTAAAACTGCTTCCTCTTTTTCTACATTCATTTTGTTCCCAGTCCAGAAGGTCTTGGATGATGTTGGCGAGATGCCAAACATCTGGGTTGTGAAAGAGAGTGAAAGAGAGAGAGAGAGAGGAATCTCTATGGTTAAGTAATTTAATCTTTACATGTCCTTTGGGATGCTCTACATCGTGTGGCCTCAGAGGTCTGATGACTATCTACTTGCCAGACATCTGTGGAGCACTATAGGAATCATGCATGATACCTCCCTTGTTTAAATCAGAGATAAATAAGTGGTCATCAAATTTATGACAGCTTCATAATAACTGGAATTATGATTGTACCATCACAATTATGTAGTATTTTCATATCTTATACATAATTTCTGTGTGTATCATTATTAGACATCCCACGCGTTAGGAATGTCACTGTCCCTGGCCCTGATATAAGTGCTTTATGTAGATTAGCTCATTTAATCTTCACAATAATCCCCACAGATAATTAATGTTATCATTAGGTTCATAGAAGCTACATGATTTCATATTCCCTAGCTGGAAAACAGTTAACTGATATTTAAATCTGAGTCGTTCTGACTTAAGAATCCTGGACAAAGATTTTTGTTTTTACATTTCAGCTAATTATTGCAAATATTAATGCAAGTAATAAAACTAATAAAGAAAGCAGGGAGATTTTCTACTTTGTTCATTTGATGCTATTTAGTTAAAGTATTGGTTTTAATGTTTTGCACTTTATTTCTCTACCTATGTGTGCTCTTCAATTGTAACAAAAGTAGTTGTGAGCTGTCTTTTGCAAGGATACATTTTTAAAACACTCAATAAATCTGAGGCTCTATAACTGCTACAAAAATTAATTTAGAGAAAAGGAAGGCATTAGGTTAAAATGCATTGACCATAATTGTGAAAATGATACTTGGATCAACCACATTTCTTTCTTCTAGGTTATAAAAGATTAAGCATAATTGCTACCAAGTATTTAATATCTTTATGTGTAACTTCTTCAGTCACCCATTGCTATATAACAAACTCCTCCAAAATATAGTGCTTAATACAACAAACTACTTTTGTGGGGTAAGAATTCAGGAATAGCCCTACCGGTTTGGTTCAGTGGATAGAGTGTTGGCCTGCGGACTGAAGGGTCCCAGGTTCAATTCCGGTCAAGGGCATGTACTTTGCTTGCGGGCACATTCCCAGTGGGGAGGGTGCAGGAGGCAGCTGATCGATGTTTCTTTCTCATCGATGTTTCTGACTCTCTATCCCTCTCCCTTCCTCTCTGTAAAAAATCAATAACATATATATTTTTAGAAAAGAATTCAGGAATAACTTAGCTGAGTGGCTCTCCTGCTTCATGTGACTTTGACTGGGGTCACAGAGTGGTTTTCAGTTGATGGTGAGGATGATCTGGAACTTTGCCACCCAATTACTAGTACATACAGCATATAGTTTACGTTTTCTAATAGCTACATATAAAACATTTAAATAAGTAGAATGAACTTTAACAGCATGTTTAAACCAGATATATCTAAAATGCATGTGTTATGTGCTGTCCATTTGGCTCCAGTTCTTGTGGACTCTATGAATGAGTAATATTCACAATGTCCTTTCTTCAACAGTCTTGCTCAGCTACTGTAGACTCAGGCCTATGGCTTTTTTTATGGAGTCATTCCATCTTATATTTGGTCTTTTTTTTATCATTTAAACATATAATCAACATAAAAATGTTAATGAATATTTTTTCATATTATTTTTGAAATCCATTATGTATTTTACTCTTATAGCACATCTTTGCACTATCGACATTTTGAGTATTCAACAGCCACATGTGGCTGGTGGTTTCTATACTGGTTAGAGCAGGTTATGAGAGACTTGAATACTAATATATCCACTCCCATGCTTCCCACCCTGCTGGAGCTGCCTGTAATGTGAGTATACCATTACAGACATGGAGTATAGAGTGGTATAATATGTAGCTGAGCCTCTCTCATTTTTTGCCTGAGGTCTAGATGCCCTTGGGGTGTTATTTGCATCACAGGAACCCCCCCCCCCCCTTGCAGGATCATGACCAGTATAGAAGACAGGGCACTTAAAAAATATAGGTAATAAAGCCCTGGCTGTGTGGCTCAGTTAGTGTGCCGCACTGGCAAGGCCAAGGGTGAACCTGAGAGGGGGCAGCTGAAAGGCTTAGAAAAGACAGACAAGAGAATGAAAGCCCGGTCTCGGTGGGACGCTGCTTCTCTGATGGAGAGACAGCACCGACACCCACAAGCCTGTCTTTATTTTATAGCCAGATTCCACGAGGCAAAGTAAGGGTGTGGTCAAGATGTTTACAACATTCTCATGGGTTTCAATCCTACTCAACTACATGCACCTGAACTCTATCAAGCCCACATCACTCAGACACGTGGAGCCATGTGTTCAGACCATAGGTTCAAGCTTACAACTCTAGCTGTTGGCTATAATTGTGCTGGAAGGGCTCTGCCCTCCAAGCTGGGACTTGCACGTGGCCATGAGAGGACTGTGCCTTCTCATCAGTCCAAGACTTGAACCTGTCCAAAACACTGTAGCAGCTCCCCACAAGTTAGCTTAAGCATCGTTCCACACACCAAAAGGTTGTGGGTTCAATTTCTGGTCAAGGCACATATCTAGGTTGTGGGTTCAATTCCCAGTTGGGGCACAAATAGGAGGTCCCATGTTACTTCATGTCTGTTCCCATTTTTCCTGAAAAAAATATATACTTCTCACATCAAATCTAAGAGGTGAATACTATTATTGATTTCATTTCACAGATGAAATATAAAAAGATGATTTTAAAAAAAGAAAGAGGATATTTCTTTTCTGAGAATCCTGGAATAGATTCATTGGTAACTTTTGAAAATGATTCACAAATACAACCCCTCTTCAGAGTGCTCAGGACAAACTACGTACTAACCATATGGTCACCTCTGCCGTCTGTGGCGAGGGGCCCTGTGTATGCTCAGGTGCTCTGTCAAACCACATTTCATCATGTTTCATCTACTGTCAGGTGATCCCAAAAGATAACCATAATGAATGCTTCCCAATGTTACAGTGAAACAACCCCTATTGTCTGAGATAAATCAGAGAAGAGGAAAAAAAGCAGGCTGAGAGCCATTTCAGCTAGCACAAAGGAAAGCACTGTTCAGGGTTTCCCCCTTGATGTTAGTATACTGACACACATTTTCCCGGGATAGAAAATATGGAACATGAGAATAATGCTCATTAGGAGAAAGCACCAACATATCTGAGGACATAATAGGTTAACTGATTATTATGGTTATATATTTGATTTCCTTTGAAAATGTTGTCTTCCCGGAGATCACTTGAAATAGTTTTTCATGTCAATAATGATAATTATTTTCTAGAGTTTTCCAATGCTTTATTCAAGTCTTTGAAGAAGACTGAAGCTCGGCATTCCTCAGTGTTTTTCTCCCTGACATCTCTCTGTAACCTGTGTCCAGCCAGCTCAGCCAGGTGCGGTGAGCCTGAGGGGGGGGGGGGGTAGGATTGAGAAAAGACAGATGAGAAGAAAGCTGGGTCTGGGTGGGATGCTGTCCTCTCTGATGGAAAGCTAGCGACAGCGCCACGGCCTGAAAGCCATGTCTTTATTTTATAGCCAGATTCCACGAGGCAAAGTAAGGGCGTGGTCAAGATGTTTACAATGTCCTAATCTACTCAATGACATGCACCTGAACTCTGTCAAGTCCACATCACTCAGCCACGTGGACCACAGGTTCGGACCATAGGTTCAAGCTTACAACCATAGCTTCTGGCTATAATTGTGCTGGGAGGGCTTTGCCTTCCAAGCTGGGACTTGCACGTGGCCATGAGAGGACTGTGTCCTCTCATTAGTCAGAGGCTTGAACCTGTCCAAATGCTGCGGCCGCTCTCCACATAACCCTGTTTCCCTCATGCGTTATTAACACCACTTTCTGTAAGTATTCTCTGCTTTTTGGAGACTCACTTTATTCCGGTCTCTTCCTTCAGCAGTTTCTAGTTTTCACTTTGCTTTCCTCCTGGTGTCTCTTTACTGAGTTTGAACACCTTGACTGAAAGGGGGAAAACAGTAGCACCTGCAGTACCAAATTACACCATCCACCAGTAATCGGCTTTATTTCTCCCCTTTTTTCCAAGCACATTGCCTTCCGCCTCCAGCCTCTCTATTCAAATGGACTCACGCATCCAGGACCCAGAGCACACCCACGACAGGGCAGAAACAAATGCTCATGTCTGAGCCTCCGCTCCCCTGGCTGTCCTGGGTCCCATGGACAACTGGCGAATGGTCACATGGGCCTTCCTGCCATCCTTTGAGTCTTAGTTTTCACGGAGACTGCCTGCTACTGAGCTCTTTTGTGAATAGAGCCCTGTCTGTGGAACTGAGACCAAAGACAGGACCTGTGAGTCACAAGGATCTTCTCCCTGTGAAACTGGATGAGTGTGTGACAGAATAGATTGGAAACAGGAGAGGCAGGAGACTTTAGCATGACTTTTCTCCTGGAAACTAGCTAGCCCTGTAAGTTGAGAACATGTATTTTTATTTAAAAAAAAATAGGACAGCAATAATTCATAGCTGAAAAACTAAATGATTTGGTGAATAGATATATGCTGTACTTTATATCCCCATGACCATTTTGTAACTACCAATTTGTACTTCTTAATCTTTTTTTCACCCAATCTCCGACCCCTGCTCCCCCTGGCAACCCTCAGACTGTTCTCTGTATCTGTGGGTCTGTTTCTGTTTTGTTTTGCATTTAAATTGTTTTTTGGGTAAAGCACTTGATATGGAAACTTTTTGGAACTGAGAAAATTCCCTTCTCTCTACAGAGCCACGATCTTCAATCTATATTGCCTCATAATGATCAAAAAACGTCTAATCAGCACAGAACCAAGTCAGGGCACTTTGTTCTAGGCTGGTTTCCCTGTTCTGAAGAAATGATTAGCTGTTATTTAATGGCAAGGGCACCTTTGGGCAACCGAATTTGCAGGGTTTAAAAAATACTTTGGAAATATTTTTGAAAATATTATTATCTCCATCCTCGGTGGTTGGGTGAGCCGTGCTGCCCACATACCAGTATATCAACATATGTGTAGCACCGTCTACTTAAAAAAATCCGCATTATTAACTGGTACACCTGGTGCTTCAAGTGAAGTAACATCTATGGAAGAACCCAGATTCCTGTTTTCAGCCCTCCTCTCTCTTTTCAGGTTCAGTTTTAATATTTTTATTGATTTCAGAAAGGAAGGGAGAGGAGGAGAGAGAGAGAAAGAGATAGAAACATCAGTGATAAGAGAGAATCACTGGGTTGAGCCCACAACCCAGGCATGTGCCCCTGACTGGAATGGAACCTGGGACCCTCAGTCTGAAGGCCGATGCTCTATCCACTGAACCCAACCAGCTAGGGCCTAGACCAATTCTTGATGGAGACAGCAAGGCCTTGGCTTTGGCGAGTGTGTGGGTAAGAGGTGATATTAGAGGTTGTGTCTTAGAAAGAAGAGAAAGAAAGGAAAGAGCATTCCAGGCATAGCAATCCAACCCAAAACACTTGAGAGAACATCTGTTTCTGGGGAGTCGCAGGCAGGGCAATGTGAATATAAGAGGCACTGATGAGAGATAAAGGCAACGTAGTTTTTTATTGCTGCCATAACAGATTAGCACAAATGTAAAATTTTCAAATAACACAAAGTTCTTATCTCCCAGTTATGTGAGTCAGAAGTCCAATACAGAGCATCTGAGCTGTGTCCTCTGCTTAGTTTCGAGGCTGATTTATTTAAGAGTTGGCAGGACTGAGTTCCTGTCTGAAGACTCTGGGGGAGAATTCACTTCTAAGCTCATTCAGATTGTTGACAGAATCCAGTTTCTCATGTGCAGGACTAAGGTCCCTGTTTTCTTGCTGGCTGAAAGTTGCCAGCTACCTTTAATTCCTAAAGGCCTTTCTCTGGTTCTTCCACATGACCCCCTACATCTCAGAACCAGCAATAGAGCATCAAATCCTTCTCATACGGGGATCTCTCTGACTTCCTTTCTGCCTCTTCAATTCCCAGGCTAAGACAGCCTTCTGCTTCAAGTGACCTTTGATTAGATTGGGCCACCCAGACAAGCAAAAACAATCTCCCCATCTTCAAGGCCATTAACCTAATCACATCTGCAAAGTCCATTTGCATCGTTGGATGCAAGAGAGCATGGGCATCTTTGGGGGATATTATGTTACGTACCACAATTGAGAGATAATCTCAAGGGATGTGTGTATACACGTGTGTGTGTGCATGCACATGTATACAAGTCAGGATTCCCAAATTTGCAAAACATTAAGTAATGTATTCCTTTCTTAGATGTTCAGAAAACCATATTTTTATGTTAAAATCTACAGTAAGAAAACCTGTGTTACTTTTTCACTGGGTTCCTTAAGTTTTGTTTTATCTTAAAAACTTTCTCCTTGAAAATTTTTTATTCAATTCCTAGGAATTGGTGTTGTACCCAGTCGGCTTTGGGAAGATGAATTAGACAAGTATACAGAGGCCACTCATGAGTCAGTCATAGATGTTTAGATATTGTCTTGAAGATTATGAGAATCAGTGTAGGACTTTTAACAGTGAATTGTATCATCGACTGGATTTTTAGTAAGGATAGCCTAGATGTGGAAGAGAATGGAGTAGGGAATAAAGAGGTATGATAGTAGAAGGAGAGAGAGAGTAGGAGACAGGAGCAGGATTTTAAGCAAGAAATTGTATTAGCCTGAACTCAAGTAGTAGTGGTAGAGATGGGAGCAAGTGAAAGTATTTAAGGATACTAAGAAGTAGAGGAAACAGATGTGAAAGCAATTTATGAAATGAAAAGTGTAAGGCCGTGGTCGGCAAACGGTGGCTTTCGAGCCACATGCGGCTCTTTGGCCCCTTGAGTGTGGCTCTTCCACAATACACCACGTACAGTTCGATTGAAACTTTGTGGCCCATGCGCAGAAATCGGTATTTTGTGGAAGAGCCACATTCAAGGGGCCAAAGAGCCACATGTGACTCGCGAGCCGTGGTTTGCCGAGCCGCAGTTTGCCGACAACTGGTCTAAGGGAACTTAAGGATGACCTATCTATGATGACTCTCATCAGACTTTTATTATTACTGTAATGTTTTTGTTTTTCTTCTCCTGTAGTGTGAGTTCTACAAATGAAGAACCATAAATTAGTTGTTCATTTCCATTTATAACACATTTCCTGGTACAACAAATAGGGTTAATAAACATTTACTTAATGAATGAGTAAATGAATAAAATATTTCAACTGGGTATAAATATTTGAGATAAAAAATAAGATGTAGCTATAAACTTTTCCAGTTTTTTAAAAATATAAGAGCTGCTTATTTTCATAAAAACCAGATACACATCATTGAGATAAATTGATAGGAAAGAAAACCTGAAATTTTCCCCCTGAGACACAGATTCAGACAGTTGGCAAGTGATAAAGTAGAAGTGTTCATCACAGTGGTTCCATTAGCCAGAGAGGCTCTGCCTACCCTGTGATGACTGTCAAGGTCCAGTCTCCCTCTGTGGCTCAACATCCCACTGGATTGAGATAATTTCTTGAGTGAGATTTCAATATGCAAAAATGGGATATGGCTGATGAAAAAAGTAGAGAAATCCTATTTTATGCCTTGTTCGCCATGCAAGGTTTGACAAGTTGTTAATTATTTCCCATTTTCTGGTTGTGACAAATTAAATGAGATTCCTTTTCTAGTGTTACAGAAGGGCAGCATTTGGACTAATGAGAGTGGTGATAACGACTTTGAAAGGAATGAAAGTCATTGGGGAGTTTAAGGTGTGCTATATTAGATTGAAAAAGTCAATTTCTTGCCCTGGCTGGTGTGACTCAGTTGGTTGGAGCATCGCCTGTACACCATCAGGGCACGTACCCAGGTTGCCATTTTAATTCCTGGTTTGAGATATGTACCGGAGGCAGCTGAACAATATCTCTCTCTCTCTCTCTCTCTCTCTCTCTCTCTCTCTCTCTCCCTCTCCCTCCTTCCCTCCCTCCCTCCCTCCCTCTCCCCTCCCTTCCTTTCTCTAGAATAAAAAAAACTTTTTAAAAAGTCAATTTCTTTAATTTATAATCATATTTTGCACATGATGTAAACCTAATATTTGACAGTGTTCTCTGGGAAGTGTGAAAATGAGCTAACCTGGGCTTTGATTTGTAGTCAAATTGGACATGGTCTGAGGGGCTCAATGGAAACATTTTTCACAAAGAGATATACCTGTTTCTGTAACTGTACTACCCATCTCAATTAAATACCATACTCTCAGTTTCTTTTTTATTGAACTGTGATATGAAATTGACCTAAAAAGTAATGTTCACATTTGACTGATGCACAGCTCTTGTTGGTCCTGTGGACACGTTGAGTTCAGCCTGCTTCAGTCACAGTGTGATAGCTTTGTTCAAGTCCTGGTAGGTTGGCTGACACGGGGAACCTAACCCTACTAGGCCATAGCCACAGGTCCCTAATAGGTGTCACGCATCTGTCTGAGGCTGCCAGACTTGCCTGTCAGTGATCCATGAAGCTGGTGGAGGGACAGGAACTAGATTTGGATATTTCTTTTAATGGAGGGTACAGATGTATGGAATTCTTCATAAAAAAGATGCTTGGACATACATAGTACCATTCTTCATCCAATTTGCTTGAACTTTTAACTATCGCTGTGGACCTCACTACTGACCTTTTGTCATTAGGACAACAAAGGCAAGTTTATTTTTCATTCACATGATTATCCTCCTATCCATTGACTTAGAATGGTACAAATTCCAATTTTTCACATGGAAGAATCAGAAAGCCACCAAAACACCATTTTAAAGGCATATGTTAGATTTTAAAAGGAATGGCTAACCATTTTTTAGTAATAGTGAGCCAAGCCTAAGAGGAAGGGACAGTCTTAAAAATGAGATTTTAAACTAGAGCAAATCAGAAGGCAATGCTAGCTGATGCTAGTCCTGCAGGGTGGGAGTGAAGAGAGCTGCAGCAGTGCTGGCCCAGGGAGAGGAACTGATTTACCAAAATTTGGAACCTAAAGCTATGAGTGACATGGGGAAGAATGGGAAGAAGCTAAATCCAGGGACACAGGAAAATCTCCAATGTTGTGTGCATTCATTATTCAACAAATACTGTTGTCTAGTGGTTTTGGTGTTGGAGTGAAAGTTGTAACAGTGGAATGTTTTTGCTTTGTTCACAATCATATGCCCAATGCCAAAAATCATATGGGTCTATTTTAGGGACATAAAAACTCAATTTCTTATTGAATACAGGTGCACCTAGCTGGAGTTGGGCTGTACCATGAAGGTAAGACCTGGCTTTGTAATTAGGAGTTAAAATATAGCATGGTTTGGTGCCAAATGTCAAATGGTTTTGAGCTAGAGGAGCTTCTTGTATTTCCTCAACTGGAGTCAGGATTGAGCCTCAGATATGCTCCTATATTACAGTTGCAGTGCTATGCAGATGGTGACAGAGGTCAGCAGACACTGGGGCATAAACAATGTACACCTGGGTGCTCCTGATAAAACCAGAAATGCATCATATGCAGTCATTCTCAAAAGAATTGTGTTGTTAATCTGATTGAGTGGTTCTATACTAGGGGAGAGATCAAGAGAATGGTCTTTAAGATTAGACACAGTTGCGTGCATTCATTCGTTTCCTGATTGTGGTTGTTTACCGAGTTCCCTCTCTGTTTTTGAGATGAAGTTAATAGCACCTAATGGCTTAAGTTTGTTGTGAAGATTAAATTAAATAATGCATGTGGTTCTGTATATTATGTAGCAAGTAATGAACACTTCCTAAGTGATGGTATGTAGTTGATACTACCAACTGTTATGAAGAGTTCACCTTTATCATTGTCATCTGAGTGCACTGGTCTCCCTGAACATTTCATGGAGTGGCTTGGCATTATAAAATTTTGCTGGGCCTATCTGGCTAGAGTAATCTAACTATAATTATAACATAATTGTTCTCTAGCTCTGGTTTTCTTCTATCATATACCTGGTCTCTTTTTTTCTCAATAGAAGTAAATGGATGCTGATGGAAGGAGAAAGGATTAAATGTGACCACTTATTACTAAGACAGAGACAGCCAGCCAGCCTTGGCTTCAGTCTTTTCTCACCTTTTGCAACAATCATCATTGTGCTAGGGCCTTTGGAAAAATAAGAATGAAGCAGACAGACACTGGCCTCAAAGAATATTCATTGTGATAAAAGAGATGTAGATACTTAATAAAGGAGAAGTGAAAAATGTCATCACAAGGAATGGTGATAGACTTGGCAGCTCAGAGGCATCTGGATTCCCTCCGCCTGCGAGGGCTGGTGGAAGAAGTGGTGTGTGAAATGGGCCTTGATTTTGAACAAGTGGATATGCACCTACATTTTGGGAAGAAGGAACAGCTTTGGTCAAATTATGGAGAGCTTTTGTTATTGAATGGAATCCTCAGGTAAGACCCTGAGATGGAGACTTCAGTGCTTTATTTTACCTTTATTTTTCCCCTCAGGAAGGCGAAAGCTCCCTTCAGCCTCGGCAGTTCCTGGAGGGGCTCAACTGTGAGCCATCAGCAGGCAAGCAGCCTGGCAGCTGGCCCTGCAGCATACTCTACAGTCCTCAGTCTTGACTTTGGGACATTAGACTTTGTGTTAGTTTCGTAGGGCTGCTATGACAGAAAACCACACACTGGGTGGCCTGAGCAATGGAAATGTATTTTCTCATGATTTGGGGGGCTGGAAGTCCAAGAGCAAGGTGTCAATAGGGCTGTTTCAAGCCTTTTTCCTGGACTTGCAGATGGTCACCTTTTGTTTGTGTCTTCACATGATCTTCCTTTCATGTGTGACTGTCTCCTAATTTCCTCTTCTTATGAGGTCATGTTGCATTAGTAACTACCCTTATGACTTCATTCAACCTGAATTATCCCACTTACAGTCTATCTCCAAAAGAGTCACATTCTGAAGTACTAGGGGTTAGGACTTCAACATTTGAGTTTTGGGGAGACATAACTCATCCCATAGAAGACCTCATGTGTTCAGAGATGAAGAAATAGTAGAGATTTTTCACAGGGGGATAGTCACTAAGGGCTGTGCTTCAGAAATAGTGGGAAAACAGATGGAAAGGAGAGAGAAAGGATGGAGTCCAGTTGGGTGGCTACTGAATTAGAATAGTGACAGCACTGATGAAAAATAGGGAATAAATGCAAAGTTTTTCTCTGAGTAAGAAATGTGATTCTCTGGTGGCTTGGATGTGGGAGGCAAGGAAGAGGCAGAGGCTGAAAATTGGCAGCTCAGATAAATGCTTTCAACAGAAACAGGGGACAGGAGAGGATGACATATTTGCAAGTTAAAACACAATGTGATTATTTGTGACACATCAGGATTGAGTTACCAACAAGAACTCCAGGTAGAGATGTCTATTGCAGATTGGAAATGAGGGGCTAGAGACTCTGGCCCTAGACATGTAGTTCTGGGAGTCATTCATGGGTCAGCATCATCCTTATTTTGGATGATATTCCCAAAGGAGACTGTCAAGAGAGATAAATGTCAACATTTGAGGGACAAACAAGAAGAGTAAACAAAGGAGGAAATAAAAGAAGGGACAGAGTGAGGCAAGGGGGGCAGAAGAAGAGAATGTTCTTTCAGCCAATGGAGAGGGTTTCCAGAGGCATACATGGCTGTTTCACAGATATCTATTAGATCAAGTGAACAGTAAAAAAAAAAAAAATGACTAACCAGATAAAACTATTTTTGGTCACAAGCTTTTTGTTCTGCAGGCTAACAGTTCTGAGCTTGTTTACCCTCTAAGTTAGCTCACTGAGAACAAAGCAGTAGAGTTTTCCTAGGTGTCAAATTTTGAAGAATGGAATGTTGTTATTACCCATGTATCCTCCTCAGATAAATGTTAAAATGGGAACTCTAACTAGCAGTCTTTTGGAATTCACAAAATATCAGGAACTTAATGGAAGTTATAATAGTTTGGTTCTAGTTTCTGGCTATGAGTGATTGGGGGGGGGGGGGTGGCTTCTACTGGAGGGTCCCTAACCCAGCCAATGTTTGGGATATTTTCTGGGAAGTAGGTGTCTAAGGGTCTCTTTGCCTGTGTCTTCTAGCCTGCCATGGTGTGCTACCAATCTCCAGGCTTGCTAAGGGCAGGGGCCACACTTTATCTCGTACCCCAAGGTCCTGGAGCTGTGCCTGGCACGTAACAAAAAATGAATCTCTGGGCACCTGCACCTTGCCATCAGTGGTATAAGTGGCTTGGTATCATATGTACAAACTGCTCCAGGACACCGGCTGTATTCGTTAGCTTCTAAAGCTCCTGTGCATTCCACAACTAGACACAGAACTTCAGTGAATCTATGAATACACCAAAAATACTTGTTGAGTTCATGAATTAACACATTTCCTGGGAATTTATCTGGGGAGATTATGGTTAACTTCCTTTTTTTCTCTCTGTCCCTCTCAAGAAATCAATATGCCCAATACGGTCTCCATGAAGTCACTTGAAAATCATGCCAACAGTGTCCTGTATGTACAATTTGTTCACTCTTTCGATTTCATCCTGAGGCCTGAGAATGAACTGACTGGAAAGTAATCTCCATTTGCCCAATTTTAGATAGAATTGTAAATATCCTAGAATAACTGTCTAAAGGTAATGGAAAATAAGGTTTAATAGAGGATAATGACTTCAAGATAATGTCATTAGCATCTCTTTGTAATTTGTGCAGAATAGGTCTAACCAAATTGATCAACCTTTCATTTTAAGATAGATATTGGGAGAAACCTCTTGTACTTTTACATACTTATGGCCAAAGGGGCTGTACAGGTAAGTCAGAGATTCCTTGCAGAGATTGCCACCTGCAGTATATATATGGCCTGATTGAGCTTGTAGCCATTAGTATAAAAAGTAGAATCCATGTAAAAATCTCTATTTTAGTTGCTCTCAAAAGACCAGGTATGGACACCAGGCTGTATTCCTAAGTGGTCACATCTGTTGCAGCCGAGTCAATGCCTTTTCCTTTAGCTGGTTTCTGAGACAGTTTCCACACCCATTCCCAGTTCTCAATCATGTGTGATGCCCGCCTGGCCCCTGGCATCTGAGCTTTACAAGCCCTGCTTCACTGAGGGAAGTTGCTGTTTTCCTTATTGTGTTATTCCAGTTTCTTGGTGTGACTATTCACTCCGAATACTATCGGTAATAAGTTTATGTACATTCCAGTACATTAGGGTGAGTTCCTTAGTAATGATAGTTTTCTTTTTTTGTCTTCAGGAATATTCACAGCTTTTCTTCACAACAAAGACTTCTCCTTAGGTGTGAGTTTATTTATAGACATTCCAAAGAGCTCATCCTCCAAAAATGTGTCAGCAATGTTCATTTGAAGGTTATGTGAACCTTTGAGCTACAAAACAGGAGCATTAAATCATAGAGAGTGTTGAAGTCTAAGTACAGGAGGAGAAAATGTGGTGTTTTTGTACATGACTGCCAAGATTACGTGTCATACCACAATTGGTTTATCAGTCTGGAAAGAGATGAAAGTTTAGGAACATAGTTCCAGAAACAATACTTCTGTACTATATTCAAGTTTTACTTTAATCTCCTGGAGTAGGGATATGCTATTCTGGGGCCAAGTCTTGGTCCTCCTTTAGTGGAGACTGAATGATTAGACATTTTGGAGGAAGTGAAATGTTCCCATATCTGCTTAATAATCCACCACAGTTCATCCAAAGCAATTTCTGCACTTTCCCCTTCTCTGTACCTTTATCCTTCTCTCATCCCCCCAGGCTTCCCCTGCATGGACATTCTATTCTCCCAGAAGCCTCTCTGGACCCACTAGGCTAAGGATGGGTGCCTTTCTATCTGCATTCATAGAACTCTGTGCGAGCATCTAAAATAACATTTCCCCACTATTTATTAAGTGCTTGCTTTCTCATCTGTCTTCATCCGACACTTGAAATTTTTAAGGGCAGAAACTTTGACCTTCATTACTGTGTCCTCTTATTGTTTACAAGGAATCTTGATTTGATGACTAAGACACAAAATACTCCCCAGACATAACCTTTATCATATTATTATATCAAAATACAGTTATCTAAACTTCACCATTTTAAATCAGGTCAAATTTATCTAAAATTTCATTAAATAAATCCCCAATATAGAAATAGATAAAACAATTTTTTATTTTGGCTCTTAACTTACAATATTAATTGCAGCTCCCAGTATGTCCTCCTGTTATAGTTCCTTAGGGGAACTACTGAAAACAGTGAGTATGTGTTCTTCTGTATCATTTAAGATGGATTTGGCTCTGTGGGATAACAATCATAAATAAACAACGCATCTATGAACGTTCCAGATTACATTGTCTTCAAAGAAATAGATTAAGTGTTTCTCTTTGACATAATATGAATGTGGAAGAAGTAGACATTGAGGGCTGGAAAGGTAATCACTGAGGCCTTCGCAATTTTCAGGGACTTGGGACAGTTCATCCATATCTCATTCCAGCCATATCCTGCTCATTCCAGCCAACAGGAAGAAGAAGGAGAGAGGACAGCCCATCACTTTTATTTTAAGGATCTCTATTTATACTACATAGCACTGTTACTTATACCTCATTGGCCAGAACTTGGCCAGTGGCTGTAAATGACAACCAGGGAGACAGAGAAATGTGCATTTAGCTGGGTGGCAATGTACTTTGGAAAACTAATTCTGCATTCTTTCTGCTTGTTTTAAACTTCATTTTATTTTGTTTCTAATAAAGAGCAAAAGGGAGAATGAGTGTTGTAATACAATCTCATACTTTCCTCAATTATTTATGTTAAGATATTATTATTTATACTAGAGGCCCAGTGCACGAATTTGCGCATTGGTGGGGTCCAGCCTGCTGGCCCCAATGGGGGAAATTGGGGGCAGGGTGGCTGGGGTGAGGGGCCAGGGGGGTTTGCCAGCTGGCCCTGCCCCCGATCGGGGTTGGGGTACCCACTCTGGAGCGGAGCTGGCCAGAGCAAAGGGCTGCAGGTGTTCCAGTTGTTCCCCGTTCGGTCCATTTGCATATTACCTTTTTATTATATAGGATTAGGGCTTTATATTACTAGATTAACTATTAATGTTTATTTTAAATGTTCATATGGGAATATATTTATTTTTACACAATTAGACTCTCTGATACATATTGTTCTGATTTTAATGTTATCACTTTAAAATATCTGAGACTAAATAATTTTGCATAGTGTGCAAGCACCATTACTGGTAGCCATTTGTATCTTTTCTATTCATTATCTGTTTGTCCTTCAGTTAATAACTTCAGATTTTCTTTGGTGATCCACTAGTGGTTTCAGCAGAGTAAACTCATCTCTCCATCCGTAATCTGAGGTCCAAAAGCTGTAAGGTATTGGGTCCTGTCTAGTTAGTGCCATGCTTCCTCTGGCCTCAGTGGTGGATTGGAGAATGGGTGTATTGCCATCAAAGTCAATGAATGATGATGAGATATTTGCTGAGGCTTCTGGAACTGAATCCTTTCCCTTTGAAATGTACCTGGAAACATGTCACTGGAACTCGCATCTCCATCTGACCGCTGTGTGAGGCACGTGAGAATGAGACCCTGTGCAGAGGGCAGCAGGGATACAAGACAGAAGGAACCAGGCCCTAGCAATTTTATTCAAGTCTTGACCAAGACTTTCCTGAATTCAGGCCTATCTCTGGACTTTTCTGGGATGTGACATAATTAATTTCATTTTTATTAAGCCAGTTTGATTTGGATATCCTATCACATAATATTTAATTGGAGGAGAGCAATTCAAAATTATCATTAGAAAAGATGGGGAAGAATTAGCAATAAAATCTTCCCCAGTGTTTCTGAGTTGATAGGAAAATTTTATTTCTTTTATTAGAAAACCCATGCATTTGCAAAAACTTGTTTCTGAATTAGAGAAACAAAACTTTTTGCCTAACTTTGAGATTTAGATATTCTTTAAATAGTATGAAGAGTAGTAATATCATTGGAAATGTTTGCATGGCTGGAATGGTTTCCATTCTATACTCTTGCTATTTTTATAATGGAAAGGGTATTTTGAAGGTCAGACACAATAGGAGTACATGATTAGAAATTTAAAATGACCTCCTGTCTTTTAAGAGTAAGAAGGGGCTTTCTTCCCTCCACCCTCTGCTCTTCCCTTCCCGCTTGGCAAACAGGCTTATTCTCAGCCCAGGCGGACTTGCTTGGCTTTCCTCACACACTGACAGGTTTTCGTTTATCTTAAGTGAGAAATGGACAAAAGGAAACACAAAACAGATGAATGGGCAAAAGTATGAATAAACAACTCCCACAGCTGAGTAACAGATGGCTGCAGGGCCCTCATGACTAAACAAATCGATTTGCAAGATTTCTGGAAAGAGATACTTGTTAATGTTTTTCTCAAGCGAAAGTTATAGTGATAGAATAAAATGATCTCATCACTGACCATAGCCTTCTGTAGAAGAACAAAGAAAGGGTTGTTTTAAAGACAAAAAAAATACAGGCTTCATTGTTAAGTTATCCTTCATTCTCTCACTTATAGTAGCTCCAACAAACCTTTGCTAGGTGTGTGCACTGTTGCAAGCAGTGGGTGCTGGTGATGCCAAGAACAAAATGACCCTCCCCAAGATGTTCTCGGGTTAATTGAGAAGGGTATCTTGCAAACACATAAATGAAAACGCACCCTGGAAGAACTGCACAGAGAAGATATGGAACAAACGTTGCAGACGGCAGTATGCAGTGAGAGACGGGCAAACGCCATGTGCGTTAGAGGCAGACAGGACTAGACTTTGAATCTTGAATGGCTCTGCCCTGACTTACTCAGCTTTTCAGAGCTTCCATTTTCCCTATACATTTTTTAAAATATGTTTTTATTGACTTCAGAGAGAAGAAGGGAGAGGGAGAGAGAGAAACATTCATGATAAGAGCGAATCATCCATCGGCTGCCTCCTGGACGCCCCCTACTGGGGTTTGAGCCCACAACCCGGGCATGTGCCCTGACTGGGAATTGGTCCCTGACCTCCTGGTTCACAGGTCGACACTCAACCACTGACCCCGCCAGCCGGGCTTTCCTTAGAAACTTAAAGTAATAATACTGACACCTTTATTTACTCGGCCAACATTTCTTAAAAGCCATCTCTGGCCCCTGACACGTGGAACGGGATGAGAGACAAAGAAGCACACCCTCCCGGTAGGCAGGTCTGACGGTCGCCCTTCCTCACAGGCTGTGGGGAGAATTTCTCCCCAAAAGTCTAAAGCCTCGTTGACTGGCCCCGCTTTTTTAAGATATGAAAATGAAGGTCAGAAAGGACAAGATCTGGTCCAGAGCCACGTGGTTCATAAAGGGTAAATTCAAGGTTGTGACCCCAACCCCAGCTAAGTTTACACTCCTCTCACCCTCAGTGACGCCCTGAATTTACTTACAGTGAAACAAGCCAGATGAGGCACCCACAGACAAAGTAAAAGGGTTAAAGTAAAAGGTTTATTCCAAGATCCATCTTATCATTTTCACTTATTTTTATGCTTGTCATTATCATTCCGTTGTTTTTATTGTTTTGTTGTTTAATCATTGGCCTAACAAATGATCATCAGAAAGAGCCCAACAAAGTCCCCTCAGTGAGAGGCAGTTCCTTGCGAGAGGCTCCAAATAGCACCTGGCACTGAAGTCTACACAGCCTGCCAGGCAGAGTGAGGGCCCTGCCACAGCCCACCGCCCTGTGCTCCCCGCTGGACCCGTGACCCGCTTCCTTGAGGAATGCAAGAAGCAGCCCACAGGGAGGGAAACCAGAGAGTCCAGCTCTTTTGTTGAGGGAGGTCACAGACACGAGGAACCGTGGACCTAGGTTCAAATGCCCCTGGTGTCTGGCAGCTTCTGGTCTCATGTGTTTAAATGAGAAACAAAAACAGGCCTGATCAGAATGGTCCCTCAAAATGACCCAGGACAAAAGGTGAAGAAGACCAATGTTTACTTGTGTGCCAAGGATCTCTGCACAGGAGACAAATGTTTCTTTCCCACTTGGCGGTGAGGGGCCATTAGTGAGGGGCAAGGTGATTTTGGAAAACAAAATTAAAAATGATTTAGTGTTATTAACAAGAACTGCTCTGAATCATGGACACAGAATATGATGTAAAGACTGCCCTATAGTTTAGGTTTGCATTTTACAGATACCCGATGGAAAAGCCTACTTTATTCTCCTTTTATTCATTCATTTATAAACATATAATGAGGACCTAATCTGTGCCAAGCTCTGTGCTATGTACTAAGGATGAAAAAATGAAATGGTTTTTCACCTCAGTGAGGCAAGTAAATTCAATTTATAAGAAATTTGATCAAATGAACTTTATTCTTTGGGACAGCCTAACTGATGCTAACAAACCACCTCAGTGTTTCGGTGACTTATCATGTCACCATCCCATCAACCCAGAGGTCCCTGGCTCTGCTCCGTCATTTGGGAACCCACGCTCTTTCCATCTCAAGGCGTCACCTTCCTCTACGTTCTCCCTTTTGTTAGTGGATGGAGACAAAGGGAGAATTGCTCTGAGGAGTGGCACACATTATATCTGCTCACTTTTCTTTAGCCAGAATACAGTCCTAAGGCCACATGTATATGCAAGCGAGGGAAGAAAATATAAAATAGATGTATAACCAGAAAGAAAAGCACAACCTGCACGTCGGTGTACACTAGAAACTCTGACATGGGATTATGTTCAAAAACTAAAGTCTTAACAATTCCCCTGTTCTAGAGGGTGAAAGTTAACCTTGACTGAGACCTTCACAGTTGGTTACAGCCTAGAAAAGCCTCCTTATTCCTTATTAAGATCCCCAATTTTGTTTGGTGGGCCCTTCCCCTAGTGGTAAACTCTTAGAGTTCCAAGCTCATCAAGGCAATTCTGGTTCTATCTAGCTCACACACATTCTCAGCTTTTCTTGAGGGGAAGGGTGGTGATGAGATATAAGTAGCTGTCTAATGCATGCTTCTGAGAAAGCAGCTTCTTTCTGATCAAAGGGCAGGACTAGGAAGCAAACTCCTTGTCATGTCCTCTTCTCCTAGCTTTTTGCATTGGAATATGGCTATGGCAATAGGAGCAATGTATGGAGCTGTGGCAGCCATTTTGACACAATGAGGCAACAGCATGAGGGGAAAAAAAAATTATGTAACTGTATGTACTGGTTTGCTTAAGGCAGTCCCCAGTATAATTACTGATAATGCCCTCTTTTATACTCAGAAGTTTCCTGAATTAGATAACAAATTTATGGTCAGACCAGAAAAGCCTCAGATGCTGAAGCTAAGAGAGGAAAGGAACAATAACATCACCATTGTGGCGTGGCTGGCCCAGGTCCGGATGACTCACCCCCTGACTTCTATTTTAAATAAACAACAAATGTCCCAGGTTTAAGCCCAGGTTAATCCTTTTTTTTTTTTTTTTTTTTTTTTTTTTGCCGCTTTCAGCTAAAATCTTTCCTTTCTGATATATTTATTGTCAACTCAAGGGTTTTGGAGTACAGTTAGAGCTTGGCCATTACTTTCAAACTAAAGCCTTTTAAAGTTCTGAAATTTTTGGATGCATTTTTCTTTTCTGTTATTCCTGAATTGGCATGACAATTACTGAGATGCTGCACAGAAGGCTTGTTTTGTGGTATTTCCAATAGGAACCAGAAGTGGAAGTGTCAAAACTCTCACCAGAAAGCTTGTTATGAGATGTTCTGGCCAGGCTGGCAACTCCAGGTGGTTTGGAAAGTACAAACAAGAGGTAGAAAGCAACTTTCCTCAAGTCATCTCATTTCTCACCTTTTTGGGTTTTAACATTTCCAAGCAGACAGTATGCTTCCCATTAATCTTTAAAGGTTCAATTATAACCTTTTCATTTATTTTGTTTTAAATTCAAACCAAATTGTCAAGGAAATGAGGAACAGAATTCTGGTGGAACATGTAACATGTTGCTGTCTATTAAAGTTGAAAAGATCTATTGGGCAGATCTGTCTATAATAAAAAAAAAGTGCCAACTATCTGGGAGAAATTAAATTTCAGGAGAGGTAACAAATAAGTCACTAAAAGCATCTTAAAGTTAAGTGACAGATTTGTAGAATTAATTCCGCTATGAATTTTATATATGCAATCTGGTTTGATATCATATTACAAAGGGTCCCACCCCCCTCCCCCTCTCCCAGAACAACTGAACCACAAGGTGATTCAGTTACGACATTAGTTCATTAGCACTAATTGCTGACTTATAGACAACTTGTATATGTTTGTAATAATTTGGTTAAATTTGAGGTAAATTCCTAATAAGACCAACTGATACTTTTCTTAAATATGTTTCCCTCATAAATTGTTCAAATAGTCCCTCTCCTCATTTAATCCCATGTACTTCTTTTCTCAATAATCTACATCTAAACACACATTTAGACCCGAGTTAACTTGACACAGGTTGATAGTCTGTCATGCTAATTAATGGATTATCTTTTATCTTTACCCATTTAGATCACTAAGAAGAAATTCCAGCTAACCTTCCTCTAATGGATCCCCCTCTCAGCTACCAGAATGCTTTACTCACATGCCAGCCCACTCCCTACCTGCCCCTGGTGGAACCTGCCAGTGGCTCTTCATTCCTAGCAGGGCAGGCAGGGCCTGACCCCACTGCCCACTTAGCAAGGCCAACACATCTCTTCCTGACCTGGTACATGTTTGCTTTTCTAGAATCACATGTCTCCACCCCATACCTAGCCCTTGCCCAGCTGTAAGGAATACCTTTTATGCCCTGACCTGGGGAATCCCCTCTGTTCCCTCTCTGCTTTCTGGGTCTCTGTGCTTAGAATTCCTTCTGCATAAAATGTTATTCTCACCCTCTTACTCCACAGCCATGGCTTCCACTGACCATGCCTACTGATCCTCCAGGTCTCAGCTCTAGCGTCGCTTTCTCTGGAAAGCCTTCTCCAATCTGGGAGTCCCTACTAGGTGTCCCTTCTAGGCGCTCTCAGACTCCCCCATCAGCACTGAGCCCACTGTATCATGATTACCCCCTTATTTGTTTAGATCCCCTACTTAGATTGTTTGGCCTATGAGGCTATGTGGACCCCCAAAGTTGTCCACATCCCAACCCCAGAAACTCTGAGTGGGTGATACAATGGCAAAGAGAAAATTAAATAAAAAATAGTAAGTTCTAGCTCAGAAAATTCTTACATTGTTTTAGTTATGGTTATTTCTTTGTCTAGAAGTACGCAATATAAAACTTCATGCAAATTCCAATGCCAGAAATGCAACACTATAAAAATGGTAGTGTTTTTGTTAGAGCTATATCTTGAGACCATAACTTGAGTGAATGCAAAGAAAATATGTTCAACCAGGAATTATATTCTTTTAATGGTAATTTTTGTCCCCCTCATCCCTCTTTTGTTTGTGTCCTATGCTAAAAGGGAAATAGTAATTTAAGGAAGAAAATTCAGGGACTAAAGCTTACCTCATAAAAATACAGTGACTTTCAGTGTAGAAAGTAGAACACAGACATAGGATTTGAGAGATGTCAATGACTTACTTAACTCCAGGGGTTGTGAGTGCTTAACTAACATATAGTTGACTCTTGAACAGCATAGTTTTAAACTGAGCAGGTCCAGTATACATAGATTTTTTTTTCAGTAAATATAGAGTTAACCCTTTGTATCTACAGGTTTCACATCCATAGATTCAAAGAACTGTGGGTAGAAAACAGTACATATTTTCAATCCACAGTTGGTAATCCATGAATGTGAATGGCTGATGGGATGTATTGTTCTATGCCATTTTATTTTATTTTGCTTTATTTTATTTTTGTTCTATGCCATTTTATATAAGGGACTTGAGCATCCTCAGATTTTGTATCCATCGGGGGTCCTGTGGCTATTATCTCGTGGATCTGCATAGGAAAGTAGTTGAGTTTTGGGGAAGCCAGAAGTTATACATGGATTTTCAAATGTGTGGGGAATCAGTGCCCCAACTCCTACAGTTGTTCAAGAGTCAACTGTATAGTTATTATTCTGTTTCATCTGGATCAAAATATTGAAGAGCAACTATTGAGATAAAATGGTATTCAAAGCCAGGCTTTGACATTTAATAGCTGTGAAATCTTAGAAAGGTCATTTAAGCTCAGAGCCTCAGTTTTTCTATGTATAAAATTAGGATGATGATGTGTAGATTTCTTCCATCAGTGTCTGAGATGCGAACATGGCACCTAATGTGGCACCTGTCAGTGCTCAGTCATTGGCAGCTATTATCCCATGGCCTGTGTGACAATCATTTCATTATTGTTGATCCATGGGAATCAAGCACACTGTATGCACATGGTGAATATTTATTTACTAAATAAATGAATAATGTCCCACACTTGTACAAGATTGAGCTAGTGAGGGAAGACTAACAAGAAAATAACAACCTTTTAATATAGTAGTTTTGTATATGATCATATAAAAAATGGTTAGGTCAAGGAAGAATGAGTGAAATTGGCAAGACATTTATCTCTGTTTGGAGATTCTATCCCAAAGTAATGCATTTGACATTTCCTATTATTTTGGAAATATTTATTGAACACCTACAGTATGCTGCGGAAATAAACTTTGATGAACATATTTTAATGTTATAAGTGTGCCACAATTTTGAGGGTGTTACTAGAAATTTAATGAATGGACAGAAGTCAGGATGATTGTTTCTATAAGGCAGTGCCAGCTCACAGGGAGAAAGAAGGATGGATTTCCTTCCCTGGAAATCTTTTCAAATCAGGATGCTGATTTGTTTTCCTGGGATAATTTTACTCAGTCCGCTCAATCTTAACTAGATAAGTCAGATCCACGTTCCCATCAGTTACCTGGTTAATTGCAGTTAAAGCTCAATTTTATAACCTACGTTTTTTACAAGGACTGTTGCTGTTATCCAATTCCATTTTCACAAGGAAAACAAGGATCTAGGTTTAATCCAACCTAGAAATAGAGAGTAAAGTTCACACATGCTAACAATGGTAAATGCCATTCCACTACAACTTTCCTGCAGCTGAGCCCCGCTCTCTAACACCATTTGGCTCCTTGGGCACAATTTAAATCCTGCCCTAATTAGATCAAGGCAACTCCAGACTCTACTTGCCTGAGGCTCCATAAGTGAATGGGAAACCTGCCAAAACCTCTGACTGGCAAAATGTGAAGGGTCTAAAGCTTCTAGATCCATGTTTTCCAAAGCAGGGAATTCTTTTCTTTACTATTTTATTGGCCTCTTGAGCATCTTGGTAGGGTATCATTCTCCAATTGCTTATAATTAAAAAATTCATGCTGGATAAAGAAAGTGGATTTAATTGGGAGGCAAACATAGCACAGGTGCTTCCCTGCATAAGCCCCCAAAGATGGTAATAGGTGGATTTGACACTTGCTACCTCAGTGGTACTTCAATAGGGCGATGAGGTAGGCACTATTGAGAGTCTGAAATAGCCCAGAAGTCAAGCTTTATCCATGAAAAAGAGCAGTGAGGCAAATGTGTTGTGTAATGGAAGTGGCACATGTTTTGGGAACAACCTGCTAGAGAATGAGTAGGGAGAAAGATTGGAAGAGACTTTTTTAGTAACAGACTTTAGAAGCTAGTTTATTATTAGGAACAGACGGGAGAAAAATAGGGGAGGAAACCAAGACACAGAGAGAGGAGGCTCCTGCACTGCCTTCCTCACATGGGTGCACTGAATGTAAGTTGTATGCCAAGTGATTCCCTCTGAGACAAGTCTAGAAACTAGCTAAGTGACTTCTATTCTTCGCACAGGTGAGAGAATGCCCACAGTGAAATGGGTAGGAAAGGCTGAGACACACTCTTGCCATAACTCCCACCCAGCACACCGACATGCAATTGTCAGGGAATCCCCAGCTCCCAGCTGCTCCCTGAGGAGGAAAGGCACTGGTCTGTACATCTAGTGCCCCAGCTTTTAAGACTCCCATCCAAGGGACAGGCCACCCCAAACACCTAGCTCTTAGGATAAATGAAGTTTACCCCCAGAGAACCACAGGACCCTAGCAAGCCAAGAAGCAGCTCTGAAGGGTGCACATGTGAGCCTTCACCACAGCCATCTCCCCAGGACTCAACGCAGGAGGAGATGCACAAAGGCCCACATCCACTCTTTCTCAGGAAGGGGTTTGACTGAGTTCTTTACAAGCTGCTGCCTGAGGGCCTAGTTTCTGATTAGCATGCACACATGCTCACTGCAATCCTCCACAAACCAATAGAAACAGTGAGCGTCTTCCTCACCTAGTCCCCCTGGCTGGCTTCAACACTAAACACAAGTTGCCAATATCTTCCTTGCAGGAGCTTATCTCACATTCATTTCCCCAATTTTTATAGCTGCCATCCAAGGAGTATGATCCCCCCAATCACCCCCGATCTGATAGCCAATGACACTTGCATTCGCAAGTCCCAGGGGACAATAGCAAACAAAGAAGCATTTTCTTAAGAGGCACAGGAGGACCTCCCAGGGCTACACACCTGGGCTCTGTGCTGAGGGAACACACAAAAACGTCCACCTCCCAGTGTCTCCCTGGAAAGAGGGAAAGGAAGGGCGGGAGAGGGAAATACATATATATCTTTACCAGTTTCATACTTTCATATGTTTTTCTGTGGTAAATTAGCACCCTTTTATTTCAATTTGAGGAACTCCCTTTTAAATGTCTGGTAAGACCTGTCAAGTGATGATGACTCCTTTAGCTGTTGTTCATGTGGAAAATTCTTGATCTCTCCTTCAACTCTGAAGAACAACTTTGCTGGATAGAATATTCATGATTGGAGGGAGCTTTTTTTTGGCACTTTGTATAAATCATGCCACTCCCTTCCAGCCTGCTGAGCCCTGGCTGATGTAGCAAATATAACTATAAGTAAATGATTTGTTAATGGATACAGAAAAAGAGGTTATTGTGAAATATGGGGGGTGTAATAATGTAGAGCTTTTGTATTCATTTGAAATTAAGTTGTTATCAGCTTCAAATAGACTGCTATAATTATGTTTACAAAAGCTTCATGGTAACCACAAAGCATAAACCTATTGTCATTATAATAGAGATACAAAAGATGAAGGGAAAGGAATCTAAGCATAGCACTACAGACACTCATCAAATCTCCAAGAAAAAGAGTGGGAAAGAAACAAAGGAACAACAAAACCATCAGAAGACAATTTACAAAATGGCAATATTAGATCCATGCCTATGAATTATTATTTTAGATATAAAGGGATTAAATTTTCTAATTAAAATATAGTGTAGCTGAATGGATAAAAATATAAGACCCAACTGTATGCTGCCTACAAGAATCTCTCCTCAACTTTAAGGATACACACAGGCTGAAAATGAAGGGACATATGAAGATATTCGATGCAAATGAAAACTAACAATGTCAAAGACAGTAGATTTTGAGCTAAAAACTATAACAGAGACAAAGAAGGGCATCATATAATGATAAAGGGGTCTATGAATTAAGAAAATATAATTATTGTAACTCTTAGGCACCCAACATTAGAGCATTAAATGCATAAATTAAATATTAACAGACCTGAAGGGAAAAATAGATAATAATGCAATAATAGTAGGGACCCTAGTACTCCACTTTCTACAGTGAATAGATCATCTAGACAGAAAAATCAATCAGGAAAGATAGGGCTTAAACTATACATTAGGCCAGATAGACCTAACAGACATAATAGAACATTTCATCCAACAGCAGCAGAACACGTGATCGCCAACACACATGGAACTTTCTCCAGGACAGACCATATGTTAGAGCACAGACTAATCTTAACAAATTTAAGAAATCTGAAATCATAACAAACATCTTTTCTGACCACATGGTCTCAAACCAGAAGTTATTTATAAGAAGAAAAAATAGAAAAATCACCAATATGTGGAATTTAAACAACAATCTCCCAAACAACCAGTGGGTCCAAGAAAAAATCCAAAGGAAAATTAAAAAAATATGTGAGACAAACGAAACTGGAAACACAACACACCAAAGCTCGTGGGATGGAAGTGTTAACTCCACGGCGGGAATCCTTTCACGTTGCATATGTGTATCAGATTATCACATTCTACACTTTAAATATATTACATTTATATCTGTCAATTATATATCAATAAAGCTGAAAAAATAAAAGTATTGTTAAAAGAGTTAGGAGATAAGCGAAATAAGCCAGTCAATGAAAGAAAAATACCACATGATCTCACTCACTTATGGGTAATTAAGACCATTATAAACTGATGAACAAAAATAGATAAAGAGGCAGAGCAACATCGAACAGACTGTCAAACTACAGCGGGAAGTTCGGGGAGGGTTGGGGGGTAGGGTGGTAAGAGATCAACCGAAAGACTTGTATGCATGCATATAAGCATAACCAATGGACATCAGACACTGGGGAATAGGGGAGGCCAGAGGAAGGTCAAGGGGAAGAAAAAAAAAAGGAGACATATGTAATACTCTTTGTAATGCTTTAAGCAATAAAATAAATAAATAAATAATAAAAAAAGAGTTAGGAGATGGAGAAAAGAGGCAAAAATAAGAGCTAACAAAGGTAATGTTCCCATTTGCACGGTGTGCTATTAAAGGATGCCATTTATAGTTGTCGAAACAATCAATAAAAGTATAAGTATATTATTTGAAGCAACAAAGGCCATCTCAAAGATCTAAAAGTAGTGTACATTGGCAGGAGTAGCAATAGGATTAAGCTAATAGCATCAGGCTAAATCTAGAGTGTGATTTTTAAATCACAGATCTGCATTATATTATAAAGGTGCTTACATATTCTTTTGGAAATATATTGTACTAAGCATTTTAAAAAGTAAAAGAGATAAAGGGAGAGCATAAAAGGATAGGAAAGGGTAAGAGAAAGTATTTCACAGCCCCAAGAAAATTCTTGTCGATGGCAAAGAGATGCCAGGCTCAGTTTACTTTTGAAAATTCCTGGCTTTCAGTCACTCACTCACACACACTATATACTGAAAAGTCTTGTTAAATTGGGTTTTAAATAATGAAATATATAATGCCTAATTTTAGAAAGGTTGTGCCACTTAGATAAGGCTGGTAATGATGGAAGTTCCTACAGGCGCTCTGTTGGCTGAAAGAGATGAGGCTTCCAGCACGTAACAGGGCAAGCTCAGGGGAACTGAGCCCAACAGAGCCCGTCAGCCCTGCTGGCTGCCCACCGCCACTTCCAGGTTGCGCGATCAGGTTAACGCAGACAGGAAACAATGAACTAATTGGTATGATGAACTGCCTGGCAATGTTTTCTCTAATTACTCTTACCATGTTGTCTTGACAATTTTTATGTTCATTTATGCCAGGGACATCTCACTTCATATACTAACAAGGTTTAACAATTTACCATCATGTTCAGATAGATTTTAACACCAACAAATACCCAAAACACATCATATAAAACAATTGGATGGACTTATGGAAGTAATATGCACTGTGAGATTCTGCAGGACGTCCCCCTGGATAGATCTAGCAAACCACAGGCCCTGCACGCTCCAGGAGAACATGCCGGCAGCAGCAGCCTGTCACCGGTTTCCTCGAACCCTTTTATCAAGCTACCAATCAGGAAAGTAACCTTGTACCCATGGCTCTCATGGGGAGTAGGAAAAGCAGCCCCACACTTTTCATATTTGTCTCAATAGTCAGGATGAGAAATCTTTCTGCAGCTTGGCTCCCTGGGTATCTGCCACCTCCCTATATCCGGAAAAGGCCTACTATTGTTTTTTAAAGTGTATGTCTTTCTGGTGACTATTCATAAATGAGACTGAGCCTGGACAATTAATTTGAGTCAAGCGTCGAGTTCAGAAACCAAGAAACTACTGCTATTGTTCCTGATAAAGAGTAACGTAACAGAATTCTCTTTGCCAGAGTAGGTAAGAATACAGCTACCTTCTTGGCAGCTGTAGAAAGTAAGGGAGTGCCTGACTTCTCAGTGAACCAATCATCAAAGCTTTATTTTTGGTGGCATGGTTTTAATGGATTTGCAAAAGTTTTGAGATTCTTCACGGGTGTGAAGCAATTCTTCAGTTCTTCCCTAAATTGCTGGCACCAAGTGGTATTGGTTAACAGTCTTTTTTTTCTGCAAAGTTTTGTTGTTTAATGAACCAACACTTTGAATCAAAGGCTATCTGAAGCATATAAGAATTATTATAACTATGGGCAAGTGAAGCTCTAAGCTAAAAGGTTTGTATAAAGTAAAATGTGTTATCCTGTATGGATCTGCATTGAACTGTAATTCTTTTTTTGGTTTATTTTTAATCCACTGTGAGAGGAGATGAGAGGAGAGAACTGATATTTTTCATGAGGAAATCAATTCTATCTAAAAAGAAATCATCTCAGGATAAAGTCAATCAAAACCTTATGTATGCAAAGCAAAACTACGTATTTTGTCACCAGGAAATAACAAAATGATCATATTGAACTCATTTGAAAACTAATTGCTTTGATTCATTTTTTGTGTTTATATAAGTACTAGAGGCCTGGTGCACGAAGTTAGTCACGGGTAGGGTCCCTAGGCCTGGCCGGCAATCAGGGCTGATCAGGTTCCGCGCCTCCCCGCCTCCTCCTTCCCTCACTCCTGCAGTGCCCTGCCTCCACTGCTGGTCACCCACCATGTTCCGCGCCGCCCCCTGGTGGTCAGTGCACTTCATAGCGAGTGGTCCAACTCCCGTTCTCCTCATCAAACTCCTGGGACACTTTGCATATTAACCTTTTATATAGAGAGATTAGTAACATGTTAATAGTTGATTTTAAATACCACTGTTTTATTGTAATTATAGAAAAGTACGCAAAAAGTGTGTTCAAGGATATTAATTGCCGCATTTTTTATAACAATAAAAGAGTTGAGAAATATCCTTAACTCTTATATTTAAAACATAAGCAGGAGACTACTTATATTTTAAATGCATCTACCTAACAGAATACCAGGTAGTTGTAAAGAGGTATGTGGTGGATGGATACATATTGATAAGATATCTAGATAAATTGTTGAGGGTATATATCTGGATATGTCACAGAAGATATAAAGTCTGGGGTAGAACAATGGAACTTATGGTGGCATGCCTGTAGGGGGTGTGTTTTCATAAAGACAGTGGGTAGAGGACAGAGAAGTGTCAGTGGGAAAGGAGAGAGATGAAATATTACACCCAGAATGCTCCAAAACAATCCCGTCACCCAGGGCCGCAGTACGTTAAGCTGCAAGTATGTTGGGCTGTTCCCACTCATATGTTTCTATGGCTCCAGAATTAAGGGGTGTGAGTGGGCTCCTTTTGAGCTGTGTCATGCTGAGCTTTCTCCTTTGTCAGAGCAGTGATTTTCACCCCTTTTCATCTCGTGGCACATGTCACCTAATTACTAAAATTCTGCAGCACACCAAGAAATATATTTTTTGCCAATCTGACACACAAAAAAGGTATACTTTTGGTTCATTCACATCAGATGGCTGTTGTTATGTTGGCTGTTGTCATTTTTTAATTTGACAATCTAAAGGAAAAGAGGTCAGTGCCCCTGACTACATAGTCAGGTATTGTATGTTTTAAAAATTCTTGCTGCACACCAGTTGAAAACTGCTGAGTGAAAGGATAAAAAGTCTTTTCTCAAGAAAGGTAAAAATTTTCTCTTCACTGAAGTATTTCTCCTCACCAATACAATTATATTTCTTAACTCAAAGTGATGACTCTAGTTAAAAAGTTACTTTCAAATTTTAAGTATGTTCACATGTGTCTGTTGGGAGATAATTCTTCATGTCTTGCAAGGAGACACACTGTATTTGTTCCAGACTATCTTTCCAATTGTTTATACAGGGAGCAGCCTTGAATATAGAGAGTGGGCCTCTCTCTAGACAGAGGGTGGGTTTCTATCCCATCTATTATAACAAAGATAGGGTCTCCCCAGGACAAGGTTCCCACAGGCTTATTGCCCATTACAAAAGATTTGGGTTTTCGAAGCTTAAATTTTTTCTCCCATAATATACCCCACTGCATACATGGGATCACGTGACCTTTTTTCATACCTGGGGAACTGATGAAAATGCTGATACTATGCCTGTTGCTATTACTGGGAGTAATACTTTTTTTTGTTTCTGAGGCAGAAGTTTCATGTCATCTGTGAGCATCCATGAAACTGGTAGGCTAAGTTGTTAGCTGGAAAATAGGGTGAAACTTCAGACCTTTCACAGTTATTGACTAGGCCCGTGTCCTGCCTCAAAGCTAAGTTACAAGTGCCTTTATTAGGGCATCCTATATAATAAAAGGGTAATATGCAAATTGACCCTAATGGCAGAACAACCAGAATGAATTCTGGACCAGTCACTATGAGGTGCACTGACCACCTCTAGGTCCCTTCCCAACCATCAGGCACTGATCACACGATGGCAAATGGGGAACCAGGGGTAGGTGGTGGTGGGGGGTGGGGCTGGCTGTGAGCAGCTGGGGAAGGTGGCCCTGATTGCAGGCCAGGCCTAGGGATCATACCCGTGCACGAATTTCATGTGCCGGGCCTCTAGTTTAATCATATACTTTTATAGAAATAAGAAGGGTTTATTTAGTGTCAAACTCCAACCTTGGGTTTATTGATTTCTGACATTTCTTCTTAAAATAAGTAATTTTATTATGTTAATAATAAACTGGCTTAAGATACTTGTAATATAAAATAACTTTAAAAATACATCACAAAACAATTGTCTTTTAAAAGTTATTTCAATTGCCATGACTGATAACTTCCTGGAAGAGTTCTCTGACAAATCAATAGAAACAGAGACTCTGTATCGATTAACTTACTAAGCTGCATATTACCAGTGAATTTAAAGCAAATTAAACAGAAAAGAGAAGGGAAATGGGTCAATATCGGTGGTCAAGTTAAACTGCCTTCTATAAGCAATGAAATATGTTTTTATTTCTTTGCAAGTAAATAATCAATTGCCAGAAACAGTATCCCTCTGAGAATATCTCAGGCATGAATGCACTTTTGGTTAACACTTTCATTTTCTTTCTTACTCACTTTGATATAACTTTGAGAAAAAGTGTTCCCTATAATCCCTTATCATCAAGAGGAAGTACCTCAGTCAACCAGTTGCTTATGTTTGTACCTGATGCCTGGTTTGTGCAGAAGCAGTAGCTTCATCCATCTCCATTACAGTGCCCTGCACCTGAGCTTTAACACAAAGGAAGCTGCTTTAACAGCATTACAGGGTCTGCTGTAAGGAATGGTGGAAGCAGAAACATCTGAGAAGTCTTCCTGAAAAACTTAAGACTTTGTCTTAGGCAGGGGTCTAGGTAAGACTTCAGCAGGTAGGATGTGGAAAAACCTATCTTAAGCACAGACCACGCTGTGAAGGCTGAAACAGTGCAAGGAATGCCAAGGACAATGAGAACTGTATGATGGCTGGAGTGTGTGGGGGCTTTAGTGTTTTCCAGCTTGAACAACGATTAGTCAAGTTTGGAGCTAGAAATGAGTCCTGGGAGAATGTTGGCATTGAGGAGATATTTGAAATGAAGGGAGTGAAAAGATCACCAAGGGGGAGTATGTAGAGAGATAAATGGGCTCACAGTTAAACACGGAAGAAGGACCACAAAGGAAGGAGGACATTGGGAAAACCCGACTGCACAAGCAGGTCAATTACTCACGTGCACACAGCAGTCCTGGGAGAGTGAATGCTGGAGTGCAATTCAGCCTCTCAAAAACACTGTGTGATCTCAGCTAGAACACATGTTCAACCTCAGTTTCCTCAGCTGTCTATTGAGGAGTTAATCTCAGAGAACAGCATGGTCCCTCCTACCTCAATTTCTAATGTTATTTTCCCATTAGTAGTGAGTAGAGAATCCTCAGTGAGGCAAGATCAGTGAGTGGGCAATATACCCACTATACTCTGTATATGTGTGTGTGTGTGTGTGTGTGTGTGTGTATACACACACACACTATACACACTATACCCAATATACTCAGGGATTGCTGGAGTAGAGATGGCCGGCATTACAAACCTGTACCCTCGGGAAAACCTTTTTGTGTCTGTGTTTATTCTAATGATCTCATGTGGACACAGAGGCACAGTCTCAGATGCACCCAATCATTAAGTGCTGATGGTATTTAAAAACAGTAGCCATGGTGACATAGGACAAATATCAAGAAACAATCTAGCCCTAGCTGGTTTGGCTCAGTGGATAGAGCATTGGCCTGCAGACTGAAGCGTCCCAGGTTCGATTCCAGTCAAGAGCACATGCCTGGGTTGCGGGCTCGATCCCTAGTAAGGGGCGTGCAGGAGGCAGCTGATCAATGATTCTCTCTCATCATTGATGTTTCTATCTCTCTCTCCCTCTCCTTTCCTCTCTGAAATCAATAAAAATATATTTATAAAAAAAAGAAACAATCTATAGTCATAGACTCCTTTTATTTTGCAAGATATTTGAAGTTCATTTACATTTCTGTGTCAGATCATCTCTTAGAAGGTGTACTAGTATTAAAAGCAACAGTAGTGCTGGTTCCAATGCCCTTTCTACTAATAAAGTCAACAGGAGAAATGAAGGTTGGCTACATGAAAGCATGTAATGTAGTATGAGTAGTCCAATTTGTATGCGACCCAAATCTGCTCATTCATATGTTCTGGAGTTAAGAAAAGAATCAGCTGAAGGATTTCAAGTTTGCTTCGATGAAACGTGTGCTGGAATGACTTGAAAAAATCAGAGCCTGCATCTGTGTGCCAGGCAGGATCTCTCGCATTATAAAGCAGAGTTTATGCCAAACTGTCATATTCTTGGAAGGGAAGCAGTCTTAAAATCCAACAATGGAGGTATCTTAATTAAAGAGGAAATATAGCACAATTAAAGCTATTCTCCAAGACCTAATATTTTTACCCAAATAATATTTTAAAACGTACTCTTATTACTTAAGACCTGGGTTTATATATGTATCAATAGTCTACCTGATATTTTTTATTCCAAGAAATGTCATATCTGAGAGGAAGTATTTGCCCTTTAAGAAAAATTTTGGGGGGAGGAAACACATACACTGAGTATTGGCTATGAACCAGGCACTGTAGTAGATGCGTCATAATTCTTGCCTAATTTAGTTCTCACAGCAGTCCCCTAAAGAATACACTGCTTTTCCCAATAAGAATATTAAATATCAAAAATTTTAAGTATATTACCAAGCAACTTAGCAGTAAAATTTGAATATCCTCTTTGACACAAAGGGGATGATTCTGTTTTAGGGGGAGTATCTGAGCGCCGCAAAGGTAAGCTTCAGTGATTTCTGACAGCATGTTAAGAAGAGCTCTCCTCTTTGCAATAATCAGAACATGATAGCAGGTGGGGCACTGGACGCGGGGGTTAGAGGACTTGGTTCCTGCTTCCATTTCTGTAAGATCGGCTTCTTAGCCTCCCTGGAGATTCTCACACGCCTCCTAAATGAGGGCCCATAGCCCTTCCAGCGATTGCATCCTGTGATTCTTATTTTTTCCCTTTACATCTAAATTTACTTGGCAATCTCAAATGCTAACTTTGTTTCTCTTTCCCAGTGATGATAATTATTAGTAGACAATATAGTTTTTCTTTTTCTTTTTTCCTGTTAACTAAGGATTTTTAAGCTTCAACTAGTAGACTGAATGCATAGATAATAAATTCAGGACACTGACTCATTTTCAATTCACTAACCTGATTACTTCAAAGTTGTTAATCAGATACCACAATTCTAAAGTTAGACATATATGAGGTTCAGTGCAGCTTTCTCAGTATCTTCCTTGCTGGTTACTGGCTGAAACAACTGAAGTATGCATCTTATGGCATGTGTCTTCAAGGCGCCATCACACCTTTTTTAAAAAAAAAAAAAAAATCCTTAACAACTACTGAATTTGCATGCATTCAGATTTCTTGGATCTACCGTTGAGTCTCTTTCCAATTTCTGTGGAATTTAGTGAAATAGGAATTGCAAATGTGTAAAAACCAACCAGTTTAAATTAAGAATAATGAAGCCTGCCTTCTCCAGGGTAAAATGATGAACTTTTGGTAGCCAGTCTTGATCAAAGTTTCTCAAGAGGCAGTCCTTGATTGGACATAACTAACCAAGGGCAGGGTTTATCCTTTTCCCATATTTAATCAGAATAGCACCACTCTTGATGGTCCAAACAGTTTCATATTAGAATTTGAAGTAACTGAGTTCTGAAGAGAATGGCTGTGTAATGAACCAGAGCTGAGACACCAGTGACTGGCCTCTGACCCAGATGCCTGAACAACCATGCCAGTAAGGGGTGAATGTCTTACCTAATAAATCTCGTCAAGGAGTTCCTTAAGTCTGCTTATGACTTTATGTTTTCTCACCCAGTATCTCTGAGAAATCTCCCTTCAAATTCTTTGCCATTGCTAGTAACCTATTCACGTATTCTTTCTTTTCATAATTCCCTCTCATTCTTTCCCCACCTCTCTAGTAACTGACTTCCTTTTCAATGTCACTTTTGTTTGAATTCACCTGAGCTCCTGTTTGTTGGAAATGGAAAACTCTGGACCTTAAAGCATATATTTTTGTTCAGTCAACGTATTGTCCTCTTTATTGATTTGGGCCCTGTCCACTCTCTCGGGTTGGTTCTAGCCAGACTGAGAAGTCTGAGAATCTGTTAGTGCTCTGTTTTCCCCAGCGATGGCCTCTGCGACCAAGTAGAAGATTTGGTAACTATCGCAGTAGTCAGTTGTCACACTGAAGAGAGAACTACCCATGCTTGAGGAATGCCCCACCCATGTATTTTTGTGACAAGCACTCACTGCTGTTAATTACTCAAGTAATGCAACTTCATTCAAATTATGAATTAGATCAGTTAGTACAGCAGCTGTTTTCATTTTTTTATTTTCACTTATTCAAATGATTGTGTCAACCAACTACCACTTTGACCACTTCAGTCTGAGAGGTGCTCTGCCTAGCATTGCTTGAATTATTCACAAAGAGATTAGTGAGAAATAACGCTTATTTCTGAAGCTTTCACCACCCAGTGGCTTTAGTTTGGGCAGAGTTCAGATGAACTGTCTTCACTTAAAGCCTGCTTTCAGGTTGCTATAATCAAATATCTGATGGAACTGAACGCTTCCTATGAGGCCCATCCATCCTAAAGACAGGTTCATGATGCCACAGCCTTTGTCAACCCATAGCTATTTCCATCCCCTGCAGGATGTCTTTAAAGTAGGCACAGATCCATAAGACTGATTTGATAGGTTCAGTGTCTGGAATGCACGTTTGCTTTCCGTGTAGTATACGATGAAAATATCTTTGGTAAACTCTCTTTCTTGATCAAATCATCTAGGGAGGGATCAGTAAAGAACATTACAGGCCAAGGGAGAGCATGTGAGGGGGTGAGAGGCATGGGCTGTGCACGGGATCAGACACATAGGCGGGAGTGTTAGTCTGGAGGGAGATGGATCTGGGTACAACTGAGGTAGACAAAGCAGTCAGAAAGTAGCCCTAGAAACACCTCAACAAGCAAACAGAGATTTCAATAGAATTATATGCTTCAATCATAGTAAGTTGATCAATATTTGTCAAGTGAAGAAGCATAGAGATTTTAAGCTAATGACGAAGATTTCAAGAAAAGAACAGGCAGAATGCTTTAATTTCAGATACCCACACAATGAAAACTGCATGAATTATAAGGTGTGTAGGAGGCTCATAGGCATATGTATTGCTAAGGCAAATACTTCATCTCGAGATGTCTATTTAAACTCATTAAAAAAGGATTCGGCAATATTGCCAGAGCACATATAAATAAGGGCCATAATAAGGAGGCTGGATGGAATCATTGCTGTGAGAGTGGGAGGTACTCAGAGTTTGAGAAATGAGTCAGCTTTATGGAACACAGTATTTGCTAGTCATCAGAGTTTCTCCACTGCTAAAGTGCCTGACAGTAAACCAAGAGGCTCCAGGAAGATGAGGTCTCCCGCCTCCTCACCCCCTCCAAGGTGCTCCAGTCTAAGCAGGACCAGTGGGACCAGGCTTTGGACTTGCTTGATTCATTCTGTGGACTCATTCCCGGTCTGCGTGAGGCACAGGGGAGCCAAATGTTCTCACATTTGTAGACTGAATGGTAAGTAGAACAAAGTAAAACAGATATCTGGACCAGGTCTTGATCTGGATACTAAATGGTTTTTAGTGAGGGGTATGGATTGTGCCCTTGCTTCTGAGTGACAGGCATTATGAAGGGCAGCACCAACATCAGCAGATGAGCCCACTGCCAAAACGTTTGGGCCACAGTCCCTGTGAAGAGAGCTTCTAAGGTGATTAGACTTACTAGATATTCTCTCTATAAACGTTTATGGAGGTTGTGAATGCCAGATACTAAACACTTTCTAAATTGTGTGCTGTGGAACCTAAAAAGGGTTTATTAATCAAATAAATTTTGGAAACAAGGCATACTGACATCTTTTTAGGATTCATTGGCTTTCACATTAAACATAAGTCTATTCAAGGTTCAGCAAGATGTTGCAGAAAAAAAAAAAAAAGAAAAGCCCTACTTAGCCAGGCATCCCCCATCCATTTTTATTAGCTAAGAATTTGTGTTTAGTTCCTCTTGCAGAGCTCTACTTGCTTCAAATCAACCTCTGCCCACTACCTATCACACACTTACTCTTAAGCCCAAGAGCGGACTTCCAATAGCCACGTTTATACAATAGAACCAAAGAATGTTGAAGTTGGAAGATTAGACAAGAAGGCAATTCTTATATTATGTAGGTATGTGCGTAAAGCCTATATCTCATGCACTTTCAGCATCATCTCCTGATAAGATAGACAGGGAGAAAGAAAGTCAGAATAAACTTATCATTAGCCATATGGAAAGATGAGTTATGATCAGGACCTCTTTGTCTACAAAATGGAGCTGGATATATAAGGGCAAGCTCAACTTTTAGATCTAGGCTTGCCAGAAATCTGGGTTCTCTGTTGTCCCAGTTATCTCCTAACTTCAATAAATGCCACCCTAGAGGAACAAGATGAGCATGAACTTACCCATAGTGTAGAGCCGTCCCCATCTTTACTGGTTTTTAATGGTTTTGAGGTTTTCTATCCACTTTCTATCTCTTTCAAAGTATCCAAGGGTCTGTTGGTGAAATCTTCAGCCATAGCTGCCCCTGCAGAAATGCACTAGGTTCGTGCAGCCTGGAAGCGTACTCCTAATGAGATAGTAGAGGAACTCTAGAGCTAGAGGTTGTCAAATTTTCTATGGCATAACTAGGGAGAGAGACCTGCCATGAAGAGATAGGAAGGATAGTAGTTGCCCAGAGAGGAGCAGAGACAGGGACAGAGAGAGGATCCCAGAGCCAAACTCTTCCTGAAGCCACTCTAACAGAGGCTTCTGCTTCCAGTATCTTTTCTGTGAGTCCATACAAACTTGAGCTGATGTTTGCGTTTTGCGATGATGCTCTTAATCAGTACTACACCAGTCAACACCACAGGGATCCAGCACTCAATCAGTGCATATTTTGTAGAATGGAAGCCCTGTGAGCTTTGCATGAATCTAAGGGACAATAGAGAGATGCTACCGCCTACTCTTTGTGTCACTGCACACTTTCCTACCATTCAAAATCTGGCTCCCAAAACTACCTCATTCCCTCAATGGTGACCTATTAATCCCACAAAAAATTAGGTGTGAAGGTATAAAGAAGGACATGTTTTCCAAGGCTCGAGACTACCAGCATTGAGGTGAAGATGGATACTAGATAAGTAAAGAACAACATCAGCAGAGAGAGCATAAGGGAAAGTCAAACTATACAGAGGTCAAATTCACAACCCAGTGTCCAACTTTAAAATCGATTGGCACATTATTTTACCTAGAGCTGGGGTGGACAAATGATTTTAAGAAACCAGACAAATATAAAAACGCTGGGCATGTAAAAACTGACTGCTTTTCACAGCAGGACTCACTGTTCTGTGCAGTCACACTCCTTCACCAGTTTGAGCTCTTTTATAAGAAATAAATAGCTATTGATGCCACACTGCTCTTCCTGGACAATGTCAGGCTTAGCCTCTGGCGACAGTCACAGATGACAGCCTAGCAACCAAGCCATTCACACTGAGAAGACACAGAACTAAGCCAACCATTGCTGAAGGGATTAACTTCAGACATAACTTGCAGAACAGGAAAAGAATCAAAAAGCAAAAGATTTTGTTACTACAAAATAGAAATCTGAACATGTTAGGTTTTTGTAAGTAATATTATTGTTATTCTGTCTCTAGCAAGGTCCTGTGTGGATAAAACAAAATCTAGGGAGATAAGTAGCACTAAGTACCATTTGACTCAAGTCCCATTCTATCTCTGCATTGTCTTAGTTGTTCATTGTTCAGTTATGGCTGCTGCATAACAAACCACCCCAAACAGTGGATTAAACAGTAACAATCTATTATTAATATTATTTTTTCTCGGGGCCTCTCACACAGTTGGAGTCTGAGGCTGCTTGAGGTAGTAGTCATCTCAAAGCTTCCTTACTTTCACGTCTGATATTGTGGTCAGGAGGCAGGGACAGCTGGGGCTCTTACTTTTCTTTTATTTTTTAAATCTTTATTGTTAAGAGTATTACAGATGTTCCTCTTTTTTCCTCCCATTGCTCCCCTCCACCTGGTCCCTGCCGCACCCCAGGCCATGAAACATGGGTTTTCAATGCTCAGCCTTGGGGGTCAGGCCGTGCCACGTCCGCCATGTTGTATTCAGAGAGTCACAAAGACCCATCCACGTTCCAGGGGAAGGGCCAGACACTCCATCGTCTATGAAGAACACTTCGCCCATGGAAAATTCTTATTCAAGAAGTACTTTCTAAGCATTAAGTGCTTTGGGGTAATTTTAGTTTTGCTTAAAACTGCTGTTTCACATCTATCTAGCAGCACGAACAGGAGAAAGTTACGTAACTTTTCTGAGGATCTGTTTTCTTGGCACCAAAATGGAGATGATTTTTAGGAATGTTAGGAGAATTACATAAAGTTACCTAAAGAAAGGGCTTAGTGTATATATATATATATCGTATAGTATTTAATTAAGTAATAATTCATAACACGTTTCCATTCTACTTTCAAATCATCACTTTCTAGTTTTCTTGCTTCCTCTAGGGTAGCCTGACTCTGACACTTGACATATCACCTATGATTCTACCACCTTTTCACCTGTGCATTTATAAATACATAAAGTAGCTCTGCACTGATAAACGGGGCACTGGAGTGGAGCATAAATGAGGGAAGAGGCCCCAGGTACCATTGTGCAAAGTGAAGGTCTCTCCTCCCACATGGGTGAGCTTCACCCCATCCAGTTAGTGCCCGAATAGAACTAAAAGGTGGAGGAAGGGAGGTTCTCTCTCTCTCCTGACTGCAGAGCTGGGAGATTGTTCTCCTGCCCACAGACGGGGACACCCACCATCAGCTCTCCTGGTTTTCCTGCCTCTGGACTCAGATTGTAGCTCCACTACACAACTGGCTTGGTCTCCAGCTTGAGAGAGGCAGATGGTGGGACTTCTCCACCTCCATAACCATGTGAGCCAATTCCTCACAATAAACTCTGGGGAACACTGACTAAACACTTTTATACTGTTTGACTTGCTAATCGCCCCCTCCACCCCCTCCGCGTACACAGATCTAGCCTTGAGTCAGGCTACAAACATCTCTGACCTTCCTGATCTGCATTTGGTTACCTCTGTGTAGCTAGCCCTTCCTGACCAAGAAATCTCCTGGGATTCTCAATTTTCTATAAATGAGAGGCTTCTTTCCACACTTTGGCAACATACCTTGTCTTTGTGTAAAAAATTGTGCTTTTCTTCCCCCCCCGCCACCCCCCAAAAAAAATTTTTTTTAAAGAATGTTTAAAATCTGTTCCTTTGAAAATTTTCCTATTTTTCAAATCAATGAGTATTTTTGTATTCCTCTTTCCTGTGAACATTCTTTTACTGTTTTACTCCAGGGTAAATGAGTTTGGCATGAGCCTCAGTCTTTGATGGACTATGTTTAGAGGGTGACTCTTCCAAAGAAATTTAATCCTAAGAGATTTTTCAGTCACAAATGTTTTATCCATTGTGTCTAGGTTCTCCAAACAACTCTCAAAATTTAAATAAATTATCCTCTTTCCTGCACTTTCTTTAGTCTAACTGAGTCTGAAAGGGCTAGATAGGCTACAAGGTGAGAGACAAACCAGGAACCAAGAAGGAATTGACTTACTAGAAGTACGGAACAGAAGAGGGGGTTGGCCTAGGATTCAAGGAGAAGTGCAGTTCCTTTTGTCGAGGAGGTAAGTCATGGTCTCCTTTCTTGGAAATCTCATCTGACAGCATAAAAGGGAGATCGGTCAGCATGTGCCAGGGCCCTAACAACCTACAGGGCAGATCTGATGCAGTGGCTGAAAAGGTGGAGGATATTAGGATTGCTTAATACCCATTGTTGTAGGGTAGGCTTGGTTCTGGGAATGAGACAGAGCAGAACATGTTGCTAAGAATGATGGTGCCCCAGTTATTGGGAGGAGAAAGAATGCTGATCACTCAGGGTCTGACGTGAAACAGATGGCACACTGCAATGGGGTAAATAAGGAGAATTTAATGAAGATGTAATGTACAATGGTGCGGGTACAGTTAAGGAAATTTAACTGGAAATAGTGATGCACCCCAGAGCTACATAACACAGAGCAACAACACTGCAAAGAGCTGTTACTACCTATGACTGCTAGGTCTGAAAGGGCCAGAAGAGGAAGCAACTCTTTGAGAGGACCATTCAGCATGATTTATGGCCTTTGTCATGAACAGGGCCATTGCTAAGCTTTGGTTCAGTGGGAGGGAGCTTAGGGAACACATACTCTGATTTCTCTCTCTTACCCAGCTATGCTCTCCTGCTGGTGCCTACCCTTGCCAACTTGGAAGCCAGAGAGTAAGGAAGCCCAGACGAAACACTTCCTAGAGGACGGCCTCCAGGGTCACTGGACAGGGTAGTGGACGGATCTGGAGGGACAGACATCTAACAGCCAGGGCACAACCTGGGAACCAGGCTGGGTTTGATATTTTACAAATAGTTCACTTATACATGTACATTCATATATAGTCATACTCATATGCATATGAATGAGTTCATACTTATACATGAATTGACTATATAATATACGCATATTTCCTTCTTGAGATTGCTTGCATTTGGAAGACTAAATTTTATTTTTATGATGTTCTAAGAACATTGAGAAAGAACACCTTTGTATTCAAGATAATTTTTCCTTCATTTAATAGAAAATAAAATTCTAAGCTTTGTGAAATGTAGAGTGATCTCTCTCTCTCTTTTTTTTTTATAATAAATCAAGTTTTGGTAGCAGAAAACCAATTACTAATGATAATTTCTTTACTCAGAGTTGCCAAAATTGGTCTTTATTACATTCTTTCAGTGTGTTGACTTTTTAATTTAACAATAAGTCAAAGTCGAGTAGATAAAATATATTTTAAGAATATGAAACTTACTTTCTGATATTCAAGCCTAAAAACTTAAGCAGTTGTTTTATTCACCTGAACTCTACCTGAGATATATTGACTTGCTGCCCCTACTTTGTCTTTCAGGAGGGCAATAAAGATCTGATGAGAAATACATACTGACGACCTCCCTCTGCAAAAGAACGTCATCTCAAGGTCAACTGATGATGAGAGGAAAACTAAATCTTCTGGCTAGATTATGCATTTGCAGTGAGGTAAATTGACCACTCGATTTTTCCCATAAATAGGAATCCCATGTGCCATTGAAGAGAAAGACACACTATGTACTGTGCAGGCCAATAAAATGACCTACATGACAAAGTGGAAGCTACCAGGTAGAAGTAGATACCATCATGGAATTAATTATAGAAAATAATTACAGCACTTTCTTTTTTAAATTTAATTTTTTTTTTCAATTATAGCAGACATACAGTATTATATTAGTTTCAGGTATACTGAAAGTCCAACCTAGTGATTGGACTTTATATAACTTACTAAATATCACCCCAATAAGTCTAGTACCCATTTGACAGCGTACATAGTTATCGCAATAGTACTGACTACATTCCCTATACTGTACTTTACATTCTATAACTACCATTTTGTACTTTTATATCCCTTCACCTTTTTCAGGCATCCCTCCAAAATGTTCTCTGTATCTATGTGAGTATGTTTCTGCTCTGCTTGTTTATTTTGTGTGTTTTATAGATCTATTTTGTCTGGCATTAAGTGTTGCTACCCCAGCTTTTGTTTGTTTGTCTCCATTTTTGTGAAATATCTTTTTCCATCCTTTTACTTTCAGTCCGTGTGTGTCTTTCTATATGAAATGAGTCTCTTTTAAAAAACATATGTAAGGGTCTTGTTTTGTTATCCATTCATCCTCCATATGTCTTTTTCTCAAATATATTTTTATTGATTTCAGAGAGGAAGAATGAGGGAGAGAGAGATAAAAACATCAATGTTCTCTCTCTCTCTCTCTCTCTCTCTCTCTCTCTCTCTCTCTCTCTCTCTCTCTCTCATCAATAAACATATGCTCAGGTGAGGATTTTTTAAAAGTACACGTCTGACTTTTTATGTCTTTGGTGGAAACAATTTTAGTGACTCTGATACTAAGAACACACCAAATGAAGGGATTGATAATATCAAGGTGCATTAAAGAATAACAACTCAGAATGTCTACCTTCAATCTCTATGGTAAAACAGATGAAAATGGTAGCTTAAGTTTTTGGTAGAGTTAACTTGTAACTAAGCATAGCTGGTTAGTTTTCTCCTTGACTGACTTTGCTTATACTCAGGCAGTAACCCTCCATCCAAAGCAATTTGTCATACAAGGGAGTTTTATTGCTTCTCACCTGGGCATAGTCAAAATTCCTTTCCAAATGTCAGCGCTGTAAATACACAAGCTGTAATAGATTGTGTAGATGTTCTTCTGGAATTCAAGATTGAACTATACACTAGATTTATAGGGAAATTTATAGAATACACAGTTCTGGGTCTTCTGATTTTCCAAATATGAAGGGGGGGGGGAGGACTTAGAGGGAGAAGGTCATGGTCACAGGGACAAAGTTGAAGGAATTTGAGTATCCTTTCATCATCCTCCAGGGTATATTTGACAAATCGCTGATTTCATAAACCTTCAAATGTCCTCTTTTCCCCTCCTCTGTGTGGCTGGGGAATGAAATTCTTACCAGTGGATCATGGCATCCAGTGAATTAAGCGTTTGTTCCCAAGGTGCCTGGGTGCAAGCACACTTAAGTTAGGAGGGCTAGGTAACAGAGTCGGAGATTAATTCCTCCGATTGGTGAAGGGGAAAGACCAGTCCTGGGGGAATGGGCCACAGAGTGGAAAACTCCAGTGTCTGCGGAGTGCTGGGCAGTCAGGCTTGAGCAGAGCACCACGGCTTTTGGTCCAGGAAGCTGAGGCTGGGTGGAACAGCCCAAGGGATTTGCCCACTGGGGTCACTGACCCGAACACAATTCTCTACTGGACCTTCTGAGGCCAGGAGCAAGATGCACGTGTTATTAATGCCTCTCAGGTTTCGTAAATATTTGAAATAGCTAATGACGGGATACCAGAGTGCCAAGAACAAAAGATTTGAAATGGAAAAGTCTGCATTTCAGTTGGTGACTCTTTCCTTAACTAGTTATTAATCATTTTTCATTCTTCTCTGGGCCACCACTACCAGAATTATACCTATTAAAAAACCACTTCCATGAGGTTATTGAGCAGGATGACAATTTGCTCTATTTGCCTCTAGTTCCTCTTCCATGTTTCCCAATATCGCACCTTCTTCATAATCAGGTAACGATGAGAGTTTCTATAATAATTTCCCTTATCACTTCACTTTCAATCTAGACTTTAGTAACCCACCGCTGAGGAAATAGTTTGAGAAAAGAGGTTTATGGTTCTAAAAAGGCTGCATTTTATTATCAAAATTTAGTTCCACAAGGGTGCCTAGTATGATGTTTAAGCCATAGCACTAGCTATGTGAGTTTCTCAAAAATGGGGTTATCCTCTCCCAGTGGGGAGCCAGTAGAGGGGAGGGTATTAGCGCCCCAAGGTAAGCTTGGGTGTTAGACAGCAGATTTGTGTGCCCCATTTTCTTCTGGAGACGTGAAAGGTGGGAGCGAGTGCTCCTTACACCACCTTATGAAGTGGGAGTAGGGTGGGTAGGGCATTGCGCATTTGTTTGGGCAGGGGCCCCAGACAGCACCCTCCTGTTCCCAGAAGGTCATGAGTGGTAGGAAGACTATGGCAAACACCCTTTGGAAGGACAAGGAAGTTGCTGCTAATTCAGTGGACTTGAAGAAAAACCTCATAGTTGGGAAAAGGGAGTGCTAGGAGAGATGACAGCATGAATACACAAATGTTTCAGCATTTGCCAATATCAAGAGACAACCACAACCCAGAATCAAAACTGGTGACAGACATCAGTGGATACTGTTTGGTGTAAACACATAATGACCAATAAGCATATGCTGCACTCCACCCTCTCACTCTCCTTGCTGGAATAGAACGTTCTCATCTCTCCCCTCAAAAAGCTGGGGTAGGGATAAGAGGGAAATTCTCCAGGGACTAATAAAACTCTAAGCTCACTGAGTCTAACATGCATATACAAAGATGGATTTTTCCTGCCACCAATTAAGACGGTGCATTGGGGTAAAAATTAATTTTATAAAACATAATGTTAGATTTTTACACACCTGAGTTTGTGGCTTATGAAATTGATACAAAATAATGAATATTGGATGCATGATAATTAAATGAGATGATGTGTGATACAGCATTGAAAATGTGAAGCATTTTTTAAAGATTTACTAAAAGGCCAAATGGAAACCATAAATGCATTGATCCTTCTGAATAACTGACACTTACAAAACAACAACTATATAGATATATTGGTATTTACCAGACAAAATTTGTTACCTACACATCAATGGTCACTTCTTTCTTCCTTCTTAATAGACTCCTACTTTTGTTCAGGTATCCATGCTCGTCCTCTGGCTGCATCTCTCCAGGCAGAGAGGCCTTAGAGGTGAGTTATAATTCACCAAAGCCAACCATGATGGACCTTTCCCCTTGCAATGGTGGTTTCTCTGTGGGCCACTTATGGCAAGTGCATGTGACTATAAATCCGCTGAGGGGCTTCTGAAAAACGTCTAGCCAATAATGAGACTTATGAGACAATGCATCAACTTTTCTGACTCAGACTATTGCCAGGCAGACATAATACCTGTGAGATGAATTCAGTGGAAAGGCTGAAACTTGATATTCTTCACTAATCATCACTGGAGACAAATGACTTGTTTTCATATTTGTTATTTTAAGAACATGTTGAGTCAGGGTTTTCTGCTACTTGAAGCTGAACTCATCCTAAAATTGAGTTTCAATAACATTTCCAGGGTTCAAAATAATGTCTCTTAAGTAGAGGCTTCTCTGCTCTTAAATTAAAATTCCAGTTTAAGATAACCATCCTATGGTGTGGCCAGAGGTACATGGACTGAACTAGTCAGAAGCAAACAAATTTATTTTTTCAATTTTCTGTCATGTACTTCTACATGACCAGCTTCCTGCAAAGATGTTTAATGATTATATATTAGATAAGGATATTCAAAAATAAATCAACACACCAAGCCTTACCTAATTTCCTGGGAATTATACCTTCTCAATCTTACTCTTAGAAGATTAGGGAAAATTTCCCAATATGTTCAAAGAAGATAGTCTCATTCTCAGGTGTAGACAGGTAATTTTTAAAGATATTAAACCCAGTTGGTCTCTTTCTTTACTTATGCCTGAGGGATATTAGTCAATTGAGGGCAACATTTCAGAAAGTATACACTTTTAAACCAAAAGGTCATTGCTAGCATTGTCGTTACCTGTATTTCTACAGTAATTGCCATTCTCTGAACTCCTGGTCAAACAGTATTTTTCATTTAAGAATAATTATGTCTGTCATGTATTAGTAAAGCCTGGCACTAAATTCTCTAACTCCCTACTAACAATTGAAGGCCTATAACCAGGGAGAAGCCACAAGAACACGCTGCTATCAGAATCAACTGTGCGTGTAAAATCATATTCATATGCATTGCTCTGTTCTCAGGAATGTTATATAATAAAAATGAGAAAGGAAGTGACAGGAGCACCAAATGTATAACACAATTGAGCTGGTCCCTAGCACCTGATAAAACAAGATTTGACACTTGAAAGTAATCAGACAGGTGGAGAATCTATTGCTAATTCACAGTTACTGGCTAAGAGCCAAACGAAAATGACAGTGGTTAGACGATAGACCGTAAATGAAAAGAGCTCCCCTGGTATCAGACTTGTGGGGGCTAACTCTTTCTGACAGTATCAGTGAAACCCTGTGGCCAGGAGATGTTCACTTGAAACTTTTCCAATTCCTGTTCACTCAAAGATATTTCATAATTTGAAGCTTCCCCATCTAGAACAAGTTGCTTATGCCAACTGTAGCTTGAAGCCTCTATAAGGAATTAAACTCGGAATCCTTCCTGTCATGCCTGCTTTGGAAAAATCCTGAAAATGTTCTGAAAACAGGAAGTCCCATGAAAGATAAAAAATAAAAATTTATTGCATCTATAACAATGACCACAAAATCTGATTCAATAAGATATGGTCCGTGAAAATGGAAAGGAGATTGGAATAGATTATCTTTCTGAGTCACGATGTTATGCATTCCCTCTATTGATGCTTTGTGTCTGCAGCTAATCTGTTTAGCCAAAAAATATCAGGTGAGTAATTCTGGAACTGTGCATGAGAAACTGTTTAATTACTTGTTGTTGAATGATTTCTAAGCTTCACTGTAATGCTTTATCCCAGATTCTCTGCCATCTCTGCCTCCATTTGTAGGCAATTGATCAGGAGACCTTTATACTATGAAATCTCTCCCTTGAAACCAAGAATTTGCTGGGATAGACAGGTAAGTCAAAATGTTAAGAAGCATTTAGGAGCAACAAGGTCTTTGGAGAAAGCACAGGCATCAGAAGCCCCAGGCACCAGTCTAAGTTTGCTGTTTAGGAGCTCAGATGGGTTCTTATAGGCATCTGGTGATGTCTTTCTGGGCCTCAAACCCCAGATATGAAAAAGACTGATGGTAATATCAACTCACAGGAATGCCATCACAAATTGTGAATTCATTCGGCAAACAGAAAAGTGTTGTATGTGGTTTATTCATTGTATCAGAGCAGCCATGTTTGGTGATCAAATAATTATTGGGTTTGGGATAATTGTAAATCAATATACTAATATCTGTGTCTGTATAACAACTATCCTGAACATCTCAAAAACAATTCTTCATTCTTAACAATAGCAAAACTTTGCCAATTTGTGAACACACTTCCATGACTCTACTATCCTTAAAAATTCATAAAACTCTTGCCCTAGCTGGTTTGGCTAAATGGATAGAGCATCAGCCTGCAGACTGAAGGGTCCCAGGTTTGATTCCGGTCAAGGGCACATGCCTGGGTTGCGGGCTCGATCCCCAGTAAGGGGTGTGCAGGAGGCAGCCAATCAATGGTTCTCTCTCATCATTGATGTTTCTATCTCTCTCTCTCCCTCTCATTTCCTCTCTAAAATCAATAAAAATAAAAATATTTAAAAAAAATTTATAAAACTCTTAAGTGTATCTATTCTTCATACTACCCTTTGTGTTCTATGGTTTACTTTATGTATGTTAAACATACATATTTATGTTATGGTTCTTAATATATAAACAGCCAAGTGGGCATCTTGATAATTTATCCAGATATTCTTAGGAACAGTGAGTTAAATAAGTTATGCAACAATTGCTTCTGCTTGAAACAAATAATAAAGATAATGCCATCCTATATAATAAAGAGCTAATATGCAAATGGTCGTCACACCCTCACATCCTCACACCGGGGCCGGGGGATCTGAGGCTGCGCCCCCCCACCCCGTGGAGCTTGATGGGGGACCTGAGGCTGCACCCCCCACCCTGCGGGGCTTGATGGGGATGGGGCTGGCCGGGTCTGGGTCTCGCACGATTTTCAGGCACATGTGGTTGGGCAGGGACTTGACTCTGGGTTTCATGGCGCGCCCCAGACTCTGACAGGAGGGAAATTTTCATATACATGTTACTAATTTTCTTTCATCTCTGCACTTCTATTATAGAGAAAGGGCAAATAGCAATATTAAAATATTTCCTCTAATTAATTCCCTTTTAATGTGCACGAATTTCATGCACTGGGCCACTAGTACATATATAAATATGGAGAAATATAAACTTATGTATAGACAGATATATATTTTTATTAAAGTATTAATTATTGAATTTACTCAATATGTCATGCAAATTGAAGAAAAAAAAAACTAACCTGACCCCATAAAGCTTTTTGAATTATCAAAATGTTTCTGAGTATTAAGGGTGCTGACTTCCTACATTGGTATAAATTTAATGGATTGAGAACTGATAACAACAGCTCTATAAAATGCAAAATTCTTCAGGGAAGAAACTGTTCTTATTCATTGCTCTTTCTAGCAGAAACAAGATTACTTTTATCTAAATTAAGTATAATTTCTACTTAATTTATTACATCGTATTCTACTTTGAGATACATTAAGCATGAAATCTTCCTATGAATATAAATTTCCTTCTACTCCAATGCTACTGATGTGACAAAGTGGAATAATGTTGACTGTTTTTCCTGAAGAATTTAAAAGGTGGAAAATTGGCCATGTGTTTTACTCTCTAAATGGCAGGTTTGTCTATTTTCATAGTTTATGCAGGGAGGGGGAATGTCTGGCCCTCGGGCCATATGAGGCCTGAGAAATCATTTGGTCTGGCCCTGCCAAGGGGAGAGTTAAGTAAATGTTTGGCCAAATACAGCAGGCTAATTTTTAAGTTGATACATTTGTACGGCTCATGAATGATGTTATAAATATCCAAATGGCCCTTCGCAGAAAAAAAGGTTCCCCACCCCTGTATAAGAAGCACTAAAACTTAACTAAAAGTGAAATTCCTTCTTTATACTTTCATCAACAGGCCTAATATGTTCCAAGAAATGAGTTTCTTTCATATGTATAACATTTGATATTTTGCAACCAATTCGTACTGTTTTTTAAAAAATATTCATACACAAATATTTCTTAATCTTCTTTTAAAAGAGTAAAAATGGTCTAATTGTGAAGATAATTGAGGTGGGCTCTTTTGCTTAAACCACTCTAAAGTGAACTAGTGCTAGCTAAGCTCTTTCTCCTCCTTGTGCCTCAATACTCTCATCAATAGAAAAAGGTTAAACCATATCTGTTCCCTGTCTGTTTCTCAGGGAATGTTTGGGTGAAATGTATTAATTCCTTTTTTTAAATGTCTTATTACCATTTAGAGTTATAACCGTGAGAGAGGAATTTGGGTGTGAATAAAATGACAATAACATGTTTTTAGAATTATAGGTAGAGAAAACCATGAGAGGAGTGCAGAATTCAATCAGGCAGTGAATAGTTTAGCTAAATACATTCAAGTGATGAAAGAACCTATACAGGGGTTGCTGAAATTTGTTGAAATAAATCAGGTGATATAATATGAAAAAGCTGAGAAAACGGGTAAACGCATAGTTTGAACCAAGGGGAATGTGGGCAACTGAACCAGGCCATGTGAAGGGTGTGAACTTGGAATAACATGGCCAGCTGTTGACCCAGATAGACACACCCCATGGACATGCGGCTCATCTGACAAATATAAATGCATTTATTTTAGCTATGAAACTATGCTGTATGCCTCAGCTCCTCTGAGATGATAAAGTAGTTTCCCTCTCTAATCTCAGACCATTAGGCAACTCTAGGTTAGATGTAAAACTCAATTTACCCCTTACTAAAAATCTGATTTCCTTAATTTGGTAAATGTTTCACAGCTGTGGAAAGGCTTGAGGCAATACTGAAATGATGAAAGTAAGGAAAAGGAATACTTTTGCATTGGGTTCAATATAATTGGTATGTTTGCAATGTTTTTGAGAATTTAACACTTTAAATAATTTGATTCAATTTAATTTTAAACTTGTGGCTTTAAGTTAAAAAGTGTAAGGCATTTGAATATGCTGAAAATGTAACTTGATAGTCACTGGATGCTTGTGATTGCTTTACTAGTTTACAGAAATAATTAAAGTACTTGGAAAGATTTGGTTTGTGAGGGCCAAGGCTTGCAATGTCAAGCACTTGAAAAGTTTTAAAAGGAAACCAAATCTATTAAACTGACATATGAATTTAAAACATTTAATAAATCTTAATTATATTAAAAGGGTGGTAAAATTTTTTCTATACAATATGGGTGAATGAAATATTAATTAGAGAAAGAGTAACTGTCCTTATTTTCCTAGGTTTATAAGTAAATGATAACATTTATATAATGAACTTAAAATATTGAGGAAAAATATGCTTAAAATTTTTTATAAACTAAGTAGTAATAACTTAAGGCACAGTAGCTTTAGAAGTTCTTTCTGTGCCTTTCTATGCTAAAAGGCCCTCTCTTGGAAAAAACACACAAAACCTTTAGAAAATAACACACATATTTGTTCATCTTAAAAAATAATTACTATCTTCATTTAAATTGTTATCTGAACTGTTACTTTGTTCAAATGCTGAAAATCCTGTAATCATTTTTATTATTTATATAATCTTTAACTCTTGAGCTGTGCTTGTTTATTCAAACACGGTGATTTTTTCTGCAGTAAATAATAAAATGCAGTGTATTTGAGATCGTAATTTTTCTGATAACTTCCTCTATGTATATTCATTTCCTTGGTGATATCACTCAGCCTATTAGATAGTATTGCAATCTACATGCTGATATTTTTTAAATTTATATCTCCATTTAAACATCCTTCCTCAATACCAGACCCATATGTCTAATTACCTACTTGATTTCTACACTGGTAGGTATCTTATACTTTGCAACTCCAAAACCAAAGCCCTGATTTGCCTTCCACAACTTCCTCCCAGAACTTCTCCATTTCAGGAAGTTCAACACTATTTTTCATTGTTGGCCTTTGTAACTAGAATTAGATGTTGTAACTGGAATTAACTGTTGGCTAAGCCTTCCAAATATATCCAGAATTTTTTTTAAGTATATATTTTTATTTCAGAGAGGAAGCGAAAGGGAGAGTTAGATGGAAACATCAATGATGACAGAGAATCATTGATCAGCTGCCGCCTGCAAACCCCACACTGGGGATCAAAGCTGCAACTAGGGCATATGCCCTGACTCGAAATCAAACTGTGACCTCCTAGTTCAGTGATGGCGAACCTTTTGAGCTCGGCGTGTCAGCATTTTGAAAAACCCTCACTTAACTCTGGTGCCGTGTCACATATAGAAATTTTTTGATATTTGCAACCATAGTAAAACAAAGACTTATATTTTTAATATTTATTTTATATATTTAAATGCCATTTAACAAAGAAAAATCAACCAAAAAAATGAGTTCACGTGTCACCTCTGACACGCGTGTCATAGGTTCCCCATCACTGTCCTAGTTCATAGGTCAACTTTCAACCACTGAACCACACCGGCCCGGCTATATCCAGAATTTAACCGCTTCTCTATAAAACGGTGCACCACTCTGCTCCAAACATTCATAATCTCTGGCCTTGATTACTGCAATAGGCACTTCTCAGGGCTTCCTAACTCTATCCTCACTCTTTTAGAGTCTATTCTCCATCCAGAAGCCAGAGGGATCCTTTTAAAAACATATAGATGTGACCATGTAATTTCTCTATTTAAAACCTTCTAATGGCTTCCAGTCTTCTTTGATGCAAAAACCAAAGGCCTTATAATGATCTCTAAGGTCCTGTATTATTTGTCTTACCTCATCTACTCCTGCGTATTACCTGCCACTCCAGTCAACTGCTGTGAGCATGCCAGGCACTATTCTGCTCCCATATCTTTATACTGGCTGTCCTTCCTACCTGGATGGCATGTTTCTCCAGCTAACCCCAAGGCTAGCTTTCTCATTCCCTTCAGACATTCACTCTGAAGTCTTCTTCTTAGGAAGACTTCCATGCTCCTCCCTAACACAATGGTCTGCATTCAGTCCAGGACTTTTCAGAGAGATGTCTACAGACCACGTACATCAGAATCACCTGGCGCTCTCATCCTTAGATCCCATTCCAGCCCTACTGATCAGATTTTCCAGAGAAGCCGCCTTAGAATCTATAGTTTAAATAAGCTCTCCAGGCGATTTTTAGGCATAGAAACGCTGTACTCGCACCAGGTTATAAACCGCTCAAAAGAGCTCTCTGCTCTTTCAGCTCTCCCTGACCACACGTTCCGTCTGCCTAGAATGACTGCCACAGATCAAGATTAATATGTTTCTTCTTCCATGCCCCTGATTTGCAATTACAACATCCCCTTAGGGGTATTTGTTTTTACTTTCTCTGTGTTCCTTCTGCCTCATATCTTTTCCTATGGACATCCTCAGTCCCTGACATGTTATTTAGCCCTTATCAGGTCCTCAATCAATGTTTGTGCAATTGAATTTTTAAATGCTCTAAGCTAGTTGAAAGCTCAAACACCCCCGAGTCACAGGAACACATGAGATTAATTCACACTGAGGGTGTCTGGCAAAGATTTCACCAGTTTGCTTTCATAGTCTGTGCGCTGTTAGGTAACAGATAAGTCTCCATCTGCAATTAGCAAACACCTTTTCCTGAGGCAATGGACATGGTTGTGGACTCCTGCCTGCAGCCTTCAGAAAATGGAAAGTTAACTTGAACATAATAGTCCCCATATTTTCTCTTTTTAATATTTCACATATTAATGTGCAAAGTAAGCATTGCTTTGATCAAAACTATATGTACTGTATAAATTAGTTAAAGATTATTTTTAGTAAATCTGCATTGAGCTGGGCATTATAGGATGAGGAAAAAAATCAACAGACAGAAATCATGATTGTTCAGCCTAGATCAGTGATGGCGAACCTTTTGAGCTCGGCGTGTCAGCATTTTGAAAAACCCTAACTTAACTCTGGTACCGTGTCACATATAGAAATTTTTTGATATTTGCAACCATAGTAAGACAAAGATTTATATTTTGATATTTATTTTATATATATTTAAATGCCATTTAACAAAGAAAAATCAACCAAAAAAATGAGTTTGCGTGTCACCCCTGACACGCGTGTCATACGTTTGCCGTCACTGGCCTAGATAGAGAGAAAAAAGAAAAAAAAAAAGGGGGAAACAATGGGTGAGTTAATACCATATTTAAAAGAATAACTTAGATAGCAGCTGGCTGAAAAATAACTACACTTATTCTTTCAAGTATCTGACTTCTTTATGCTTTGCTTGAGCGAAAAGGCCATTTTCCCTTCAAGGTGAAATGTAACTCCCGCCTCCTTAGGAATCAAAACTATATGGCTGGCAAAATTGTGGTCCCTCCTGTATCTGGCTTACATGTGGGGGGATAGAATTGGGATCCAATTGGAAAAAGGAAAAAACAACAACCAGCAAATATGCTTTCTTTCTGTTGGCTCAGGGAACAAAACTACTCCTGGTATTCAAAGAGCAAGGAAGCCCCATTTTCATTTTTATCACATTCACCAATGGACGGGAGCTTTGCACAATCTCTTTGAAATAGCCTTTAAAAATGGCATTTATAATCCATGCATTTATTTTAAGCTATAGTTTTTAAAGTTTTGTGTCATTTTAAAAGTTTAAAGTACTTTATTTCTCTAGCCAGATTAATGTTGAAATTCACTCTTTGTAAACTTTGGGAAAGGGAAGAATATGCTTTTAATCTCTCTTCTAATAATAAACTGCCATGGTTTCTATGACCATGATATCTATATATCTGAGAAATATTTTTATTTAACATGTATCATGTCTTTATTTTTATTTATTTACTTTTGGCTTATTTTGAATTATAAAAAATTTCAACTACAGTTAAACATGCAATTTTTATTACTTAGCATTTACCATGTCCTCAGTCATCATGCTGTACATCTAAGACTAATATCACATGTCAACTATAGTTATATTAGTTTTAGATGTGCAGCATAATGATTAGACACATATAACACACATGTAATTGATCAGCCTGATATGTGTCATCTTTCTTTTTAAATGCAGGAAGGAGTGAAGATAATCTTTTCCCAACAAAAATCATAAGTAATATAAAAAGGAGTGTGGATACTAATTTACATCATGACATTTGGAGTCAACATTTGCTATAGAGAATAGAAAGAATTCTATGGTTATGTTAAGGAAACATTGCCGATGACATTTGTGAAGGAACGGGAAGGCAGACTTTATTGGAAGGGGCCACTGAGATAGGTGTGGGGACTTTTGGAATGTGATGTTGCAGTAAGAGAGAGACTGGGCTCAATCCAAATACAAGGAGAAGTGGGAATTTATAAAAGGAGGTCAGTGGATAGAAAATTACTAAGAGGAAACATCTGGCTAAATCTACCTAAAAGGAATCTTGCCAAAGTCAGTCCAAGGTGAGCAGACATCACCTGGGAGATGATGGAGGATGAAGAACTCGATTGGACATGGAGTCATCAAATATGGAAGATGGGAGATGCTAGCTGAACTGACTTAGCAGGATTTGTGCTAAACTTGGATGGTGCAGAAATGAACACAGAAACCAAAAGTCAGGGCCTAGTTGAGAGAAGAGTTCACAGGAGCTGTGACTAGAGTTTAGTCAAAGACGAATTTATGTAAGTTAATAAAAAAATAATAATTGTTGAACATTTTTGAAGAATTTTCCTTAGCTTCCCACATAACCTTTCAAAATGTTGCTTGTGAAGAAAAAAATAGGATACTATTTATAATGATATAAAATGATAATAGCAATTTAATTTTAGAGGTATTTTGTCATCAGTGGTACCCAACCAACATGCTGATAGTTGATGCTGAAAAACTATCAGATATTTCTTACAAATATAATTTTATTTTCAAACTATTCTATTTTATTGTTCTGTCTTCAAACTTTCTTTGCAAAACTATTTTATAGTTTTCAGCCTATTTTTGTTTAAAAATTAGTTCATTATTTAAATTCTAATTAATATTGCAATGTCCAGAAATGTTAAACAAAAAAATTCTCACAGCTAAAATATGAATTTGATCAGAATTGATTACAGATTCTTTAATTTCACTGATTAATAGATTTTATTCAACAAATATATTTTTGAGCATTTATTTTCATGTCAGGCTCTATGCTAGGTCCTACAGTCACAACATTAATGAGATACAATGGCTAATATCACTGTTTGTAGTCTACTAGGGAAAAGCAGTGTGTTTTATTTAAGAACGGTGTGATACAACATGATCTATGCAATAAGGGGAATATGCACAAAGAATTTCCCAACTGGTGGTTCACAATTTCCTAGAGGTTCATGAAGTATTCATGGGAGTTTGGGCTATGATGACAATTCTGTTGTGTGTTTTTTTTTTTTTAAAAGCAATACATAAACTAAATAATTTCCTCTTTAAAGAATTCGTTTTGATAGCGTTTGAGGGGATATGGAAAGAGTGTGCAGAGATTCATAGGAAGTGCTAATCTGCTCATTATTCACTCTTTTTTTTTTAACTGCTCAACCCAGGATAGGTTTTGACTATTATGCAGTCATGTGCTATGATTATTCATTGTTGGATATACTTTAAATAAATATTGAGGTAAAACATATATAATCAATACATCCAATTTATTTGTATGGTTCAATAAAGTTTGACTAACAGATATACTTTGTACATGCCCACAGTCAAGCACCTGAACACTTCAAGCACCTCAAAGACTTCTTTCATGCTCCTTTGCAGTCCATGAGCCTCACCCACTACCCTAGGCAATCAGTAATCTGGCTTCTATTAGAACAGATTAGTGTTCCAAAGTTCCATATAAATAGAATCCTCCAGTGTGAACTCTTTTGTGTCTGCCTTTTTTCATTCAACAGTATGAGTTTTAGATTCTTCCCAGTTATTGTATATATAATTGTTTTTAATTGCTGCATATAATTTTATTTTTTTGGATATGCAAACTTGGTTAATTGTACTTGAAAAGAATGGGTCTTATGCCATTCCCAGATGTTATTATCAATGAGGTCCATTTGTTTGATATTGCTGTTCAGATTCCCTATACCTTTATTTTTGTCTAAATATTCTATAAATTACTGAAGAGGGCTTTTAAAATATTTAACTCTGATTATAGATTTGACTATTCAATTTTGTCAGCATTGCTTTATGAATTTTAAATCTTTTTTATTATATTGTCACATACATTTATGATTGTCATATCATCCTGATTAATCATCATGTTTATTAATTTTAAATATCCCTCTTTATTTCTGGTAGAACTTTTTTTCTCTAAGTCCACCATTCTGATATTAATATCAGACCATGTCTGCTTCCTTAACCTCAGTGTATATTTTTTCTTACCCTTTAACTTTTAACCTGTTTATGTGTTTATATTTAATGTTTCTTATGGAACAATAGGGTTGGGTTTTGTTTTTTAAAAATAAACTTTAACAATTTCTGCTATTTAATTGTAGGACTTAGTTAATTAACATTTAAAGTTATTATTGATGTGGTTGGGATAAATATATTATCTTCTATTTGATTTCTGTTTGTTCCCTGATTTATTAAAAATATATTTTATTAATTTTTTACAGAGAGGAAAGGAGAGGGATAGAGAGTTAGAAACATCAATGAGAGAGAAACATTGATCAGCTCCCTCCTGCACAACCCCTACTGAGGAAGTGCCCGCAACCAAGGTACATCCCCTTGACAAGAATGGAACCTGGGACCCTTCAGTCTGCAGGCCAACTCTCTATCCACTAAGCCAAACCAGTCAGGGCTGTTCCCTGATTTTATTGTGATTGTTCTTTTGCTATTTTACTGCATTCTGGGATGAAATATTTTTTAGTACTCTATTTTATTTCCTCTATTGGCTTCTTAGCTCTATCTTCTTTGTTTATTTTTGGTAGTTGCTTTAAAGAATAAGAACAGTCATACTTAACTTACATCATATTTTGAATTAATATTGTGTCACTTCACTCTTCATCACTGATAATTGATACTTCTTATTTCCCTTTTTATACTTTTCACTGTCACATCAAAGACCTAATCTTACAATAGTAAAAGTCTTTTCACATATTTCTCCATACTTTGTGCTATTGTATTTTTATTTAACTTTTATATATAGTATAAGCACTCTAAATGTTATTATTTTGTTTTAAATAGACAATTGTAAAGAAATTGCAAAAGAAAAAGTAAATGTTTTTGAATGTATATCCACTTATTTTCCATTTTCAGTGCTCTTTGTGACTTTTTTTATATATCCAAGTGTTCATCTGGTCTAATTTCCCTTAAGTTTGACAAACATTTTTACATGTTGTATAGTACAAATCACTGGTGAAGAATTCTCTCAGCTTTTGTTAGCTAAGTTCTTTTTGTTATTCGTTCGCATTTTTGTAGGGATTTTTTTAGTTAAATAGAGAATTCTGGGCTGAGTTTTTAAAATTTCCTTTCAACACTTTATAAGTTTTATTCCATTGTTTTCTTGCTTCCACTTTATATTATTAGGAATTAGCCATGATTTCAGTTCTGTTTTTCTGTATGCAGTGTGTTCCCATCCCCTGTGCCCTAGCTTCTTCCAAGATATACCTTATCCTTTTTTCAGCTGTTTGGGAAATTACATGCCTAGTATGAAATTCTTGGTCATCTTTTGGGCTAGTTGAACTACTTGGATTTATAAGTTTATAATTTTCATCAATGCAGGTATTGTGAGGTTTGGGGAGGGAAAGATGGCAGGAGATTTATAAATCTAATTCAAGATTATTTTTAACAGATTGTCAAATCTACATTTTCTCAAACTTTTTCTATAGCATATCAAGATGTTTTCATATGGTTTTTTTTAGAAACATAAAAATGCAAAACCATACAGAAATATATTTTTCATCTATTTAGAAAAAAGGATTATTCACACCTTCCGTGTCATATTAGAAGAGAACTGCTTGCCAGGAATATCCTGTAAAAGTTTCTTTTAACTTATCACTTAGTAACAAACCACAAAGATTATTTTTAGAACAAAATAAAAACTTCCAAGCTTGAGGATTTGAATGCATTTAAAACGTTCCTCAGTATTATATATATTTTGTTCTCAAATCAAACACAATATTATATTTTGGATTAGATAATAACTAACCATGCTTTCTATTCATAAAATTGCAATAAATTAAGAACTGATAATTTATTAAAAGGGAAAAGTCAACATTTGCCTCAATACAGCATAAATGCTAAATATTTTATTATTTACTAGGGGCCCGGTGCACGAAATTCGTGCACTGGGTGTGTGTGTGGGGGGGAGTGTCCCTCAGCCCAGCCTGCCCCCTCTCACATACTGGGAGCCCTCAGGCGTTGACCCCCATCACCCTCCAATCGCCTGATCGGCCCCTTGCCCAGGCCTGACGCCTCCGCCAGAGGTGTCAGGCTTGGACAGGGGACCCCCATCTCCCCCCGATCACTGGCTCTGGCCCCCGCCCAGGCCTGACGCCTCTGGCCCAGGAATCATGCCTGGGCAGGGGACCCCCATCTTCCTCTGATCGCTTGCTCCACCCCCCACCCAAGCCTGACGCCTCTGACCCAGGCTTCAGGCCTGGGCAAGGGGACCATCATATCCCCCCAACCCCCGGCTCAGCCCCCCGCCCAGGCCTGATGCCTCGGCCAGAGGAGTTGACCCTCATCACCCTCCGATCACCAATCACCGGATCGGCCCCTTGACCAGGCCTGAGGCCTCTGGCCTAGGTGTCCGGCCCGGGCAGCGGGGACCCGCAGCTGAAGCGGCCCCGCGATCGTGGGCTCCGCTTTAGGCCCAGGCAAGGGACCCCTAGCTCCCGGGACTGCCAGCTTTGACCGTGCCCAGCTCCCATCGCTGGCTCCACCCCTACTTCCTGCTCTCACTGGCCAGGGCGGCAAAGGCGCCTGATTCTCTGATCATGGCTGGGGGGCAGGGCAAAGGCGGCCCCAGGGCCGCCTTTGCCCTGCCCCCCAGCTCTTAGCTCCCCCCTGGGTTTCCGATCACTGTCAGTGGCAGGGGGCTTCTTCCTGCTTTCCCTTTCGCCTCCCTGCATTGTGCCTACATATGCAAATTAACCGCCATCTTGTTGGCAGTTAACTGTCAATCATAGTTGGCAGTTAACTGCCAATCATAGTTGGCAGTTAACTGCCAATCATAGTTGGCAGTTAACTGCCAATCATAGTTGGCAGTTAATTTGCATATAGCCCTGATTAGCCAATGAAAAGGGTATCGTCGTACGCCAATTACCATTTTTCTCTTTTATTAGATAGGATAAGCTTTGTAAAAAATAATCTTTAATATCATCCTGATCAAAAATAAAACCTTTAAACTTAAAACTCCTCTATTTTACACCATAAATTTTTGAAGAGGAACTATAAGATTATATTATTATAAAATAGTTCATAAGTTAAACAATATTGGGAATTCTAACATGAAATTAAGGGAGCTCAAAGTGAGTCCTTAGTTCAGCCATGGAATGGGGTTAAGAAAAGCTCCCTGGAGGAGGTCAGCATGAGTTAGTTGGAGTTATCCAGCACAAGGAAAGGAGGGGAGAAGAGAGAGAGAATGTCCTTTCAACCATAGAGGACAGTGTGACAGAAATTGATGGTGAGGTGATATTTCTAGACCGTACAGAAAATTGATGTAATGGGTTTAAAAGATGAGACTAGAGAGGTCGAGGTCGCTAAGGAAATATCATGGAAGGCCTTAAATGCCACATGAGAAACTTGACCTTGACAGCATCATGATAGGAGGCTGAAGAGTCCCATCAGGAAAGGGATAAATGAGCTCTGAGGTTTTGATGGACATTCTGGAAGTTTCGCAAACGATGGATTGTGAAGAATGGATCTGAGGACATTATTCCTAGAGATGGGAAGCTAAGGAGATGAGAGATGCAGAGGTAGTGCTCATGAGATGCTTGGGTGATAATAGCTGCAAGGGTCAATGCTACGTTAGAGATGGAGCAAGGGTGAAGAAGAATCAAGGGAAGACTCCCAGGTTTCTCAGTGGTTTCTCGTAACTGAGAAGCATACTCACAATTACTTATACTTAGGTATGTTTAGACTGTGGAATAATCAGATGCCAATAAAAGATGACTAGCAACAGGGGAGTAGATCAGACGACCAACAGCGAGCATTTAGTAGAGAAGAAGAGGAGAGGCAAACTTTAGGGGGACAAATGATGGGTGCAGGGCACAGGAAGGGGACAAGGAGGGTGGTCATGAGTGTGAGAAGAATCAGTGAGCTAGTGGCACAGAGAAAAGAGAACAACCGCCCCAATTGCTTACTACGTGGCCAGCACTTTTGGAAGACTTCACACACATTAACTCATTTAATTTTAATCAAACCTAGTCAAACTTCGCCGATGAGGAAACTAAGGCATATTGTGGAAATGAATTCTCCAACATCACACAGCTGCTAAGTAGGGAGCTGGCTTCAAATGGAAGCAGTCTGGCCCTGGAGTCTTCATTCTCAGAGAGAAGGGCGTGGTCAACACTAACAGGATGCAGAGAGTTGCAGTAAGAGAGGCATTGAAACAGGGCTATTGGATTTTGCAACGAGGAATAAATCACCAATAGAATAATTTCAGGATCAACAGATTGGAGGGAAGAGAGGTTAAATAGAATATGATAAAATATGGATGAGGTGATAGCAGAGTCTAAGTATTTATTTCATATAGTTGCAAATACAGTGTGCATTTACGTTTACATTCCACAAATGTGTGAATGCCTAATGTGATATAAGGCTAAATGAGAGAAGTGTGGCCCCTGGCCCCATAAAGCTTATGTGTTAGCACTTATAACCTCACAATTTGTAATTATTTCATTTATTTATTGCCTACTGCTCTAGAGGAAATAAACCATTCAGTGTTGTAGCTATGGTTAAAGAAGGTAACAGCTATTCTGTGATCTGAGGGGTTGAAAAAAGCTTGCCATTGGAAGAATTCGAAAAAACGTCCAAAATGGGTAAGGGAACATCCTTAAGTCCACCACAAATGAGTTTAGCATTTTAAATAAATAGTAGAGGAGGAGGTGGAGGAGGGGGTGAGGAAGGGCGGGGAGAGGAAGCCAGCACCACTAGAACAAAATGAATTACCAGAAAAGAAAAATGGGAGGAGGTTGGAGAGTCAGGCAAAGCAACTGACTGTCAAATGCGAATCTAGATCTTATTCCCATTGCAACCTGTGGCAATTAAAATATTTCAGCAGGGGAGTGATAGGATTTGGTTTAAATGTTTAAGATTTTCTTTTGGCTGTTGCATAAGGACTGAATTTAAAAAACTGTGAAAATGGGGAGAGGAGATAGCTGAGGCTTGAGATAATCTGGATCTAGTGTGGCAATCAAGATGGGAGGCTGATATTTGAACAAACAAAAGTTAATAAAAAAACTGGCAAAATAATATATAGAAACAAAAGCACACATATTAATTATTATACTAAATGTGTGTGGCTGAGTTTTTCTTTCAAAATTAAAGAAACTCATATTTGGAGCCGACACAAAATATATCGCTTGCTGATCCTAAGACACATGTAATATAAAGTAACAAAGAAGAAGTGAAGATGGAGGGCTGGTCAGTCAGCAGGAAAAGGCAGACCGTGAGAGATCAGAAGTGGTGATAGCCATCTCAGAGAAGCGGAATTTGAGGCCAAAGCTGTTAACTGTGACAGCAGTTATAAACTGACAGAAATTATCATCCGCAAGGAAAATACAGTTGTCATAATCTTTTATGTACTGATGAGGTTCAGGACATGCTATCCCAAAGTATTGAATATCTCGAGCTGAAGGAGTCTGAGCAAACCGCAGAAGCAGCAAGGTCACTCTGACCTTCCCCCAGCCACCTTCCCCGAAAGCAGGAGATAAATCTCCCAAGTGAGAGGCACTCTCCCTATACCAGGAAGAGGGGAGACACAGGAGTGTGAGGCACAGAGAGGAAGAGGCTTAAAAATGTGCGGACCCCAGGGACAGTCAGGGGAAGAAATCTGCGAGTGAAATGACTGCAGGCTCGCCCATGCAGGGAGCAGTCAATGGAAATGAAGAGGTCCGTCTAAATTAAAGCAGGTCATAGAAACCAGGAACAACAACACAACCATGTGTCCCCCAAAGCCACATCTTCAAGAAACTAAACTTCTGTGTAGTAATGGAAGACGGTGCTTTTTAACCAAGAAACCATGTAGTCACTCAAATTCACTCCCCTTAAAGCAGTTCTCAACCTTGGCTGCACATTAGAATCACCTGGAAATCTTTTTAAAATCCTGATTTCTGGGCCTCATCCTCCGGAAATTCTGTTTCTTTGTTACTAATGTTGTGGCCCCATCCCATAACAAAGAAACAGAATTTCCGGGGGATGAGGCCCAGAAATCAGGATTTTACAAAGATTCTCAGGTGATTCTAATGTGCAGCCGAGGTTGAGAACCACTGCCTTAAAGGAAAAGAACGGTTACTAATGGTTAAAAACCAAAAACCTTTACAAAGAACCAAAATCAAATATAAAACAGAAGCTGTAACACAACCCTCTAGCATGAGTTAAATATCATCAAAAGCAATATCAGGTATGAAAGAATACCCTGAATCAAAACTCAAAAACTCAGCACAAAAATGAACAGCAGCAGAAAAAGAAAGATGAGAGGTAAGGCTTGACTAATCTCAGGGAAAAAATGAGAAAAATATTACAGCTTATCAGAAATGAACACAAATGACAAATATCCAAGGGAGAATATATTCAACTAAAAACATAATAAAGGACATTGAGAAGAGCCGTGAAAATTGAAACATGAAAAAAGGAAAGAAATTAAGAATTAGGTAAACAATATTAAAAGTAAATTGACAGATAAAGATACAGAAAAAACAATCTACCATAGAGTCCCTGAAGAAGTAAAACCAAACAATGAACTAAATAAATATTTAAAATGATAATAAAAAATATTCTGAGAATAAAAGACCTGAATATGAATGTTAAAAGGGGCCGCAGTGAACATGAAAGAATAAACATAAAACAATTGATTCTGACACACATCATACAAAACAACTATTAAACTTTAAAGGCAAAGAAAAAAGATTCTCTAGATCTTTGAGTAAAAAGATAAAGTCACTCTTCGGTAAGTTTGAAAAAAAAGGTACAAAGAAGAAGTACACTTCAAAAGGTTTTAGACTCTCCCCTACTCCACACAAAAGAAGTGGCATAACAATTTCCAAGACAAGTCCTGTAACCTAGAAAACAAACTCACTTTGAAGCCAAGCTTATGTGGCAATTAAACTAGAAACGATCTTGGAGTTTCTAGATGTCACTGACATCGTCCCTGAAAGAAATTTTTAGGGGTAAAATAGGAAGGTTTAGGAAGCTTTGGAAATTAGGGGGTCCATGGGGAGGAACCACTGGGCTGCAAAGCTCGGAGCTGCAGAAGGTCTACCTACATTCACAGAATAAGGGAGCTGCAGAAGGTCTACCTACATTCACAGAATAAGGGAGCTGCAGAAGGTCTACATTCACAGAATAAGGGAGCTGCAGAAGGTCTACCTACATTCACAGAATAAGGGAGCTGCAGAAGGTCTACCTACATTCACAGAATAAGGGAGCTGCAGAAGGTCTACCTACATTCACAGAATAAGGGAGCTGCAGAAGGTCTACCTACATTCACAGAATAAGGGAGCTGCAGAAGGTCTACCTACATTCACAGAATTAGGGAGCTGCAGAAGGTCTACATTCACAGAATAAGGGAGCTGCAGAAGGTCTACCTACATTCACAGAATAAGGGAGCTGCAGAAGGTCTACATTCACAGAATAAGGGAGCTGCAGAAGGTCTACCCACATTCACAGAATAAGGGAGCTGCAGAAGGTCTACCCACATTCGCAGAATAAGGGAGCTGCAGAAGGTCTACCTACATTCACAGAATAAGGGAGCTGCAGAAGGTCTACCTACATTCACAGAATTAGGGAGCTGCAGAAGGTCTAGCCACATTCACAGAATAAGGAAGCTGCAGAAGGTCTACCTACATTCACAGAATAAGGGAGCTGCAGAAGGTCTACCTACATTCACAGAATAAGGGAGCTGCAGAAGGTCTACCTACATTCACAGAATAAGGGAGCTGCAGAAGGTCTACCTACATTCACAGAATTAGGGAGCTGCAGAAGGTCTACCTACATTCACAGAATTAGGGAGCTGCAGAAGGTCTACCTACATTCACAGAATTAGGGAGCTGCAGAAGGTCTACATTCACAGAATAAGGAGCTGCAGAAGGTCTACATTCACAGAATAAGGAGCTGCAGAAGGTCTACATTCACAGAATTAGGGAGCTGCAGAAGGTCTACATTCACAGAATAAGGGAGCTGCAGAAGGTCTACCCACATTCACAGAATAAGGGAGCTGCAGAAGGTCTACCCACATTCGCAGAATAAGGGAGCTGCAGAAGGTCTACCTACATTCACAGAATAAGGGAGCTGCAGAAGGTCTACCCACATTCACAGAATAAGGAAGCTGCAGAAGGTCTACATTCACAGAATAAGGGAGCTGCAGAAGGTCTACCCACATTCACAGAATAAGGGAGCTGCAGAAGGTCTACCTACATTCACAGAATAAGGGAGAGGAAGCCACTCATTCAGAGAGGGAAGAGGAAGGCCAAAGGGAGTATAAAAACAAAAGGGAGAAACAGAGGGGAACCCCACGTGGGGTTTGAGCTCTGAAGCTGCTATAGTCACCAGAGGGGATATCAGGACACAGAGAACTGCAGCCTTTATAAAACTTAGAAAAAAGGGACTCAGCGGGTCTCTCTCCCCCTCCCCACGTGGGAGTCTGTTCTTGTTCCCAATAAGTTTCCACCTTTTCTTAGGCCACCTTTTGTCCATGACTTCATTCTTCGAATCCACCTGAACAAGAACCCGGGAAATCACCTTTGCGTCCTGCCCAGGGGAAGACCACGCGTTCCAGTTTAATATCTGCGTTTCATCCCTTAGGCAAGTTACATAACCTCTCTGAGCCTCAGTTTTCATTTTCTTTAAAATAGGAGCGATGATATCTCAAAATACAGGTGTGAGACAAATGTAATTATACATTGGAAATGTCTGGCACATCACACATCTTCACAAAAAATGAAATTTTGCAGCATTTAAAAAATTTCTATAAAGAGCTAGTTATTTTTTAGCATTCGTATTCAAAAGAATAGCCCATTTAAAAAATGTAGCCAGCATCTTTTTTGCATCAAATGGTTTGATGTAGCTTTAAATATTAAAAACAACAATAAAAGGAAGTTTTGTTGATTATCATAAAGATTTGGACAGTAAGAAATCATGCCATGAAAATACATTTTACTTTCCATTTATAATTTTTTTATCACTAAGCCATTTCCCTGCTTTTATTAATCTCTACCATAGCCTTGTTGCAAGTTTAAAATGTGATTTCTGTAGACTACATTTTTTTCTTAAGAACTTTAATGGATTCCAAAAATATCACACTACTGAACATGAATTTGACATCTTACAAATCAAATTTTCAGAAACATTGAATTTTCTGGACTAGCTTTATACCATTTGAAATTTATATTTTTCAAGAATGTTACATTTTTATGCTGTAGCTTCACATGTAGATTTTCAACTGCTTTCTTCCAAATGGGGTTTTGCATTTAATCTAGGAAAAGATATAAAATGAATTTTCTTTTATAAACTAGTGTGTTTCCTCAGAAGCATTTTATACCTGTGTCTTTACATACATAATATATAAGTGGGATTTTCTTTCTAACAGGCTTTCGAAGCACCTGAAAAATTATCTCAACCTTTTTGACATTCATGTCTTCTGCAAATAGGAACTGGAATATGATTTCAGGCATTTCTCGGTTGGCAAGTAAACATGGTACACTATTTGTTTTGGAAAGATAAGTTAAACGAGCCCCAGGAGAACTAGAAATGTAGTTTAGCTTTTTCCACCAACCATCTGTTGTATTTATTTCCAGAAAAAAAATGAGGGAGGCAGCATATTTTGGCTATTAAAACACCATTGGTCACCTAGTGGAATCCTACCTAATAAAAGAGTAACATGCAAATTAACCATCACTCCGCAACAAAGATGGCAGTGCCCACGGGGTGGGGGTGACGCTGGTGGCTTCACCCTGGTGACATGAGCCTGGCAACACAAGCCCAGGGTCCTGCGCCCCTGCAACGCAGAGGGAGGGGCCTCTGGCCAGAGACTGGGGCACGGGACTCTGGCGTCATTGCAGGCTGGGCTGAGGACCCCCCACCCCCCACACCTCCTGTGCACAAATTTTGTGCACTGGGTCTCTAGTATCACTATAAAAGTCTCAGCTCCCCTCCTCTATATTCACTATCCTCCTGAGTATGGTGAGAGATATGTGACAAAATAAAATTACAAAAAAAAGAAAACAAAAAAAAGAAAAGAAAAGGCATGTAGTCAACACATTTTTTGCAGACTGTGTTCCCTGAAAGGGGACGAAAAGGGAAATTGGTGCGTAGGTCATTTTTTTAGGGAGTGCTCTTGGGATAAACACATTTGGAAAGGAGGGAGAATCCAGCAGAAGGAAGAGTGACCTGGGGTGCAGTTACCAGTGCAGTGAGAGACCTCTGAGGGGCAGTGATTCAACAAGCTGGCCCCACGTGGGGCAAGAATGCCAGGCCTTTCTGCCCCTTGGTCACTGGGGGGCCGGCTGCCCTGGTTTGGGTGTGACCTTGGGAGAGGAAGCCATCAGCAGTTGAAGCTGAGGACGGCAGAGGGTGGAGTCTCAGAAGCTAGGGCAAGAAGTCCCCTATTCCTGAAGTGGATCTGGGTAGTGCATCACAGATTCCCCCAAAATGCTAGAAAGAAGGGTATTATTTCATGTTGAGAAATACAGACTCAGGAGAGATGATCAAAAAGGCTTTCAACTCAAGGCAACACAATTTAAATCACTGGGTTCTGTGCATTATTCCACAGTAATTAAATCTTGTCCCTGTCCTTAGGTAACCAACAACTTGGAGGGAGGGGAGGTTGACAGTAATAAATGGCTACATTGCAAAATGGATTTGCTAAGTTGCATAAAAGAGCTAAAGTGATCTCACAACGTTCCAGAGAGGAAGTGGTTACAAAGAATAGGAGCAAGCAAGGAAGGCTTTGGGATGTGGGGAACATTTGAGATAGACCTTAAAGAGTGAAATGCATTGGAACAAAGGCTGAAAGACTTCCAGGCAGCGGGGATAAAGCTGTGATACCAGTGGGCTCTTAGCAACTGCTCATTGATGAGAACCTAGGAAATCCTTTAAAAGGTGGACAGTACTTGCTTTTACTGTAGAACTAATGTCATAGCCATTGACACGGAGGAAAAGTTTTCTGCTCTTAAAAATCTCTCACTAGTAAAAATAAAGTAAGCGTCTGCCCCCCACACCATAAAACATACATCAGAGTCCACCTCTTCTGCATCTTTCATGAAGGATAAAACACTATCCCGAGTCTTCAAAACAGCAGAAGCATCTGTGGGATTTAGATTTGTTAGCCTGTGAGTAAATAAACATACCATGTGTACAGTAACATACCCCCAGGTCAGGCACCCGCACCTGCATCAGAACCACAAGAAGAAAAGGATCTATTTCCCTGCGGTGGGCCTGTGTTTCTTCCATCCTGAGCAGAGCCTCAGGCCACAGACAGAGGGCAGATTCCTCTGGTAATTTGTAGTTCTCAGTGGAGCCAATTCACTGTTGCCCCTGGCTCTTCTCCCATCTCCCTGCTCTGGCCTCTATTGTGCAAGCTAATCACACCTTAGGATCACACACACACACACACACACACACACACACTCTGCAGGACAATTGTTCTCGGGCTGTAGCTTTCACCAGGAGGGCACTTGTGCTCCCTGGCACTCTACTGTTATGTTTACTATGCTGTTCTCCAACTATTTCTTTTGAATGATCTTGTCTTCCTGAACAAACAGTAAGTTTCTTTATGGCCAAAAGGCCTCTTTGAATTTCCCATAGCATTATCTCAGTGCCATGCCTTAGTAGGTTTGGAAGGAAAACGTGATGTTTTTGGTTGGTTGCGTACCTACAGCAAATAGAACATTACCAGACATTGCCACAGGTACCCACCTGGAAAATGACGGAGAAAGTGAGGGTGAGCTGTGGCGACTGGCGTATAAGAGGGTTTCTGTAGGCACAGATGTACTGTATGCTCTAAAGAGGACTTTCCTTAAGTTGTGCTAAAGATGGCAAAGTGAATTTTCTCAGCCTCCCCAAAAAACCTTTAGTAAAATCTGAAGTATTTACCAGTTAACTATGGGGTTTGATTTACTTCCGAGGGGAGATTTTAAATAACCAAGCTCACCGTTTCTCTGGAAATCTCCTGGTGGTGTTCTTAAAATATCATTTTTCTGTATCAGTGGATCAATCAGTAAGAGGTGACTGGTGAGTTGGTACCTAATCATTTTGAATGAACTTTTGCTGCTGAATCAAGAATGAAACATTCCAGGGTCTGTGACTCTCTTTTCTCCTAAAGATTCTGTCTATACGTTGAGCTGTTAAAATTTATGGAAGGTGTCCTGGCTTCTCTTCCATATATCTAGGTAATGCCAACTTTAGTGATCATCTTACCAAGCACTATCACTGAGACTTACCCTAACCTTTGCATGTATTATGTAAATACATTAAAAATAAGAAAATTTGCTCTATTTTTTAATCATCCACTTATTACTTAGCTAAATTCATCTGTAATATGACAAAAATGTATAATGTTAAAAATATGGGGACCATGTGATGAAATATGAGAGCAAGGTGCCTCCCTTTGCTGACAGAATGAGGCTCTCAGATGTTCCCAGGATACTAAATACCTGGATGTTGATGGAAGGGCTAATCTTTAAACCTGTGGGTGAGTCAGCAGCCTATTTTACTCTCCCTGCTTCCACTGTACGTTATCTCGACCTGAGATTTTAAGCTGGATCTATAGCAAAGAAACCAAATAACTGTTCCCTGTTTTTGGCAACTTTGAATCAAGCAGTGGCTTTGTTTGTTACTCCTTTGTCTGTTTTCTTATTGACAAAAGAATGGTGTGGCTCAACTTCAAAAAAGCATTCTGGGAAGAAAATGGCCAAGTCAATAATCAGTTGTAACAACCTTAGAATTCATTGCTTATTTCACAATATTTTACAAAATCAAGTTTTTTGAACTGCACAGATAAAAGTGGCATTCCTATCAATATGAAGCACATGTCCATTCATTTTTTCTGCTCGCTTTGGTTTTCCCAAAGGTGAAAGCCAAACTTAATGAAAAACGATGCCCTTTCATTTGAAAATTCAAATATTTGAATTTTAGCACCTAAAATAAAATGCCATTAAAAGCACTTCAGAACACTTTAAAAACTGGATTTCCAGGTGGTTAGAGGAGTTGTCCACCATGTCTTGGCTGGCAAAATGGTTAACTTCCCTCAACATTCTCAGGTGGAGTCAGGAAGAGGCCCAGTACTCATGACAGCCTTCACCATTTACCTGTGTTATGCCCAGATTTCAGGATTCCCAAAAGACCACCAGGGAGCCAGCCGAGTCCGATGCAAAAGCGAAAAGAGTCTTTATTCGAGCTAGCTTGCGCTCTCCGTCCACCACACTCGCCAATGCAGCGGCAGGGGGGAGAGAGAGAGAGCCCTGTGGGAAGAGGGGTTTTATAGGAGGGTTGGAGTAAGGGGAGGAGAGAGGACTGTGGGCCCTGCTGATTGGCCAGGTGCAAGTCGGGGTCTTGTTACACAGGATGTGGTTTTGTCTATGGCGTGCACTTCCCTTAATTGTCATTGGTTGGTTTAAAGAAATCCTAGGTGTGGCTAGCAGAGGCTTGGGCTTCCGGGAAGAAGCTCCTTGCTGAGCACATGGCTAATGGCTGCTGCCCAAAAATGGAGGATCCGGGGTAAGATGGAGGGCGTAGCCCTCGACCTTTCACCTGTATTTTCTGATTTTTTAAAATCAGAAAGTAATACTCTTTCTTCAACCTTAAAGAATTATACCCTGTCCTTTAGAGACAATTTAAATTTGCTATACTACAAGTATAGTACAAGATGTATTCTTGTGCTTGAGTGAGTCCATCTTCAGAATTATTCTTAATGAAGTGAGCACATACCTTACAAATTTTTTTCACAGACCTGTTCAATATATGGAAATTAATATAATTTCAATTGCTCAGAGCACTCATAACTCAATTTTTTTTTTCCTGAGGCAGCTTGTGTATCTTGGCATGCTCTCACAAATAATTAGAGCATTTAATACTAAACTACTATTTATAAAGTGGCTTTATCTTAAATCCTTATAAAAATTCTTCAAGAATTACGATTATCTCCAACTTACAGGTAAAAAAATGATTGGCTCAAGGTAAGTAATTGGCTCAAGGTCACACAATGATTAAGGGCCAGAGCTCTGACTACGACCAGGGCTATTTGATCCCAAGGATCTCTGTCTCTTGTTACCTTGCTTGCAGTTGGTCCTGGGATAGACCAAGGCAATCACTAAATGACACTCACACTTAGTTTATGACTAAGGAATTTCAGTTGTGTCCCTAAAAATGCCTCAAAACTAGTTTGATCTTGATCACCTGTTTAAATCCAATTTTCCCTGAATACAGATACTGGGAAAGGAGTATTGAAAGAGGCAGGGAGCCTGGCTGTTGGTTTCACGTGACTGTGGCTGACCCTAGCTCCTTCGGTTGTCAGCTGGAGGGTCAGGTTGGTTCAACACTTAGAGAGCAGGTGCTTCCTCATTAACTACACCACTGTTGGACCTGCAAACCCAGAAACAAATAAGGCTCACTCCCTGACCTTGAGGAGTAGCAGTTTAATCTCTTTGGCTTTCATAGTATTCTCACTCCAACCAAAAGAAGTTGGGAGCCCCGAGCTACACACCCTGCTGCTGTAATCTGAGGACTACAGGCTGGGTGTTCCAGGCCTACCCTGTCACTAACGGGCTGTGGTCTGATCACGGTCCCCAGGTGAGGTGGCCATGGGCAAGTGCTCCTCATGTTGCACAAAGATCTCCCACTTTTTAATATTGACTAGAATATAGTTTTCTTCTGAGAGTCAGGGCTGCCCTTCACGGCAGGAAGCAGAGGCCTTGTTCCTTGTGCTGACGGGTCTCAGACACCTAAGTGACTGTAGTTCCCACTTCACTCAGTTTCATAGCTTGAAGGGCATCCATTTTACTAAATTGCATATTTGTAACTAGAAGTGCCACTGGGAGGTAAATTTTTTTAATGTTTCTACTTCAGGCTATAAGAAAGCATTTTATAACACCTTTCCAAGTTTCCTTCCCTTATTTTTGGCAACTGTTTCTTTGCTAAAAACAAACATAATTTCCACGTATTATCCCTTTTCAGCACTTTTGTTTTGGAGATGATTGTGCACAAAAAGTGGAAATCAGGATGAGAAACTTTTTCTTGTATTCCAAGAAAAATGAAAATTAAAACTATTCAAACCAGTGGACACAAAACTCAAATGTAATGACCTTTTCCTAGAAAAACTCTGAAGAGATCTTTTTAATACCCACTCCATGTGAGCAACACTGGCATCCTGCACGCATGGCATGTCATCGAAAGCAATCTTCTCCTGTCCCTGCTGGAATCACCGACTCCATGAGGCACAGGATAAGACGTTAGCTAACTTGCCTCTCACCAGCCAGCTGTAAACTGGAATTGGAATTGGACCCTGAGTTCTGACGACAGAATGACTTCTTGGGGCAAAGTGACCCATTCTCTCTCCCAATGGCTCACATCAATGCTTCTCAATCAATATTGCCCAAACGTTCTTTGAAGCATTTGGAACCCAAGGGATCATGTGCCTGTATTTAAGTCAGTGGTTCAAATTGGTTATGGTGTGTTCTCTAAAAGAAATTTGAAAAAATATGTACATTGCATATTTTAGGTTGGAATTTAAAATTCTTCATCAGAAATTAACTATGAAGGTGCAATTTCTTGAGTATTATAAATATTGATGATTTTTAATGAAAATTTCACATTATCACTTAAATGCATGCATGCGTTGGGTTCATTGGGTTTAATTAACATAGCAATTTGATACCCAACAGCATCCCATTTAAAACATACGTAAATGAGTTCTTCAACACTTGAAAATATTACATGGTTACCTTTTCTCTTTTAAGTTATATTGCAATTCTATATGTCACACAGAAATGATATTCTCATCTAATAGATTTCTGTGCTGGAAAGTCTTTTATTGGTCACCCTGTCATTCTTTCCTGTTAGAAATTACACATATAAGTTGATTTTCTTATTTCCTGTGACCATAAGTCACCAAGGATTAGATTTATTCTATGTTGACTTATCATTACCACTATTTTATTACTGTTGGTTGTAGTGGTGGTGGTAGTAGTTATAAATACTAGTAGTAGCTATTGCTTTTTTAAAAAATTCCCCCATTAGTAACTAAAAATTATTTGTTGGTACACAAAGGCAGGTTTCAGTATCAATTCTAGTACATACATACACACACACACACACACACACACACACACACACTGGTCCCAGGATATCTTGTTTACATCCTATATAATAAAAGGGTAATATGCAAATAGACTGAACGACAGAACTGAACAACCAATCAAAGCATAATATGCTAATGATATGCTAAGGCTGCTCAACCGCTCTCTTTGATGTGCACTGACCACCAGGGGGCAGATGCTCCGACCAGTAGGTTAGCTTGCTGCTGGAGTCCGGCCATTCGGGACTGAGCAAGATGGGCCAAACAAGCCCTGGAGTTCTCCCACAGTCCCTCTCTGGCCCAATTGTGCCCCGGTGAGGTCCATCAGCCTGGCCTTCACCCTCTTGATATCCAGGATCCTTAGGGGGATGTTGGAGAGCCAGTTTCAGCCCGATCTCACAGGCCACTCCCCTTGGGAGGGCACCAGACGCAGGGCTCATGGCTGGAGAGCACTGTGGTAGCAGCACGAGCCTCTCTGGATTGGGACTGATTGGGCACAAGCCCACGGCAGGCACAGTGGGGCTGAGATGAATGGAGCGGCAGGTAGGAGCTGCAGGTGGTGTTGGACTGTGGGTTTTCAGCCTGATCCCTGCAGGCCACCCAGAGGGACCCCCCCCCCCATGTGCGAATTTGTGCACCAGGCCTCTAGCCTATAAAAAATTGGAGAAATGCATGGAGTTATTATAGAAATACCACACATTTAAAAAAGTTGTTGATTTTAGAAGGAGAGAAGAAGGGATCAATTTGTTGTTCCAGTTATTTATGCATTCCTTGGTTGATTCTTGCATGTTCCCTGACAGGGGATCAAACTCACAACCTTTGGTGTATTGAGATGATGCTTTAACCAACTGAGCTACCTGGCCAAGTACACAATTTTGGATTTCTTCTGGCCTAGATGCCAAGTAAATCCTAGTGTGATCAACTACTTTAATGATTCTATGAGCTGGTGGGGTATTTCTCCCTATTTATTTCCTTATTAAAGTAAATATATGGAAACCACTTCACACAAAAAGGATTTGTTACCAATCATTGGCAATCAATCCACTTCCTTGGCCTCTGGGATCTATAATAAAAAGGCTCTAGAAATGCTATGGAATAGCCCATCTCCATGTCTACCTCTCTTTGACTTACAGGCTCCTATTTAAACCAATTTTTAAAAAAGAAATAGCTGGAAAATAATTATATTAATTCCAATACACATTTGGCAATGTTAAAATATGTGTATTTGCTTTAAAGGTATTTTCATTGAAACTTGGTGCTCCATAGTTTACTAAATTTTTCAAAATCCACCATTCAACCTAAACAGAAAATCGGATTTGTCAAGCAAGTTAGATGGATCCTACTTACTTTCTCTCAGAAAGATTAATTCATTTTAATTCAAATAAATGTGTTAATTTGCCTTCTTGTGACAAGTAAATTATTTGCAAGTTTGAATTCTAAAATAAACAGAGGTAATTGGATAGAGAAAGATGGCTGGAGCACAGTTTGGCCAGGAGCATGGTGTACAGCTACATGTAAAAACCTCTGATATCTTCAGTGCTGCCCTTCTGTACCACCCTCATCCTGCCCTTCAATACCACCCTCATCCTGCCCTTCAGTACCACCCTCATCCTGCCCTTCAGCACCACCCTCATCCTGCCCTTCAGCACCACCCTCATCCTGCCCTTCAGTACTGCCCTTCATTCTGCCCTTCATATTATTGAGTTGAGTGAGCTTAACCCTGCAATTTGTAAAGAAGTATGCTGAATGTGAATTCTGCCCATAGTGATAGAAATGTGCCATCCTAGAGGGACATTATGTGTAAGCAAAGCAGGTACATGCCCACAGGAAGTAATTTCAGAGAGGTCCAATCTGAATTTAATTCCTGAAATCTTCACAAAATGGAATTCCTTAGAGGCCTTGTCCTGAAAATCCTATTCTACTTTTTAGATCTGAAACTTCCCTGTTACCAGCATTGCCTGTGAAGTAACACACCAAGTTCTTCACCTCACCTCTGGTCGGTTTGTTGGGTTAGTCATCACAACTCCAAGAGTGTGAAGCTGTTGTCCCATGCAATGAATAAATGGGCAGATTTTGATCGAAGTGGGGGCATTTAAAGGGGCTTAGCACTTAAAATGATGCTGAGTCCAAGGCAAGCCACTAAAAATAATGTGCTAATAGTTAGAGGATGGAAGAGCATTTGGGCAATAAGAATGAAATAGGACTTAGGGAGGACTATTGGGATAGAGAGGATCCTGGGAGTTGTATGTTATCCATTTACAAGTCCATAAGCAGATGACTTTCTATTATGTTGTGAGCATTCTGGACTTTCCTGGTCTTATATTATAGGGGTAGTTTTGCACTAACCTCCTCACACTCTCATCTACCTCCCTCAAGACCAAGGTTAGTGAGTGATCCTGCTTATGACTCTGGTTACTATAGGGACAACTCTAAATAGCTCTCATAGACACAGAATCCATTTCTTGGTTTTGCTATCAAGTAACTGACCACATCCCACATCAGAGTCTTTCTAACAATGAGCACAGGGCCACAGAGTACTCAAGATGAGCTGAGCTCAACAAGAAACCGGGATGTTGGCCCACACATATAACTCTTCATGATTTGCTTCTGTGTTCTTTTTTATTTTTTTTGGTAGACTTTTATGGACCTGTGCTGATGGGAAATTCAGAATGTATTTGTTCCAGACAGTTGCTTATCATTTTGTTTACTGTAATTTAGAAACAGAAGGAGTTACCATTTTTTAGGAGGAAAGAAATTAAGTGTCAGAAGTTGGTTGTTTTCTCCATATGCAATCATGCTTTCTCTTTGACATCTTTGCTCAAGAAATATAACCTGCAATGATGATTTGAGCACAATATCATTCATACCAATTTCCAATCTCACAACTGACTTTAAGAAAATATCTTCAATTATTTCTGGAAAACATTTAGCCCTGAGAGAAGATGATGATAATATATTGTCCTTTCAGCAGGTAGTAGCTTTTGAATGGCCTCCATCACCAGCAGATGTGGCAGGTTTAAATCAGCAACGTAAGCCTGCCTCATTCGATGAACTGCCAAATATAAAATCCAACATACAGAAGCACCATGGCCATCACAAAAGGATGTTTATTCCAGGCCATACACCCATAATAAATAAACTGACAAAAAGTCTATTCACTTTATAGCAGCAGGCATTCACACATAATTGAACCTCCCACCTCCCAAGATCTACCTGGGAAGATTTTTTTTTTTAACACAGATTCTTTTTGTACAGATTTCAGGGCTCTGTTTTAGCAGATTTTTAAAAGTAAAAAATAATAAATAGACATTCTTCAGTGTCATAACCTAGTCTCTGAGTCCTTGGAGTGACTGAAGGGTAAATTGAACTAATCTAAAGAAACAAAACAAGCAAACAAAAGAGAGACAGACTCATAGATACAGGGATCAAACTGATGGTTGCCAGATGGGAGGGGGGTGGGGAGCTGGGTGCAAAAGCTAGAGGGATTAAGAAGTAAAAATTGGTAGTTACAAAAATAGTCATAGGGAGAGAGAAACTAAGATGGCGGCATAGGTAAACACCGGGAAATTGCTGCCTCCCACAACAATTTCAAAAATACAATGAAAAGACAAAACGGACATCATCCAGAACTACAGGAAGGCTGGCTGAGTGTAAATTCTACTACTAGAAGAAAAGAAAAAAGCACATTGAGACCCAGAAGAGCTGCGGAAGTAAAGTGCAAAGGTACGGAGGCTCGAGCATGTGCGCAGAAAGGGGCTGGTACCTGAGGACGCGGCTGTCTTTTTGAATCGGGAGGGAGTCACAAGCTCCTGACTGCTCTGAACTCCGGTTCTGGGAAGTCTCTCGGGACCCAGGACTCATACGGGGAGAAACTGGAATGTCTGGCAGCAGGCAGAACTCTGAACTTGAGGGCGGCTTTCCCTCAGAGGTGCTTGCAGCAATTATCGGGACACTGAGACTCGAGGCCCCTTAGGGCAGGGCTGAGGACCAGCCATAGCTGCTTGCTCTGCCCTTTGATTCCCTGAGACCCCGCCCCACCCAGGCTGTGGCAGAGGCTTTTGCATATGAATGCCCTGGCCCTTTGCAACCTGAAAATTACCTAACAAATTGCAGCTGGGCCAGACAGATCCAGAACTTCCAAGAGAAGGCCCAAGGCCACACAGCAGCTTGCACTGCTTCACAGCTGGGCCTCATCAGGGCACCTCCAAACTCCAAAAAAGGAAGGGGAATCTGCAGTTCTCTTCGTAGCTACTGCTGGGTAACCTCAGGCAGAGGCTAAATTAGCACCTCCTTAGATCCAAGAGCCAGTGTACCCAGTGGTCAGAGTGGGACCATCCAGATTACAACTCCTCAGATCCATAAGGGACACACTCAGGGCGCAGACTCAGTGAGCACCAAAGCCCCACTGAAGCAAGTCTTGCCCCAGAAGGGTGTCTTCAGCACAGAAGTTCTCCCACTGCAGACACAGCTGATTCTCACTGCCAATTGGCCTGGAGGTCAATTCCTCCCAGTGATCCTACAACAATCAAGGCATAACTACAACAAGACTGTGCACAAAGCCCACAAGGGGGTGCACCAAGAGTGTCCACCTCAGGTAACTGGGGAGGCTGAGCCACTGAGCCCTACAGGACACCTAGCACACAAAACCACTCTACCAACACAGGGAAGCATAAAAAATGTGGAGACAAAGAAACAGGTCACAAATGACAGAAATGGAGGAAAGCAAACTATTGGATATAGAGTTCAAAACCATGTTTATAAGTTTTTTCAAGAATTTTATGGAAACCGCCGATAAATTTAGTGAGACCATGGAGGATATGAAAAAAGACCAACTAGAAATTAAGCATATACTGACTGAAATAAAGAATAATATACAGAGATCCAACAGCAGACAAGAGGATCCCAAGAATCAAGTCAAAGATTTGAAATACGAAGAAACAAAAAATACCCAACTGAAAAAGAAAAAAGAAAAAAGATTCCAAAAATATGAAGATAGTGTAAGGAGCCTCTGGGACAACTTTAAGCGTACCAACATCAGAATTATAGGGGTACCAGAAGAAGAGAGAGGGCAAGATATTGAAAACCTATTTGAAGAAATAATGACAGAAAACTTCCCCTACCTGGTCAAAGAAATAGACTTACAAGTCCAGGAAGCGCAGAGAACCCCAAACAAAAGGAACTCAAAGAGGACCACACCAAGACACATCATAATTAAAATGCCAAGAGCAAAAGACAAAGAGAGAATCTTAAAAGCAGCAAGACAAAGACAGTCAGTTACCTACAAGGGAGTACCCATACGACTGTCAGCTGATTTCTCAACAGAAACCATGCAGGCCAGAAGAGAGTGGCAAGAAATATTCAAAGTGATGAATAGCAAGAACCTACAACCAAGATTACTTTATCCAGCAAAGCTATCATTCAGAATAGAAGGTCAGATAAAGAGCTTCACAGATAAGAAAAAGCTAAAGGAGTTCATCACCACCAAACCAGCATTATATGAAATGCTGAAAGGGATTCTTTAAGAAGAGGAAGAAGAAAAAGGAACTCTTACCATTTGCCACAGCATGGATGGAACTGGAGAGAGGATAAATACCACATGATCTCACTCATTTGTGGAATATAATGAACAACATAAACTGATGAACAAGGACTGATCCAGAAACGGAGAGGCATTGATTGGACTGTCGGGCCTTGGAGGGAAGGTAGGGGAGGGTGGGGGTAAGGGGGGAAAGATCAACCAAAGGACTTATATGCAAGCATATAGGCCTAACCAATGGACACAGACAATGGGGGGTGAGGGCATGAGCGGGGGTCGGGGGAGTAGGGGGCAACGTGGGGATAAGGACACATATGTAATATCTTAATCAATAAAAAATATATTTAAAAAAATAGTCGTGGGGATGTAAAGTACAGCAGAGAGAACATTGTCAGTAATATTATAATAGCTGTGTATGGTGCCAGGTGGGCACTAGACTTACCAGGAGGATCACTTTGTAAGTTACATAAATGTCTAACCATTGTGCTGAACCCCTGAAACTAATATACGATTGAATGTCAACTGTAATTGAAAAGTAAAAATTAAAGAAAGAAGTTGAGCTAAATTTTAAACAATGAGAACAATGTTAATATAGAAAGGAGAGGCCAGGGTATTGTGAGTAGGGAGGATGACGAGACCAAAAGCACAGAAGTGGGTGAATGTGGCACGTAGGGAGAGAGCAGTGCACTGCCTGTTCCATGGGAGCGGAGGTCTAGTCAAAATTAATGTTGATGTTGAAGCCTTGTTGAGGAAAATCGTGCTAAGTTTTGAGGAAGATATTGCTAAATATGGGAGAATAAAGCTTCTGGGTTAAAGTATTATAATCTATCACATAATGTTTTGAGCAGTAAGAGGCTCAGAGGATTTGATCTGACATCCTCTGATGACTATTTTTTGGGGGGAGGGGGGGAGCTCCTGTAAGAGACCTAAGCTTAGAGTAAAACTAGGAGACAACGGACTAGGGCCATGGCCATGGGGAAGGACGGTAGGAATTTATATAACACATTCTCATTCCTATTAACAAAGTTCAGAATACTAATTTATATTTAGAAAGTTTTGTGCTTTGAATAGATCCTGGTCATTCCTTAGAAATCCTAAGATTCTAACCTATTTTGTTTGATCACTTTTTTTTTAACTGCGTGATGTTTGTTCGTCTATACAGTACAAGTATTTTGGGGATTTTCCCCACACTCTAAGACTGTAACAATATTGTCCTTCCCACTGGACTCTCAGTCTTCCAAAGAACAACACTGGGAGAGGAGAGTTTCTTTCTTTTTTTTTTCTTTTTTAAAAAATATATTTTATTGATTTTTTACAGATAGGAAGGGAGAGGGATAGAGAGTCAGAAACAATGATAAGAGAGAAGCATTGATCAGCTGCCTCCTGCACCCCCCCCCCCACCGGGGATGTGCCTGCAACTAAGGTACATGCCCTTGCTAGGAATCAAACCTGGGACCCTTCAGTCCCCAGGCCGACACTCTATCCAGTGAGCCAAACCAATCAGGGCAAGAGGGTTTCTTTAAAATGAGGTATGTAATTGACTTCTCTGAGCTGGGTTCCTCCAATGTTTCTCAAAGGCCAGTGGCAAATATTGTTTCAATTAGCAGAAAGAGTTCTCAGAACATCCAGTGAGTTTATAAAAACTAGCTAATCTGCTCAAAAGGCCCTATCAGACACAGCTAAACATGACTGTCTCTCTTATCAGTGTGCTTAGCAAACAGAGAGCTCAGCCATAGAGATAAAATGTCAAAAACCAGAGCATGTTATAGAGAATGTGAAGTTTGGAAGGAATTAGAGAGCTTCTAGAGTTTCTTCTGAAAGTGTGACATATTCTTCTCTCATGTATTTTCTTTTTGGAAAAAAATAATCCTCTAACCTCTATAATTATTTCTAATTCTAGGCTACTAGAGGTCATATTTAAGGAAATGAAGAAGGGAAATGTGTATAGTGGTGTTTATTTTCAATTACCATGGCATACTCTGTAACAACATGAGCTTTGATTTATTTTTACTTTGTGATGGCATTTAGGTATTCCTATATCCTCTTTCATAGGACAAAAATGGTTTTTTTCAAGGTCATGACTTATGCAATATATCAAGAGGATGTTTTAAGAAGAAAGAACAGGAAGAAATGCTGGAACTTTTCTGTGAATGTTGCTAAACAGAATTCCCAACCAAACATTTATATCCTTATTTAGTGGACTATGAACTCTACAGAAGCAATTTCAGAACACAACAGGAAATCTAAATAAATTAGATTTTTATTACAGAGAGCAGGAGCTCTCTCCGCTGGGGTGCAGATGGTGACTGACAAGCTGGGCTTATTATGTCTATCATAGATTTTTAGTGCAACATAAAGTCAGGGTTCAGAAGCTATTTCCTCTGGCAGCAAAGCTCATTTCCAGACATCCCTAATTTTCTCTAAAATTAAGAAAAAAAAGACAACTTTGCTTCTGAACTGTTTCCACTCATTTAAATCGTTTCATTCAGGGCTGTGTACCAAGCCAGTAAGAACTAAATGAGGTTCAAGTGATGCTTCAGAATACTCGAGAGAAATGGTGTTTATTCTCTTCCCAGAAGCCACTCTAAGGAAGTGAAACTCATATCCAGAGAATTCTAATATTTAGGCATTTAAAAAGTACCAGACTTAATGTTGCTCTAAAAAGCTTATACAAACCAGATAATGGCAAGTGATAGCCACTCCAAGTAGAGCAAGTGGTTAGTAATTCTGCAACTGCCAATGCATCACAGGTCATCTTCTCTCAAAGTCAGCCAGAGAAAGACTGATTTTGAGATTCTGCAAGAACCCTCTAAACCTGCATCAGACACTGACAAGCAGCTTCACCTTATTTCTTATCCTCCCTAATCCCCGCAAAGTTAAAGGAAAGATGGTCATTTATACATAACCCCACAATGATCGCTTGCTGAAAAACTAATTGCCCTCATTTAAGAGTATATCAAAGGATAATGATGAAATTGTTCTCAGTTAAATGAATGTGGATACAGTAATGCTCCAATATGCACAAACCAATTTGGGAAGATGACAGTGTTTCTTGACAATCAACAATTTTAAAGGCAACAAGTTGTCAGCTCATGATAACTTTCAGTGTACGCAGCTCAATGCTAATTGCCTTTTGTCCTAATTGACCTTTTTAATCTAATAAAAATGTAATCTATTACATTTAGAAGTGTGGTAACCTTTTCTCTATGTATTGACAGGTGTCCTTACCTCTACATTTTTTTTTCTTTTTATTCTACCTCTACATTTTTTATAAATGGCTCTGACACTGCCTACCAGCCTTCCACACACTTTAAACGAGACTCAATTGCCTAGCAAGTACACAACTGCTAACTTCCCTTAGAGCTGATGTTTTAACAGGTGAAATTCCACAGATGTTACTTTTTGAAAGTATACCACTCAAAATGGGCAGCTTTAAACACATTTTTAAAGGTTTCAAGTACAAGAACAGTCCTGTAGAGACAAGAAAGAAAATGGTTTGGCTGGGAAGGGGTGCGGGGGAGGGAACTTGGCAAACAAACAAACAATAAACAAGAAATGAAATCCCTAAGCCATAGACAAACCACTCTAAGAAATGTGGATTTCGTACACTTGACTTTGTACCTAACTTGGGAATGACTATGAAGAACTGTCAGTGGAATATCAATTTGGTAACAGGTGGAATGATTTCAGCCTTAGGAGTTGCAGGGCAGGCAATAAATACTGGAAAAACATGGAACCAACTTGAGCCAATATTTTGACTCTAATGTAGGAAAAGTATTGAGCATAAGCCACAAAAGAAAAGACCCCTCATTGGAGTTCTTCACACAAATAAGTAATGTACTGTTATGCAGCCCTTCCACAATCCTGTTTATTTCTATTGGGTGTGTGTGTGTGTGTGTGTGTGTGTGTGTGTGTGTGTGTGTGTGTGTGTGTGTTTGTGGTGGATTAAATGAAGTAGATTTAATGAAGTAGATTTAATAGTGCAACGGGATATGGAAAAAATTGCCCCTGTAGTTTCAAGGGTTTGATGGCCAGTGAGATGCCTCAGGAAGTTTACTGTGGCGATTCTGGAATCGACTCTCCAGATCCTTTAGAAAAAGCTGAATGATGTTAGTGATGCTGAGACCTGAGGTGTCAGCCAGCTAACTGTAAGACCCTCACCCTGGGTGTTTGACATGGGAAAGAGTAAAGGTAAGTGGTGATGTTGGGGAGGGGGCAATGAGGCCTACATGGTGAAATAATGAGGAGAAAGCAAGGTGAAAGGCTGCTTAGTGGAGCCACACAACCTCAACACCATATGGCCCTGTTCCTATGTTCATGCTTACTAAGTGGGCTCTTCCTTTGCTTTAACTTGTATGATTTCAAGGGGGCAAAAACACATGTTTTTTAAAAATGGGGAAGAGATATCACCTCTAAATTACCAAATAAGATTAAGTTCTCAAAATTCAATGACAGAACAAAATGTTATGTTCAAGCTCCACATTGTCTTGATTATAGGCAAAATAGAATCACTCCCATGGGAAATCTATGTATTTGTGATTTGGGGGGTTCCTTCTAGAATGGAAAATTAGACAACAATTAAGATTCCATAGGTGATATTTGGAGGCTGTTTGGGAGGGAACTATGATGGCAGGGTGAAGCCATAGGTTGAGATGATAGGGTCTGAAGCAGGGTAGAATAGAGAGAGGTGGGAATTGTGCTAGGGGAGTTGATCTGGAGATAGGGATGTCTACATATGGTCCCTGAATGGAGCAGATCAGAGAGATGTAGACATCCCAGGGAAATAGGAAAAGGTGAGGACTTTAATATTTAGAAGACCCCCAAAGAAAGCCAACTTGTTGCATGGTAGCTCAGTCCAGATAATGTCTAAAGTTCAGCAGGGTTTGGAATAGCGGGGTTAGGACATAGCCTCAGTGTGATCAGAGAAACAATGGATTGCCTGAAAACTGGGAGAAGCTAGCTCTCTTTTCTATAATCTGTCCAAGGAGTTAATGAGGCGGTTAACTCTATCTCACTCTCCTTTATGATCCTGCATCTTGACCAGTCCCCTGGCAAAGTCAGCTTCGGCATGACACTGAAGGGATGAGGAAGGAGCTAGTGATGGACTTCTGGACCATCCCTATTGAGGAAGGAGACGGAGCAAGTTAGAGTGAGCTTCACAGACATTGGGAATGAGCCCTAGGAGATGGACAAAAGGTGCTCAACTGGGCAAAGGCTGTGAGTAATCAGTTATGTTATGAATCATAAAGAAACTGTTAGTTTAGGTATTTAACACATCCCTGGGGAGAGGAACTAGGTAGCATGTCAGATCATCTCAAAATCTATGTTGAGGTTGAGAAAGCTCAGGTGCAAACCTATTGGGGAAGCTGAGTTGCAGGGACTTGCGGTGAGGTTTGCAGGGTTGACCATGTGGGCAGACTTTGGTGAAGCAGCCAAAGGAGAAGATAAAAAGACTGGTGATCCCCAGTGATGACACCTACAGTTCGCTCCTGGGGAAGTCTTCTCTGCGCAAATGAGCATATTAGTTCCCACAGGTTATGACAGAATAAACGCAAAGTGCCACTTTACAGACATAAGGAAAATAGAACCAATCTATGCATAATACGCTGAAATGCTATTTTACATAACCATTTCATAATAAAAATATTGTTCTGCATAAACAAACTGTGGCACATTCATACAGTGGAATATTATTCAGTGATAAAAACAAATGAGCCATCAAGCCACAAATAGACACAACAATTTAGAGAATCTTTAATGCATATGGCTAAGTGGGGGGGTGGGGGGGGGTGAGTGAGGGGAGAAGCCAATCTGAAAAGGCTACAAATTGCATGATTCCAACTACATGATATTTCAAAAAAAGGCAACAGTGAGATCAGTGGTTGCCAGGGGTTTATGGCAGGGGTGGGGATGAGGGGAGGGATGAATAGATGGAACCCAGGACATTCTAGGAGAGACTATTTTGTATGTTACTGTAGTGGTGGCTGCATACATTTGTCAAGATCCAAAGAATATACAGTGGGGCCTTTATTTAAGAGTTTAATTCGTTCTGTGACGGAGCTCAAACTCAAATTACTCGTATGTCAAATCTTAAAGTGAACGAGTGAGACACGTGATGCTGGGCTGATGTTGTGGCGTTCACTGTGACGTTCGCTGCGCCAACTAGCGGTGGGGTATCTGAAGCTGGCTCATAACCGGAATTTTAGCTCGCAACTCAAAGCAAAAAATCGGCCGAGAGATGGCTCGTATCTCGAAAAACTCGTTAGTCGGGACACTCGTAAGTCAAGGCCCCACTGTACAACACAGAAAATGACCCTTAATGTGAACTGTGGATTTTGCTTAATAATAACACATTGCTATTTATTCATCAATTGTAACAAATGTCCACACCAATGCAAGAGTTAATACTAGGTAAACTGTGTGGGGGTGGGATTTATGAGAACTCTAAACTTGCTGTGCAAATTTATCGTAAGCCAAAAGTGCTCTAAAGTATGAAGTCTATTAAAATATGTTTTCAAGTCATCTTAAATAAATTAACAATGACAGTAAAGATTGAGTAGCACTTACACCAAATTTTAAAATTGAGATTTTATGTATGCCAATGTATTCATGAAGGGAAAATGAAAAACAGCACTTTTTATTTCTTTGCGGTTCTAATATTACAGAGTTCAATAAAAACTTTATTCTGGTAAAACCCTTCGTTGTTGTTTTTTGAGTTTGTCACATATGTTTGTCTGTTGGTTATTAAGGTTTTAATTATCATTCTCTGAAGAGGAGCCATAGAAGAAAGTCACCGTCTTGCTTGCCTCCGAGAAAACATATTCATTCACATATTACAGAGTTAACACCAGCTATTTCACACTTGGCTTATGAGGAGAGATATTTCATGTTAATCCTCCAAAGTAAATCAGCTCTGCCAAACCGAGATGCCTTGAAAGATGTGCACAGAACCTCCGAATCAAATGATCACTCTACATGCAAATTCAACGGGGGCTACAAACGGGAACTGGTATTTCATCTAAGTCCAAGTCTCAGTCCGAGCAGCTGCGGACCATAGACAGAGGCATCTGTGAAGGATGTGCGGACGCCAACCTTGTCTCCGGTGAGGGGGAGAGCTAAAGTCAGTGCCCCCTCCCCGCAAGGATCCTGTTGTGTCTTCTGCCATTCTTCCACGTCAGCCAGCAAGAGGCAGCAACAATCACCCCAAGAAAATAACACAAAATGTATGTCATATTCCAGGGGAGAGACGTTTGTGCTGAAATGTGGGGTGTCCGTGAGGCCGTATTCTATGAATGGTGAGAAAGGGCCTCGAGGCTAATCTAATGTAGAACATTAACGAGAACAGCGGCTTGTTCACCAACCTGAGCGGTCTTATGGCTGGAGGAAAAAGTGAGGTTCTTTCATGTTCTCACAGCTCTGCCCGCCCGTGGGACTAGCTCCGTGGGACTCGCTCATTAGCTCCTTCTGGGCTTCCACACACTTGCACTTGGGAAAGGCCGCCCTCTCCTCCCATAACAGAGCCAGCAGAGAGCCCCTTCCCTCTCAGCTCCATTCAGCAGCTGCTGGCTCTGGTTTGTTGTTTTTTAATCTTCACCCAAAGATATGTTTATTGACTTTAGAGAGGGGGGGAGAGAGAGAGAGAGAGAGAGAGAGAGAGAGAGAGAGAGAGAGAGAGAGAGAGAGAGAGAGAGAGAGAGAACATCCCATACATGTCCTGGCCAAGGATCGAACCAGCAACCGAGGTATGTGCCCTGACCTGGAATCAAATCCTCAACCCTTCGGTGTATGGGACGATGTTCCAACCAACAGAGCCACGGGCCAGGGCTGGCTGTCTCTTTGGAGGAGCCACTGTGAGGTCCCTGATTTATGAGGTGTGTTTACATTTGGCTCTGGGGGTTGCTGTTGGCCAGGCTGAACCAGTTTCCTTTAGCTTGTTTTTCTGGCACAGAAGAGAGTAAAAAATATATAATTATATCCATTTAACAAATTCCCTCTTTTTAAAATGCAAGTTCAACTTCAGTGGATACCTCTCAGAGAAGTGGAGTAATATAATTGTAAATAATATATATTGCATAAATCACACAATTTTTTCATGAAAACACATGCAATAGAGCTGCTTGTGCCATCAATATGTGGTTTGTGGCTGAGAAGTGGAGACCTCCCAGTTCTTGGATGCCTCCAGTATCATGCTCTCACTGCAGAAAACCTTCCCACATGATTCCTATAAAGCGCCCTCTGAACGGAACTTTCCTCTGAGGTTCCTAGTTTAGCCCATGAAATGCCAGGTTTTTCCTTTTAAATCTTCAAACCTGAGCAGTCACTGATTCAGGGAGGGAATAGAGCTGAAGACAGATATGCATTTGAGGAGGCCTTTTGTCAAGATCTGAAGGCCCATTGATTGCAGGAACTCACATACCTTTTTCACATTAAGAAAATGAACTTGTCAGAGGTATAGGAGGCATCTCGCAAAAACAGGAAGACAGAACTGGTGTGTTTAATGAATCAGTCTGTGACTCAGCAGTCAGTTGTGGCTATCTGTCAGCTCCAAATAGCAGGATTCTAACTTTGCAACACCTGGGGATGGAATTTCAAAATTCTCCTCTAATTACAGAGTGCACAGAGTTCTCTGGATAGAATCCCCTTTGGTGTGGCGCAGTTATGACGTCTGTGGTTCAGGTTAAAACAGGGCCATTGAGGCCCTTCAGTACCTCTAGACAGAGCAAATACTGTGCAGTTCATTGAAACGGATGAAAGCTGATGCACGGACTGTAAACGGCAGCCATTGCCAGATCACTGTGTAAATATATCACAATGTATACTAGCCTTGATCAAAGCCAGCACTGAATCACCAGAGAAGTGGTTTTAAAAATCCACACCAAAGTCTTCCAGCCTAATCACAAAATAAATAGAGATTTTGTTTTTCCTGGTGGAGATGATGGGGAAAAGTGCACGCTGCATTGTAGCAGGGAGACTACCCGCTTGGCGTGAGCACTCCGCAGCCTTGGCTGTGTGCTCCATAGCCCGTAACTCAGAGGGTTATTGTAACTGCTCCCTGTCCTTTGCTGTTACCACACCTGGAGCATCTCACGAGGAGTTATTGACCCAATATCTATTAAAACAATAGCATTAATTGAGGATAGGTATTTAGCAAGTGTATCTCATTTATCCCTGAGTATTAACACTATTTTGCAGCTAAAGACATAGGGACTCAAAGTGAATGACTTCCCCAGAGTGACAGAGCAGGTTTTCAGGCTGCAGTGCCTCAGAGTCCCTTGAAGGGTTTGTTAGGATTCTGATTGCTGGGCCCCACTCCCAGACTTTCATTTGGGGAGAACTGGGGTGGGACTAGAGAATTTGCATTGTAAACAAAGTAAGTCTGACTCTGGTCCAGTGTGCTGCGCCAGCACGGCCAAGGGTGAATCCGAGTGGGAGCGGTGAAGGATTTAGAAAAGACAGACAAGAGAATGAAGGCTCGGTCTCGGTGGGACACTGCTTCTCTGATGGACAGCTAGCAACAGGGCCCGCAAGCCGTGTCTTTATTTTATAACCAGATTCCACGAGGTAAAGTAAGGGCGTGGTCAAGATGTTTACAATGTCCTAATCTACTCAATTACATGCACCTGAACTCTATCAAGCCCACATCACTCAGACACGTGGGGCCACGTGTTCAGACCATAGGTACAAGCTTACAACTACAGCTGTTGGCATTTTGGTACTGGGAGGGCTCTGCCCACCAAGCTGGGACTTGCACGTGGCCACGAGAGGACGGTGCCCTCTCATCAGTCCGAGGTTTGAACCTGTCCAAACACTGTGGCCACTCTCCACAGTCCAGGATCACACTGTGGGAGCCTCTGGCCTGGAAAATGTGTGGTAGACGTGGTAGTCTATGGTGAGTCTGCGTGGCTGGGAAGCCATGCTCTTTGCAGGGCACTCTGTGTGAAATCCAGCCAATACCTTGACATTTCTGAACTCAGACCCTCTCATTTGCACAATATAAGCAAGTTTTGAAAAGGTTGTGTTGAGGATTTTTTAAAACAAGCTCATATATATGAGAGTGACCCTTCAGAAATGCACTGTCAGCCCCCAAGCCATGAGGCGCTCACAGTAGACACTCAATCATTGGTGGTTGGATTGAAACAGATTTGGCTGGTTTGGATAGAGTGATTTTTATACTCCCTGTGGACCTTAGCTTGAATAGTTTTCACTTTGGAACATCTAATGCCTCTGTAGTTAATCTGTGTGTATGTATTACAGGGCTTGGGAGAACACAATGGGTGTTTCCACAATCACTAATACTTTCTCCATCTTGAGTTACTGAATTAACCAGAATCACCTTTTAAATGTGGTAGAGTCACATGCTATTCTCCTTGAAAAATGATCTGCTGGGACTTGATTTCCCAACTGTGTTTCTCCTCACAAATCTATGAAGTGAGTTGAATTGTGATATTAGCATCTTCTTTCTTTTTCCAAGACCTATTAGCTAGAAGTGTGAACACATAAGTAGCCTGTCTATAAACCTCATCTTCTTCATAAAAATATGGGAGAAGCAGTCAGAGGACAGAGAGATTAATGAAAACATAGTAGAGTCCTCCCTTTAACAGGTAATGAACCATTTATTATGTTTAGTTTACAAATGCCCACTCTTAATAGCTAGCATATGTCAAATTACTTACATGTCAATGGTACACAATTATCATCCATTCATTTTACATTTTCCATATTTATGACCTATGCCATTGCCTATGTCATATTTCATTTACAAGGAAGGATGCAATTGAAAGGAGAGTGACCCTCTGCAGAGTTTAAGCAGCTCTCTACCCAATGTCCTTCACTAAACAATTTGCTCAAATTGTGGAAACTTCATTTCTGTAAACATTTCTCCCAATAAAATCACGGTATACTATATGAAGCCCACAGAAGAAGCTTTCAGGCTTGCCTTTTCAGAGCTCATCATTTATAAAATAGCAAATGTACCCTTGAGAAGAGGCAGGTTGACCCTGAATAGCATATTTCTCGAGACTGCCAAAGGGGAAAGGAGGTTCCATTTCCCTCTTGAATACGTGGCCTTGGAAATAATGCTGATGAGCGAGTCCATTTAACTGTTTCCTTTTCCCTGAGAAGCCTAACCTCACATTTCTGATGCCAGCTGCAAAGAAACCACTGGCTCAGACTAACAGGAATATAGACACTTGTCCACACATTGGATCTAAAGAAAGAGAGATATTGACAGATATATTCATGGGACATTCGTTATGTGTTCTTCTCTTGTGTCCAATTTACACAGTTAGCTGTCAGGTGACTGAGCAAGGAACGCTCTATTGCAGGCTGTGATAACATTTCTTTGAATTAGAACACGAGTAACACCTGAACTACAAGTTGTTGGTTCTTTAATCTAAGAAGGAATAGAGCAAAAGTGTGTGAAGAAACAGTACCTTGCAAGAGCAAGAGTAATGTTCAAAAATCCCCTGTAATATATACAGATACAAAGCATTGCATTTTTGAATCACACAAGGCTGAGTAGCTTAGCTGACTTTGAAGATATCTTGGAAGAATCTCGCAGCATCTTGGAAATGAACCATATTCCTATTCTGAGTAGAAAAAACCAGGACACCTGGCAGCCCTGTACCTTCCCTGAAGTCCCAGAGGAGGTCAGTGCCCTGATCCATGAGTAAAAACCTTGGCTTCCTAATTTAGGGAAATCTCTCACAAAACCTCTCCACTCTGATGAGTGAGGACACGAGAACCTCAGAAGCAGAGGCACCCTGCAAGGAAACAAAGCAAGCCTGGAGTACAGCTGAGCCCCTGTAGTGAAGAAGGGAGCTGAGCTCAGCTCTTCACTGTTGCTGATGCAGGAAAGAGCTGGAATGCAAACAGCGCCTTGCAGACCCTTTCCTGCTGAGTCAGGAAGCTCTTAGCTCAGCCACTTCCAAACCTCCCCTCAGGTTCTCTGCATGTGGAAACAAGACTCTCAATAGCACTATTGCCTCTCCTTCCACTTCCACTCAGGAGTGCTTTGGGTATTGTCAAATATTCAGTCTGAAGAGTGAAGGGTTGAACATTGTCAAGTGTCCTCTAGCATCATGGCCACCTGTTTGTCCATGTTAGCAGCTTCCACTGCAGGAGGCTGCAAATCCCCTTGGAAGGGGGCTGTGGAATATATTGGCACATACACTTAGGGCAGTGATGGCGAACCTATGACACGCGTGATTTTTCTTTGTTAAATGGCATTTAAATATATAAAATAAATATCAAAAATATAAGTCTTTGTTTTACTATGGTTGCAAATATCAAAAAATTTCTATATGTGACACGGCACCAGGGTTAAGTTAGGGTTTTTCAAAATGCTGACACGCTGAGCTCAGAGGTTTGCCATCACTGACTTAGGGCATAAAATGTCAATGCACAAGCCCACATTTGAAGCTCAAGTGGGACCAGGTGCAGGAGTGGGAGTACTTGGTGTCACACTGTGGAGAGCCAGATATCAGGCTCCTGCCAGGGAGCTGTGCACAGACAGGCCTGTATCTCCTTGGTCCTAATTGTGTGCACTCTCCTTTCTGTTGTCCTTTGCTGACCTCTACTTTCCTCTCCCTCTGACCCTCCCCTTCTCTCTTCCCAGTTCCCCTCTGCCCTGGGTCTAGGGCCACATCCCCCAATGCTCCGTTCCCCATTTCCGCTTAGCCCATCCTGCTCTTCCCTCATGAGCTCCTGCTTGGTGCTCCCAGAACCCCACTTACTAAATTGCCTGTAGTATTTAAGACAAGCATGACCACATGTGATATGGACAAAAAAGTGCCTTGAATATAATATATTGCCATATGTTATCAGTGGTCATCTCTGGACTATTTTATCTTTTATGGTTTCCAACAATATTCGATTTAAAAAAAAATAGAAATGAAATGTCTTCAGCTATTACCCTGGAAAATTACAGAAAACAAACACATAACTCTTTTCTTGAAATTATTTTTACCAGAATTTTATGGTTCCTCAGAAAGAAATATGACATTTTATTTGGAGGCTATACTTTTCTGGGTCTCTGGCTTTCTTTGTCCAGGGTAGCAGATGCTAGGCTCGGCTTTGGGGACACAACAGCAGGGACCCTGACCTCACAGCACCCACCAACCAGCAAGAGCCAGCCACACTGGACTAATGGTGCCACCTGATGGCTGACGTGGGCCAGACTTTGTGCCTTCGCCTTACTGTTCATGCCTTTCCTTCCATCCTAGTTTTATTTTACCTGTTTTTCTTTCCTTTATATTATCTCAACACATTCTATCTTTATGATTTTTACTTCCTATTCTATCCAGCCTTGGTTCCAAACACCATGCTCCTCATGCTCTCAATATCTTTACTCATTTCTTTCCATCATAGTGATGCCAAAATTTCTGTTCGGGTCCGAGTTCCTTGTTTCTCGAAATCGAAGAATGAGTTCACGGACAAAGAGATGAGCGAAAGCAGCATATTAGAGACAGTAAAGTAAGAAAGCTCTCTGCAGCAGGGAGGGGAGCAGATTACCGTGGAAGCTTCTTTGTCTATGGGTTAACATGTGCCCTGCTAACTTCCCACTGGTAGGTTCAAATAATTCTGCCCTACAATAGCCATACATTTTTGAACTTCAGGTTCCCGCTCATTTTCCCCACCTTTTGTGTCCAGCCGGTGATCAGAGCCCTTTGCTCTTATGATTTCACATGGGACAGGGTGTGGCTGAGGAACTGGTTTCTGCTCCCACCCGGCAGGGTTCAGTCCTCCTGCCCTTTATATTCCTATCCCCCCGTAGTCCCATCTCTAACTGCCAAGTTGCTTCTAGCTCAATAGCTTCCTTGAAATCTCTCAACCTTAGATCTATCCAATCATTTCCTGTCTCCATTACTATTCCATGGACTTCTGAATGCCTCTGGAGGAACATTCATGACCTCAGCTGGGCTCTTGGCTCAGCTCAGCATTCCTTGCATGAGCTTTCTATGTCCCCACAAGCCATTCCCCTCAGGCATCATGCCCATTGCAATCATTCCTGTCTCCCCTCTCTTAGAAGAAGACCTTGTCCCCAGTCACACAGAGAGACTTGAAGCCACCTGCCATTAACCCTTATCTCTCAATCACCTGTCCTTACAAGGTCAAAATCAGTTATAGTTATAAGTTCTATAACTATAATCCAGATGTGACCAGATGTGACCCTAGTATGGCTCCTAACCTTTGATCCAGATGTGACCCTTCTATGGCTCCTAATCTTTGATTCAGTGTCTTCTAGTACCTTATATTTTTGTGTCTTTCCTTAATTTTTTCCCCATGTACCCAACCTATGGTAAATATGGTCAAGTTTCTTCCATCATAAAGAATCTTTCTTCCCTCAACACTGACATCTCCAATTGGCTAGCCTTCTATTTCTTACCTATTATCTTCTTAAAATTAAATGTACTTGTTAGTATTTAAAAATTTTTCTTGTGAAATATTTTATACATACTGACAGGCTAAGAGTAGATATACACTGTGCTCACCTCCTTCCATGACCACATAAAAATTACAACTAAATTAGAGTACAACCATCATTGAGAACCACCTGAAGACCAGCTGAACAGAATTCTCATAACTAAGGATATAAAAAGAAGAAGCCATGCTGAGACTAGCAGTCATACTTTCCAAACTAGACTGAAGGATCAAAAGATCATAGTACATCTGCAGCCATGGATGCAATTCTTCCCAATCATATCTTCTGTCTACCTGAGAGTCATCACAATCCTGAATTTTATGCTTAAATGTCCTCTTTAATAAAGAAAAATTATATACATGGCCCTGGACTATGTTTAACTCTTCTTGCCTCTGTACTATTATAGGCTAGAATTTTAGACCATCTGGACATACTAAAGAAGGTTGTACTTGTCCATTATGTCAATGACCTTCTGCTTATTGAACTGGAAAAATAGAAAGCAGCAAATTTGTTGGAGGCCTTGGTAAAACACATGGGAAATATAACCCTGTGATGATTTAGGGTCTATCACATTATAATATTTTAGAGATTTAGTGTTCCGTGTTTACCAGAACATCCCCTCTCAAGTAAAAGAAAACATAATTCATTTCACATCTCAAACTTTAAAAAAGGACACACTCCTGACAGGCTTCTTTAGTGTGTGTACCATACCTGGGACTATTTCCCTGGATCATGCACCAGCTTTCCAGTGCAGGAGAGCCCTTTGCAATATGTCCAAGCTGCACTACAAGAGCTCCTGCTGCTTGAGCCCCACGGCCTGGCAGACATCATATGTTAGAGATATATGATAGGAAAAGATTCCTGTGGGGTATATGGCAAGCCACAGGAGGAAAATCACAATGTAGAGTTCTTAGAGTTCTGGAGCAAGACCATGCCATCTGCAGCAAAGAATTGTACAACTCTCAAAATGCAACTGTGAGCATGCTACTAGGTCCTGATGGAAATGGAGCTTTTCATCACAGGTCACCAAGTGACCCTGCAACCAGCAATGTCCATTATGTACTGGGTCTGCCAATCAGTCAGAATAGCAGTCTGTCATAAGGATGGTGTGTACAAGATCCTAATATGTTGACCTTTAAAAAGGTCAAAGAGCCACTTGGTGGCAAGTTGACTGCACTAGAACTTATCCACACTTGAAGGGACAACTTATTCTTACAAGAATAGATACGTGCTCCAAGTATGAATGTGTCTTTCCTGCTCACAGAACCTCAGCCAGCTCCACCATATGAGTTAGAAATGGATGTCTCATTTGAATCTCAAACTGGAGATAGAATCTAAACAAATAGCTTTAAGTGCAGGTTTGACAAGCAACTGAAAGTTCTGCTTATAAACATAACTTTATAAATCATGAGCTGATAGATGACCAATGCAGCCATAGGTTTGGCTGTAACTGCCCAGAGATGGAACATAGAATGAGAAGAAAAGGTAGATGAAAACCTAAATCAAGGAACTCCCAATATATAGCAAATAGACAGAAAATAATGAACTAGCTTCTTTCTCATTTTTATTTTTTTAAGCCTCTCTTCAAGTAACACTTTTTCTTTAAAACATCCCTGTGGAAAACAATACACCTCTCCCAAACCAAGTCTTGTCTTTGTGTGCCCATATGATTCTATTTGGATTCTAGACAATGCATTAATTTGTGTAGCTAACAGACTTAGAATGCATTCATTTATTTATGCATTTGATGTGTATTCTATGTTTAAAAACCTTATTATATATAAAACACTATGATAGATGGCGGGAATGCTAAAACTAATGGAATAGATTTTGTCCTTGAATGATGTGATGGAGACTGACACAATGCTTACCAATTTCAATTGAAATAGTCACAAGAAACCTGAGGGGAAATCTGGTTACATACAACATGATCCACAGATTTACTCCCTCTAAGCCAGCCATGGGCAAACTACGGCCCGCGGGCCAGATCCGGCCCGTTTGAAATGAATAAAACTATTGAAATAAAAAACCGTACCCTTTTATGTAATGATGTTTACTTTGAATTTATATTAGTTCACACAAACACTCCATCCATGCTTTTGTTCCGGCCCTCTGGTCCAGTTTAAGAACCCATTGTGGCCCTCGAGTCAAAAAGTTTGCCCACCCCTGCACTAAGCCAAGGATGCGCCATCTACAACCCAAAGGACAACTAGCCCATGCCTATGTTTGTACATAAAGTTTTGTTGGCACAGTCACACCCATTTGTTTATGTATTGTCTATGGCTGTTTTCCAGTTACAATGGCAGAGTTGATTAGTTGTGAGCAAAACCATCTGCCCCAAAAGCATAAAATATTTACTATCTGACCCTTGACAGAAAAAGTATGCCAATTTCTGGCTTATCTATCATATAGAAATACAGGAAGCAAATAAATAATATTTAAAAAGTAACTATTTATAGTAAATAATTATTAGACATTTTAAATAATTTTTCTTCCTTATAGTTGATATAAAAATTTTTATGGCACATTGTATTTCAAACAACTGGCAACACAACAGTCTATAAGTATAAGCTGCACACAGTGCGTTTGTAAACAGGGCAGACATATTTACAAACACAGGAATCATTTTGCCTGGATGGAAGTGTGGCTGATTTGTATGTCTTTTTTCCCCCTGTATATTTAATTTATTACAATGTCCAGATGTTAATTACATAATCAGAAAATACTTAAACATGCATTTAATGAGGATCCAGAAATTCCCAATTCTGGTTTCCCCCTGATTGCTAGTGGCATCTGGGTGTTATTATTAACATCTTTTCACCTTTTACAATATGGGAGAAAACTCTCTGGAACACTTTGATGATAGGAATTTTCAATGTTACTAACTTTTAAGTCAAATCATTAATTATAGCGAGCTTCTGGCCTCAGTTATCTGCAGCTTAAGCCATACTTCAAAAGATGAATCCGGTTATGCAAAATATATAAAAGAAAGACGTGGCTGCTTATCTTGTCTGCTGTGTTCTGTTTTGGTTTTTTTTATCCTAATAGATTTACCCATGAGCGCTTGCCAACCCTCTAGGACCTGCCTGTTCCAACATCACACACTCTGTTTGAGATCATCAAGTTTTAGGATCAGATGAAAAATACCTATGTAATCTCACAACACTTGCCAGACATCATTTCAAAATTTAACAAAAGTAGCTCAAAAACACCAACCCATATCAGACATAGGCATGAAAGAAGGCCTCATATAAATGACTAGCTAATGAAGATCAGCAATATGTTAAAGTTAGAAAGCTTAAGAGATAGAAAACAAAATGAAAACACCAGACACACAAGGAAATGGGATGCTCACAGCCAGGACTCCAGTCCAGAGGCCAAAATGTGGCCTCTGCCTCAGCCTCACTATCTGTCTTTGAGAAAGGCTGCCTGCGGGTCATTCCTGGGTGACCCCCAACCACAAGTCTAATACAATGTTGTGCCTGGGCCTGCACACCTTTCTCTGAGAACTTCCCCAATCTGTAGGATGTATGTGGATTTCATGGCTGGCATGGAATTTCAAGGGAAACACATGGATTCATCAATGACCAGATTGTAGTCTTAGGTTCTCTGAGATGAGCTTCTCCTGCCTTGAAAGTCAAGTGCTCCTTCTTCAGCTCATGGTTGGTGGGGATATACCTTAAGTTTTCAGTTACTAAGACACTGATTTAGTGATAACTCTTCAGGAAAAAAATGAGAAAGTAAGAAAGAAACATAACCATATTTAAGTTATCACCAACTGAAATGTATTACTTGGCGATCAAGGAAATAAGATGAACGAGGCTCATGGTGTCAATTTCTTCCTCGCTTAAATCGGGGGGGGGGGCGGGGGGGGGCTAGATGACCTCTGACACTTGTTCCGGATGTCTTAGAGAAATTTCACCAGCTTATATGGCCTCGAATTTCTAATGTCACTGGTATTCCTATCTGATCATCATTATTCTCTTCTATGATGCAGTCACACATCAAAGACCAAGAATCCTTGGACCTCAGTGGTCTTTAAAATTGCTAGCTAGTCATTCTGGGACAGCAGGAACAGTTTGTGAGCAAGCCTGGGAGCAGGCTGGTGAGGATTCTTCATCGTGCATGACTGGCATCCTGTCCTTTGAGGGCTTTCTCCTGCTTCAGAGTCCCAGCATGCCTCCGTGGGCAGAGACCTCTCCTGCTGGCTCCTGATGAGCTGAGAGACCACTCAGTTCACTGCCAACGCCAAGGGGAGCAGGGGGAGAAGGAAGAAGCCCCGTTTCCTTACCCCATAACTGAAAGTGGAGAGTGCAGCGCAAAAGCATGTGCATCCCAAACCTTTGGGCCACGCTGCCTGAGAACAGTCCTGGCTGTGCTCGGTGCTCTGGACTTTCCGCCTCTGAAATCCTGAGGGAATAGGGCCACTCGCTGCAGCTCCCCACTCTCTTTGCAAGTCTGGAGCTCATCTCTCTGCTTCTGAGACAGGAGTACTCTTCAGTCATGACAGCTCTGAAGAGACCATTTCAAAGACAATGAATGCAGACTGCAAAGGGCTAATTCCTTGCATACATACATTCCCCTGCTTATAAATCATCCTATGAATACATTGAAAGCATGAGACACAGAGAGGGGAGAGATGCACAATAAGAGAGTCCCTGCATTTAAATGAGGTTACCTTGAATTCTATGTCAAGGTGAACAGGAAGACTGTCAACCTCAGTTAATAATTATTCAGATTTTAGTCATTAAACCAGTCTCTCCAGTCTGACTGGGTATAGATAACAAGAGTAAGAACTTCCAGACAAAAGCACATCTTGAATACTTTTCATTATACAATCATTCATTTAGTGGAATTATTTTCAATTTCTTAAACTAAAATATACACCATGCACCATAGATTATTGCCTTTTTCCCCTTTATCCTCTGCTATAGAATGGGTATGAAATAAAATTAGAAACAATTCATTTTATAAAATCAGAGATCAAACAGATTCTCTAACATCATGGGGTGATAGAGGAGTTTATAAGCAACTCTATTTTAGTAACTCTTTCCTGGTTGTATTGATAGCCTTTTTGTCATCAACCTGCCTTTATTGCCCAAATCTACCTGAAATATTTGATTTTCACATGCCCTTTTCACTGGGGGGAAAGGGGAGAGAGCAGAGAAGAAAGAGAAGGAGAAGGAGACTAAGAAAAGAATGCCCTATATCTTTTCAAAGAGAAGGATTTTTCTAATTCTATTTTATGCACATTGTTAAGTATAGGGTCATGTCCAAAAATAATATGACCAGAACAGATATTCTGCATCCAACTCTATAAATAGATCTAGCACAATCCCAGCTACCTCTATCTCATAGATGATCTAAAAACATTATTTTAAATTGGCACTTAAAAATATTGTGAGAAAGAAAAAATTCTTGGCCCTTCCTTCCTTTCTCTTGAACTTCCTGCCTTCTTTGATTTCTTTCTCTCTAGCTTTTCTTTCCTGATAAAAAATTGCAGTGAATAAGGGACATACGCTCCCTTCTCTCCACAGTGAAGTAGACTGAATGCTGGCTCCCCAGGCCTGGGGATAAATTGGGGGTGGACTCAGACCTGATAAATAGGACCCTGGCAGTAGTTTCCTAATGTTACACCTAAAAATTTCTCCTAACCTATAAACTTGCTCAGAATCAATAATTTAATGAGTATAAACTAGCCACTGAATTGAGTCCCTGCAGAAATAAGTATATTAGGAATTATTAGCTTCTGAAATCTAACAGTCAATATTTAAATGTACCTGTTTAAAACAAATTCTCCATATATTAAAAGAAGAAATAAGTGTTCCAGGCACCCTCACAGACACCAGAAAGGTGTTATTGGACAGCCCCTGAGTCAGAGGGAGTGGACTGTCCCCACCTCGAGTCTTGTCATGCTCACAGAACTGAATTCAAACAAGTGATGCCAGATAATTGCATTGCGATAAAGCCAATGTGTTTTTAAAAATTAAAGTAGGCAAGTTTATTAAAGAAGCAAGGCAAACAAATCTACTCAGTTGTGCTTTCCCAAATGATTTGGGAAAGTGAGCTGGTGGAAGTTCAAGGGGTTATATATCCTATAGATTTTTAAATTCCTTTGCTAGATAGCCTGGTACAGGTTAAATCTAAAGGTCGCTCTCCCTTTTACTTTGTTATGGCTTTCACAGAATTTATGAGGAGCACCTAGCAATTAAATCCGGAGACTGCAGGCTTCTCTGTTTAAACAGTGGGATGGGATAAGACTGTACTCTTCCCTCTCCCTCCTCCCTCCTCTCTGCTGTGTCTTTAGTTGGTTTCAGGGTGACTTAAGCTATGTATTCTCTAGTCCCATTAAGATACCCCCTCATTTCTCTCTTCCCTTCCCCCTCCTCTCCTGCTTTTCTGGACAGACATTAACCATTTGCTCTCAAGCTCCTTGGTTGGGAGAAGATAAGGGCTTGCAATTTACAAGCTGGCTGCAGGCTGTCAACTGTTTGGCCTTGTTTAATTTTCTTGTCTCAGTTTCCCTATTCCTCCCCTGGAATTTTTCTAGCTTTTCACTATCCTGTAACATAAGCATTTATGCCTGGTCATCTTTTCTTCCTTTTCATCTATTATCATTATTTTTTAAATATGTTTTTTTTAAATATGTTTTTATTGATTTCAGAGAGAAAGGGAGGAGAGATAGAAACATCAATGATGAGAGAGAATTATTGATCAGCTGCCTCCTTCACGCCCCCTACTGGCAATCGAGCCCACAGCCCGGGCATGTGCCCTTACTGGAATTGAACCGAGACCCTTTAGTCCACAGGCCAACACTCTATCCACTGAGCAAAACTGGCTGGGACTAAATATGTTTTTATTGATTTCAGAGAGAGGAAGGGAGAGGGAGCGAGAACACTGATGAGAGAGAAATCTCGATCTGATGCCTCCTACACGCCCCCTACTGAGGAAGGAGCCTGCAACCCTGCATGTGCCCTGACCTGGAATGGAACTGGCAACCTCCTCGTGCACGGGACAACACTCAACCAACAGAACCACATCGGCAGGGCTCTTCTCTTTTATATAAACTCGTAATGTTCCAAAGAACCATAACTATTATTTACAAGTATGTCTTTTATTATCACATCTAATGGAAATAACAAATACCCTATTATATTCACCTCCTATAATTTTGTCTGGGACCTGTGAAGAACCTGAAAGAGATATGATCAATATCCAATATTTCAGTCTAAATATCATAGAAGTCTAGAAACATTCTATTGTGAGACATTACCTTCAAAAAATTACCTCTGTTGTCTCTTATCAAAGTAAAATGTTTTATAAGTTCAGTATAGGTTTCCTAAGAACTTACATATTTTAGCTATTTAAAGTGTTCATTTTGCTATTTAAAGTATATAAGTTCTTTCAAAATATAGAAATAAAATAGAGGAAATATTTACCAAACCATTTAATTAAATAAAGGTATCTATCCGTTTGAAAACACTTCTTGCCAAGTTACATATTATTGCAATTAAGAAATTCTTAGAACAAGATTTTCAAAGAATAACTGCCCCTCTTGATAAATTAAGTACCATGTAAAAAAAAAGTCTTTATTACAATTTGAAAAAAAAACCACATTGAAATAGCATGGCTTTTTAAAAATTAATATGGCTTTTTTTTTTGAAGCCCACAATGATATTGTAGATTATTCTCAATGTCGGAATCCTCAAAGATAGTGCTGAGGATGAAGTGCCAACTACCTATATTTAAACTTTTAATTTAAACAAAAGTTATTGAATTGGTTTTATTTTTTTAAACCAACCTACTTCTAAGTCAACATAACAATGTTGTCCCCCTGTGTACATTTAATCACTGATGCTGTACAAATTTAATCTCCCCAAGAAGTATTAACTTGTTAGATTTCCTTCCCAGTTACAGGTTTATAGTAATTCTTGTAGATCAGAGCCTATGCCAACTCAAAAGGCCAAATGTGTCCTCAAATAAAAACTACGGCTCTTTTAACTGAATCCATTCCCAGAACTGACAGACCCGGCTGCTCTGGGCCCCGGGATTCATCTCCTACGGGAATCAATTGAAGTGTCACACATCCCAGAGACAGTGATGTGGCCAGAGGGTGTTTTGGTGAAAGCCCTGCCTGTCAATCTGAAATGAGGCTCCCAGAGAAAACAGCTTTTAATTGTCTAACAGTATATATTTAGAATGACTTCAAGGCAAGCATTTACATGGGAAATTGGAGCATTTCTGAAGTCTATTTCCAATTCAAGAATATGTCTAAAAATATCCTGAGCCCCTATTGTATTCTGGGTCCTGTGGCTAGGGGTCATTACTGCTCAAATAACTTAAATTCTGATGATAAAATCTGACAGTTGTAAGGCCAAATTGAACACATTTTCAGACTGTGTTTTAACAAAGCAATGATGTGATATATGGGACCATAGGGAATATAGAGAGTCATCCAGATTAGAGGTAATGGGGGGGGATGATTAGAGGGGCGTAGCATTGGCCCTGGATTTGGAGGGGGATCTATAGAAACCAGTGGAGCCCCCATAGGAGACACAGGGTTAGGCATATTCAGACATAGATGTTTACCCCCTCGAATCAGGGTAATATGTAGATAAGTGGAAAATAGATTGCGCCAGATTACAGAAGACCTTAAGTGTCATTCTAAAGAGTTTGAACTTGGTAAGAAATGCTAAAATGTCTAGTATTTTCTTCTGCAGAGAAGACATAATTGCTTCAATGACCAAGATACCACATAAGGATCATACATACAGTATTTATTTTATCCTCACAGAAAATCCAATCAGGGTTTTTGCCTATTGCATGCAGTGGTATGAAATTCACTTACAGTTAGACCCGTAAAGCTACCATCTTGAAATAAATGTTTACATGTATGTTATGAGTAAGCTGTTTAGTTGGTTCACTGTCATCTTCTACAGGCAGATACCGAGTAAGCAGCTGTGTTATTTTTCAACATAGGACATGGAAGCATGTACACACTAAGTATTGTTTCACAAACCGGGACAAGGGTTTTTGCTAGTCTCATTTCTCCCTGATTCAAATTCAACTGTCTGACTATTAAAGAACCATTCTTCCTACTATATCATGCTGTCACTTGATGGCCTCATCGTAGAATGGGTTTTCATTTTGGAATAAATTGCCTGAGAAGTAGATTGACAGCAGGGAAGCTCGAGTTTGCTATTTCCACTTTTAGATTATGCAGATTTAGAAAATGATCTTTATGCCCAGCTCACTTATTCCTTTGGTCTTCTGGAGGAATGTGGGGCTCAGAGGTTCATATTTTGATTAAGGTGACCCACATTTTACAATCACACCTTTCAATCAGTTATTCCACTTTTCTTTTAGGTGCACCTAGAAAGTGCAGCATCACACTAATGTCAGCATAAGAAAGAATCTTAGACTCAATTTTAATGGTTGCTAAGATTATGATAGAAAATGAATCATGTTCCCTGTTTATAATTACCTGAAAGAGAAGGTTTATATCTTACTCATCCCTGTATTCCTTGCATTTAGCACACATTTTGGCCACAATGAGGACACTCAATAACTAGCATATTAAATTTCATTTAATAAGATAGATTCATTGTAATTACAAACCATGTGAACATTTTGTCACTGCTTACTGATAACGTTTTCCAGTCCAGAAGAACATTCTATTGCCACGAGGACTTTCCATGAGAAGCTAATATCAAATGGTAGCCCTGACACTGTTAGAACCAATGGAGGAATTCTGTTCATTAGTCCTGACTTGACTATACCTGCCACTATTCACTACTACATTAGGAGGTGAGAATATACATCATCATCATTCATAGAAACAGCCACAATATTGCTATCATCATATAAAGTCATGATGTGGCACTTGCCTAGTGGTCAAGCTGACTGGCTGGTCAATATTTTGAGTGAAATAATCTGAGAAGTGGCAGCAACGGGAAACATGAGGTAAATGTGTTTGGTTCATGTGTTATATTTTAAAACCTGGTTTCTTTTGTGTTAAACAGTATTTTTCATTCTTATCAAGGCTAATTCAAATACTTTTCAAACCCTCATATTATGCTGTTTACCCCCTCCTCAATTCAAGTAACTATTAATTTAGAGAAAATTACTTGGGCGCAAAATTCTTGTCTTATATAATGTGAAGTCATATTTCCTCAACACAGTAATTTGAGTCAGAAATCTATTGAGTCTCAAATTATTGGCCAAAAACATTTAAGTTTCACTGATGCAAATCAATTCTCACAGGACAATTTTATCACCTGTTTACTGGATTAAGAATAAAATATTAGGTATTGACTAATGAAACTTTGGTATTTTTGCTTCTGAAAATGAAGCCCATAATTTAGCAATGGATTTTTCTCGAGTAACCAGAAAAAAGTGATAAAACTTCCAGAAAAATTATAGTCTCCAGTGAATAAATACAATCTCAGAAAAATGAATTTCTATGGTTTCCATTAATGAAGATCTGAGGAAAGACTTTCCTGTCAGAAAAAAAAAATCTGTGAAATTTAATATTAATATGATGTATTCACCAATGTTTGAACATTAAAACCAAAATAGAAAACTATTTTTAGGGTAAGGTATAAGCTTAAATATTGTGTTTTTAGCAAAGACTTTTTCTAACCAGAAACAAATTTTTATTCAGGTAAGAAAATAAATAGACTTGACCATGGAAGTCTTCAGGTATGTCTTTCAGAGCATAACAATTGGGATGAATTATTTATTCTCTTCACCTCACTATATCGTGGGTGTCTCATTGTTCTGTTGTTTATTCCAGAGAAAGTGTCATGCCTCTACTGCAAGGAATATATCTCCATGGTTTACATAAGTCTTAGCAGCATCTCTTTCTTTCTTGGAGCCTAATTAAGCTGGTACCTGTTAACAGGATTTATTGAATTTAATTTGAACAGCCTTTTTTTAAGACTAGGTTCTTGCCTTGAAGAGAAGGCACATTAGGAAAACATAGGATCTGGGAAGCTTCCCCTGATTTATGCACCTTGTCCTCTCTTATTGGAAGGAAGCAGGAGGAGAATGAGAAGAGATGGAGCCCATAGAGGGTGAATGTTTGGAAATAGCTCTGGCCTGGTGTGGTTTTTTACCGAGCCTTTATTTCACCTGGAAGACCTTCTGACTGTGCTATAAAAATGTCCGTTTTGGGAAAACCTCTAAATCTCAGCCACATATTTTTCTGAACTTCAGTTCTACTTTTCCAACCCCCTTTTTCTTTGGCATTTAGTACCTATCCTCGTCATTTTTTAAAAAAAAAGTGAGCCAACAGAAAGAAGTACTATTTCAGAATGTAAGTAGGGGGTAAAATCAACAACTAGAGTAGCTGAGTACCCAGGGATTCTTTTCAGGGAAGGGGAAACTGTTTTTCTTTGCCACTGAAGTCGCCAACTCAAAAAGAAAATCCTGTGGGAAGAAGGTTTCATTCTTTAAACCCTTTGCTTCTACAGCTCTGAACTGTAGCAGTATTGAGCAGAAACAACCTAAGAGTTTAAAAAAAACAGTTAAATACACTGAAAATGAAATATTAAGTAATGGGATTTTTTTCCCCTTGGTATAATCCTAACCCACTAAAGAAAAAAAATTTTCCCCTTAGCTTTATTTTCTTTACTTTTAATTCCAAATATGCAGTTCAAAAATTCATAAGTTAATAAAATTAAATCCACCATTTATAAAAAGAGTTCTGATTATATTTTGGTTCACAAAGACATAATCCTTCATATAAGTAGAAATCATTTTTCAATTATTTTTCAAACTGGATTGAAAGACAGCATATACAAGGTAGCCCAGAAACATGAAGGGGAAGATATTTTCACTAACCAAAGGTAGTAGGAGGTATTTTCTGCAAGTTCCACCTTTTACATATGGTTCTAAACCAAGCTAGATGAAAGGTCTAGCTAATTACTAAACATGTCTTCCCATGCTCTGGCTTCATGGTTAATGGCATTTCATCCATTCATTATTAATTGAGCACAAAGTATTCTATTATTGTGCTGGGTGCTGTAGGAGTGCTTGCTTCAATTGTAGCTACACCATTTCCTTAATAAGTAACCATTGGGGAGTCTATTAATTTCTTCAGGCCCTAGTGTCCTCATCTATAAAGTGGGTATGTTGAAAACAGTGCCTGCCTTTAGGGCTGCTGTAATGAAATAGTGCACATTCTCTGGCATGTAAACAGTGTTTGCTCAGTAAATATTATTTATTGGGGAGGGAAGTTCTTCTAGTTAGGCATTTTAAAGGATATGAAGAATTTTTATAAGAGTGATACTCAAAATGAGTGAAGCTTTGGTGACTATGAAAATGAGAGTGGGTAAATGGGTAGAGTAGGATAATGGGAAAGAGGAGAAACATGAAGAAGACAAATTAGCCGACCTTATGTGAGCCCCTAAAGCTTTCCTCCATACACTGACCAATCTGCCGCAAGGCCTGAACATGGGAAGTGTCGCTGTTTGATGCTTTTTGATACCAGTTGTAGAGGAAAGTAAGAGCCTTTGAGTGTTCTTTATAATCATGGCAATTATCAACAGTCTTTCTAGCTCTTTCAAATATCCTCTGCTGCTACAGCTTTTCCCAAAACCACAGAAAGTATACACTGCTTTTGTTTATGCAAAAGGACTCAACTCACTAAGCAGAAACACCTGCATGTACATTGGTTTATATGTACTTGTTAATCTGTTCATGTCCTTCAGAATATCACATGGTCCTTGGCCTTGAGACATTTACAGTCTACTGGGGACATGAACACATCAATAAGAGTGCATCATAACGTTATGGGTAACTTGACTTGGAGCTGATTATGAGACCAAACTCGTAACGTTAAACTTTTGGGGAGAAAACCACATAAATTTTAAACTATGTGAACAAAAGATAGAAAACACTGCTACATTATACTTTTACTCCTAACGCCTGCATATAATAATTTTAAATACAGAAATATACAAAAATAGTTACAATTCTTTGTTAGATTTTTAAAAACTGAAATGATTGAAATGAAAACCACTGCATTTCTAAAACACAGATGTGGCTATTTCTGCAAAGGATTTATGGTCTTTTTGTGACTTATTAAAGTCATGCACCTGACTATTCACAGACCCAGACGCCCACTGCCTTAGTCCACGAGGACTGAGAATTAGTCCTCCCCAGGGCCAATTACTCTGCCCAATTTAACTGCTGTAAAAACAAATTAAATTATCAAGAGTTTTTCTGCTGATTCTAAAAAAGTTTGGGTGCAAAAAAAAAAAAAGAAAGAAAGAAAGAAAGATAGTGATGGTGAGCTTGAAGATTTGACTGATAAAATACAATTTTCTTTAAGAATCTTGAAATTCAACATGACTGCAGTTTCTCTTAAACTGTGGAGTAGCCAAAGCTTCCCCAAAGGGTCCATTCTGATGAAAAAGAACTTAGTTCATTCACAGACAAGAAAACTAAGATTCACAAGCTTTCAGTGATTTGTCCAAGGTCACAAAATTTAGTAAAATAACTAGATAACATAGTAGAGACAATCAGTCCTTAGAACATTAAGGGTAGTTTTGCAAAAGTCAATAAAAATTATAGCTTACTTCAAAAATTGAAATAACCACAATAATGAAAAAAAGTCCTTGTCTACCTTTATAAAATAAAGTCTTCATTCCAGTGTGTTTATTGTTGAGTTAAATGGTCTCAAAAGTGGGCCTATATTCTCACTGCCTCAGAAAGATACTTAACACTCCAAAAAAGAATCCTCTGTGAAAAACAGTCATTTGTCCTAGAATATTCAAATCTTATGTAAGGTCACACAGAATTGGCATAACAGTTATTTCGTCTGCTCATTCACTCAATGAACATTTATCTGGAATTTAAATGAAGGCACTATTACTGATAGAGGGAATGTAAGACTATGCCAATGATGTATAAGTATAGTTATGTAAAGATGAGTAGGTAGAAAATAGTGTTTAAGGGGACTCATGAAGTTAAACCCTGATCCTCTTCCCTAGGACTAGACAAATATTTAGTAGGGCATGGGAAAATGCTTTCCCCTTATTTTAGTCATTGATTCACTTATTCACTGAACATAAATCTACTGAACATCTGAGCTGTGCCATGCATTGGCTAAAGAGTATAGAGAAGTTGTAGGACTGGAGAAATAAATGGAAGATTTACTTCGTACTCTTTAAAGAGCAAACTCTATTCTTTGAGCTTTGTAGACTTCTAAAGAGCTAAATGCAAAATTAACTTTAAGATAAGCATTCAATGGTTACCTTTGTAAGAATAAGGAGCAACACAGCAGGACTACTTGTGGCAGTGGAATGGTAGTGTCAGTCACAGGAGTAAGATCAAGGAAAGCATTGAAAGTGGATATCTTGTTTTGCTTCATTTGTGAAAGGAGTGTTGAAGACTATTTTGGAATCATCTGGTAATCTTTCATCAAGAAAAGTCACCATGATATAGGTTATAGATGTAGGAATAAGCTCGGCAATGTATTACCAAATGTATAAAAGGGTCCTGGGTGTCATATTTGGGATGCAGACGCCTAAATAGTTGCTTACCTCTGATGCTGCAGGTCAAAACAAAGATGATTATAAAAGCCCAACTCCTAATTTTTTTTCAAGAAAGGTAGGTATATAACATTTACCCAAGTGTTTAAAACAGGAAAATAAAATTTTCCCAAGCTGACATGTAGCCGCTTCAAGGCTACAGGATTCTTGCTGGTCTCCTCTCCTCTTGGTTCAGCTCCGTGGTCAGGTCCGCCTTGGCCACAACACATGGAGCACACATGCAGAACAGCACAATCCGCTTTGCTGTGTAGTGTCAGCGAGTCCCCTCCTGGGGACTCTGGCACAAAATTAAGATGCCAGGCTGTGTTCACTGAGCAAGAGGGCTCATAAAAGTTTATTTTGGCACCAGCATTTAAGAGTCTTAACATCCTCTTGGCAGCATTGTTTCGTACGTCTATAGAGCCTCAAGGAGCATGTCAACTGATGAAAATTCCTGATGAAATGTTTATATAAGCAGCAGGACTGGTGAGAAGGCAAGTGCTCCAATCTGAATGACCACCCTGCCTGTGAAACGTGCTGCACTCAAGTTCCTCTCATGGGACTAGGGCATAAAACCTGATCACAAGATGCATAGCTAACTAAAGAAATATGCCTTTTAATAGGCCCAATAGATCCAGTAAAACATATGGTTGGTTCACAGTCTTCCATGCCCCTGATGCCTTACAGTCATTGCCTCTCATAGCTCTCACCTCTGCGTGTCCCAGTTCTTCATGGCCCAGCTCAGATTCCAGCAGGAAGAGCCAATTCCCCACAGATCTCCCCTCACTGTGCACTCCTGGAGGAGTGTATGTGACCTGCTCTGTGACAGCATGAACTAATCTCTTCATTATAGTTTTCTCAGAATAGTAGTCTTCATGCTCCTTAAAAGTCGAAATTGTGGCCTAGAAAATTGAATTCTCCAGTGACTCTTATAGCAGAGGCGCTTAATACATCATCATTGATTGAATAAAAACAAACGATTTCTGAGTGAATTGTCAACAACAAGACTCTGAGATATCACCAATCTATACCCCCACACTCATCATGGAACATGGTGGTGGTTTGGACATATGGAAACAGGAAGAGTGGTGCCTGTGATGAACTGACATGGGAAAAATGTACAAGAAATGGGTGAGAAAAAAGAAAAAGAAAAACATGATTCATCGAAAACTATGTCCATTATTACCATCTAAAGACTTTGAGAGAGAAAATTAACACTTGAATGTAACAGAGATGGACTTGCTCACCTTAAGTGAGGTCTCAAGACACAAGGGACAAACAGATAATTAAAGAAGCAATGGCTGTCGAGGGGCTGCATCAGAAAAGTGCTGAGTGTGAAAAGCCTGGCACCCCACCAGCATAGAGGACTCCTGCTGGCCTCAGCGATGAGGGATGCTTGCTGAGACAGCGCTCTGATGAGCTCTAGAGCTACACCTTGCTTTGTTCACAGAGGTCAAATGGCCTTTCACCTGCCCCCATGGACAATGAAAGACATTTTTCTGTCTAATCATCTAACATTCCATGTGTGGGAGTCCCCTATAGTATGGGGAGCAAGGGGCAAAAATTTCAGGAAAGAGGGGAATGGATATAGGTGGAAGAGAGCATAGAGGGGATACATGGTGATTGGAAAAAATAAAATAGAATAAAAAAAGAAAAGAAAAAATAGCACAGTTTTTTTCAAGTGGGTTTCTGTAATTATTTTTTCAGATCCTGACATGCTCTGTATCTTTGCAGTGAATTTTCTCTGGAATTCCACCAGCTTGCCTTTTCCACAATTCTTTGGAACATGTTTGTCTAGCAAATGCTGTAGGTAAAGAGGAGACAATGGTACCTTAAGGTGGATATTTACCACAAGAAATGAATGTGAAATCTAACTATTTTAACGGACCTGTTTGTGTCTAGGGACACTGTGTTTGCATAAGATTTTGCAGATTAAACAGATGCCTTCTTTAATCAATCAGCCATGAAATATTTACTGGGACTAGTTTGTCTCTGCTTTACTATTACACTTCAAAGCTCTATCGCTAATCTGTCTACTTCTCCGCATCTCCACTGCCACCATCTCTCATTCAGTCGCTGCAGAGGCTTCGAGCTGGTCTGTGTCTCCTCTTGGCCTCCTCAAATCTATTCTCCACACAGCACCTACAGTAAGTATTTTAAATATATCATATTATGTCACTCTTCACCAAGTCCTTTAATGAATTTTTGATATGTTTAAAAACAATTCAAGCTCCTTAGTATGGTGTGCCAAGTTCTATTAGTCAAAACATGTAAATATCATTTCAGAAGTGTAATTATGGTGGCAGTGAGGAGGATGAGCAGAAGAAGGAAGGGCCTAGAGTCAGGTCATGGCCACAAGCTGAAGCTGTGGTGAGAGAATTGTGAGATGATGGGTCACAGTAGGAGTCAGAAGCAGTGGGTCAAGGGGACAACAAAAATGACAAAATGGGAGAATTGGGGGGCGATTTTTAGGGTTCTGACTTCAAATGATGCCATTGATTGTAACAGAGAATATAAGTGAAGAAGCCTGGGAGAATGGACGTAAGGCATATGCTACTTGGATGCTATTTCTTTGTATTCAATAAGCATCGCTATTTTCCTGGGAAATTAACCTGTGTACTAAAATGTTTGGTTTCAGCACCAGGTTAATCTTCAGGAGAGGCTTTCATCGCTGGAAATCCCTTCTCCTTTTCGTTCTAACAGGGCATCTCTGGCCCAGAGTTCCTGGATGACTGCCGGTTCCAGCAGACTCCTGTGCTCTGTGGCAAGCCCAGGCCTGCCCCCAGGTGCCATGTCACAAGACCCCATTTCAACCTCAGCACCACAAACCCCCTTTCACCGAGCCCCTGCCAGTGCGAATAAAACCCTGAATGGGCTGGTTGTCCTGAAACTCATGCAGCCTAAGCCAAAAGCTCACTGACAGGGACAGACACTGAGCAAACGGTTCAGCACCTACCAGATTCCGTCCCTTGTCTGGCATTGATCATTTGTGAAAGTATGCCATCATAAATCATTCACTGATAAAGAGTTACAGTCCTCTTCGGTCCAGAGTTCCTATTCTAGAGTAAATTAGAAGCTGAGCGGGCACACTCAGTTTTTTTTTCCAGGTTCCTGATTTAATGCTGAGGTTATCATGACTTCACCTCCCCAAACACGCCATCTGTCATTCAGAAGAAATTTAGATCTTGTGAAATATTTAGCCCAAATACATTACAAAACAATTTTTTTTCTAAATCTCTCGTTTCCAGGAGAAATTTTAAAGTGCATATAGATGAAAAGAAATAGGTGGACAGAACTTTCTCCGAACGTGATATATTTCCTATCAATCCCATGACCGCAACAACAGTCAGGGCCTTACTGTCGGTTTGATTTATTACATAAGTAATATTCTGCCCAGCGCTCCATTCCAGAACTGCCGGAGTCCTCGAGTTACTCTCACACAGTTGAAAGAGAAAGTTGCTCAAAAGAACTATTTGTTTCGGTGCCGACCAGGACTCGCTGCGAGGCAGCTCAGGAGATGGCTGGCCGTCTTTTTCTATGAAGAAAACGAGTGACTGTGGCTTGGCAGGAAGTGCCTGGAAAATGTGAATTGAGGAAGGAGTGGGGAGGCGATGTCAAAGCAGAGACTGTTTGGGAAAAGACGTGAAAATTATGGCATGGCCAACCTATTTCTAAACCCAGTGGACGAAGAGCAGAGGAGAAAGCTGGCTCCTGAAGGCTTTAAATAAATCTGCTGTTTGCATAACAACCACCTCTCCTAAACCATTGACTATCTTTGGCTGTAGCTCACCTGCAGCCTTATTTACACATCTGTACTATAATTTAGGCTTGTGGTTTACATTCACAGGTTCATTGCAACTTTCCATATTTGCTGTAAAAACGAACTAAACAGAGTGTATATTTAAACATAAGAGAATGAAACTAGAAGGACATAAATAAGAATAAGGAGCATATGACAGAGTCTGTATTTATACCAAACTCTTTATTTTGGACAGGGCAAGGGGAGGAGGAGGGCAGGGCAATTTAGAAATATCAATAAATTTCTTTCCTGGGATGACATTCTAAAAATTCTACAAATCTATTTTATGTGCTCCTGGGTGGGTTATATAATTTTATGGTTTTATAACATTTTTGACCGCAGACAAACATTACTATGGTCTGAGGTGGAAGAAAGGTTAGGTTCACCCATCTCTACACTGTGAATTCTTCCAGCATTCCATTCAGTCGCCCATCCTCAAAGAGCTTTCTCCTCAGGCTTCCTGCTGGCTATAAAATCAAGCCTAGCAGCTCAGTTGACCTCACTCAGACTTTCATTCACTAAGCTCTGAGGACCCCCTCAACCTCCAGTCTCTCCAACACATCCTGTCTGATCACGCAAAACCTTCTGTTATCTGAATGTACTACACGGTACGATGTTCTTCCTGTTCCCACTTGGCAAAGGCTCAAATGAAACTTCTTCCTTTACTTTCCCAGTGAGAAGTCAATCGGCCCTCCTCCTTGCTCCCTCAGACCGCTGGTCATAACTCTACTCTATCCCCTAATGTAATCACCCATTTAGTTTTCTGCTAACCTGACTAGACTTGTCATGTGCCGGTGTTGTTTTATTTCAAAGATTATTCAGAATACCAGAGGGACCAAGGTGAGCTTGGTTTGCTCTATCCATAGCCATAATGTAATGAGAATGCTGTATAGCCTAAGCAGTGGTCAGCAAACTCATTAGTCAACAGAGCCAAATATTAACAGTACAACTATTGAAATTTTTTTTGAGAGCCAAATTTTTTAAACTTAAACTATATAGGTAGGTACATTGTTATTAACTTAATTAGGGTACTCCTAAGGCTTAGGAAGAGCCACACTCAAAGGGCCAAAGAGCCGCATGTGGCTCCCCAGCCGCAGTTTGCCGACCACGGGTAGTGGTATTATCTCCATTCAATGTAAATATAAACCAAATTCCTTCATTTGGTTTAAAAAGAACTTTCATGACTGGGCCCTTGATTGGAGAACTTCATTCAGTCCTCAGAGCAGGATCAGATTGAAGCAGGTTTTGAATTTGCACTACCAAAGTGTTTTCCTTAAATTGTAAACCCTTTGTCATGGCTGGCTTAAAAACCTCCCTCCATCTTGCTTACAGGTCCCAGGCACCTGAACTCCTAACTCTTGCTTGTACCTGCGGAAACTGCATCTCAAGGCAAGTAATGAGCTGCCCCAAGGCACCCGGTAAAAGCAGGGCCCAGAGGTGGGTGCTCAGTTGTGTCCAACACCAAAATGGACAGCTCTCCCCAATGTTCTCAGGAACCAGTGGTGTTCAGGATGATGTTCCAATCAACTGAGCCACCCGCCAGCAATAAGCACTAATTTTTTTCTGGTGAATTCTCAATTTCCATCTTGAGAGTCCCTGAGAGCCCCGGACCCTGGTGACAATGTTACTTCTCTAAAATGCTTTACAGTTTTATTCAGCATTTTTCACTCTTTTCTTACCCAACTCTGTGAGGTAGAGCCAGTTGAAACAATTATCACTGTTTTACAGATAATTACTAGTAAGAACGTTTAGGGAGCTAGTGAGTGGTGGCCCTGGGAGGGTATCAGATGTTCTCTTAGTGCTTAAGCCTTTGCCTGAGCTAGTAGGGGAGCTACATCATATAATGAAACTCCAGACACCTTAAGCGACTGGCAGACCTTTAATTTCTCCTCCTAAAGCTTCTTGAGTCACTTGACAAGGAGGAAAGAAAGCTTTTTCTTCTACCCCAAACCAGCTCAGTTGTTGGGTCCCTCAATTAAACTGACAAAAGACAGATTAAGAGGAGAAAAGGTGGGAGCCTTGTAGAAAGAAAGAAAAGCCCCAAAGCGGCCATCAGACCTGGAGACTTATAAATTTGTGAAGTGACAAAGCACAGAAAAAGGCTTTTGAACTTTCAGAGGCGGTAACTGGAGAAAGGTGTGGGGAAACTAATGGAAGATAAGGGTTATTTTTCGTAAGGTTTGTTATGTAGGGTCCCCTTGCCCTTTTCTGGGCCCATACGAATCATCTCTAGTGATTAAGAGTCGTTCTGCTCTTCCAGGTAAGAGAGGGGGTGCTAGGGACACCTTCCTAAAAGAAAATGTATGCACTACTTGGAGGCCAATAGAGGAAGGGAAGGTAGGGAGCTTTTTCTGCAATCTGCTCTTTCTCAATTACCTTCCATTTGAAATAATTTTATGCCAAAGTGGAATATTTTGGGGTGGCATGTTCTGATCTCCTTTACACCCAAGTGTCAGGTACATAATTCTCCTAAACCTGGAGTTTTGAATCAGTTGTCCCAATCCACTGTGTTCAAGAGATGGTTCCAAAAGGGCCCTGGCTCCTGGGACTGGTATCCTTGGAAGGGAGGATAAAAAAGTAAAAAACAGAGGGAGAAAGCACAAAAGACAAACTCTATCAGCATTAGTCTTGCCACAGCTGACTCTAGTTCAAGCAAATTGTCATTGTCCATCTGCTTCAAGGTGACAAGATGACAAATATTTACAGGAACCCACAAATTGTGTCCATATGTGAATGCACTGTGATCAGTCGCTTAATTGTAAAAGATTGACAAAATGGACCAGGGCAAATTTTGCCAACATGACTACAGCTAGCACCACCAACAAAAAGTGATAAAATTTAACAGGGAAAGTTACACGTGTTTAATACAATATAAACAAATTGAGGCAAAAATTGAACCACATCCCACATTCATCAAACAACTACCACCATCACTCTTCCCTCCTCTCCACTCCCACCAGCAGAGAAACGCAATTCAATTATTCTGACACAATTCTCTTGGAATGTGAAGCATAAGACATTTGAAGGTCTGAGTTATTTGGCAGGTCAAACCTTTAATCCTATAGTATTTTGACTTTGCTAGTTTCCCTAACATATTAAGATTTTACAGTTATCTACATTGAGTTACGATAAAACATTATGTACAAATTAAGCCCAACAAATAACCATCCCAGCATTACTTCATTGAATTTATTTGCTTTTCTACCTTACTGTCCCAACAGGGCTGATGATGATGATAGACAGCTCTTTCTGTGCATATCAGAGATGAATATGCAAAGTAGAGGGAAATATTTGCATATCAACTCATTTATGGCTCATATTACCATATATATGCTGCCAGTTAATGTCTGTGAAACAGGAATAAAAGAACATTGAGCAATTTTACTGCTTCAAAATCCCATTACCTTACCTGCTGCTACTTTAACTCTTTTAGGGCTTGTCTTCTCATGCAGGCCCTAAAGACCCAGGCCAGCTCCTGAGCCTGAACGCAAGGTCCATGCCCCACTTCACACGCTGAACTCCTATTCTGGCCCTTGCTTCCCTCACTTTTTTGAAGAGTTTACTTGGATCCAGCAACAGCTGGTAATCCCTCCCTGGATCCTTAGGCTCAGAGACCTGGGTTGTCTTTTATTTATCCTGGGCCAGCGGGTGGGGCTGAGGTAGAGCATCCCCCAAATCCTGTGAATTTAGCAATGTTGTAGCTTGAGACATTTTAGCAGATATCCTTAGACAGGAATAGGGAGGTGCTACCCAAATTGGTAGTACTGACTGGAAACACCACCAGTTTGAAATACATACTATAATTGTGCTATACGCTAGCACCGTACTGGGCATGCAGAAAGTATTCAAAAATATGCAATAGAAAGCCAGGGTCAAAGATGAACAGGGTCTGCTTCACACAGTGGTCAAGATCAATAACCGAAGTAACCAGCTGATTTCCAAATGCTCCCTTTACTTAGTGCCACATGGTCAATAATGTAAGATAAAAGGTCAAACTAATTAACTGAGCCATTCAGACCACAGAATCTTCTACTATAAACTGAGTTTTGGTGCAGTTTTCAATTTTATATTGCTGATGTACATGGAAAGATTTCTAAGTATTTCAGCCCGTGTCTTTTAAAATGCAACACATGCATCAACATATGAATAACAACTCAGATTATATTGTATTCTGATAGAAACCCGTTTATTTCAAATAGAGAAATGGGATAGTAATTACCCTTTCCTGACATTTCTTATTAACTGCACTTGGAGCTATTATCTGTTCCGAGTCAGTTTTCAGAAATGGAAAAGGCCCAAGTCAACAAGGGCCCAGGCAAACAGATGAGCCCCATCAGGGCAGGAGACCACGCCAGACAGCAGAGCCTACCAGGCAGAGATGCGTTGGAGGAGCTTCAGGCTCCCAGAGGTGGGGGAGGCACTTTCATAAAGCCAAGCAGAGCAGTGGCAGGGTTGTCATCTAAGTTATTAAAGTTAAAAGGCTACTTCTGCCTAAAAGAGCTAGCGAACCGAGCTACGGTGTGGTGGTAGTTGTGTAGGTAATTCTCTCAATAACTGAAGCTTGTATATACTGCCCTTGTCAGGGTTTCTTGCTCCTGCCTACTACATTAGTCTGCTAGAGCTGCCGTAACAACATACCATAGACCGAGTGGCTTAAACAACAGAAGTGTGTTTCCTCATAGTTCTGGTGGCTGGACCTCAGAAGTCAATGTGTTGGCAGGTTTGGCTTCTCCTGAGGCTTCTCCTTCGCTTTGCCCTGTGTCCTCACATGGCCTTTCCTCTGTGCATGTCCATCCCTGGTGTTCCTTCTTCTTCCAAAGCTCTCAGTCTCATTGGATTAGAACCCAGCATCCCTAAAGTCTTATATCCATTGTGGGTGAGGGCTTCAACATATGGATTTGGGGGGACGGGCGGGGGGCGGGGATACAATGCAGTCCATAAACCTACCCTAGGACAGAGCTGAACAGATCTGCAGTAAACTCCATAGTTCCCTATTTAGCATGTACAATGAGTTGAATTCACTTTGAATCTCAACCTTTATGTGTTTGGAGGCAGCTGCAATATTATTGATACTTGGTATTTGGGAAATACTTTGTATTTTAGAAGGCACCTTTACACATAGAACAGAGGTTTAGCAAGTAGTATTACTTTTGCCTCCTGCTGACTGTTTAACTTAGCGTCACTTCCATATTTGAAAGTTTCCGGTTAATGTGATGACTTTTCATTGTACAACCTAGAAGAACATCAGACACTTTTTTTTTTTTAATCATCTAACTCAACAGGTTGGAGGGACCTTACAATGAAAATGAGATATTAATCCTGAAGTGTCTGAAAGGGGAGACTGGCTCCTGCTGTATTGCTGGGACCCTGAATTCAGGTGTGGGAATTGAACTCAAAATGAGAAAGTAAAAGGCAAAGCAGCATTTCACGGATCCTCATTTACAATCATCACAAACAGAGCCATGTGACTGCGGCATGCCTGTAGAGCAGCCGTGGGCAAACTACGGCCCACGGGCCGGATCCTGCCCGTTTGAAATGAATAAAACTAAAAAAAAAAAAAAAGACCGTACCCTTTTATGTAATGATGTTTACTTTGAATTTATATTAGTTCACACGAACACTCCATCCATGCTTTTGTTCCGGCCCTCCGGTCCAGTTTAAGAACCCATTGTGGCCCTTGAGTCAAAAAGTTTGCCCACCCCTGCTGTAGAGCCTAATATGACACTAGCCCAGAGGCAAGAGGTCCAGCTGCACTTTATTCTTAGCGTGAAAACACACACGCCCTGAGCAAGTCATCCATCTCTTGAGCCTCAGCCTCAGCCTCTGTGAAACAGATTATTCTGTGCTGCCCGGGGCCACTTGGAGGACCTGGCTATGCACTAAGTCTGACACCCTCACATTGCCACTAGTCTTTCTTTCTCCATCCCACTCTCAAGAGACGTTTTTCAGACATGTGTCTGAAGAAAATAAATCACATTGAAGTAATTCTGCACCTTTCCAACCCAAACCAGTATAAATGATATCTATTTTGCTATGAGCTCAAAGCACTTCCACTATATTATCATGAGCACGCGTGACTTGCTTGTTCACAGGCACAAATACACAGAGTAACATTCCCATTTGATTTTAGAAGACAGAGACAAGGAACTAGAAATGTTAAACTTCAGGGAGGACTGTAGACCACGGCCAAGAGCATGAGCCCTGGAATCAAACTGTCTGGGTGCTAACCTTGCTAGCCATGTGACTATGGGCTTCTTGTGTAATCATTTGTGCTTAAGTTTCCTTACCTTTAAAATAAAGATAAAAGCAGAAGCAATTAAAAGAGTTGTCAACAAAGATGAAAGAAAAGCACATACTGTTGTCACTGCTTTTGAGTGGCTAAGCGATAGCAGAGGTGGCACCGGACTCTGACTTTTCTGAGATGAACCACTGGTTGCTTGTCTACAGGGGGAAAGTCAAGCAGTTGCAAAAGGCTAGGAAACATTGTCCTTAAACATGCCCATACAAAGGCAATTATTCATTTAGACTGAATTATAGAGCAGAGAGGAGGTGAAGAAGTAGTCAGATTTCCAGGGAAAGACATGGTACATATACGAGAAGTATGTTAGGGTTAAGGAGACAAATAACGCAGATAAAGAGAATTAGATTGTGAGTGCAAGAGACAAGAAAAGGTGGCCTTGCATTTTATATGTGGTAGTCAGAGCAAAGGCTAATAGGATGTAGGGATGGGCCACGTGCACCAAGTGGTAAAGTGTCAATGGTTAGCCAGCTGATGCTTTGTGGGAGAGGCTGCCAGCACCCTCTGAAGATAGTACCTCCTACCTATGAGGGGAGTACAGAGACAGGTGTAGCTAGAACTGAGTGAGTGCGGAGGAAAAAATTCTCTTCACTTCTCTAAATAAGCAGAACTTTAAAGTATATTTAAAAATATATTTATACTCAATTATAGCAAGTGTAGAACATTTGAATGCTATTTAAAATTTCCCTTGATTTTCTTCACAAATTACTGGTATGTTCCCACTCATAGATTTGTCTTCCCTGAATCTTCCTTTGACAACTGAAGGTGTCATCAAATAAGCAATGTCCCCTTGGCATGAGCACTCACCCAGGGTTCAGGTTCAAAACAATGACTGAACATCCTTAGTGGGTTTGTTACTAACTGTGTAAGGCATTGTGAGGAGTTGAATTGTGCCTCCCCCAAAACTCATGTGTTGAATTCATAACCCCCAATACCTCAGCATGTGGCTATATTTGGAGATTGAGTCTTCACAGAGATTATCAAATTAAAATGAGGTCATTAGAGTGGGTCCAAAACCAATAAGATTTGTCTTTATAAAAAGAAGAAATTTGGAGCTAGATATGCATACAGGGAAAGGGTGAGGTGAACATTGAGAAAGTATCTACAAGCCAATGAGAGAGGCTTGGAGCAGATCCTTCCCTCATAGCCCTCAGAAGCCCCAATCCTGCCAAGTCCCTAACCGTGGACTTCTAATCTTTAGAACTGTGAGGCCATGCCTTTGTGTTGTTTCATCCTCCTAGTTTGTAGTGTTTTGTTATGGAGGCCCAGCAAACCAATAAACAAATGTGGAATAAAGGGCTACTATGCCAAAGTTAAGTTGAGCCATGAATGTAGTTGTTCATACATCTTAAAACTTAGCGGAGAAGACACTAAGCAAATAATCTCATAACTTTTTTTTTTTTGGGCTACAAAGGGGAACTGTAAAATATTGTGATGGTATGAAGAGATTAGCTTTATTTTCTTTTTAAACATCAAATTTCTTGGAACTAAATGCCAGCTCAGTGGGCCACTGACATTTGCTGCTGCCTTTTTCCCTGCCAGATGTGGGTCCATGACCGTGCAGACCTTCTCAGGGCTCTGGGGTCAGGAAATACCCTTTTAGCTAAAGCTTGAAGGATGGGAAAGGTTATCTAGGTGAACAGAGTGGGGAGAGTATTCTAGAGAAAGGGAACAGTTTTTGACACTCCAGCAGTTCTCCCAGGTGTGCCCAGGAAGTTCAGCCCAAGTTCATGTGGCCAGGAGTGTCAGGGCCAAGGTGCAAGACTAGGCCTGTTCTCTCAGCCCTCATACCACCCTGCATGCCAAGTTCACTCCAGCAGACTCATAAGGGAGATCTGAATGACATGAGTTACCACCTGCAGTTGTGCCATCATGAAACAGTGCATGGTGAAGGCAGCACAAGGAGCAGGTAAGCCAACCACTTTATGAGTGTGAGTTATGTGCATGACACTGCTGAATGCCATGAGGAATATAAAGATGATTAAGAGATGTTCTCCATCCTAATTCAAAATTGACTCAATTCCAACTAAGATGAGGACACTTACTGGTTATTCATTTAGTAAGGGTTCCTCACACTCCCAAAATGATCTTTTTTTAGTCCAAGTATTATTTCTGGGTATGTGTGCCATCTATGGTGTGTATTCTAGAATTGATTAATGAGATGCTAGCATGAGCAATTTTAGCATAATTGAAGGGCCCCAAGCCAGGTCTAATCTATTTGAATTACAAAGGTAATTTATATGACCAGATGGAATTCTCTGTATGGCTCTTCGTTTTAGGTAAAGCTATTGGACATCTGTAATAGTTCCAGGCTTGGAACTTATTGAGATTATAAGGATCATAGATAATACCATCTGATCTCATGACCAAAGACACTATTACACTGTTTAATGAGATACCACTCAAATGTATGCTAACAATGAGTTGGAAACACATTAAATGTTTTACAAAATACTTTGTCTCTCTAGGATATATTCATCAATGATGATATGAAAAGCAATTCAAAAATAAGCCCTGCAGAAAAAAACTTTTGCTCAAACTTCATTTAAATTAACATTTGTTTATAGTCAGAAGAGAGCTTTCTACATTTCCCCAGCTCAAAGTGAGCCCCAAGGATTTTTTAATGTCCCCCAGTGATTCAATTAAAAGATAAATGGAAGCTAAGAAATAAAAAGAAAAACACTTTGATGGAAATGAAATGCAGAAATGGGAAGGATGGGGAAAGAGTGGAGGACAGGAATGGAATGATAGCTTCAGTAGAGACGAATCAGCTAACAGGAAGTGTGATTAATATATGAAAGGGAAAACAGCACTTGAGACCTACTCTGGTAATCAATGCATATTCAGACTACTTCAACAAATTAGGGGAACCTATTGCTTTGAAAAAAATCAAAATTATGTTGATCTTTCCCATCTTTTATTTAATATGCTTATTTTGTTTCTCTTATTTTAATTTTATTGTTTCCTTACAGATAAAAGCCAACATATATGTATCACATAAGAGGTGATTCTGTGGCCTTGTGTGCACCTGTACAGTGGGCTGAGATGGAAGTGAGGCCCCACATGCATGCTCCTTCCTTGGAGGAGGGTGGGAGCAAGGCCCAGCACAATGGCCTGTCTGCAGGGCTAAGTTCCCTCCTTTTTAGGACATTCTTAAAGCTAAATGCCCCTCACACTCTGGAGCTGCATTTATTTCCACAATTCCCTCACTACTTAGCAAGGGTCATAGGGCAGCTGATAGGTGTGAGGAACAACCTAAGGTAGAGCTGTATGCCCACTCTCAGACTTTCATAGGCCACCTTCCAGCCACATGCAAAGGAAAGAAGACTACTCAACCATACTTTTCTCCAGACACAAAATTAAGCTGATTTCACATGTGAATGAATAAAAAGATAAATGACTGCATGCATTTTTCAGTTCTGTTCAGTTTATCATAAATGACATTGAGGTAGTTTATGTATAGTGATCATCAGGCTTTGAGGACATAATTATGCCCTCAAATTATGCTTAAGTAACTAAGGGCAATGTTTTTAGATGATATTTATATCTAAGTGGTTCACATTAAAAGCCTACCAAGACCATATCATAAACATAAATTATAGGGGAGATTGCCTATTTGTGGAAATGAACTCTATGCAGCTTACTAATTTTCTGACATTATTTAACATCCCATTACTGGTACATTTCTGATTATAATAATTATCTAAGCAACACTGATTCTAATCTTATAATATTTCAACTGATTTCACCAACTAGCCAACTCTTCTTATTCAATGTTATAATAATAATGGAAGTAAAACACTTTAGATTTTGAATACGCATTTAAGGAATAACTATGTATCACAATACAAGTTATTGTCATACTTGTTATTCATAACTCCTAAATTGGAATTTATGCTAGAAAATGGTAAAGCAAACCAAATTTTTCAGAATTATCTACAGATTTTTAAAAGAGATTAGTCCTGGGAATTCTAGCCTTCCTGTCAGCTCCAACCCATTAACTCTGGGAAGCTGCCGGGATCTGTATGAGTTCCTCTTTTCTATACTGTGGCCTAGAAATGTCCTCAAGGAAGTAAGCTGGGGCAGTCATAGGGCTTACCTCATTTGCTTCCAGTCCCTCAGAGATCACTGCCCTTCATCGCCTAATGCCAAGAGCCTTGAAAACTATTATTTCTTGTGCATTTTGTCTGATATTCTGGTTGTTTCAGGATTAAATCCAGCCTCTATTATTCCATCTTGCCCAGAAGTAGAAGTCAGAAAAGAAATGTGTTTATGAGGTAAATATTTCCAGAAAGCTTTTAGAATGTATTATTAGACCAATGATTTGGAGGACAGGAAGATAGAAACAGTGATTTCTAAGAATCTCTAAAAATTGATACTTTGGAAAGAGAAAGAAGATCAGCATTCTTGGACTCTTCTAACATTAGCGTTTAAACAGAAATATTAAAATCAGTCAACAAAGATATATTTGCTTACTTTATGTATTCAAAATTCTACAAAGGACACAATTTTCTAATGGGGAATTAGATCAAAAAACAAAGCTGAAAGGCACACTGATGGATCGCCTCCAACCCCTCCTCTGTCTCTTTCATAATCACTCATCAGTGTTTTCTATAATCTCTCTTAAAATCGGAAGACCTGGAATTTACGAAGGCTCTGCTTCTCTGAATGGATAGCTATGATTCTTTGAGGGAAAGTCTCTTGGGTTTAGAAACATTATTAGTCTTTGAAAGAAGCCATTTATGGCTTTGTCCCAAGTCTTTGTCATAAATGTCCTTTTTTAGACTGAGGAAACTTCTAAGGACCCTTTAAGATTCCTTGTTTCTCCCAAAGAAATTCATCCAGTCCTCACCTTCTGACTCCCGTTGGCTCCCCAGTTTCAGACCACATTGCCAGCCTTCCCATGAATGGCCGTCTGCTGTAGCCTGAAGCCCAGGAGTTTATTCCTGCCGAGTCCCTGACCAGCTAGTGTACTGAGCGCCCAGGTCTAACCCCCTGATTAGCTTAGGTCCTTACCCGCATGTATTCAGGCCAGGTATTTCATGCCAAGTTCAATTTCACATAAACATATTGCTACACTCATCTTACCTAATTCAGATACTCTCCCACTATCCTGGCCCTTTCTTGAGAACCGATCAATTCAAATCCATCTTCCTTCTGTTCTAATAGGGAACCAGGGAATTCTTTCCAACAAAAATAGAAAATGCAAATGAGTGAAAAAATGGCTGTGACTCCAAGTCCCTTTACTTTCCTGTATGAAACAAGCTATGTTACAGTAATTACCTAGAAATATATCCCTTACTCTTGGGGTTGAAAACTACTTGGCATAGTGTTCATATATTATCTATGTTCTGTTAGGAAAAAAAGCTAGAAAATGTCATGTTCATCTTTTGGGATGCTGGAGCTTGCTGTTAGTGTCCAGTGATCTTAGCATGAATACATATTACTTTAGAGATGCCAAGTGCATTTTCACATTTATTTCCTTAGAGAGAAAAAAAGTAGAAATAACGCATTCAAAATATTCATTGAGTTGACCAATTTAAATGCCATCTTTACATGATTATATTTGAATCAGCACATTTGTTCAGTGTAATAAGTTTAGATGTGGGTTTCCAAAAATGGAAACAAAATAAGAATGCCGTTTTCATGGCCTAATATAAGGGCACAGAACTATCTTTGGTTTTGCTTTTTTAAAATTTTATTATTTTATAGCAGAGGCCCAGTGCATGAAATTTGTGCAAGGCCGGGGGTGGGGGGGTGGGGGGTTGGGGAGTGGAGGGGTGGGAGGGTGGGGGGGGAGGGACCCCTCAGCCCAGCCTGCACCCTCTTCAATCCCGGACCCCTACACCTTTTTCTTATCTAGCTAACCTCTTCACATTTTAAAAAATTAACTGAAATACAACCTACTCTAGGAAATCCTCTTTGAACAAATCTCTTTACAATCTGTATTAAGTATTTTCATAGTATACCATTCTTTTACTTTAGTAGCAATTTATAGTGGATATCATCTGCTTTTCATTCTTGCCTCTGAATTCTTTCTTGTTGCTCTTATAATAGCGAAGCTTATCCAATTTACATTTGCCTTTCAAGGGCTTATATTTGGTTCAGTTTCTAGTTGTTGTTGTTGTTTTTTAAGCAATAAATTTGGGTTGTGATAGTAAACCTCACTTGTAATCAAGCCTGTAGGTCTCCTTATCTGAATATTTCTATAATACCTATCACTTTAGCATACCAGAGATTGTGTTCATTTATAGAAAATAACAATAAATATCACCTGATCATTTGATCTTCTAGTAATATTTTATAGCAAGATGTATTATTTTAGTAATTTAACTATTACAACACGGAGGCATACAGAAATAAATCACATTGAACAATAAAGAATGTCTCAAATATCAAAGCATAGTACACTTAGGGCCTCTCTTGTTCTGTGCCTCAAATATCATAGCATAGTACACAGTTCACATGGAACTCAGCTTCCTCTAAAATAGGAAGGGATGCCATACTCATGAAGCAGCTACTTCCACACATATTCTTTTTTATTTAATTCATAGCACATATTCTTTGTACCAATTGTTGGAAAACCACCCTGGCAATTGCCTCTGTTCCTCTCTGTATTGTTGCCTTACATTCTGATGTCATTACTGCGCTTTTATCATCCACTCACTCTAATAAGATTGTGAATTATTTAAGGGCAGAGATCATGACTTGAGCTTGTGTTTCTCTGTCATGGTGCCTCGATAAATACTCAAATGCCATCCAGTCCCAATGACTGTGATGAGAGAGGCCCACCGGAACAGTTGCTGGAGACCTCTGATTTTTATTTAAGGGGCCTCACTTGTTCTGTGCCTTTACAGAGGGGTGAGTAGGGGCTGAGGGAATTTGGAGAAACCCAAACAGAATTCTCCTCCCACAAGATTTTGCTAAGCTGGCCCCCGGGACTGACAGGTGGCTTCTTCGCCCAGGACCACTGGGCATTTGTCCAATTAAAACCAGGACACACAGCAGTAACAAAGGCACTGGTCTCCTATGGCTAATGTGTGGGAATCCAACCCCAGCCTGCAGGAACTCACCCCGCGGTCAGGGCCGGGCCGATGGGTGGACCTGGGCCGGTGCTCCTGACTCTGGGGAGAGGGACACTTCCCGTGACCTGGGAAACTACTATCAACTGAAAATCAGAGAAGCTCAGAGGATGATTCAAAAACACGAAAGATAACGCTGGCGATTCCTTCGACTCTGGGGTAAAAACAAACCAAACCAAAACGCTTAACTTATACACAGGCGCAGGAAAACGCTGCTCAAGGGAAAAGCGATTCAGACCCAGGCCGGAGGGCTGCGGGCCAGAGGCCCCGGACCCCACGCCACATGCGAAGGCGGGGGGACCCTGCGCCAGGCCAAGGCTGACAGACCCGAAGCTGGGCTGCGGGCGCGGGGGGGCCCCCGGCCTGGAGCAGAGCCCTTTCTTCCTACGCAGTGAACATGGCGGAGCGCGAGGGGCTTCGGGGCTGCAGTGCGCACGCGGCCGCTCGCCTGCCCCCTTCTCCCCGCCAGCAGGGCGGCCCCTCACTTACCGGCAGCGGCAGCACTCGGGCTCCAGCAGGTCCCCGAACAGGCCCATGGCGGAGGCTGGTGGTGGAGCGGCTTCTTTGCCGGGACCTCAGGCAGCTCCTCCTGGGCCGGCCACAGGCGCAGGCACCCCGCCAGGCTTTGTCAGGAAGGATGTCTGGAAGACTTCCGGTTAATTAGCATATTAACCTTTTATTACTATAGAAGATATTTTTTATTGATTCTGGAGACAGGGGGAGAGGGAGAGAAACATTGATTGACTGCCCCCTGCATGTCCTTACTGGGGATGGCACCTGAAACCTGGGCAAGTGCCCTGACCAGAAACCAAATCACATTTGATGCATGGTACAAAACTCAACCTACTGAGCCACACTGGCCAAGGCTAGTTTTTCTTTAAAAAATTAATTTATCTAATATCGGAAATAAATAAATGATATTTTCTCTAGCTCTGGATACAAAGCACCAGTGAAATAGAATCAGAATTGGTTGTTATAGATAGAGGATGCCTATTGTTTAAAACAGAAATCAAGCTATGTTTAAAATACAATATAAACAAGTATCTCATATATAAATAACATATGCATGCATGTATGTTTATATGTACATTTTAAATGTCCTAATTTGCTAGGCTTATAAACATGACTAAAATATAGTTCCAGGATTTTCCAAAGATCACATATTTATGTCACAAACATGGGAACATTATAACTGAAAAATAAAAGGAAAAGGAGTTCCAACAACAGATGACATAACTGAAAAGCAAAATGCTCTTCTGTCACAGGCCTTGACCTTAGTCTCAAACCTATATTTCCATGTTTATATATACTAATAAAAGGGTAATATGCTAATTAGACTGGACAACTTCCAGTCAAAGTCCAGCAGCTGCGAGGCCCAGGGCTAAGGCAGTCCTGGGCCCCAGTGGCTGGGAGGCCCGGGCCCCAGGCCTCACAGACACAGTGGCCAGCAGTGGCAGCAGCAGCAGGGTGATGGGAGTGGCACCTTACCCTGATTGGCCTGGTCACCTCCCACAGAGGGAGGCCAGAGGCAGCAGCGGTGATGGGGTGATGGGGGTGGGGGGGCACCTTCCCCTGATCAGCCCAGTCACCTCCCACAGAGGGAAGCCAGACTGCCACCAGTAGGACATCCCCTGAGGGGTCCCAGACTGTCAGAGGGAGCAGGCTGGGCTGAGGGGACCCCCCGCCCCCACAGCCAGTGCACAAATTTTCATGCACTGGGCCTCTAGTGTGAATATAAAAAGGTAAGCAAAATTATTTTAAAGCTGCAGGATTAGATGTCATCTCTAGCAGGAATCTCAACCCTGCATTGGCGGGTGGGGTTTGGAAGTGGTCAATGGGGGGAAGGAGGGGACATCTGTAACACTTTTAACAATAAAGATAAATTAAAAATAAAATAATACTTATCCATTTTTTGTCTTTTTTTCTAACAGAACATAAATTGGAAATTTTTAAGATCATTCTGGGCATCAGTATTTTTAAGGTTCCAGGTGATTCTATTTTTCACTGGTGGTTGAAAACTACTCTACATTGTCAAGTGAATTTAATTGGCACAGCAGTAATCAGGCTATTCTTATATATCCTTCCACTTAATTAAAAATTTCAGAGAATTTAGATAGTTTTATAAGCAATGACAAAACAAATAAGTGAAAATCACACCCCCAAGAGAACTCAGCCATATATACTTGTATATAAAAAATTACATAGGATTATAATCGAAGGGGGGGTTGGGGTCTACATACTCACTTCTTCAACATACAGGTAAGAGAGTGAGGTTCAGAGCTGGAACATCTCTGGCTCAGGTCCCACAATAAATAAATGGCAAAACCAGTGCTAGAGCACAATTCCCAAGTCTCAGTAAAAGGACCCTAATATTGTGTGGCCTTTTCCATTCTAGAGATGTCGATTGTCCATCTATATCACATTCCAGACACTATCCTAGGCATAAGGAGAGAAAATGAACCAGTTACAGGGACTTCCTAAGGAGTTTTATAGTTACTGAGAAAAACAGGTTGGTGAGAGATAACACACACACACACACACACACACACACACACACACACACAATGAAGCAATAGAGCAGGTTCTAAATATAAACAAGCTAATATTTGTTCTAAGTAGCTTAGAACAAATGGTTTCTCTCACTGAACCCTCACAATGATTTAGACCGACAAACTTCAACGTGCATAAAAATCACCTAGAGACCTTGATAGAATGCAGGTTCTGATTCAGTGGTTCTGGAGTGGGGCCTAAGAGTCAACATTTCTAAAAAAAAAAAAAAAACCTCCCGGTGATGCTGACGCCATGGATCCTTGGATAACTCCTTGCATAGTGGTATCTGGACCCTGGTTCTCCAATTTAGCTGCCCATTAGATTCCCTGAGAGCTGAGGAGGTACCTGATTCTCACTCAAAACGAGGAAATCCAAAGGGAGTCTGGCCTCTTCATTCTTTAAAGTCCCCTATGTGGTTTGCAAGTGCAGCCAGCAGTGAGAAACACTCCCTCTCAAGTAGGAAATTTCCCCTTCCACAAGTAAGAAAGCTGAAGCTTCATCTAGAAGGTCAGTGGATTGCCTACCGTCACAGGGCTGGAAAGTGGCAGGCTTGGAATTCAAATGTGGACAATGGAAATGCTGAGCCCATTTTCATAACCACTCACTAGTTCGCTGTATTTTTATACTGGGGTGACATGAACCAGACAGCATTATAATACTATCAGGATTATAGTAATGCACCATCTCCCCAACTCTGAAAAAAAATAAGGAAATGTTCCCATCAAGGGCCTATGGGGTTTGTGAGATGGAGGGAAGGAGACCCAAGGTTGGTGGTATGGTGTGTTGGGGAATAAAGGATTAATTCCAGAGAACTCTTAGGTATATTTATTTATTTATTAGCAACAGCTTGTTTGGTGTTAATCATTTCACAGAGAACTGCAGATTATCATACTGTCTAATCACACAGAAAACCGATTTTCTTGTAAATCTGCGGATTTATAGACAAATCCTTGTAGACAATCACTAAATACAATTAAGCGGATCCCACTGTGCAAAGCCACTGTGCCCAGCAAGAAAGACCTTTCACTCAGCCGCCTTAAAGCATTTCCATTCCAGCACCACGAAGAGAAAAATGCCAAACAACTTATTTCTCTCCCAAATCCCCCAGATTTGCATGAAACATACAGCAGCGAACATTTCCAGCTGGGACAGAGACAAGCTGTTCTGAAACCCAAGGGGGCATCGCCAACATTTAACATAGCCTGTGATTATGGTCTGAATGATGAAATCCTGCTTCAGCTGTCAAGATAGGATTTTGCAATATATTTATTTATTTATCTACTGGATTCTATTTAGCTGCGCATGGGTTGCCCAAAAATATTATTATCTTCACAGATATGCAATCTTCTATCTTCCCTCTTGATTATTAGTTTGATGTAAATGTTACTAGAGAGCAATGAGATTTTAAAAAATAAAGTTCTAGCTGCACCTTGACTCCTGCCTTCTTTTTTATTCTATCTTCTAACTATTTAAATTAAATTGAAGGAAACATTGAGGCAAGTTGTAGACAAAAATATCTTTCAGCAACAGCAGTAAGGAGGTAATAGTCGAGCAGAATCACTTTGGAATGTCAGCAAATAAGCCAATTAGAGGAGCAATGAAAGACACACTCAGAACGGTGCATGCATGCTGGAAATTCCTCTGTATCTGTCATCAATATCCTATGACTCTTGCTACATTTTTGGCCTTCCAAAGACTTTAGAAACTTGCTCTCTGGCCAGGTTGGAGACACCCATTCCTCCCACGTGCTCCCTTAAACAACTAAAAAACCCTGGACACAACACAACAATAGGAAGTCTCTGAAAGGTATTTAGATGAGCCTGGGCTGCCTAGGGACATTGGGACTTGAGGAACATCATGGCACTGAGTCTCCCAGTTTCTTTATCGCTTCCCACACACCCTAATAGGGCACTGCAGAACAACCCCAAAACAACGGCACAGACTAAAAGGTCCAAGGAAGGTCCCTGGCCAAAGGACTGCGAAATAGGTGGTCTAACTACCAGAAAACATTTTCTGTCAACATTTACTGTCAGGACCCACACAGAAGGCTCTGGACATGCCAGCCTGGCCTTCTGAAACCGTAGTGGTGGTGGCCCCACTCTTTGAAACTGTTGCGGTGGGAAGGGCAGCCCTGATAATCTCTGAGTTGGTTCAAGATCAGTCTTCCATTTTCTTGAACAGTAGTGCACATTCACAGCTAAATAGCTCTACGGTCCCATCCTGTAGAAACTGGCAGTGTTTCTGCTTGTATAATCCTATAATGTCTTTATTGAGTGATAGACTAGCTACATTATACCCTTGTGTTCTCTTCAGAACACACTTTATAATTTTTTTTTGCAGTATGGACAGGCTGTAATTTTCTAAATCTTAAAGTGCTGGTTACTTTTTGCTTAATAACGCTCCCCCACCCCCAATTTACCTCTCTTTTCTTGTGTTTTACCTGAGTATTCAGGAAGGCCAAAGCTTCATTCTCAATACTTTACTTAGAAATTTCTGCTAAGTATTCCATTTTGTTGCTTGCAAGTTCAACCTTCCACACACCAGTAGAACACAATTCAACAAAGTTATTTGCCACTTTAAAACAAAGATCACTTTTGCTCCAATTTTCAATAAGCTGTTCCTTATTTCCATCTGAGACCTCACCAGAATCACCTTTAACATTCATAGGCCTACCAACGATCTGTACACAATTATTTATATATTCTCGAAGAAGATGTATGCTTTCCTCTCCAACGCTCCTCTTTTCTGAGCATTCACCAGAATCATATTCAACACCCGTATTTCTACCACGAGTCCCTTCATGACAATCTAAGCTTTGTCTAGGTACCTCAAAAGTCTTCCTGCCTCTACTTTCACTCAGTTCCAAAGCCACTTCCATATTTTTTTGTATTTGTTACAGTAGCATCCTACTACATGGAAACAAAATTTGTATTAGTCAGCTTGGGCTGACATAAAAAAATACCACAGACTGTAGCTTAAACAATCGAAATTTATTTTCTCAGTTTTGGAATCTGGAAAGTCCAAGATCAAGGTTCAGTTTCTGGTGAGAACACGCTTCTTGGCTTGTGGGTGGTTGCCTTCGTGCTATGTCCTCACATGGCCTTTCTCCTGTGTGTATGGAGAGAGAGAGAGGCCAAGCCAGGACACAGCTAGGGGGTAGCCGCTTATAGGCCAGGAAGAAATAAAAACATTCTCCGATGAGAAAAATTTAAGAGAATTGGTTGCTAGCAAAAGACTATAGATGGAATTTCCCTACTTTTTTCTACTTTTTATGGCTGCTGTTGCCTTCTCTTTGGGATTAACACATTTTTTAAGAGGCAGAGAGTTGCCAAGGAGACATTCAGGTCATCCTATATTTGTACAATAGTCATTGGCTTAGTTTCCAGAACAGAACAACCACATGGCAAAAATGATGCCTAAGCAAATTGATGGTTTCTTGGCTTTTTACACTTTCCCTCTCAGAGCACATTGTGGCTATAGAAATCAAGTCTTTGGTAGGTAGATTGGAAATGTCATAACCTAAAAGTTAATCTTTAAAGCATGTTTAGGATTCTGAAATACAATGCAGGTTTTTAAATTTTCATTTTAACACTTCTCATGTGATTATTTAAGAATTAGGACTTGTGCCGAGCAAGGGAAATCTACATAGTAACTACTTGGATAGAGAGGTATGTGGGAACGATAGATAAATAACCAGGCAAAAGTGAGTTGAACCAGAGCAAAGTGCCTATAGACAGAACGTAAACATGAATGAAATAGAAGGCTCAGAGGGAAAGATGTAGTTAAAGGCTCTTAGTGTCTGGCTTGCTGGCAAGGGTGGCATTCCCCCTGGCATCCTCACACATGAGAGCATACACAACACACTCCTTATCTGCCTTCACACACACATATGTGCACACACACACACACACACACACACTCACTCACTCACTCACTGGGACTGCCTAGGTCTCTCAAGGAGATGCATTCAAGGAGAGATACCCATTCTTAATACCCCTTTATACCTCCTCTCTGAAAAACCTATTCTGACCAAGAAGTATATTTTCCATATTTCTCTCAACTCCATTCTAAAAGAAAACATGATGTCACTGACCTAAACTTCTCTGGATTTAAGCATTTCCGAGGCTTTCCCTGTCCTCTGGGAACTGTGTCTCTCTCCTACTACTCTGCCTGCATCTGAGCATGATAATTGACTAGTTGGTGTCAATTAAATCATTCATTATTATTTTTGTATTCTTGGTCCCAGGCAAGGGGTGGCACTTTTCCTGGGGTGACTTTACCCTGTGGGGCATCATGGTCACAGGTATCAGGCGATGATGGTTACAAAGTGTCTGGGATAGAGGGTGGCAGGACCAGGGAGGAATCAAATGCCTCCTGAGTGGGGGTCCCCCTGAGCCTCGCAGGTTGTAACAGCAGATACCTCAGTAGGCCCTAAAACCAGTGGTTCCCAATGTGTTGTCTCTACACAGCATTCTTAGTTTCACCTGGGAACCTGCTAGAAATGCAAATATACATGCCACTCCCCAGACTCCAGAAAAGGAACTAGGGGTGGGACCCTGGTTTAACCAGCCCACCAACCGTTTCTGATGGGTCTTTGAGAACCACTGGCCTAAGGCAAGCTTCCCCCACACTATCCTGACCATAAGAATCACAGGGTGGCCTCTCTATAATATAGACTCCCAGACCCCTTGATAACATCTCCTGATTTAGTGATTCGGGGTAGGATGCGGAAATGTGCATTTTTCATAAGGTTTTGGATGATTTTTACTGTTCGGCCCATTTGGGGACATTGCCCTGTTCCCTGCTTAAGAACCTCTTTCTTCTTGATAACCACATAGATCTGCATAAACATTAATTGATCATTTTCACTTAAAATACGCGTTTATAAAACAAAATGCTAAAGATTGCTTTGTTTTGTTACTAAATAATCTTTGTCATTATTACCCAACTCTTTAAATTTTTGCCTTTATTGGGTGTGAAGAAAGGAAACACTCACAGTAACCTTTCTCCACGTTCTCGGGGGTGAGGAGGAGGTCACAGCAACTGTCACGTGTCGCTTGGGGCATCGATTTGGTTGGACTTAGGCCAAAAGAAAGGTGATTTGAAAATGTCTCGTCTTAAAGTTACAGATATTCAAAAGCTTAAACAGTTTCACACATCCCTCGAAGGACTGATGATAAGATATTAAAAAACCTTATCTTCCACTCTTGCATCCATTTGAGCCAAAATGACTCTCCAGCCGAACAATGGTTCAGTGTCTCTTATCCAAACTCCTCCTATCTAGTCTCCATGAAAATGTAGTGAATGTCTCCACTTCGAAAAGTTATCCCTTGCTTTGCCATGGTATTGTAGATGAAAAGGGGACCACATATTAAACCTGACAAACTCAGAAGAGGCCTGTCTGGTGGGCCTTACAAACTCAGAGACCTAAAAGCGAGTCATGGCGTAGGATGGTCTGACATTAAAACTTCTGAAGTAAAAGCGAGTCATGGCAAGTAGCCATGTTCTGGGCCGGTATCTTCCCTGACAAAGATCAATCTTTTCCTTAACTGAGCCTGCCTATTGATTTTTGCATCTAGGATAGCATAGTTTTGGAATGTCAGAGTAATCACCTTTTTCCAGACCCCTCTGGGCATAGTCTCCCACCAAAACAACCCCTCACTGTTATCCTGTTCCCTGAATACCATCTCTATGTGCTGTAACCGTTCATTGTTTACTATCCTATACCCACCAATGTAAAAGAAGCATGTGTCTATCTGTTTGACCTTTTATCCAATCTCTGAGATTTCTCCACTTGGCTTTCTCCTGCCTCCCTAATCTATCACCAACGAATTTCATGTAACCCCCTTACATTTACCCTTTTGATTCTGATGTGTAAAATAAGTGGTAAAACTGCCATTTCCAGAGCATTTTCTAAATATGTTGAGGTTTTGCTTCTGGGGAATTGTCATCAGTTTGGCTAAAATAAACTTATAAAAATTCTCTTCAGGCTTGGACGTTTCTTATGTCAATCTTATTTAAAGGTTCATCCATCATTAAATTGCATCTCTATTTTTATTAAATAAATATAAGTACAGGGAAAAGGTACCGATCAGTATAGTATGCTAATGAATCCAAGCCAGAAAACTAGTTATCCTCAAGTAAACTAGTTTAAATATTTTTGAGAAGGAAACATTAACACTTATGTAAATATTTGTCGAATACATCTATCTACTGTCAGTTTTCTTGACATCAGCAAATTACTTGGCCCCCTGGATCCCATCATCACAGTCCAAACTTGACTCAGCAAAGACAGGATTTATTCTGTATATATTGTAATGTGTGGGCCTCAAGCCTGCAGTCACCAGAGGGAAGCTTCTGATGATGTTTGTAGTGTTTTGAATTAAAACACTTTCCCTAAAAGGTAAGCATTCCTGTCCAAGCAAGGATAATCCCTGGGAATTCTACTGAAGTGCCCGTGTTTCTGTCAGGCAAGCATGTGGCATGCAGAGAGAAAGAAAGGATACTGTGAGGTGATGTCTAAACAGCAAAGACTCCATGCAGATACAATCGCCTGTGACAGGTCCCATTATCTGAGATGGACTGTCCCTCTCGCTAGTCAACTGATATCGCTATGACAATAAGCTACCCATCCTCAACTTCTTCTTCCTAATGCTGACTCTGTTATTGATTTTAGGCACATTGCAACCATTATGAAATGCTCAGTGAGGATTCACAGACAGGATCAGCTCTGTAGTTTGCAGGGCCCAGTGCAAAATAAAAATATGGGAACCTTGTTCAATAATTTAAAAAAGTCAAGCTGGTGGCAGTGGGCAGTGAAGCATGTATGCAGCCACAGGGCCCCATGTACCTACCCAGGTCCCATGCCCCTACCTAGGTCCCATGCCCATGAGCCCGTCCTGATTATAGTTGTGTGTCACTCAAATAATACTTTCAGTGGATGATTTGTAACAATAGGCCACTGTCCTTTTGGATGCCTTTGAGCACATGAAACTAACATCCACATGAAACTAATGTAATAAGACTGAGGAAAGTACTGTCACTTTCTGCCTACCACTGACAATAGGAATGGCTTTTCTCAGACATCAGAGACGACACCTGGCAGCCCATATGACAGCTGGTTAATGGATATGGAGGGTGTGAAGGAGTACAGGTGACCAGAGAAAAACAATGCAAAAATCAAATCTGAAAAATGGTGTTTGGGTCACAGCATAGCTGGCCATTCAGGAAATCATTGAATTCTCTCCCATTCTTTGTTTATATTTGCTCATTTTTACTAGATGATTATGGAAAAGAGGCCCAGTATTCTGTTTTGTAATGCTTACAACTTACCAGGAAAATAGCAGTTAAGTAAAAAAGCAAAAGAGGCTTACAAAATACAAACGGAAAAGATGCACATTACTCCCATTTTTCCTAATTATTGCATCTTGTTGCTGGTACCATTATGAGCATATTTTAATTATAAATATTTCTACTAAAACTTCTTTCATGGTTCCAAAATACAACAGGCAAAAGGGGGAAGTACTTACCCACACATCTATTTAAGTTGTGGCTTTCATACTAGTTTTCAAAGAATATTCTCAAGATTAGTTTTATAGAACTGCATATTTATAGAAACAGTTCAAACTTTTTATTTTACCCAGAATGGAAATGTTTTTGAAAAGAGACCTTGTCTCTCTCTGGTAAGTGATGAGGGCCACTCAGGTATTCTGTGCCAAATATATGCCCCCAGATCCTCCCCTAATTCAAAAATTGCCCAAGCCTCTTGTTAGCAGGTGGCTGCTGTAATGTCCAGCTGTCGGAACAGCTCCTCGTTGGCACTACAGCTTTCACTGAATTTTTAGCTGCTGGAAACAGTGTCCGGGGTGCTTCTCAAGTGTCATGAAAATTGGTTTCACCACCTGGATCGTGTTTTCAGACGCTCCACTTGCTAGATGAACAGGACAGGAGCACACGGAAGGGAAGGACACTATGGCACCTGCAGGACACTGTGTGGAAGTTTTATGGCTCTGTGGCCTTCCTCTCTCCCTGAAGAATTAAATCTTTCTGATCGAGGCTTCCAAGTAAAAATTATCAACTACCATGTTCTTTGATTTGTTGATTCATCAAACACTCAGTATACAATGCTCTTCAGGTACTCTGCGCTCTGTGGGAGAAATGAAAAGCAAACACTCTGTCCTCAAATAAATTCCAGGCTACTATGAAATAAATCAATAAAACACTATCAGTGGAGGAGGAGCTCTGAGCAACAAAAGTGACCATGTTGTGAGAGGAGGAAGGCATCAGGAAACGTTCAGGCTGAATGCTGAAGGACACCTTAGAATTAACCAGACGAAGATGTGTTCCAGGCTGAGGGGCAGGAATGTGCCTGAAAGCTTCCAGCAGATCAGGAGAGTGGTGTGAGATGGGCCTTTGAAGGTAAACAAAGCCTGAACTATGAAAACTTTAAATGTGCCTGTGACCCTTTTTAAAAAAATTTTTATTCTGAAATAATGAGACACTATTGAAGCATTTCAAGAAGGTGTTAATGAGTATTTGTCACAGGCCTGGAAAAGGCACAAGTCTAACATATTGTCAGCTAACCTGGAGTTAATTAAAAGAATAGGGACCACTCTAGAGCAGTGGTTTCTTAAACTTGTCTGCACGTTGGAATCTCCTGGGAGAATTTCAAAATATGCAGATGCCTCTCACCCCCAGAGACTGGGCTGCACTGTGGCCTGAGTTTTGGAATTTTTACAAGATCCTCAAGTGATTCCACTGTGTAAGCCAGTTTAGGGACCGTTGCCTAGGCGGGAAAGTAGAGTTCGAAGAGAACAAGAGTAAGGAGAGAAATAGTCAAAGCATTGGTGGAGGAAGAGCCTGTAAAGGAGAAAGAGGAAACTTTAAGGTGAGGGGAACTGAGGAAGAGTAACTTCCTGGGGAAGGGAGGAGAGAGGGACAGGATGGGATAAGAATATAAGGATAGACAAGTAACCACTGGATTTGGCAGCTAGAAGGACTTGAGTGGCCTTGCAAGGGCAGTTCTGAGACAATGGGTTCTAGATTGTGATGGGTTCTAGAGTGAATGGAAAATGAGAAGATGGAGATGATTCTCAACAAAGGTACCTACAGAGAAAGAACTGGAAACTACAGTAGTGGAGGAAAAATGGATCTTCTCTCCTCCATTACTCGTATCCTTCAAGGTTAGCCATAACTTTTACCTTCTCTATATTTCACACTCAAGTAATCCCCATCATACTTCATACAAGTTTGTTAAACAAAAGTTTCTTCTTCACAGCACCTGACCATGCTGGCACATTAAAAAATTGATTCTGCTACTAGTACTTCGTTCTCAGCTCTGCTTTCCTGTTGTGTTTCCCACACAAATCCTATGGGTGGAGAAAGTCCTATTGGCTAGGACTTGGCATGTAGAAATGCAAATCAACTTGCGTGTGCTTTCATTGTTAGAGGAGGTCTCTGTTGCCTTGGAAACCAGTGTGTGTGGAAAAAGCAATGCATTTTGTGGGCAGATGATAGAGCAATCAGGTTTGCTATGTGTAAACACTGTGCATCTGTGTGAAGAAGCAATGGCCAAGTTTATTGGCAGTAGGACCAGAATTTGGTTTTGGTATAAGTGACATGTTCACTAAAGTATATTTGCAAAATGTCTTTTGGGAAGAGCAAATATTATAAGGATCATAACTTGGTGAGTTTTCCTCTGTATCCATACCTCACCGAAAGCACAGTCAAAAATGGGTAAGTCTTCCACATATTCAAGTCTTCCATTCATCGTTTCTGAGTAGTCTAGGATGTGTAATATTACATTTGTAAGTCTTATTTAAGACTTAAATCTATGTAAGCTTGTAGATTGATTCCATAAGTCACCTAACAGCTAATAGAAATCTGATGTTTTTATCACTAAGGAAAACAAATGCATTCAGGCTCCTTAAGGGAAGATGGAAAATTACCAACTACAGTGGCTATTATGCACTTGGAAAGATAAAAACTGTTCTTGTATATTACTTTGAGGAATTTTGGAAAGGAGTTATTCAAAAATAACAATCCTAAAAGGCTCCCACCTGCATAGCCATAACCTTTTATTTATAACTTTTCCTTATAAGAAAAGGAATATCCTTGTAAATAAATTTAATATACTTGTCTGGGTAATTTCTCCCTCATTTACACAATACGTATTTTATTAACTAATAATGTTGTTCCTAGTCTATGAATACAAGAATTGTAAGAAATTATTCTTTGCCTCAATGAGCTTACGATGAATATATTAGGGGAGATTCATAAGTGGGGACATTTCTTTAGCCGTGCTCATGTTTGTGTTGAGTGTGAGTACATACTCCTGCATACATGTAAGCAACCCTTTATGTTTTTACTTCCCCTGCCAATTTTAGACAATCAATGGTTTGATTCCCCATTTCAAATCTCTATCAAACTAGAATTGTGAGCAGGATAATTCTATGCTGATTGTTGGGCATTATGAGTTGGTAAAGTCCCATGTCTGAAGAAATGATGATCAGCCATCCAAAATGGTGCACTATCTCCTGTTCCAGTATTTCTATGACACTCTGAGCATTTGCATCTACCACTAGGTAAGCAAAGTTGGTGTCTATTCCTGTCAGGACCCATTTGTAGCCCTCATGGCTACCAGCATCAGTCTCTCTTGGGATTTTCCCCAGGGAATCTGCCACAAAGCCATCTGCAGTCTGACAAAACAGCTTTTATTGACATGTTGTGCTTCGGAGGATGCAAGAGGAATAAGCCTGCATGTAGTACATCTCTGCATTGCTATTGTGCCCCATATCCACTCATTTCACTAACCCAGGTTGTTACCTTACACTAGCCCGGGAGATAGCTGATTGTTAATTCTAATCAAATAGTTTCTTGGTTTTGTCCTTCATCCACATGGACTACTTTGTTTGTGACCAGAGTTTCTTAGATGTACTTTCTGAACAATTGTCCCTGAACAATTTTTTCCTTTCTAAGCAGATCTGAGGCTAGTGGCAGAAGCTCAGCTTTACCCAAATTGGACCTTTGTTTAACATCAAGACCCAACTCAATCTTTCTTTTACTTTCATGTTAACTATTACAGATAACAATAATCAAAGTTTGTATGTTTTGGCTTTCTTTATTGGTCTGCATTTCTAATGCACCAAGGGAACCAACTCCCTGGGAGTTGGATCCATCGCTAAATTCCATTGGTAACTTTTAGTAACTTACTGTAGCTGTTACATACTGTGGGTGACCACATGGCCACCCAAAAATCAAAGATTCTTCATTCTCACCCTTTGATCCTTTCTCTCTCCAAACCACGTTTCTCTTCCCAAACCATATGTTTCTGTGAGCCAGGGCTGTTTGAGCAAATCTCACTTCACTGACACCATCCAAATAGGTTCTGGTACTGTTTCCAATATGTGTGTGTGAGAGGAGTGGGGATCCCTATACCGACAAGTAATTCTCAAGATACTCCTGAATATCCTACAATTCAACTCAGTTCTGAAATTACCTACCCAGAGATAGCATTAGATTCCATAGGTCAAGGGTTAAGTCCTACAAGACTGCTCCCAGCCACTTTAGATGCCTAATTCAAGTCTAAGTTGCTACCTGTATTTCTGATCAACTGGCTATACAACAGAGGTTTGCAAGATCTCCTGTGGTTTGATTACTAGATTGCCAGTTTAACATAAAAGTATATAACTCAGGAACAGCTGGATGAAAGAGATGCATCAAGCAAGGCATGGGGAAAGAGCACAGAGCTTCCACGACCTCTCCAAATGGGACACTCTCCCAGCATTTCTATGCCTTCACCAACCCAGTTCTCTGAACCCTCCTCTTGGATTTGTATGGAGGCTTCATTACATAAGCATGACTAACAAATCAGTGTCCACTGGTGGTTGATTCAACCTCAAGTCCCTCTTCCTTCTCCCGAAGTCAGGGAGTAGGACTGAAAGTTTCAACCCTCTAATCACTCTGCATTGCTGCTTAGAGACCACATGGCTATGGAGGTGCAGGGATGAATGCTGGTAATGAAGCAAGAGAGTACAAGGGAGCAGGAGCGAAGCAAGGGAAAGAACAAGAGTTTCTTTGTCTGGGGATCTTAATCTTCCAAGATCTCATTCTTGCAGTGGCTCTACCCCCTAGCCAATTATCTTTCTCCTAGAACAGTGGTTCTCAACCTGTGGGTCGCGACCCCTTTGGCAGTCGAATGACCCTTTCACAAGGGTCACCTAAGACCATCCTACATATCAGATATTTACATTATGATTCATAACAGTAGCAACATTACAGTTATGAAGTAGCAACGAAAATAATTTTATGGTTGGGTCACAACATGAGGAACTGTATTTAAAGGGCCAGAAGGTTGAGAACCACTGTCCTAAACTGACAGGAAAGCACCTTCCCTATGTCACCCCGACTTCACTGCACATGCTCCCATCTCTCTCTCTGTTTGATCCCTTTCCCCAGTGATATGCAGAGAATGGACAAAGCTACCCAGATGACCATGCTTATAATGTCTAGCCTCTCCTTTGTTCCTTTCCTATTATTAATATTATCTAGCTAATTATGATAGCATTAGTAACATAAAAGTGTACATGTATATACATTCACATGTATATCTATAAAGATAAGTGACATATGCAAAATAAAAGTACTGAGATAATATGGGTTATTTAAGGAAGCTCCTTGGAGGACATGTATATTTATTTAAATTCAAAATAGAGGAAAGGAACTTCTGGTTTTAAGACAATAAAGAAACACAATTTTGTGTTAGGATATGTCTCAACACAGCAAGGTGACCACAAAACAAAATCTTCAACTTCAATAAAACCAGAGACATCTGTTACCTCAAACTACAATATGTAAAGCAAGTAAAATAGAAATTGATTTAGTAAAGTACAAAAAACTGAAATGCAAGTCTTTGCAGAAAGAAACACTATTATAAGACTAACAATTAAACCTGCAATATCTGTTTAGTCTTGAGAGTTGGAGTCACAAAAATATCATGGAAGGTGGGATGAGGAAGGGCTGAGACCAGGGGAAATGGCTGAAAACCTATAAACCTATGTAACAAGTGGTTCTGTCCCCACCCTAGCCTGAAAGGGGAACAAAGTGATAAACGGACAGACAACGGGGGGGGGGGGGGGAGACATAGAAATAAACATCAATTCAGTATCTTTAATATTTGCCTAAAATACATTTCAGGGGAAAGATTGACTATAATATATTAGGAGAAAATTGACAAAGAAATAACAAAAGAAAATTACCGCCTGACCAGTTTGGCTCAGTGGATAGAACGTCGGCCTGTGAACTGAAGGGTCCCAGGTTTGAATCCAGTCAAGGACATGTACCTTGGTTGCGGGCACATCCCCAGTAAGGAGTGTGCAGGAGGCAGCTGATCGATGTTTCTCTCTCATTGATGTTTCTAACTCTCTATCTCTCTCCCTTCCTTTCCGTAAAAAAACCAATAAAATACATACTTTTAAAAAAAAAAAAAGAAAATTACCTAGAACTGAAAGACATAATTCCTGACCAAACCATAAAATTTCAGAACATTGAGGATAAAGAAAAATCTCTGAATATTTCCAGGGAGAGAAAAAAAAATATATGTCACAAACTAAATTTTTGAGATAAGAAAGGCAGAAAAGCATTGAACTTCTTGGTAGGATATTGACTGCTGGAAGATGATGGAGTTATACCAGCCGTGGGCAAACTACGGCCCGCGGGCCGGATCCGGCCCGTTTGAAATGAATAAAACTAAAAAAAAAAAAAGACCGTACCCTTTTATGTAATGATGTTTACTTTGAATTTATATTAGTTCACACAAACACTCCATCCATGCTTTTGTTCCGGCCCTCCGGTCCAGTTTAAGAACCCATTGTGGCCCTTGAGTCAAAAAGTTTGCCCACCCCTGAGTTATACTGTCAAATTTTTAGTGAAAATGAGTTTTGAACTAGAATCCTCTACCAACTAAATTGTCATCCATCCATAAGTTAAATGGAGCTATCAGACCAGCCATGACTAAAAAGAACTCCCATCTTCCTGCTCTTTTTCTTAGGATGCTTCTGGGGAATATGCCCCAAACTGCCAACAAACAAACAAACAAACAAACAAACAGGAAACACCCACCGAAAAAGCAAACCAGACAGTGAATGTAGACCCCAAGATAACATCACAGTAGCCTGACTGAGTGTTGCTTCTCAAACCTCCTTTGGAGATAGACTTGTTTTTTGTTTTGTTTTGTTTTGTTTTTTGTCGTTTGTTTTTCCCAACCCATCATGAACCAATACTTTGCAAATTTTAAGAAAATGATCATGATCTGGGATAGTGTGGCAATATCCTATTGCTACAGAAGTTTCTAAGACTCACTCTCAATTTCTGCACTTACCTTGTCATGGATAGGAAGCAAACAGTCCTCTCACTGGCACCAGTATAAATATATTATTGAAATAAGAAAGTAAATACCAGGAAACAAGTGTATAAGAAACTGTGTGGAAACAGAATGAAGGACAATCAGCAGGGATCACCGTTTTTGATATGTCACATTTTTGCCCAATACAATAAGAACTAGAAACATATATTTTATAAAAATTAAAAAAAGAAATATAGATTGTGAAGCAGAGGGAAATATGCTGGGTTGGTGAGGAATAGATCAAGCTGCTTGAATTGTAAGGTACCTTTGCAGAAAAGTCAGAGCTACATATTGGAGGCAGGCGTGTGAAGTGGGAGGTTATGTGTAACCAGGGCTGAAAATCCACGGGGAGAAATTTATTCTCTTCACCAAGGTTTACAGAGTGCACGCTTCTCTGTGCTAAAGACACAGTAGAAAACCACCCCCTGCTGCTGTGCAGATTACATTCTAGTGGTGGGGAGTGTGGCCACAAGAGAGGTGAGTAAACCACGTGATCTGTCCAGTAGGCTAAGTGCTGTGGAGGAAAAAGGAGTGAAGGAGGATGGGGCAGGGCAGGTGACGGTTTTAGTTCACCAGGATTCTGTATGCAGGTGGGTCTGCGCTTTGTCCCAGGGCCAGGGAGTTTGACCTCTTTTCCTATGAAATCTAAGAAGGAGAGAGACCCTGGGGAAGTATAGGAAATGAGTTTTTGTGGGATGGGCATGCTTGGTGTAGTATTTTGACTGAAACTGACATCATGAATCAAAAGCAAAGGTTTCTTAAAAGTAGAACCTCTTATAACCCAGGAGGTGAGTTTTCCTCTTCACATACAAGAAAATAAATGTTCCCCATTTAAAATCCAAGGAGAGTGTCATTACCGATGATAGATGAGACAGGAACTGAAAATGCCATAAGATGACACATTTGTCCTTGAGTCCAGGGAAGTAGGGTGGACATCCGATGCAGAGGGAACCACAGTACGCTGTCCTCCCTTTCCTTCTAGCAATTTGGGGAATGAAGAGATGGGGCAGGAGAGGAGTGCAGAGAGCCTCTTTGAGCTTCCAATTTGTACCAGCCACTGTCAGGCACTCTACAGAGTTTCTCACTTAATTTGGTAGCGCTTGAGACTGGTATAAGTAAACTAACACCTAAAATGGCAAGTAACTAGATGGGGAGAAAAACGGCAGTCTCTGAAAGCTAGAAGTCAAACCAGGCCTATGTCAAAGGAGCACACACAACGGACGCATCTTGCAAACAGGAAAGCAGGGTGGTGTCCATCTTTGTTCCAGTCAGGAGAAAATGTAGTAACACTCCTCCTCCCCACCTCCTCCCACCCTGCACAGGGCCAGCACCTGGAGGAGTTTCTGCAGGTCCTATTTCCTGCTGCCTGGAGGCTGTTGGGATTGTGGGGAGGTGAAGAGAAAAGCGGGTGCACACACAGAAAGAGGAAACTCCCTTCACACTCTTGGAATAGTTAAACAACAATTAAATGTTAAAAAAAATACAAGTTTGAAATAATACTTCTATCGTCCCAAACTGATATGCACAATTTCCTGTATTCTCTCTCCCTCTTGACCTAGCTTTATCTAAAATGACTGACCCCACAATTCTTTTTCATAATTCCTGGTAGTTGGCAACCAAGGCTTTCTGTGCAGTTTTGATGCATCTTTTGCATAGGTTCTAGTCCCCAGCACCAATTGTTTGGGAATGATGGTTCCTGTTTTTAATGTGAATGAACACCAAGGATGAAGTACTGGTATGTTGGTGTTATCCAGTGGAGACCACACTTAACCATCAGGAGAGAAAATGCCACTAAAAGTACAGACACGTGGGGAAGCCACAAAAACCCACCCAGGGACAATGACTCACAAGTCTTTGGAAAAACACCATTGTTTCTATTGAAAATAACAACGTTAGTTGTTAGGGGAACTCTCCCAAAACAACATTCTGGGACAAAGTCCTTGATATGTTGTCCATCTTATATATTATAAATCCTGGGACCTCATTCCTGGGAGAGTGCTGATAAATGCAGCCAAGACAAATTTAGTGTAAGTGTCTGATGCAAAATGATACCGAGGTGATCTCTCTTTTCCTTCCAGACATCTATGTGAGGGTGGGGGATCTATAAAACGTTATTCTGAATGCTTTCCCTCTGTTCTGGGCTAAATTGTTCCCACACAAAATTCATATGTTAAAGTCCTAACGTCTAGTACCCAGAACGTAACTGCATTGGAGAAATAAGAGTTAATTGACTTAAAATAAGGTGATTAGGGTGTGCCCTAATCCAATATGATTTGCATTCTTAAAAGGAGAGAGAGAGAGATTAGGACATAGACAGGCATTGAGGGAAGACAATGTTGAAGACACAGGGAGAATCCAGCCATGTGTGAGCCAAAGAGGCCTCAGAAAAAATCAACCCTACCAACACCTCATATTTATAGCCTCCAGAACTGTGAGAAAGTAAATTTCTGTTTAAGCCACCCAGTCTGTGGTACTTCACTATGGCAGCCCAAAAAACTAATGCACTCTCCCTTCTACAGCCTGTATCCACATGCCAAAAGCCTTTATGGAGGAAAATGTAAGGACCGGATTCCAGTGTCATAGTACCCTTCAGGGTTTCATGACATTTTATGTCCCAGGTCCCCACCTTGCTTTATATGTCTTCTGATGATGGTTTATTTGTTTGCTTTTTGTAGGATTAAGTTATAAGAAGAAGAAAAAGTGACTGGAAAGGAAGATAATGGAACCGCTGTTCAGAAAGGAGCTAGTGAGTGCCGTCATTGAAGGCAACTCTGCTTCTACTGACACTGAAATGATGAGCCGCATAAATCCCAGCATGCTGTGCAGGCTCGCTAGCTCAGTGATTCTCTCTCCTGACAATCGGGAGTGCTTCTCACGCAGGTCCAGTTCACCAGTTCACCAGAAATCCTGGCTGCACATCAACAGCAATAAACACAGGAAGGAAATGGCACCTGGGTTCAGCTGGGCATCTCTGCCATCTTTTCACAGTTGGATGTTGGCAGTGCTGAGATGTCTAGGATGAGTGCTGATGCCTTACTTTTTTCTTTGCGTAGGACCTCATTCATGCCCTGTGTGCTCCTGCGTGTGCCTGCTCCTGCGTGCGCATGCTCACGCACACACACACAAACTTCACTATGGAAAAGTTCCTATTGGGAATCTTATCATCTAATGTAAACAGCTTCATGACAAAAACAATTAAGCTTTAATGGGTATGTACTCCTCAATGCTTGATTGTTTAATGGCCGTAAGTGTTACACTCAAGTCACAGCATGTTGATGAGCCCCAATAAAGTAGCGGTATATTCAGAATAGAGATGTCAGAAACTGCACAAATCATTCAGAGTGAAGTCCTCTCCTTTTACTGCTATTAGAAAAAGAGAGAGCTTAATAAAATCAGTATTACCAAACAGTCTCATCCATTAACTAAAGGGTAAGGAAGGAAAATTTATGTCGGTCTTTGCTTTGTTTTGAGAGGCATCCAATTAAGGAATATTTTATGAATGTTCTATATGTAATCTAAATTTGGTATTCCAGCATTGGCCTAACCAGCCTTCATACTTCTCTATATGCTCTTCAGCCATTAAAACAAACAAACAAACAAACGAACACACTACCCAAACTATAACTGGTAGGTCACTTTACTTCTGGCCTACACACACAATCTCATCCAGGTTCCATCGTGACCAAAGAATTGGAAGGAATCATAAGGATTATCAGGTGAATCTCAAAGAAGATAATTTAGATTATCCACAAAAATAATAGTTGTCAATGTTTTTCCTTTGTTTTTAAATTTTCCCCCCAGGTATTTTACAATATCCTTTAGAAATTCACCCTTGGTCTGGCTAAACTGCTGCAGAACAAGAATTGCCATCATCTCGGCCTACAGAGTCCTGAGAGCTGTATCAGAATGATTTTTACTAAGAAGAACCCATCGATAACTTCAATCACTGCTGCCCTCCACTTTCTATTGCTAAAAAGGCCGGAATATCATTATTAACAATAAGCCATATTTAACATTTGTTTGGTGCTTTATAATAGCACTAGAGGCCCGATGCATGAAATTCATGGAAGAGTAAGTAGGCCTTCCTTCCCCCAGCTTCCAGCACTGGCTTCGCCTGGAAGGTGATCTGGAAGGATGTCAGGGCTAATTAGCATATTATGCTTTTATTATTATAGATAATCCTATATACATGATTTCATTTGATTCTGAAATAACTTTAAGACATTTTTAAGGCAACTGTTAGTCCCCCCATTATCTGAGGATAGCTGGCTGTTCAGATTCACCTGGATCCAAATGTTAATATGGAGTGATTGGTAAGGGAATAGTGAATTAATACAGGGGAGAGGGGGAAAGTTAAAGTGAGGATGTAATGTGAGGCAAAGTCCCAGACTCAGTCTGATCCCACAGAGGAATTCTGCGTGTAAATGATGCTCCAAAGTCTGTATTGACTCGGTCAAAGGCTTCTGTGTTCTGGCACCAACCGGGCATCAGCTAACTGCTGCCCAGAACCTGTAAACTCGCAGGAACCTCCCTCCCTCCTACTCATGTCCTGAAAAGACCTGTGTGTGCTGTGTTGGCAGGAAAAGCACACAGAAGTCAGGAGTGGTCAGGGATGGTCAAAGAGGCCCAAGGAATCTGGGCAAAGCAGTGAGTCTCCTCCACCCATTTGACAGCCGAGGGCTTGAAATTCTCCAGGTGCTCCTTGCTTGCTTAAATTCCCAGGCGCCACTCAAATGCTTTGTCTCACCCTCCCCTGCGTGAGCAGCTCCGGTTCACGCTCATTAGCACAAAGCTTACCTTTTCTTCAAAGCATTTTCCAGCACCATCCCACGTAGAAGTGCTTTCTATCTTTGCTCCTCTTTGATGTACACCAATATTAGGGCTCTTATTACACATTATCTTACACATGTATAATCTTTATTGGTTGGTGTTGTTTGTTAAACTCTGAGGTCATGAAGGGCAAGGCTGGCAACTTATTCATGTCCGTAAGCTCAGTACCTTTCAGAGTCTGGCTGATGTTCAATGAACACTTACTGCGTACGCTTAGCAAATGAACTTAAATCAACCAGTGGGAAATCCTGTAGGCAGGTGGGAAAACTTTATACCACTTTTTTTAAGTGTAGTTGTACTCTCCCTTTTCAATGATTTCTCCATGCTTTTTGTTTTATTGCAATAAAATCACTTACCATGAGATCTACCCTCTTAACTAATTTTAACCCTATAATACAGTAGTGTTAATTACAGATTCAATGTGGTACAGCAGATCAATGTAATTAAGCACCTTGCACACCTGAAATGTTATGCCTGTTGAATAGCCATTCCTCATCCCCCACCCCTGCACAGCCTTAGCAACCAGCGATCTACTCTCTGCTTCTGTGAATTTGACTGTAAGTGGAATCATGCAAGTCTTGTCCTGGGGCTGGCTTATCTCACTTAGCATAATGTTCTCAAGTTTCATCCTTGCTGTTGCAAATAATGGCAAGATTTCATTATTTTTAAGGCTGAGTAATATTCTACTGCATGTGCATACCTTATTTTTCTTTATCCTGGTCACCAGGGAATGTTATTGGCATATAGTGAGGGGGGAGGGGGCATTTATGTCAAATGAAGAAATGTTCCTTCCCTAAAATACCACCAACATGCCCCTTGACACTTACATGTCAAAATCTCTTATAAACAGAGATCTCCAAGGCTGCAGACCAATCAGCATGTAAGAGTCATGAGTAGAAACAAGATGCAACATAAAGAGCACAGATAGGCATTAATGTCAGGAACCCCACAGAGTTCTGGTTTTGCCACTGACTCCAGTGTGTAACTTGGACAAACTCTTATCTTCCCTAAATTCATCAAGAATAATGGGAATAGCAACACACAGGTAACAGAATGGGGCTGAAGCGTAAATGACATGTAGTTCTTAATAACACATATGGTAGGCATTTGAAAAGGTACATGCTTACCCATCCCTCCTCCCTTTTCTTGGCAGATCACTCCTTGAGTCATTTTTCCATAAGCCTGGGATCTTGTCCACGTCTCTAAGAATAAAAGAATAACCCCATTAAAAAGTACTTGGTATCTGCTTGAACACAAAATATGTTTAGTCTACTTATTTTTCTTCTTTCTGTTGGAAAACGATTACTAGTCATTTATCATTGAGAAAAGTAAAAAGCTTTTAGGTCAAATAAACAAATAGTACAGTGGGGGAGAGGGGATCATAGTTATGAAGCTATGATTTGGGGGGAGGGAAGAAGAACTACAAGGCAGGATAACAGCCAAATACTTGAATGCCTATGTTACCAAACCGAACTTGAGTTTGCTTCTTGGTGAGCAAGGAAGCAGACATTGCCACAGTGGTTGCCACGCAAAGAGAAATTTATTTGCAGTAAATAAGGAGCCCCCTGGGGAATAATTTCCAAAACCATGGCTCCCTGACCCTGGGAGCTTCTGTGTGTTTATTCTAGTGGGCTAACACATATTTATGAGGAAAGTTTCACCACAGCATGTAGGGGCGGCATCAGGCTGGCACATGCGCAGGAGCAGGTCATGCTTCTTCATGCTGCCCATGGTCAGCAACCCCAGAGGCTGGGATTTCACTGTTATAATGAGCTCTTGGTCTCTGGGCTTTCTTCAGTGGTTTCTTCAGGTGGCTATCTGAAGGCCCTATCATTTCCTGGAAAATATGCAAGCAGCACAGTTAACGGAAATGGTAGTAACTTTTTCAATTTAGCTTGGGATGATCTACTTAGCATGGAGTGACTAGTTAGCTTAGGGTGAACTACTGAGTTTGGGGGTGACACCTAGAGTCTAGCACTGCCAATAAATGAGGCTCATAATGGCGCTCTCGAGTCATCAAGAAGAATGTCAAGAGCCCAGCCAGCGTGGCTCAGTGGTTGAGCGTCAACCTATGAACCAAAAGGTCATGGTTTGATTCCCAGTCAGGGCACATGCCCGGGTTGTGGGCTCGATCCCCAGTGTGGGGTGTGCAGGAGGCAGCCAATCAATAACTCTCTCTCATCATTGATGTTTCCATCTCTCTCCTTCTCCCTTCCTCTCTGAAATAAATAAAAATATATATTAAAAAAAGAAGAATCTCAAGATATAACCTATATACAATGTTTAACAAAAGCAAAGAACTGTGTGGAAAAAAGCTTAAAGTATCAATATTTTTTAAATGTATTTTCATTATTTAAAGTGCTAACCATCAACTAATCTGGAGACTCACCTATGTGAATGAATGTTTCTCTCAATGGGAATAAATCAAATCAAAACAACATTTTATATACCATTTATGTATTAACGTTAAAAAAGAGAAGAGCCAATGATATTAGGCGACTTGTGCATTGTTTCTGTTGTCGATAGTTTTATGTCACGATGCATCGACATGGTGAAGCCTAATAACACTGAATAACAAAAATGCATTACAGTTGTAAATCCAGTTAAACCTAATAAAAAGATAAAAGAGGTGACTGCTACTCCTGAGGATAAAGATTTACAAAAGTAAATAAAGGAATCTGAGCCATGACCCCTACTTTCCCATAAAAGCAAAGATGAAATGCAAAGAAAAATCCACAAGATTTGAGCTGGTAGTTCAAAGCACTGGCTAGCTCTCAAAGTTCAGCCCAGGAAAATACAGACTAAGGAAATGCAGAAGGAAAGTTTCCCTAGCTGTAGTAGTATTGACTCAAGAATTCCAGACCTAAAATGTCGGTTCTGGATAGAACTTCAACATGTGTTTACCAGCCCACCCACCTGGCCCTCCGCTCGCGCCGCTGCTGCAGTCTTCCACGTGGGTCTCTCAGCAGAGACTTGGCCCTGGAGCAGATCATTCCTGCGTGGAATCATTCTATTTGAACGTTCCTTCGTGTAATCAGCTGAAATAGGCCTCCGGGTGTGACAAATACAAAACATAGTGAACCTCATCTCACGATAGAAGTAAGGTCAGCCTTGCAACCCCGTGGGATGGCACCGGTGATGCATTTTTCAATTATTTTACCTGTGTCTGTTATTCAAAAGCAAGGTCATGCTAAAACAATAATCACTCTGATTTCCCCTTTTTTTCAGAGTTCAAACAAATTGCAAATTCACATCAACCCACCCAGTGTTGCCGTATTTAGTAATACATTTCTTTTTAGGTTTAAATTCTAAACAGTTGCTCTGAGGACCCTAAGTTGGAAGTCCACTCCAGGCATCACATCTGACCAAAGATGAGACTTAAAAGATAAAAAAGGAATCTATGCATTGAATTGTGATGTGAAACTATGAAGTTCAAGGAGCCACTACGAGTATACTAGATAAAACAGTAACAATTAAATTCACCACAACATCCATGCTGACACCACTTTCCCACTCAGGCAAACACACACAAATAAACGTACTCTGTTAAATGCTTTACACATGCTCTTTCATTTAATCCTCTCAACCATCCTATGAAGAGGGTACTATAGTACTCCATGTTGCAGATGAGGTCATGGAGATAGAGATAGGTTTAGAAATGGACTCAAGGTCACTCACACTGATATATAGTGAGTGTTACACGAGCTTAGAAGGGAGGATCTTTGCTACTGTGACTTTCTGCTTTGCAGTAAAAAAGGCATGAATGGGGAGTCAGGGCACAACCCTCAATTCTCCTCTAGGTATTGCTATTTGCTCTCTGCTTTGGGCTAAATCACTTGATTTTTTTTCTTTGTGCCTCTCTTCCTCTCCTACTTTCTCTCCTCCTCCTCCTCTCTCTCTCTTTCCTCCTCTCCAACCTCTTCATTTTCTACCTCCTCCCCCTTCTCCTTCTCTTTTCTTTTTTTTTCTCTAAAATAATAGAATTTCACTAGATTACATCTTTGGTTTACTTTCAACTTACATGTTCTGTACGTCCATGCCATGAATAGTTAAGTTTGATGAGGAATAGGTATGGGGTAGACGGTCCTGATAATATTCTTGAAAGTTTTCTTTCTCGGGATGAAAATCATTTATTTAAACTGAACTCAACATGGTTTGCTGTTTTCATGGAAAAGAGGAATGCAGAACTGCAAGAACTGTGTCATCTTTTGACTTTCACTGAAATGTGATTCAATTACTTTCCAACATGAGGGTAAAACAAGTAAGTAAATTGACTGGAAACAATATGCCCATGTTATTTTGGAAAGTAAATGTTTTAAATTAATCTTAAGTAAGTTCTGCAATTGACGGTGTCGCTTTTCAGTTCCCACTGCATAGTTCTTTCTTCTCAGTGGCTGTTATTGAATATTTTTGCCTCTTTTGCACAAGAAACAATTGTCCATCATGAAAAATGAGCAGCACCTGATTGGGGCTGTTGAGGAGGGGTTGAGTCTTCCATTTCTCTTTCATAGCTGATAGCCACCATTATCACTGAATACCTATCAAGATGAGCCTTAAAATAAGCATTCTTCCAGATTTCTCCAGGACTATAATTATATTTCAAAATGGGAAAAATCGCATTTCCCATTTAAAATATAATTGCCTTTTCTACTGGTAAGATGTGAATAAATGAGCAAAATACAGCTGTTTCTGAAAGCTTGTAAACGTCTGTTCATGTCTCTCTATAGCTGCACTTTCTCCCATCGAACACAATTTTCAGTTCCATATCTGTAGTGTTCACAATCACCTCTCGCTGACACAGACAGAAATTCATCTGATTTATTTACAAGTAGAAAAGACAAACCCCTTTCATAAAGCTTGTTTACAATAAAGGCTGCTGCTAGCTGTGCATCAAAAAAGCTGCTTGCACAATTAAAGATATAAAAATAAATTCCTAATCATAATTAAAAGCAGAAGCACTGAAAAAAAATGTTTGCAAGTGTTGAGTGAGGATAGCACTGGGAGAGGAATTGTGTGTATCTAGCAAATGCAGACCCTGAAGAGGTAATTCCAGACTTTGGAAACACCACCTTTAACTTGTCATTGAAGCGTTTTCATAGCATTTAATTTTGTACAGTGATGTGCAAAGAATCAATCCTGAAAGTAGCGTACAGCTGCTAGAACTCAGCAGGTGAGAGTAGCTGGGTAAGTCTCATCACCAAGGCACTAGGAAGACATTTTTGTCTCCTCAAAATAGCACTCGTGTACAAACACCAAAGCAACTATTGCTTCTGCAATATAATAAAAAAGCTATTTTGATATTTATTAGATTAGTGATTAACACAATGTCAAAAACTCAGTGTCCTCATTATCAAATGGACTAAAAAGTCAAATCCTATTAGGATGTTTTGAAATTCAAATGAGGTAATAGGTGCTTTTAAAATATTTTGTAAGTTATAACATGCCACAGCAAGTGTAAGTTAATGGAATTGTTAAGATATTGGATTACACAAAACTTGTAATTCGTGTCACGTTAAGTATGAAGTGATTGATCTAAACTTCAAAGTTGTATTAGTAATACCTGCATTCAAAGCCAAGCAGGTGAACACACTGAAGATCCATTTTCAGCTCCTACTCCATGCAGAAAGTAGTTTGCAAGTATTGCAAATGGGTTTTAATCGCCTCCCTTCTTATTATCTCCTATTCAGTCATGATGCTGATGCTGAGAGTGGGCAAAGACAGGTATGGATTCCTCTTAGAAAATTCTGACTAAAGTTGTAACTGTATTTAGACACTCATCATCCACACTTGCTCTCAGGCCAACTTGTGAGCGGTGGAAAAGAGACTACTATGTACTATACACACATGAGTAAACTGACACTGAGAACAGTTGGGAAAAACATGCTCAAGACCACGACAGTCATTGTGAAGTCGTAAAAAGCCAGGACGTCTCTGAATCTTTTTACTCATTCAGACTACGTAAGGATCATAATATCATTTCCGAAACATTTGCCAGCTGGCCCTTTGAAGCAGAGCCCTGACAACCAAGTCATAGCCAGTTTCTAATGCAGTAGGCATTCATTTCATCATGTGCTAATAATGGAGACATTCAACACAGTACCCAATTTGTAGTATTTAAATCCATTTGTTAGATCACTTTTAGAACTAAATATTTCTACTATATTTTCTTATACTTATTTCCCCAATAAAATATGGAAAAAAAACAAAGATAAAAAGTAAAAAAGTGACACACATGGCAAAGGCAAAAGAAGAGTCAATCTTTTCTAAAATGCTTCGATGTCAAATAATTTATTATAAAGCAATGCTGGTATTTAATAATTAGATAAAATGTAATAACTTTTTTCTGTATTATCTCTAAGATCTCTTGAATTATTCAAATTTCAAATGTCAAACATTAGGCAGATTCCCTCAAAGCAGGGGCAAAATGTTCTTTTAACCAAGAGAGCACCGTGATCACACATTTATTATAATGCTAAGCAAATGTCAACATTGCTTATTCTTTCAGTGACTTAAATTTATAACCAAATCAATAGTCCATTATAGTCACAGCATCTTTGTGTGTAGGACAATTATGCATAATCTGCAGACACAAATAAGCAGAGGAAGAATGAAAAGTGTAAAAGGAATAAAATCTATAGCTTTTTCAGTCTTGTATTAGAAAAAAACACAATTTCTGTTTTTCTAAATAAATAATTCTTAATCTTTATGAAATAACTAAAAACCTACAAGAAAAAGTGGAGACCAGCAAATATGTTTTTCCTTCTTTCTATACTGCCATTAGCCCCTCTACCTTGGGCCTTTTGGAATGTTGGTGGCACTCTGAGCGCACTGGTCATGGCCTCCATTTTCCAATAGCTTGCTCTTCCTACTCTGCAAGAACTAACCTAGCACCCATGCTATTCTTTCCAGAGAAGGTACTCCCATTACCCCAGCTCCCAAGTGAGGAGATAAGCCTTCAACATCCTTAGTTCATAGAGTCATTTTCATCATAGTTCTACTGCTATCTCTTAAAAATCTTTTCTTCGCTTATACCAGCGGTTCTCAACCTGGGGGTCGAACGACCCTTTCATAGGGGTCGCCTAAGACCATCGGAAAACACATATATAATTACATATTGTTTTTGTGATTAATCACTATGCTTTAGTTATGTTCAATTTGTAACAATGAAAATACATCCTGCATATCAGATATTTATATTACGATTCATAACAGTAGCAAAATTACAGTTATGAAGTAGCAACAAAAATAATTTTATGATTGGGGGTTACCACACATGAGGAACTGTATTAAAGGGTCGCAGCATTAGGAAGGTTGAGAACCACTGGCTTATACTGTGCTTTCTTTACGCTCTTCAGTAGCATCTTTTGATCTCTAGGACATTCTGCTGACATTCCTACTGACTTCAACACCTGGTTCATTTTCTTTTCCACTGTTTTCCTTGCCATGATTCTTGAAAATTCAATCTGGATCTAAATGATTCTCCTAACAAATTAATCTGATAGTCACTAAACCTCTTCAGTGCCAATTGCTTTTGCTCCACTCTAACCACACATTAACACTAAGGCATCTCCAACTTCAGTATAATTTAAACAATTGCAACCATACCTGCCTACCTCACCCTCTCTTCTACTTTATGAAATTGATTTTATATTCACTGAAAGCTCTCCACTACTTCTCTTGATCAAGCCATCAGCCCTCTTCTGGCATCTCTGTCTCATTTCCTAGCCTAGACCTCAACATTGTTTTTCAGGGCCTTAGATTATCTCTCTTCTTTGTTCTTCTACCAGGTGCATCTTGTCAACCCCTATTGTAGACCATTTGCTTTTTGATTCTGCACCACAGAGAGTAGCTAGATAAAATGGTAAATGTGTTTTGATCTGTTCCCTATAAACTCACTTTCTCCAACTTGTGCTGTATAAACCATTCTATCAAGTCCCTGAGTCTCAGCCATAATTGACTTATAACCCTCTCTTTCTATCTTTCTTTATGTCCTTCCTAATCACTTCCAAACTGTGACTGCCTTATGTGCCCTTTAATACTCATTGCACCTAAGAACTGACCTCTGCATTAGGGTCAGCTCCTAGGCCAGGTGAAGGCCTTTGACAGGCACTACCACATGGTGTTGGAGAGAGTACAGGAGATGCGGGCAGAGATCCCCAAGAGCAGCAAGGCAAGAAGAAGTCCAAGCCAGTCAACAAGGACCGCTCCATCTCCAAGATGTTCCTGCACAGGGAATCAGTTACCGTGGTCCTGAGGAACCGCTCATTTCTTATCACTGGCCTACTCCTTGTCCCCAGAACTTGCTCCCCCATCCTGCAAAGACCTGCACTGTGTTTTTTCTAAAATAAAAATAGAATAAAGAACACTGACTGATGCATAGTTAAGCTCTGACCAGCTGATTTGTATGTGTTTCAAGAGGTAGTGGTGTTTGCTTCCAAATCTATTTATACCAGTTATATTTGTTACAGTAATTATGTAAATTGATAAAATATTGCATAAGCCATGAATTATGAGGGTAAAAGAGGGTTTTTTTTAAAATAAATCTATATTGAATGCATTGAAAAGGATGAATAAAGGCAAATGTTATGAAATGTTTAGTTTGGCATGAGCAATACCATCTCAAAGTTTGGACAAAAAAATTATAATAAAAAGCATTTTCTTTTAAATTCAGCTTGTTTACAAAAATACATAAATTTCTATTCATCTTTAAAAAATTGAAACTGGAATTCATCAATTTTAATTGCATTGTAGAGAAACGTAAGCCTCTACAAAAAAGACAATGAGGAACAAAGACCCACAGGGCCATACTCTAAGTAATAGCCTTAGCCAAGATTCAAAAATTATAAATAAATGTCCTTTCTATGTATAAAAACAAAATGTGTAAGGTATGTGTGTGTCTTTATTTTCATTCTCTGCCTCAGCCTGATTTTTCTCTTAATTAATCAAATATGTGTCCTTAGCACACATTTCTGCTGCAACATAAACATCTGAAAGCTTGTTTCTCAGTGAAGTGGGAGGCCATGCTGCCTGGGAAGAGCAGAGAGAGAAGCGTGAGAGGTTTGGAGAAGGTAGGAAGGAGCCGCATATTTAAACATCCAGGACGGCCGGAGTGACACACCAGCTGAGCCAGGTGAATACTGATTTACAGTAATGCCAGCCTGATGGGAGGATTTTTCTCCAGCAACCCTCCGCTGCTTGGAGACACGCAGTGGGAATGTGGGTGGCTGAACTCATTAAAGGCTAAGGTTTTACCAGGTGGGTGGGACAAAAGCAAAGGAAGGCAATGGAGTAACAATATTTGTCAGAAGGTGAATATAATAATGAATCATAGACTATACACTAGACAAAGAAGGATAATAACAGTAGGAGAGCCAGTGGAGAGCAAGTTGTGGGTTTCTTTTTAGACTTTGCGATGATGAAAAAATTACTTGAGCCTGTGAGCTGAAGTGAATGGGAGGTTCCCATTTGAGATGTCAGAGGTGATGTCGTTTCCAGTGATGATAAAGTACAAGAGATGGCCCTGGGCGGACATAGTGCAGCTGTCCAAAAGGTCATCGGAAAGCGGTGGACTAGGAGCTGAGAAGCTAAAATGTGAATCCATCTTCATGAGTGTTGAAATCATCTAAGATGATGGCAAAAGTTTGGGTAGAAAAAAAGGCTGCTATCTAGGGACAAAAGTGTTCAATGAATGAATCATGTGAAAGGAATTTTGATTGTTATGAGTGAAGAGGTTTACAAGCGAATGATGTGAGTTTCAAAGAAGCAGCAGAGTTGTTATTTTATTTAAAATGGTTGTTTTCAAAAGAAAAGGAGACCCATGTAGCTGAAATGATATGGAATGGGTGGGAAAGGGTTAGCAAAGACATCCTCTAAGGTAACTGAGATACCAGAAAAGAAAATCATCCTCTTTTGAGAGGGCCTCAGGGAAAACATTATCAGAGAAGAGCTGGCTTTCCGGCAAATAGGTTACAGGGAGGTCCCCAGAAATGAAGAGGCTGCTAAAGCTGTTAAGGATGGAACAAGAGTGAGAGTCACTTGTTTGAGGCCAGAGAGCAAATAAACGGCCCTGCCAGAATTCAAACCCAAGTGCCTAAGTGTGTCTGGTGCCTAGGCTGGGTCATGCTGTTGATCAGAGAGAGAAAATCCACTCAAATCAGTGAATTGGATGTTGGAGGTGGGGAGACACATTTTCAAAACTCTTCCATTAATCTCTTTTATTCTTGACCATTGCAAGGACATTAGGGTGGTGGTAGTGGCATTATATCTGAAAATGTATCTGAGAAAAGAGAATAGTTAGGCGGTCCCAGACAATTCAGACTTCGAAGCTCCACGTAGCCTCAGGAACTTGATGTGAACGTCATAACTCAGGTGAGTCTTTTCGAGCTGGCAGAGGTACTACATCAATTGAGACAGTGATGCTATTTTAGAGTTTATGAAGCACTTTTTATAAACTGCTGTTGCCTTGGAATGCTTCCCACAAGAAACTGTTAGAACAAATATGACAATGGGAAGATGGAATTCTCATCATCATTGATTATTCCGGCAGAGAATAATGCAAAACATCTTGAAGGCATGTGTCTGCTTAATGCCTTTAAGATATGTTGTATTATACTTACCTGGCAGGGGAGATACCATGATCACCAAGATATGTTGTATTGATATCATTTGGTATTTATTTTCTTAAATATTGCATATATTGATGAAACATTTTCTTCTATTCCTAAGTCCCTCTAAACAAAATGATATCACTCAAGGTCTAATACTCTGACTAAATTCATATCTCTTCACTGCAAAGAATAATAGAGTGCAAGATCAAGGAGAGTAATAACTGCACAGTGGCTATAGTTATTTAGCCCTCTAAAATTTGAACCTAAAAACAACATAAAACTATGAGGAATTAATCTTGAGTCTAGTGTAGCCCCCATCATTGCAGACTGGAAAACTCCTGTAACATGAAATGTTTAGACAGTTTCCCAGAGCAATGGACCACTGCAGCTCTCCCTTTCCCACGTCTATTGAGGGGGGAAAAAATGTGATGATTCTCTTTGCCAACAGATATAAATCCTGTTACCCTCCAATCCATAATTTGCTATTTCCCCGTGATCCACATGGTCTTTATTCCCCTAAGGCAGTGGTTCTCATCCTTCCTAATGCCGTGACCCTTTAATACAGTTTCTCATGTTGTGGTGACCCCCAATTTCATCGTTACAAATTGAACATAATTAATAACAAAAACAATATGTAATTATATATGTGTTTTCCGATGGTCTTAGGCGACCCCTGCGAGAGGGTCATTTGACCCCCAAAGGGTCGCGACCCACAGGCTGAGAGCCGCTGCCCTAAGGTAACATCAAGAAAAGTATTTTTCTCAGCTTTCTAGTGTTGGGGGCCACCACTGTTTTACCTGCCCAGTACCTTCATGCTTTTTTCTTGAAACTCTACTGCTCCCTTGCACCTAACCAGCTGTGTGAAACAGAAAAGTTCACATGACTAGGTGAGTCTGGCCACCCTTGATTGGTCCAGGGCTAGACACCTGACTCAAGTCAGACCAATCAGAGTCCTCCAGGGATTTCAGAACTGCTTGGCTATGTAAAGCTTGGGTGCTGTTCCTACCATGTTTGCTGCCATGGGAGATTAAAGACGTGAAGGAAGGTGATCTGCAGGGCAAGTGAGGAGACTAAAGCATCCACAGAAGTATTTTTAATGATGCTGCAGTTGCTGGGGAAAAACAGAGCAGAAGATGTAGAGCAAGCCCTTATGTGTCCAGCGCCGGCTGTTCTAACACTCCTGTCCCGGTGAGGTAGGACAGAAAGAGACCAGGAAAACGCCTGGGAAAGTGGAATACGGAAACGGAGCCAAGACCATTAAACAAGGCCCAACAGTTTGAACAACTTACAGCCAGCTAGCGAACCACAGACCTCATCTTCCCTAACCAAGGACATGAGAGCAAATGGTTTATACCTCTCCTCCCTAACCAGAGAATACATAGCTTTAATCACTCTGGACTGGAAGCTAGAGAACAGAGACCCAATTAATGCCATTTGTGTCAGCTAAACCCAAGGACGGATAAAGTCAGGGGAACAAATAACAAAAACCCGACTAGGGCCAGATAGACCCAAGATAAAAGTAAAACAATAAAGCCCACCAAAGAACAATCTCAAACTCTCCAATACCTTCCTTTAGATGCTTCAGCATGTTAACAACGCACCTGGAAAGATGATGAAGATTCTTCTGAAACCCTCTCCTAATATTCCAGCCCACAGAGGGGAGATAAAACCCTCAAGACAAAGGATACCAGCACTGGCTCGCTCCAGAGCATGCCCATGCTTTTCTTGGGCATGAACTTTTTCCTTCCTCCTAAACCAGCGGTTCTCAACCTGTGGGTCGCGACCCCTTTGGCGGTCGAATGACCCTTTCACAGGGGTCGCCTAAGACTACCCTGAATATCAGATATTTACATTATGATTCATAACAGTAGCAACATTACAGTTATGAAGTAGCAACGAAAATAATTTTATGGTTGGGTCACAACATGAGGAACTGTATTTAAAGAAGGTTGAGAACCACTGTCCTAAATGCTAAGGGTCCCCATGAGACTTGCAACCAGGGGAGCTGTGAGCAGTGACAGCTTGTCCAGGACTTACTCCCTGATTGCATCTCCAACGCCTGCTTTTTCTATGACTTCCCAGGGAGCTAAAAGCAGCCCCCTTCCTTGGCTCACTTTTTCCTAGAACATTTCTAGGGAGCCAAACAGAGCACCGCCTCTCTCCTGTTTCTTCTTGTACCCTAAGCCCTTCTGTTGTTGCACTGCCCCAGCGTTAACAAACTTACTCTCAAAATCACCTGGACTCATATTTTTAAATCTTTCCTGCATAAAGTCAAGAACCCACACATTACACTGGTCCCCATCCTGTGACACAAGACACCCCAGAGTTCCATAAGACACCCCAGAATCTCTGTATCTCTATCTAACACTGCTATCTGAATTTCACTGAAGCTACCACACCTTGGAATTTTGCTCTCTAAGCAAACAAAATACTAGGTAGTCAAGACATTGTTTCATCTTTAACTTCTCTAAGACATGCCTAGAAATACATACTTTGTAAAGCAGAAAGCATTTAAAAATTGCTCATCTTCTGTATGAACAAGCACTTTGAAAGTATTAGTCTCAACCACAACCCTGTGAGTAATACTAATAATGAGAGTTCATGTTTATTGTGATGTAATGTTGTTCTAAGCACTGTGCTGTGTTGATTACAGTCCTCGCTTCATTCAGTCTTCATACAGTACATATAAGGAAACTGAAGCTCAAAGAACCCAAAAGAGATGGACAGAGATTCCTTACCCAAGTCTATCTTTAAGGAAGGACTTGCTCCAGCTTTGGGGAGTGCCTTTGGCAACCAGTCTTCAGCTGTCGGCCCTTGCGGGGCTGGCCTCAGCTGCAGTAAATATCTCCCCTAAGGTCACATCCCCCCCAGGTTGTAGCTCCCATCTTGTGACAGAGGGAGGGGGTATTAAGGTCCAACACCAATCTGCAGGGACATTCTGACTACAGAGATTTTGAGCAGAGTGACTGAGGCCGTCAGGTATACCCCAGTGCTCAATTCTTCCTCTGCCCATCCTGCTTCCTTTCCCTCCCTTCCACAGCTGTTCATCCCACAATGCTTCCTAACAAACACCGCAACACTCACATCTATCTCAGAGGCTGCTTCTGGGACAACCCAACCTGTGGTGACTGGATTATTAAAGTTCCTCCAGCCTGCAAGGGCAGCACTTGGATTTACATTAGCCTTTCTGACCCAAGAACATACATTTTCCCTCTGTGCTAGCCACAGTCTATATTAAGCATCCGTGCAAAAATTATTGACATACCAGAGTCATAACTATTTAGTTCACAATGCTTGCTTTGTTAGTAGCAATACAGTCTTTTCTCCAATTATCCCCCAAAGGAACACTTTGAAATTAAACACACACACACACACACACACACACACACACACACACACACAAGAAACTGTTCATTCCATATTAAAAATACATTGGTAAATACATAAAATCCAAAATTAAAACATGAATGGCTAATTCAATAATACTTTTCATTGACCACAAAAAAATAATTCATTTGTGAAAAGAAATGATGTTCTATATTTTTATTATTACTATCAAATATGTCTATATGTGATACAATACATTTTAATATCAATTCAAAATAAAATGTATGCCAGTAGTTTCTCATAAACTATTGTCTTATTAATGCTAAAAAAAATTCAGACCCTAAAACCAATAGGAAAAAAAAGCAGAAAATCAGATAGATGAAAATGTCATAATTTTGTACTTATGCTCTTTTTTTTTAAAACAGAATACCTTTTTAAAAATATATTTTATTGATTTTTTACAGAGAGGAAGGGAGAGAGATAGAGAGTTAAAAACATCGATGAGAGAGAAACATCGATCAGCTGCCTCCTGCACACCCTCTACTGGGGATGTGCCCGCAACCAAGGTACATGCCCTTGACCGGAATCGAACCTGGGACCCTTCAGTCTGCAGGCTGACTCTCTATCCACTGAGCCAAACCGGCTAGGGCCTTACTCATGCTCTTGATTGAATTCCTATTCATGAGGACTTCATATTGAGCCATTTAGAGTACATAGAGGCACAAGCTGCCCACCCATCCCATCTTCAACCCTTAGGGGTTACTGAGGAATGCCTTTATCTATGTACAAAGATTATAGGAAGCCCTTCCCAAAAATTTGACCCAGCTGAAGAAGGAGAAAAAAAATAATTTTGAAAATTCTCCTGAGTTTTTCCCAACAAAGTGATGGGACACTAGGAAGTTAATGGGTGGGCGGCCTTTAATGAATTCCATTTTTTATTTCCCAATAGACACTGCCCTGGGTCATGGAGCCTGACCTCCACCCACCATGGGGAGGCCAGCAGCTCAGATTCTATCCCAATTAGGAAAATGTTTTCCTTCTTTAATGTGGATTAGACCGTGCTGCCCTGAGAAGAATGCTTGTCCTTAGATGTCTATGAATAGTTTTGTTTAATACTTACCTCCTGGAGGACCCTGAAGGATGAAGAGGCACATCTTCAAAGAAGTCTGACCTGCATTCCAAACATCTCACTTGGATCCTTGTGCCGTGAAAGCCACTCTGAGGCACCCTGCCCACTCACCACCCAGTACCAGGTGACCCCTAGATGGTATCTAGTCAGCGTGACCTGGACACTGGGAAATCAAAATCAACACTTGGGTCATGACCTTCCTTAGCTTGCTGAGGGATGGGAGAAGAAGGAGAGATGGAGCTCATGCAAGAAAACATAGGGTTTCCTTGATTGGAGTCATAAGGTCTAGTTCCTGATAAAGAAATTTGCTGCCAAAACCGGTTTGGCTCAGTGGATAGAGCATCGGCCTGCGGACTGAAGGGTCCCAGGTTCGATTCCGGTCAAGGGCATGTACCTGGGTTGCGGGCATATCCCCAGTAGGAGATGTGCAGGAGGCAGCTGATCGATGTTTCTCTCTCATCGATGTTTCTAACTCTCTATCTCTCTCCCTTCTCTCTCTGTAAAAAATCAATAAAATATATTAAAAAAAAAAAGAAAGAAATTTGCTGAAAACAATAGACGGGACAGCAAGACCATTCCAAGGAGTGTTTAACTTTCTTATTGTGTTTATTTTTTCATATATAAAAGTATTTACACAGTTTATAAAAAGATGAATTTCTCTAATCCCTAAGCCCCTTTAGTTAGTTCCCCCTCTCCAGTACAATGCAGCATTGGGTGACAACAATTGGGGAGTCAAGGAAGCATGGGCAGCCCCACATTCACACTCCCTGACTCCCTACCCTGAGCCCTGTCCCTTCATCTCTCATGGTGGCTGATAACCAGGAGCTCCAGGGGTGGTTCCTGGGGGCCAGGTGAGGAGAGGGTGGGAGGAGAAGTAGCCAGGAAACATCTGGAAACATCTTTTGAAAATATAGGGTGTCCCCAAAAACTGTATGCACATGAATGATTATAAAGTCTGTGTTTATTAACATACAGTTAATTTTCAAAATTTAAAAGAATGAATTTTTTTTTGTCAACACCTGTTTTCAAACTGATGACCTTTCTGGTCCAAGCACTGCTGGTAACGCAAAGCCATGGAAACGCAAACATCAAGAATCATCCCGTTCGGTATTTGTGCACCTTCAATTCATCAGCTGTGACAGCTTTGTGTCGTACACTTTATCTTTTATGTCTCCCCATTAAAAAGTCTACTGGGTACATTTTCCTTGTTCAAAGCTTAGTCTGCCTTCACCCATTGTTCCAAATCAGTAAAACCTGAGAAAGAATGAAAATTGAGTGATCAGCTATGAAAGTGTATCTACCTGTTTTGGGGACACCCTGTGTGTTAGAGGCAGGTGACCTTCCCAGTGTGGGGCGGCCTGCTGCTTCTCAGAGCTCCCTCCGGGGAGGGACGGACTGCTCAGCACCTGGGCCAACCTATCTAATGTTGAACACCCGATTCCTCTTAGTTAGTGGCTGGGCTGCTGTGTTTGGGGGCCTGTTTATATATTTAAAATTTTAAATTAGTTGCTGAATTTGAAAATTGGGCAAATGACCAGGAAACTTCAGATTCCTAGTTCCTTACATCCAGCAGCACCAAGTCCATGTTCTAGAATGACAACACCCGGTCAGAAGTGAGTAGCTGCCACTGCCTTCAGGGGGGTGGTCGCCCTCCCAGGCCCCACCTGGCAGTGCTACTCACACTCAGAATGGGCCTGGCCCCTCCTGCCTTCCTGTGCTCCCCCATCCAGTGAAGGGGGAAGGGTAACGCTGCACCATCACCTGAAGGAGCGTGGAGACTATGCAAACCATTTTATTTTTACAGTTTGCAGATGCACTGCCGTGAACTAAGGGAAAGAACTTCGCAAAATAACTACATGGGAATGACATCTAGCTTGCAACTAAGACCATAGGTTTCAAACACTCAAAAAAAAAACCCTCAAAAACCCCAAGCAAACGAACATATTTCTCACCGTGCAAACTGATGCACCTGTATGTGGAAAGAGAGAAGTTGGAGAAACCATTTCTGACACGATGCACTGAGACAGCCTCAGAGGCCAAGGACCTGGAGGTGAATATGTCAGAGCCTCATCACTTAAGTCCCAGAGGTCTCTCTTTTTAAATGTGGGGAGAGAAAACAATTATCTGGAGGCATTGTTTCCCTACTTAACTCTTGTCTGGTTGAGGTATGATATCAGCAAGTTAAGCTACACGAGCCAGGGCAGATTCATTTCACGTTACCAAACATCTGTCTCAGTCCTTTGGGCTGTAAATGGTAAAACTGAAATAAAATTATATTGCACGCGTCCCCACTAACTGTAGAATTTAAAATCCCCAAGCCCACAGCTAATATATAAACTTTGGGGATGTGTCTGTAAACAGATTTGGGGAAAGCATCTTTTGTATTTCCTGAGCGTTGTCTTCAAATGCCTTCTAAAGGGACTCTCTTCTCTCCCCAGTTACTTGGATAACATAGGAAATTCCTTGCCCTTTAGTTATGTTGGCCTTTCCAACGAGATTATGTAGAACTGCCTCCCAAATGTCTCCCCAATTCTGGTCCTCCGCGAAGTCAGTAACACAGAAAGTGGGTTTATAGAGATTAGCGTGCCCTCAATGAGTCATCCGTATTTGTGGAATTCTGTACAATAAAAAGGAGCACAGATATGCTGACCGCATTTAGTTCCCAGCTTCTTAGGCACTTTTCTTAACCATTTCACTCCCAGAACCTAGAAGCTCAGCAAACAAATTCAGAAAAAGGGAGCCGGCGAAGGAGATGACTTCAAACGGATGGGTTAACCCCCCTCCATTTTCCAAAAGGGGTTAGCATACAGATGCTGCCGGCATAAAACATAATTAGAAGCAAAGAGAGCCAGACCAACCTCAGAAAAGAAGTGACTCAATGCTGAAGAGAAACTGAGCAAACCTCCCTGCCCACATTGTCGTCCTCTGTCCCCTCTCCCCCCAGGTTGAGCATCCTCGCCTTGGCTTCACTCTACTCTCATGGAAGAAGCAATGGGAACGAAGTCAGAACATCTGAGTTTTAGTCCAGATCTGCCAATTTTATTACGACTGACTAGTTTGTTTTCCTGATCTCCAGCTTTGCTCTCTGTTCAATGAAGATAAAAGTAATAATCTTGCACAATCTTTGTGAAAATTCATTTATTCACTCAAAAATACCTATGGAGCTCTTACTGAGTGCCATGTACTTTCTAGGTGCTGGAAATACATCAATGGAAATAAGCAATCAAAGTTTCTGTGCTTATGTTGCTTGTATTCCAGGAAAGAGACCATAAGTAATGCCATGTAATTTTGATAAGAGCTGGTCTATTATTTTGTAGAATGTTTCTCAGTTTAGATTTGGCTGGTGTATTTTTCTTGATTAGATTCAGATTATGCATTTTATACAAGAACTAGAGGCCCGGTGCACAAAAATTTGTGCACTCGGGGAGGGAGGGGGGGTCCCTCAGCCTGGCCTGTGCCCTCTCCCAGTCTGGGACCCCTCGGGAGATAATGACCTGCTGGCTTAGACCTGCTGCCGGGTGGCAGAGGGCAGGCCCAATCCCTAGGTGCAGCCCCTGGTCGGGCTCAGAGCAGGGCCATTTGGGGAGTTGGGGCACCGCCCCCTGTCATGCACAGAGCAGGGAGGATCAGGAGGTTGTGATGCCACCCTCAGTCACACTCAGGGTAGGGCCGATTGGGGGGTTGGGGCACCGCCCCCTGTCACACTCAAGGCAGGGTTGATGGGGAGGTTGCGGCGCAACCCCCTGTCATGCACAGAGCAGGGCCAATCAGGGGGTTGGGGCGCTGGCCCCTGTCACTCACAGAGCAGAGCCCATCAGAGGGGTTGGGGCGCCGCCACTCTCACACTCAGGGCAGGGCCGAAGGGGAGGTTATGGCTCTACCCCGTCACACACAGAGCAGGACCCGTTGGGGGGGGTGGGGGGGGGGAGGGGGTTGGGGCACCACACCCTGTCACACACAGAGCAGGGCCGATCAGGGGGTTGGGGCACTGCACCCTGTCACACACAGAGCCGCAGAGCAATCAGGGGGTTGGGGAGCTCCCCCCTATCAGGCACAGAGCAGGGCTGATCAGGGGGTTGGGGCGCCTTCCCCTGTCCCGAACAGAGCAGGGCGGATAGGGAGGTTGTGGCCCCGCCCCTTGTCGCACACAGAGCCACAGGGCGATCAGGGGGTTCAGGGGGTTTGGGCACTGCCCCCTGTCACACTGATGCCAGTGCCGGGAGGCCTCGCGGCTCCACTGATCCCCGTGCACTGGGTGTGTGTGTGTGGGGGGGGAGTGTCCCTCAGCCCAGCCTGCCCCCTCTCACATACTGGGAGCCCTCAGGCGTTGACCCCCATCACCCTCCAATCGCAGGATCGGCCCCTTGCCCAGGCCTGATGCCTCTGGCCTAGGCGTTCGGCCCGGGCAGCGGGGACCCACAGCTGCAGCGGCCCCGCGATCCTGGGCTTTGCTTTAGGCCCAGGCAAGGGACCCCTAGCTCCTGGGACTGCCAGCTTCGACCGTGCCCAGCTCCCATCACTGGCTCCACCCCTACTTCCTGCTATCACTGGCCAGGGCAGAAAAGGCGCCTGATTCTCCGATCATGGCTGGGGGGCAGGGCAAAGGCGGCCCCAGGGCCGCCTTTGCCCTGCCCCCCAGCTCTTAGCTCCCCTCTGGGTTTCCGATCACTGTCAGTGGCAGGGGGCTTCTTCCTGCTTTCCCTTTGGCCTCCCTGCATTGTGCCTACATATGCAAATTAACCGCCATCTTGTTGGCAGTTAACTGCCATCTCAGTTGGCAGTTAATTTGCATATAGCCCTGATTAGCCAATGAAAAGGGTAGCTCGTACGCCAATTACCATTTTTCTCTTTTATTAGTGTTGATAGCCCAGAAGTGATGTTGTACCATTCTTATTGCATCATGGGTGGTGTGTGATGCCAATATGTCTAAGGCTGGTGCTGTGAATCCTGGCCACTTTGTTAAAGTGGTCTCTGCAGGATTTCTGCGCTGGAAAGTTACTAATTTTTTATGGTTAATGAATATTTTGTAATAAGTACTTCGAGACAATGCATCCTATTTTGCTAAAACACTGATTTAGTATCAATTGGCGGATATTGCTTGCAGCAATTATTATTTTGGCATTTGTTGAAGTTAATTTTACATTTCCCTCATACCTTCTATGTATACTAGAGTTTTTCTATAAGAAAGAGCTTAATTACTTTTAGCTCTGCACTCTTCTGCGTGAATTTTAGAACAAATTTGTCAATTTCCAAGAACAAAATTCTATTGGGATTTTTAGAACGAATATGCTAAATGTATAGATTAATTTGGAGAAAATGGACATCTTTGTGATATAGCCTTTTTAACTATGAAGATGTTATGCTTTGTCATTTATGCAGAATTTCTTTTATATTTTTCAATAATGCTTTGAATGTTTTTCCATCTATTTCTTACAGTTCTTTTATTGGATTTATTCCTAGATAGCATATGTTTTTGTTGCTATTTGGGATTATAATAATTTGTTTTTATTATATTTTCTAATTAGTTATTACTGGTATAAAGCTTTTTGTGTGTGGTTGTGAAAATTTTTTAGTTCTAATGATTTGAAATATAACAAATATGTGGATGATAAAGTATTAGCTAATTAGACTCAGACCCAGTGACCACATGAAATAGATTCAAGCATTCCTCCACGCCTGCACACATCGCCCACAGTTTAAGGATCTCTAGTTTGCATCTTGCCTTTTAGAATGACCTAAATAGAAGCAATGTCTGGACCATAAACTTAAGCTAGAACAGAGAAAGTAGTTTGGTTGCTAAACCCTTTTTTTCCCTGATGCTTATGTTCACTTTAAATATGACTCAGGATGTATCTGTCATCTGGCCTTTATGACGGGTCACGTCTTGACTTTTGAATCTGATGAATGCAAGCTCAGCTGCAGTGATACTGTTGCTGATTCTCAAACTCAGCCTCGGGCGAGCTGGTTCCAGGATGGTTTCTCCAAGGAACCTCATGGGACAGTCGGATGAGTCAGCAGGGACATAAGCTCACTGGCTCTTTCTTTTAGTTGTTAGTTTAATGCGAAAAGAAGCAAGAGACACTTCACAATCATTGAGCCCCTTAATTTTCACAATATTTTGATGAGATACCGTTGCCCCATTTTATAACAATAAAGAAAAATTCAGGAAATTAAGTAACCTGCCAAATGAAGCATGATATGAACTCTGTTCTATTTAATTTCTATATCTGTGCTTTCCCCACTATCCCATTCATTGATGTTTATTTTTATTAATATTTATTTGCATTCTATCAATATTGCATTGCTTGTGCACAAAGGTGAATTTTGCCATAAAGAAATTCAGTTAATTGGTTACTCAACTGGTCAGTGACTAAGACTGACCTGTGCAGAGATGTGTGGGCAATGCACCTGCCGTCCCTGGAAAGAGAATAATGAGGGCAGGTCCCAAGGCTGAGCAACAGCCCTTGCTACACACCCCCTTGCATGTTGCATCAGCACACATGTCTAATTGGGAAAACAATGGAAAGAGTCTTAGTTCTTAGGTAGTATCTCTTATTAAGTAAAGGATCTGGAATAAAAACAACCATATCTAATCACTAACATCAGAAAAATCAATGGGCCTTATGCACAAGCAGATTAAAAGGAAATAGAGTATATATTTCTACATTAAAATATATTATAAGGAAGACGTAAGAAAATTATATTTAAGGATGGCATTTTTGAAGTTATATACAGCAAAATAGCAACAGCAACAACACAGAACAGAGTTTACTGCACTGGTATGCTTTAATTAGATCATTGTGCCCCTCAATTAACCCTTCTTTCTTTTCCAAGTTTGCTTTTACCTCCATTATCTGTAAAATAAGACAAGCAAGAACATACTGTCCACCCAAATTTGGGAAAATGTTTGTTTGTTTGCCTGGCCAAAATATGTCTTGTTGAACTTGCAAACCCATTGTGTAGTGACAGTGTTGAATTTCCTTTGGGGATATTTAAAATATTGACTATTTCCATAGCAAAGGTCTTCTACAGTAACACAGAGAATAAACTAGATGCTTACTCTTGGAAATCCCGTTAGACTGTAGTTTGGTGTAGCTTTAAAAACAAGAAAATCATGTAAGAATCGTATACATTTTCTTTCTCTGCAAATCCTCTTCAGTTGACCGGAAAAGAGACCCGCTGCTTTCTTTAGGTCTTGGTATAAAACCTTCAGGGGACTGTCTACATAATCAAAGTTTAGTAACCGTTTATGTTTTCTCTCTGATCTGAGCAAAAAATGTAGAGGCCACTATTTCTATAGTAATTTTTTAAAGACAGAAACAGAAAACCAGCCCCTTGAACTTCATCTTTGCAACCCGAGGAAGAGCTGACCTTGCCATACAGGTGCTTCTACCCTGGCCGTGCCTCTCACATTTCCCAAAGGCCTGAGTCACACAGGAGAGTCACAGAAACATGTTGGAATGCCACTACGCGGTGTTAAAATCTGGGCCAAAGGAAAATATCCAACCCCCCGTGCCTTGTACTTGGTTGAAATAGTTGTTCATACTCCATAGTCAAGGTGATGGCAGCTAGGCAGCAATCATTTTACCCAGTTATCAAGGGACCCAAAATGTCTCTGCTCGATGAAAAGGGAAGAGTTCGTATAAAACGTAATTGAGAAGGTTAACATTAAAATAAAAACTGTCACCATCTTGGAATGGCTTCTATGTGCCAATACAGTTCTACTTTTTAAAATTAGTCCATGTCACTCCATCTTTAAAAAGTTATAATGGTTGCTCACACTTTACATAGTCACTTATGTGACACACTTCATTCTTTGTTAACCCATTTGATTTCCACGAGAACCGCCAGTGGAGTCAGTGTAAGTATTCTCATTTTTTATTTTATTTTATTTTTTATTGATTTCAGAGAAGAAAAGAGAGGGAGAGAGAGAGGAACATCAATGATGAGAGAGAATCATTAATTGGTTGCCTCCTGCACGCCCCCTATTGGGGATGAGCCTGCAACCCAGGCATGTGCCCTTGACCAGAATTGAATCCGGGATCCTTCAATCCCCAGGCCCATGCTCTATCTACTGAGCCAAACCAGCTAGGGCAGGCGTTCCCATTTTAAAGATGAGGAAAGTGAAGCACAGAGGAAGTATGCAGTTGCCCGTGGTCCAATGATCCATAAGTGGAGGAGCTGGCTTTGGTCCCAGGCTGGTATGGAGCCCACACCCTCGCGCATAATGCTACCTGCCTCCACCTCCACCCCCCGGGGGCAGATTTACAAACATTCCGCTTACAGGGGAGAGGACCGAGACCCAGAGAGGGTAACCGGGAGGCACTGCAATTTGTGCCTTCATCACTGCTCATCACTGCTGGGGCAACATCCAGACGACACTCGGCGCTCCATCTGGACGTGGCCCTGGAGGGCTACCCAGATTCCACAGCTTGGCATGCAAATAAAACGATCTGTTCTCTCATTACGTGTGGCGGATGGTTAAAGCCCACTGCGACCTGGCAGGGTTAGAAGCCTGGTGCAAAATACATGACTGTCCTCTGACCTTCCATTCAGACAGATGGAATGGCGAAAGTGATGGTCATTCATAAGAAAGGTCAGCCTTCCCATGATGGGCAGCAGGCCCTCACGGGGGTCTGATGGCTTTTCCTGTTTCCTCTACTTGAGCTCGCTGTGCGCACATGTGAGAGACGCACTGATTTGTTGAGGGATAATTCAGCTGCTACAGCAAAATGAAAGAAAATCTGGTTGTGGGCATTTACAAGTTGCACTCATTATGCCAGGTTTTTGAAGTCAAAATCCAAGCTGTTCTGAATTTATTGCCTTATTACAGTCCAAGGAATATAATTAAAAGCTATGGCTGACACATAATTACTAATTATACAGTAACCGCCATGCTTCTTCTGGGTTCTAATATTTATTCATAATTTCTATCACTTCATCAAGTTAACTCTCTTGGATAGCCATAGGCTAATATTTTCTTATTTTTTTGTTCTATAAGTAGACCTATCACATTTCAGCTGGCCAACTGATCTCTGAAGAAAGAACTGACTCAGTCATGCTCATTTCACACTTAATTAAATATGAGACTTAACTTCTGAGAAAATATTGAGTAACTAGATTCATCAAGGTTTTTAAAGCCAACCCAGCATTTTACATTCAATAAACAATAAATGGATCAATGAAGATTCATATATTCTTCATGGGATCCAAACCAGCGAGCAACTTAGATGAAATTTTTTTTTATAGAATCAGTGGATAAAATACGGATAAGATTGGATGATAACTGCTGAGAGACTTACGTATTTTAATTCCATTCTCCCTTCATAAGATGCTGAATTTCTTGAAAGTAAGCTTCTGCTTCACTTACTAATCTTTATACTCAAAGCACGGTACCTAGGGCATAGTGAATACTTCATAAATGTTTATTAAATGAATGAATGAATGAGGTGAGCAGGACACATGAGTGTGAAATATAAGTCACCAATTAGCTGTAAGGGTTATCTGTCACACGAAATAAACTAGGACAACAAAAAGTATTTTTGAGGTCTATTCCAAAAAGTACAGAATGGAACGCATTTCCACATACACACGTATATGTAACGTAAATCGCAAATGGTATTCCATGAGGTTTCAGTGTCAACTTGAGGCGTCTCCTCCCCAAAGCGGTGGGAACAACTTTGTGTCCACTGGTCCTCTTGTCTATGTCCTTGATCCTATCTAGACTCCAATCATTCTGTCCTTGTTTGAACAGATGCTTCCTCTCACAATATATATAAACATGGAATCTTTACTCTGTACACCTGAAACTAATACAATGTTCTATGTCAAGTATATCTCAATAGAAAATAGAAACAAAATTAAAGAACACTCCCATTTAGATATTTATATTAATGGCAAAGACATTTCAAGTGCTATGTAGAAAACGGAGCCTGGTTTACCCCTGACTGCATTTCTCTAGTTCTAGTTCATTGGCTGCTTCATAGAAGCGTCTTTACTCTTTCACAATATGTTCTGCAAAATTACCACCACCTGCTTTCTTCCTTTCTCTGTCCCTTTTCATAAAAACCTTCTCTGCTTTGATGGTGAGAAGGTAGTAAATAAACTTTCTGGATCTTAGCAGGAAACAACATAAACTACCTAGCAGAGTCTACCACTTTATAAGAGCACTGAGTTTATGAAACGTATTTGTTTTTTTATTCAAACTTCCCACCCAGGATAGGCGCCAATGCTTTTACTGTTGTTCACTCATTCTCATTCCCTAAGGATGGGCTACACATACATTCAACCAAACAAACCATATAGCAGCTAAAATACTCGTCATTTGGATAGCCCCTGACAATTGGAATTATTTCTGATTAAATGACTAACTTCTTTCTTTCTTTTTTTAAAATATGATTTTATTGATTTTAGAGAGAGTGGAAGGGAGAGGGATAGAGAGATAGAAACATCATCAACCACTGACTTCTGCACGCCCCCTACAGGGATCAAGCGGCAACCCGGAAATCAAACCAATGACCTCTTGGTTCATGGGTCGATGCCCAAACCACTGAGCATGCAACCAAGATAATGAATTTATTTCTTTTAAGAGCCAGCTTACAAACCAAAGCCAGGACTTTACGTAACCCACCTTGGATGACATCAGCAGGAAGTGGCAGGGCTTTTTGGCTCCCAAGTCAAGATGGTGTTTTATCCTTCTAAAGGTTTTGCAATGTATTTTAAAATGTTTCTTCCAGCTTAACACCAAAACCTACTGATAGCTTAATTTTCAAGTGACTTTATAAACACACTTGTCATGGGGACTCAGTTTTTTCCATCCTTAGCCACAAGGGGGGGGTGTTGTGGGGGGCTGCAGCCACTCAGTTCTCAGAGTGCAGAGTGGTGCAGAGGAGGTTCAAGCATCATTATTTCAGAAGCCATGCATAGCAGCACTTCTGGTGCTCTCCCCTGCACCCTTCCAATCTTTGAAAAGGTCTTTCTGCAAGGGAGTGATCAGCATATTGCCACACAGTCTCAAATGGTTCTGAAGACTAATAGTTTGTGAATACAAAGTCATTATTGGCTCCTTTCCATTCCATTCCAGTCAGCTCTCCATTATCCCAGCGCTGCTCACTGAGTTCGCGGATTACCCGGGTCATTTGCTCTGCCCCTTTCTTCTTCTGCGGGAAGTATCTTGCCATTTCAAGTGTGACTGCGTTTGCCAAACCTGCAGATAGCAAACGAGAAAATAAAATGAGCTCAGTTTGCTACTTGTTCACAATCTCAGCGCATTCTTTCTTTATTTAATTCCGTGTTTGTCTGGGGGTTTTTGTTGTTCTTGTTCAAATTTTGAAGGGTGAAGAGGGCAAGGTGAGAAGGATGTGGACATGCTTAAAATTGTCTTGCTATTTATCTGATATTTTAAATTATTCATTGTAATTAGATATAAGGAAATCGGAATCTCTGGGGCAATCCTTCCGGGTCTTTTCTGTTCTCTATTATGGTTATAGGTTGCTTTAAGGTAAATTAAAATGGTGTTATTGTCAACTGCCTGAAACGAATAAAATTTTCTGTGTTAAGACTTTCCCTTACCACTTGCTGGGAATATGGAATGAGCTGAACTAGTCATTTTACATTTTATTATAAATCTGAGACTTAAAGCACAGCTCTAGGACTTCCTGGATGGGCCCACAGCTCCATGGTGAGTCTGGGCTTGTGTGCTGTGCTCAGCCCATATTTCCAGCCTGGAACACAGAGCTTAAAGGGTAGAAGTCTCTTAGTTGAAACGCCAGAAGCAGAGGAAGAGGAAAAGTGAGGTGCCAGTTTCTTGTGTCCTGGAAAATCTGTGTTTGCTCCCTCCGTGGTTCTCACTGGAGACCAGCACACTTTGAATAGCAAATCAAAATGACACTCAATTTTAACCTAACAAATTAGAAATATATATATATACTAGAGGCCTGGTGCATGAAATTCGTGCACATTTGCTGTCCCTAGGCCTGCCCGGCTATCAAAGCACGAGCTTCTGGCATGGAAGGGCAGGTCCCAGCTGACCTCTGGGCCCTGGGCAGAACCTCTGTCCCTGGGCCTCTGCCTGAATCATTGGGCCCCCGCCCGGCTCCCTCAGTGCCTGGGAGCCGGGTGGTGGCCCTGTCCCCTGCCACCACCACTGGTTGCCATCTGCAGGGTGATTGGTGGGGCGATTGGACCCCACTTGCACCTGCCTTGGACTGGCGCTGCCCGCTCACCTGCTCCACCATCCTGCTGCGGTCCTGCTCTTGTTGGGGCCAATCGGGGCTGGCAGTGCCTACACTGCCACCTACTGCCAGTGCCTCCTCACCAATGCCTGCCATGTTCCACGCTGCCCCCTGGTTGTCAGCGCCCATCATAGCGAGCGGTCGAACTCTCGGTCGAACTCCCGGTAGAGGGGACAATTTGCATATTAGGAATGGTTACAGTATTTTAATTATATTATATACTACAATTATAAAGGAGAAGTTTTACAAATTTGAAAAAATTGTGTGTCTCATTGAACATTTGCAAACTTCCTCTTCTGACTCTATCTTTCTGAGGTTTGGTTTCAGGACCAGGGGGGTGGTGCTGCTGAGAGGTTGCTGTATGACTTTAGGACAGATAGTCTACACTGGAAGCTTTACATAAAGAGCAAACTGTGTGACCATCAGAAATACTACATTTCAACTTGATGAATTAATTTAATCAGGCGAACAACAAAAGTATGTTTTTAGGTCTCAAATTTTCAGTAATGTCATCATTAAAATTTATATACATTTATCATTTTATAGATGAACTATCAACACAACTCAGCGATGTGCTAGGTCAAATTTACTTAACACATTCAATTTACAAAACACACATACAGAATAAATTGACTTCAGTATGAAGCATCTTCTTCAGTGTCACCAATCCATGTGACTGTCAAACTTCAGCAGGAAGACAGGGGAGGGTTGGGGAGGGGGGGTGGTAAGAGAGCAACCAAATGACTTTATGCATGCATATAAGCATAACCAATGGACACAGACACTAGGGGGATGAGGGCATGTGCCGGGAGGGTGGGGGAGGTGGGAAGGGGAGGTCAATAGGTGAAAAAGGAGGCATATGTTCTACTATTTGTAATACTTTAAACAATTAAAAAAAAAACTTGAATAGGCACTTGTGCACTTGGGTACTACAGATATATGGAATGCTAGAAAACAAGAACTTTTAAATTTAAGTTTCCTAAGCCAAATATTACACAAAATCACGAATAATATAATTATTTCAAGTTGGAGGGCAAATGAGAAAGTGTTTTTAAAACTACAGTGGTATTAGAGATGGTATAAACAAAAATTCATTGTAATGTGAGTACGTATAAATTTTGGCCTATCAAGTAGATAGAGAATCTTACTAATATTCTTAGCCTCTGATCCAGTATTCTGCTTCTAAAATATATTGGAGCCCTGGCAAGTTTGGCTCTGTAGATAGAGCGTCAGCTTGGGGGCCGAAGGGTCCCAGTTTCAATTCCAGTTAGGGGCACATACCTCGGTTGCAGGCTCCTCCCCAGCACGGGCTCTGGGCAGCAGGCAGCCAATCAATGTGTTTCTCTCACACTGATATTCTCTCTGTCTTTCCCTCTTTTTTTCACTCTTTCTGAAAATAAATGGAAAAATTTTATCCTTGGGTGAGGATTGAAAATAATAATAATAAATATAATATAATAATAGAGGAATATGCAAATTAGCTGGGACTCCATAACATCATGACCGATCTACAAGCAGCAGAGAGCTATAGGATGGCAGGGCAGCAAACGGCCCAGGAGCTACGAGTGGGCAGAGCTACCAGCAGCAGTGGGTGGGGGGCCAGCTGAGGCAAGCGGCAGCGAGCTACTCGCGCATGGATTCGTGCACAGGGCTACTAGTAATAATAATAATAATAATAAATGAAATATATTGGAAAATCAAAGGTGCAACAAAGGCAAAGATGACCCAGAGAGCAGTATTTACCATAGCAGAAAACAACATTAAAATATCTAAATAGTAAATAGGAAAAAGGAAAAATCTGTTGTGATTAAAGGAATTACCCGGTGGTATATTAGGTAGTAACAGTAGCATAATGTGTTTGAAGAATTGCTAGTGACAAGGAACTTACTTCCAAGACAGAATTGAATAAAGAAGAAAAAATGTCTGAAAAGTATTACAGTCATATCTAATATATATTAAATATATGCATATAGATAATAGTTAGACTAGGTACTAAAAGAAAATACACTAACATATTAAAAAGTGGTTATGGATATTTTTGTTTTCTTCTGTGTACTTTTCTATAAGCTAAAAATTATTTAAACACGAAGGTATTTGTGACAGTCAATTTTGTGTATCAGTGTGACTGGGCTAAGGGCTGCCCAGACAGCTGTTAAACGTTATTTCTGGTTGTGTCTATGAGGGTGGTTCTGGAAGAGATTAGTGTTTGAATGGACAGACAGAAAGAAGAGCGCCCTCGCCAGTGTGCGTGGGCGTCACCCAGTCTGCGCAGGGCCGGGGCAGCCCAAACTGGCGGCGGAAGGACAGATTCGCCTCTTTGAGCTGAGACAGTCATCTTCGCTCCCCCTAGGACTTCAGTGCTCCTGGTTCACGGGCCTTGCGACTTGAATGAGGAGTGATGCCACTACCCCTAATTCTCAGCTCTTTGGACTTGGACTGAATTATACCACTGGCTTTCTGGTTCTCCAGCTTGCAGACGGTTCATGGGACTTCTCAGCCTCCATAATCACGTGAGCCAATTCCCATAATAAATCCCGTATATCTATCCTACTGGTTCCGTTTCTTTGGAGAATCAAGACCAATACAGTGTTATCTTTCATAGTGAGACTGCATTAAATATAAATTAAAATGTGAATTTTAGTCAATATGGCTTAAAACACAGATTTTTGGTGTCAAAATTACTTGAGTTTGTGTCCTACTACCAATAATAAGATGGGGAAATTACTTAACCTCTTTAAAACTCTGTAAAAAGATTGATTTATTAAATAAAAAACTTCCCAGAAAGAAAAACCAAGGACTAGAGCTCACTGGTGAATTGTGCCTAATGTATTTTTTAATCTCCATTGTTGAAAGTATTACAAATGCCTCCTTTTTCTCCCCATTAGCCTCCTCCACCCTGCAATTCTTCACAAATTCTTCCAAAATATAAAAGTGAAGGGAAAACTTCCTAACACACCCTATTAGGCCATTGTTATCTTGACACGAAAACCAAAGACATTACAAGAAAATTACACACCAATATCCTTTGTGAATATAGATGTAAAACTCTTCAACAAAATACTAGCAAAGCAAGTCCAACAGCATATAAAAGGGATTTATCCCACAAATGAAATTCACACCATAATCTCAACAGATGCAGAAGTATTTGAAAAAACCAAAAATCCAACACATTTACATGATAAAAACAATAACAAAACAAGGAATAGAAGGTATTTTCCTCAATATTAAAAAAAGAGCATTTATGAAAAACCTAAAGTACCATCACATTTAAAAGTGAAAGTAAACTTTCTCACCTCCGAAAATCAGGAACAAGGTAAGAATGTCCACTCTTGCCAGTTTTATTCAATTTTGTAGTGGAGGTTCTAGCCAGAGCTGTTAAGCTAGAAAAAAGAAATAAAAAACATCAATATTAGAAGGAAAATAAAACTATCTTTATATGTAAATGATATGCTATTTATATAGAATATCCTTAAGTACCCACACATGGACACATGCACACACACACACATATATACATGTATACAAAAATTAGAACTAATAAACAAGTTCAGCAAGGTTATATGACATAAGTTAATACACAAAAATCTGTTATATTATTGTACACTAGCAATGACCATCTGAAAATAAAATAGAAAACTATTTCATTTTCAATAGCATCAAAAAGAATAAAATATTTAAGAATAAATGTAATCCAAGAAGTGTAAAATGTATCCATTGAAAGTAAAAAACATTGGTAAAAGAAATGAAAGAGACCTAAATGAATGAATTAAAAGACATAATATTGTTAAGATGGCAACACTCCCAAAAACTGAGCCTCACATTATATAATTAAATGAATTCAAAATATATCAAAGGTCAAAATGCTACAGCTAGAACTGTGCAAATCTTAGAAGAAAAGATACAAATAAATTTTTATGACCTTGGATTAAGCTACAGTTTCTTAAATATGACACTCAAAGTGCAAGCAACTAAAGAAAAAATAGATTAATCAGACCATCAAAATTGAAAAGTTTTGTGTTTAGTTAAAGGACACTATCAAGAAAATAATCTACAGAATGGGAGAAAACTTTTTAATATATATCTGATAAGGATCTAATATTCATATACATAAAGAACACTTAAAACTCAATAATAAAAGGCAACTATTTTTTAAATGATGAGCATATGCAAATAAAACAATCTTTAAATGCCCAATAAGCACGTGGAAAGATGCTCAACACCATTAGTCATTAGGGAAATGCAAATTAAAAGCACAATGAAATACCACTTCCATCCCCTAGGATGGCAATAATAATTTAAAAAATTTTCAGAAATCAGAAAATAACAAATGTTGGTGAAGATATAGAGATATTGGAAGCCTCACACACTGCTGATGGAATGCAAAATGGTTCCTGCACTGGAAAACAGCTTGGCAGGTCCTAAACATGTTAGCTATAGAGTTTCTAGATTGCCTAGCAATTCTACTCTTGATATATATTCAAGAGAATTAAACACATGTGTTCATTGAAAAAGGCTTATGCATGAACATTCACAGCAGCATTATTCGTAAGAAGCAACCCAAATGTCCAACAACTGATGCATGAATAAACAAAAAGTGATATATCGGTACAAAGGAATAGTATACTGTCACATGCTACATACACCATGGATAAACCCTGAGAATATTATGCTAAATGGAAAAAGGCGGTCACAGAAGGCCACAGATCATATGATTCTATATATGTGAAATACCAGAAGAAGCAAATTCATACAGGCAGTAAGTAAATTATTGATTGCCAAGGACTAGGGTGAGAGGGAATGAGAAATGGCTACTTTTGGGTGTAGGGTTTCCTTTTGGGGTGTTGAAAATGTTCTGGAATTAGATGGTGTTCGTGGTTGGACAACCTTGGGAATATGCTAAAACCCAGTAAATTTTACACATTAAAATTGTGTATTTTATCAGATGTGAATTATATCTCTATTTTTTTAAAGTGTTAAAATCTAAATCTCTCCAGTCCAGAGTCCAGCTGCTAAACAACCACATCAGAGCCAGTCAAGTCCAAATCCCTCAGCACTGCTCTCTCCCTTGCTCTACCCTGGAGGGGCCAGAATTTGCTTTGGGTTAGATGGGGAGGGAGGGGGAGGATCACACTGTGGGAACTGAGAAAAGACACTGAAGTATTGCCCCTTCTCCAAATGCAGGCTGCCCGATTGCAACAGGACCAAACTGCAGATGCCATACTAAGTTAAGATTAAAATCTGACTTTTCCATGGGCTGCACATGTAATTATCTAATCAAAACTATACATTTATGGCTTGAACATGAGATTTTTATTACCTAAAGGACACAGAAAAGTTATGAGATCTGCTGGTAGCCAGAGAGCAAGAGCCACACAGAACATCTGAAAGTACAGTGAGTGTAAAACTAAAGCTCTGTACACATTTCATTGTATGAGCCCTACTTGTTTCAGTGTGCAAGTGACAGCTGGGTAAAGGTGGGTGCTGGCGGCTGTGGGGAGATATGGGAGCCCTCATATGACATGGGAGAACAAAGGGGTGTATTTAATAAAACAAAATCAAACACTCCAGGACCAGCAACTTCATTTCCGAGTTTGTATCACAGAAACTTCTCTATAAGAGGCTTGTACTCCACAACTAAAGGCCCCGTGAGAAGCTTACAGCATTTCATTTCTACATTCAGGAAGGAAAGGGGAGTGTCATTTTTAATATATTACCATGTTAACTGCTGGTGCAAAGTTGAGAACAGGGTTGCAAGACAAACATGGAAACAGATGTCATCTCTCTCCCCGGCGTGTGTGACCAGGAAGGTCTTCAGCGATGGTTCTACTCTATGAGCTTGGATTCAGACGCAGAATCCTTCTCAACACAGTTGTCCTCCAGGCAGCCATTAACAAATGAGCAGCATTGTAGTGCAAGATAAAATTGTGTGGGGTTTTATTTGTTAGGTGCTGTTGTGGTGGTGGTTTTTAATTCTGGCTTATAGTTTAGTTTTTAAAAAACAGAATATACATACTGTAAAAATGCAAAGCATAATAATTATATGTACAATTTGGCAAAACAGACTAGCGTTTCTTCTGAGAGAAAGGCAAGCTTAGCCAAAGCCAGAGCAGGACAGGAAATTATAGAGGGAAGGACAGCACTGCTCCTTGTGGATTTGTAGGAGACAAAGTGGGTAGAGAGCAGGAAGAGCTTTTAGCAAAATGACTGGAGCTGCAATTAAATTGCATTTGAGGATCAGCAAGAATATTGTCTATGAAAAGTGGCAGTGAAGTGAGGTTCTTTGTCTCCTCACCTTAGTAACACACATACCTACTCCCAGAGTGCCCTCCAGGAAGGGTTTGCTGTATGTAGTTCTCGCACCTGGTCTCAAGTACCGAGAGCCCTGTGCCCCAGGTCAGGCCCCGGCAGGAGCAGCCCCTGCCTGGGGTGGAGCCAGGCATGAATGCAGAGATCCAGCCATTTGGGCCCAACACGGGATACCGCTTGGGCCAGACTCCTGGCAGAGCTCTGCTGGGTTGGCTGAGGCTCTCCTGGTCCTGCCTCTACTGTTAGTCGTGCTCCTCTGCCCACTCCTACTTCCTCTCCCTCCCTCCCTTCATAGATGTTGTCTCCAAATTTCTTGTACCCCAAATTCAGTCTCAGCACCCCCATCTGAAAACCTGACCTGCAGCATCCAGGAATCCCCACTGTCCCATGTCACCCTTCCATACCAAATGCAAAGCATACTAAGAAAATGATGAGGGAATCTCTGTTGCACCATTTGAGCCATGAATTAAACAATTTCTTCATTTTGATATGTGCTATACATTTTTGCAACATACAGGGACTATTTGTAACATGACTTTACTATGAGATAAAACAAAAAATAATTTTTAATTACTAGTAGGACATATTGCCTTTTCATGGGGCTATTTTAACTAGAATAATAAGGCTTTAGAGTTAATTTATAAGACCATTTTCCTTAACGCTTCTTAAGGAGAAGGTGGAAGAGAGCTAATGTTGATTGAAGACTTACCATGTAACAGCAGCGTTCTTACATGGTTCATAGGCTACTTTTAAAATACAGGTGGGCTTGAGCTGCTACGCCTGAGAAACAGCAGTGACCTCTGGAATCAGATTTTGTAATGCAGTCAACAGACAGAACCGCAGCCTCTCCCAGTCAGGAGGTTGCCAGGCCTGCAGTCACTGTTTTAAGCTGAGTCCTAGCCAAGGGATACAGCCTGTCGTCGTCATTTTTGGCCACCAGGGGTCAGCCTTTGCACCTACTGTAATAACGTTTAAATGAAAGCTGGGAGGAGGGCAGGGAGGGAAAACAAACCTTTCACTTCGTGTTTAACATAATAAGTTTATTGCAATCTACTTGTCAAATAAAGATCCATGAAGCTGCAACATAAAATACTTAGTTTTCACATAGCCTACAAATTGTGTTACACTTACTCAGATCAAAGCGTGGATTCTGAGGGTGTTAGACCTACAAGGGACCTTATAGGTCTGAAAAGCATCAGCTATCTGCGATTGCCCCTTACTCTGTGCTGAGCACAATACTAACCAAGTCACACGGGGTATCTCAATGATTCACCCCCCCCCCAGGACTTTGAGTCAGGTCTGCCACCCCACATTTCAGATCAGGTAACTGAGAGTAAGTCACTCCCTCGACAAATATTTATTAAGCAGAGAAGACCTGGCAGCAAGTCAGTGGGTGAACCAGGCTTTCTACTTAAGTTTTTCTGATGCCAAACCTTGCTTTTGTCTTCTCTGGGGGGAACAGGGCCCAAGAGGCTAAATGAATTAACCAAAGGAACAGAACTCCCTGGGATAGCACTTCTCCCTCTAACATACTGGTATTGGTTGAGGTGGCCTCTAGCCTTAATGTCAGAAGGCAGGCTAGGTAAAGTGGGTTGCACAGCCATTGTTTTTCCCCAGTGGTGGGAGGGAGAAGGAGTACACACATATGTTGGGAAACATCTAATTTTCATGAAGTTGGTAAGAAAGCCAGAGCTCCTGAAAAAATTACTTTTGTTTAACCTCATGAAACTTTGTGTTTAACTGCAGTTTTCTCTCAGAAATGTGTTATCCCATCATCGTCTCCTTTATTCTTTCTCTTTTATTCTCTTTTCCTTGTCTAACATTTCTGCTGTATATTGGCTTTCTCACTCCTGTCTCCATATCTCTCAAATCTTGTAATTTTCATTAATTATCTCTCTTTACTAAATGCTGTATAATTTCCTCATATCTCCCTTTAAGGCCATCCATTTTACCTGTCTCTAATTTGTTATTTAATCAACCTTTTTGTTTTTTAATTTTAATTTTTTATATTTTTAATTTCTGTTACATCCTGTTTTTCAATTGCTGCCTATTTGATTTTCAAAGTAGTTCATCTTTTTCTTGAGGTGCCAATGCCTTCATTTACATCTTTAACCATTTTCAATATGCTTGTATTATACTCTACTTCAGATGGCCGTTATAATTTTTAACTTCTTGAAGTTCTAATAATTTTCTAATTTATAGTAGATTATGGTCTCATTTGCTATGTATTTTATGAACTGAGATATGAAAATTAGTGAGACGACATTTTTCCGTAAGAATCCACAGTGGTATGGAACCGCCCCCCACCCCCCTACCCCCTGCCCCATATTAGACTGACAGAACAATACCACAAACTGGGGACTAAGACAGAAAATCTAAATAACTTACCCAGCCATACAACTAGTAGGTAATAGAGCGAGTATTCAATTACTGGGATGCCTGGGACAGGATACTCTGTTATTTGGTTCACAAATGGGAGCTTTGATGGGTTTAGTTCCAGACCACCACAATAACGTGAATATTATAATAAAATGAGTCACACAAAGTTTTTGGTTTTCCAGTGCATATAAAAATTACGTTTATACAATACTATAGTTTACTAAGAAAGCAATAACATTATATCTGAAAAAAACAATGTACATTCCTTGATTACACCTAATAATAAAATATTTTATTACTAAAAATCGTTAACCATCACTGAGCCCTGACAAAGATTTCTGATCACTGATTTACCATAACAAATATACTGCTAATAATAACAACAATAATAATAATAAAGTTTGAACTTTACCAAAGTTTAACAATTACCAAAACGTGACACAGACAAAAAGTGAGCAAATGCTCTTGGGAAAATGGTGCTGACAGACTTGCTCGATGCTGGGTTGCCACAAACCTTCAATTTGTAAAGACTACAATATCTGGGAAAGACAGTGAAGCTAAGCACAATAAAATGAGGTGCGTATGCATTTAATTAAAGGAATGCTACAAGAATATAGCTGCCAAACTAAAGTCCTTAGAGCACCCCAGTCTGAGTTGAAAGTTCTCAGGGTTCTAGAAGTGGCATTACAGCTCCCCTGCCTTCCTGGGACGACTCCTGGCTAATGTCAGGACTGACCATACTGCACAAGGATGTGGTAGGATCATGTGTCAGCTTAGAGATACTTCCTGTTGGCATGTTAATTACAGGCATCTTTCTTTCCTGGCAGATTTTCCAGAAGCCAGAGCAGGTGGGTTGTTTTTAAAGAGAACATTCAAAGCAATGGCACTGGTACCTGTGGGGAATTTTGTTGGTCTCTTTATTCCCCCAAATGCCACATAAAAATGTGAATTTCACACAGGAACACTTAAGTGCAATGCAACAGTACAAATCCAATCTCAAAACTGCCTTTGAGCTTCACATGACAGCATCATGCTTATTATCCCCAAGTAGCAGCTCTGGCCTTACGCAACAGGCAGTGTGCACAGGAATATATTAAACTCATCAATCAAGGGACAAGAAGGAAAAATATATACTTTAAGGATGTGTTCATGCCCAACAGGGCTGACACTCTTACTCCATCCTTGTCATTTATAGTTGATCCTGAATGCTTATAAAAAGCATAAGACAGCCCTAACCGGTTTGGCTCAGTGGATAGAGCATCGGCCTTCGGACTCAAGAGTCCTGGGTTCCATTCCAGTCAAGGGCATGTACCTTGGTTGCGGGCACATCCCCAGTGGGGAGTGTGCAGGAGGCAGCTGATCGATGTTTCTCTCTCATCAATGTTTCTAACTCTCTAGCCCTCTCCCTTCCTCTCTGTAAAAAAAATCAATAAAATATATTTTTTAAAAAAGCATAAGACAGGTCCCACTTTTACCCCTTAGGGCAGTGGTTCTCAACCTTGGCTGCACATTAGAATCATCTGGGAATCTTTTTAAAATCCTGATTTCTGGACCTCATCCTCCGGAAATTCTGTTTCTTTGTTATAGGGTGGGGCCACAAGATTAGTAACAAAGAAACAGAATTTCCGGAGGATGAGGCCCAGAAATCAGGATTTAAAAAGATTCCCAGGTGATTCTAATGTGCAGCCAAGATTGAGAACCACTGCCTTAGGGTTTCCAGAAGCGTCATATCATTAAAATAATCTAAATTATAATCCAGTACATCAGTGGAAGAGCTGTACATTTAAAAAAGGCAAATCAAAAAAAATGGCAGCATCATATTGTTACTGTGAACTTTATCAACAGTAACTTTCAAACACTGCCCATTGTCTCCACCTATGCACCCTTCACAGCCTACTGTGGTGTCCATGTACTTTTATCATAAGAGAAAGCACAAGACATTTTGGTTCAAAGAAATTAAAGTCAGAGTAATTTGTGCCTTGTGGTTTCTTTTAGTTGTCTTGTGTTTGTATTTATTTTTTCCCCCGAAGTAAATCTTTGATCGCTTCAGTGGTTTGTTTTTATTCCTTTGGTTCTAGAAATAATATTGACTCATTCAGTCATTTTCTGCTCTTGCTCCATTTCCTCACCCGGATCTCCAATGCCCAAAACATGACTTGACCCCCATCAGAGTGGAACCTGATGGCCTAGTCTCAGGAATGTGGACAATCTTTTTATAGTTTCTAAAATCTGTACTCATAATGACCGTATATTAAATTATTTTATTTAGACATTTGTTATCGGTAAAAAGACAAGGGGGAGAAGAGATCTGTGAGAAATAACATCTTTTGCTTTGATCAGGAACGAGTTTGACTGTGAATGAGTTTCCCAAGGGTTTTTGGAAAACAGGTCTTATCAATTGGAGACGAAAAAATACTGGCAACCTCGGTGGGGTAAAGGGAAACAGGTGAGGTACAACACAAAGTCCTGGATTTGGGGATAAATGTGATGTGTTGAACTAGAAAGAAAGGTGCCATCACGAGGATCAAAGTGAATTGATGGAGAGTGGGAGAGAATGTATCACTAATAGGTGAGGGCAGAGCTTCACTCACCAGTCAAGAGACTTACATTATATCTCATGAGAAATATTAATATGCAAAATAAAGGATATGGGGAGATTTGTCTGGAGAGGTGTGTGCAGTGGCCTGGAGGTCCGGGAGAGGAAGTGTAATTAGAACACTGCTATGTGTTCAGCAGACACTAGATTGAAGCCATGTACTTCATATTTACCTTTATAATCGCAGTACAGGACCTGGACCAAAATGGAAATGGAATAAATATTTGTTGAGCATGAAAACTGAAGTGAAGAGACATGGATTGGCATGATAGCCACGGGAAAAGAATAACACATTACAGTGAATGATAAACAGCTCGCGGGCCAGCACCCTTTTGTGGGCCACTTTGAGTGACACTGATCCAAAGCAAGACATTTCACCTCACTGCGTTTTAGTTTTCTCATTTAAAAAAGGGGGCGGGGGGAGAGGGAGTAATAATTACATTATTCTGGCCTACCTCTTCTGGATTCATACAAATGGAATTAGCTAATGCATGGAAACCACTCGGCACAATGCCTGACAATAATCTATGGCTCTCTTATTTGTTTGATGATGTTCATTCTTACTTACACGTTGCACTGTAAGTTTCAAGTTAGTTGTTGATATGTATTTTTATTCATTCTTAACGAGGTTTTTAAAGCTCAAAAACTGCTTCCGCCTTTATTTTTGATGAATGACTACTCTGCATTCTCTTTCTGGTTAGTGTAAACTTTACTGCATGGCTTTTGTTATATATATTTGATATCTGCTAGGCCACCTATTTATCGAAAGCAAGATCGAGGTTTCTCGTGACTAAATCCCCAGCACTCAGCAAAATGTCTGCCGTGGAGTAACCCTCATAAATGCTCACTGAACCGTTGGTAGCCCCACCACCTCCCCAGCCACACCCTATAGCGCTGGATATGGTCTTCTGCTGAAGAGGCTCCAAATAAGCAGGGATGGTCTAACTATAACCTCGATTTGTGTTGGTTGTTATGCTCCTACAACATTTTGGTATTATTCAGCTGTGGCATTAAAGAGCCATCATTTAGAATGTGAGTCATCCGTGAAAAAATGCCTGTAGTATACTGGATTCAAGTCCCCTTTGTTCCTATTACTAAATAGCAGAGAACATTAACCACCTACACTCAGCTTCCCGCCACCGGAATGAAGCATGGCACAGTAATGAAGAATCCTACAGACCACAGCAAGGCCGAACCAAGGAGCAGCACTATGTGGTTCAGAAGCTCCCTAGTCATAGAGCCCGGGGCATAAGAACGAATTCTGCAAAAAGGAAAGAAAAACTAAAACAAAACGAACCAAAAAAAACCCTCTTTTGATTTCTTCTGTACCCACTCACATGCCAACCTTGTGCCTAAATAATTAAATAAATATAACAACAATAATAGCTTCTTGACTGACCCTGAGAAAGTCTGTTTCGGGGAATATAGGTGATGCGTATATGGAATATAGACTATAAAATATAAATGGAATGATTCATGAAATGGCTAAGGCAAATCATTGAAGTTAATTAAAACCTAAACTGCTTTAGGAAGAGGGAAAACATCTTTTTCTATTCTTTGCTAAATTTGTTAATTTCAGATCAATATATCAATGACGTTTTGGGAAAAAAGGAGAAACTGCATAAACAAGACTGATGCATAAGGACACCCTCCTTCTTTACAGAACATACGACAACCAGATTTTGAGATTTCATCATCATTTCTTCTTCTCACTCACCTAAAGGTTGAAAGAGAGTTGTCCCACTGTATTCCTGCTCACAGTGGCCATGCGCTGCCCCTTGTCATTGAATAGTTGCACTACGAACCTGAAGGGAAATTTACCCCCAGCACAGCCACTCGAGACCCCAGCAACATATTATTACTTTTCTGTATCTTATGATGTTTGACATCTTGTAAATATTTTAAATATGTTGTTATTGATTTTAAAGCGATAGGAAAACATAGAAACATCAATGAGATAGAAACATCTATCAGCTGCCTCCTGCACGCCCCCTACTAGGGATTGAGCCAGAAACCTGGGCATGTGCCCTGACTGGGAATCCCATAGATGACCTCTTGGTGCATGGGATGATGCCCATCTGCTGAGCCACACCAGCAGGGTGATGTCTTGTAAATCTTGGTACCAGGGAGAGACTGTCCTCCTAGGGCCAGCCAATTCTTAGAGATAGCAAAGGGCAAGGCCAACAGCTCATCTTTCATAGGCAAACTAACTCCCAAATATTTCCTTTAACATTCACACACCAAAGCAATAAATTCCCTGCCCTAGGTCATCCCAGGACCAGGTACCAGGCAACCAGAGACCATCCTTATAGCCTAAAGCAGTGGTCGGCAAACTGTGGCTCGCGAGCCACGTGCAGCTCTTTGGCCCCTTGAGTGTGGCTCTTCCTAAGCCTTAGGAATACCCTAATTAAGTTAATAACAATGTACCTTCCTATATAGTTTAAGTTTAAAAAATTTGGCTCTCAAAAGAAATTTCAATCATTGTACTGTTGATATTTGGCTCTGTTGACTAATGAGTTTGCCGACCACTGGCCTAAAGCACCAAAATTATTCAAAAGAGCCAATTGAACTATCTACTCTGCCCTGCCTTGCTTTTCCCACAGAAACCCCAGTCAGGGGCCCGGCCTAGGCTTTCCCCTCACTGTGGCTTCTGCTACTGACCACACCTGGCGCTGCCCCTGCAGCCCCGTGTGATGCGGCATGTTCTCTCCTCTTAGGAAATGTAAGTACAAATACTTCTTTCAATGGCATTGACCTCTCTGGGTCGTCGCTCAGTCACCTCCATACATTAAAATTCTACGGGTACAAACGAGACAAGTGATATGGAAGTAACGCATAGACAAACATGTTCTTCTTCTGGGCTCTTTTGTTTTTGCATTTTGTTGGGAGACAAGCCACACAGACATAATTAGAAAAGGACAACTATATGCACGGATTTCTAAAGAAAAAGTTAGAGCCTGTCAGCTTTGCTTAGCTTTTGACTTTCAGAAAACATTTTATTAGCCATCAACTTTATTCCAAGGGCCCTCACTAACACTTGAATTGGCAAACTAGCTTTCAAAGTGAAAATCTACAGCTTCCCAGTGAAATTACGGTAACAGCCAGCTGTTGGGGATTATGCTCTGCTGAGTGGCTTTTGCACACTTTCTGACTAAAGTGTGGTACAGGTCTTGCTGCTGTCCTCAACCCATGACGTCAGAACAAGGCTTCAATGGAGACCTGAGCTTTAGATCATTCACATCCTTTGAGCTTTTGTGTAAGACATAGCAGGCCCTCTGCTGGTAGCAATCATTGATTGTACTTCACCAAACAGATACTGTCTACGGCAGTGGCTCTTAACCTTCACTGTACCCCAGAATCTTCTAGGGAGCTTTCTCGAAATACTGATGTACATGTTCCCCTGCAAGATGTTTGCTTTCAGTTCACTGAGATTTGAACATTGAGATATTTAAAAACTCCCCGTGGATGATTTTAATGATCACATAGAGTTGAAAATAATCATCTGTATGGTATCATTTTCTGCTCCCATGGCCTGCATGGAAACTATAAAATCTGGTGCTCTATCCCCATTTAGCTAGATGGATTTCACAAGAGCATGTACATCTAATAACAGAGATGTTTCCAAAAGAAAAATGGCCCAAGAAAAAGCAGTGTGGTTTAGCGAACACATTAGGAATGTTGATTCACAATTAGCATCTACCTGTCCAGAGGTCCTGGATAATTCACTGCAATTGTTTATCTGCATAAGACTCACATGTTAGGGTCTATTTTGTGGAGCTTCCAAATGATCAAGCTTCAAAGAAAATGAGATTAAGAAATTTTCTAAAAAGTATAGATGGGATCGTATTAATTAAGGGAGAGTGAACAATTGTTAAGTTTACTGCTCTGTTAGAATAGCTTGCTCAAACTTAGAGAAAACAACCTGGACAAATCCATTAGTGTTTGTGGACAAGAGAAACAGACTTGTGATTGCATCCTCATTTATTTATAATTCTTCAAATCTTGTAGAGATAGACTCCTTGATCCCATACATGGTAGTTAAATGAAGTGTTTTTGAGTGAACCATGGCAAGATATTCACAAAGAAAAATGTCCTTATCAATCTATCCTTTGTTTTAAATAAAATAGACTTGAAATGCTTTGGAATTCCTTTTGTTTTTCTTAATAAGAAAAAAGGTGGACCAGAAAGAATCAAGATGGTGAAGTAAGTGGAAGCTACACTTACCTCCTCCCATGACCACATCAAAATTACAACTAAATTAGAGAACAAGCAACCTGGATGGCCATCTGAAGAACACAAATCCTATAACTAAGGATCTACAGAAGAAGCTGCCATGTCAAGACCAGCAGGAGAGGCATAGATGCAAAACGGGCTGGCCCCACACCCACGTGTGGTGATTGAGAATCTGGAGGAATATCTAAGCTTCAGAGGTCCCCGCTGAGGAGTGAGTGAGTCTCAACTGCATGCTGGGCTCCCCAGCCCAGAGCAGCAGTTCTGGGAACAGCAGCCTATATAACATCTGGCAATCTGACGAGGAGGGGTGGGGGCGGGGGCAGGGGAGGGCGAGTTGCTAGGGGCACACAAGGAAAAGCTGAACTGTGTGGCTTTCGGGTGAGAGCCATCTTCCCCTCTGCCCAGTGGTACCACTGTTCCTGGCAGAGCCCTCCCTCCACACAGCCAAATCTTAACCTGCTCTAACTTGATAAACTCTACCGGCTTCCCCTTCACAACTCCCTGAAACCTTCCCCCACTGCAAAAGTCCACAGGCCCCAGATGGGTTGCAACTGGCCTCCATGAACCCTGAGACTTTTGCTGTGTGGCCTCAGACCCAGCACTGGCACTGCATTTGAATCTGGACTAACCTGGTAAACACCACGCACCCTTACCTGGTGACTGCCTGAGACCCCTACCCTCTTGCAACTGCGAACTGCCTGAGGCCCTTTCAGTGGCTGAGCCTAACAAGCTGCTGGCAGGCTGTGGCAGGTCTCCAGGTGCCTTCGGCCTTTTGCTGACCTGCCTCAGGCCCATTCCCGGTGGCAGCTGGCTCAGTGTGTAGCTTGGCCTCTCCCACGTGCCCCCATGTTCAGCACAGGCAGCTACCAACTGTGGATGGCTCTGAGGCTCCTAATAAGTACCCCAGAGCCAATCACAGGCAGCAGCTGACATTGACTTGCACCAGTCACTCCCAAGAGGCCCCAGAGCCAACATACCAGATGGCTGGCTTCAGAACTCATCAGAGCAATTAGCGCCACAAGCAACACACCCAAAGGGAGGTCTTGGCAGGCGCCAGATCCTGCTGGGGCAAATCTGCTCTGTGAGGTCAGCACCCACATAGCAGCTTGTATATTCCTGTGGTGGCATTTGTTACTAGGCTATCAGGTGATTAATGGTATATTTTCTTTTCTTTTTTTTTAAAGCCAGATAAAAAGGTTTAAGTATAGAAATCTAAGAATCATGGGAATTATATAGTCTGATTCCACTGGTGACTCTTAAATACTTATAATTTTAAGATTAATTTCTAAATAGATATATATTTATTATAAACTAGAGGCCCAGTGCACAAATTTGTGCACGGGTGGGGTCCGGCTGGTCTGGCCCCAATCAGGGTGGATCGGGCCTGGCCTGTGGGGAGGAAGAGACAGCGGGAGGTTGGCTGGCAGGCCCCAACCCCAATGGGGTGGGGGGATGGAGCTGGCTGGGGGGAGGGGTTGCGGGCCATTCGGGGTGGTGGGGCAGCCATGGGGAGGAGCTGTGGGCAGTGGACCAGCTGGTCCTGTCCCCAAATGGGGTGGAGGGCAGATCAGGGAAGAATGGCCTGGGGGAGGGACTGCAGGCAGTTGGCTGGCTGGCCCTGCACCTGATCAGGTCGGGGGGATGATCTGGGGTGGGGCCGGGCGAGAGGAGGTCCTGCAGGAGGTTGGCTAGCCGGCTGCCCCCGCCTCCTATTGGGGTAAGGGGGGTGATCAGGGGAGGGGCTGGCTGGGGGGAGGGACTGTGGGCCTATTGGGTTGGTGGGACCCCATCGGGGGCATGGGGAGGGCCTTCAGGAGGTTGGCTGGCCAGCCCCGCCCTCTATTGGGGGGGGCGGCAATCAGGGGTGGGGCAGGCCTGGGGGATGGACTGTGGGCTGATGGGGTGGGGCGGGGCTGGCCAGGGGAAATGACTGCAGGGTGGGTCTGGCTGGAGGGAGGGACTACAGGAGGTTGGCCAGCTGGCCCCACACCCTAATCGGGCCGGTCTCTGGCCACAGTGGGCATCATAGCAACCGGTCATTCTGGTCATTCTGGCGTTCTGGTAGCTGGCTTTATATATATATATACTAGGGGCCCGGTGCACGAAATTCGTGCACTGGGTGTGTGTGGGGAGGGGAGTGTCCCTCAGCCCAGCCTGCCCCCTCTCACATACTGGGAGCCCTCAGGCGTTGACCCCCATCACCCTCCAATCGCAGGATCGGCCCCTTGCCCAGGCCTGATGCCTCGGCCAGAGGCGTAGACCCCCATCACCCTCCAATCGCCTGATCGGCCCCTTGCCCAGCCCTGACGCCTCCGCCAGAGGTGTCAGGCTTGGACAGGGGACCCCCATCTCCCCCCGATCACTGGCTCTGGCCCCCGCCCAGGCCTGAGGCCTCTGGCCCAGGAATCATGCCTGGGCAGGGGACCCCCATCTCCCTCTGATCGCTTGTTCCACCCCCCGCCCAAGCCTGACGCCTCTGACCCAGGCTTCAGGCCTGGGCAAGGGGACCATCATATCCCCCCAATCCCCGGCTCTGCTCCCCGCCCAGGCCTGATGCCTCGGCCAGAGGAGTTGACCCTCATCACCCTCCGATCACCAATCACCAGATCCGCCCCTTGACCAGGCCTGAGGCCTCCGGCAGAGGTGTCAGGCCTGGGCAGGGGACCCCCAGCTCCCCGCGGTTGCAGGCTCCGCCCCTGCCCAGGCCTAACACCTCTGGCCTAGGCGTCCGGCTCGGGCAGCGGGGACCCGCAGCTGCAGCGGCCCCACGACCGTGGGCTTCGCTTTAGGCCCAGGCAAGGGACCCCTAGCTCCCGGGACTGCCAGCTTCGACCGTGTCCAGCTCCCATCGCTGGCTCCACCCCTACTTCCTGCTATCACTGGCCAGGGCGGCAAAGGCGCCTGATTCTCCGATCATGGCTGGGGGGCAGGGCAAAGGCGGCCCCAGGGCCCCCTTTGCCCTGCCCCCCAGCTCTTAGCTCCCCCCTGGGTTTCCGATCACTGTCAGTGGCAGGGGGCTGCTTCCTGCTTTCCCTTTCGCCTCCCTGCATTGTGCCTACATATGCAAATTAACCGCCATCTTGTTGGCAGTTAACTGCCAATCATAGTTGGCAGTTAATTTGCATATAGCCCTGATTAGCCAATGAAAAGGGTATCGTCGTACGCCAATTACCATTTTTCTCTTTTATTAGATAGGATCATCAAATACAACAAACGAGGAAACAAGGTAGACAGTCATTTAACTAATTATTAAAATATAGCTAATCTCAATTGAGTACTATTCTTTATACTTAGACCTAAGTTAGAAACTAAAGAAAAATTATCTAATTTAATAGAAGATACATAGAGTAGCTTTTTTATTTAATATCTCTTTTGGAGCATTTCATCTTGCTTTTTTTCTGCATTGACCTATTACCATATATAGCAGTTAGATTGAGTTGAAATTCAATTTTTTGTTTTAAATTTGTACTCATCCATGAGCTAGTGTATGGCCTAGGGCCACTATGTTTCTCTCAGATCTCTTGTATTAATTTGCATCAATCCAAACTCTTCCCTAGGGGAGCTGTGCCCTGCTCAGTTCCATTTCTACTTGATAGAGCAACTTCTTATCTTCATTATGTACCCCTTTCTTTGGCCCTCCTTTGCCTTTTATCCCCAGGTAGATGTTGCAGTGATAAAGAATAGTCAGCCTCTAGAAATGTGGGCAGAAACAGATTTAGGACTCTTTTGTTGAAGACCTATTCATTTTTCGGGAAATTTACTACTACCCACTCTGATTAGTTACTTCTTAGCTTACTTGTGAGAGCATATCTATATATATAAACGGCTAATATGCAAAGTGTCCCCTCAGGAGTTCGACCGGGAGACTGGGAGTTCGATTGCTTGCTATGAGGTGCGCTGACCACCATGGGGCAGCACGGAACAAAGGAAGGACCCGTCCAGCAGCTGGCAGCCAGGGAAGGGAGGCCCTGGCCTGCAGCTGGAAGGCCTCGATTGGCCCTGATCGCCGGTCAGTCCTAGGGACCCTACCCATGCACGAATTTCATGCACCAGGCCTCTGGTAAATCTATGTTTAACTTTCCATATAATGAAATACACAGACTAAATGTTAAGTAAAAAGTTTGAGCCATACACACAATTTTATTCTAAATATCACTGCTAAACAGTTGGTTTGAACTGGAAGAAAGTAATAATAAAGGAATGTGTCAGAAAGAGATAATTCTAGAATATTCTAAACATAGAAGCAATGAAAACTTAAATGTTCTGGTTTGGTGCAGTAATATGGTCTTAAGTAACAACTCAAACCGGAATTTTGAGTTGCATTTCCTTCCCAGAATGTTCGAGAGGGAGAGGGATGAATGAGAATCTAGAAGAGGCTGATGAGAAAAGACACAACAGTTGAAATAAACATGGATGGAGTAATTTTTACAAAATTATTATTTTTTCGTTCCAGTGTTTTGGCATATGCCTGACATTCTTCTGATTTAATTTTACTGTTGAAATGGCACCTGTTCTAGCATGGGCCTGCATGCTAATTAGGAAAACAATGTACTCTGAGGCAAGTACTATCATTTGCTCTTTTTACCCAACAATATAATTTTCAGAAAATGTCAACTTACTTAAATAACATGGACTGTGTTCATTCAACTGAACAGAGTAAGGTTAATAGACATCATTTCATAAAACAAACAGAACAGAACTGTCAGTGAAGCACTTTATACTGCCTGAATCAGAATACCACAATAACAAAGCAATACGTGATGGCTTGAAAAAGGGCAGGTACCTCCTACCTTTTCATTCAAAGCGGGGGCCAAACACCCAGAGCATCAGCTCAGCATCACCTGACGTCTTGCTGGGGATGGATTTGCATTTTAACAAGATCCCCAGGTGTGCCTTGGTGTGCTAGAGGTTGAGGAGCGCTGATTTAGAATACCTAGTCTACCTCAAGGCAGTGAAAGGCATGGAGGGAAAAAGAACCCCTTTTCAACAACCTTCTTCTCCTTTTAAATTGGTAATCTCTTCAGAGAAGAAATACGTCTTAGTTATCTTGGTACCACGTATGCCTAAGAGTATTGGTTTATAATAAGCAAATATTTGCTGAATGAATAAATCCATTAATGTTCCTCTTAAACATCTCTCAGGTATAGACAAGCGTAGAGAGATGCTGTCAGGGACATTATTTAAGCCACCTAGTCTGGTGTTATGTTACAGCAACCCTAACAAACTAATGCAGGTAGAGAATTCCACCTACATTTTCCCTTAGCACTTCACAGATCCCTCCCAAAGCTGTGCAGAAGTCGGCTCTGGCTTCTTTAATATATTTTTTTTCTTTATTGTACTATAGTTTCACCATTTGGATATTTAAAAATCTTGCTTAAGACTGCTTGTGCTTCTTGAATCTAAAAGTTACCTTCCAGTGATACTTGAAAATTATTTATTTGTCCTATCTTCAAATATATCTTTTCCCTCAATCATTTCCAGTCTCTTCTCCTGGACTCTAGTTATACCCAGATTAGACCTTCTTATTCTCTCCTCTGTGTCTCCAACGTTCTGTCACATTTTCATCCTAATAAATACTGGGGCTATATCTTGGATAATTTCACCAACTGTATAGGCTAATCTATTAATCAGCCCTTTTAATTTTTAATTTTGTTAGCTACATGTTTTATTCCTAGTATTCAATTCTTTCAAGTTTTCTTTTTTTTAAATTTTATTTTGTTCAAACCCTTCTGTTACTGTGAATTATTTACTGTTTTTAAAATCAACCTTTGAGTTTGTTTCAATAATAATCTGTTGAAGGGCTAAATTTGCTGACATTTTCATGGCGTTTCCTCAAGTGTTTTATCCTATTTTGTCATACACTTTTCTTCAGAAGAGGTCTATCTATTACACTCTCATTTAGTCTGGACGACAGAAGCAGTTTTGCACTTTCTTCTGCCAGGCTCTCCAGGAGTGTCCGCAGTAAAAGAACATTTTTATGTTCATTTCTCAGCTTGATGTTTTCGCTCCAACAATGAGTATACATGCGCATTGTTGGACCTTTTCCAGGCTAAGTTTGTCATCCTAACTCAGAAAAAAACCAAAACATTTTCCTTGTGTCAGTGAACAAATTTTGTTTCCAACAACTGAAGCACAGCCCTCGGCAAAACCAGCTGAGGTCTCCTGTGTGCGCGGCGGTATCGGTGCCCAGCCGTTGTCTAGTCCAGTGGTCGGCAAACCGCGGCTCGGGAGCCACATGCGGCTCTTTGGCCCCTTGATGTGGCTCTTCCACAAAATACCACGTGCGGGCGTGCATGTACAGTGCGAAGTTGACTTAAAACTTTAAGTAAAGTTAATTAAGTTAATTGTAGGGAACGTTGTGGAGTGAAAGAAGATGTAGTGTTGAGGATTGAGAAAGGTATGTTGAGATGGTTTGGACATACAGAGAGGATGAACGAAAGGAGATAGACGAAACAAGTATACAAGACGAGTGTGGATGGGAGAGTTGGAAGGGGTCGACCTCAGCAAACGTACCTCAATCAGATTGAGGATGTTTTTAACAAAGGCCAGCTTAGGAGTGCCCTAATTAAGTTAATAACAATGTACCTACCTATATAGTTTAAAAATTTGGCTCTCAAAAGAAATTTCAATCGTTGTACTGTTGATATTTGTCTCTGTTGACTAATGAGTTTGCCAACCACTGGTCTAGTCCAGTGATGGCGAACCTTTTGAGCTCAGCGTGTCAGCATTTTGAAAAACCCTAACTTAACTCTGGTGCCGTGTCACATATAGAAATTTTTTTGATATTTGCAACCACAGTAAAACAAAGACTTATATTTTTGATATTTATTTTATATATTTAAATGCCATTTAACAAAGAAAAATCACCAAAAAAATGAGTTCGCGTGTCACCTCTGACACGCATGTCATAGGTTCGCCATCACTGCTCTAGTCTAAGAATCCTCCATGGTCTCCACGGCTGTAGGCTGTGTGCTAAGTGCGCAAGGTCTTGCTTCATCTTGCCAATTTCCTTAAGTATATTGAAAATGATTTATCACAATCTATCAAATTTCTGCTTTGTGTAGTAGATGGATTTCAGTTTATTGTCTCTCTTTCATAGTGTTTATAGTCATCCGGTGTTTACAGACTTAAGTTCTGAGGCATCCATCTGACGGGTCGTTTCTGGGGGAAGGGCAGGAGGCCAGACCTGGTGAGCCTAAGAGGAGAAGGGATGAGTCCTCCCGGAGACCCGTGCCCCAGAGAAGTACTACTGGCCTTTCCTATCTGTGACCGCTCCACAGACAATGCATCAGGAAGGACTGTGAGGAGGTAGTCTCCCAGGTTTTAATCCATCCTCCCTGAGGGTTTGGAGAGAGAGGTTGGAGGAGTAAATGCCTGATGTGCTGGCCACCCATTCCGGGGCTTTGCATTGCCCTGCTATTCCTCCCTGCACAACAGTAGTCTGCCCTTTTTTGCATAATCTCTGTCCTGAAGCAGGGAAGCAATAATTGCTCCAAGACAGGAAGAGACCAGCGTATTGCATAAAGCTTTCTTCCAAACTTGCTCTCATGGCTGCCTCGGGCAGTCTGCTCAGGGTGCAGCTGCCCGTCCACACACAAGTCCAGACTGACCTCACCTTTCCTTTCCTTTTTTCTTTTAAATTCCTCAGATCCTCTTTTCTTTCCTTCCTATTGTTTCTTCAGGGTTGACTTTGGAAGAGAGAATCAACAGTCAATGTTTAGTTGATATCTTGATAGAAATCTATAATCTCGTTTATTGTTCTTTATTTCTGGCACCTGGGTTAGTCCTACTCTCTCCACTGTATATTAAAAATCATTATTACATTTTAGGGGCATGAAGGCACAAGGACTTGGGGATTGGCATAGTTGTGGAAATTACTGGAACCAAAAGTCACTTTAACCTTTCAAATCTGGGGTGAGCATTTTGTATGTATTTGATCTGGCCACTCCTCTCCCACTCTTTGCCAAGTTGTACATGAGATGGTTCTAAAGGCAACTTAATATGGCTTGGGTAATAAACGTTTCATGATGAAGCCTATGGGAATCGGAATAAGCAGGAATATGGCAAAAAAAATAAGACTCTGTGTCTCAGCATGATGAGAGCATAAACAGGGTGTCTTTTACGAGGCCACGATATAATTATGGTTAAGTGTGTGGGCTTTAAAGTCGAAATTGCAAGTTAGAACTTGTGTGCCGTCAGTCACACGTTAACTACATGAATTTGAGCCAGGTTCTTAATCTCTCTAGATTTTAGTTTCTGCATTAAAAGTGGTTAATAATTGTACCTACCACGTGCATTGATGTTATAATTAAATTCCATATTAGGCACTTAGCACAGGGCTGATCATACAGGAAGTCTTTAATTAAAAGCTATCATCATTGTAAGGTTGCCCATGTCTTTCTGACTTGAAATTATTAGAAAAGATGAATCAAGGGGGGTGGGCAACTACTCCTTTTGGTTTTCCCTGTAAAGCTTCGTCGACTTCCATGCCTGCATTTGTATTGATATTTGAAAAGTGACAAACCCCATAGACTAGTAGATACCCAAGTATTAAGTGCAAACTTTCAGTTTCCTCTTTCATTTTAACGGGTCTTCACTATTATTTGCAACTTCTACAATGTGCAGCAACTTCCATGAGCCAGTAGGACTGTAGTGATATCTAAATATATTGCATTTGTTTAGTCTGATAATAAGTTGGAACTAAGACACCTTTCTTTTAGGTTTAGTGATACCTTCTATATCTCACAGTCCAGCCTGGAAAGATATTATCTCTACTTTTCATAGAGGAATTTGATCTAGACTCAAGCTGACCAATGAATAACTAAAAAAATGGCCTATATTTTTCTAACCCTCACATGTGCCATACCCTTCAGCAGATCCTACATTTTCCCCATTTGCCTCGAGACCAAATGGCAATGGAGAGTCACTCACAAGCAAGACAGGCTGACTCTCACCTCCAAAGCTGCATATTGAGTGATGTTAGAAAAAAAATCTGTAAAATTAGTTTTGATTTGTATTAGAGAATGTTTCCCTTTCAGTATAAAGTCTCATGCCTGTATAGCTAGGTCATGAATAAGCTTTTCCTCCCTTGATACTTCAAATTTAACTTATTCACACACAGCATGGTATCAGTGAGAAAATGTAAGTCACACTGAATTATTTGTTTGACTATTTTAGCAAGCGTTTCTCTTGTGGTTACTGAGTCCTTGAAATGTAGTTAATGCAACTGGGGAAATGGATTTTGCATTTTATTTCATTTTAGTTCATTTAAATTTTTATTTAAAAACAAAAGCTGTGTAAAATAGTCTCCTCATACACACAATTTTACTGTTTCGATAAAACTATCTTTTACAACCATTGTAACTTGTGAAACATCATCATCTTAGTGTAGAGTGCATATTGGGCATATTTGTCATTTCTAGTCATTGTCAAAGGATTATTTCACTTTGAATGATTTTTTTCAAACTGAAATCATTTCATAACATTGATGTAACATTGTAATGTGTGTATTTGAACCTTGTATATGTGGAGCATAAGTTACAATATACCTATGTAAATGAAAATTTGTAATTAAATAGACATATTTACTATTTTAATTATAACATAATTAAATTATTTTTCTAGTTTATCACTTAACCCACCTGAGTTCTTTGGGATGCAAAGGACTGTGCCTTTTTCTGTTCTGTATTTCTAGTGCCTAGTAGTACGCACAGCACAGAATAGGTGATCATTTAGCGTATGTTGATTGAATAACTGAGGGCCCATCATGCACATGTTCCCTCTTATGCCTTCCTCTGGCTTGACATGCCATATTGCAGTACCACACGAATGTCTGGATGTGTTTTTATGCAATATATGGCATATCCAGTGTTGTTGTTTTTTAACGGCTTTAATAAGACAATGCTTGAAAGGAATTCTTCCTACTTTCTCAGTATGGGTCTCATAACAGAAAATTCAAATATTCAGAATACTACCTATAAAAAGATTAGAAAAGGGTTGGGTTAAATTTCAGGATTTATGCATTCTATACCTTTTCTCAAATCAGAGGCTCAAAACAATATACACTTTATTTGTCATGATTAGAGGCAGTTAGAGAGGTCAGACAGATGCAGGGTTCAAATCCTGTCTCCTCTTCCTGATAGTGTAATCTCAGGTGAACTACTTAGTCTCTCCGAGCCTCAGTTTGTTCAATGGTAAAATGGCAAGGGTGTTATTCTGAGGTCATTGTGGGGATAAGGAAGCCTCAATGTACCTTAGCAATTTTTATGATGAATGTTATGGATAATGAGCAAAATGTATCAACTAGAATATTTGATTGTGAGCATTAAAAATAGATTCTGATTAAGACCGAAAGATGGGGGGAGGAGTGGAATAACTAAACAAAAGTGAAAAATGAAACTATAAAAAAAAAATTAGAAAGCAGGGCAGTTCTGGAAACCTACATTTCATGAATTAAAAGCAATCTCTTCAAGGAGCCATTCTTAGAATAATTCAGCTCTTAATAATGGTTTTCCCACCCTGTGCTTTAGATTAGATATAGAAATTTTAAATTCCTAAAAGAGAGAGTCTGACTGACCTGGCCTAGGTTTTGGACCAGCCTGTTGGCATGAGCGATGGAGGTGTCTGGACTGCAGCACCTTGATTGACAGTTCCTCCAAGGACATTTTCAAAGGGGTGTGGCTTATTCTTCAAAATAAAATTGGAGTGCTGCTATCAAAAAAAGTAATGCTTTGCAAATAAAAAGAGCAGATATCCTCTAGTTTTATTATGTCATAAATTACACAGGCAACCAAAGGACCTGGATGCATGCCTATTAGCATAACCAATGGACACAGACACTGGGGCTGTGGGGGCTTGCCCGGGGTGGGAATGGCTGAGGTGGGGGGCGGGGGGAGAATCAATTGGGGAAAAAGGAGACTTATGTAAAACTTTAGACAAAAAAAAAAAAATTACACAGGCTGCAGTATTGCATAAGGTATAGATACATTTCTGTTATCTAATTCTGAAACGGAAGTAAGATGGGTAGGAAAGCTGCCTGCCCAGGATGTGGCTCTGAGATAAGGATTCCTGGAGTGGTTGAGCTGGGAGGGATGGTTCAACTTGAATTACGTTGGAAGGGGAGCCAAGATCCTAGATGGGAAGATCTGGGCATTGAATGCTAAAGAATGTGAATGAAAAATAAAGAGGTTGTGTAGACAGTAACAAGGGTGATCTGATCATAAATTCCTAACTGGGCAGGCCATGACCGGTAGTCACGCCCCAGGCATATAACTTCTTTAGGAGACGGCGTATCTTTGCCTTAAATAAAGCCCTGTCCATTGTTTCCATGCATCTAGGTTAACACACCTTTGAAATGCCTCTTTTCAGACCTCTTCTTTAACTCTTCCTAATTCAGCAATTTTCAACTGGTGTGCTGCGGCAAGCACACTGGTGTTTCCCAAGAATTTCTAAAACATGCAATACTGGACTATTTAGTCAGGGGCACTGACCTCTTTTCCCTTTGATTGTCAAAAAAATAAATAAATAAATAAATAAATAAATGACAACAGCCAACACAGCAATAGCTATCTGATGTGGATGAGTCAAAATTATACTTTTTTTTTTCAGAACATCAAAAAATACATTTTTTTGTGTGCCACAGAATTTTAATAGTTTATGTGTGCCATGAGATGAAAGAAGTTGAAAATCGCTAATCTTCACCTTGCTTTCCTCCCTCCTTCATGTAATCTTCCTTATGTTCCCTTCTTTATTCCAAATGCATAAAAGAAACTCCAAACTTATTCTTCTAAGCATTTTTTTTTCAGTCTTTTGAGATCTGGCTTCCAGGCATATTCTCTGTTTGACTCAAATAAATCTTTATGAAAATTCTCTACAGGTTTGGACATTCTTATATTGACAAGAACAACATCAAATACTAGTAAGACAATGAGGGAAAATTAGAGACTTTGAAAATAGAGAACAAGATAAATTGCTTTTGAAAGAGAGCATCCAGTTCAGAATTAAATCCATTCCTAGGAATAAGGGGATATATTTCTTGTTTTTCTGGTTCCCAGAGCATTTCTAATGGACAGAGATAGATGCTTTAAGGCATCACAAAAGGAGGTCCTACAGGGCTAGACAGATATTAACTTCTCTGACTCCAAACAGAACTGTGCAAACACTTCACCAGGTTGAAGCTGCTGTCCTTGTCTTTTCCAGATTCTTCACATCTTTCATAGTAAATTTCTCCATTAGCCTCGAACTAGCGTTTTCCAAATGCCACTCTGTAGACCAGTGCTGATCTGTGACAACATTTTGAAAGGGCGAGGACTGCGCCCTCCATCCTGCCCTGCGTCCTCCATTTGTGGGCAGAGCCATGTGCTCCGCGGGGCTTCTTCCCGGAAGAAGCCTCTGCTAGCCACACCCAGGATTTCTCTGGACTAACCAATGATAATCAAGGGAAGTGCACGCCATCACTATGACCACATCCTGTGTAATGAGACACCGACTCGCGCCTGGCCAATCGGCGGGGCCCACAGTCCCCTCTCCTGCCCTCACTCCACCCCCCTATAAAACCCACAGTCCCATCAGGCTTCGCTCTCTCGGCCACTGGGCTTACCGTTGCATCGGTGAGTGTGGTCGGGGAGCCGAACTAGTTCGAAATGAAGGACTCTTTGCTTTTGCATCGGACTGGCTGGCTCCCTGGTGGGCCCTTGAGAATCTTGAAATCTGGGCACAACAATTTCACTGATTGATAGTAAAAAAAAAAAGAGAGAGAGAGAAAGAAAAATTAAGATTACTGCTGTAATGTTTTTATAAAACTTGATTTATTCAATTTAAAGGGTTTTCTTTTATTCTAAAATTATATTCTTATGTATTCTGGTGTTAAAATATTTTTATTTTATAAAATAATGATGAAAATAGACGGCACAATAAATACTAGCAGCTCTATATTGTATTGCTTCTCTCTTCCTTTTTTTTCCCCCTTCAATAATGTTGATCTACAAAATACAAAATCTGGCAACTATATTTCTAAATGCTTCTGGGTCTCTGACCATTGGCTTCCCCCATGGTCATGCATGGGGAAATGTTGCTTCCGACAGTACCATCAGTGGTGACGGGCGTGTGCAGACCTAAATTCAAATCCTGGTTCTATATCCAGACAGGATTAGATCCATGGTATCTGGGCAAATAAGTATCAGTTTTTCACCAATAAGTATGACGTTGGCATCAGAATGAGCAGCAAGGGACCTGCAACCTAGAAAACAGAAAAGGCAGAAATAACCGGAATGAAACAAGGGACTATGAGCCCAGAGAGATGGTTCAGGAAGCATACACAGGGCTCTAACAAGAAGGAGACCTTGACCACAAACCATGTGTAGCTCAAAAGTCTGCACAGGTTTCTCGTAAAGACAATAACCAAATCCCAAACACAATAAGCCTGGGGCTGGCTGGAAGAGATAATATAAACACTTGGCTGGGACAAAAGACAAGTTATAATGGGCCGGGCACTTGTTCATTCATTTTTTTCATTTAACAAGTAAAATGTAGAGTTGTTATGTGCCAGAAAATAGATTTTATGTGCTGAGGATACAACAGCGAACAAAATAGATGGTTGCCCTGCCCATGAGGAATTTATGTTTTATTGAGAGTCAGATAATAAGCAAATGACAAATAATGCAACACATAATTTTAAGTAGAGATAAGTGCTAAAAAGAAAACTGAATAAGAACCAGGGAATGAAGATAATGGGGAGGAAACAAGTCATTTCTAATATGCTTATCATATCTGAGGGATAGCCACTCTGGAGTAATTTGAGGTGCGGCCTGAGTAAAGGGAAGATGCTGTGTGGAGGTCCCACGGAAGAGTGCTGCCGAGAGAACAGCCCGTGCAGAGGTCCTGTGGTGGAACTGAGTGTGGCACACTCTAGAAATAGTAAGAAAGCGTGTGCTGAAAACAGATGGAGCAAGTGCTGAGTTTGGAGAGAGGTAGTGGGCAGGCCCTGGTTAGGAGTGGGGATTTCATCACTGAGCTGTTTTCCTCCTTCATTCTTTCTTAAAATTAAAGCCCACCATTTCTTTTTCTTTAACAGTTTTTTTTTTAATTTATTGGGGTGATATTTTATTGTGACATTCACAAAACCATACAGGTTTCAAGTGTACAACTCAACAAAACATCGTCTGCACACCGCATCATGCACCCATTGCCCAAAGCAAGTCTATTTCTGTTCCCATTTTGTCCACCTCCACCTCCACCCCCCCCCCTCTTTCCCTCTGGCTATCATCACTCTGTTGTCTGTGTCTACACTAGAGGCCCGATGCATGAAATTCAAGCAAGGGGCTCGGCCCTCACAGCTTCGGCATCTGTGTCGGCCCTCACAGCCCTGGCTTTGTCTGGAAGGTTGTTCAGAAGGACATCCAGTCTAATTAGCATATTATGCTTTTATTATTATAGATATATGGTTTTTCACTTAATCCCTTCACCTTCTTTCATCCAGCTGTCAGTCTGTTCCATGTGTCCATTCCTCTGTTTCTATTTTGTCTGTAGTTTATTTTGTTCATTAGATTCCACATATAAGTGAAATCATGTGGTATTTGTTTTGTCTTCCTCTGACTGACACCATTTCTTAGTCACCACAGAATTTCACTCTCAGCCTAAGGACTCTTCATTGTTGTCACATGCAGCATAGCTACACCAGCAAATGATCAAAATCAGCATCAGTCACCCAGTGGGGCTCTGAGCAACAAGTCCATTTAGCTCCCTCTGCACCCCACAGGGGTCCCCAAATGGTAGTGCTGATGCCCAGCATGACATAGCTAATGCTATGTTCAGGATGCAATTACAAAACCCCAAACCAGTCTGGCTAAACAAGTGGGCCAGAGGGAAGCATTCCAGAAACACACAATTCCCATGGCCCATTTTATATTCTCAAGTGCATTCCCGTGAATTTAAAAAGGAAAAAAAAAAAAAAAAAAGCGGGATTAGAAGTCCCAGAATCCTTCTGTTTAAACTTATGGGGAAAAAATTGATTTATATGCTCTCCTGGATATAAGATATATCTAGAAAAGTAAAGCAAAAACAAAATAACTTCTAGGCCAGGATAGAAACTCAGAATTTACATATCAAAAGAAGAAAGTTGGGCCACAGTTAATTAACAAATGGAGTTAGATTAAGTAAGTGATTATGTTCTGCCTTCATTTTGGTATGTTTAGCTGTGGAGACCTCTGGATCTGACAAAATTTAGCCACCTGTTTTTATATGTGTAGGTGTCAGAGCTCCTACTGGGCATACAAGTATTTCAAGTTCTGGTACTTTTCTTTTGCTTTCTTATCCGAATAATAACAATTTACCAAGTGGTAGTAGGTGCTAAAGTGATAGGTTGTTGTTTAGAAAATATAGGGTAGACATATAGATAAGTGAGAAGATAGGGCTTGTGGAATCAGATTAACTTGAATCCATCACTTTCTAGTTTTGTGGTCTTCATTGTATTATTGTGTCTTTCAAATCCTTACTTTCCTCATCTGTAAAACTCAGACAAAAATACCCACCTTATCATGTTGTGAAGATTAGGGAGAGCACAGGAAAAGCACTTGGAGCCTAACAGGCAGCAAGGATTTCATCAATGGAGGTTGTTTTATAACAATTATAGATTCACAGGAAGTCACCCAGTTTTCCTTAATGGCTTTATCTTGGGTAGTTTGATAGAAAATTAACATCACTACAATGTATGGATATAGTCCTGTGTCATTTTATCATATCATATCATCACCACCACAATCAAAATACAGAACAAGTACATCACTACAAAGATCTCCCTTATGCAATCCAGAAGTCAAACCCACCCTCTTTGCCCCCACATGTTTACTCTTTGACAACTACTACTAATCTATTTTATCTCTATAATTTTGTCATCTACACTAATAAAAGAGAAAAATGGTAATTGATGTACGGCGATACCCTTTTCATTGGCTAATCAGGGCTATATGCAAATTAACTGCCAACTAAGATTGACAGTTAACTGCCAACTAAGATTGGCAGTTAACTGCCAACTAAGATTGGCGGTTAATTTGCATATGTAGGCACAATGCAGGGAGGCGAAAGGGAAAGCAGGAAGAAGCCCCCTGCCACTGACAGTGATTGGAAACCCAGGGGGGAGCTAAGAGCTGGGGGGCAGGGCAAAGGGGGCCCTGGGGCCGCCTTTGCTCTGCCCCCCAGCCATGATCAGAGAATCAGGTGCCTTTGCCGCCCTGGCCAGTGATAGCAGGAAGTAGGGGTGGAGCCAGCGATGGGAGCTGGGCATGGTCGAAGCTGGCAGTCCCAGGAGCTAGGGGTCCCTTGCCTGGGCCTAAAGCGAAGCCCACGATCGTGGGGCCGCTGCAGCTGTGGGTCCCCGCTGCCCGGGCCGGACGCCTAGGCCAGAGGTGTTAGGCCTGGGCAGGGGTGGAGCCTGCAACCGCGGGGAGCTGGGGGTCCCCTGCCCAGGCCTGACACCTCTGCCGGAGGCCTCAGGCCTGGTCAAGGGGCCGATCCGGTGATTGGTGATCGGAGGGTGATGAGGGTCAACTCCTCTGGCTGAGGCATCAGGCCTGGGCGGGGGCCAGAGCCAGTGATTGGAGGGGTTTGGGGGTCCCCTGCCCAGGCCTAATGCCTGGGCCAGAGGCATCAGGCCTGGGCTGGGGGCAAAACCAGTGATGGGGGGAAATGAGGGTCCCCTGCCCAGGCCTGACGCCTCTGGCCCAGGCGTCAGGCTGGGCAAGGGGCTGATCCTGCGATTGGAAGGTGATGGGGGTCAACGCCTGAGGGCTCCCAGTATGTGAGAGGGGGCAGGCTGGGCTGAGGGACACTCTCCCCCACACAGTCAGTGCACGAATTTCATGCACCGGGCCCCTAGTGTTTTATATAAATGGAATAATACAGTATTTCACCTTCTGTGATTGGCTTTTTTCACTCAACACAATGCCTTTAAAATCTATCCGAGTCATTGTATGTATCAATAGTTTGTTTCTTTTCATTCCCGAGCAGTGTTCTATGGTATGGATGGAACAGTTTGTTTAACCACTCATCACTTGAGAGCCATTTTGGTTGTTTCCACTTTGTGGCTGTGACAAATAAAGCTGTACTTATAAACAATCCTGTGCAGGTTTTTGTCTGGATATAAATTTTTATTCCTCTGAAATAAATACTCAGAAGTGTGATTTCTGGTTTTGTGAACTATTTTAACAATTTCTCCTTATTGTTATAACTAAGAGCCATGGATTTGCAACTGTTACAATATACAAGAGGTTGTCAAAAAACTCCATTAAAAAAACAAGTAGTGGAAGTTGAGTAAAATCCTTGAGTAGAACTTCAAAGTTATTTTAGTCAGGATAAGGAAGGCTGCTGTAATAGACAGCCTCAAAATTTCTGTAGCTCAAAACAATAACAGTTTATTTCTTGCTCATTCGATATCCATTGTGGGTCAGGCAGTGCTTCTAAGGGGCTCTTTTTCTATTCTGGGACCCCTTGTATGGTAGAGTTCCAGCATCTCTGCTTTCTTTGCTTGTAGTTGGACTTATAGGATTGGGGAGGAGTGGATATAAACAATAACTCTAAATGTTTGAGGATTCAGACCTACATATGGCTTATCTTGGTTTTGGCTGCATTCCATTGGCCAAAACCAGTCACATAATCTCTACCTAACTGTGGAGGAGGTTAAGACATGTGGTTTTCCAAGAAGAGGTGATGCAGCATCTATCTGGCTGGGCTTTGCATCTGTAGTGAACCTGTCTGAACAGATGGAAAGATAGACCATTCCAGGTTTGCTATCAACACATTGAAGGTTGAAGCACAAAACCTTGCTTGAGGACAACTCAGAAGTAATCCCCAAATCACTTCCTATGAAGATAATGCAGAGTTAAAGAAGAGGTAACAACTCTGTAATGTGCATCCTTATTTGGTAATTAGAGGCCCGATGCACAGATTTGTGCACTGGTGGGGTCCCTCAACCTGACCCGTGCCCTCTCGCAATCCGGGACCCCTCAGGAGATGTCAGACTGCTGGTTTCGACCAATCCCTGCAGGCTGACATCCCTCAGGGATCTAGTAGTGTGAAAAACTGCAGGCTGCTCCCGCTCATCCCAGCCCCACTGAACCTCCCTCTGCTGCTGGGTAGCACGCTGCTGTGGAGATGGGAAAGGCTCCGGCCGCCACTGCACTCACCAGCCATGAGCCTGGTGTCTGGTGCCCACTGTGGAAGCACACTGACCACCGGGGGGCAGCTCCTGCATTGAGCGTTCGGTTCTTCGGTCACTTAGGCTTTTATATATATAGATAATATTGTTAAAAGAGTTGATCATGCTGCATATATTAAACTCCCCTGACCAGAAGCTAACAATCTGTGGGAAGTACAGAAGTCATGAGGGGATACAGAAAGAAGAGGTGAGAATGTGTCAAAATAAGTCTCACAGATCTCACCTGCCGGCTCTCAATGGCTACGCTCATTGTACATGCTATGGCCAGGCTTCCGTTAGGTTAAGCCAGGATCAACAAACCACAGTCTGCGGGTCACAGCCAGCCCTCTGCCTATTTTTGTATGGCCTGTGTGTACGTTTTATATATTTAAATGTTTGAAAAAATCAAAGGAAAGAATTCTATTTTGTGACACTGGAAATTATGTGAAAATCAATTTCATCGTCCATAGATAAAGTTGTGTCTGAACACAATCATACTCTTTTGCTTATACACTGTCTATGATTGCTTTCACACCACAATAACAGAGTTGAATAGTCACAACAAAGACTATATGTAGGCCTACAAAGCCTAACATGTTTATTATCTGGTCCTAGTTTGCTAGTCTCAAGCATAAAACCATCTGGGCCTCACAGTTTTTCAATGGTTTTGAAAATATTAAGTTTATAGAAAGCTGTGCCCCTTTTAAAGCTAACATTGTTTAATGACTTTTTCACATTGGAAAAGTAGCCTTGTTATTTTTTTTTAAATCCACTTTAAACAGAACTTCATCATTTATTTGTCACAAGAGCGGTTTTCCGAGAACTAACAGTCTTATTGCTGAGCCTGAAGGGATAATGGTCTTATCCCTGAAATCCATCAGCATTGAGTCTTCAGTCTAGAAAAAGAACTGCCGCACGTCCAACTTTGAAGAGTCCTAAAGTATTACATAACCGTAGCGTAGTTATATCATGTGACTGAACCCTTAACATGAAACAATTTTCCCCAGGCATAGAATGTTCAGGTTTTGACCTGCAGTTAGAAATCTCTAGCTTTTTAAACTCGCTTGTTTTCCCATTGAGCTCAAAGAGTGTCAGCAAAAAACCAAAGTTTTCCCCCGAAAGAAAAAAAGAGTTCCCATTCCATTAGTGCTGTGAAATTCTTCATTTTAAAAACTAGCCTACAGAGTCTCAGCTTTAACATCACAATTTGCAGAAATGAACAAAAAGCAGCTGGGTTATTTTGATATCCTAGGAAAAGCACGTGAATCTTTTCCTCTAGCACCTTAGAAAAATCACCACATTTCCTGCCTCCTTAGCAACTTGCTGGATTTGTTTTTCTCTCCACATCTGATTTTGCATTTACATGTGTAGTTAATCAGAGCACTGGCTTGGAACTCAGACTGCCGACATCCAAATGCCCCTCTGGTACTTACACTGTGTGGCTTTGGGTAACAACATGATGTTCTATAATACAGTTTCCTTATCTGAAAAAATGGGGTCATCTAATGCCAACTTCATAGGCTTGTTCTAAGAATTAAACGGGGTATGACATGGAAAGTGCTTAACAGACTGGCTGACATGCAGAAAATGGTTAATAATATTGTCTAGAATTAAGAATTGCTATTGTCTCACTGGAGAATGGATAGACCAAAAAGAGTCTTTTGTTTTGATGCTGTAGCAAACGCCATGCCGCATGGCTGTAAATGTAGAAGTAGTGTCAGAGACAAACAGCAGTCTTTGTCAACAAGTCCATCTGTCAGTGGATTAAGCAAATTCAAACAGAAAGAGCCTCTCTGTTTATCAAGGCACCAGGCAAAATATATTAATTACATGGACAGCAACATTACAGGTATTAACTTAAGTCAACATGAATAGTCGGTTTGCATTAAGCTCTCTTAAACTGCCAGGAAATCTTAGAATTTACCCAGTTCGACCACCTGCCTGATGAAGCCATTCTGCCCCACACTCCTTCCCATGGTGAGGGAAACACTGTTCCTTGAAGCAATTCATTTCCTTTTGAGGCTCTTCCTTAGATTCTTCTTTCAATATTTACTACCCAGTTTTGGGGACCTTTATCACCCTGGCCACATATCCTATTGTGTTTTAAGTACAACAAAGCTCTTTAAAAAACAAAACAAAAAAAAAACAGCTCACCTTCCCTGGAATCTTCTCTCTGGTAAATATACAACCACATACATTCTCGAGGCTGTGTAGCTAGAGAAAGTATTCTAAATATGTCCGCAGACCCCTCCTTATGTGTAAGAGCAAAATTCAAAGAAAAATGATTTGATCTCTTCACTGGGTTCTGTTTTGCAGGTCCTAATAATAATAACATAATAACAATATTGAAAGGCAGCATGAGAAAGTGGGACTCTAGTCTGCAGAGCCTAGAGGATTTAAAATTGAATGTCTTGTTTATTTAGCTTTTCACACCTCTAAATGGAGTTGGAACAATATAGAACTGAGCGATTAAATAAATGTGCTCTCCTTTCCAACATCAGGTCAAGAATGGTGAAGGGTCTTGGGTTTTACTCTGCTTGCATGCTAAAAAGTGAGCCTGCCACAGTGTCACGGCTGCTGCCAGGAGACACTAGACTCCTGGGTCAGAGACAAAGAAGCTTATTACCCAACAATAAGAATGACAAGTAGCCTGAGCTACACGTTCCTGTTGTGTCCATCCGCCCCCCATGTCCACAGGGACAAGGTGGGATGGCACACGTGGATGCTGAGGACTCAGTGGTTTGCATCCCAGTTGAGAAACCCTGAGCTTAAATATCCCGCAATCTTTTATAAAGGGCTGCATACAAACTTACCCATTTTTTACCCTGTAGGGTGACATCTTCACTATACTGAGCAGCAAACAGACCTGCCCTCTGCTCCAGTGGAGTCACTATCTCTATTTTCCAGGCTGTTCTATATCAACCTCCTTGAAAAGGGAATCTAAGACAAAAGCTGTTAGTGCCTCTGCTCTGCAGATGTATAAAGTACAAGAGACCCATGGAGAGCGGTCTCCTAGTAGACTGCAGGATTTCATTAGGGGGAATACGTATTTCTCTAAAACATTAAACTAATCAGTAAGTATTTATTGAATGAACAGTGTGTGTTCAGCATTTCTGTAGGTATATTGTGGAGGATGAAAAGTGCATGGTCTCCAGGTTCAAGAAATTTAGAAGTTATCAGGGACTACTTGACCCAAAGCAATAAGGAGCAATACAAGATAAGCGAAAGTTAAATTAGAAATAATTTATTCATTTACATGCATAAATATTAAATTCTTAGTATAAACACTAAAATTTACTTAGCATGGATTGTATGACAGGCACTAATCAAGCCCTTTACACCTATATATTTTTTTAAATATATTTTATTGATTTTTTACAGAGAGGAAGGGAGAGGGATAGAGAGTTAGAAACATCGATCAGCTGCCTCCTGCACACTCCCTATTGGGAATGTGCCCGCAGCCAAGGCACATGCCCTTGACCGGAATCGAACCTGTGACCCTTGAGTCCGCAGGCTGATGCTCTATCCACTGAGCCAAACCGATATCCACTGAGCCAAACCGGTTAGGGTTACACCTGTATTTTTACTAACCACAAAACTTTATTGACGTGATATATATATATATGAATGTATATTCTTCTGAGAAATGTTTTGAACCATCCACTTGATAGTTACAAACACTTAAGGATCTGTTTCATTGGTATATATTGGTTTGTTTCGCAAGGGAAAATCATGAATCAAATCTAAAGTGATTCAATTAAATTGAGAGAGAGAGAGAGAGAGAGAGAGAGAGAGAGAGAGAGAGAGAGAATGTGTCACACCACAGAACAGACACTTGGCAGGAGCTGAAAGCCCAGGCCACTGCTCTTGCTGCCTTCCTAAGGAGGGTTATGTTGCCCGTATCTAAGCATGAGGTGAGAATTATACAGAACAGGAAGTGAGAGTCCAGGGTTCCTGGGGAACTCAGTGGGACTCACCCATAAATCAAGAGATGGAGCTGAATTATCTCTCTAGTGCTTTAACCTCTAGAAATTTCTGATTTGATGTTCACCTAGCAGGTGTTTGTAGCTTTGTCATTTAGTATAAGGATGTTAAGATGTTACTTGAGGGACTCGAATAGACGGGGACAATGGAAAACAACATCAGACTATTCTTCAAGTAGCTATGGCTTTTACCGTGTGTATGGAATTCAAATGAAAGTAACCCTGCTACCCTGGCTGAAATGACTAGCCCAGAGCCAAAGACACCCACATAATGTATGTGAGAACGACAGCATGACACAACTAACTTGGGGTGAAGCACTGCCAGTACAAGTGACCCAACCAGACCTCCTCCTGGCGGTGTGAACATGAGGCACGGAAGAAAAAGTGGATCACGGGAGCTGCTTTGTACTCTACGCGACCATGAGTCATTCTCAAAGTGCATTATGATCTGCTGGACATTACAATTTCAGAAGCACTGAGGCACAGAATGACTCTAAGATGTGGAGTATGTTTCTGGGGTTTCTCATTCCTGCAGCTATTCTTAGATAAACCCTTTTCACCTAGAGAAATCTGTGTGTGTTTTGTCTTTTCTAACTATGAAAACCTCCAGGACAGGCGGGACGCTCTTGGACTGAATGATGCTCACGGGTAGACAGATGAGTAAGAGGCTTCGCTCTGCTAAGAGAATCGTGCTTCTGAAAGGCCTTGTTGCATAATACAGAATTAGTAAGTTGATACTGCAAAACATATATTTTCTATTTGCTTTGCAACTAAGATGAAGAAATAAATTGGAAAAGTTGACTTTATGACTTAACTGATGATATGGGAATTGATGATATGGGGTCTGAGATTTCACCCTACTTGCAGCTAATACGGATGCTGGCAGAAGACACCAGGCTCCCTGGCTCAGAGACAAAGCAGTTGTGGCATTCAGGAAGTCAGCTTTTGCACTTGATTCTCAAGCCCCACTTCCCACAGGTTGACACTAAAAATGTTGAGATTCCTGCACACACAATGGGTTGCATTACAGAAGAGAGCCTTGAGCAAAGGGACCTTGAAGCTTTTATAACTGGCAGTAAGCCTGACGGACATAAAGGAAACAAATGTGACCCTTGCTCTGGAGAGAGATACCATCTTTGTTGCTCAAGGATGTTTGTATAGCAAACATCCTTGAAAAGGGAGTCAGTGCCTCTATTGGAAAGACAAGCAGAAATGACTCACAGAGAACTCTCTCAAATGACCCATTAATAGAATAATGAAATCAATTTAGTGGGTTTAAAACATAAAAGAATATTTCGTGTAATAAGGGTAAGCATTGTGTAGTGAAACTTTTCTTATAGCTACATATAAGATCTTTTAAAAGCTTTTTATTGGCAAACATTTGGGACACATTGGCTAAGATATTACTAAATATATTGAGTTCTTACATTCTGGGTGACATGACTTGCCTTACATAATACCCAAATCTGTGCAATAGCAATGTGTGTTATGTTGGGGTTCTTTCATAACATATAGTTAACCCTTGAACAATGTGGGAGTTATGGGCGCTGACCCCCAAGCAGTCAAAAATTGACTCTCCAAAAACTTTACTAATAGCCTACTGCTGACTGGAACACTCACTGATAACATAAAACAATCTATTAACCCTTATTTTGTATGTCATCCTATACTAATAAAAGAGAAAAATGGTAATTGGCGTACAACCGATACCTTTTTCATTGGCTAATCAGCGAGATATGCAAATTAACTGTCAGCCAAGATGGCGGCTGGCAGCCAGGCAGCTGAGAATAGGAGGCTTGTTTGCCCCAGCGATGGAGAAAGTCAAGGATCCCCGCAGTTGCGGGGCTCTGAGCTCCTGAAGCAACAACTCCAAAAGATACAATGTTTCAATTATAGAAGCTAAAAGATGGCGGTTAATTTGCATACTCAGGCTCCAAGCAGAGCGAAGCCAAACAGCCCTGAAGCAGCAGGGCAGAGAGGCCTCAGGGCCTGGGATCAGCGGAGCCGAGAGGCCTCCCGGCCCCAGTGATCAGCGGAGCCGAGAGGCCTCCCAGCCCAGATGATCAGCGGAGTCCAGAGGCCTCCCGGCCCGGTGATCAGCGGAGTCCATAGGCCTCCCAGCCCCGGTGATCAGCAGAGTCCAGAGGCCTCCCGGCCCGGTGATCAGCCGAGAGGTCTCCCGGCCCTGGTGATCAGCGGAGCCGGGAGGCCTCCCGGCCCTGGTGATCAGCGGAGCCGAGAGGCCTCCCGGCCCCTGTGATCAGCGGAGAGCAGAGGCCTCCCGGCCCGGTGATCAGCCGAGAGGCCTCCGAGCCCCGGTGATCAGCCGAGAGGCCTCCCAGCACTGGTGATCAGCTGAGTCCAGAGGCCTCCCGGCCCGATGATCAGCCGAGAGGCCTCCCGGCCCCCGTGATCAGCGGAGCCGAGAGGCCTCCCGGCCCCAGTGATCAGCGGAGTCGAGAGGCCTCCCGGCCCCGGTGATCAGCGGAGCCGAGAGGCCTCCCGGCCCCTGTGATCAGCGGAGTCCAGAGGCCTCCCGGCCCCTGTGATCAGCGGAGTCCAGAGGCCTCCCGGCCCCGGTGATCAGCGGAGTCCAGAGGCCTCCCGGCCCCGGTGATCAGCGGAGTCCAGAGGCCTCCCGGCCCCGGTGATCAGCGGAGTCCAGAGGCCTCCCGGCCCGGTGATCAGCCGAGAGGCCTCCCAGCCCCGGTGATCAGCCGAGAGGCCTCCTGGCTCCGGTGATCAGCGGAGCCGAGAGGCCTCCCGGCCCCCGTGATCAGCGGAGCCGAGAGGCCTCCCGGCCCCCGTGATCAGCGGAGCCGAGAGGCCTCCCGGCCCCCGTGATCAGCGGAGCCGAGAGGCCTCCCGGCCCCCGTGATCAGCGGAGCCGAGAGGCCTCCCGGCCCCCGTGATCAGCGGAGCCGAGAGGCCTCCCGGCCCCCATGATCAGCGGAGTCGAGAGGCCTCCCGGCCCCGGTGATCAGCAGAGTCAAGAGGCCTCCCGGCCCCGGTGATCAGCGGAGTCGAGAGGCTTCCCGGCCCCAGTGATCAGCGGAGCCGAGAGGCCTCCTGGCCCAGTGATCAGCCGAGAGGCCTCCCAGCCCCGGTGATCAGCGGAGTCCAGAGGCCTCCTGGCCCGGTGATCAGCCGAGAGGCCTCCCAGCCCCTGTGATCAGCGGAGCAGAGAGGCCTCCCGCCCTGGTGATCAGCGGAGCCGAGAGGCCTCCCGGCCCGGTGATCAGCGGAGCCGAGAGGCCTCCGGGCCAGGGATCAGGGGAGCCGAGAGGCGTCCTGGCCCTGGGATCAGCGGAGCAGCGAGGCTTCCCAGCACCGGGATCAGTGTGACAGGGTGCGGAGCCCCAACCCTCTGATCAGCCCTGCTCTGTGCATGACAGGAGTGGCGCTGCAACCTCCCTATGGACCCTGCCTTGAGTGTGACAGGGGGTGGTGCCCCAACCCCCCAATCGGCCCTACCCTGAGCATGACTGAGGGTGGCATGGCAACCTCCCAATCCGCCCTGCTCTGTGCATGACAGGAGGCGGGGCCCCAACTCCCCAATGGGCCCTGCTCTGAGCCCGACCAGGGGTTACACCTAGGATTAGGCCTGCCCTCTGCCACCCGGGAGCAGGCCTAAACCAGCAGGTCCTTATCTCCTGATGGGTCCCAGACTGTGAGAGGGCACAGGCCAGGCTGAGGTACCTCCTCTCCCAACCCCGAGTGCACAAATTTTTGTGCACCGGGCCTCTAGTATGTATATAATAGAGTTTTCTTATAAAAGAGTAAGCTAGAGAAAAGAAAATGTTATTAAGAATATCATAAGGTCTGGCTGCCAGTTTTTTTAAAAAATTGTCACAACCCTCCCCCCCGCCCCCAATTTCCAATATATGTGCTGAAAAAAAATATCTGTATAAATAGACCTGCACAGTTCAAACCTGTGTTGTTCAAGGGTCAACTATAAATTATGAACATAATTCCATAGACTATAATCTACTCATGATGGATAAACCCATTCAAATGCTATTCTTTGCAGATGAGAAAATTTTAGACACTGCACTGTATTTTTTAACTAAATGGAGTTTTAAGAATATGATTTTTACCTTAGGTTTCAGGTAGACAGTGTGCAAAATATGTAATATGAATTCACGTGACTGAGAGAATAAAATGTGGAAAATTTTACATTACTAAGTGAATTGATGTTTTGTCAAGCATTGAATTTAATGAAAAGCACACACAAAAATGAACAAATATTTGACATCTTCACAGCTCCAAAGCAAATATTTATTTCTGATGACTTACATGTTTGTGAAACAAATGTTCTGAACAGACAAAATGAATGTTTGGTCTTTAATGTACCTGTTAAATTCAATATTTTAAAAAATCCTTTACACAATAGACAAAATTTTATTAAGACTAGTTTTAAAAGTGCAGTTTAATAAATATTTACTGAGTTTGTACATGAGAAGGATCTGAGTTATGTCCGAGGATCGAAAGACATGTAAAATACCTACCTGACTTCATATAGTTTGTGTAGTTTAGAGTGATTATAATTTCAAAGGGTAAAAGAATATACGTAGTTTTCTATTGCATGTGCCTACAACATTGCCTCTATTTAATAAGAATCGCTATTATTGTTGCAAAGATCAGGGCCACAGTAGAAGGTTCTAATGCTAACATAATTATTTTATATTAATTGAAAAAGTTACCCACTTAGTTGAGTATTTCTAAATCCAGGTGGAAAACAATTTTAAGAATGGATGTTTATGCCTGGTTTCCTCTAAAGCTGAGATCCCAGGTCTAGAACCTCCTTTCTGAAGAGTGTGGGGTTGCTATTATTCACGTGACATCTTATGAGCTGCACATCAGTGATGCTTATTTATCTATGCCTGTTAATTACAATGAAGACATGGGCGCACCTCTTTCTGCTGCATTCTTCTAAGACCAAGCTCAGGTGAAGAGGCAACATACAAAGCAATTCCCGAGATATCTAAGAAAACCTGGGGTAAAATCTGCCTTCCAGTGATTAAGAGGCCTGAGATAGATAACTGGGGAGCTGGCCTACTGCTCTGGAGTCTGCTCTGGAGTTGGAGAACAAGTTAACTGAGCTCCTGTTAGACCTGACCACCGTGGCTTCTGCCAATGGTGAAACTGGTCTCTTTCGCTTCATGGGAAAGTACCTGGATAAACACTGGAGGAACGCAGGCTATCTGGAACACCAGCTTAGATATCATAAAGGATTAAAAAGCTGGCCCAGCAAGAAGACCCATTTAAAAGGCCTGCTGAAGGCAGCAAAGCAAGTCTTTCCATTGTAGTAGATCCCACAATCAGCTCCTTAATCTTCTCCATTTGACAGAAAATTGCTTCCCTTCATTATTGTGTGTATAAATAAATCTGGTTGTGCATTATAAAAAATAAGAACGGATGTAGATCATGCATTAGAAATAGACCATCCACAATCTTAACATATGAAAGCCACTGTCCCAGAATTGCTTATGCTGTCAAAAGATACAACTTTAATGACAGAACCAAACACAGTATCACTGGTTTATAAAAAAAAAAAAAAAAAAAAAAAAAAAAAAAAGAATTATCATTTTTATAGGATTGAACATTTAAGGGAAGACTACAAATAATACTCTTCTTGGAAGCTTAGTATTTAAACATGAAAAAATGTCATCAGTTTACTGTTTTGTTTTGCTTTCTCAGAATGGTAGCAAACACATTTTTACCTAGGGTCCAACTATCCTGAACCTTTCATTAATTATATTGTCCCCCTAAAAAGCACTTTAAAAAAAAAAAAAGAAAAATACAAGGAAACTAACTGGCAGATTTCTCTTTCTCTCACCACACACACATACACACACACTGTTTCTCCAAGGTAAATTTTGAGGTCAGGAGTCATTTAGACAAACCAAAATATCCTCATCATTTACGATGTTAATAATCTTTCACTAATAAGTATTATTTACTTCACATATAATGGAGGGCTTGAGGACAGATGGCATTTATAGAAAGGTTGCAAAATCCAGGCATCTAGAAGAGGCCCTTTGTTGGATGTAATCAGGACTGGAGTGGGTCAGTTAATTGAGAAAGCACAACTAATGTGGGAAATTATAAAAAAAAAAACCTAGACATCTTAAACACTTAAAAGATGTCCATATATTATCACTTGCTTATCTTTTAATATAAGACAGACTTTTCTTTGTATATATTCACTACTTGCAGTTCTTTTTCCCCCCTCATAAACACTAGTGTCTATTTCCAGAGCATTTCATCAGCTGGCAAAGAAGCTCTGGGCCCATTAGCAATCACCCCCCATTCCCTCCGTCCACCAGCCTCTTGTAGGCACTAATCTACTTTCTGTATCTGTGGATTTACCTATTCTGGATGTTTAATATAAATGGAACTAGAGGCCCGGTGCATGAAATTTGTGCACTGGTGGGGGCTGGGGGTCCCTCAGCCTGGCCTGGGCCCTCTCGCAGTCTTGGAGCCCTCGGGGGATGTCTGACTGACAGCTTAGGTGGCGGGCCTAAGCTGTCAGCCAGACATCCTTAGCTCACTGGGGAGATGGGCGAGGCTCCTGCCACATCCTCTGCCCTCACCAGCTGTGAGCCCAGCTCAGGGCTTCTGGCTGAGCGGCACTCCCCCTGTGGGAGCATACTGACCACCAGGGGGCAGCTCCTGCATTACGTGTCTGCCCCCTCGTGGCCAGTGCACATCATAGGGACCCGTTGTTCCGCTGTTTGGTCGATTTGCATATTAGCCTTTTATTATATAGGATTATATAACCTGTGACTTAAAAAATGTTTATTCCCATTCACCACCACCCTTGACAAACATCAGCTTGTTCTCTATATCAGCGGATCTGTATCTGTTTTGTTTTATTCATTTATTTTGTTTTTCTAGTTTCCACTTATACTAGTAAGTGAGATCATATGGTATTTGTCCTTCTCTGTCTCACTTATTTAACTTAGCATAATGACCTCAAGGTCCATACATGTTGTCACAAATAGCAAGATTTCAATCTTTTTTATGGCTGAGTAATATCCTGTTGTGTGTATACCACATCTTATCTTTTATCCATTCACTTATTTCAACCTTATGAGTAATGCATCATCTAGGATGATCACCTTAGGCTCTTATAAATTAAGCAATCTACTTTCAGCATCTGTTTAAACTTTTGATTCTTTTCTTCACAATCAACTACAGTTTTTGCTCCAAATCTAATTTAATGGCAATTTTTGTTTTTAAGCAACTCACCTATATCAAGTCATCCAAAGCTTTCAGCTTTATATTTACATTAACATTTGCTTATTTTACATAATACTTAATTTATATGTATTTATAATAATAGCCACAATGTCAAAATGGTATTGAAAAACTAACTCAAGAGTATATAAAGTTCTACTAGTGGGAGTGAAAGGGGGCAGGTGCCCGAAGAGCACTTAACCTTACTAGGTGTGACCACACAGGTGGTGGGGAGCAGTATTTAGTAAGCCGGTTAATTGGAAGGCGATTAAAGAAGTTCCTACTATAGCCCTGGCCAGTGTTTCTCAGTTGTTGGAGCATCGACCCTTGCACCAAAGAGTAGCAGGTTTGATTACTGGTCAAGGGCACATACCTGGGTTGTAGGTTTGATCCCTGGCCTCAGTCCAGGCGGTGCAGGAGGCAACTCATAGTCTCTCTCTCTCTCTCTCTCCTCACCTTCCTCACTTCACTCTCTCTAAAAAAAATCAATGGGAAAAAACATCCTAAGATGAGATTAACAACAACAAGTTTCTACTGTATGTCAATTTTTGTTGCTATTAGTATTTACACAGAAGAAATATTAGGTAGTCTACATCTTCCTCAACAACTAGAGAAAAGGTTGTTTTTGGAAGACCAGTTTAACTCAATGCACAAACCACAAATTAGCAAATTATTCTACATTTACTTTCATATAATTTTCATTCGTATAAACACATTTTTAAAGGTTCTAACAACTTGTTACTGGAAATGCAAGTTTCCTTTAAATTCCTATGAAGGTTTTATGACAGCATTACTGTCCCCCATGTAATTAATTAATATTTTCCTTTTTGGCATGAAGTTGCTAATGATTACATGTTATCTTTCATCAGTTGTCACCTCTTGAAACTCTGACCTTTAATCTCGCTCTCATTCTTTTCACATGCCTTGGCATCTTTTCCCTCAATTCTTAAATCCCCTTCTCATAGTGAAAATGCTTCAGAGCTTTAGTATCTCTCTAGTTGTCTCACTGATGCTTCGCATAGTGTCACGGTGACCACGGCTTGATACTCCTTTCCAATATCCTTGGAAAACAATGTTCAGTTTATTTTTACAAACCTCAACCAGGTTTCCAACAATGCTTTAAATATTTTCATAACTACTTACCCAACTCATACGTTTTGTCGAGCTCATAGCGCAGTTTCAGGGGGTTCTGTTGCATTGGCACCTTACATATTTTATGTCTTAATCTTTATATTTATCCTTGGATTTGGTGACCTTCACTTTCAGATTTCTACTGAGAGGAGCTTTGTCTAATTTTGGAGATGCTCCCAAAAGCTAACAAGGACAGTGCCAGTTCCTTTGTCTGGTGCTGCCAACACTCCAGGAACTGTTCTTTCATCGATTTGTATTTGTACTTGATTTTGTGCTGTGATTATTTTTAAGCTTGTTACAGATTGCTGGCAGGGAAACCAAGCGGTCAGTAGTCTTTGTTTATTGTATCTGTATATCCTTATGCAAATTATACAGATGCCCTGAACTCCAAGTGGTAAAGGTCAGGCTGTCTCGAATGACTTGCCTAGCAATGGATGTTTGGAATCCAAACTTGCAGTTTCTAATTTCCTTAATATTAAAGCCCACTTAAAACCAATGACTTTTGGCTTTCAACAGTAAAATAGGTTGCATTTTCAGTTCATTTTATGTAAATATTCTAACATTTAAGAATGATACTGCACATCTTAATATTCACTTTTGAGATGGATGGTAAACTTATCCACACTAATTATAACACTAATTAAAATTTAAATATCTACTATTCTTGCTAAGGTCAGCAGCATAGTAGAAGGCAGTTATTTCTATTAAATGCTTCTGTAAGTACATTTGGAGGGCTTACGTTGACTCAAAGATTGTATGTTCTATCTTGACTGACCATCCTGGGACAAACTTTATATCAAGCGGACTTGCTCAGGCAATTTCTCTGCCTCCTCAACCTCTGGGAGGAAAGTATAAATACATGTCCTTGAAAGTGAGAGATGGATGAAGTATTTTTTCATTATGAAAGCCCGGGAACAAGGTATGTTTTCTAGCTACATATAGCAGCCATTTTCAACCAGGGTGCTGCAGGAGGCACACTGGGGTGCCACAAAAATTTCTAAAACATTTCTAAACTATTTAGCCAGGGGCACTAACCTCTTTTCCTTTAGATTGTCAAATGAAAAAAAATAATGACAACAGCTAACACAACGCTGTCCGGTGTGAATGAATCTAAATTATATCTTTTTTTTTCAGATCTGCAAAAAAAAATATATCTTTTGGTGTGCCGCAGAATTTTAGTGATTAGTTTATGTGTGCCATGAGATGAAAAAGGTTGGAAATCACTGACACAGAGGATGGTTTATACTATCTGGTAGAGGTAAGGCATGATGTCTATATATACCGATAAAAACGCACAAGCATTTAGACGACAAGAGATGCTAACAGAATAAAGAGGCAAGTAAAATTCCTCCTGGCACCGCTCACCTATTGCTATGCCTGCAAGAGTGCAGGGAGCAGATTAAAAAACACAAGCGCGGATGAAAAAACCCTGCAGATCTCTCTTAAAATGACTTTTATTTCCCTGTGTTCCTTTAGTTCAGCCATACATTGGCGTTCAAGGGGAGATTAAATGTTCACAAGGCAGTCAGTAGCCTTCCCTGCGTGGAAGGCAGCTAGCTTCCCATACCCAGCAGCGATTTGCAAACCCATACCCTGCGCCCACCCAAAGAAAGGAGGCAGCGGGTCCAACACCTCCCGGAGCAGAAGCACGTAGCCAGCCGGCCCGCCCCGCCCCCAAACAGCCCCGCCCCTTACTCTCGCCCCGCCCCTTACTCTCGCCCCGCCCCTTGGCGTAACCCGGATACACACCCACGCTACCCTTTCACCTCCCGGCAGTTGGCGAACGTGGATGTGAGACCCGGCTGCACCGTCCTGGCAAGTGGGGCACGCGGGACGGCCAAGGTGCGCCCCGCGGCGCGGCTCAGCCTTTCCCGGGAAGGAGCGATGGGGCGCGCGGGCGCCGGGGAGCGGGCGCCGGTGTAGAGCGCGCGGTGCCCGGCCCGGGAGGGAGCGCGGCGGCTGCGCGGGAGGCCGGTGAAGGCCGCCGCCCGGAGCGCCCGGCCTCCGGCGCCATGGCCCCCATGGGCATCCGCCTGTCCCCCCTGGGGGTGGCCGTGTTCTGCTTGCTGGGGCTCGGCGTGCTCTACCACCTCTACTCGGGCTTCCTGGCCGGCCGCTTCAGCCTCTTCGGCCTGGGCGGCGAGCCCGCGGGCGGCCCGGCGGGGCCCGTGGCCGCGGCCGACGGCGGCACCGTGGACCTGCGCGAGATGCTGGCCGTGTCGGTGCTGGCCGCCGTCCGCGGGGGCGACGAGGTGCGGCGCGTTCGCGAAAGCAACGTCCTGCACGAGAAGTCCAAGGGGAAGACGCGCGAGGGGGCCGACGACAAGATGACCAGCGGGGACGTGCTGTCCAACCGCAAGATGTTCTACCTGCTCAAGACCGCCTTCCCCAACGTGCAGGTGGGTGGGTGCCGCGAGCGCCGGGCGCGGGGGGCGCGGCGGGCCGGGAGCGTGGGAGCCCGGGAGCCCGGGAGCCCGAGAACGGGCCCCAGCACGTAGGCTCCTGCCCACAGCCCCAGATCGGGGGCTCTCGCTCCCATTGCACAGATGGGATTGGAGATGGAGACCCTGGACTGGAGGTGCTCAAGGTCACACCGTTCCTGGAAGAGCCGGGGGGATGGCAGGCCGTCTAAGGGCCCAGGCCCCCTGGCCCCTTCCCGAGTGCGTGCGCGTGTGCGTGGCCGGCATTGTGCCTGGGATCCGGAGCTTTCACATCAAAGGGCCGAGCTTCCCTTCACGGCCTGCCTCGGGCTCCTCTGTGAAATGAAAGGGCTTGCACTAGAAGCCCCAAGGTCCTCCAGCCACCCCTGATTTCATTGCTGGAAAGATGGTGACTGGATTAAGACACGTTTTCTGGCCGACCTACCAGGAACCAACGGAAGGTCAGCAACCCTGGAGGAGGTGCCATGGCGCGCGGCCCTGGTGGGATGGCTACTTGGTTGCAGTGTCATCAGGACCCTCTGAATGGCACATATTCTGAGGGCCCTTCAAGGAGCTTTTGGGCAGTATATTTCTCAGCAACTTCATTTCAACTGCCTATTCCCTTATTTACGCCAGAAAATAAGAATTGAAGAGCATTGGCTTTTTTTGGGGGGGGTAGATTCCTAGTACGGAATCTTTCTGGGAAGGCATTGCTGTATTAGGGAAATTCAGACGTTTTTGGCTACTGGGAAGAAAAGTTGTTTCCGGTGGAGTGTAGTTAATTAGATCAACAATGAAATCTAACCCGGCGCTTCTTTGGGAGAGTTAGGAGAGTGTTGTCATTGTAGAATTACATAGCATGTGTGACCCTCATTCTAGTCTGTCTTATTATTTCTGTGGTTTTCTTTTTTCCTCTTCCTGTCTTTTTTTCTTTTATTTATTTATTTTTTTTTACAGCAAGTAACATTGGCTTTCATCATGAGCTGCTGAATACCAGATGTAATTAACACAGGAATTCTCAAACACAACGCACAACATTTTCCATTTTTCTTTGGCCCTACCCTGCCTTATCACAGTTTATACTTGCCTGTGTTTGCATCTCTCTGGTTCCCTAGAGTTGGTAGAAGAAACAGGAGTTTCAGAGAAGTTGACATAGTTGTAACAGTAGCAATAGTAACAATTTATTGAGTATATTCTAGGTGCCCAGATACTGGCCACACAGGACTTCATTTGATCCTCACAGCGACTTCAGAAGTAAATTTTATTTATGCCCACTTTACAGATGGGAAATCTGAAGCTCATGGCACTTTACTGCACAGTTTATATCATCAGTCTAACTTCATTTTAGCTAGATCTTTAGGAGGCTACTTAAAACAACGTATAGTGTGGTTTCCTAGGGAAACAAAATTGTACAAGCTTAAAAGCAATAATAATGGAATATGGTAAGCAGAGTTGAATTTTTTTAAGGTAAAGATAAAAATATTCTTAAATATTGAAAACATAAATCAGTTTGTGCATGTGTGTTCACATGCCAACTCCACCCCACTCCACTTCTGCCAAAGCTTTTGTCTTGGGTAACTTCCACAGGATTCTGAGTTTGCTTTCTCACTTATTAGCAAACACTAACAGCTGCCAAGGGTAGAGAGCTGCCTTTTATTAAACACTAAAGCTAAACTTTCGGAATTGTAGATGTTGAAGTCTCCTTGTCTGCTTGGAATTGTTTGAATGTTTGCATATAGTCTTTAGTGTTCATTTTGGGTGGTGATTGGTGGAATAGAGGAGGTTATGTTCATTTCCAGTGGTTCTCAAACTTCTGGCCCTTTAAATACAGTTCCTCATGTTGTGACCCAACCATAAAATTATTTTCAATGCTACTTTATAACTGTAATGTTGCTTCTGTTATGAATCGTAATGTAAATATCTGATATGACCCCTGTGAAAGGGTCGTTCGACCGCCAAAGGGGTCGTGACCCACAGGTTGAGAACCGCTGATTATACAATGCCAAAATAGGGTAGTGTCATGTTGAGCTATCTCCTTTTGTCGCTATGTTGTTAGACTAGAGGCCAAATGTTGTAGCCATCTAAGTAGGGACTCAGCCATGGATTCTTTTCTTTCTTCACTCCCTTCCCCCAACACGCAGAAGTACAGTCTTAAATGTCTGGTTGTTTTTGAAGCCTCACCTGCAATATTTTGGTAAGGGACTTAAATCAAATCCCACTCAGTTTATTTTCTTATGGAAAATCAGCATCAAGAAGCCCGTGCAAATGGAAAGAGGTCTCTTTTCTCCCACGACTTTCCTAGAGTAAGATGCTTGAGCTTTCCAATATATTTTAAACATCTATGCTTTGTTCTCATACCCTTTCTAAAATTACTTTATTTTTATTGATTTTGGAAAGGGAGAGAGAGATAGAAACATCAATGATGAGAGAGAATCACTGATGGGCTGACTTCTGCACACCCCTCCACTGGGGATTGAGCCCACAACCTTGGCATGTGCCCTGGACCAGAATCAAATCTGGGACCCTTCAGTCCACTGGCCAACGGCTCTAGTCACTGAGCCAAACTGGCTAGGGTGAGCTTTCCTAATAAAGTTCACCCCTCAGAAAAACAATATAGCATGTCACTCTGGAGCAAGCATGTCAAACTCACAGTCCGTGGGCCGCATGCCTCGTTTATTTGGCCCATGTTAGCCTTTTGAGTTTGACACGCTTGCTCTAGAGCAGGGGTCCTCAAACTTTTTAAACAGGGGGCCAGTTCACTGTTCTTCAGACCGTTGGAGGGCCGGACTATAGTTTAAAAAAAAACTATGAACAAATTCCTATGCACACTGCACATATCTTATTTTGAAGTAAAAAACCAAAACGGGAACAAATAGAATATTTGTGTTTGTATGTGGCCTGCGGGCCGTAGTTTGAGGACCCCTGCTCTAGAGCAACGATTTTCAACCTTTTTCATCTCATGACACACGTAAAGTAATTACTAAAATTATGCAGCACACCAAAATGTATATTTTTTGCAGATCTAACAAAAAAATAGGTAAAATTTTGATTCATTCACACTGGACAATTATCGTTGTGCTGGCTGTTGTCTTTTTTTATTTGACAACCTAAGGTAGTGGTCGGCAAACTGCGGCTCACGAGCCACATGCAGCTCTTTGGCCCCTTGAGTGTGGCCACGAAGTTTCAATCGTATTGTACGTGTGCGCCTGCACGTGGTATTTTGTGGAAGAGCCACACTCAAGGGGCCGCAGTTTGCCGATCACTGGTCTAAGGGAAAGTGAAAAGAAGTCAGTGCCCCTGACTAAAGAGGTATTTCATGTTTTAAAAATTCTTGTGGCACACTAGTGTGCCTCCTGCAGCACACCAGCTGAAAATCGTTGCTCTGAAGCACTAACTAAACCGGGGACAATTTTGCATCTGGGGGACATTTGGCAGTGCCTGGAGATTTTTGGTTCTCACAACGGGAGGTAGAATGCTATTGACATCCTGTAGGTAAAGGGTAAACAACCCACACTGCATAGAAAAGACCCCCATAACAAGGAATTACCTGGCCTAATTTTTCAACTTGTGCCCACATTGAGAAGCCCTACTCAAGTTTGTCCTAAGAAAACTAAAGTTTGGCCTAGGATACCTGGATTTCCTTTTATATTTAACTTTTTTCATGTTAGTGATCTTTGTTGAGCTCTCAGGGCAGCAGTTCTTAAACACATTGGCAGTGCTTGGTTTCACTGTGTGAAAATAATAAATGCAGCATTGGTATGACACAGCGTCTTGTGTATAATGATGAAAATGAAGGCTGAAGATTGCTGGAGTGGATTTGCAGAGAAACAGAACAGACAAATTTAGATTTATCTTTATGATTTAAAGTAAAGGGAATTCTTTAAAAAAAATATATATTTTGTATTGATTTCATAAAGGAAGGAAGATGGAGAAAGAGAGATAAATAGAAACATCAATGATGGGAGAGAATCATTGATCGGCTGCCTCCCTCATGCCCCACACTGGGGATTGAGCTCTCAACCTGGGTATATGCCCTATCTGGGAATTGAACCGTGACCTTCTGGTTCCTTGGTCGACACTCAACCACTGAGCCACTCTGGCTGAGCTAAAGGGAATTCTTTATTTGAGGGGCTCCTGTCCTCATCTCGACTTGTTCAGAGTTTTGACAATGATTTAAGATAAAGCATGATATTTCAAGCTGGTAGGAGCAGCTTGTGTCCATGTCTTCCTGACCTCTAGAATAGTAGTTTAATTCTTTCAACAGGAGTACCCACTAGAAAAGTTGACAAGTTCTAGTATAGTGCAAAGAACACTTGTCTTTGACATCTTGTCCAGTCTCCAGCCTAGGCCAATTATTAAACTTGTGTTACAATTTCTTCGCTTTTTTGAGGTAACTAGTAATCTATACTAATAAAAGGGTAATATGCTAATTAGGGCGGACATCTTCCAGACATCCATCTGGACAAAGCCACAGTGGCTGCGAGGCCCGGGGCTCAGGTAGCCGTGAGCTCCAGTGGCTGTAAGGCCCCGGGCCCAGGCAGCCATGAGCCCTGGCAGCTGTGAGGCCCGGGACTCAGGCCTCGCAGCCGGCAGTGGCAGCAGCAGCAGGGTGATGGGGGCGGCGCCTTCCCCTGATCAGCCCAGTTGCCTCCCGCAGAGGGTGGCCAAACTGTGGTTAGGCCCACTCCCTGTGCTATCAGTGGGACATCCCCTGAGGGCTCCCAAACTGTGAGAGGGGGCAGGCCAGGCTGAGGGACACCCCCCTCCCCCCCAGTGCACAAATTTTCGTGTACCGGGCCTCTAGTGTGATAATCAGTGCAGCAATAAACATTGCAGACAGAGAAAAAAAACATTCATTGGGATAGGCCCAATAGAGGATTTTACTGTAGTAAAATCAAGTAGCCTGATGAGCTTGAATCAGAAGCACATGGAAGAAAGGTAGGCAGGAGCTGTATCATATACCAAATTCAATGAAGTTTGGACCAGATCTTTAGTTCATCCTAGAGTATAAAAGATTTACCTGACTCTTCTTGAAGTTTACAATGTGCCATACTTTGTTTTGGCTTTTGGCACTTGGAGTGGGTGAGACCAGTCAAGGAGACTTTTAAAATAGGCTGTGTGGGAGATGAGGACCAGAACCTGGGCAATGGGAAAGTTATACTTAGCTTGATTTACTAGATGACATTTATTTAGTCCTCAGTAACTGGCAAGCACTGAATTGAGTTTCTTATTGCCTCTATTTATTTACTTGACAAAAAACAGGAGGTGAGTACTATTACCTCCATTTTGCACATAAATTGAGACTTGGAGAAGCTAAATAATTTGCCAAAGGATATACAGCTAGAAAATAATCTTAGGTTCACAGAGATTCACTTCATGAACTGAGAATCATCTCAGGTCTGTCTGATTCTATAGATAAGGTACTCCAAGAGGTATAACTAAAGTGTACTCTTAAACTACAGTTTTGAGTGATTGGAAGGGCTCAGGGTAGACGCTTGAAGAATAGTAGAGGTGGTAGACCACTTAGGAGGCTTTTTCAAGTGAGAGATGATACATTTTGAATTGGAGTTATGATTGTAGAGAAGTTAGATGTGGAAGGATATGAGGAAATTTTTACCGATGTGTCAAAAATGACTCATTTCTGGTTTTGCTCATGGTGAAAGGGAGTTAGGGATGTTAAGTACTAGAGGGCAGATTAAGTGTTATCTTAGACTTAAATTAGAGGTGCCTTGTATGTTCAGGGGAACATGTTAAGGAGATAGTTAAATACATATGGGTCTGAAGCTCTTGATATTTCTGAATTAGAAATACAAATTTGTGAGTCATAAATGTGATATTGATTGAAACCAGCTGTGGACAGGATTGCTTAATGAAAGAATATTGCATGAAAGGGAAAGATGAGTACCTACAACCAAGTATAACAAAGACTGAAAATAATCAACACTAATAAAAGAGAAAAATGGTAATTGGCGTACGAGCTACCCTTTTCATTGGCTAATCAGGGCTATATGCAAATTAACTGCCAACTAAGATTGGCAGTTAACTGCCAACAAGATGGCGGTTAATTTGCATATGTAGGCACAATGCAGGGAGGCGAAAGGGAAAGCAGGAAGAAGCCCCCTGCCACTGACAGTGATCGGAAACCCAGGGGGGAGCTAAGAGCTGGGGGGCAGGGCAAAGGCGGCTCTGGGGCCACCTTTGCCCTGCCCCCCAGCCATGATCGGAGAATCAGGCGCCTTTGCCACCCTGGCCAGTGATAGCAGGAAGTAGGGGTGGAGCCAGCGATGGGAGCTGGACACGGGCGAAGCTGGCAGTCCCGGGGGCTAGGGATCCCTTGCCTGGGCCTAAAGCGGAGCCCATGATCGTGGGGCTGCTGCAGCTGCGGGTCCCTGCTGCCCGGGCCGGACTCCTCAACCAGAGGCTTTAGGCCTGGGCAGGGGCGGAGCCTGCAACCGTGGGGAGCTGGGGGTCCGCTGCCCAGGCCTGACACCTCTGCCGGAGGCCTCAGGCCTGGTCAAGGGGCCGATCCGGTGATTGGTGATCGGAGGGTGATGAGGGTCAACTCCTCTGGCCGAGGCATCAGGCCTGGGCGGGGGGCTGAGCCGGGGATTGGGGGGATATGATGGTGCCCTTGCCCAGGCCTGAAGCCTGGGTCAGAGGTGTCAGACTTGGGCGGGGGGTGGAGCAAGCGATCAGAGGGAGATGGGGGTCCCCTGCCCAGGCATGATTCCTGGGCCAGAGGCCTCAGGCCTGGGCGGGGGCCAGAGCCAGTGATCGGGGGGAGATGGGGGTCCCCTGTCCAAGCCTGACACCTCTGGCGGAGGCGTCAGGCCTGGGCAAGGGGCCGATCAGGTGATCAGAGGGTGATGGGGTCTACGCCTCTGGCTGAGGCATCAGGCCTGGGCAAGGGGCAGAGCCAGCAATCGGAGGGTTCTGGGGGTCCCCTGCCCAGGCCTGATGCCTGGGCCAGAGGCATCAGGCCTGGGCTGGGTGCAGAACCAGTGATGGGGGGAAATGAGGGTCCCCTGCCCAGGCCTGACGCCTCTGTCAGAGGCGTCAGGCCTGGGCAAGGGGCCGATCCTGCGATTGGAGGGTGATGGGGGTCAACGCCTGAGGGCTCCCAGTATATGAGAGGGGGCAGGCTGGGCTGAGGGACACTCCCCCCCACACACACCCAGTGCACGAATTTCGTGCACCGGGCCCCTAGTCCTACATAATAAAAGCCTAATATGCTAAGTGTCCGGTCGTCTAGTTGTCCGTTCAACCAGTTAAAGCTTAATATGCTAATAATATGCTAAGCTCACTATGACTTGCACTGACCACCAGGGGGCAGACAGTCAACGGTCGACCAGTTGCTATGAGGTGCACTGATCACCAGGGGCAAACACTCGGACCAGTAGGTTAGCTTGCTGCTGGGGTGTGGCCAATCAGAACTGAGCAAGATAGGCTGGACATGCCCTGGAGCCTTCCTGTGGTCCCTCCCTGGCTGACCAACCTCCTGCGTCACTCCCCAGCCCTGATCGTGCCAGTGGGATCTCTCAGCCTGGTCTGCACCCTCTCGCAATCCAGAACCCCTCAGGGGATGTGGGAGAGCCGGGTTTGGCCTGATCCCGCTCAACACAGGAGCTGCCCCCTGGTGGTCTGTGCGCTCCCACAGCGGGAGCACTTCTCAGCCATAAGCCTGGCTCATGGCTGTCTAGCCGAGCGGCGATGGTGGGAGCCTCTCCTACCTCCGCGGCAGTCAGACATCCCCTGAGGGCTCCCGGACTGTGAGAGGGCGCAGGCCAGACTGAGGAACCTCCCCCACCCGAGTGCATGAATTTCATGCACTGGGCCTCTAGTTACTTAATAGTAGCAGCCAACTTTTATTAAATGCTTACTCGGTGTTAAGCACTGTACTATTTGTTTTACCTTTTCTATTTCATTAAGTCATACAAAGAACACTGTAGGGAGATATATTTGTCATCCATTTTTAGCACTTGGTAACTGCAGCTCAGAAAGATTAGTTGACTAGTCTAGGTAAGTCACATTCCCAATAAATAGAGGAGCTGGAATTCTGATGATAAAACACATCCTATCCTATATAAGAAAAGCCTAATATGCAAATTGACTGGACAGCGGAACGACCAGTGGAATGACCGGTAGCTATGATGCACACTGACCACCAGGGGGCAGACACTCAAAGCAGGAGCTGTCCCCAGCCCCCAGGCCTCAGGCCAGTCAAGGTGGGTGCCAGCGGGGGCCCCAATCACCCCGCCAGTCGCCCTGTAGCGGGAGGTGACCAGTGGTGGTGGTGGCAGAGGAGTGGGGCCAGCCTGTTAGTGGGCTGGCATGCTCCCTCTCTCCTCCCCCCCCCCCCCCCATCACCCTGCTGGTCGCCCCAGAGAAGGAGGTGACTGGTGGCAGGGCCGGTGAGCAGGCCAGTTGCTCCACAGATCGGCCAGGTCTAGGGACCCTACGCATGCATGAATTTCGTGCATCGGGCCTCTAGTACTCTTAATAATGGTTCTGAATGTAGGTCAGTGGTGAACTTTGTGAGAGTTTGCTTGGTGGCTCCATGGGGAAGGAAGCAAATTGAAGAAGATGGGAGATGGCGAGTAAAGACAAGTCTTTAAAGAAATTGTGCTTCTAAGGAACTTGGCTAGGGTGTTATGTGGGACTAAGAGGAGGTTCTGTGAAGTTTTGTTTTGTTTTGTTTTGGTATGTTTGTTTTTAAGATGTGTCACTAGAGCCTGTTTAATTATTTATAGGGATATAGTTGAGAACTAGTCGTTTATAGAAAAAGGCTTCTGAAAAGGGAGGAGAATAAGATAGAGCAGTGTTTATCCATTTAGAAAATAGTTATTGAATTCCTACTGTGTCATAGGTACAGCTTGAGACAATATATTCAAAAATTAATTAAGATTTAATGATTTATGTAAATTTTACCTTTTTAAGGTATTAACCAAAAGCCTCTTTAACCCCAAAGTAACTGAATTGTCATGTAAATAGCATTAATTGTGTTTTGAATTCTTGATTTCTTATTCAGTTCCCTGTTAAGGACTGGGATGAGATAGGCAGTAGAGATGAGGGAGGGAGAGTAGATTGAGTAGAATGGTTGTGAAGAAATGAAACTTCATTAAGTGAAGGACAATGTTGTCAATCAAGAAGTATTTAGCACCTATTATTAAGGCACTGGTTTATAAGGCAGTGGAGATGGGGCTACAGTAATGAAGGAACTGTGTCTTTGAACACACGGATCTTATGTTCTAGTACAGGGGTCCTCAAACTTTTTAAACAGGGGGCCAGTTCACTGTCCCTCAGACCGTTGGAGGGCCGGACTATAGTTTAAAAAAACTATGAACAAATTCCTATGCACACTGCACATATCTTATTTTGAAGTAAAAAAACAAAACGGGAACAAATACAATATTTGTATTTGCATGTGGCCCGCGGGCCGTAGTTTGAGGGCCCCTGTTCTAGTAGGCCAAGATAGATAGTTAACATGGTAACAAGTAAGTGACTTACACTGATAAGGTCTTTGAAGAAATAAAAGTAAGAACATGTGGGAGAGTGATGGGGATCATGCTTTGGCCAGGGGTAGTTGGGGAAGGCCACTCTGAGGCACGGCCATTTGAGCTGAGCGCTGAATGAGAAGCAGACATCATGCGGAGATTTGGTAAAAGAGAACATGAGCAAAAGAGTGCAAGTACAAAGGCCTTGAGGCCAATGGACAAGGAAGTCTGGGATGTAGTAAATAAGAGTCCAAATAGAGAAAGGTTACAGATCATCCAGGCCTTGCCTTGTAGATGATAAGTAGTCTGGATTTTGTCTCCCGTGTAATGAGAAATTATTGGAAGGTTTTAAGTAGGGGGTAATAAAATCAGTCTCATTTAGGAAGATGGCAGATTGCTGGGTTGAGAAGGACAGCTCCATAAAAGCAATGATTTTTGTCTCTTTTGTTCATTATTACAGTGGGGCCTTGACTAACGAGTTTTTCGAGATACGAGCTGTCTCTCGACCGATTTTTTGCTTTGAGTTGCGAGCTAAAATTCGGGTTACGAGCCAGCTTCAGATACCCCACCGCTAGTTGGCACAGTGAACGTCACAGTGAACGCCACAACATCAGCCCAGCATCACGTGTCTCACTTGTTCACTTTATGATTTGACATACGAGTAATTTGAGTTACGAGCTCCGTCATGGAACGAATTAAACTCGTAAGTCAAGGCCCCACTGTATATCCCAGTACCCAAAACAGTTTAGCTTGTGTAGTCATTAAATAGTGGATGAATGAATGAATGAATCCGAGAATACACTGTAGGAGGCAAGAGCAATCAAAGGCTATTCTAGGAATCCAAATATGGGATAGATGGGGGTTTAAACCAGAATTTTTTTAGTATACTGTACATGGTTTATTCTGTGGTTTTTGTATGGTGATACAAAATACTGTAGAGTGATGTTTGCGAGATGGCAGGAATTCTCTACTGACATTCCCTCACAGAACATAGATTTTGGCGGTTACTCATGAACAAGAGTACCTTTCTGGGAGTCTGAGAGTCCAGTGGAAAACTTACAGCACACCACTGAGGCAAAAAAAAGAAAAGAAAACCCACAGCAAGAATAGATGCATTAATGTTTTTGCTAATCTTCGGTACATTTATTTCTAGGTAATTTATTTCTGTTGTTAGTGTAAATGGTTTTCTTTATGTTAAATATTTTTAATATTTCTTGCTAGTATATAACAATACAGTTGATTGATAATGATTCACCTTGTATCGAGCAACTTAAATTTGTTCTATAATATTGCTGCAAATTTTTTTGAATTTTTCTTCAGTAATCAGATATCAATCACATATTTTGCTGCTTCTTTTCTAATCCTTGTCCTCTCCCATGCCCTCACCCTTCGTTAGCTTTCTATAATGGCTAGGATTCTCTGCACATTACTAATAGTGGTTGTGATGGAGGACAACTGACTGTTTCCTTCCTGCAGGGTCCTTCAGCATCTGGCTTCCATTACTGTCTGACCTCAGACCTCATCTTTAGCTCCTTTCTTAGCTCACTTGCTCTAGCCGTGCTTGCCTCCTTGCCGTACTCTGAATGTACCAGGCACACGCGCACCTCAGGCTGTTGCATTTTTTATTCCATGCGCTGGAGTGTGGGCCCTTTACATACTTGCTAGGCTCACTTCCTTTAGATTTTCACTCTAATACCACCTTTTCAGTGTTGCCTTTCTTAGCTACTTTGTCTTTTAAAAACAAACTAACATCATTGCAGCATATTTTACGTATCATATAATTTGCTCATTTCAAATGTCCAATTCAGTAGTTTTTGGTGACTAGGCCAAATTGTGCAACCATTGTCATTAATCAGTTTTAGAAAAATTTCATCACTCTAAAAATATCCCTGTGCCCATTTACTGCTACCTGTTCTACCCTCTGCCCCAGGCAACCACTAATCTATCTCCATAGATCTGCCTGTTCTAGACATTTCACATAAATGGAATCATCCAGTATTTAGTCTCTTCTGTCTTATTTTTCATTTAGTATAATGTTTTCGGGTTTATCCATGCTATGGTATGAATCAGTACCTCATTTCTTTTTATGGCTGAATAATGTTCTATGGTATGGATGTACCATATTTTGCTCATCCATTCATCCGTTGATGGACATTTGGTAGTTTCCATTTTGGGGCCATAATGAATAATCCTAGCCACCCTATCTTAAGGAACAATCCTTTTCTACTCTTCTACACACACTTCCTGTTTTTCCCTATTTTATTTTCTCTAGCATACCACATGCCTTATTTATTTATTTTGTATATTGTTTATCTCCTTCAATAGAATGTAAGCTCCACAACGACAGACTTTTGTCTCATATGGATCAACATGATGCATGTCTGGTATATAGTAAGAATCAGTAAACATTTGCTAAACCAACAAAGGAAAAAGTGAGTGGATGAATTGGATGTTTACTATACACTGTATTAAAAATATTTTATGATTTATGTGGCTTGGAGTTTCAGGAATATTACTATTTTTAAGGTCTTCGATGGCAATTTAGGATACATCAGGGTACTTTCCAGAGATTGCTGATAGCTGTGGGTTTTCACCCTGTGACTTTGCTCATGTACTGTTAGTGTTATAAACACTCTGTAGTAATGGTGTCTAGGCATGGCATCACATTCAGCATAAACACATTGATCTACTGGAAAGGGAGCTTGTCAGAAAGCACAGTATCCGCTTGTTTCTTTGAGGCTTTGTATTTCTCTATATTTGGAGTCTTTGCCTTTTTTTGACAACAAGGTAAGTTTGAATATTGGATTGGAAAGTACTTGAAGACAAAATATTGTTGTAATTTCTCTTACAATATAGTTTCATTTTGTAATGAAATGTCTTGAAATAAAAAAAAAATACTGATTTACCTACTTTAAATTTATGTGATTTTTATCTGAAAGGTTTTTCTCTTTTGTGCTTTCCTAGGCAGTGATTTTTTTTTTACTCTAAAAAATGTTTAACTTATCTCTTTTTGATGCAGATAAATACAGAAGAACATGTGGATGCAACCGATCAGGAGGTTATCTTATGGGATCGTAAAATTCCTGAGGACATCCTGAAGGAAATAGCCACCCCCAAGGAGGTACCAGCAGAAAGTGTTACTGTCTGGATCGACCCACTTGATGCTACACAGGAGTATACGGGTAATTTTAAAATTAAAATTGATCTCAAACTTTAGATTGTTGTTATATATCAGAAAATCAGAATGTGAGCAGGTGTTATGTACATGGTAGTAGATATTTTTCCAATCTCAGACAGCTTTTCCATTAGATTTTAAGACAGAGAGCTGGATTAATGCAGTGTCATATAACCCATTTGCACTGGATCTGTTATTCTCAATGCCTCCCCCCCCCCCCCAACCAATTTATGTCATACTCTTTTTTTATATAAATGTATATATTATTATTTTTAAAAAATTAATTTCAGAGAGGAAGAGAGAGGGAGAGAGATAGAAACATCAGTGATAAGAGGGAGTCATTGATTGGCTGCCTCCTGCACACCCCCTATTGGGGATTGATTCTGCAACCCAGACATATGCCCTGACTGGGAATTGAACTGTGACCTCCTAAATCAAAGGTTGATGCTGAACCATTGAGCTACACTGGCTTATTGGTGATGTGGCTCATTGTGTCACTGATTCTTCAGTGAAGGGGAGTTTTATCAGTTACAACAAATGGTTCCTATTTGGCACTTACTTATTGAGGTGCTTGCTTATATATTGAGTTATGTGTTATTTAGATATTTATTTATGTAGTCAGAATACAATATTTACCTGTGATAATGGGAATTTTGATTTTATTGCATATACCTCTACTGTTAAAATTCAAAATAGTAAACCCTAGTCACCCAGAGAGCAAATAATTAGCAAAATAGAATTACCACCCTACCCCTATTTTCATTCTTTTTACCTAGTGTTAGTTCAGATTTCATTTCTATGGATCCTTTCCTATGCCTTGCTTCTTACAGAGGTATCTAATGCTTGCCTTTTCTCTGTTCTCTTGGTACATATGTTAAAGTTGGTTGCTTATACATTTTTCTTCCTTCTAGGTGGTAAGTTCTCTGAATGTGGGGGCTTCTGCTTTGTCACCTTGATATTCTAGAGCTTAAGCACTGAACTTGACCCTTAATAGACACTCAATAAGTAACTATTTCGAGAACAGGGAGAATACACTCTATTGTATATCTAATAATAACTGAAATTATGAAACAATATTGTGCATAAAATGTTTTTCTGAAACTGAGATTGGCCTGATCATATAATAGTGATAATATGTTGTGAGCTCATCCCTTGTGCAGAGATGGTTATTTTTTTAAATTTAATACTAAAATTAAAAATAATTTTAGTATTTAAAGATGAGTACTTAATTAGTGTCTGTACTTTACAGATGAGGAAACAATTTAAATAATATGCTCAAAGAAATACAGCTGCCGAAACCGGTTTGGCTCAGTGGATAGAGCGTCGGCCTGTGGACTGAAAGGTCCCAGGTTCGATTCCGGTCGAGGGCATGTACCTGGTTGCGGGCACATCCCCAGTGGGAGATGTGCAGGAGGCGGCTGATCGATGTTTCTCTCTCATCGATGTTTCTAACTCTCTATCTCTCTCCCTTCCTCTCTGTAAAAAATCAATAAAATATATTAAAAAAAAAAAAAAGAAATACAGCTAATAAAATGGTAATCTGGGGGAATAACCCAGGTAATTTGCTTATAAAACCAAAACTCAACTACTTCCTTAAACTGGCTCTTACTTATAGACTCTTTGAGGGGATTGTTGACTGTGAAAGACATTTTATAAAATGTACATACATTTTTAATGAAGTAAATTATAACATTCTATCCTGAATTTATATGTTACTTTAACAATTGTGTGTGTTTGTTTGTTTATTTCTTACAGAGGATCTTCGAAAGTATGTCACTACTATGGTTTGTGTGGCTGTATATGGTAAACCTGTCCTAGGAGTAATACATAAGCCTTTTTCTGAATATACAGGTAAGAAATATGTTAGAGCAAGAGTTAATGTTATTATATCATTTGTCTATAGCAATGGTTCTCAACCTTCCTAATGCTGCGACCCTTTAATATAGTTCCTCATGTTGTGGTGACCCCCAACCATAAATTATTTTCGTTGCTACTTCATAACTGTAATTTTGCTACTGTTATGAATCGTAATGTAAATATCTGATATGCAGGATGTATTTTCATTGTTACAAATTGAACATAATTAAAGCATAGTGATTAATCACAAAAATAATATGTAATTATATATGTGTTTTCCGATGGTCTTAGGCGACCCCCAAATGATTCGAGACTTACAGGTTGAGAACCGCTGGTCTATAGTATTTACCATCCTGTCAGAATCTCAACTGTAGCTCAGTAATTATTAGAGTCAATCCCCTCCCCTACCGCACCCCTTCACTGGCTACAGTAAGGATTTTATTGTTGGTCCTCAGAATACATGACAAAGCAGGGCTGTCTGAACTTTCTTTAGCGTATAGACAATGTGTAATGAAGATGAGAGATTCTTAGTGTATTGAGATGCCCCAGTAGCTGAGGTCCAGGGCTCTTACACGTTGGATTCTGTGTGGATTCTGAAATCCACCCTGAAGTGGTCTTAACAAAATCTGTTGTCATATCAGGAAATGAGCTTGATCCTGTGGTGGTTATGGGCATATTATGGTGCTTAAGGGCATTGCCAGGATGTGAGGGCGATCTGGCTGCGACATCTGTCACCCCATTGATTGCCAGGGTTGATTCGGCTGATCTGGCTGGCTAGGCGGGTGTCCCCCTCCTCCCTCACCGATCCATGTGCGTCCCTCCCGAAGCTGCACGCTCGGTCGAAGAGGACGACCTTCCCCCCCCGAGGAGAGGACCGGTCTTCGGTCAAGGGTATACGAGTAGCTGCGCTCCCCTGCTAGAACCTCCAAACAAGCTCTCAAGGGCATTGCCAACCTCAACACATAAAAAGTGGATGGTGTCACTGTGAAAATCTCAATGGCAGTACTAATACACTTAATATAGTATGTGAGTGAGGGATACAATTACTATTAGTATTCCCACTTAGAAATGAGAAAAATGAGACTGAGAAAATTGATACATTCCTCAAGCTCATCCAGCTAAATTAGAGGAGGAATTAACCCAGGAATTTTGTGCAAATCAGTATAGCACATCACTTTTATAATTCCATGAATACTAACATTTGTATAGTATTTAGTAGTTTGTAGTATACTTAAAGCTATCTCAGTTCAACTTTTTGATAACTATGTGATAAGGAAAAACGTTACTGTCATTTATAGATGGAAAAGGGGCTTACCAGCTCTTACAATGAAAACCATACATTTATAAATGTTACTGTAAGAGCTAACTACTCTTTTTGAATATCTCACATTTGTTTAGTATTTTCAGTTTATAAAATGTATTGACATAAAATCACTTCAGCCTTAAAATAACTCTGGAAAGAGTGTAAAATAGGAATTATAGTGACAGCGATGTTTTTAATAAAAAAGAAAATAGATATATTAAAGTTCAGGACAGGGCTTAAGTCTTTGAAGCCCTCATTCTTTTGACAATGTCCCTTATTGCCTCTTCTATAGCAGGATTTCCTTTAGCTGCATATAAAGTAAATCTGGTTACAGTGGTTAAACAAATATAAGCTTTATTTTCTCACCTAATAAGACAGCCAAAGAGTAGGGATTGTTTAGTGGCTTTATAATGCTGTTAAGCTGACTTTTCTGTTTTTGCTTTTTTTCTTAGAAGATGGCTTTTTATTTTATACTCGAAGTTTGGTGCTTCCAGTTTCCATGGGTCTATGCTAGGCAGGAAAAAAGAGGAAAGAAGATACACAAAAGATCTATTCTAGCCATTCTTTGTATTAACTTGGCCCTCTCCTTCATCTCATTGGCCCAATGTCACATGGCACCCTTAGCTACAAGCTGAGCCTGCTACTTCAAAGAGAATTAGAACTGTAATAAAGGGAATGCAGAGGAAATTGATGTCAGATAAGCAAATAGATTCACATTCTTTGGGCCCTAGATTCCACATCTGTTCATTTTAGGGGGAAAAATTGGGATAGGAAACTGCCCATTGAAAAAAAAAATCTTTATTTTATAAAAATATGTATTTCTCCCCATAGGCTTATCTAACGCCTTAGAATAAAAAAAGCCAAAAATCTCTAACTTAAAGGAATAAGTTGTGTTCCAAAAAACTCTTTGTAAATTACTAATGAAATGCCCTGTTCTTCTGTGATACAGCTTTCTTGCCCAGCATACTGGAACATAAGGTGCTTGCTAGTCAGCAGATACCCAGAATAATCCATAGTCCTTAATTAGGTGTAGGTTGACCTACTATTCCTGGATCAAAGGTTTGTTTGGTGTGCCTTATTCTTGGACGGTTATTTTCAGATCTAGACTGTATATTGATGTTTGCAGAATACCAACTGTCAAATAGTGTGTTTACCAGAATTTAGCAACACGACTATAATAAATGGGAGGTAGATATTATTGGTGGCAGTTTTTTCAAAGCTGACGAAAATTCTTACCAGATTTAATTAGAATTAATTCATTGAATTTGAAATTCTTAGAAGCAAGAGATACTTGAGTAGTATTTTAATAAAGTAATGTATAAATGTATAAGTGTAGTATATCCATGCGGTGAAAATTGTAGCTATTAAAAATAAGTTGTAGCCCTGGCCAGTGTGGCTCAGTTCAATTCCTGATCAGAGCACATGTTATTTTTGTTGGACTTTTTGAAAGCATATCTTACAGAGAGAATAAACACATTCTGTAAGCTGTTATTTTACCTTTTCACCATTACCTAATCATCATCAATCATTAGTATTTAAGTACCTACTGTGTTTTTTAAGGTGATTGAAATAATTTTGTTCATAGAAATGTTATGACAATGTATGGAATTTATGTAAGATGAAATATATTTTTAAAAATACTAAATTAGTAATTTTTATCTAAAATTATTCTGGTATGCCCTAGCTTGTTTGGCTCAGCAGATAGAGGGTTGGCCTGTGAACCGAAAGGTCCCAGGTCCGATTCCAGTCAAGGGCACATACCTTGGTTGCAGGCTCCTCCCCGGCGGGGGCCTTGGTCAGGGCATGTGCAGGAGGCAACCAATCGATGTGTTTCTCCCACATCAGTATTTCTGTTTGTCTTTCCCTCTCTCTTCCACTCTCTCTAAAATAAGTGGAAAAATATCCTCAGGTGAGGATTAAAGAGTAAATAAATAAAATAATTCTGGTACTATCTACTGAGATAATGCTATCTTAATTCTCTTACACAATACTGACCTCTAGAGATACAGCATTGTAAATTCACTTCTTAGTAAAATCATATTTTTGGATCATTTAAAAAAAAAATTAGAGGCTTTTTATTTTTTTCTTCTCTGTCTTTTTAAATTTTTTCTTTTTAAAAAATTTTATTAAGAATAATTTCAAATATAAAATTGTAACAAATTTTTATATACAGTAGTCTCCTCTTATTGCAGTTTTATTTTCTGTAGTTCAGTTACCTGAGATCAACCACGGTCTAAAAATATTAAATGGAGAGTTCCAGAAATAAACAATTCATAAATTTTAAATTGCTCTCCCTTCTGGGTAGTGTGATGAACTCTCATGTTGTCCTGCTCTGTCCCACCCAGGATGTGAGTCATATTAAACTTTTCACATAATAATTCTATGATCTATTAAAAATGAAAATGGGATTTTCTAACTTTTTTTCTACATATAATAGCTAGAATTTTTCTATAAGGGAAATTTCTCCACCAACTGAAGTTATTAATTTGTCTTGAAATATTGTTCTTACAAGATAAGCGTATAACTCTTTTCCTAAACCAGTTCAGTTAAGGAGTTAGGGTGAAAACTACCTGCAGTGAGAACAAATGTTATTTTCAGGTGGGGGAAAGAGCAGGCTTTCTCCTTTTTTATATATATACTTACGATCTCATGGATTTTTATATATTCAGTGTGGTTCAGACTAGAATTACTGTTTCTTAGGTTAAATTTGTTTGTTTACACCTTAATATTATACGGTTCCTTTCTTTAGGAATTATCTGTTGGTTCTCTCCTGTGAGCAACAATTAAGTCAGCTTCTTTTAGCCTTCTTGTCCACCCACCATTCATATCTTTTTTTTTATGTTTATCTTTCTACACTATTATTTAACTCTTCAGTTTGAAATGGTATCTTTTGAGCCTCCCAAGCAACTCTGAGATAACATTTACATATCTTTATTCTTCCATCTTTTTCTTATCTTTGGTTTCCTCTTAAATTCATTAAATTTATTGATTGCACCCTTTTTTCTTGGATAATGTAGACATTGTTGAACTGCTGTGGTATTTGTGTGGGCACATGTTGATTCTTGTTGGCAAAAAGGCTGATAATTGATTTTCTTTCCCTTGGAAGGGGCTTGGTCTTTTTTGCCTGGAATGCCAAAGAGCTTTATCTTTGTAATCTAATAATAGAGCAATGCTCTATCTCTGATTCAGATTTGGCATTCTGGTCAGATGTCTACATAGTATGTCTCTCAATGTGGACAATTAGGTCTTTTATTTCAGGAACATTTTCTTGAATCATAATTTTAAAGATTAGTTCTCTTTCATTATTTTGTTTTTCTTTCTCAGGGACTCCTAATGTATATTTGTTTTCTTTCACTGACTTCTATATCTGTCACTTTCTCGTTCCTTTTATTTGTTTAATTTGTTTGCTTGTCTCATTGCTTGCTATGCTTTTGGACAAGTCAATTGTCCTTTGTGTATTCTGATTTAGTGTGGAGTCTTCAGTGATTTTGTCTTTTATTTTTCTTGTGTTATGAGTTCCCATTTTATGTCTTTCTATTGTTTGTTCATCTTTTCTTGAGTTTTTGTTTGTTCCATAGCAAACAAAAACATTTTTAAAATGTTTTTATTGATTTTTTTAGAGAGAAAAGAAGGGAGAAGAACAGAGAGATAGAAACATTGTTGAGAGAGAAACATCAATTGGCTGCCTCCTGCATGCTCCCTACTGGGGATCCAGCCCCCAACCCAGGCATGTGCCCTGACTGGGGATCAAACCAGTGACCTCTTGGTTCATGGGTTGATGCTCAACCATTGAGCCACCCCAGCCAGGCTCTTTTTTAATGTTGTTGCTTATTTATTTTTAATAATGTTGGAATGCTGTATTATAGTTTTTCTCTGCTTTGTATAAATTTTCAAGTAGCCTGAAATGTTTTAATCTTTATTCTCTGTTTTCTAATATTTTTCAATGGACATTGTGGTTTTACATTTTTTTCATATTTGGCCAGCTACTGTGGAATCATTTGGAGGCTGGCAATTCTCAGTTCAGGAGCTCTTTTCTGTTAGCATGAGGAAGGCATTATCTTTATTGTCAGGCATCTTTTGTTTTCTTCTTTCTTGTTCGATCCCATCTTGTTTCAACCCCTTCCTTCTCTTTAGTTTTGTTTGCTGTCTTCCAAATTATCTCTCTTTTCAAGAGACATCCTAAAATATGTTGTACAGCATCACTTTTGGTTTCATATCTTCTCTAAGCCTCTTCTCACTGCTCTATTACCAAGTTTCAGGACTTTTTCCTTCTGGGAATAAATCCTGGCTGACTTTCTGTCACCACTGAGGTCCTCTGACCTCTTGGTACTTTGTGAAACTCCTGCCATGTTCCCCACATGGGTCAGTTGCAGCTCTGATTCAGCCATCTCCAGTATTTATTCCCCTTATTATGAATTTGGGTTGATAGCTATCCTCTCTCTGCTACTTATAGGCATTGATTAAGGGAGTTTGTATTTACTCTCCTTGTTGCTATGTGGGGTTTTTAGAAAGAAGTGTGAGAAGAGTCCAGGAGACTGTCATCATCCTTGGGGAACTCAGAAACCCAGACTCTCTTAATTTTTTTTTTGATTTTTCTTTTTCTGCAGCCAGGAATATGTAGTAATGCAGCTGCTTTCATTGCTAGCCATGGTCGACTATATTTTATATCATAGTGAGTGACCAATAGAACAACAATCTAATTGGGATAATTCTGAGTAAGTTTTGTTTTCTTGTATAGTTTGGTAGACAGTGAAGAACACTTCTAAACCAAGAAAAACATTTCAAGTCATCTCTGGAGTCTCCCCTTTTTCTTAAAAACTTCTGTTCCTTTTTGAAATCTAGTACCTTTTTTATACTGTTTGATAAAGCAGATACGTAAACCTAACTCACCTCTTTAATAATTTTAAAATTTAAATTATCCAGGGTAATTAGTTGTGCTTATGTCATAGGTTGTCAGGGGTTGGGTTCTCCAGGAATGAGACTTTGAGAGAGAGGTTGGCATGCAGAATGTTCACTAGGGGCGGCTCGGGCTTACATTTGCGAAGGGAGGAAGGGAGCTGGCTCAGATGCAGGGAGCAGTTGAGTTGCAGTGCGATCCAGTGAAGAAGTCTCAGCTGCCACCCGACAGGGAGTGCTGGAGCTTAGGAGCTCTTAAACCAAGTGTGTGTCGTTACCTCTGGCTGGGCAGGGTTATATGGCCTTTTTTAGCTTTGTCTTAATACGCGCCTATTTTAATGTAAAAAAAATAATAAACATAGTACTCTGTCCTCAGGGAAAAAATAAAGCGTCTGTTTTAGAAAAGAATATAAGTAACTCTGTGGAAGAGAGTTTTTTTCAGTCTCTCTTGGTACTTTGAATTGAGGAGTTTAAAACTCCAGTGCTATTAATTGATATTATATTTGCTTTTCAGCTTGGGCAATGGTAGATGGTGGGTCGAATGTGAAAGCCCGCTCTTCCTACAATGAGAAGACCCCAAGGATTGTTGTATCTCGCTCCCATTCAGGAATGGTCAAACAGGTTGCTCTTCAGACTTTTGGAAACCAGACTACAATTATCCCGGCTGGTGGTGCTGGTATGTTTCTGTTCCCCTTTGCTGCCTGTAAAGTGTTCCCAGCATGGTCCAGGCTATGTCCAGAGAAAGATTTGGTTGCCACATGCTTGGGAAGAAAATGCGAGTAGACAGTGTACTTTCAAGACAGTCCTAGTCTCCTGCTTGGTTATTTCTAGGGTGGGATTTCAGTCGTACATGCTTCATTGATAGAGACATATCTCCCAATAGGAACACAATTTCACAATAGTGATTTCTGTTCCTCAAGTAACAAAAGCATCTTCCTGTCAGTGATGTACTGTAATGGTTGTTTTATGTATGATCTGATTTCAAAATAGTTCTCCTATTAGTTTAACTCAGGGAGAGGAGAAGAAAAGATCCAAGTACATTATGATGCTTCATGTGGTAGAAGGATACCAGAAATGATCATAAGTGTTGTTACAATGGCTAATCTCTGGATCATTTTTAACAACACTGAACTCTTTAGCTTGCATGTCTGGGATGAGCCAGAGTCTGGGGCCCACCCAGCTAGCTTAATACATATTCCTCACTATTACCCGTACTATAGGTGAGGGGTCAACTGGCTTTTTCTGGAAGGTAGTACATATTTTAGGCCCTGTGAGCTGCATATGGTCTATATTGCATGCTGGGGTTTTTTTTTAATATATTTTATTGATTTTTTACAGAGAGGAAGGGAGAGAGATAGAGAGTCAGAAACATCGATGAAAGAGGAACATCGATCAGCTGCCTCCTGCACATCTCCTACTGGGGATGTGTCCACAACCCAGGTACATGCCCTTGACCGGAATCGAACCTGGGACCCTTCAGTCCGCAGGCCGACGCTCTATCCACTGAGCCAAACCGGTTTTGGCATTGTTTTGTTTTTTTAAACTACCCTTTCAAAATATAAAAATCACTTATAGCTTGAGGTATATATAAAAATAGGCCATTGCCTGGATTTGGCTCATAGGCCATTTGCCCACCCTTGTTTTAAATACTGTTTAGTATAATGAAAGTCTTTTAATTCAAATAAATAGCAAATAATTGTCAGAAACATTTGTGTTTGAAAACCTTTTCAACACAGTACTAAAGGGGAAATAATGCTTATTAACTTCTAAGCTTGTAGTTTTAGTTTGTTAGTTATATATTTCTGATTTTCTTAATATGACTTTATTCTTTTCTTATAGGCTCTCTCTTAGGTTGGTTAAGAAAGGTAATAGCCAAATACTCAGTAGGAATGGAATAAACCAGGTTCTAGACCCAGTTTCTTCTACAGTTGTCTTATTATTTTATTTTTAAACTGCCTCATTACAAAGAGGGCATAAGATAGTAGTGTTATTTTGTATTCTCTTTCAAATTTAACCTTTCTAGGTATTTAGGTGAAACCTATGGGTGTTTAGTTTGAGCATAATATTCCATAGAAAATGATATGTACTGAATGTATTATTTCATAGAAATCAACCACAAAGTAGGTGTACATTTAAAAATTTTAGACATATATTTGATTATACTTGAGAATAACTTAGGTTACTTTGCAGTATATTTTTTATTCATTTGGGTTTAGTGTCTATACTGTTACTTTGTTAAAAAACAAAAAAAAACAAAACCCAAACACCTATTTTGAAATAATTTTAGACTTGGCAGTTGCAAAGGTAGTACAGAGAGCTCCTGCACACCCTGTGCTGTTGTTTTTCACAGTGTGCTCAAAAAAGTAAGCTACTTTTCTTAAATCTTTCCAACAGTAACCTAAATTCTGTTTATCTTTTAGGTTATAAAGTTTTAGCGCTCTTGGATGTGCCTGATAAGAATCAAGAAAAAGCTGATGTATACATTCATGTGACATACATCAAAAAGTGGGATATATGTGCTGGCAATGCTATCTTAAAAGCCCTCGGGGGACATATGACTACCCTGAGTGGTGAAGAAATCAGTTACACTGGTTCTGACGGCATTGACGGTGGGCTCCTGGCTAGCATCCGAATGAACCACCAAGCTCTGGTCAAAAAACTCCCGGATCTAGAGAAGACGGGACATAAATAAGCAAAGTTGATTGTAGATGACAGCTCTTCCATTTGGAGGCTTCAGATGATCGGTGGAGACTATGCATGGTGAAGGCGATCCCGAACTTTTTAAAGTATTTATGAAGCATCAGAGACTTATTTTCCCTGTGATAGGGTACACGATCAGGGGAGATGGGTTGCTTCATGTCTCAAGTATTGTCTTTATTTTTGAGACTATTTTCGTACAGTTGTCATACACAAGACGTGCAGAGGTGTGTGTGTGTGTGTGTGTGTGTGTGTGTGTGTACGCACGCGTGTACGCGCGCGCGCGCGTGAATTAAAATCTATAGCTGAGTCTTCATTGTTATGAGTCACCATTTTCACACGACATCATGAATCTTCACTGTTAGTACTTTCATGTAAAATTGGGCTGAAGAAAGGATTGATTTCCTATAGATGTTTAATATTACCTTTTACTAATATCTCATTAAAAACAAAGTATGTTGGGGTTTTTACCCTTAATTCAGATGGAAAGCACAAGAAGCCACATGTTCATTAATATGCAACAAATGTTCTATTTATCTGTTCCGGAATATTTCTTATGGGTTAAATAGAATAAGCTTAAATTGTTTTTTTTTCTTTGAAATTTTAACAACAAGTTCACCAGCAGGTAGAGAATATAGATACGTGGTGGTTGCTTGTAACTTTGTGTGTGTGCTTTGTTTCTACAAAGAAAAATGTGTTTGTACCCAGGGGTTCAGCTTTCCTGGCGTCTTGCTGTTGATTCTCATTTGCCCTGTAGACAGTGCATGATTTCATTCATTCCCTCTTGACTACCATTTTAGTCTTTTATGTGTAAGGTTTGGATTAAGATTTCAGGGATAGCATTAGCATTTTAGTATATTTTTTCATTAGGGACAAAATATGCTATAAGGCACTACAAAAATGTAAAGAATTCTATTAATTGAAAGTTATTTGACACTATATGAATTGAGCTAGCTTTCATTATTTTCAAAAGCTTTGTTTAAGTACTTTTAAAAAAATTTGACAGGTTTGTATATAGAGATTCTTTCATTGAGAATGAGTTATGGTTGCTCTTACCATTAATAAATGGATCTAAACTTACCAAACTCTCAAAGTAGTAAATTTTGAGATATTTTGTGGTTTTCCTTCAGATTAAAATAATGAAGGTTGATGTTAATATTTGAAGCATTATTTTTCTATTCAGCATGCGAAATCTGGTTGGAAGAGAGGTTGTGGCATATTCACTGTTCACTAATTGGAACCTTGCTTTGTGAAATATCATTGGGATGTCTGATTTCTCTCATTGTGATGTCTGAAAACTTCATATATGCAAACAATACCATTATTTCACGTGACTTTGCTGTCCTTGTGTTCCATAACACACTGATCAAGAGAGGGATTTCTCATGATTTCTTCCCTCCCTCCCTCCTCCTTCCCTCCCTTCTTCTTTCTTTCTTCCTCTTTTATAACCTTAAAGCAACCTTCCATTTATTTCCTATCTTGGAGATAAAATTGACCAGAGTGGACATCCTCACTTGTGGAATGTGCATACAATTTCAGGTTTGGTTATTACATTGTCCAAAGCGCTAATTCCTCATTAGGAAATTGAATTTAGTATGTTGCACATGTTTCAACCCAATCTCTAGCAACTGGTCACGAATCTGGGCCTCAGTAGATAGGTTTTTGTTCAGTGTAAATTTATTCAAGAATTTTTGTAGTTGGATTACTTGATATTTAAACAGGACTTAGGAATGCTGAACAAAATATTGAAGATCTCATATTTTTACTTAGTAGCTGTGAGATGAATCCTTTTTTCTCAGGAGAGATGGCAAAGGCATATGCTATTTCCAGAGTATCATGGTATAAAAGCATCTGTGTCATTGTAATTTGTCATACTTAGGGAAATAAGACTAGCATAGTAGAAATGGAATTGGAGTTCGTTTTTCTGCAATATTATGTGGAAACTTTCTGATTTAATGGAAATGGAAATAGTTAATATTAGCAAGCATGATTACTTGGTTTTATTTTTAATTACATTAATCTGCGTGTAGATAATGACTATGAAGGACTTGTGTGCAAAAATTAAGATATTGACTCAAATGTATTATTTTTATAATTTGTTGGGTACAGTCTAGTTACTAATGATTTTTAAGTGTTTTTATTGAAAGTTTGTTTAATTTTGTTGTGTCTAAAAGTCAGTATACATTACAGAACTAATATTGATAAAGAACAGTATTGATATTTATGTGAGACAATAGTATGCCAGAACATACCAAACACCTTCATGAGTGAGTCATGTAATATCTTCCAGGATTATATAAATTATTTCTAAAATGTAGCAAAAACTAGAGTTTACTTTTAGTGATATTCACTTCCCCATCTCCTGGTCTTCCCTGTCCCTCATTGCTCTTATTTAGAAGATAATTTTCCCTTAAAATTGAGTTTCACACATCACAGTCAGTAAGAAGCAGTGGCATTAATAACCTCAGTAGCCATCAGCTGTCCTTCCTCTGCCTCTTCATTCCTACCTCATCCCCTATCTCCCTAGCCCCTTAATGTTCTCCTTTTGTTTCTGCTCTTCTTTCTTAACTAATATACTCTTCCCAAACCTTATCAAGGAATTCTTTCATAGACCTATTTCTCTCAAGATTAACTGCTGAAATCTTACAGTAGAACTGAGACTCCAGTAAAGATTCCAGTGAGAGATCAATCCTGGTGAAATCCTAGCTGACCATTACTTTTCAGACTCCTGATAAAGCAAAGGAAAATCACCTTAAAATCACAGAGCTTTATGCTGTCAAATCTAATCCATGCTTCAGTTTTCACAAAGCAAACCTTCCAACCCACCCTTCAAAGAATGAATATGCAGGAAATAAAAGTTTGGGTATATACTAGTAAGCCTGTTTGAGAAAACTTGCTTTTTCTATTAGTTTTCATACTTGAATCCTTATTTCAGTTGAGATTACAAGGGCCTACAAGATAGGTCATCTATGTCCTTGGTATTCAATTGTCCCTCTCCCCCAAATTTTAGTTTTTATTAATATTAAAATGAATTGCTTAAAGCTGTATAATGAAATGAAATAAGCATTTTGATTTAGTGTTTAAGTAACAATTGTGCAAACTTCCAGTTTGCTGGGTGCTCCCTTTCAAGATTGTGTAAACTGGGGCAGAGGAAGTGGGGGAGGGGCAGTGGTAGGAAACTGTTGGTGAGAGGAAGGATACTCAGGGAAGGGTAGCAGGGGGAGGATGTAAAGCAAACATCTGCTCTGACCCCTGTGATCAGGAACTCTGCCCTTGCATCAGGCACTTGTCTCAGATGTTTAGTTCAAATATTGGGTTTCACTCAGGCTTTCAAGGGACACCATCCCTGGTGGCCCAAGCATAAAAGAAAGCAGGAGTGCCAACCTGTTCCTCAGAAAAGAAAATACCCATCTTGCCTCTCCTTGATAACACCTTGAAATGGCCTTATGGATAACATTCTAGCAAGTTAAACACAGGAAACTGTTTGGATTATCCTAACTTAAGCTCCTTACCTTGGTTATGTGCTGTTTGCCCCTGGATCGAAACAGTGACTTTTCATTTTAGATCTTGGTTGAATTTCAGACATATTTAATTATTTTTAGTGTGTGCCTATAAAAAGTCTGTCTTGTAACTGTTTCATGAAATAAGCCTAATCTATGGTTTCATTTTATCCTAAAAAAAAGTTGTGCCTTAACAATAGGGCATTGTATGTTAATAAGGGAAAACAATCTTTTTAACAGATGGGGAAAATAGGAACCTTTTGCCATTAAAATTTAAGTTATTTTCATGTTTTTAATATTAGAGTTGGGGAAAACTCATTAAAATTACTTTTGCTTAATCTAGGATTTACAACTAAAGTACATTTTTATAACTGGCGTCTATCTTGATGTATAATAGATTTGAAATGATACTTTATCCTTTGGTTTTTAGTTTCAGTTAATGTAAGGCCAGGATAGATTACATTCTTTTAAATTTTTACTGTTAACTCATTTTAGTGTGCTATTGTATCTGTTCTAGTCCTGAGTCACTTTGGTTAAAAAAAAATATTTATTCTTTGTGCCACATCAGTAATTTATTAATATTAAAAAATATGTTGTGTTACACACCAGAACAGTTCCTAGGTAGAGGGGTGTTCTGGTTAACCAGTTACTATGAGGGCAAGAAGAATTAAACTTTCTACTTCAAAAGGAGGTTTTGGTTTTATGAGATGCTGGTTTTGTAAGTTGTTGATTATTTCCTTAAAGCCTCGCAGCTGTTTGCATTACAATTTTCCATTGGTAAATGCTGACAGGAAAGCTTTTTCTTTTGTTTAATAATTTTTAAAGTTTGATGGTGATTTAGTTCTGTGAGAAAATGAGACAGTTTTCCTTTGAGATAATATAAGCCAAACTTTCAGAAGTTAAGGATGATGAATAATAAAACATCTTGTTATATATTGTGTTTGTAAGGGTTCCCAAAGTGTTATAAGGTAATTTGTGTAATTGCAGAAGCTGATGTTTGATTATTATAATGTTCCGTTAAAATTCTCTTTGAGGTATATGTTACACGCATAGTAAATTATTATTCAAGAAAGATTCTGTATTTTTTTAAATAGGAAATATAGCATACCAAGTCATCATTAGATCAGGTAGCCTACAAAGACTTCATCTTTCCCTGAAATGAAGCCCTCTTCTTCATTTATGTTGAGTTAAGGAGGGAATGTCTATGGAATTTAATTTATGTGCAAAATATGGACTTCAATTTCCATCTACCCTGATGTCCACCGTTGGCAGTCGTCAAAGCTAGCTTTACAGCCTAATGGGAGAAACCATAGTGAACCGGTGCTGCCGCTGTTTTTTCCCATTTGATGGCGTTACTAAAGCTACTGAATACACACATACATATACAAGGGGTTGAGTTTACACTAAAACTATGAAATGGCAGTCTGTGTCCCTGCCTCTTCAAACTTTTTTTTAAATCCTCACTTTCTGTCAATCTCTTGTTGATGAGAGTGGTTAAAAAAATATACACTTTTGAATACCCTTCCCCTCACACATTTAAAGCTGCAGAGGAACTAGACCACTTCCTGTTGCCAAGACATGCGTAGGCACCAGTTTTCTGTACTTGGCATGCTGTACCCTGCCTCACCCACACCACCAAATTTAAGGGCAGGGGTCCCAATTTCAGACGGTAATCTCTCTCTACAAGGAAGTAAAACTATCCCCCTCTCTGTTTTTAGAGCAGTTTTTTTTTTTTTTTTGGTTTTATTTTTGTTGTTATTGTTCCTCATAACATTAATTTGTACATGTGCTGTTGTAAACTTTTAAAAACAGGGATTATATATTTTGGTGAATTTTCTGTTTCCACTTCAACCCCGACAGCTGGTCCAATGTCTTGAACAAATTAGGTGCTTACTGTATGCTGAACTAAATTGAATAAAGGGTTATGACTAGCATTAACATTTCTTATGCCTCAGTTGTGTACTAGTAAGCTGGTTGCTTGTTTTGTTTCCTCTGCAAATATTTATGATTATAACCCCACACACTAAGTTATTTTTTAAAGTTGTGCTTCAGTTACTACCCCTTGGCCAATTAGCTCTAGAAAATGTGATTGCCTCCAATGAAATGATTATTCCAAACTCTGCCCCTGGATATACATTGCCAAACAAATTTTAATTTTCCAAATAAATTGGTCATGTCTGATACAGTGTGTCTCATCTTTTTTTTAAAACTATGCTAAAATTTATACAACAAATTTACCTTTTTAACCATTTTTAAGTGTACAATTCAAGGGGCATCAAATACATTCACGATGTTGTATAACTGTCACCACTATCCATTTGAAGAAGCTGTTTATCATTCCAAACTGGAGCCATTAATCAGTCACTCTCCATCCTCCCTCCCAGCCCCTAGTAACTCCTGCTTTCTGTCTCTGAATGCATCTACTTTGGAACTCAGTTATGTGGGATTCTCTGTTCTCTCTCACCATGTTCACAGCAGTCATCTGTTTGAGAATGGGTGTATGTGACAATCATAGCTATAACAAGGTTATAACTTGGATCATTTTTAAAGTATAGGGAGGATAGAAAAAAAAAAGACAAGGACACATTTGTAGGATTGTGGTAATAGAAAAAAGTACAATGAGAAAGATATCTAAGACTTTTGTTTCAGTCTTGTAGAAACTAAGAAGAGGTCATCTAGCTCCTTTCAGATGTTTTAGTTTTTAATTTGGTTTCTTCTGAGGATAAATAAAGCAAACCAGATGAGTGAAGACCTTTCATTCTGTCACTGGCATAGTCCAAGTTTCTCTTTACCTCTACTGATTGCTGCTTTTCGTTACATTATTTCAAGCTCATTAGCTACACTTTTTAAATATAAATTAACATTCAAATTCTACATAATTTTTCTGAAATTTTGCTTGTTACATTTTCTGAGTACTTCTTGAAAAATTATTTGTCAGCTTTGCAGATTAGCATTTCCCACTTAACAAAGTTGATTATAAAAATGACAGGGTGATATTCCATATTACATTAGTTTTAAGTGTGCAATATAATGTTTTTACATTCTTAATAAATCAACAATATATGTTTATTATAGAAAATTATTGGTCAGCCAAATAGTAGAATCCCACACACATAATCAAACACAGTGAACACACGTGTTGTAAGTCTGGGAGGTTCCAAGGCCACTCTCAGATTCAGTAATTCCCTAGGAGGACTCAGAACCCAGTAACGCTGTTGTCCTCATGGTTATTGTTCATTCCAACAACGTGACACAGATAAGATGAACAATAGGAAAAGGCACAAAGGGCAGGGCCGGAAGGGTGCCAGTGGAGTCCTGTAGACGGTGCTTAGTTCTCTCATCAGCCATGTGAACAACATGCACAGAGGATTGCCAGCCAGGGAAGCTCATCCGCGCTTTGGTGTCCAGGATTCTTTCTGGGGCTGGTCATGTAAGGACCACTTCATGGCCTTAGTCTCCAATGCCTGTGGAGGTCTGGTGATACCCTTGACCCAGAGGCCTCAGCATAATCACATTGTTAACAAAGACCATCCAGTATGGCCCACGGCCCCCTAGTTCTTTACGTGTCTACCACCCGTTGATTTCAAGAAATAAGCCTCTGGAGCAATGGTTCTTAAGAACTATCAGAAAATTATGAGGAAGTAAAGCATGGTCTAAAAATATGGTAGTCTCTTTACTATTCTTTTTTTCTTTGAGACATTGAATGATGAGGGCATTTATAAATAATCAAATTTTATGATCACTGTTTTGAGAATTAATCTTACTTTTGAGATTAAATACATATACCCTAATAAAATGTCAGGATTACTATGATGCACATATTTTAAACTATGTAGCCATTGGAATGTAAAATATTTTATACTCTAGACTTTTGTTTCCTGAAGATGAACCTCCTCTATTTTTATAATTTGCATGAATTTGAGTAGTATAAGTGTTTCCAGCCAGAAAAAAATACATTTTTGCCCAGAAAGAATACCATGTTTCATCTTCAGTTCACTCAGAGACAAAGTTTAATGACTCCAGCAGTTTAAATATTGAAGTCTTAGAAAAAAGAACATCTCTGAATAGTCATGAAGGCCCAAGGCTACTTCTTAGAAACGACTTCCTGGCTTACGTGGACAGAGAGATTAATAACGCCTGAAAGCACTGGACACAAGAAAAGATGTTGAAGACAGCAAATGCTAAAGCAAAAGTCAACAAAAATGTCAAGACAGTGACTTCTGGGCAGCAGGACAGAGAACAGCACATGCCAACCACTGGTGACAGCAGCCCAGTGTGCGTGGCCGTTGCCTTCCACTCACTGTCCCGCCCACTCTGAGACCTGGCTCTGCTCCATGATGTTCACAGGAAGAGCACCATCTAGGTATTTATCTGCAACAAAACCTAGTTTGGGACTTTATGAAAACAATGGCTTTCCAAGGACTGCTTCCCTACCCTATAAATCAAGAACTTCACAAGTTTTAGGTAAGGTATGTTAATCATGCCAGCGACCACAAAGGCTATTCGGTGGGATTCTAATTGTAACTTATTATTCCATCTCTCAAATAACTATTCAAACAAATACAAACCTTTGTGGCAGATAAAGCGGCCCAGGGAGATTTTCCTTCTTTGGGGAGGCAGTGTGGTGCAGTGGTGAACACAGGTCTTAGACTCAGATGGGGTAAACTCAGATCTGGTTGAGTGACCTTGGACAAATAAGTTTTTCTGTATATGCTGACCTGAAGAGCAGTGACACCGAGGAGGCAGTGGGGTGTGAAATAAAGACAATGAGGGTGACAATGAAATATTCTGCTTGTACCATCAGCCCTGGCAAAGCTCAGAACCGTAGCGCCAGGTGGACTGTGAGCAGTGAGCTAAGGTGCCTATGCGCAGCAGTGGCTGGAGGGTCTTTACTGAAGGTTCCACAGTATATTTGGGGCATTGTTCCTGGCTGTGTATCCTTCAACTCTGATTCTCTGCCTGTGCTGAGATTCTGGGAGCTTCCCATTATTTTCTTTTTTTTAAAAAAAAAATATATATATATATATTTTTATTGAGTTCAGAGAGGGAAAGAGAGAGAGAAACATCAGTGATATGACAGAATCACTGATCGGCTGCCTCCTGCATGCCCCACACTGGGGATCAAGCCTGCAACCCGGGCATGTGCCCTTGACTGGAATTGAACCCTGGACCCTTCAGTCCGCAGGCCGATGCTCTATTTACTGAGCCAAACCAGCTAGGACACTATATTCTTTAATGATTTTTGGGGGGGTTGAAACATGCTAAAGTGTGTTTATTTGTGGCTAAGAATCCTATCAAACACTTCCTCGACCATTGCTAACCTGTTTTTCAGGGACTCCGTGGCCCCAACAAAGAGGCCAGCTCAGACATTAATTGCTAAAGGGCTTCCTGTTTTTCAGGTTACACCCTGGCACCTTGGGCAAAGCACTTAAGTTCAAAGAGAAACAGCTACATTACAGTAAGAGGTAACCTACACACAAGTCTCTTGACATGGAGCAAGAGAAAACAAGTTACAGTCACACTGAACTAGAGAACATGTATACTTTCGTCAGATGATCAGAAATACCCACTGGTGATGTTTGCAGGCACATAAGGTTGGGGGTGGGGGTACAGCGATGCTAGGTGAGTGTTAAACAACAGGATGGCAGCTCTCTGATCTGGAGAACCAGAAGCTACTATATTGAGAACTGCTATGAGCCAGGCACTCTTCTAAGCACCGGGCATTCTCCGTCTCATTTAAGTTTCTCCACAGTCCTCAGAAGCAGTATCATACACTCATTGTATAGATAAGAAAATTAAGGCATAGAGAAATTAAGGTCAAAGTCATATAGCAGGTAGGTTTGGAACCATGACACAGAAAGGCAGGAAAGATGAGGGAGAGAGATAAAGTACCTGCTGTTCTTTTAAGCTCAAGCTAAGAATAGGAATATGTTTATTAAATAAAGGTTCAAATAAGCCTGCAAGGCAGACATGCCTTCACCCCTTACCTGAAAGAAACGGGATGTGTGAGAGAAGTGGGGCTTCCCTCGTGAGTCCGTGAGGAGAACATGTTCCCTGCAGTTTAGTTTGTTCTTCCAGTTATAGGGACTACGGATTCCACAGCGTTGTCCGCAGCTGTTCATAAACAACTGCCAAAAGCCCAACTCCTAGTGAGCATCAACGTTTCAGTGCGAGGCTAGCTGAGCTTTATTTCCTCCTACAATATGGTTTGATTTGGCAGGCCTCTGACACCCTGCACGTTCTTGTATCCTCTCAGGCATCAACCTGTGCACATCCGCAGGCCGTGTAGAAACAGGTGGGAAGGACTGCTTCATTTGTGGCAAGTGCTTTTCTTGCTTCAGTAGTTGGCTGTGTTTGAGCGGTGGTTTGCAAAGTATAGCATCAGGGTCACCTGTAAACTTAGATATGCAAACTCTCAGGCCCTGCCCCAGAACTACTGACTCACAAGCCATAGGATGAGGTCCACCATCTGTGTTCAAACACATTTTCCAGCTGATGCTGATTGTTTGCTCATGTTTGAGAACATTGGAGTCAAGGTTAAATATAAATCCCTAAATTTTAGTTTTTAATTTTTAATATCAGTTTCATTGAGATAAAATCCATAAGCCATACCAAATCACCCATTATAAAGTATATCCTACAGGGTGTTTTAGTATGTCTACAGAATTATGAAACCATCACCACAATCATGTTTAAAGCACTACCATCACCCCCAAAGAAACCTGTGCCCATTAGCAGCCCCTCCCCACTTTTCCTTCAGCTCCCAGGCCTCTGAGTCTAGGCAATCACTAACCAATTTGGTGTCTGCAGATGTGCCTACTCTGAATATTGCATATTAATTAGATCATTCAATATGTAGTCTTTTGTGACTAGCTTTTTTTCACTTAGCATAATGTTGCAAGAGTCATCCTTGTTGTAGATGTATCAGTAATTCGTTCTTTTTATGGCTGAATAATATTCCATTTTATGGATATACCATGTTTTATTTAACCATTCCTTAGTTGATGCACATTTAGATTCTAATTTGTTTTTATTAAATCCGTGGTGCAAGCTTCCTTCCAACTTGTGTTAAACATCTACATGTGAAAATTTTGTATTTATACACATTAGTAATTCTGAATTGTTAATTAGTGCCAAGTGTATCATGAACACTTATGAAGGTTCTAATTAGGCTTCCCCTGCCCCTAATAGATTTGGGGTTTGTAAGACTATTCTTAAAGCTATTATTACTGCCACCAAATCAGAAATAAATGGAGCATGTGGGATTTCATAGGATGGCTGTTTATGAGTTCCTCACTGCATCTGTTAGCAGGGGCAGCCTCATGGGTGCTGGGGGCTGAGCTCTGAGTCCTGGTTCCAGTGCTTAGGTGAACCGTGCACATGAGCCTTGTCTGGGTATCATGACTCCTGCCCCTTCCTGATGAATCAGAAGTTCCTTAGAGATCGTGGCACCAAATGTTTAACTCAAATAAAGAAATAACATTGTCCCTAACCCTTTTCTGTGGCATGTCAACAAGTGGATTTAGAGCTTATGAGGTTGAGACATATATACGCCTTACAGGTGGAAAGGCAATTCTGACTTAAGACATATACATTGGAGAGGGATGCCAGGTGCCAGTGACAAAGGACACAGAGGACTTGCATCTCAACAATGATGGCCACTGTAGGACACCTATATAAAGCCAGGTGAATAGTCTGTCTCCACAGGCTGAGACTATCCAACAAAGGAGGCCATGAAAATCTCTCTCCAACAGAAAAAACATTCATTTCTAAGCAACAGATAATCAGAGGCACCTCCAAGAACTTATTGGTTATGGATGTGAAACTCAACTCAATGTAGTTCTGCATCTTGGAAATTTATGATCTTAGAAATCACTGATGTAGAAGTTGAGGATATTAAATAATCAAAATCATCATTGAAATTTTAAAAATGCTTTCATTATTCTTATAAATAACCAATAAATTTTACACCCTAATAAAAGATGAGGAGCTAGACAATTCATTTAAAAATTGCTTTTAAAATTTGAGTATTTTGCCCTAGCTGGTTTGGCTCAGTGGATAGAACATCAGCCTGCAGACTGAAGGGTCTCAGGTTCGATTCCGGTCAAGGGTACATGCCTGGGTTGCAGGCTCGATCCCCAGTGGGGGTGTGCAGGAGGCAGCTGATCAATGATTCCCATCATTGTAGTTTTGATCTCTCTCTCTCTTTCCCTTCCTTTCTCTGAAATCAATAAAAATATATTAAAAAATAATAATAAAATTTGAGTATTTTGAAATCACAGAAAGAATTTTCAATGCGTCAGCTCTTTAATAACTTCTAGGACTATTCTCTTCCCTCCCCTTTAACTCTTTTGATTGGATCTTATCAGGAATATTACTGCATAATTTCCCCTCCAAAAAAATTCAACATGAATTCAAGTTTTCCTAAGGGAGGAATGACCCTGTGAGTGCCAGCTACCCCCTGATATTTCAAAGATCGCATTTGATTTTTTTGCCACTTCCAAAAGGCTTAATGTCTTGTTGAACAGTTAGTTTGAAGCTTGGAGCAAATGGAGAGCAACCATGACTCACAGTGAATTCAGTGCCGGAGGCCAGCACTTCATGGTCTCTGTTTACCCTCTAGACCAGTGGTTCTCAACCTTCTGGCCCTTTAAATACAGTTCCTCATGTGGTGACCCAACCATAAAATTATTTTCGTTGCTACTTCATAACTGTAATGTTGCTACTGTTATGAATCGTAATGTAAATATCTGATATGCAGGATGGTCTTAGGCGACCCCTGTGAAAGGGTCGTTCGACCGCCAAAGGGGTCGCGACCCACAGGTTGAGAACCGCTGCTCTAGACAGTCTAGAACTCCTGTCCCTTCCTCCCAGCCAGCCTGTTTGCCAGCCAATCCTGCCTCGGGATTACGATGAGAACATCAGGCAAGAAGGACTCCCTCTCGTTGGACAGAGAGCAGAGTGGTTTCTTTCCTAAGCCAGATTTCTGATCGTGGAGCAAGATTTCCACGGCTCTGGTGGGAATTCTTCCCAGATATGTCCTGGGTCAGATCTTATTTCACAGTAGGAATGCAAACGGCACACTTGCGAAAGTTTTTCTTTCTGTGTCCAGTGAGTTTAGTTCTCTAGCTGGATTAAGATCTTTGGTTACATCAAATCTCCGGTTGGCAGCGGCCCAGGCCTAATTTTTCAAAGAGAACATTGTCGTGAGAAATATTTTTTAAAGTGGCTGTAATTTTGCCTAAAGCAGCTGTCGGCAGGGAAGCAGTGGGGTGGCATGGGGCCGCAGTGAAATGGTCTTTCTCAAAAACACTTTATTCTCTGGAGAAGTGATAAAACATTCTTCAGTGTGTCAAACAGTTGTTTTGGACTGCAAGCCAAATGCGTCTTGGAAACCTCAGCAGCTTAAGTATCCCAACAAAAGGAAACATGTAAAATTGTAAGGCCTGTCAGGCAACAAAATGATACAACCGCTAACAGTAAGAGCCGAACTGCCAGGGTGATAGGTCACCCTCAGCCCTGGACCCCTGGTGAGTGACGGGGTGGATCCGCTAACCTGGTGGCTGTGTTTAGTTGAATGGTTCAGGAATAGTCCTTCATTATACAGCCCTGTCAGGGGCAGGAGTTAGGGCCCTCCAGAGACAAGGGTATTTCCTATGGAAGTTCACCACCAAGGCTCTGGGGTAGCGGTGTCTGTATTTCAGTACCCCTCTGTCTCTCATTAGCTGCATGGTCTTGGGCAAGGTAATCAGTGAGAAAGGGACATAAACACAGCACCAAATAGTGCTATTTTAAATAAGGAAAATCACACAGCACTAAAAGATGAGGTTAAATGATGTCATCTCTCCCCCTCCCCTCTCTCTCTCCCTTGGCTCTCTGTCTGCCTGTGTGTTGTCTTCATTCTCTCCTATGGACCGTCTTTCTCCACAAGATGGGTATATGGTTCTCAGCGAGCCCAGACCCACGTTCCTCTAGCAGAGCCCACCAGCATGGAAAAGGTTTCCATGCTAACTCCACAGAAACGTCCTGGAAAGGGACAAGACAGGGCCTGTTGAAGAAGGAAGGTTAGACAGGGGAAACGTAGCTACTCAAACCCAGTCAGCAAGGATTTATCTGTGAGAATGAGGTGAGCCCCTAGTCAAGGGCAGCAGACAACCATCCCCTCCTCAGGCTTCTCACTTGTTCTTTCCTGATGGAAGGCCCAGGCCTCCACACCTCCGTTCTGCAGCCACAGCTTTCCCTCTTGGGTCCTGCGACCACACCGGACACTTTCTCGGCACCTGGCTCTTCTGTGCAGTATTGGGCTGGGGAGGGACAGGAAATCCAGATTGGACTGCATCTCTGTTTTTATGCTCAGAATTTATATCTCTGTCAAGTTCCCTGGTCCTTCTTCTTCCATAGATTTCCCAGAGTCAAGGCTAAGCCGTTATCACTCTGTTAGTCCAAGTAGCAGATGGCTGTGTCCCTAATGGCCAGTAGGAACCTGTGTGGAGGGACGTGGACAAGGCAGACCGCAATGGGAAACAGTGATCACTGAATGTGATGAGTGCTGGGTGCCAAGGGCCCAGGTCCCAGGCTTTCCTTCTTATTCCTAGTAGTTGGCACCATTCTGGCAAGAGGAGACGGGAGGCACCAAGCCCTCTAGTGGGCTGTCAGTATGGCAGATATGACACTCAGATGAACTATTAGGAAAGACTGGGGTGGTAAAAAACCTGATTTGTCCCATCTAATAATTTGGGCAATTCTTAACCTAATAGGCAAAGTTTAAGCACAAAAGGGCCCTGAGCACTGGGCAACAGACGAGGGCAGAAAGGCCCTGGAGTCAGCACCAGCCCTCCTGTGGGAAGACTTGAGTTCATGGTGAAGATCTGAGGGAACAGACATGATCTTTTTGATAAGAGCCACCCACAGAGTTAACTCCTTGAGTAGTTAAGACCTTTAGAGAGTTTTCTGTGCTTTCACAGTACTGTCATTTAGAAGTGATTTTTAAAAGTAATGGTCTACATCAGTGATGGCGAACCTTTTGAGCTCGGCGTGTCAGCATTTTGAAAAACCCTAACTTAACTCTGGTGCCGTGTCACATATAGAATTTTTTTGATCTTTGCAACCATAGTAAAACAAAGACTTATATTTTTGATATTTATTTTATATATTTAAATGCCATTTAACAAAGAAAAATCAACCAAAAAAAATGAGTTCGCGTGTCATCTCTGACACGCGTGTCATAGGTTCACCATCACTGGTCTACATCCTAAAATTTTTCTATTATAATGAGAAAATAAAAATGCATGTTTAAAAACCTGGTTATGAATTGTTTACTTACTATCCTTATTTCTGCATTAGCAATTTCTAAAATCATAAAGTCAAGTTTCCCATCTATAAGCAAAACTTCCAGGGAGGTACCCCTTATTCTCTGTTGCTTACAAATAAATATTTTATTTAGTTCCATGGACTCAGTCAGCTATTACATTCTTCCCCCAAGTCCTGGTGGGCCTGAATTTTGCCCACACTTGTCTGAGTAAAGTGAGTGAAATTGTACCTGCATTAGTTTGCTTGGGTTGCCCTAACAAAATCCCACAGATGCAGTGTCTTCGATGATAGAAATTGATTGTTTCACAGTTCTGGAGGCCAGAGGTCCCAAATCAAAGTCTAAATTGGGTTGCTTCTTCCTGAGGGCTGTGAGGGAAACTCTGTCCCAGGCATCACTCCCACTTTCTGGAGTTCGCTGGCATTTTTGGCAGATGGTGGCTTCAGCCTGATCTCTGCCTTCATCTTGCCATGGTGTTCTCCTTGTGTGTTTGAATTTCCCCGATTTATAAGGACATAAATCATATTGGAGTAGGGCCCACCCAGTGTGACCTTACTGTAGTTAACTACACCTGTAATAACCTCATTTCAAAATAAGGTTACATTATGAGATACCGGGGAGTAGGACTTCGATGCAGAAATTTTTAGAGGAGACAATGCAACTCATAGTAATACTCCTAGGAAAAAACAGGATCAGGAGAAGAATGGAGAGACTAGGAAGAAACACTTTTAAGTCCATGGATATAACAATTTAAGTGAAATTAAAGAGTTGTTTTAGTTATTGTGTTTTGTTTGCTTTTTAAGGGCTAACATATTGCAGAGCAGTTGACATTTGATTTTTGAAAAAGTTCAAGTTTTCAATTAGTGTTTACATGCTTTGAGATTCCTAATTTGTTTAAGTCATCTACTTTGGTGTATTTTTAATGTAAATAGTATGAGCATATTTAGATGAATTAATTTAAAAATAAGAAGTGAATATTAGAAAAACAGCATTGAGTGTTCCATAGAAGAATGCCCTGCAGATATTAATAAATATGTTAATAGGAGGCTGCAGTAAAATCCTGATATAGAGTATCATTGAATCCTCAAAGGTTCCTGTCCATTTTCCAGGTCTCTCAGTACAAATAAGAGCCACCCTATGGAATTCTGTGTTCCAGGCTGAGTAAAGATGGCAGGAGGTGGGCCTGAGAGGTGGATGTAAAGGACTTTGAATGCTAAGCTAACACCAATTTTCAAACATATTTTTTAAAAAAATATTTTTATTGATTTCAGAGAGGAAGGGAGAGGGAGAGACAGAAACATCAATGATGACAGAGAATCATTGATCGGCTGCCTCCCGCATGCCCCCTATTGGGGATCAAGCCTGCAACCTGGGCATTCGCCCTGACCAGGAATTGAACGGTGACCTTCTGGCTCATAGGTCAATGCTCAACCACTGAACCACCTAGCTGGGCTTCAATCATCTTTTAGCTGCGGAATCTTTTGTGTAGATAACATATTACACATAAAACTGAATCCATAAAACAGATTAAAATGAACATTCTCTGTTGTTATTGGGCAGAATGTTTTTGAATGTCATTCTTGTACCCCTTGCCTCAGAAACACCTGGAAATAATAGGTAAGAAGCAGATTTGTGGGCCTGTGGTAGACTTCCTGATTCAAAAGTTTAGCACTGGGGCTCAGGAATCTGCATTTTAACAAACATCTAAGAATATGTCATACATACACGAAAGTTTGAGAATTGCTTCTTTAGCCTATTATATGTTCTGGCACAAATTTGCCTTAGTGCATGTTAGACTCAGAATCTGGGTTCAAATCCTGCTTTTCCCATGTTGTAGCTCCTTGATTTGGGCACAGTGCTCATTTCGCTATACCCCAGTTACCTGACCTTCCATGTTCTTGCAAGTGTCCAATTAAACAATGCACAGAACGCCCTCAGCACAGGCCCCGCATGCCACGGCTCACTAGGTGTCCATCGCCATTAATCACCATTACCAGGGCTGCTTCCTGCCACTGCCATCTCCCGACGGTGGACCTCAGAGGGACAGCTCAGGACAGTTCATCATCACTGCCATCTCAGGAGTGCCTGCCTCTCCTCCCCCTGGAAGTGTCCACGCTGTCCCTGGGAGACCCATCACAATGCCCTCCGTCCCGTTGGATGCTCCCCTTGTCACTGTAAGTGTGGGGCTCACATTTTCATCATGGTTATTTCCTCTGACGACCAGAACTCATTCCCAGTTGGTGGGTCTTGGTTGTTTCAGTTCTTCCAGTGGTTCTCAACCTTCTGGCCCTTTAAATACAGTTCCTCATGTGGTGACCCAACCATACCATTATTTTCGTTGCTACTTCATAACTGTAATGTTGCTACTGTTATGAATCGTCATGTAAATATCTGATATTCAGGATGGTCTTAGGCGACCCCTGTGAAAGGGTCGTTCGACCGCCAAAGGGGTCGCGACCCACAGGTTGAGAACCGCTGTATGGTTCTCAGACATGAAAGTGTATGTGAATCATCTGGGTACTTTTTTTAAAAAAATGCAGCCTCTGTGTCTGTAAAGTCTGGGATGAGGCTGAGATGACACCTTTCCAACAAGCCCACAGGGACGCCCCCGCTGCGGGCCCAGGAAGCATAGTCGGAGCAGCGAGGCTCAGGAAAGTGGGGCATCTCGGCCTGGTTCTCCCCAGATCCCCCGCATTAAGTGTGGTTCCCGCCACACCTCAGGTTAAATCACCCAAGAGACCTGGCTGCCTGCCCTCAGTCTCAGCGGTTCAGGAGAAGGCTCCTAGGTACATGGTGCTGTCCCTACTCCCAGGACTTCTACACTCCCGTGTTCTGCGTGCCACCAACACCATTTTCTGGTGAATAGGAACTTTATTTATATGATATCATTTTAACCACTATTGTTGTTATTTTATAAAATAGAAGGCCTGGAGAGATATATGAACTTATGGTTGACTTCCCCTTGAGTGTTACGTCAACTAAAAAGAAATCTTAATGTTCTTGGATTTTACAGTTATAGAAGGCTGTTTTAACTGACTTTATTTTAACCCTCACCAGATGATATGTTTTTTATTGATTTTAGAGATTTCATTGATTTTAAGAAGGGGAGAGAGAGAGAGAGAGAGAGAGAGAGAGAGAGAGAGAGAGAGAGAGAGAGAAACATTGATGTGAGGGAGAAACATTGATGGGTTGCCTCCCATACATTCCCTGACTGAGATCGAACCTGCCACCTAGGTATGTGCCCCGACTGGGAACCAAACCTGCAACCTTTTTGGTGTACAGTACGATGCTCCAACCAACTGAGCAGCCCAGCTGGGGCCTGACTTTTGAAATTTAGAAGAAAAATAAAAAGAATATTTTTCTAAAATAGCTATTGGTGTTTTTGTTTCTCTAGCCTTTTTCTTCAGAAATGAAAGTCATGATATGGGTAATTTAAGAAAAATAAATAACCCTCTTGATTGCCTTGCTTCCTGCTTTTGTTTTGACTGTAAGCCTGGTTTCTATCGAGGGAAATACCAAACTGCACCACACGGGGGAAGCAAAGCATCGTTCTTCCTACCTCAACTAGCAAGCTGTGCTTTCAGTTTAGGGTTGAATTTCAAAACCTTGAAAATAACAGAAATTATTTTCCTAATAATAAACCTGTCCTGCTGGTTGAAATTCCACAGGTATAATCTTCTAACTTGAAAGTTTGTTTGAAGAATCATGTTTTAGGTAAACTCTATTATTAAGGGAAACACCGCACTTCTTCTTGTCATTGTGCCTAACCCCACCAGCCCCGCAGGCAGGCAGGTCAGAGGATGTAGGGCATATTAATTTAATTCCAGGCCAGGATAGCACTTTGACCACAGCATCCGGCAAAATGCAGAGGCAGGGGGGAAAAGGACAAAAGATCTCTGAGGAAAGAAAACTGATTTGGATGGGTGCTGTGTCTAACGAGCTAAAACACAGGCAATCCTGAAGAATCACTTAAACACACACACACACACACACACACACAAAGAACTTTGAGAAATTATTTCAGAAACCGTTTAAATATTATTCGAGCGAATATCTAGACTACCAGCTATTTCAGGAGGTGATAGGTTTTATTTTTATTTGTCTTATTTGATACTGTGAGCTTATTCTGTGGACATGCTTCTCTTTTGTCTCCATGCAAACTGACAAAATCTCGTTCATCCAGAGGAAAAATGAGGCAAAAGAGTGATGATTTCGGATTTCATACATCATACATGCACGCTGGTTCGGTATCCTGTCATTCATTCAGCTGTGGCCTCACGTCACACAGAAATGGCTAAATTCTAAAGGGAGACACGAGCTCTTGCATCCCATTCCTCTTCTTCTTTAAGGCTGAAGGTTGAACACAAAGGAGAGTTTTCAAAGCAAATCCTGGTCACGGAATCACTGTCCTGATGTCTTCCTCGATGGGTTCACGTGTTAGCTCATGCAAGAGTGACCAGGCCGGCTGACCGGGCCTCAGGAAGTGGGGCTGGGCAAGGCACTCGCAGTGTCAGCCCTGTAATGTGGGTGAAACTGTGAGGAGAGAGCAATCCCAGAGACAAAGTTCCAAGGATACATGCAGCCAGAGGGTGCTAGAGCGTGTGATTGCCAGCAAGCAAACTCACTGACTTCCTCAATTCCATTATGTTGTCATTAGCCCTGGCTTGGCTTCTGAGTTCCAGAACCACATATGCCAACTGCCTACCTGAGACCTCCACGAAGACACTGCGGCTTCCTGCTCGCTCCCCACCCCAGTGAAAGGCGTTACAATAGTCATCCTGGGTTCTTCCTTTTCCTCATTCTCACCTGTAAGTAACCAGCAACATCTTCTGTTTCTCCTTTAAAATGTATTGTGAACCTATTAATCTCTCTCCATCTCCATTATCATCATCTGGGTCCAACAACAATTCCCTTCACCTGCAGAACTGCACACACCCTCTTATGACCGTCCTCTCTGGCTGCCCCTAACCCGGGCCATTCTCCACCCAGAGCTATGGGGCGCGGCTACAGTGTTTTGGACAGGTTCAAGCCTTGGACTGAGGAGAGGGCACAGTCCTCTCATTGCCACGTGCAAGTCCCAGCTTGGAGGGCAGAGCCTTCTTAGTGCAATTATAGCCAACAGCTATAGTTGCAAGCTTGAACCTGTGGTCCGAACACGTGGTGGTCCCATGTGCCTGAGTGATAGCGTTCAGGTGCATGTAGTTGAGTGGGACTGAAACCCATGAGAATGTTGTAAACATCTTGATTACGCCCTTACTTTGCCTCGTGGCATCTGCTGTAAGTTAAAGACATGGCTTGTGGACGCTGGCGCTGTCCATCAGAGGGGCAGCATCCCACGGAGATCCAGCTGTCATTCTCTTGTCTGTCTTTTCTAAGCCCTTCACCGCCCCACTCAGGGTCACTGAACCAGGCTGAGCTGGCATGAGTAGGCCATGGCCGTGCCGGCTCCCCACACAGAGCTATGAGTGGTCCTGGGAAATAGAAATTGTACCAGATTTAGGCCCTCCTTAAACCCCTTTAATTTAAGCCCATTGCTCTTCTGATCCAAATGCCTCCCCTTGGCCTCTGGTGACCATCCACCGGCCCTGCAGGATTTGCCTGGGACTCCTCTGGTTTTACTACTCAAACTCCTATGTTGCAGGAAATCCTTCATCCCCCACAATCCAGGGCAGCCAATCTCCCAAAGCCCTGATAGGTTCATCTCCTACCCACTTCTCCAACCACATCCCGTTCCACTTTTCTCCGTACTCACGCGGGTTGAGCCACACTGACTTGTATTGTCCAGTAAGCGGCAAACTGAACTCTTCTTGCCCTCAGCCTCTGCCCTGCTCTTTCCTGTGTGACTCCTTTTCCCTGACCTTCACATGCTGGCTTCGCCACAGCCCTCAGGCCATGTCCCCAGGATCCTTCTTCGTGGATCTTCTGCTCTTACCTTCTACCAAACAAGCTGATCTTATTATCCAGGTAATTGTTTTATGCAATTTCCCTATTAGAAGATACGCTTTTAACATTAGAAGCATAATCTAATTTTTTTTGTTCACCACGGTGCCTAGAACCGTGCCCAAGACATAATTGCTGTTAGTTAATATTTGTTGGGTGAATTTTACATGTGAGCACCCCAGGTATCTTTTAAAAATATATATATATATTTATTGATTTTAGAGAGGAAGGGAGAGGGAGAGAGAAATAGAAACATCAATGATGTGAAAGAATCATGCCCGCAACCCAGGCATATGCCCTTGACTGGAATTGAACCCGGAACCCTTCAGGCCACAGGCCGAGACTCTATCCACTGAGCCAAATCAGCCAGGGCCTAAGGTATCTTTTTTGTTAGTTCTAGTTGAATTTTTCTACTCATCTTACATTTTCAACTTACTCTACATTTTCAACTTACTCTTCTCAGCTTAGGTCAGTGGCTCTAAAACTTGGATGTGCTGAGGTTCATTAAATAACTCATTTGTGAGTCTCATCTGCAGAGATCTGATCCCCAGGGGAGCAATAAAGCCCAAGACTGCACTTTAGCCACCAGCCCCACCACTCACACCAGGGGGCGGGCGGGGGGGGGGGGCGGCCTGTAGGCCACATTTTGAACGGTGCTGTGTTCCACCTTTTGTAAAACTCCCTTCTGTGCCTGCTCTCCCATTCCAGGTTTATTTCCCACTTAATAGCCACCCCTGCATGCCATCCAATTCTCAGATTCTCCTCACTCAAATTTAATTTAACAAACACCCTCTCTTTATTGGGAACACAAGGACAAAAGACACATGTTTTTACCTCAATTATTTCTAGCATTTCTATATATTTTCTAGGAACCAACTTAAATATCATGGTTCTATGAAGCCTTCCTTAAGTTCCTTCACAGAATTATTTGATCTGCCAAATCAAATTTGATCTTCATTATTTTCACCACCAACAACCTATTTTCATATTTTAAAACAGGAAGCATGGATTTTGTCTGATTACAGGTCTATCTCTTCCAAGAGACTATGGCTTCCTTGAAGGCAAAGATCCCATGTTACCCATTTTTATTGTTTCCAATTTTAGCAAATAGTAGGAGATCAAAAAACACGTGTAGAATGAATAGGTAAAAGGGTAAACAATGCATTCACTGATGAGCTTAGGGCGAGAAACAGATAAGTAAGTAGCCACAATACCATGCAATAAATGATACATAGAGAAGCAATTAGTTGTGCCAGGCTGTCAGGAGGTTATGAAAAACTCAAAACTCAAAAAGAGAAGCTAATAGTTTTCAGGTGAAACTGTTTGAGAACCAGATGGAGGAAGAAGAATGGGTATACCAGGAAGGGGAACAACAAGAGAAAAAGTTCAGAGTCACGATTTGCTGGAGAAACAGCGGATCCACCTGTGTGGTGTGGGTGCACTAGGCGCAGGGCCTGCAGAAGGAAGGGAGAAGGCTGTGCCGGCAGAGGCCACTAAGTCCAAGGTAACTGTGAGCAATGGGGGAGGAGATGAAGGACAATAGCGTAATTAAATCTGCTTCACAGAGATAGCTAGTAGCAATGTAGAGGATTGAGTATCAAGGAGAGACTAGAGGCAGGAAGACCAGTTAAAAGGCTTTTGTAAAAGACAGTAAATTAGGGCTGAAACTAGGTCAAGGGCAGGGGTCATGGAGATGAGGAGTGTGGTAAGCAGAATCATCACCCCCAAAAAGGCTCCGTCCTGAGCCCCAGAACCTATGAGTGTGTTGCTTTACACACCAAAGGGTACTGTAGGTTGCTTATCAGTTGGCTTTCAGTTGGGGAGATTGCCGTGGGTCATCAGGGTGACCCAAAGATGGCAGTACGAGATGGACTCAGCCTCATGTCCTTGCTGGCTTTGAACAGTGGTTCTCAACCTTCTGGCCCTTTAAATACAGTTTCTCATGTGGTGACCCAACCATAAAATTATTTTCGTTGCTACTTCATAACTGTAATGTTGCTACTGTTATGAATCGTAATGTAAATATCTGATATGCAGGATGGTCTTAGGCGACCCCTGTGAAAGAGTCCTTCGACCATCAAAGGGGTCGCCACCCACAGGTTGAGAACTGCTGGCTTTGAAGGAGGGGGAAGGGACCATGAGCCTAGGAAAGCAGGTGGCCTCAAGTGGTTGAACAAGTTAAGGAAACAGATTGTTCCCTAGCCTTGAGAAAGGAACCCAGCCCTGACACCTTGATTTTAACCTAGGGACACGTGTCAGACTTCTGAACTATGACACTATAAGACAATAAGTGTGTTGTTTAAGCCATCAAGTTTTTGGTAATTTGTTACATCAGTGACATAAAATTAAAACAAGAGGTTTATTTGAGAGACACACAGAGGTGGAATTGAAAGAAAAACACATTAAATGTTATTGTCTATTATTTTCTAGTCTTCAGTTCTATAGATAGAAGTTAATGAGATTATTTATTAGAGCAGTGGTTATGGGAAGAAATGCAAATATGTTTGTAGATGCTAAGGGAGATAGAGGTATGTAAGATTATTATAAAACTCCCATAATTTTGCTTACCACATCCCTCATTTCCATGATCACTGCCCCTGACCTAGTTTCAGCCCTAATTTACTGTCTTTTACAGTAACTGCAGCAGGGAAAGGAGGAGGAAGAGCAGGTTTGTGGGAAAAGAATGGGAGTTCAGTTTCTGACATATTATCATTGAGATGCCATGGGACATCCAAGGAGAGCCAGCGGCCACACAGTAACCAGCTGCAAACATTGGGTAAGAGTTCAGAGGAGAAGTCAAAGCTATCAGAACACAACTAAGAGTAACAGGAGGTTCTTGCAAATTGGGATCTAATGAGGTCCCTCATGGAAGTGCCATGAATGGGAAGAGAAAGCTGAGCCCAATCTTTCGGGTAAACCATGCTAAGGCGGACACCAGACAAAAGGAAGAAAGCAGAAAGAAACAAGTGCATCCAGACAAAATGAGGTCAGAGCAGGAAGGGAAATCTGGAGAGAGTGGTGTCCTGGGATCCAAGAGAGGAGGAAAAGATCCATTGTGTCCAAGTTTTAGAAAGGCAGGTAGGATGGGGGCAGGGCAGGGGACATTGGCATGGCTCTGGTGCTGACTTAGAGCTTCAGGTAAGAGTGGCCTGGTTTGCAACTCTGCCTCTGTCACTAAAGTTGTAGGACTTGAGGCAGTGACTTCACTGGGTTCCTTCATCTGTAAAAATCAACACTACATTACTTTCCCGGGGCTTTTATAACAAATTGCCACCATCTATGTAGCTTAAGACAACACAGATCTATTCTCTTCCAGTTCTGGAGGCCAGAGGGCCAACATGATCCTGCCTGTTCCAGTTTCTGGTGGCCGCCAGCACTCCTTGTCCGGTGGCAGCATCCCTCTAGTCCAGTGGTTCTCAACCATCCTAATGCCATGACCCTTTAATACAGTTCCTCATGTTGTGGTGACCCCCAATTTCACTGTTACAAATTGAACATAATTAAAGCATAGTGATTCATCAAAAAACAGTATGTAATTATATATGTGTTTTCCGATGGTCTTAGGCGACCCCTGTGAAAGGGTCGTTCGACCCCCAAAGGGGTCGCGACCCACAGGTTGAGAACCGCTGCTCTAGTCTCTGTGCTCACGTTGCTTCCTCCTCTTCTGTGTGTAACCTTTCTCTGCCCCTCTCTTATCAGGACACTTGTCATTGGATTCGGGGCTCCCCATGTTAATCCAGGCTAGATGCCCACTCTCAAAATCCTTAACTTAGTCACATGTTTTGGCCCTATAGAGTAATATTCACTCTGTTATCATATCCAGTAAATATTCACAGTTTCTGAGGACTAGGGCATGCACAGATTTTGGGGGGGCTACCACTGAACTCACCACCAATGGACTGGAGGGCAGTCAGACCAAATAATCTCCAGTCCCTCGCCTCATTGATATTTGGTGATTCACCAATAGGCCTGCAATGTGGGAAACTATTATTATTTACCACAGTTCAAAGTAATTGACAGAATCAATGAGTATTTATTTTAACCACGAGAGTAGCTTATATCTGGTTTGCATTAATTTTTTAAAAGACTGTCACATGCCTCACTGTGGTTGGTGTGTCCCTGACCCGCACATAGTGGGGCCCTTTGGAGAGCTGCATACTTTTCGTTTATTTACCTGACTTCTCTTATCTTCCTGTGGCTTAGTCTGCAAATTCTTTGCCCAGTGAAGTTTGGTGACTATCGATGTCATAAGGGAAAACTTCTGATTTTAGAACAGTAAGAAAGTTTACTTAATTTCTTTGAAATACATTAATTACACCATGTGAAGATGCTGGTGGTTAGGAAGGGGAACCCCTATGTCAGTAAATACTTGAATGAATAGATAATTTATGAGTGTGTTCAGTGCTCCCGGGGCAAAATTTACATATAAAGTGGTTTTGTAAATTGCCTTAAAATAGTTTTGAGCCTTAAGCATTTTCCTTGCTTACATTTTTAGATTGCT